>NC_000074.6:3562500-4762500 GCF_000001635.26 Mus musculus | reverse complement strand
CATTCGAGGTTTCTACTTTGAAATAACCAACTCTGAAGGAGATGTATAGTAAATGACACATAAGTATCTGGTACTGTATTGGCATGGGTAATAATTTCGGCTAGGTATGAAACTTAAATATGTTTACCAGGTGGAAAAAGTGAGAGGCATTTGACCAACATGCCTCTCACTTTTGTAATTTGGAAGAAGTATAAAATTGGAAGTTTGCATGTAAGGGCTTTGAAGCAGAAGTGTTTTAAAGATACATTCTGAAAAGGAATGGCTAATATGCATGAGATTTGTCTTGAAATAATCTAATATCAAGATGATATGGAAGAGAAAACGAATATTTGAGTTGGGTAGAGACGGAAAAGATTACCTGTGAACTTTTTTCAAGTTGTATTAATAATATTATCTATGTTTTCTTTTGCTATACATTTTTGAAATCTTTCTCTTTTTTTATTAGATATTTTCTTTATTTGCATTTCAAATGCTATCCCAAAAGTTCCCTATACCCTCCTTCCGCCCTGCTCCCCTACACACCCACTCCTGCTTCTTAGTCCTGGAATTCCCCTGTATTGGAACATATAAAGTTTGCAATACCGAGGGGCCTCTCTTCCCACTGATGGCCAACTAGGCCATCTTCTGCTACATATGCAGCTAGAGATATGAGCTCTGGGGGTACTGGTTAGTTCATATTGTGGTTCCACATATAGGGTTGCAGACCCCTTCAGCTCCTTGGGTGCTTTCTCTAGCTTCTCCATTGGGGGCCCTGTGTTCCATCTTATAGATGACTGTGAGCATCCACTTCTGTATATGCCAGGCACTGGCATAGCCTCATATGAGACAGCTATAACAGGGTCCCTTCAGCAAAATCTTTCTAGCATATGCAATAGTGTCTGGGTTTGGTGGCTGATTACGGGATGGATGACCGGGAGGGGTAGTCTCTGGATAGTCCATCCTTTCGTCTTAGCTCCAAACTTTATCTCTCCAAATGCTTTCATGGGTATTTTTGTTCCCTGTTCCAAGGAGGAATGAAGTATCCACCCATTGGACTTCCCTCTTCTTGATTTTCTTGTGTTTTGCAAACTGTATCTTGGGTATTCTATGTTTCTAGGCTAATATCCACTTATCAGTGAGTGCATATCTAATAACTTCTTTTGTGATTGGGTTACCTCACTAAGTATGATATCCTCCAAATACATCCATTACTCGAAGAATTTCATAAATCCATTGTTTTTAATAGCTGAGTAGTACTTCATTATGTAAATGTACCACATTTTCTGTATCCATTCTTCTGTTGAGGGACATCTGGGTTCTTTCCAGCTTCTGGCTACTATAAATAAGGCTGCTATGAACATAGTGGAGCATGTGTTCTTATTAGCAGTTGGAACTTCTGGGTATATGCCCAGAAGAGGTATTGCTGGATCTTCCGGTAGTACTATGTCCAATGTTCTGAGGAACCTCCAGACTGGCTTCCAGAGTGGTTGTACAAGCTTGCAATCCCACCAGCAGTGGAGGAGTGTTCCCCTTTCTCCACATCCTCGCCAGCATCTGCTGTCATCTGAATTTTTGATCTTAGCCATTCTGACTGGTGTGAGGTGGAATCTCAAGGTTGTTTTGATTTGCATTTCCCTGATGATTAAAGATGCTGAACATTTTTTCAGGTGCTTCTCAGCCATTTGGTATTCCTCAGGTGAGAATTCTTTGTTTAGCTCTGAGCCCATTTTTTAATGGGGTTATTTGATTTTCTGGAGTCCAGCTTCTTGAGTTCTCTGTATATATTGGATATTAGTCCCCTATCAGATTTAGGATTGGTAAAAATCCTTTCCTAATCTGTTGGTGGTCTTTTTGTCTTGTTGACGGTGTCTTTTGCCTTAGAGAAGCTTTGCAATTTTATGAAGTGCTTTTGTCAATTCTTGATCTTACAGCACAAGCCATTGCTGTTCTATTCAGGAATTTTTCCCCTGTGCCCATATCTTTGAGGATTTTCCCTACTTTCTCCTCAATTAATTTCAGTGTCTCTGGTCTTATGTGGGGGGCTTTGATCCACTTAGACTTGAGTTTTATACAAGGAGATAAGAATGGATCAATTCGCATTCTTCTACGTGACAGCCACCAGTTGTGCCAGCACCATTTGTTGAAAATGCTGTCTTTTTTTTCCAATGGATGGTTTTAGCTCCCTTGTCAAAGATCAAGTGACCATAGGTTTGTGGATTCATTTCTGGATCTTCAATTCTATTCCATTGATCTACCTGTCTGTCACTGTACCAGTACCATGCAGTTTTTATCACAATTACTCTGTAGTACAGCTTTAGGTCAGACATGGTGATTCCACCAGAGGTACTTTTATTGTTGAGAATAGTTTTTGCTATCCTAGGTTTTTTATTTTTCCAGATGAATTTGCAAATTACCCTTTCTAACTCAATGGAGAATTGAGTTGGAATTTTGATGGGGATTGCATTGAATCTGTAGATTGCTTTCGGCAGGATAGACAGTTTTACTATATTAATTCTGCCAACCCATGAGCCTGGGAGATCTTTCCATCTTCTGAGATCTTCTTTAATTTCTTTCTTCAGAGACTTGAAGTTCCTATCATACAGAATTTTCACTTCCTTATTTAGAGCCACACCAAGGTATTTTATATTATTTGTGACTATTGTGAAGGGTGTTGTTTCCCTAATTTCTTTCTCAACCTGTTTATCCTTTGTGTACAGAAAGGCCATTGAATTATTTCAGTTAATTTTATATCCAGCTACTTCACTGAAACTGTTTATCAGGTTTAGGAGTTCTCTGGTGGAATTTTTAGGGTCACATATATACTATCATATCATCTGCAAAAAGTGATATTTTGAGTTCGTGCTTTCCAATTTGTATCCCCTTGATGTCCTTTTGTTGTTGAATTGCTATGGCTAGAACTTCAAGTACTATATTGAATAGGTAGGGAGAAAGTTGGCAGCCTTGTCTAGTCCCTGATTTTAGTGGGATTGCTTTGAGCTTCTCTCCATTTAGTTTGACGTTGGCTACTGGTTTGCTATAGATTGCTTTTATTATGTTCAGGTATGGGCCTTGAATTCCTGATCTTTCCAAAACTTTTACCATGAAGGGGTGTTGGATTTTGTCAAATGCTTTCTCTGCATCTAACGAGATGATCATGTGGTTTTTGTCTTTGAGTTTGTTTATATAGTGGATTACGTTGATGGATTTCCGTATATTAAACCATCCCTCCATCTCTGGGATGAAGCCTACTTGGTCATGATGGATGATCTTTTGATGTGTTTTTAGATTCGGTTTGCTAGGATTTCATTGAGTATTTTTGCATCGGTATTGATAAGGGAAATTGGTTTGAAGTTCTCTTTCTTTGTTGGATCTTTGTGTGGTTTAGGTATCAGAGTAATTGTGGCTTCTTAGAATGAATTGGGTAGAGTACCTTCTGTTTCTATTTTGTGGAATAATTTGAGGAGAGTTGTAATTAGGTCTTCTTTGAAGGTCTGATAGAACTCTGCTCTAAACTCATCTGCTCCTGGGCTTTTTTTGGTTGGGTGACTATTGATGACTGCTTCTATTTCTTTAGGGGAAATGGGACTGTTTAGATGCCTAATCTGATCCTGATTTAACTATGGTACCTGTTATCTATCTAGGAATTTGTCCATTTCATCCAGGCTTTCTAGTTTTGTTGAGTATAGCCTTTTGTAGAAGAATCTGATGATGTTTTGGATTTCCTCAGGTTCTGTTGTTATGTCTCCTTTTTCATTTCTGATTTTGTTAATTAGGATGTTTTCCCTGTGCCCTCTAGTGAGTCTGGCTAAGGGTTTATCTATCTTGTTGATTTTCTCAAAGGACCAGCTCCTGGTTTTGTTGATTCTTTGAATAGTTTTTTTTTTTTTCCACTTGGTTGATTTCAGCCCTGAGTTTGATTATTTCCTGTTGTCTACTCAACTTGGGTGAATTTGCTTCCTTTAGTTCTAGAGCTTCTAGGTGTGCTGTCAGGCTGTTAGTGTATGCTCTCTCTAGTTTCTTTTTGGAGGCACTCAGGGATATGAAGTTTCCTCTTAGGACTGCCTTCATTGTGTCCCATAAGTTTGGGTATGTTGTGGCTTCATTTTCATTAAACTCTAAAAAGTCTTTAATTTCTTTATTTCATCCTTGACCAAGGAATCATTGAGTAGAGTGTTGTTCAGTTTCCATGTGAATGTTGTCTTTCTGTTATTTATATTGTTATTGAAGATCAGCCTTAGTCCGTGGTGATCAGATAGGATGCATGGGATAATTTCAATATTTTTGTATTTGTAGAGGCCTGTTTTGTGACCAATTATATGGTCAGTTTTGGAGGAGGTACTATGAGGTGCTGAAAAGAAGGTATTTTTGTTTGTTTGTTTGTTTTAGGATAAATTGTTCTGTAGATATCTATTAAATCCATTTGTTTCATAACTTCTGTTAGTGTCCATGTGTCTTTGTTTAGTTTCTGTTTCCAGGATCTTCTCATTGTTGAGAGTGGGTTGTTGAAGTCTCCCACTATTATTGTGTGAGGTGCAATGTGTGCTTTGAGCTTTACTAAAGTTTATTTAATGAAAGTGGCTGCCCTTGTATTTGGAGCATGGATATTCAGAATTGAGGGTTCATCTTGGTAGATTTTAACTTTGATGAGTATGAAGTGCCCCTCTTTGTCTTTTTGATAACTTTGGGATGGAAGTCGATTTTATTCGATATTAGAATGGCTACTCCAGCTTGTTTCTTCAGACCATTTGCTTGGAAAATTGTTTTCCAGCCTTTCACTCTGAGATCGTGTCTGTCCTTTTCCCTGAGGTGGGTTTCCTGTAAGCAACAAAATATTGGGTCCTGTTTGTGTAGCCAGTCTATTAGTCTATGTCTTTTCATTGGGGAATTGAGTCCATTGATATTAAGAGATATTAAGGAAAAGTAATTGTTGCTTTCTATTATTTTTGTTGTTAGAGTTGGCATTCTGTTCTTGTGGCTGTCTTCTTTTTGGTTTGTGGAGGGATTATTTTCTTGCTTTTTCTAGGGTTTGATTTCCATCCTTGTATTGTTTTTTTTTTTCTGTTATTATCCTTTGAAGGGCTGGATTTGCGGAAAGATAATGTGTGAATTTGGTTTTGTCATGGAATACTTTGGTTTCTCCATCTATGGTAATTGAGAGTTTTGCTGTGTATAGTACCCTGGGCTGGCATTTGTGTTCTCTTAGAGTCTGCATGACATTTGTCCAGGATCTTCTGGCTTTCATAGTCTCTGATGATTCAATTCCCCAATGAAAAGACATAGACTAATAGACTGGCTACACAAACAGGACCCAATAATTTGTTGCTCTGGTGAGAAGTCTGGTATAAGTCTAGTAGGCCTGCCTTTATATGTTACTTGACCTTTTCCCCTTACTGCTTTTAATATTCTATCTTTATTTAGTGCGTTTGTTGTTCTGATTATTATGTGTCGGGAGGATTTTCTTTTCTGGTCCAGTCTATTTGAAGTTCTGTAGGCTTCTTGTATGTTCATGCCATCTCTTTCTTTAGGTTTAGGAAGTTTTCTTCTATAATTTTGTTGAAGATATTTGCTGGCCCTTTAAGTTGAAAATCTTCATTCTCATCTACTCCTATTATCTGTAGGTTTGGTCTTCTCATTGTGTCCTGGATTTCGTGGATATTTTGAGTTAGGATTTTTGCATTTTGCATTTTCTATGATTGTTGTGCCGATGTTCTCTATGGAATCTTCTGCAGCTGAGAGTCTCTCTTCCATCTCTTGTATTTTGTTGCTGATGCTCGCATCTATGGTTCCAAATTTCTTTCCTAGGGTTTCTATCTTCAGCTTTGTCTCACTTTGGGTTTTCTTTATTGTGTCTACTTCCCTTTTTAGGTCTTGGATGGTTTTTTTCAATTCCATCACCTGTTTGGTGGTGTTTTCCTGTATTTCCTTAAGGACTTCTACCTCTTTAGCAGTGTTCTCCTGTATTTCTTTAAGTGAGTTATTAAAGTCCTTCTTGATATCCTCTACCAGCATCATGAGATATGATTTTAAATCCGAGTCTTGCTTTTCGGGTGTGTTGGCGTATCCAGGACTTGCTGAGTGGGAATTATGGGTTCTGATGATGGTGAGTGATCTTGGTTTCTGTTTGTAAGATTCTTACGTTTGCCTTTCACCATCTGGTAATCTCTGGAGTTAGTTGTTATAGTTGTCTCTGGTTGGAGTTTATTCCTCCTGTGATTCTGTTAGCCTCTGTCAGTAGACCTGGGAGTCCAGCTCTCTCCTGATTTTTAGTGGTCAAAGTACTCTCTGCAGGCAAGCTCTCCTCTTGTAGGGAAAGTTCACAGATATCTGGCGTTCAACCTGCCTCCTGGCTGAAGATGAAGGCCCGAAACAGGGCCTGTCCCAGAAGCTATGTTGCTTCTTTAGTCCGAACTCTCAACTGTGCAGACTAGTCTCTGAGGGATCAGGTGTTCCGGCCTTGAAATCTTTCAAAAATATGTTAAAACATCTAGGTAGTTTTAAAGAAATTATGGATTTGTCTTCCCCTCTGAGAACCTGATTTATTGATTTAGATTAATTTTGTTCTTGTTTGTTTGTTTAAGATGTACTCACTATGTAACCCTGGGACCTAGGAATCAGTATGTAGACCAGGCTAGCCTCAAATTCATAGAGATCTACTTACTTTGCCTCCAAAGTATTGAGATTAAAGGTGTGCACCACCATCCAGCTAGGAAATATAATTCTTAAAAGTATATACCAGGAGACACTAATGTGTAGATGTGGCTGGGAGCTAATGCTTTATATTAAGTTCCTGCATCATCTCTTTTACTGGTTTAATAAAAAGCAATAAATTTTGTCAGTAAGTTCCAGATTTATATCTAAGCTGGGCTTGGTGGTGCACGCCTTTAATCCCAGCACTCAGGAGGCAGAGTCAGGAGGATTTCTGATCTGGTCTACATAATAAGGTGCAGGACAGCCAGGGCTATACAGAGAAACCCTGTCTCGAAAAAACAACAACAACAACAACAAGAAAGGAAGGAAGGGAGGGAGGGAGGGAGGGAGGGAGGAAGGAAGGAAGGAAGGAAGGAAGGAAGGAAAAAAAACAAAGAAAAACCAGATTTATATCTCTACTTTTTATCCCTTGTCTCTGGAAGGGTGAAAAGGCTATATTGATCTATCCACTGGACATTACTCATTTATAACGCAAATCAGCATGTCATCTGAAATACATTTAAAGCACAACTTTTATTTAAATCCTAATTTCTTTCTTTACTACCCAAATAAATGGCACTGCCATCTGTTAAGTTATTGATGGTTAATAATAGATAGTTGTAATCCAATGAAAATCTTGCTAGGAATGGTGACCCACACCTATAATCCCAGCAATCCTGAGGCAGGAGGATTAGGAGTTCAAAGCCATCTTAATCTACAGAATACTAGCCCCACTTAAAAAAAAACAAAAAAAACAAAACAAAACAAAAACAAAACAGTCGGGCGTGATCGTGCACACCTTTAATCCCAGCACTTGGGAGGCAGAGGCAGGCGGATTTCTAAGTTCGAGGTCAGCCTGGTCTACAAAGTGAGTTCCAGGACAGCCAGGGCTACACAGAGAAACCCTGTCTCAAAAAAACAAAAAAGAAAAACAAACAAACAAAATACCAAAACAAAAACAGATCACCCTAATAGCAGTATTACAATATTGTAGAGAAACTAACTTATTTGAAGGTTTTATTTTGTATGACTCATGAGTATCAACTGTAGCAAATACCCAACATTGATATGTCTTATAATATAATGTATACTTAATGTGTTGGTAGGTGGGAAATTCTAGCTGCTAACACAAAAGCTGTTATGAAATAAATCTAAAGTTTTATATCCTGTTGTTAAGACAAAATACCCAAACTAAAGCAACTCACTGAAAAAAGAATTTCTCTTAGCTTACTGCCCCAGGGACTGTATATGCCATCACAGTAAGGAAGGTTGTATGATGTCATCCCCAAAACTTGTACAGGCAGTATGGATGCAGAGAAATAACAACAGGCACAGCTGAGTTAACACCGTGTACTCAGGATTTCTTTATGTAAGATTTTATCTCCTAAACATCTTTCCAAACATTACCACCTGCCGTGGACCACGTGTTCACCCACATAAGCCTATGATAGACATATTTAAATCGAGCATCCACCCTTCTGAGCCAGTGAGTGAATTTTATTAATATTAAGCTTCCTTTCAGATTTTTCTACAAACACATCTGGAGGAGTTGGGATGAGGAAGAGGAGGATGAGTATGACTATTTTGTCAGATGTGTTGAACCTCGACTGAGATTGTAAGTATTTACTACTGATGTGATCGACGCACAGAAGTAGATTGGTGTGCAAATCGTGCATGCGTGACAAGTTATTAAATAAACCTTATGAGATAAAACAGACACCTGTACAGTGTGTGTGTGTGTGTGAGTGTGTGTGTATGTGTGTGTGTATGTGTGTGTGTGTATGTGTGAGTGTGTGTGTGTGAGAGAGAGTGTGTGTGTATGTGTGTGTGTATGAGTGTGTGTGTGTGAGTGTGTGTGTATGTGTGTGTGTGTATGTGTGTGTGTATGTGTGAGTGTGTGTGTGTGAGAGAGTGTGTGTATGTGTGTGTATGAGTGTGTGTGTGAGTGTGTGTGTGTTAGTGTATGTGTGTATGAGTGTCTGTGTGTGTGTGTATGTGTGAGTGTGTGTGTATGAGTGTGTGTATGTGTGTATGAGTGTGTGTATGTGTCTATGTGTGAGTGTGTGTGTGTGAGTGTCTGTGTGTGTGTATGTGAGTGTGTATGTGTGTGTGTGTGTATGTGTGTCTGTGAGTGTGTATATGTGTGTGTGAGTGTGTGTGTGTGTGTGAGTGTGTGTATGTGTGTGTGTGTGTGCTGTTTTGTTTTGAGATAGAATCTTTCTATAGCCCAACCTGGGTTTGAACTTGTGATTATCTTCTCTTAGTTTCCCAAATATTCTGATAATGGGGGGGGGGGCATGCCATGCTATATTTATAAACTACATTTAAATGAGTTTTAAGAGTATCTAGGTTAAAAGCTTGTAAATCTGAATTGTTAGGAGCTAGATCAATCCAAAGCTTCCTCAGCATCCCCCAATGGAAAGGGGGGCGAGCAGGTAACTCTAGTTCTGTGTCCTTGTCCAGTGACTGATGTGGCAAAATCCAGAGTAGGACTGGGGCTAGAGCCAAAAGAGTTATGGGTTTAACTCCTCGGAACTTGGTTTTCCCCTCTAAAAGGACGTGGTTATCAGTAGCAAGGCAGCTGTATCTGAGGAACCCTACGTTTTCTATGCCAGCATTATCTCTCCTGATCTCGGCCATTTCCTCCCTACAAACAGTATATGATAAACCATAGTCTTTATCTTATAGTTTGTATGTTTTCCTTTCTAATTCAAAATACACTTTACCAAAATGTAGGGATCTGAAATATGAATTTATTATTTCCAAACTATGGAGTATCCATATAATTTTTTAAAAAGCTAATTTACATGGTTGCAGAAATGCTAAGAGACTTATTTTTAAATTTGAGCCTGGTTTTTATAGCTTGGTTGATCTTATGTGTCAGTCAGCTATGGTTTAGTTTTTGTGTTTGAAAAGTGGATTTGCAGGTTATCTTTAGATGCATATGGGTTAACTAAAGAACAGCAAGTCCGTTCTTTTCTAGTGTCTCCTAATATTTGAAAAGCCAAGAAATTTGTTTTCTTTAAAATATGATTGAGGGGCTGGAGAGATGGCTCAGTGACTAGGAACACTGACTACTCTTCAGAGGTCCTGAGTTCAATCCCCACATTCACCTGGTGCCTCATAACCATCTGTAATGGGATCTGATGCCCTACTCAGTCACTATAATTTGATATGGTTTTCTTCTCCCATCTTAATCAGAGCATTACTGATTTAAAACAACAAAACTCTTCTCCAAAATAGCTAAGGCAATAGTTCTTAACATTTAATATATATATTAGTTTCTGTAGAGAAATTTAGAAAGTGCATTTGTGTTCTAGAGACCAACTTAATTGTTCTGATTAGGAGCCAGGGCATTTACATTTTTAGGTGCTCCACAGGTGAGTATGATATTAAGTTATGGTTAAAACCTCTGGTCTGGGGCTACTTAGTATATTTTTAAGTGAGAAATAAAATAGTTATTTAAAATATATATCTATTGGTCAGGCACTGGGAGAGCCTCTCAGGGAACAGCTATGCCAGGCTCCTGTCAGCAAGCGCTTCTTGGCATTAGCAATAGTATCTGGGTTTGGTGTCAGCAGATGGGATGGGTCTCCAGGTGGGGCAGTCTCTGGATGGCATTTCCTTCAGTCTCTGCTCCACTCTTTGTCCTTGCATTTCCTTAATCAGGAACAATTCTGGGTTAAAATTTTTGGATACAGGTGCTCGCAACCAACCATTAGACTGAGCATGGGCACCCCAATGGAAGAATTAGGGGAAGGAATGATGGAGCTGAAGGGGATTGCAACCCCATAGGAAGAACAACAATATCAACTAAGCAGACCCCTTAGAGTTCCCAGGGACTAAACCACCAACCAAAGAGTACACATGGAGGACCCATGGCTCCAATTGCATATGTAGCAGAAGATTGCCTAATCTGGCATCAGTGGGCGGGGAGGCCCTTGGTCTTGTGGAGGCTCAGTGCCCCAGCGTAGTGGGATGCTAGGGCCATGAGGCGGGAGTGGGTGGGTGGGTAGGGAAGCACCCTCAGAGAGGCAAGGGGAGTAGGGATGGGATGGGGGTTTGTGGAGGGGAAACTTTGAAATGTAAATAAATAAAATAACCAATAAAAAGTATATATAATGATAGTAATAGTGTACTTAAGTTTTATATTTATTTTCTTTTTTTTATTACCATTTACCCATTGGCTCTATCTAAACACTTTTTACATTTTTTTAAATCTAACTCTTTTTCTTTGTTGAGTTAGGATGGAGGTCTGTTTATCTTCTCAAAGAACTAACTCTTGATACACTAATACTTTGTATTGGTTTTTTTCTCTATATTATTAATTGCTACTTTAAGGTTTTGCTATTTTCTACATCTTGAATTATTAAGTAATTATTGTTTTTATTATTTCATAATTATTAATCATTAAACAAATAATCATGAAGACTTGTATCATTAAGTCATTTATTTGTGCTCTTTCTGATTTTCTAGTGTTGGTCCTTGGAGCAATAAAGTTCTCTCCTAGAACTGCTTCTAATGTGTCTCAGAGGTTTTATGGTGTTGTTCTTTTGTTCTTACTTAGTTTCAGGGATACTTTTATTTCTTTGACCAGTTTGCCATTCAGTAATGAGTTGTTTAGCGTCTATAAGTTTATACATTTACCAGAGTTTTATTTGTATCAATTTTATTTTTAAATGTTTAGATAGGATAATGGGATTGTTTTATGTTTCTGTATTAAAGTTTTTTATTATTGTTGTATATGAATTCTTTTATGCCATTTTGGATCATGGAGTTTTTGTTTTGTTCTGTTTTGTTTTAATCATTCAACTACAGCAGAAAATTATTTTCTGGGTACAATCTGAGTTGGCAGTTGTGGTCCTTTAGAACTTAAGAGTTTACTTCTTTTGCCTCTTTCTTCAGGGCTTCCACTGGGAAATCAAATGTGATTCTGGAGGACTTTCCTTTATATGTCATTTACATCTCCTCTCTTCTAGCTTACTATAGTTTTTCTTTGTCCTGTATAGTGTTTTGACTATGATATGCGGTAGAGTGTTTACTTTTCTGGTTTTGAGTAGTTGGAGTTCTTTGTGCTTCCTATCTATATTATTGTGTCCCTTCTTTGTTTGGAAAAGTTTTCTTCAGTGATGTTGAAGATCTGATTCATGCCTTTGCCTTCAGATTGTTCTTCTTTGCCTATAATTTCAAATTTTGAGGGTATCCCACATTTCTGAGTTTTGGTTTTTTTTAACTCTTTGATTAAAAATAACAATCATTTCTTAGCTTATTTTTTTTCTAGAACTGCTCTGTATCTGAGAGTCTTGCTATCCAGTCTTCTGCTTGATTCATATAATTGTAAGGCTTTTCTCTAAGTTCTTTAATTGGAATACTGAGTTTTTTCATTCCACCTTCACTTTGACTTATATTCTCTTAAATGTTCTCTTTATTGAATTGTTTTCAAATCTCAAATTATCTTCATTAAGCTGTATATTTAAATATATTTTCTTGTCTGTTACTCAAGTATTTATTGTTATCCTCTTGGAGATCAATCAAATGTTTGTGCCTTTAAGTTTTTTATGAAATTTATGAATATTTGTCTAAATTCTAAGTTCATCTAGGAAGTTCTCATTAGAGAGCACTTCTGTAGGACCAGTGGTTTGATGGGAGACATGCTATTTTGGCCTTTCATGTTTTTGTTTTTACAGTTTGACCTGGGCAAGTGGACTTCTTTCTTTGGTTGTGTGTCTGATGTGTGAATCTGGCCTTCTTTAAATTAGGCTAAGCCTAGAGATGTGCCTCTAGAGCAAGGCCAGACATAGCAGGTAGATGAGCTGTTTAATTGGACTTGGGAAACATGGCTCCTAAACCACAAGTGTATAGCTAGTACCAGAAAGAAGGTTATTAAGTGAAGGAGGTTCCTGAGCACAGCTCTAGAACTAGGATTATGAGTTTGCAGCTGGTGGGGGAGGGGGAGGTAAAGCCAGGACAAGGGAATAAGAAGCTTCCCAAGAATGTTAGGAAACTACTAGAAAAGGTAATGGATTTCAATTTGGTTTTAAACTTTCAGGTATTATGACATACTTGAAGATCGAGTTCCCTCGGGACTTATTGTTGACTACCACAATCTGTTGTCTCAATGTGAAGAGAGTTACAGGAAATTTTTAAATCTGAGAAGCAGTTTGTCCAATTGTAATTCTGATTCTGAGCAGGAAAATATCTCCATGGTGGAAGGGTTAAATTTGTATTCAGAAATTGAACAGTTGAAACAAAAGCTAAAGCTCATTGAGAATCCTTTGTTAAGGTATGTGAAGTTTTGTTGTTCTTAATTATTTAGCACATCATCTTTCTAGCTATCTTAGTGAGAACTGATGGGTCTTCTTGATTTTTTAAAGATATGTTTTTGGTTATCAGAAGAACTCTAATATCCAAGGAAAGGGTACTCGTCAAAATGGCCAGAAGGTCATCCATGTGGTTTCCTCCACCATGAAGACAGGTCTACTTCGGTCTCTATTCAAGGACAGGTTTTGTGAGGAGTCTTGCAAAGAAGAAACAGAAATTAAGGTAAAAGAAGTTATTGCTCCAAATGACTAGTTTTGATTCACTCCAGATTTTTACCAGTTCTCCAAATAATTATAAGAACTTTCTGGAGCTGGTTTTCTGTGAGATCCAAATTGTAAGAGCACTGTTCTTCAATGATAACACACGTTGTTAGCTGCCTGTCACTTCAGTGACAAGCACACAACTGAGCTAAGAGCACTATAAAAAAGACAAAGTTTTGATTTTTTGTTTGTTTTTTTTTTTTTGAGAGGGGGTTTCTCTGTGTAGCCCTGGCTGTCCTGGAACTCACTTTGTAGACCAGGCTGGCCTCGAACTCAGAAATCCGCCTGTCTCTGCCTCCCGAGTGCTGAATCCCATCATGCGCCATCGCCCGGCTTTGATTAATTTTCATGAGATACATAAAGGCACTTGAAGTTCTACCTAAGTGGCTTTGGGGGATGTAATTTTACAATATGCTGTTGTTTTCTAGTTCCATAGTGATCTGTTGTCTGGTATAAATGCCTGCTATGATGGTGACACTGTCATTATTTGTCCTGGCCATTATGTAGTTCATGGCACCTGTTCCATAGCTGACTCCATTGAGTTGGAAGGTGAGTATGGAAGATCATAACCAAACTTTCATTTGTAGCAAGTAAACAGTAAGTTAGTGGTCGTGATTAGCGCCAAGAATGAATCAACCCATCTGATCTCACTTTTGGTTTTGGTTTACCTTCTCAACAACCTGTGCCTGTCACTTTCTCCTTATTCCCTATAAGTGTCGAACCTTTGATCCCCAATTTTCCTTCTACTTTCATATCAACGTGTATTCTATTATTCCTCACACCTCTCTCCCTTAAAGCTTTTCCTTCCTCTCATTGTTCCTTTTCTAGTTTAATGACAAATACATACATCTCCTCTCTTACACATACAAATACATAAAAGTTAGAAACTAAGATACACATATAAGAAAGAAAATGAGGTATTTGACTTTCTCAATCTGGATTACCTCACTTAATATTTTCTACTTCCACTTACCTGTGAACTTTATAATTTCATCTCTTCTTTTATAATTGTATATATTATATATGTAGTGTGTAGAAGTACAGCAATTTTGTTATCCATCATTAGTTGATGCATATCTATTCTGATTCTTTTTTGTTTGTTTCTGTTTTTTGTTTTATTAGATATTTTCTTTATAAACATTTCAAATGCTAGCCCGAAAGTTCCCTATACCCTCCCTCTCCTCCCCTACCCACCCACTCCTACTTCTTGGCCCTGATATTCCCCTGTACTGAGGCATATAAAGTTTGCAATACCACGGGGCCTCTCTTCCCACTGATGGCCAACTAGGCCATCCTCTGCTACATATGCAGCTAGAGTCAAGAGCTCTGGGGGTACTGGGTAGTTCATATTGTTGTTCCACCTATAGGGTTGCAGACCCCTTCAGCTCCTTGGGTGTTTTCTCTAGCTTCTCCATTGGGGGCCCTGTGTTCCATCCTATAGATGACTGTGAGCATCCACTTCTGTATTTGCCAGGCACTGGCATAGCCTCACATGAAACAGCTATATCAGGGTCCCTTCAGCAAAATCTTTCTGGCATATGCAATAGTGTCTGCGTTTGGTGGCAGATCATGGATGGATCCCCAGGTTCAGTAGTCTCTAGATGGTCCATCCTTTTGTCTTAGCTCCAAACTTTGTCTCTGTAACTCCTTTCATGGGTATTTTGTTCCCTACTGGAACAGAAATAAATATAAATGAGCAAGTATCTCTTTAGTTGGTTTGGAGAGCTCTTTGAGTATATGTCCAGGAGTAGTATAGCAGGGTCATGTTAGTTCTATTTTTAGCATAATAAGAAAATCTTCTTCACTGATTTCCATAGTCCATATTACATTACTACTAATAGTGCATAATAATTCTCCACATCTTTCACCAGCATTTGGTATCATTTATTTTCTTAAGGATGGCCATTTGACTATGGCAAAATGAAATCTCATGGTAGTTTTAATTTGCCTTTTCCTAATGTCTAAGAATGTTAAAGACTAAAGATATTTGTTGGCCATTTGTACTACTTCTTTGAATACTCTCTATTCAGTTTCTATGGCCTTTTTTTATTGGGTTTCTTGTTTTCTTTTAGTACTTTGAGTCCTTTTTCTATTCTATATATTAACCATCTGTTGAATGTATAGCTGGAAAATATTTTCTACAATTCTAAAGGATACATTTTCCCTCAATTAAGGTCCTTTGCTGTACAGATGATTTTTAGTTCCATTAGGTCAAATTTATTGTTTGTTGGTCTTATCTCCTAAATACATAGAGTCCTTATTTATGCATAGATCTTGAAGTCTTCCCTGTTTATTTCTCTAACAGTTTCAGAGTTTGGGGGCTTATGTTCAAATATTTGATCAATTTGGAATTGGTTTTCTCTCTCTCTCTCTCTCTCTCTCTCTCTCTCTCTCTCTCTCTCTCTCTCTCTGTGTGTGTGTGTGTGTGTGTGTGTGTGTGTGTGTGTGTGTGTGTGTGTGTGATGAGGGGTCATCTAATTTCATTCTCCTACATGCATATATCTTTTTCCAAACACACTTTGTTAAAGAGACTGTCTATTTTTGGAATCTTTGTCACAAATAAAATGGTTGTAGCTGCATGGGTTTATATCTGGATCTTATGTTCCATTGATCTACATGCCCTACATGTGTGTGTGTACATGTACACAAACCAACACCATACTTGTTTTGGTAAATGGTGATACTTTTTTTCTTTAAACTCAGTGTTGCTTTGGCTTTATTAGTACTCTTAAAAATTAAAAGAGGGCTGGGCAGGGTGGCACCTGCCTTTAATCCCCACACTTAGGAGGCAGAGGCAGGCGGATTTCTGAGTTCAAGGCCAACCTGGTCTACAAAGTGAGTTCCAGGACAGCCAGCGCTATACAAAGAAACCCTGTCTTGAAAAACCAAAAAATTAAAATTAAAAGTAAATAAATAAATAAATAAAAGAGGTAACTATTAACATTTTTTCTTGACAGTTTCACAAATACTATGTGTTATAATTTTATTCATCCTCACTCACTCATTACCTTCTATCATTTTTCTTTTATTTGAACCACTTTTTCCTACATAAAACCCTAATGAAACCCACCCCTATCCTCTCCAGCATCCATTAGCAGTCATCAGCTCCTCGGGAAGGAATAAAGTCTCATGGACACCTTATCTATGCATGATGAAAAACTGAAAGGCTTAGTCTTGTATAGGCATCTATAAATTCTGTTTTTCCATGGCTGCAATGGCCCTGGTATAGCTGGATGGCAGCATTTCTTAATACTCTTCACAATGTTCTGATTGTTAACTTTTGTTGTCCCCTGACTTCTGTGATATCTCCTGGGCTTTGGATAGTGGTTATTCAGCAGAGGTTGATATAGATGTTGCTTAGCGTCACTCAGCACTTTGACAAGGTATGTCTCCCTCTGCAAAGGCTAAAAACATGTTTAGAAGGCAGTTGGACAGGGCTGGTGAGATGGCTCAGCAGTTAAGATCGCCGACTGCTCTTCCAAAGGTCCTGAGTTCAAATCCCAGCAACCACATGGTGGCTCACAACCATCCGTAACAAAATCTGATGCTCTCTTCTGGAGTGTCTGAAGACAGCTACAGTGTACTTACATATCATACATACATACATACATACATACATATTTTAAAAAAGAAGGCAGTTGGACAACATGTTCGTTTTTATAGACAGAGGTAGTATGTTCTTCCCTTGGGACCATGAGCTCCTCGATCATATAATTTTGACCAGGTTTAGAGTACCAGGTAAGTAATCTATCCACAGGAATAGCCTTCATGTCCATTTACAAAGCAATTAGTTATTCCCAAAATAGTCATTCTACCATTATATTAATGAGCATATCCTGTTTGGCAGGTGTGTTTTATCACATGTGTGATCTACAATTAGGTGAGACTGTTGATAAGATTCTTTTGTGGCAGCCTGGATAGCACCTTCTGGTTATGTGAACCTTAGCCAGCATAGAGGGCATTTTCTGCACAGTTCCTACCTCTTTCTTTGTGTCCTACACCAAAAGTATTTTACTCTCAAGTTCTGGTAGGTGACTAAGAGCAATGACAATAGCCTATGTTCTTTTATTGACTTCTGAAATTGTTCTGGCCTACAAGTCATGAGATAGTATACCTCTTGTATTGGACTCTTATTTAAAAGCTTCTCTTTTTTCTTATT
The DNA here is from genome assembly GCF_000001635.26 of Mus musculus. NCBI lineage: Eukaryota > Metazoa > Chordata > Mammalia > Rodentia > Muridae > Mus > Mus musculus. The sequence goes on along the minus strand of NC_000074.6, from coordinate 4,745,094 downwards.
TAAATTCGTATAATTATTTTGTATTACTACCATCATCATCATTAAAGTAATAGGTTTCCATATAGCTTTTTTATCCTCAGTTTTCTTTCCCCATTCCCTATCTTCCCAGTACCCCTATATCCCTGCCCAAACCCTTTCATGCCTAGGCCCCCACTTTCATGTCCTTGTATTTAACTGCCTCCTCCTTTAGTGCTCCCTCTGACCATGAAATCTTTCTTGCCTCTATAAAGAATTAAATTCAAATTTTAAAAAAATTAAATATTGAAGTTATGTATTCAAGGAAAAAAATTGGGTTTCCCTTTGTGGACCTAGGCTACTCTACTCAGTGTCACACTTTCTCCATTTTCCTGCAAATTTACTATCTTCCTTTCTTATGGTTGTATAGAACTCCATTGTGCATATGTGCTTCATTCTTATTGTTCATTCATCAGGTGGTAGGCAGTTAGATTGTCTTAATATGTTTGTATGTAGATGTTTGTCTTCATTCTTCCTAGGTGATTTTACTCTCTTCCTTAGGATATGGCCTACCAGATGACATTGTCATAGAAAAGAGGGGCAAAGGAGATACTTTTGTGGATTGCACGGGTATGGATGTTAAAATTTCAGGCATAAAATTTATTCAGCATGATTCTGTGGAAGGAATCTTAAGTAAGTATCTGGATGTTTGTTGTATTTTTTGTTTTGAGCTTTGAGAGAAAAGTCGACTGTGCATGAAAGTTAAAATTTAATATAATTGAATATATGGGAGGCAGATTAATAACTCGTATAGCATGACAATTTAGGAAGCATCAAAGTTTTATAACTTGTTTTATTCTTGGAAACTTATCAGTTTCTTTTCTGTTACTGTTTGTTGTTGTTTGTTTGTTTGTTTGTTTGTTGTTCTTGTTTTTGAGAGAAGGTCTCACTCTGAACTAGCTGTCCTGGAATTATAGCAAATAGTCATCCTGTCTCAGCCTCCGGAGCCTTGGCTTTATAGGCAGATCTCACCATATCTTTCACAAGTATAACAGTGTTAAAGTTGTGGAACCCTTCAGAGGTGGGACCTAGTAGTAGCTAATTAGATTACAGGGGTTCTAGTCTCAGGAATGGAATAATATAGGTTTCATGGGAGCAGATTAGTTTCCAGGGAGTAAGTTTTTATAAGAATGAACAGGATACGGGGGCTGGTGAGATGGCTCAGTGAGTAAGAACACTGTTCTACCAAAGATCCTGAGTTCAAATCCCAGCAACCACATGGTGGCTCACAACCACCCATAATGAGAGCTAATGCCCTCTTCTGGTGCATCTGAAGTCAGCTACAGTGTACTTATGTATAATAATAAATAAATCTTTTTTTTAAAAAAAAGCATGAACATGATACCTTTGTACTCTTTCTTCCTTGCTAGTACATGTACACCTTCTGCATGCAATTTCTATTCCTTATGCCTCTCCACATTGTAACATAGCTGGGAAGATATTATCAGATACCTTGCTGTTCCTAGTTTGCAGATACTAGAATCGTGTATCAGGTATTTTGTTATAGACACACAAAAAGTGACCAAGACATTGTACCTGTTAACTGCAGTTAATGTCAGGATAGCTGGCCTGAGAGCTTCTGGGGCTTCTCGTGTATCCACCTCTCATCTCACTCTAGGATCTCTGGGATTGCGTGTATGCACTACTATCTATACCTGGCTTTACCACAGTTCTGGGTATTTAAATTTAGGTCCTCATGTCTTGGCAAATGCTTCACCCACTAAGCCAGTCATTTATTATTAAAAATGTAACCTTTAGTTTTTAGGAAATAGTTAAAAATAGATACTGCTATATATTTTATGAGTTTGTAACGTGTACCAACATTTAAATGATACCTCTGAAAAATATCCTATTATCTAATTATGATCTATACCATCACAGTTTGTACAAACTTTCTACTTTTCCATTCAGTTTTGGAAATATCAGCCATATTAACTTTAATTTTAACTTTAATAAACTTTCTAGATTTCCCTTATATAAAAATCATTTTATCCTTTATATTAAATCTTTATTGAATAAAAAAAATCATTCGTCTTTTACTTCCTGGGTTTTTTTCTTAATAACTTGAGGACCATATGTGCTTGATTATTGAGAGTAGGTACTGAAAAAGTAGGTACTTATCATCAGTATGCAAACAATGATGTGCAGGTTTTGAGTTTACTCATCTCAGCAGGAAGCCCGTCAGCTCTAGGAAAAGGTTTGGCCTAATTGTTTATATTTGGAATTCCCAAGAGATCATAGAATTTAACCTTTATGTTTTTATTACTGCCCATAGCGTGTCATGTTTTTACCCATGTGTTGCTTTCAAATTTTATGGTGGGTTTTGTTTTTAAGGTTGCTGTCAGCCAGTTGGCTGCTTTCAGCAAATTATTACCACATCACACACATAAACATAATACATTGTATGGTGAGAGACATGACGTAGTGTATAACTTAAGGTTAAAGCTATACATTCACTTAAGTTGTAAAAGCTGATTACATAAGTTCAAAACAAGTTGGTTACACTGTTCTCTTAAAGGCCAATGTGGTGGTTTAAATGAGAATGGCCCCAAATTGGCTCATATATTTGAGTTTTTGGTTCCCAGTTGGTGGATTATTGGGAAAGATTAGGGGGTGTGGTCTTGTTGGAGAAGGTGTGGTTTCAGAGGTGGGCTTATAGATTTCAAAATTTCCACACCAGACTGAGACTCATTCTCTGCCTGCTTGTTGCTGACCAGGATGTAAAAATCTCTGGTACTTTTTCAGCACCATGTCTGCCTATCCACTACCATGTTCCCCACTGTGATGATAATGAACTTACCCTCTAAAACTGTTAATCTCACACATACACTTATAAAAGTTGTCTTGGTCATGATATCTCTTCACAGCAATCCACCAGTGACCAACGCACCAAATTAAATGTAAGCAGCTGAATACACAACAGGATAGGTTAAGTGCCTAATCTTAACCGATCTCAACATATATTATTAGCTTGGCTGCAAAGTGCATCAAAAGTTAAGTCTTTTGGGGGTTAAGAGACATTTTTATAAAGAATCATCACAATGTCTAATGCTAGCTTTAAACTGTTTCTGATATTGATATATTACTTAAAATAGTTAATATTTTTGTTACAGTCATTCACCATGGCAAGACCACACTGGAAAACTGTGTACTACAATGTGAAACCACAGGAGTCACAGTGCGCACATCAGCAGAACTTTTCATGAAAAACTCAGATGTATATGGTGCCAAGGTATTGGTTTATCTTTGGAAAGAAGTAATTATGGTATTTAAGTTTGAAGTAAATCAAATATGATACCAAGATGTAAATCTATTATTTCTTCAATGAAAATCAGACACTTACTATCTCCTAGTCACCTAAAATGTAGGTAGTCATTAAAAATACGACCACTCTAGCATCTTATAAACAGGCTACTAAGAATAGAATTCATTATCTAATGTTCTCAATGGTAAGCCTTAAAAAGTATAGACTCGTAAGATTATACTTTGTGAAACTGAAGAAGTTGTTCAGTGATTAAGAGCATATACTGCACTTTGAGAAGACCCAGATTCAGTTCCCAGTACCCATGTTAGCATACTAACATCTCCTTGTGACTTTAGCTCCAGAGATCCTGACATCCTTTCTGTGAACTCTGGGCACCTGTAGTCAAATTCTCACATTCCTACACACAGACCTACACATATAACATATAATTTTAAAAATCTTTTTACAAGCTCATAACTTTGTAAATAAGTTTCTAACAATTGGAGCTATTACTGTAAGTGCTTAAGAATTTCACACATGAATACACATATCCACCTCCTTTCCCTTCTCCAATTCTTCCCCTACTTCTCTACTACTTTCCCTCCCAACTTCTTGTGTTTCCTTTTTTAAACCCTCTATATCCATGTACTGCTGCTTATATACATATGTGGTTTAGGGCATGAACTGTCTTAGGCTTGTATGTTTAAATACTTTTGACTAATGATTGAGACAATGGTCATTTTGAATAACTATATTTCAACAAAATTGTTAAATAATTTATTAATATAATCAAAAAGTTGATTTGTCTAGAATGAAACCGTGTAATCATTAAGTGTGGCACTCTTTACTCCATATATATGTATATGTATGTCTTTATAAGGGAGTGTATGTGTAATTTTATGTGTGTGCTAGTATGTATCTCTGTGCAGTGTAATGTGCATGTGTGTTTGTTTGTGTACATGTATGCTTAAGTACACATGCATATGTAAGATAGTAGTTGGCAGTCAGTGTCTTCCTCAATCACTTTTACAGTATTTTTTTGAAGTAGGGTTTCACTGGCTGTGGAGCTCAGTTAGTCTAGCTGATCAGTGACGCTTGCTGCAAAACCTGAAAACCTGAGCTTGGTCCGTGGGAACCAAAACTATGGAAGAGTAGTATTGACTAATGTTAGTTGTAGGTGCCACAGTAGAGAGAGAAGCTCACCAAGATGATTTGCATAAGAAGCAGAGTGGTCCAGCCTTCCTGGAAGACTCACCATGACTTGGTTCACTCCAGTTACTTTTATTCAATCATTACACAAAATTAATTGGGGCTGGGAAAGGGTCTACTTACCAAAGTTATTTTGACCTTGCTACCCAAGAGAGCAGACAACTCGCCCAAATCTTGGTTCCTTTTTATCATGGCTAGCCATAATCAAAAGTAAGAACTCCCAAGTTTGCCAGGAATGTTCTAGGACTAGGGTTTGTGCGGGTGCAAGCTCTCATTTAGTGCCAAGTACAGATCTTCCAGAGAGATGACATCTCTTCAAGGTTAAAACAGTCTCAAAACAATTTCTCAACCTCTACCGATTAACCTAAATATAGCAAAGGCTTTGCTGAAACATTTCATTTAAAAGCAGACACAAAGGCTTTACTATGCATGTCACTACAGGAGAGAACCAACTCCTACAAATTGTTTTCTGACTTCCACAGACATACCATGACATATGTACACTCACGTTTGTACATTCACAGACATCCCCAATATAAATAAATATGAAAGAAGGGAGGGAGGGAGGGAGGGAGGGAGGGAGGGAGGAAGGAAGGAAGGAAGGAAGGAAGGAAGGAAGGAAGGAAGGAAGGAAGGAAGGAAGGAAGGAAGGAAGGAAGGAAAAGCTTTTCTTTTTTTAGCTTTTCTTTTTAAAATATTTGTTTGTATAGGAGTGTTTCGCCTGCTTCTGTGTCTGTGCGCCACATATGTTCCTGGTGCTCATGGAGAAGGGCCAGAAGAGGGTGTCAGATTCCCTGGAATTAGGCTCATGATTTTGTGAGCCACCATATGGGTGCTAGGAATTGAACCCTGGGTCCTCTAGACTAGTAGCCAGTGATCTTAACTGATGAGCCATCTCTCCTGCCCCTGGTTTGACTTTTTAAAGCTTTACGTCATATTTTATAGGGTGCTGGTATAGAAATATATCCTGGAAGTAAATGTACCCTGACTGACAATGGAATCCATCACTGCAAGGAAGGAATTCTCATTAAGGTAGGTATTGGCTGAAACATTTTTCTAAAGGTTAGAATAATTTCACCCCTAAAAAAGTTATGTTTATTTCATTCTTATGTTGTGCTCTGTTCATTTTTTGTAAAGTATAAACATTGTTTAAATTTTAATAACACTAATAGTGATTAAAATTTTTCTAAAAAGCTTTTGATATCTTCAGATCTACAGAAATAAAAACATTGCTACAACTTACTAATAAGCATAGCTTTTTTGCTTTTATTTTTAGAAATAGTGTGGGAAAGGGTAGAAAATTGATGAAACATATGTTTAATATGACAATTCCTTACGACATTTGTTTTCAATGTCACAGGACTTCCTTGATGAACATTATGATATTCCCAAAATATCGATGATAAATAACGTCATACACAATAATGAAGGTTATGGTGTTGTTTTGGTGAAGCCTACAATTTTCTGTGATCTACAGGAAAATACACAAGATGAAATTAATGGTATGCTATATTTAGTAATTTAATTTTAAGGGATGTAAATGTTTTTATTAATCAAATATAAAAATAGATCTAGTTTACTCTATTTCAGCACCAAATTCTGATGAGGACTTTGGTTTTCTCCCTCAAATATTGCTGAAAGTCTAGGGATGTAGTTCAGCTTGTAGACTGCTGGCCGAACATGCACAAAACTGTAGTTTCAGTCCCAACATTTGGGAGTTAGAAGCAGGAGGGTTGAAGGTCAAAGTTATACTTAACTACAGAGAGCCAGAGATCACTTTTCAAAAAAAAGAGAGAGAAAGAGCTTCGAGTATGCTTGGTCATAGAGATAGAACAAGGTCAGAGAGAATGGTGAAGCAATTATTGAATCTAAGCATAGAAATTCAAATTTCAAATTAAGCATTGAAATTGCTAATTTCAAATTTAGCTTGTTGATCTGTTCATTTGGAGCTTCAGTGTGGTTCAGTAAGTCTTCTTGGCTTCTTGCGTATAAAACAAAATGACTTCTGTAGATATTTGTGGAGGATAGAAGTAAGAAATGAATTTTCTAAGTTTGAAGTTTCTTTTGCGTTTACTTTTCATTGGTAAATGAAAAGTTTCTCTCAGTTACCACTTTTCCTGACAGAAAAGGAAAGCACACACAGTGGAAATTTGTAAATCTCAAGCCACTGATGTGTAAATCACTTTTAAATATAAGACCTAAAGAAGTAAAAAGTACTAGTATGGCTGTGGAAATTTGAAGTGGTTTGAAGAATAGGCCTTGTCATCCTTCAGGAGCCCTTCCAGTCAGGACAGAACAAAGAACAGCTGAGATGCATGTGGAAGAGGCCCTTACCTTTTAAGCTCTGGAGGACGAATCTACACCCAATGCTACTCGTGTCATTCGTCTGCAGAGTCCGTGGTATAGATCTTAGGACTAAGCTTGGCTGGAATCATTCTGTAGCCCCATTGATTAAGATACACAGATTCAAGCTTATGCTTTGAATCTTCTGCAGCCAGCTAGGAAAAACAAAAACAAAAAACTTGCCTAGATAGGCTTAATCACATTAGAAGATAATAATAACATTGGAAGATAATAACAAAATATTTTTGCATTTAGCAATCATGAGAGTGTCAGGAGCTATCTAGGAAAGGCTAAGGCTAGCAGATGACCTTTCTCAAGGTGACCCACCATTTTTGCATGGGTGAGCTCTGAGAGGCAAGGTCCCTAGGCACTTCATCTCAGGATTGCTTCTTGCAGCTGCTATACCTTTCCTGTCACTATTATATAGCCTAAGGATTCCTGGGCATTAACCTACCACTGTTGAGCAGATTTCCTGCAGATCAACATAAAGGCGAACTTTCATAATTGCTGTTTAGATGAATTAATGATAGAATTCCTGATTTGATTCAAATAATCTTAGGAAGAAAGTTTTAAGATGGTTTTATTTGTTTTACTAGAAATATGTAATAAAATTAGAATCAAGAATGAAATATGCCCACTTCTCATAAATAGTAAGTAAGAGCTACATAATAAGCAATACAATGAGCTTTTATAATTACACTAAAAAACCATATATGCTTGGGAGAAATTTGTGTTAAAGCAAAAACATTCAGGTGCAAGGATGAAGCCACAAGTGTGCACTATGATAAGGCAAGGCCATGTAAAGACTTTTGCGTTGAACTTATAATGAGCTTACAATGTGAAACAGTGCTTTGTACTTATTATTAATACTTCTCTGTAACTCCCCTTTCATGTAACATTTTATCTATGAGGTAATTCTTACATAGAGAACTTTTTGTCTAAAAAGCTATGAAAAAAAAAAAGCTGAAAGTAATAAAGACAGATGGTGTAACTAGTTTCCACCTCACCTGGTGTGTGTGTTGTCTGTGTGAGTGGCTTTTTTCCTTTCCGTTCTTCTCTCTCTGGTTCAAAAAGACGTAATGAGCTTTCTGGCCAGTGAGAGGCTTCTTAGCTGACTGGCCAGAGACAAAAGCACTAGCAATAAATCCTTTTCATAATTGCCCAGCACTTGTTCAAGCACAGAGAGTTAGAGCAAAAGGAAGCCAGTGGTTTTCATCCAGAAAATAAGCAAGAGAGTGTTAAGTTTGCAGAAGCCATCAGCTTCTAGCCCCCAGAGTTACAGAGCTGGAGATCATCCAACTCTGTGTTCCACCTCAACTCCAAACCCCAGGAGGCCAGGGCAGGCCACCAGCATGAGAGTACAACTCTTTTTTTCTTTCTTTTTTTTTTTTTTTTTTTTAATTTGGTTTTACAAGACAGGGTTTCGCTGTGTAGCCCTGGCTGTCCTGGAACTCTGTAGACCAGGCTGGCCTCAAACTCAGAAATCCACCTACCTCTGCCTTCCAAGTGCTGGGATTAAAGGCATGCGCCACCACGCCTGGCTGAGAGTACAACTCTTGAGGATGGGAACTAGCTAGTAGATTGTGAGTTTAACAACTAGCTCCCAGTACATAGCTTAGCAGATAGTAAATATCTAGGAACATATCTGTCCAGTGACTGAGATTTTAGGATGAAGAAGGTAAACAAAGTTTAAAATTAATGACCCTATTAATGAAACTTTGCAAGAAGATCTAAGTAGCTACTCATTGAGATTTTTATAGTAAAGAAATTCTATAAACTCTTGGCAGAAAATACTTGAATCTAAAAGACTGTATTAGAAATATCTCCTTGTTTGTTTAAACTGTATGTTTAACTTCATTATAATTTGTTTCCTCAGACAATATGGTTCAGAAAAATAAAGAGGCAGATGTCACTGAAGGATTAGATCTGGAAGAAATGCTTCAGTGTGTGGCTAGCAAAATGGAGCCTTATGCCACAGCTGACTTTAATGAACAAGCTAAGGGAAACTGTGAAATTATAAATGAACTACTTGCTATTTCCATGCAAAAAGGCCGGATGAAGAAAAGACTGAGTGAACTTGGGATTACACAAGCTGATGACAACATAATGTCACAGGAGATGTTTATTGAAATTATGGGGAACCAGTTTAAGTGGAATGGCAAAGGGAGTTTTGGCACATTTCTTTACTAGCTACAATAATATCAATACTCACAAAATACTGTATTTTGAACATGTCTTAAGTATGCTGCTTATATACTTTGCTTCATTTGCTTCATGGCTGTGTATTATATAAAGTGTACTTGATTAAGCTTGTGTGAAATGTGGATTTATTTCTATCTATATGTATTACATACAAAGCACACCTTTGTAAGAAAGCCACAAAAAACATAAAATATGACTGTAGATGTAGTGAAGGAAGATGAAATATTGTAACTTGTGAGTTGTCTAGGAGCCAGCGGCCCTGGCCTGGGGCTGAGAACAAAGCAGAACAGGCCCAGGCATGCCAGGGCAAGGCTGTTGTTAAGGCATTCCTAAGAACATCTTGACAGTAAAGATGGAAAGGTATGCAAGGACAAACAGGGCTATATTATCTGAGTCAACACCATCTGGCCGGAACCTCCCCTCAATCCGAGGACAAGCAGGGCTATCTTGTCTGAGTCAACACCATCTGGCCGGAACCTCCCTTCTGTCTATTACCCCTTGGCGCCGGGTAAAGTCATACATCAACTGGTTGTTATGTGAACAAAGATAAGCCCCAAGCCCACCGGAACAAAGTCCTGATGCCCCTTTTTGCTGACATATAATCTTTCTGTTAATATTTTAATGAGCCAATCCAGTACCTTTGCTAAAATTCCTCTTACCCCTAACCCTTTGCTTCTATTAAAAACCCCTAGCTTCCGAGCCCCAGTGTTGACTTCCCTGCCTCCTGTGTGAGGTACATGTTGGCCCAGAGCTCTGCCAATAAAGCCTCATGTGTCTTGCATCAAGAAGGATTCTTGTGTTAGTGGGTGCATCCTGTCCCTGGACTAGAGTGGGGGTCCCCATATCTGGGGTCCCACAGTAGTTCAGTAGTAGAGCATTTGTCTAACATGTCCAAGGCCCAATGCCCAAGGTTCAATACCCAGCTCTCCCTGCTTCCCTCCCCAAAATAAAGAAAACCAATGGAGATTTATTGTCTAGAAAAATCTCTTCTTAACTCTGCCATATTGAGAATGCTAGTACTTCTTTTCTTGTAAATACCCTTCAGCATTGAAAATGAAAGAGAAAGGAAATGCAAGATGTGAGAATAGCATGCAGTAGGTGCCCGGTGTTCCTTTGTGTGTTCCTTTGTGTGTTTGTTTGTTATAGTATATGTAGCAGTTGCTGTCCAGAAGCTCAATGTGTAAACCATGCTGGCCTCAGATTCCTCTTGACCTGCCTACCTCTGCCTCCCATGTGCTGATATTAAAAACACATACCACCATACCTAGTTTGAATGGGACACAGTTTTATATTGAAATGTATTGTCATCAAAAAAGAAAAACTAGGTTACAGGTATGAAACAAACGTGTTCAGAGCCACTATTGAATATAAATTATTAATAAGAAAGTAACTATATTCTAATCATTCTTTTTCACTCTCCACCCCTCCTGTTTGTCTCTCTTTCTTGCCTCCCCAACTTGTCTAGTTAAGACAATAATGTTATACCTCAGGCTGATTTAAAACTAGTCATTAATGTCCTAAAGGTTAGGGTTTAGGGTTAGGGTTGTTTTAGAGTTAGTGATAGAGTTGTTAGGGTTAGGGGTTAGGGTTCGGGCAGCAGGTTAAGGACTCTTCTTTGTGTCATTTAAATGCATGTAAAACTTTTTAAGTATTCAAAAGTGTGTTGCAGTTAACAGTTTGTCCCTGACTCCATTTTAGGCATCTGGAAATTTAATAAAGCTGTTGTTTGAAATTTTCCTTATTCCTCTGCTCATCAGTTAAAACCTCTACCCACAGGTAAAGTTTCATGAGCTAGGTCAACATTGCCCTCATCAAGGTAGTCCAAAATCAGTAAGATATTGTGAGATTTGGGGATTTGTACATCACAGGGTGAAAGCTCAGAGTAACCTAATTTGATGAGTTTGAATCGAGGGATAAATGTGAACAAGACAGTTTAAACACAAAACTAGGTCTTTCTTGTTTGGCATATGAAGGCTCCAAATTACTAGGGTAGCACAAATAAAGACCAATTTTGAAATATAGTAGCCCAATGGTGGGCTGAGGATTAGGGACACAGAATATATAATATATTTATCACAGTTCCTCCTGTTGTGGTGGTCTGCTACCAGAAATAATATATGACAGGAAAATTGGTAATATAATATCACATTTAAGATAATAAAAATAACATTTTCCTTGAAATTCAGTATAAGAATTTCTGTTTTATATTTTAACTATTATTTCACTACTAATTCAGTATTTGAGCTTTCTCATTTAATAAACTCATGTGTATGACCTACAGAAAATAAAAAAAAAACTCTTAAATCTAAAAACATACTTTTAAATGGCAAATTACCTTGAAAACAGAAAAATAAGTAAATCTCACCATGTAATGTTTTTATTTTTAAAGACTTCACAAGAGCTAGTGAACTAAAACATTTTCCAGGCTAAATTATACCTTATTCTCTAATACTGTTTTTAATGTATTAACAATAAAAAGATGCCATCAATTTTATGTTTTACTCTCATGAGAAAAGATAATAGCCTAAGAAAAATAAGAATACACAAATATACATACCTATACACATAGACATACTCACAGTGACAGACCCATATTTCATTCAAAATCTCTGTAGCCAAGAAAATGTTTAATGTTTTCAGTATAATCTTAATTGACAAAACAATGTACATTTTTCTTCTGATTGATTATAAAAATTGCTCCTAAAGTACTCCCACACTCACTTCCAGACCATTAGATACTGCTAAACTGTGGTTTGCTGAGAATGAAGGATCTTTGTTAGAGACAAAAACTTACTAAGAGCAAGAAAAATTCATTCTAGTGGGACATAGAATTTTTTCAAAACAAATTTCTAAGTATGCTCATTAATTCCCACTCCAAACTCATAAACAGAAATACAAATCTGTTGAATTTTTTTGACTGTTGCAGTAAATCTCCAACCCACATAAGCCCAAGCAATGAAAACACAACTCAATATGAATACATGCTATGTGCCTCGATTGGGCAGATCTACCACTACACTACCATCTTCCCAATATAAGAGACCCCTTATAGGTTGCAGTTTCTCTAGGCCATGTGCTTCTCCACTTTCCTTTTTCTGCCACCATTGTTGTCTCTCTCTCTCTCTCTCTCTCTCTCTCTCTCTCTCTCTCTCTCTCTCAACTCTCTCCCAAAACCTTCAGCTCCACCTTCCCCTCTTTCTCCGCCCAATCCCCGGGCTCTAGCCTTTATAAATTAAAGTGAGAAGAAGGTTTACAGGAAATCACCTGAGTGCTGACTCATTCCTTGTTTGGAGTCCCTCACAAAAGAACAGAGTTCGCATCAAATACAATTAGCCCCAGGGCTATCCACAAAAATGACTAACATATGGAAAGACAATGAAGCATTTAATAGCCTCTTCTAGAACACATTCAACCTCCAAAATGGGGAATTTTCCTGAGAACCATAAACTAGTTTTATGGTTAATTCATTAAATAGAGATCAAAACATCCTTTTAAAGTCTTTTGTTGTGGCATTATATCATTTAATAATTGCTGAAATTCAACATGTTCTGTTACTATTACTTAGAACAAATTTCTTAATGTTGTGACCCTTTATTACAGTTATCACATTGTGATGACCTGAAACCATAAAATTATTTTCATTGCTAGTTCATAATTGTAATTTTTCTACTCTTATGGATCTTAATGTATGTTTTCCGATGGTCTTAGGTGACCGTTGTGAAAGTGTCATTCAAACCCCTCAAAGGTATTGCAACTCACAGGTTGAGAAACGGTGACAAAGAAGGACACCCAGCATGGGAACTTAGCTTAGATATTTTACTATTTAGCATGTATAAGGACTTTTATTTGATCTTAAGCTCATGAAATACTATCCTAGTTAAACACTAAAATATTAATATTTTAAGCAATATAAATGAAATTTCCAGCAAATACCACAAAAGTATTTTAAATTGAAAATAGATTCTTTTTCATAAATCTCACAGAGCTTCCTTACTCTTCCCAGCTCATCACCTCTCTTCTTCCCCAATCAACTCCCCTTCATCTCCCATCAGAAGAGCAGGGCTCCAAAAGATAACCAAATATGACAAAACAAAACATAGACAAGACAATAACCCTCCCACCGAAGCTGGACAAGGCAACCAAACATGAGGAAAAGTGTCCCAAGAGCAGACAAAATAGAGATACACCCGCTCCCACAGTTAGGTGTCAAAAAAAAAAAAAAAAAAAAAAAAAGCTAACAGTCACAACATATATGCAAAGGACCTGGTGGTACAGACCACTGCAGGACCCGTGCTTGCCATCTCAGTCTCTATGAGCCCTGCATTGTTGATTCAGTGGCTCTTCTCCTGCTGTCCTCTATCCCTCTGACCCCAAGAATTCTTTAGGCCCCATTTTTGCACAATTCCCAGAACTCTGAGAAAGATCCTATGGGCACATCCAATGTAGACTCTCTCTCTCTCCTCATAATGTCTGACTGTGGGTCTCAGCATCTGCTCAGTCTGCTAGAGGACCTTTGTGCCCCCAAGAACTTCTGCTCATTTAAGAGTGGCTCTCTCTTGGAAGTGGGAGAATTAGCCTCAGACAAAGATGAGCTCCCTATTTGGGTTTCCAATGCAAAGACATCAGTCCTGAAACCATATACACACAACCAAGAGAAATGGACTCAGCAACTTTTATCCATATATTTTAGCACACTTATTCATACATACTTGATGAGGATGAAATTGGCTGGGAAGAATTTTTAGAAACAGTGAGGACTGAAAATGGAGAAATGATGTAATATATTTTAACTAAACATGTATAAAATAAATTTTAAATAAAAAGTGTCTAGAGAGATAGTTTTGCAGTTAAGAGCTATTGGGTGTTGTTATTGAGGACCCATGCTCCATCACCAGAAACCACATAGCAGCAAACCATTTGCTCAGACTCCAGTCCCAGGCATCTCCTGCCTCCTTCTGGCTTCTGTTGGTACTGCATACAGACACATGCAAACAAATAACCGTGTGTGTGTGTGTGTGTGTGTGTGTGTGTGTGTGTGTGTGTGTGTGTGTGTGTAAAATAAAGCTTAAAAAAATAGAATTCTATTTAGTGATGTCATAGCCCTGAGATAGAAACCAATCAGAGCTAGTTAAAATGAACTCTTTCTGTTCCTGCATGAAAACAACTATAGGTTCCTCTGAACCAGCCTGCTTAGAGGCTAAAGCAGCCTTATTGTGAGGTTAGAATAGCTCAGCAAAGCTGTTCCTCTAAGAAAAGTGTCCACAGTTCTGATAAGTGACTTTTCTTTGATGTTTTCTGAATGTGCTCTCTGTCCTTTGTGAGAATTGTGGCTTTGATACCTCTATCTGTTAGATTACACATAGATCATAATCAACAGTGAGCATTGGCTCCTGAACAATCTACTTTTGCAGTGTCATTGCCTGGATTTTCAGTGAAGACTTTGTAGTATAATATGAACATTTCAGAGCCATTTCTGTCTATCATTTTTATAGTTTACATGTTTCTGCTGACTTTGAGCTAAGAATACCCTTAAATATCTCTGCTTTAACGTTGGGAGCACGTTCAGGAGAAGATTTAACTTATCATTTGTAGAAGCAGGAAAACCTAATATGAACATATCCAGATTCCCTCAATAAAACACCCCAGTGCTTCCTTTGTTGAAGAAAAGCATTGCTTTGGAGATGACTCCCATGCTCTCCTTGCCCACCAATGGGGGAGGGGACTTTCAATTCTTCTGTCTTGTCAGATTGATGACTTCATGTGTAATTAACTAAACCTGAAAGAGTTTGAGTGCTGTGCAGGATTTTTCTTATAAGGATCCACCTTTAATCTAGGCCACAGCTTCTGGAACATATATACATGATATAGATAGATATAGATAGATAGATAGATAGATAGATAGATAGATAGATAGATAGATAGATAGATAGATAGATAGAGATAGAGATAGAGATAGAGATAGAGATAGAGATAGAGATAGATAGAGATAGATATGGCATTGAAGATGGTAGCTCTTTCTCTTGCCCTACCTCTGACTAGCAAGTTTTGTGTGGTGGTGGTTTTGGGTTTTTGGGGGGAGGTGTTCTACTGGTACTAAAGCCTTCTCTGGAATTCTGGTATATATTGTAGACCAACTGAGGCATCCAGCCACATGATCTGAACCACTACTGAACTCTTCAACTTTCCATTGTTTGAGAACCATTGTTAGACTGGTTGGACCACAGATTGTGAGCTATTCTAATAAATCTACTTTCTAATATACATTCCTTCTACCAGTTCTGTTCATCTAGAAACCTTTCACTAATACTGCTGTGTTTTTTGTTTGTTGTTTGGTTTGGTTTGTTCTTTTATTTTTTTACCTTCCCCCTGAGGAAGATGTGCCAGCTAAGAATAGTGCTCCACAGTGTTTGTCATCTGTTTCCTGCTTTTCTCCCAGCTTGTCTCAGACCTCCCAGGTGAAAAGTAGCTGCAGTTTGCCGGAACACAGCATGAAGCCTCAGAGCTCTTGTTTCCTAAAACTCTCTTTTTAACTGCTAATATTCTGGGCCCCCTTCCACTTGTGGGACAAATTAATAACTCCATTGCAAGTTGAGTAATGGGCTATGCAAGCTATCTACCTTGATTCCTGGAGGAAGAAGGGGAAGTCCCTACTGAGTGTTTGAGGGAAATGTTGTGCCCAGATTGTAAAAACCCCAAAGAGACCACCAGGAATCACAACCAGCTGTAATCGCATGAGGGTCTTTATTCAAGCTCAAGCTTGAGCCACCAACCCTCACAGGAAAGAGAGCGAACCACCAGGTCTAAGTGAAGGGGCTTTATAAAGGAAAAAACCGCAAGCAGGGTTTCCAAGCCTTGACATTACATGAGAGGGTAAAGGAATGACATCCTTCAGACCTGATGACCTTGTTCAGACAATGGGGTGGAACCGCGCAGCTGGAAAGGGACCTTTCTGACCTGGGAAAAGTAACTTGTACTATCAAAAGCTGGTGTACTTTTACAATTGGCCACAGCTGCCAGGCAGTGGTGGTGCACACCTTTAATCCCCACACTTGGGAGGCAGAGCAGGCAGATTTCTGAGTTCGAGGCCAGCTTGGTCTACAGAGTGAGTTCCAGGACAGCCAGGGCTACACAGAGAAACCCTGTCTCGAAAAACCTAAATAAATAAATAAATAAATAAATAAATAAATAAATAAATAAATAAAAACACAATTGGCCACAGTTGTCTGGGAACATTTAATTGCCCTTCTCTCATGACCCAAAAGTGGGACACTTGTCTTTTTCAAGGGTGGTTGGTTCGTTTTTCTCAAGGACAGGTACCATCTGCACCCGGGATGTGCTAGCTATTCAGAGATGATACAGAGGCTGGGATGTGTATCCCAAAGCCGGCATCTGCAACTTCCGGCTTCTCTTCAGGCGCTCAGGCAATATCTGTAGTCTGGACCTGGTGAGCACAGGGACACTTCCCACAAAGGGGAGGAGCCGATGGTTGATTAGTGGGAACTGGAGTGGTGGGTACTTCCTGGGGATGGGTGGCAAGACAGATGGGTAGGCTATTGGAGGATAGGCGCAAGATCTACTGAAATTCAAATCCTTGTAGAGCTGTAAAAAGTCTGATTCTGGACTGGAAGTTTGGGCCACGAACTACCATGCCGTGTGTCCTTTCAGCACACGCTAACCCTACGGGAGGTGATCATGTCACTCAAGACTCACTGGCCAATCAGAGCCTTAAGCAGACCTGCCAGTCAGAAGGGGAGGAGAGTTCTTTTGTGTGCCTTGAGGCTGATCTGCTTATCTGCTAGATAGACTTGAGTAGTTTGGTGTTAAGTGTTCTGGGCCCTCCTTCTGAATATTGTGAGGTGCGCTCAGTCAAGCTCTGAACATGTCAAAAGCTCCGGGGTACTGGTTAGTTCATAATGTTGTTCCACCAATAGGGTTAACCCAGAAGTTACCATGGCAACATGGTAAGCACAGAGTCATTGCCAGCCACAGAGAGGAGCAGGAGGCTGAGCAGAGGGAGCTGAGTGGGAACTGAGTGGGAACCGGCAGCCACCGGTGAGGTTTCTTGTGGTCCTAGCCACTCGCTGGACCCAGTAGTAGCCTCTGAATAACTTCACTATGGTGGCTGCATCTGCACAGAGCATTTCTACACAGTGGCTTCTGTGTAGAAACATCCTTTGCAGGATGAGAAACTCGGAGAGCCCTACTTTCTACAAGTTCTGCCCTTGACATTAAAGAGTAAACATTAAAGAGTAAAATTCATTTGGAATTAATTTTGTGGAGGTTGTAAAAGGCATGTTATGTGTTGGGTCTCAATCCAGTATTAAGCTGTGATGTAAAAGAGTAGAGTTGATGATGTGAAGGATTTATTAATGCTTATGTCGGAGGCCAGCTCCAACGATAGGGTAGTTGATAGGGAATAGCGTCAGCGGATATTTAGGGGTGCCTTTTTTTAAAGATATTTTTTAATTTACATTTCAAATGTTATCCCCTTTCTTAGTTTCCCCTGCAAAAATCCCCTATCCTCTCCTCCCTCCCCCGATCCCCAACCCACCCACTCCCACTTCCTAGTCCAGGCATTCCCCTATACTGGGCCTTAGAACCGTCACAGGACCAAGGACCTCTCCTCCCATTGATGTCCAATTAGGCCATCCTCTGCTACATATGCAGCGAGAGCCACAAGTCTCTCTGTGTTTTCTTTGATTGGTGGTTTAGTCCCAGGGAGCTCTGGGGTTACTGGTTAGTTCATATTGTTGTTCCTCCTAGGGGGCTGCTAACCCCTTCAACTCCTTGGGTACTTTCTCTAGCTCCTTCATTGGGGACCCTGTGCTCCGTCTAATGGATGACTGTGAGCATCCACTTCTGTATTACTCAGGCAGAAGTATTATGCAGAGCCTCTCAGGAGACATCTATATCAGGCTCCTGTCAGCAAACTCTTGTTGGCATCTGCAATAGTGTCTAGGTTTTCTTCTAAGATAACATTAGAACTTCTGGGTTAACCCTATAGGTGCAACAACATTATGAACTAACCAGTACCCTGGAGCTCTTGACTCTAGCTGCATATGTATCAAAAGATGGCATAGTCGGCCATCACTGGAAAGAGAGGCCCATTGGAATTACAAACTTTATATGCCCCAGTACACGGGAATGCCAGGGCCAAAAAATGGGAGTGGGTGGGTAGGGGAGTGGGGGGGAGGGTATGGGGGACTTTTGGGATAGCATTGGAAATGTAAATGAGGAAAATACCTAATTAAAAAAATTATTGAAGCCAGGCAGTAGTGACACACACCTTTAATCCCAGCACTTGGGAGGCAGAGGCAGGTGGATTTCTGAGTTCAAGGCCAGGCTGGTTTACTGAGTGAGTTCCAGGACAGCCAGGGTTATACAGAGAAACAAAATAAAATAACAACAACAAAAAAAACCCAAAAAATTATTGAATTCTAGTTATAGTTTGAATTTACAGAGATAATAGGACTTGCTGATAGGTTGAGTGTTCATATGAGAAAATGAATGAAGGATAAGTTTTAGTTGTTTTGCCTGAATTACTAGGGAGACTATATACAATCCACTGGTTTTGTGTGTGTGTGTGTGTGTGTGTGTGTGTGTGTGTGTGTGTGTGTGTGTGTGTACATACATGAGCAAGCAAGCAATAATAAAGGATTTTTCCTGAAAAAAAAAAAAGAACTTCTGGGTTGAGAAATAAGTGGGGGAAGCACCAGAATTATATGAATATATTGTCAATGAAGCATATATTTACTTTACAGTGATGTCAGTATCATGCTTTGTGTTGTACACATGTATGGGGTATTTCAGGATGCAATACCTTTGATGATGTGCATGTGGACTTCACTTGGGAAGAGTGGGCTTTGCTGGATCCTTCCCAGAAGACTCTCTACAAAAATGTGATGCCGGAGACCTACAGGAACCTCACTGCTATAGGTAAGACAGTAGATTTTCCTTCACTTTCTAAAATAAGGGAGCAACTGTTTCTTTGTTACTAATGTTCCTCTGTACCTTCAATAGAAAACAAGGAAGAATGAGATGAATAAATTAGGTTCACTGAAGATAGTAACTTAAATTTTGACTAATTTCCAATAATATATCATACATTTTCTGGTACTATATTTCAGGCTGCAATTGGGAAGACCATAGTACTGACAAACATTGTCAAAGTTCTAGAAGACATGGAAGGTAATATTCATGGGCAAGTTTGTATGAATACGCCTCTGAAGAAATTTTAATGTCTCCTGGAAGTTTTAAAGAAAAGCAACAGTATAACAAAAAGTACTGCTTTAATTGTATCTGTGAGTATTAAATTCTCAAAAATCCATGTACCTCAATGTCAGGTTTCTGATTTGTGTTGGTAAGGCATCCTTCTAAACAATGCCTTAACAGATATTACCATTTGATCATAGCCACATTACAGCTACTCTGTAGAACTGCTAATCTATTTAGTCTCATACCACTCCCATATTGCAAAAGATGATAAGGATATGTCTCTAATAAACAAATATTCCATAGTAAAGTTGGTGTTGCTCATATACTTGTAGTAACACCACTAAGTTTAAGTTGGAGGGGAGCTTATGAGAGTCAAGAATATCACATCTATGATGATCAAAAAGTCAAACTGTATGAATGCAATGTGGAAATCTTTAATTTGTTATTCTTCTTTTAGTAGGTATATCATGTGATATACCTATTAAATGGATACAAACCATGTGAGCTAAGAGATTTTGAAAGAAGCAATGTATCTCTCTCTCCTGTAACAATGAGAAGATATATAGTATTCCCCATTTAAGTAAACTTTCTCAGTGTGATACAAGTTTATAATTAGTTGGTTTTCCAGCTTCATTGGGAATATATCCATAAACTCAAGCTGCAAAAAATCCCTATGAGTGCTGAAATGTGGAAAGTCCTAGTTCACTTTTCAAATATAGTATATATCACAATATAAAAAAATTTATGAATGTACTCATTGTGATAAAGCCCTGAGCTCTTCCAGTTCTCTTCAAATCTGTGAAAAACCTCATAAAGGAGAAAGGATGCTACAAATGTGAGTCATGTAACAAATATTCTCACAATTACAGGTATCCTCAAAGACACAAAATAACCCATAATGAAGAGAAACCACAAATATAAACAAAGTGAGAAAACCTTAAGATGTGATTCCTCTTTACAACTAAACCAAATCATAGAATGAATTCATAAAATAATTCATCAGTGTAATGATTGTGGTAAAGCTTCACATGTGCCAATTATCTTTGCAGGCATGAAAGATGTCATCTGAATATACTCAATATGGTAAGGCCTTTGCATGTCACAGTTATCCTCAAAAGCATGAAACAATTCATTCTGGAGAGAAACCCTATGACGATATTCAATATGGTGAAGCCTTTGTACATCCCAGTAGTCTCCAAATACATAAAAGAACACATACTAGAGAGAAACCCTACAAATGCAATCTATGTGATAAAGCCTTTGCACATTATGGCCAACTTCAAAGACATGAAAGAATTCATACTGGAGAGAAGCCTTACAAATGTAATCAATGTGGTAAAGCCTATGAATGTTGTAGTAGTCTCAAAAACCATAAAATAATAACACATACTGAACAGAAACCCTATGAATGTAACAAGTGTGATAAAGCCTTTCCATGTCTTCATGAACTTAAACTGAAGAGAAGGCTTACAAATGTAATGAAGGTGTTAAAGCCTGCACGTGTCATACTAGTTTCCAACTACATAAAGCAATGCATTCTGGAGAGAAATCTTATGAATGTAAGCAATGTTTTTTTGTTTTGTTTTGTTTTTGTTTTTTGTTTTGTTTTGTTTTTTTTTGTTTGTTTGTTTGTTTTTGTTTGTTTTTTTAGTTTTTTTCGAGACAGGGTTTCTCTGTATAGCCCTGGCTGTTCTGGAACTCACTTTGTAGACCAGACTGGCCTCGAACTCAGAAATCTGCCTGCCTCTGCCTCCCGAGTGCTGGGATTAAAGGCATGTGCCACCATGCCAGGCTGAATGTAAGCAATGTAATAAAGCCTTTGCACATCATAGTCAACTTCAAAGGCATGAAAAAATTCACAATGGAGAGAAGTCTTACAAATGTAATCAATGTGGCAAAGCCTTTTCACGACAAAGTCATCTCCAAGTGCATAAAAGAACACATACTGGAGAGAAACCCTATGTAACCAATGTGTTAAAAGCCTTTGCAGGTCAGAGTGATCTTGAAAAGCATGAAAGAGCCGGGCAGTGGCGGTGCATGCCTGTAATGCTAGCATTTGTGAGGCAGAGGCAGGTGTATTTCTGAGTTCGAGGCCGGCCTGGTCTACAGAGTGAGTTCTAGGACAGCCAGGACTGCACAGAGAAACCCTGTCTCGAAAAGAAAAAAGAAAAAAAAAAAGCATGAAAGAAGTCATACTGGATGTCTCCTACGAGGCTCTGCCAGTGCCTGGCAAATACAGAAGTGGATGCTCATAGTCAACCATTGGACAGAGCACAAGGTCCCCAATGAAGGAGGCAGAGTAATACCCAGGGAGCTGAAGGGGACTGACACCCCATAGGAGGAACATCAATATGAACTAACCAGTACCCTCAGAGCTCCTTGGAACTATACCACCAATCAAAGAAAACACATGGTGGAACTTGTGGCTCTAGCTATATATGTATCAGAGGAAGTCATACTGGAGAGAAACCTTACCAATATAATGAATGTGGTAAAGCCTTTATATATAAAACACTAAATCCCAAATACATAAAGGAACACATACTGGAGTGAAACCTTATGAGTGTATACAATGTAGTAAAGCCTATTCACAATCAAATCACCTCCAAGTACATAAAAGAACACATATTAGAGTAACCCTATGAATGTAACCCACGTGGTAAAGCCTTTCAGATCACAGTGATGTTCTAAGGTGTGGTGGTTTGAATATGCTTGGCCCATGGCAAGTGGCACTATTAGGATGTGTGACCTTTCTGGAGTAGATGTGGCCTTTGAAGAAGTATGTCACTATGGGGATGGACTCTGAGATCCTATGCTTAAACTCTATCCAGGGTTGCCTTGTGATCAAGATGTAGAATTCTCAGCTCCTCTAGCACCATTTCTGCTTGGACACTTGCCATTCTTTCTGCCTTGATGATAATAGATTGAACCTCTGAATCTGTACACCACCCCCAATTAAATGTTGCCCTTTATAAGAGTTGTCTTGGTCATAGTATCTTTTCACAGCAATAAAACCCAAATTAAGACAAAAGACATAAAAGACAACACAGTGGAGAGAGACCCTATGAATATATTGACTATGGTGAAGCTTTTGCACATTTCTATAGTTCTCATTATAGCAAAAGTTCATACTTCCACTCACTGAAACCCTGTAAATGGAAGCAATGTACAGCCTTTGCCCTTCACAGTTATCTCTGAATACAGAAAACAATACATACTGGATAAAAGCTTTATGGATGTGCACAGTGTGCTCGAGTCTTTTTTGTGTGTGTTTTTTATTATTATTATTATATGTAAGTACACTGTAGCTGTCTTCAGACACTCTAGAAGAGGGAGTCAGATCTCGTTAGGGATGGTTGTGAGCCACCATGTGGTTGCTGGGATTTGAACTCCAGACCTTCGGAAGAGCAGTCAGGTGCTCTTACCCACTGAGCGATCTCACCAGCCCCATCTTTTGTGTTTTGAAATCTACTAGATCCTTAACAATTCAAACACCTGGTCAAAGTAAATGCCAGAAGTTTATTGTAAACAAGCTGTTTTGAATTCGGAGGATAGCGGTTAGGGTTAGTATTAGAAAGTTAAGGGTTAGTGTTGGGGGGATAGGATTAGATAGGGTAAGGTTAGAGGGTTAGGGATAGACATATAGACATATATTTTGATAGACATTGGGGCTGGAGTTAGGGTTAGAGGGTTAGGGGGATAAGGTTTAGGGGTAGGATTAGGGTGGAAATGGTTAGAAAGGATAGAGTTAGGAGTTAGGGTTTGTGGTTAGGAGGTTTGGGTTAGGGTTAGAAACTACAGATACTACAGGGTAGGGGTTAGGATTAGACAGTGTACTGGCTGGTTTTGTGTGTCAAGTTGACACAAGCTGGAGTTATCACAGAGAAAGGAGCCTGCCTTGAGGAAATGCCTCCATGAGATCCAGCTCTAAGGCATTTTCTCAATTAGTGATTAGGAGTGGGAGGACCCATTATGGATGATGTCATCAGTGGACTGGTAGTCCTGAGTTCTATAGTAAAGCAAGCTGAAGAAGATGGCCTAGTCGGCCATCACTGGGTGCCAGGGCCAGGAAGCGAGAGTGGTGGGTTGGGGAGCAGGGTGGGGGGAGGACATAGGGGACTTTTGGGATAGCATTTGAAATGTAAATGAAGAAAATATCTAATTTAAAAATTGTTTAAAACAGAAAAAGAAAAAGAAAAAAAAGAAAGAAAGCTGAGCAACCCAGGGGAAGTAGCATCCCTCCACAGCCTGAGGCAGACCTCAGCTCCTGCTTCCTGACCTGCTTGAGTTCCAGTCCTAACTTCCTTTGGTAATGAACAGCAATGTGTAAGTGTAAACTGAATAAACCCTTTCCTCCCCAACTTGCTTTTTGGTGGAGATGTTTGTGGAGTGACCAAGCCCGCTCAGTCAGTCAACAGGTTCTCCAGCATAGGAGTGAGGATTAAAAAGAAAAAAGACAGTTAGACAACATTGTAGCATGACCCCAGTCAATTCTCAGACTGAATGCTGCAGACCCTCTGGGCCCCTATGTCTGCATGGAATGGGTCTCTAGTCGCGGGTGGGCAAAGCGTCGGATGAATTGACAGACAGATGCACACAGGAGAGGTTGTGTGGAATTTGAATGTATTTTGTCAAGTCGAGCATCAGACTTTTTATGCAGAAGACAATAAGGAAGTTGGGTGACATACCCGCAAGGTACAAATGAGGTAACCCGAATCTTACATAAAACAGAGTAATGAAAACACAAAAGGTCTAATGGGAACCACCTGGGATAGAATTTATTGTTAACAACTAGGATAAACAAGGGCTTTTTTTAAAGATTTATTTATTATATGTAAGTACACTGTAGCTGTCCTCAAACACTCTAGAAGAGGGTGCCAGATCTTATTATGGATGGTTGTGAGCCACCATGTAGTTGTTGGGATTTGAACTCAGGACCTTTGGAAGAGCAGTCAGTGCTCTTAACCACTGAGCCATCTCTCTAGCCTGTAACAACTGAAGGCAAATTTAATTTTTCCAATCCACTGTTTAATACCATTTTAGTTATATGCAAGTATTTTGGGCAAACAATATAATAAGGAACTAACAGAGCAGTAAGCAAAGTCCTGTGATTACTTCCATGACAGTTGTTTAAAAGGGCTTGTCATAATGACCAAAATACTTGAGTCCACTTCCTTGTCCAAGCCCCAAATCTTGCCTGAAGCCTAGTTCTTCTGTTCCACCCTAAGACTAAAATTCCTGCCTTATCCTACTTCCCTATTACAGCCTAAAGTTAGATTCTTGCTTCCTTCCTTCCTTCCTTCCTTCCTTCCTTATTATGCCCCAATGTCAGATTCCTGCCTGAGCTTACTTCCTTGTCATGGCCAGTGTCAGATTCCTGTCTGAAGCCCACTGCCTTGTCCTTAGCCAATGTCAGACTCCTGCCAAGTGGTACCCCAGAAGACTTTCCACAGTGGAGGAATAGAAACCCTGACAAAGACAGACAAGGTTAGGTTTAGAGGGTTGGGGTGTTAGGAATTATTGTTAGGTTAGGGTCAGGGTCAGAGTGAGGGTTGGGGTAGGGTTAGGGTTACAGGATTAGGGTTAGGGTTGGAGAGGTTAGGGATAGGGTTACAGTTTGGGTTAGGATGAGGGGGGCTAGGCTTAAGGGTTAAGGTTAGGGTGAGAAAGAAAGAAAAAGAGAGAGAGAGAGAATGAATGTATGAATTTGAGGTAGATAATAGGATGATGTTGATTGGGGAAAGGGGGGATGGAAATAATATAAATATAGTATTCACATATAAAATTCTCAAAACAATTAAATACAAAAAAAAAAGTCAAGGTGAAAAGTCTCAAAATAAATAAACTGGAGGGTAAGGGGAGCTATTACCACACACATTAATGATATTCAGAAAAAATGTTAGATCTTTCCTTAAAAATCATACATTCTAATGAATCGGAAAACTCTAAAATAAAATATATACATTTCTAGAGGTACATGACCTACCAAAAGTAAAACATGAAGATATAAAAAACAAAATGAGCAGTTTTATAGATAGCAATAAGAGTGAAACAGTAATCAAATATCTACCAATTAAATAAATTACCTGACCTTCAATGAAATACTAACACAAATTCTTCTCAAACTATTCTATTAAATAGCAAAAGAAGGGTACAATACCAAACTCTTTCTGAAGCTAGTATTAGCTTAATACTAAAACCAGATAAAAAACAAAATAAAAAAAATTACTGACCAATCTCCAATATAAATATGCAAATCTTTTAAATACTTGCAAACTTGATTCAATAATACATCAAAAGAAAATCACTCACTGTGATTGAAAGAACCTAGTGGGGAAACCCCCACTCAATTCCCATTCGGTGTGCACCCAAGAATCACGAACAGATGACCATCTTGATGTAAAAGCATGAGGAAGTTTAATGACGGAGCTCTGGGCCGACATGTATCTCCTGCAGGAGACAGAGGTGCCGACCACTTGGTGGAGCCATAATGGCGGAGCTCCGGGTCGAAACATATCTCAAGTAGGAGACAGTGGTTTCGACTCCAAGGCTTGGAAGCTAGGGGTTTTTATAGAAAAGGGGTGGGGCGGGGGGAGGAATTGGCGCGGTTTCACATGATTGGTTCATTTAAACATCAACAGACTGTCAGAAGGGCGGGAGATAGGGAGGCACCAGGCCAGTCAGGACATGTAACAACGGGCCTGCCCGGGCATGTCCTGGCCTGTTCTGCTATGTTCTCAGCCCCAGGTGTCAAAGCTCACAAACAACTCTTTGGGCTATTTGACATACATTACATGAATCACAGGTCTCAAGTTTTATTTCCTTTCATGATCAAGCTGGTTTATTCCAGAAATGTAGTGCTGGTTCAATATGTCAATAAATTTTATAAATTTCACAAATGATCTCTTGATTTTGATAGACTAGAATCATATGACATCTTGATAGACATGGAAGGCTTTTAACAAAGCCAACATCAATCATGTCTAACATCCCAAAGAAACTCAGAATATAAGAAACACATCTCACCATAATAATATGGCAAGCCTATAGCTGACATTCTATTAAATGGAGAAAACAAGGGTTCCCACTTTCCTGACTCTTATTCAAGATGGTACTGGAAAATCTTAGCTAGAACAACATAAAGCAAATAAAAGGAATATAATATAGAAAAGAAGTCAACGTTATCTCTATTTGCAGATAATGTAATTCTATACCTCAAAATTTCTAAAGACTCCACCAGAAAAACCTAAAGAATGGATAATTTCAACAAAATGACAGAATGCAAAAATGACATAAAAGTCAGTGGCCTTCTTATAAACAGTTTTTTTTAAAGATTTATTTTATTTATATGAGTACACTGTTGCTGTCTTCAGACACACTAGAAGAGGGCATCAGATCCCATTACAGGTGGTTGTGAGCCACCATGTGGTTGCTGGGAATTGAACTCAGGACCTCTGGAAGAGTAGCAAGTGCTCTTTAACCACTGAGCCATTTCTCCAGTCCTGGCCTTCTTATAAAAAAAAATGAAAAATATACTGAGAAAGAAATCAGGGGCATAATCTCATTCATAAGACTTTAAAAATCCAAGCAAAAAATCTCTTGAATTAAACTTGACCAAGGAAGTGAAAGACTTCTATAGTGAAAACTTTATATACTGTAGAAAGAAATTAAAGACACTAGAAGATGGGAAGACCTAGGAAGTGACAGACCTCTATAATGAAAACTTTATATACTGCAGAACGACATTAAAGAAGACACTAGAAGATGGAAAGAACTTACATGCTCATGGAATGGCCATACTTCCAAAATCAATCTACAGATTCAGTGCAACCCCAAGAGAAATTAAGGGGGTTGGGGAATATGGTCAAAATATATTACATATATGCATGAAAATACTAAAGTAAATTCCATTATTCTGTATAATAAATATTTATTAAACCATTTTTGTCCGGGCGTGGTGGCACACACCTTTAATTCCAGCACTCAGAAGGCAGAGGCAGGCAGATTTCTGAGTTCGAGGCCAGTCTGGTCTACAAAGTGAGTTCCAGGACAGCCAAGGCTATACAGAGAAACCCTGTCTCAAAAAAACAAACAAACAAACAAAAAAATTGGAAAACTTTACTATAGATCCAAGCTGTTTTTAGAAACACACACACAGAATGACTTACAGAGAGAAATTCCAAGTGTTTGCTGTGGCATTCAAGGCCCTTCAAGCCCTCTGGAAGGGGTCTCCACCCCCACCCCCACCCCACCCCGGCCATGTTTTCCACCCACATGGGGCTGCCTCCTCTGTCTGCTGAGTGGTCACAGGAGCCTACAGGTGGTGACATTCTTCACTTGCTCATGCCTACTTTCTACCCCATTTGGACTCGACTCTCTCTCCTCTAGGCCCCAGAATGTCCTGAAGTCTTCCATCCTCTCTTGTGTTCAGTAATTGACCATCCACTGCACTCTCCTTTCCAACTCTCCCACCCAACACTCCTGTTTTGTTCAATCCTGTTGTGGGTTGGCCTGATGCTGTTCATATTCTAATGTTGTTGTTGTTTTTTCTTTTTTTAAAATTAGATATTTTATTTATTTACATTTCAGATGTTATCTCCTTTCCTTGTTTCCCCTCCAAAAATACCCTGTCCTCCTCTCCTCTTCCCCAACCCACACATTCCTGCTTCCTGACCCTGACATTCCCCTATCAAGGGCCTCTCCTCTTATTGATGACCGACTAGGCCATCCTCTGCCACATATGCAGCTAGAGCTAGAGCCATGAGTCCCACCATGTGTTTTCTTTGATTGGTGTTTGCGAGTACCCAAGATACAATTTGCAAAACACATGAAACTGTAGAAGAAGGGGGAACAAAATACCCATGGAAGAAGTTACAGAGACAAAGTTCAGAGCAGAGACTGAAGGAATCTCTAGTGAACCTTCTCCACATTGTAACTGGTCAGTAAAAGCTAGAGTCTGTGATTGGGCAGTGGAGGAGAAAGGTGAGACTGGAGGTTCAATAGTGGAAGCAGGTAGAGAAGAAGACAAGAGGGGAAGGAGAGAGGACGCAGGAGGAGGAAGCAAGATGGACCAGAATCTTGTGGCCAGGAAAAACTGCAAGTAGGGAGGGGGTCTTATAGTTGGGGAATAAGTTACTATAGTGTTGTATCTGCCCAATCTAGGCATAAAACTTATAAATATAATAACTGGATTGTGTGTTTTTTATATGGGCATATTGGGGTTGGAAATTCCAGCAACACTGCTCATCTCAAATTCCAGATGTTGTTCTACCTTCCTCAAAGGATTGTTGTTTCTTCAAAAGAGCAATGTCCCCTACTTCCATTCCCCCTTCTTGCTTTCTAAGTCATAGATGTTTAAAACATTTTTGCTAAATCTGGAAAGTCACCAAGTGTAGAAAACTAGGCCCCAACTCAGGTCACAGAGCCTTGCATGAATTAGAAGTTGAACTTAACAAAATAGGTTGCCTTAATAAATTATCCTGGTCTTCTTTTTTCCCTAAACAGACAGGTCCACATATATATTATTGAACTAGCCTACGAGTGTAGAATCTTACAAATATTGGGGGAGTTTTATTTGGAAAACATGTCCATCTATTCAAATAGAAATTATCTTGTTGGTTTAATATAATAAGAGCTTAATACCATATATAGATCATGTATATCCATATATATCTATAATATGCCATTTATAATAAGGTAAGTGATATATATGTATATATATATGTATATATATATAATTTAAATCCTTTGATAATGGACTCAAGCTAGTAATGGATTATAACAGTAGAAATTTTGTCTATATCCATTACTTGATATGCAATACCTCATTTATAATATATAAATGACATCACACTACTTACTAGATGAACAATGGTTAGAGGTGAAGAGATTAGGATGACAACAGATCAAGGTTGTATAATGTCCAAAATTAACCTGTATGTATCACCTGCCCAGGGACCAGGTAACTTCCTGGAATGCTGGAAGTTGTAGTTCTTGGAAAATAACAAAGTCCCATGGGAAAATAAATGTCCTATAGGTTTGTCCTTATAAACCCCTGTCACACATGGCTCGAGACCATTCTCAGCTGGGAAATTCCAGGAAATGGGCCTGAGCAAAGTCCATCCCTTGACCAATGTTTAATATTTAAAGCTTGCTTGAAATTTGGCCCAAAACGCTGGAGCTGGCTTTTCTGGCCAATCTCAGGATGAACAGTTGATGTAGAATAGTTCTCCTGCCAGCATTACAATTGTTCACTTGATTACCAAAGACACCTAAGGTCATAGGTAAGAAGTTCTGTTATCAGGTGACATGATCATATAGGAGAAGAACCCCAATTAAATGACTGTACAGGATAATGCATGTCAAAATCCCTAGCAGTCCTGAGAAAGGGCAAGGCCTCACAGGAGCTCCCGGATCTCTCTGATTCTGTTAGGAACCAGGAGTCTGTCTTCTCACTGTGCTTGGCTCTGGATAGGTTTTGTACAAGAGGACAACATCCAATCTTGACAAGGATGGCTTTAGACAAGTTGTTTTCATTAAAAAAAAAAACCTCTGTAATTATTAGTTTATTAGTATCATCCAGGACTCATGTTCAGTATTCCTCCTCAAATTACATTAACAACGCAAATGTAAAGAACCCAAGTCAAAATTATATAACAGCACTCTATCACAAAAGCGCATGAAATTACAAGAACACTATTTTAAAACACTGGCACTTTAAGAGAACAATAATCTCAAAAAAAAATCCACAAAATTGCCAAATTGTTCCCTAAACTAAGCAGATTAAACATGATTAATGAATGAGTTTGGGTTTTATAAAGAAAAAGCAAATGGATTGGACAAATGGTACTAATATGCAAAGTTTATCCTCTTGTATCTGATTCATAAAGGGACAAACCACAGTATAGGAAAATATACCCTTCATTTTAAATGTGGCATAATTTTAAAAGCTGGCTCAAGTAATTAAAAATACCTTTAAACAGTCAAATTTCCTGAGCAATCCATATCTAGATAGAAGGGCAAAGGCGTTACAGCCAGCATTCTTGTGATAGCCTTCGCTGGGACTAAGGTCAACAAATAGTACGACAGTCTTGTATTTTAAGCTCACACTTTTGGGGATACATTCTCAGGTCTTCTTTAGTAGGGGAAACTGCAAAATATAACTGCCATTACACAGTAATGGCGGTTAAAGGAGAGTCCTCGTGTAAGGATTAGAAGGTACTTTCCCATCAGTCCTTCAAGGACAGACGTTCAGATTGCTTGATCCTAATAGTCCCACGGTGTGACAGTATTGATCACTCCTTGCTTTGCCAAGTAGGTTATATAATATCTCTTATCCAGCTATCACGATTTAGGAGATCCTTCAACTATGGATGAAAATGTTACCCTACCACAATGGCGGGGCGTGTGGACAAATGCTCTCTTCCAGCTAACTAGATGAAAGATAACACACTAATAATTCATGTGACCCAAAATGGGCAAAGCAAAAGACTAGCTTCCCCTCGAGAAGAAAACTTTCAGACCTATGTAAAGGACAACAATACTAATAAAAAAAATTTTATTTACTGAGAAGCATTCAGAATGTCAACAAAACAGCCACAATTTTTTTTTTGCAATTACAGAGTGGTATTCAGTTAACAGAACAACAATTATCTTCGTATAAGCTGCATCAGAGACAACTGAAGATGAAAAAAATAAAACCCAAAAATAAAACCAAAGGGGAAAAAAAACCAAACTACTGTCCCCATATATAACCCCATATATAACTAATTTGTGCTGTGCACCAACAAGAACCTGCTTTAAATTTCCATGCCAATTTACAACCCCCCAGACTGTACCAGCAAGGTTAGTGGCCATTGAAAATACCACCAGGACAGGGCTATCTAAAGACACATTCAGTAGTGTGTTAACTATACAAAAAAAGGACACTGTACAGTTTAAAAACAAATCTTACACAGCCTTACATTTCAATTTTTTTTTCTTTAAAAGGAGTGAGTTGTGTACAGGGGGGTTAAATGCTTTATAAACAAGGAAAAAAACTGTGCTAGAACCAACTTATTCATCATCATCTTCATCTTCGTCTTCCTCTTCATCCTCTTCTTCCTCATCTTCTTCATCCTCCTCATCATCTTCCTCTTCCTTCTTTTTCTTACTCTTTTCAGCCTTGACCACCTTTTTCCCTGCATCAGGTTTTCCTTTAGCTCTGTAGGCAGCAATATCCTTCTCGTACTTCTCCTTCAGCTTGGCAGCTTTCTTCTCATAGGGCTGCTTGTCATCCGCTGCAGTGTTGTTCCACATCTCTCCTAGTTTCTTTGCAACATCACCAATGGATAAGCCAGGATGCTCGCCTTTGATTTTGGGGTGGTACTCAGAACAGAACAAGAAGAAGGCTGAAGGAGGCCTCTTGGGTGGATTGGGGTCCTTGAACTTCTTTTTGGTCTCCCCTTTGGGGGGGGATGTAGGTTTTCATTTCTCTTTCATAACGAGCCTTGTCAGCCTTTGCCATATCTTCAATTTCCCCTTTTCTATAGCAGACATGGTCTTCCACCTCTCTGAGCACTTCTTGGAGAACTCTGAGAAGTTGACAGAAGCATCCAGGTGCACAAAGAAGGCATATGAGGACATTTTGCCTCTCGGCTTCTTAGGATCTCCTTTGCCCATGTTTAGTTGATTTTCCTCCGCGAGGCACAGAGTCGCCCAGTGCCCGTCCGGCTTGCGCTTGCCCCGGCGCTGTCTCTATGGAGCTCAATGTACTGCAATGGCTCGACAAGTTGTTTTCTGTCATGGACTTTTTAATGCACCTAAGTGAAGAAAACTATTCCTAAAGTATCTACTGCAGATATCCATCCCTTCCAGGCTCAATTGTCCAAGCTTAGTCCAGCATTTGATAAGAGATTGTCAAACTTAGTGGGAACCAATCTTCATTTTCTTGATTCTCAGAGCACGCCTGGGGTTTTGACAACAGGAGAGTGGCCATCTAGACAATTAATGTAACTATACCAGGGTCATGGCATTTAGGCTGCCCCAAGAGGTGTGTTACAAAATAGCACATAAGGCAAATGGCCCTGAAGGCAACCTCCTGGTGCATTGTTTATTTTGAATAAAAATAGCAATGCCTCTTCTTACTTGTGAATTACTGTCAGGCACTTAACCTCTCTCTGCATATAATAGACTGCATCTTTAGTAATTCATTTTAACAGATTCCCACCAACTTTTTTGAATGCATTTCAGTAATTGTGCTATAGGCATTTTATAGTTAGTGGGGTTGTTTTGTTTTGTTTTGTTTTGTTTTGTTTTGTTTTGTTTTGTTTTGTTTTGTTTTTCGAGACAGGGTTTATCTGTGTAGCCCTGGCTGTCCTGGAATTAACTCTGTACACCAGGATGGCCTCGAACTCAGAGATCCGCCTGCCTCTGCCTCCCAAGTGCTGGGATTAAAGTCGTGCGGCACCACGCCCAGCTTAGTCTTAATGTGGAAGACTGTATAAACTGTGTGGCTAAGTAGGGGTGAGATGACTTTAATGGAGGGTGCTATGCTCTCATATTTGAATCAACTCAAGGTCTGTCTCATAAAAATGTCCAAACTGTGCCTGGGTTGTTTGTGTTCCAGTTGGAAGCTCCCATTTTTCCTCTTGGGTTAGATATGACTGATAAGAAACCTCATGAAGTTTGGAAAGAGAGGCTTATACGAGTCTTTCCACATTGCTGGCTGCATGTACACAGAAGCTACAAAGCTTTCCTAGGAACTCTCATTTTGTGGACATTGCAGAAATCTAGTGCTCCCCATCGTTAGTCCATTTGGCCTTTCAGGCAGCTGTCCTGGAAACCATGCTCCTTGCTCTTGTAAAAGTCACAGAGCTTCTGATTTTATCTTAGATGCTTAAAACTCAGAATGTGCAGAATGACTTCTGTTTTCCTCAACAAATCCAGACAGGTCTTACCCATTTGCTTCTATACCCAAATTCACCCTACATCACACACACTCATATGCACCCATACACACTCACACAAACTCAGATAGATAGATAGATAGATAGATAGATAGATAGATAGATAGATAGATAGATAGAGAGATAGAGAGATAGAGAGATAGAGAGATAGATATAGACATAGACAGACATAGATATAGATAGATAGATATAGATAGATATATGCTCACACACAAACTCATCTACACTCACATATGTATACACCTTCTTGATTCTATGAGACTGGTGTCCAGCCAGCTCTAAGATCTGTCTGTCTCCCTCATACTCCACAGTACTGAGGTTATAAAGACATTGGCACCATTCCTAGTTTTCAGGTGGGTTCTGGGCATTTGAACTCAGGTCCTCATGCTTGCACAAAAATCATTTCACCACTGAGCCATCTCTTCTGACCCTCTAATTTGTTGACCTTAGCAAAAGCCTAGCAGCTTAAAGCAAAGGTTTGGTAGAACTCGTTCTTTCACCAGCAGCCTTTTAAGGTTTTTCAAGCCTTTTAATTCTTTAATTGGTACAGAGAATGAACCTGATCAAGTCTCCTAAATGGTAATATAAGGGTGCTCCTTACTGCCTTGTTCACTGTTGCCTGCTTAGCCTGCTTTCTTATAGCACAAAGGACCACCAGCCAAGGGATGGTGCCCTCCCACATCAATGACTGATGAAGAAAATGCCTTACAGGCTTGCCTATAGCCCACTTTTATGGAACATTTTTAAATTGTGGTTCTCTCCTCTGAGATGACTCCAGCTTGTGACAAACTGATGTAAAATTAGCTAGAACATAAATGATGACCAAAAAAAAATTTTTCTAAAAAATAAACTGATAATGAAAATCTGATTTCGGGCTGGAGAGATGGCTCAGTGGTTAAGAGCACCGACTGCTCTTCCAAAGGTACTGAGTTCAAATCCCAGCAACCACATGGTGGCTCACAACCATCCAAAATGAGATCTGATGCCCTCTTCTGGTGCATCTGAAGACAGCTACAGTGTACTTAGATATAATAATAAATAAATCTTAAAAAAAAAAAAGAAAAGAAAATCTGATTTCTTAACTTGCAATCTTAAGTAAAAAACTTTCCTTTTTTTTTGGGGGGGGTGTTTCAAGACAGAGTTTCTCTGTATAGCCCTGGCTGTCCTGGAACTCACCTTGTAGACCAGACTGGCCTCGAACTCAGAAATCTGCCTGTCTGCCTCCCAAGTGCTGGGATTAAAGGTGTGTGCCACCACCACCCAGCAAAATTTTCATTTCTAATTCAGTATTCTTGACTCTTAACCTGGGAGTCTTTCAAGAAGGGATTTATAATATTTTTTTAGTAGTTAATATTAGGCAGAGCCACATAAAATTAATGTTTTTGAGATTTAAATGCAGCTTAATATGTATAATGTATGGTTCATCCTATTACCAAAGTACAGGTGACATGGTGTACATTGAACAGTTATTGTACACAGGCTCTGTGTAAAACTAAAGATGATGTTTTGATATTATAAAGATAGAATCAGGTATGAGGAGTTCATGGTGATGAGAATGAATGTCAAGCTGCTTGGGTCTCCTGTTTGAGAGTTGAACTGCTTCCTCACAGATCCACAGTACAGAGGTAAGGCCAGTGTCAGTCTGTCCCGTCTTTAGCCTGCCACAGATTTTAATATTAAACACATAAAAAATACATCCAACATGAATGGCTTAAACATACCAATTAAAAGATAGTGAGTATTCAACTGGTTTAAAAAGCAATATTAAACTTTGTACTGTCTACAAGAATATTTATGGTACATACCTTAACCAGTAGTATTCTGAAGTCACTAAACATGTTGGATCAAGTAGAACTCAGAAGAAAAAAAAATATGAAGAATGATGTTGCTTAGGAGGAAAAGGCTAATTACTAAGAATATATAGCTGTCCAAAAAGTATATGCATGGAGTGTGAGAGTTTCTAAGGAGGTGGAATAGTGTACAAGTGTGTCCAGGTGTTAGTGGCTCATGCCTTTAATTCCAGCACTTAGGAGACAGAGGCAAGAGGATCTCTGTGAATTCCAGGCAAGTCTGGTCTACAGAGATAATTCCAGGACAGCTAGGATTACACAGAGAAACCCTGTCTCAACAAACAAACAAATTAGCTCAAAAAAAGAAACCAGAAGAAAATGTGCAAACCCACAAATGTAAATTCAGGACTTCATTTTTGAGCCCTATGTATGGTGTTTTCATGACTGTAAACCCAGCATTCAGTTGTCAAAGACAAGATGATTAGATGTTTGACCTGAGGCTACCCTCATCCCCAACTGTACAACCTCAGGCTTATGTGCAGCTGAGCCTTCGGGTTCCAGCTAAGGCTAGAAAATAGAAACTGCCAGGTGTTTGCTGAGACAGTTATCTAAATTGGGTTTGTCTCAGACCTTTCATGGACAACTTCAATCTGAACTCCATGAGTCTAGGATTTTGGAAACTGAACTCTCATACCCCCTACCACCACCACTGCAAAACAGTGTCAGTGGTTGAGCACAGGTGGCTCTATGCACTGCTTAGCCCCACACTCCCTAACCCCACCTCCCTCTCATCCATACAGCCACCAGCAGTGGCAACAGTGGCAGTGAAGGAGCAGCCTGGTTCTTTTAAATCACCCACTGTACCTGCTTAACTACACCAGGGCCAGTAGGAGAAACGGTATAAACAACACATGGCTGGTTGCCATCTTGACTATGGGATAAAGGGAGGAGTCAAAGCTTCAACCACCGTCTTAATTAAGGTCAGCCACATGGCTGGCATCCATCTCCGTTATGGGTTGGAAAAATAAAAACAAAACATACCTGGCTTGGTGGCCCTAACAGTCAAACCTTGTAACATAATAGTAACCCACTGGTATTAAGTTTGTTTTCTCTTGTTAGAACTTAGTTTTTATCTTCCAAAAATTATGGTTATGCTCTATGTCTTTACTCTTTAAAAGGTACTTTATTTTAACATACAGGTTCACTTTAGAGCAGATAACTAAAAACAGACAAAGACTGTTTAAGTCAGATATGCTTGGTAGGTACTAATCTGTCAGAGAACTTGCTGAATATGGCATTTAAGATGCTTAAACTCACCATGACAGAGACTCCCAAATCCTAGCAGTGACCCCTTCTGTTGGGAGCTGTCCAGCAGCTCACATGGACGGTGTACACCTGAGTGGCAGGCCGGCACTGAAAGAGAGGGAAACTAGGCAGATGAGGGAAAAATGGAGCTAAGTCAAGGTTCCTGATGAAAGCTCAAATGTTTAATGGCAACTGTGCTTATAAAGGGCGAAGGGGAGGCCCATTCCTGCCAATTCATTCTTGGAGCCCAGCTGCAGGTGATGGAAGGTGTAGGATAGGGTGTAGTCTCCGAATAGCTAGGCGGCCTCCCAGCAGGTAGCAGTATCTTGAAGAGGAATAGTGACAATGGCTGAACAATAGAGTGATCTAGGGAGGCTCCACCCTAGATAATCTCCTTAGTGGCAGCAAAGTTGAGGTCTGGCTCAGCCAGCTTCAGGCTTGGGGGAGGTTACCATTTCCTCTGTGTTATTAATATTTTTTTTAAAAAAAAGCTGGACTGAGGCATAAAATTTATTTATGCTCTATAGTTCTGCCTGATTTCTTTGGGCCTAGGGAAGAAACCTGTCTCAGTGGGATTCCCTAATTTTTCTCATGGTAAACCCACCTATTCGCTAGGCCATTGTGTTTGGGTAAGACTGGTTACTGCCTCAAGTAAACACACTGCAGACTAGCCCTGAGCTATTCCAGCTTGGTCCTTTGTAACGCTTAATTAGTTACTGAATAGGTAACTTCCTTGCTGAATTCCAAGTTTGTCGGCTTCAAGGTCTTTCTAGGACATTCGAACACTGGCGAAGGCTTAGCTATGTCAGAATTCAATCTTAAAGGGCACTTATAATAAGATAATACTAAAAGAGAGCACGTGGATCCATACACCAGATTAACTCGGGGATAGGGTAAGAATATTCAGGTTATGAAAATGCCAAAGTTCCAGGAGGTGGAACACCTTCAAGGTCTCCAAGAAGATATGGCATAACAACAAAGGACTCCACCTCGACTGTGGTACACAGATGACTGAGCATAGCTGTGCCAATGCCTTATCCACTGCCAGGACCCTGCCCAAACTGTGGACTAATAAGACACAGGACATAACTTGTATAGTTTAAGACAAAGTAAGGTCAGTTTCTCAAGTTTCTCTCCCACAGGAAGGTCTGTTAGCTTTGCCAGGCCTGGCGGCCAAAGACTGGTCTTGCCTTGGGACCTATGTTCCCAATGAAGCTGTGAGACCCCAGCTTAAAGTGAAAGAGTAGTAGACTCAATGCTCCAAAGTATGCTAATCATAAAACAGATAGCAACATTCCTTCCTCCACCCACCCGCTTCCTGGGTTCAAAGAGTGTTCATTCAAAGAAAGTCACCCTGACCCACCCTGACCATTGCTGGAACCCACTATGCAAAGGTGCTATTGCTAGGGGCTCTTAGATTGTTAGGGGCTCTTAGAAACTGTCTTGAGAGATAACCTGACACTTGTGACTTTGTACTTCCTTGTGACTCTTAACTGGTATTTTTGGTATTTTCCAACAACGCCCTTCCCACCTCCTTGAGTTGTGGTTCCTTCCTTTAAATACCCCCTTACTCAGCTACTCGGGGCGCCACAGTGCTCTACCCCTGCGTGGTGTATGACCATGGGCCCGAGAGCGCTCTTGAATAAAAATCCTCTTGCAATTTGCAGCAAGACAGTTTCTCGTTGGTGATTTTGGGGTGTCGCCTTTCCTGAGTCAGAACGTGGGGGAGTCCTCACGTTGTGGGTCTTTCAAAAGCATTTCTCCCTGGAAGGTAGAGCCCCTAAAACATTTCCCCAAGCTTGTTTTCCCTGATCTTTAAAAATACAGCTAGAAAGAAGCTCTTTGTTTTCTATAGCCAGCAAAAGACCTTTTTGTTTCTATACTGTACAGCCAGAGATGCCTGCCTTCCTCTGCTGAGGACAGGGAGATAAAAATTCAGAAAGAACTCACTCCCCACTTCTGCCTTGTAAATTTCACCAAGGACACCCGGAAGAGAAGAACTCTTCCCTACTCCTCCCAACCCCTCCCAATTCCTCAGCTAGCTGTTAAAAGCCCCCTACTGTCCTCTCAGGGTCGAACTCCCCTGCCCTGCAAGGCGGGGGGTTGGGGGGTGAGGCAGGAGGGGTTCATCCTCAGCTAGCTGATAATAAAACCTCTTGCAGCTTGCATCAGGTGTGGTTTTCTCTCGGGACATTGGGGTGTTGGCCAGCTCATCCTGGGACTTGAGTGGAGGCCCAGCATCGGAGGTCTTACAAAGCCATCGACACCACCTAGTTGGGTGACTATCTAGCTAACTGGTAAATCTCTGCTACTTTAATTAATGCATGGGCCTTTGAATTATACTTCCTGCTTACTCAAGTAAAATCTATTCTTCTCAGGTCTCTGGAGGTTTGAAGACTAGACTAGTGAAACAAGTAACTTTTTTTTTTTTTTTTTGGTTTTTCGAGACAGGGTTTCTCTGTATAACCCTGGCTGTCCTGGAACTCACTTTGTAGATCAGGCTGGCCTCGAACTCAGAAATCTGCCTGCCTCTGCCTCCCAAGTGCTGGGATTAAAGGCATTCGCCACCATGCCCGGCTTAAGAAGTAACTTTTTACCATTCCCTTTTCTAAAGAAACTGATTTTATAGTAATTGATCAATCAGCCACCTGTGTTTCATGATGAATAACTGGATAGGAAAAAAAGTGTAAAGTTTAAAGTTTATGAGAGGTCTGAGGATATGAAAGCTCTGAGAAAGTGTTTGAGGGTCTAAGAAGGTGTTTTAAGGTTGATGAATGCAAGTTATGAGTGTTAGAGGATGTAATAAGACAGTATTGAAAAGAATGAAAAAAATCCTTCCAGTTTCTTCCCTTCACTATGGTACTGGTATAGTGAAACTTCCAGAATGTTAATGTTTTTAACCAAAATTATTTTACTGTAGCTTTTGTTGGGGATTGGTTCTAATGCTTTGAATTAATCCAGCCCCCCAAATCAGGAATCATCCTGTCCACATGTTGAAAGTCCTTCCTTGTCCCCAATTGGTTTTTGATCGATCAATAAAGAGCCAACAACCAATGGTTGGACAGGTAGAGTAAGGTGAAACTTGGAGATTTGCACAGGTGAGAACCTGGGAGAGTGGAAGGAAGCACAGGTCATGCTGACCAGGAAGAAGATCAGACCTAAAAGCCCACAGACATGTGAGAGTCAGGGTAAGTGGACACAGGCAACTTCCCTGATTGGGTCTGGAGTAGCAGAGATGAAATTTAGATTTTAAAAGTTGTTAGCTGTAGGGTCCACTCTGAAGTTTGATGGAGTTTACCCCACACTGTTGCTGGACAGCCCTGGGACACCTCTCTGGAGGTGGGAATGCTCAATCTGAGGGGCAGGGGACAGCTGGAGCTGGCTCCGGAGTCCCCGGGCCTACAAGGAGTCTGGGGCTGTCATGTTCTCAGGTGCCGCTGGAAGTTGCAGAAGTGCTGAGAATGGAGTGGAGGCCCGCAGGCTGGCTCTAGCGGGGGTGGGGTGGGGTGGGGGGTGGTTGTGTGTGTGTATGGGGGGGGGAGCTCCAGCTGGTCCCATGGGGAAAGTCTTTGGCTTGACAGTAGTGGCAGGCTTGGGCTTGGTGGCAGTCTTGACTGGGAACGCAGGGAGGCCTTCTACAGAAGATTAGACAGCGGCTCTGTAGGCAAAGGCCTTCTCTGTGTCTCCCCACAGTGGATCCCAATGATAAGAGGCAGTCAATGGTTTTGAGTCATTTATTGTCATGGCAGAAAGTGGATGTGTAAAACCATACCCCACTTCTCAGGGTGTGCTTGAGATTAAATACCTTTTTCAGGGAGAAGTGTCTGGGAAGGAAAGCTCATTGGTTAAGCCCTCTAGGACTTTAAGTACCTCATTAAAATTGAGATCTGTCTTGAGCCTACATAGCCACAGGTCACCTCCGCTATATGTGGAGGGTCTTGGGGCATTGACCTTATGTGACTGATGGCCACAAATATTGGGGGGGGGGGGGGCTTGCGGCTAGTGACAGGGGCCAGGTGCCTAGAAACAGGCAAAGCGCCTACCATCCCTTCAGGGGCTCCAGAGCTTGGAGACTGAGCTCAACCAGCGACCAAGCTACCTTTCATGGTCCCACAGTTAGTTAACTCAGGAGTACCCAGAGGGGAGTGTTTGCTACCAGGGGAAAAGATTAGAAATGCTCAGCCATTAAGCTAGTCAAGGCATATTAAAATTAACTGGTGTGCATGAATGTATGCAGGTATGTGGGCGTCTTTAATTTGAGAATCCCAGTCTGTTGCTCATTCTACAATATGGACCTCAGTTCAGATTACAAACAGTGAAAATACAAACAACTTACCTCTTCACTTGTACTTTTATGCCCCGCCTGTCCAGTGGAATAGCCTTCAGACCTAAGCAGTACCTTCCCTCATCTCTTACCTCCTGTGGGTGCAGTAGATGGAAGGAGCAGGGGTTGGGGAGTGT
This sequence comes from Mus musculus, assembly GCF_000001635.26. Taxonomy (NCBI): domain Eukaryota; kingdom Metazoa; phylum Chordata; class Mammalia; order Rodentia; family Muridae; genus Mus; species Mus musculus. The sequence continues at coordinate 4,704,364 of NC_000074.6, read as the reverse complement.
AGAATACATAGCAACTGTCTCCCAGTCTACTTATTTGCCCATTGAAGTGGTGTTTCTGTCTTGTCCTGGAGCAGACTAGGCAGCCTATGAATAGGTACAACTTTTGGTATTCTCCCTTTCAGTCTTGGGGAGGCATTCTATTTAGGGAAAGTACGACTTCCTACTTGGGGATGCTCACATGTATCATTTACCAGTTTATCAAATCAAGCTTATCATTTTAAGGATAATGTCTAGTAAGGGGCATGAAAAATCTTTCTAGCTTGCCCTTGTGAAATTGTCCAGCCAAGATGATTATGAAAATCAGTTTATGCCCTGCTTTAAGTTACTGTGCAAAATAGCTTCCTATTGTAGTTGACCTGTGGTTTCTTCCTTGCTCCCTTCCTGTCATCCAGCTCACATTTCTGTAAATAGCCCTCTTAGTTAACAATCTCCAATGCAGCCACTCTTTCCTATCAGGGTAGAAACTTTCCTTATTAAGAAGACTAAGTAGGAGAATTACAAATTGAGGAGGGGGGCTGGTGAGATTGCTCAAGAGTTAAGAGCACTGACTGCTCTTCTGGAGGTCATGAGTTCAAATCCCAGCAACCACATGGTGGCTCACAACCATCCTAAATGAGAAACAAATAAAAAACCTATGGGCCAGAGCAATTGGAGCTGGAGCGAAGGGGCAGGGGGTGGGGGGAGAAAAAAAAACAAATTGAGAAATTGAGGAGGGCAGCAGCCCCTAGCTGGATACCAAACTGCATTACTCTGTTTCTAAGGGACATTTCATAGACTTTTTCATACACTGCCTATGAGGTTACTACATGCAAATTGTCAGAAACCTAAAACCTTGACAGCCCAACCTCTCCTAGTAACAAAGCATTGAATACAAATCACCAAATGTAAATTATTTGGGCCTTATGGACAGTAGCATGGAATATACCCCCAAAGAAATTACTATGTAGCTGTATCATAGCTATACCACTCCTGAATCTATTATATGCCCAGAAGGCTAAGTCAGGGCACCACAAAGATGTGTTTATTACTACACTGTTCATAATAGTTAGGATGTGGAAGCAGCCTAGATGCTCAACAGATGAATAGATAAAGAAACTATACCTCATATACACAATGGAATTTTATTCAGCCATAAAAAGAGTGAAATTAGCCAGGTGTGGTGGCGCACACCTTTAATCCCAGCACTCGGGAGGCAGAGGCAGGCGAATTTCTGAGTTCGAGGCCAGCCTGGTCTACAAAGTGAGTTCCAGGACAGCCAGGGCTACACAGAGAAACCCGGTCTCAAAAAACAAAAACAAAAAACACAACAAAACAAAACAAAAAGAGTGAAATTGTGACAGATCATTGCAGAAAATGGGACCAAATTGAAATCATGTTAAGTGAAATAGGTCAGACTCAGAAATACAAATGTTGCATTTTTCTCTTCTATGCCTAATCTACATTTCAACAGAAAGACATGGAAGTAGAAGGGCCTATGTGGGGAGGAATGTAAGAGAGACATTGGAAGAAGGAAAATTTATTCTTCACCTGCTTGCATTTACTTGCCAGCATATCTGCTGGAAGCTACTTCTACAGAAGACCAGCTGAAACAACCAGCCTCGTGGGACTGAGCAACCACCTGATCCTTGGACTTCCCATTCACAGCTGACCACTGTTGGGGAGCTGGACTGCAGACTGTAAGTCATCATAACAAATTCCCTTACTATAGAGAGACTATCCATAAGTTCTGTGGCTCTTGAGAACCCTAATACAATGTACATTGCCCATTTGAACAAAACATTACTTTGAATGTGATGTAAGATCATTTCCAATCTATCACACTAGGATAGTTAATATAAATAAGAATACTACCAAAATGCAATGTCTTAGAGTTGGAATAAAGGATTGAATTCTTTATTTCTCCCTAGCTAGGGCATACTACTGATAACCACCTTCTACAAGATTCCTTCAAAGGCTCTTTGCTTTCCTTAGAGCTTCCTGCCATTTTTCTTTTATCCTAGAAAAATGTCTCCAGCAGTCCCATTCCTTCTTGTGGGGTTGTGTTTGAGCTACTGTGCATAGTTATTTATTCTTACTAATGCAACTACAAAATGTTTGTAGCAGTGCAGTCCTCTCAGGTCACCTTTCTTGGGGAAAGATGCCATTGTTGTTTTTGCAACAAATGACAGACTCCCAAGCTGATGCTATCAGTACAGCTTGTTAACCTTGAGAACAGCTTAGACGATGTATGACACCTTTTTTAAACTAATTTTTTAACACTGACATTTTAAATAACTTAAAGTGCACAGACACTCGACAGAGGCCTGTACCAGCCTAAGGGGAACAGTTCTGGGGTGGAACACAGTGTTGGATGAAGGCTAAACAACTGAATAATCTCTGGCCTTATAATCTTATCAGTTGTGCTTTAATAAACTCTGGTCTCTTACACTCTATCTTTCATATTATTTATGCTTAAATATAAATGAGGATTCCTTGCGAATAGTATATGCTATTTAGCAGTGGGGAATTAAGTAAAGGATTAATTGCTAGTGTTCCTTTCTCTGGCAAACCAGCCAGAAGTCCCTTACTGCCCAGGCAAGAGGCTCGGAGCTTATTAACTCTTATTGAACCAGAGAGAAAAGAAAAGGAAAGAAAGAAGTCACACAAACAACACAAACACACACACCAGATGAAGCTGGAAATGGCTACACCATCATTTTTTAAAAATTACTTTCAGCTTTTTATAGCTTTTAGACAAAATGTTCTCTGTGTAAGAAAGAATTGTCTCATAGGAAAAAAAATGTTACAAAGAAAGGAAAAGAATTAAAATCCTTTACACATGCAAATATACACAGATGCACACACATTCATACACACACATTCGGCTTGGGCCTGAACACCTGTTTCATCTACTCTACAAGTGTTCGTGTATAACTACACACAGACACCCAAACATACATATATATATTCGGTGGATGAGTCTGAGCCCCAAATGCCATACACATACATTTGAAGAGATGGATGGGTCAGAGCCCCCCAAGCCACCACGTTATTTCTATTCTCTGGCCTTTTTATATACAAAAATTCTTAGAAAATTACCTCATAGCTAAAATGATACACAAAAGAGGAGTTATAAAAGGATGTTGATATTAAGTTCAAATCAGTGTTCATTCTGTAAGTTCATTATAAGTTCAAAAGTTTCACTTTATCATAGTGCACGCCAGTGGCTTCATTCTTAGATCTGGCCTAGAATGAATGTTTTTCCTTGATCACAAATTTCTCTTTTTAGTGTAATTGTGAAATCTCATTCTATTCTTTATAATGCAGCCATTACTACTATTTTATGAGTAGTAGGCACATTCTATTCTTGATCCTAACTTTATTATTTCTTTCTGACAAAACAACTAAAACCATTTCTTAAAACTTCCTTCCTAAAATTATTTGAATCAAGTCAGGAATTCTGTAAGACAATTATTTCATATGAACAGTATTAATTGATGAAAGATCATTTTAATGTTACTCTTAAGGAAATCTGCTCAACATGGTGGGCTAATGTCCAGGAATCCTTAGGTGATATAATAGTGATAAGAGAGGCATATCAGCAGCAAGAAGCAGTCCTGGGTTGAAGTTTCTTGGTACCTGGCCTCTCAGAGCTCACCCATCTTAGTCCATGCAAAAAGGTGGGCCACCTTCAGCAAAGTCACTTGCTAGCCTTATTAGCCTTTCCTAGATGGCTTCAGACACTTAGGCTCATTCTTTAGCCAGAAATCTTTATCTACTGGGAATCCTTAGTAGTGGCAATTTTACCATAATGGGTGTCAATCTCTTGGTAAATATATAAGCTATTCTATAGTCTGAATGTAATGTACTATAAGTATTTCATGACCTATTTACTTTTATTTATTATAATTTTATTTATTTTTTTATTAGGTATTTATTTCATTTACATTTCCAATGCTATCCCAAAATTCCCCCACCAGCTCCCCCACCCACCCACTCCCACTTCTTGGCCCTGGCGTTCCCCTTTACTGAAGCAGATAAAGTTGCACGACCAATGGGCCTCTCTTTCCACTGAGACACTACTAGGCTATCTTCTCCTACATATGCAGTTAGAGACACGAGTTCTGGGGGGTACTGGGTAGTTCATATTCTTGTTCCACCTATAGGGTTGCAGATCCCTTTAGCTTCTTGGTTAATTTCTCTAGCTCATCAATTGGGGGCCCTGTGATCCAGCCAAAGGCTGACTGTGAGCATCCATTTCTGACGTTGCTAGGCCCCGGCATAGTTTCACAAGAGACAGCTATATCTGGGTCCTTAGAGCAAAATCTTGCTAGTGTATGCAATGGTGTCAGCGTTTGGAGGCTGATTATGGGATGGATCCCAGATATGGCAGTCTTTAGATGGTCCATCCTTTCGTCTCAGCTCCAAACTGTGTCTCTGTAACACTTTCCGGAGGGTGTTTTGTTCCCAATTCTAAGAAGGGGCAAAGTGTCCACACTTTGGTCTTCGTTCTTCTTAAGTTTCATGTGTTTAGCAAATTGTATCTTAGATCTTGGGTATTCTAAGTTTCTGGGTTAATATCCACTTATCAGTGAGTACATATTGTGTGAGTTCTTTTGTGACTGAATACCTCACTCAGGATGATGCCCTCCAGGTCCATCCATTTGCCTAGGAATTTCATAAATTCATTCTTTTTAATAGCTGAGTAGTACTCCATTTTTTAAATGTACCACATTTTTTGTATCCATTCCTCTGTTGAGGGGTATCTGGGTTCTTTCCAGCTTCTGGCTATTTTAAATAAGGCTGCTATGAACATAGTGGAGCATGTGTCCTTCTTACTGGTTGGGACATCTTCTGGATATATGCCCAGAAGAGGTATTGCGGGATCCTCCAGTAGTACTATGTCAAATTTTCTGAGGAACCGCCAGACTGATTTCCAGAGTGGTTGTACAAGCTTGCAATCCCACCAACAATGGAGGAGTGTTCCTCTTTCTCCACATACTCACCAGCATCTGCTGTCACCTGAGATTTTGATCTTAGCCATTCTGGCTGGTATGAGGTAGAATCTCAGGGTTGTTTTCATTTGCATTTCCCTGATGATTAAGGATGTTGAACATTTTTTCAGGTGCTTCTCAGCCATTCGGTATTCCTCAGGTGAGAACTCTCTCTTTAGCTCTGAGCCCCATTTTTGGGGGGTTATTTGATTTTCTGGAGACGACCTTCTTGAGTAATTTATATATATTGGATATTAGTCCCCTATCTGATTTAGGATAGGTAAAGATCCTTTCAAATCTGTTGGTGGTCTTTTTGTCTTATTGACGGTGTCTTTTGCCTTGCAGAAGCTTTGCAATTTTATGAGGTCCCATTTGTAGATTCTTGATCTTACAGCACAGGCCATTGCTGTTCTATTCAGGAATTTTTCACCTGTACCCATATCTTCGAGGCTTTTCCCTAATTTCTCCTCTATAAGTTTCAGTGTCTTTGGTTTTATGTGGAGTTCCTTAATCCACTTAGATTTGACTTAGTACAAGGAGATAGGAATGGATCAATTCGCATTCTTCTACGTGATAACCGCCAGTTGTGCCAACACCATTTGTTGAAAATGCTGTCTTTTTTCAATTGGATGGTTTTTGCTACCTTGTCGTAGATCAAGTGACCATAGGTGTGTGGGTTCATTTCTGGGTCTTCAGTTCTATTCCATTGGTCTACTTATCTGTCGCTATACCAGTACCATGCAGTTTTTATCACAATTGCTCTGTAGTAAAGCTTTAGGTCAGGCATGGTGATTCCACCAGAGGTTCTTTTATCCTTGAGAATAGTTTTTGCTATCCTAGGTTTTTTGTTATTCCAGATGAATCTGCCGATTGCCCTTTCTAATTCATTGAAGAATTGAGTTGGGATTTTGATGGGGATTGCATTGAATCTGTAGTTTGCTTTTGGCAGGATAGCCATTTTTACTGTATTGATCCTGCCAATCCATGAGCATGGGAGATCTTTCCATCTTCTGAGATCTTTAATTTCTTTCTTCAGAGACTTGAAGTTCTTATCATACAGATCTTTCACTTCCTTAGTTAGAGTCATACCAAAGTATTTTATATTATTTATGACTATTGAGAAGGGTGTTGTTTCCCTAATTTCTTTCTCAACCTGTTTATCCTTTGTGTACAAAAAGGCCATTGACTTGTTTGAGTTAATTTTATATCCAGCTACTTCATTGAAGCTGTTTATCAGGCTTAGGAGCTCTCTGGTGGAATTTTAAGGGTCACTTATATATACTATCATATCATCTGAAAAAAGTGATATTTTGACTTCTTCCTTTCCAATTTGTATCCCCTTGATCTCCTTTTGTAGTGGAATTGCTCTGAGTAGGACTTCAAGTACAATGTTGAATAGGTAGAGAGAAAGTGGGCAGCCTTGTCTAGTCCCTGATTTTAGTGGGATTGTTTCCAGCTTCTCACCATTTACTTTGATGTTGGCTACTGGTTTGCTCTAGATTGCTTTTATCATGGTTAGGTATGGGCCTTGAGTTCCTGATCTTTCCAAGTCTTTTATCATGAATGAGTGTTGGATTTTATCAAATGTTTTCTCCGCATCTAATGAGATGATCATGTGGTTTTTTTCTTGAGTTTGTTTATATACTGGATTACCTTGATGGATTTCCATATATTGAACCATCCCTGCATCCCTGGGATGAAACGTACTTGGTTAGGATGGATGATTGTTTTGATGTGTTCTTGGATTCGGATATTGAGAACTTTATTGAGGATTTTTGCATCGATATTCATAAGGGAAATTGGTCTGAAGTTCTCTATCTTTGTTGTGTCTGTTTGTGGTTTAGGTATCAGAGTAATTGTGGCTTCATAGAATGAGTTGGATAGAGTACGTTCTGCTTCTATTTTATGGAATAGTTTGTGAAGAACTGGGATTAGATCTTCTTTGAAGGTCTGATAGAACTCTGCACTAAACCCATCTGGTCCTGGGCTTTTTTGGGTTGGGAGACTATTAATGACTGCTTTTATTTCTTTAGGGGATATAGGACTGTTTAGATCATTAACCTGACCTTGATTTAACTTTGGTACCTGGTATCTGTCTAGAAACTTGTCCATTTCTTCCAGGTTCTCCAGTTTTGTTGAGTATAGCCTTTTGTAGAAGGGTCTGATGGTGTTTTGAATTTCTTCAGGATCTGTTATTATGTCTCCCTTTTCATTTCTGATTTTGTTAATTAGGATGCTTTCCCTGTGCCCTCTAGTGAGTCTGGCTAATGGTTTATCTATCTTGTTGATTTTCTCAAAGAACCAGCTCTGCGTTTGGTTAATTCTTTGAATAGTTCTTCTTGTTTCCACTTGGTTGATTTCACCCCTGAGTTTGATTATTTCCTGCAGTCTACTCTTCTTGGGTGAATTTGCTTCCTTTTGTTCTAGAGCTTTTAGGTGTGTTGTCAAGCTGCTAGTGTGTGCTCTCTCTAGTTTCTTTGCTGGAGGCACTCAAAGCTATGTTTTCCTCTTAGAAATACTTTCATTGTGTCCCATAAGTTTGGGCGTGTTGTGTCTTCATTTTCTTCAAACTCTAAAAAGTCCTTAATTTCTTTCTTCATTCCTTCCTTGACCAAGGTATCATTGAGAAGAGCGTTGTTCAGTTTCCATGTGAATGTTGGTTTTCTATTATTTATTTTGCTATTGAAGATCAGCCTTAATCCATGGTGATCTGATAGGATGCATGGGACAATTTCAATATTTTTGTATCTGTTGAGGCTTGTTTTGTGACCAATTATGTGGTCAATTTTGGAGAAGGTACCATGAGGTGCTGAGAAGAAGGCATATCCTTTTGTTTAGGATAAAATGTTCTGTAGATATCTGTTAGATCCCTTTGTTTCATAACTTCTGTTAGTTTCACTGTGTCCCTGTTTAGTTTCTGTTTCCACGATCTGTCCATTGATGAAAGTGGTGTGTTGAAGTCTCCCACTATTATTGTGTTAGGTGCAATGTGTGCTTTGAGCTTTACTAAAGTTTATTAATGAATGTGGCTGCCCTTGTACTTGGAGCATAGATATTCAGAATTGAGAGTTCCTCTTGGAAGATTTTCCCTTTGATGAGTATGAAGTGCCCCTCCTTGTCTTTTTTGATGACTTTGGGTTGGAAGTCGATTTTATTAGATATTAGAATGGCTACTCCAGCTTTTTTCTTCAGACCATTTTCTTGGAAAATTGTTTTCCAGCCTTTCATTCTGAGGTAGTGTCTGTCTTTTCCCTGAGATGGGTTTCCTGTAAGCAGCAAAATGTTGGGTCGTGTTTGTGTAGCCAGTCTGTTAGTCTATGTCTTTTTATTGGGGAGTTGAGTCCATTGATATTAAGAGATATTAAGGAAAAGTAATTGTTGCTTCCTATTATTTTTGTTGTTAACTTTGGCTTTTTTTTCTTGTGGCTGTCTTCTTTTAGGTTAGCTGAAGGATTACTTTCTTGGTTTTTCTAGGACGTGGTTTCCGTCCTTGTATTGTTTTTTTTTTTTTTCTGTTATCCTTTGAAGGACTGGATTCTTGGAAAGATAATGTGTGAATTTGTTTCAGTCGTGGAATACTTTGGTTTCTCCATCTACAGTAATTGAAAGTTTGGCTGGGTATAGTAGCCTGGGCTGGCATTTGTGTTCTCTTAGTGTCTGTATAACATCTGTTCAGGCTCTTCTGGCTTTCATCGTCTCTGGTGAAAAGTCTGGTGTAATTCTGATAGGCCTGACTTTATATGTTACTTGATCTTTTTCCCTTGCTGCTTTTAATAGTCTATCTTTATTTAGTGCATTTGGTGTTCTGATTATTATGTGTCGGGAGGAATTTCTTTTCTGGTCCAGTCTATTTGGAGTTTTGTAGGCTTCTTGTATGTTCATGGCCATCTCTTTCTTTAGGTTTGGGAAGTTTTCTTCTATAATTTTGTTGAAGATATTTGCTGGTCCTTTGAGTTGAAAATCTTCATTCTCATCTACTCCTATTATCCGTAGGTTTGGTCTTCTCATTATGTCCTGGATTTCCTGGATGTTTTGAGTTAGGATCTTTTTGCATTTTCCATTTTCTTTGATTGTTGTGCCCATGTTCTCTATGGAATCTTCTGCACCTGAGAGTCTCTCTTCCATCTCTTGTATTCTGTTGCTGATGCTCACATCTATGGTTCCAGATTTCTTTCCTATGGTTTCTATCTCCAGCATTGCCTCACTTTGGGTTTTCTTTATTGTGTCTACTTCCCTTTTTAGGTCTAGCATGTTTTTGTTCATTTCCATCATCTGTTTGGATGTTGTTTCCTGTTTTTCTATAAGGACTTGCAACTCTTTACCAGTGTTCTCCTGTATTTCTTTAAGTGAGTTATTAAAGACCTTTTGATGTCTTCTACCATCATCATGAGATATGACTTTTAAATCCAGGTCTAGGTTTTCGGGTGTGTTGGGGTGCCCTGGACTGGCTGAGGTCAGAGTACTGGGTTCTGATGATGGTGAGTGGTCTTGGTTTTTGTTAGTAAGATTCTTACATCTGCCTTTTGCCATCTGGTAAACTCTGGAGTCAGTTGTTATAGTTGTCTCTGACTAGAGCTTGTTCCTCTCGTGATTCTGTTATTCTCTACCAGCAGACCAGGGAGACTAGCTCTCTCCTGAGTTTCAGTGGTCAGAGCACTCTCTGTAGGCAGGCTCTCCTCGTTCAGGGTAGGTGTACAGATATCTGGCGTTCAGACTTGCCTCCTGGCAGAAGATGAAGGTCCAAAACAGGACCTGTCCCAGAAGCTGTTAGCTTCTGTAGTCCACACCCTCACCTGTGCAGACTAGTCTTGGTGGAGTCTGAGAGCCAAGATGTCTCCTACAGATGCTCAGGCAAAGCACTCCTGGGCCGGGCTGACACCTAGCCTCTGGCAGGGAAGGTGCCCAGATGTCTGGAGCCTGAAAAGGGGGCTGCCTCAGAAGCTCTGTGACTCCCGCCTTTCCCAGAAGCTGTTAGCTTTTGTAATCCACACTCTCACCTGTGCAGAGTAGTCTTGGTGGAGTCCAGGGTCTATTATTATTTTAAACAGTAGGGATGGGGTATGTATTCTATGGCGTAATCAATATGAATAAGTTCTTTTTTTCCTCTTTTCTGTGGGTTCTAGGATTGAACCCTGATCATCAGGCTTGTATCTTCTGACAACAGTTTCTACCCTTTGAGTCATTTTATAGGCCGGGTATCAATAAATCAACATTAACTCTTATAGATTAAATCTTTACTTGCAGAAGCTTAAAACGTAGTCTGTTCCCTTCTTTGGAAAACAAGTTCTAGACAGGTTTGTGTGTGTGTGTGTGTGTGTGTGTGTGTGTAGATGAAACTTTTAGAAGTGGGGACCTCTTAAGGGTTGTGGGATCTTCTAAAAAATTTTAATCAGTGTATAATGGTAGTGTTCTTGGTACCACTTAGTAACAATCAATTCTTGAAAGAAATCTTTCATTTTAAGCCCTTTCAGAGGCACAGACACAGGGAAGTGCTTCCCTACCAGGGAGAATTTCACCCTGCAGGAGACATTTTGGCAGTATCTAGAGAAGTTTTTTTTTTCCTTTTCTTATGTGCATGTGTGATATGCATGCATGTGTACATTGGAGGCTCAAAGTTGATGTTGTGAGTCTTCCTTTCTTAATCATTAAAGCAAAGTCTTTCAGTTAATTCATAGTTCTTGGATATGGTTAGTCTAGCTAGCCAGCTTGCCCAGGCAAACCATGTCTGCCTTCTCTGCATTATAAATATAGACAGGCTGCCACACCCACTTGGCATTTATGTGGATGCTGGGGATCTAAACTATAGTTATTATGCTTGTATATGTAGCAAGATCTTTAGCCATCAACCTATTTCTCCAGCCCCAAGAACCATTTTTTTATTGTATAGAACAGGAGGGGATGTTGCTGGCTCCAGTGACTGGACCCTTAGAAGTGGGTTATGTTCTTCTCTTCCATTCCTGGACCCACCCAGTGAAGAATCACTTGGTTCACAATGGCCATAGTACTACTACTGAGATACTGGCACAGAACATGGAATGATGGAAGACTGTTTTCCTCAGAGATTGCACATAACTCTTGGGTCAGGCTGGACACAGTCTCTTGAGAAAACATAAAAACTAGGACATAACTGAACAAGAACAGAGTGTGAAGCATGGCTTTTCCAGTCCTTTCTCTAATGCAAGCCTCACCAGAATTATTCTGTGCTTGAGTTTCATTAAAACTTAACTGTTTTAGGCTCCTTCTAAAGATGGTGTGTGTGTGTGTGTGTGTGTGTGTGTGTGTGTGTGTGTGTGTGAAGCATTTGGACTTCAAATTTTTTCTTTTGGGCTGGCTACAAAACTTCCTTAATTTCTCTTTTCAAAAATTGCTCAGGTAGTTTGACATTTGTGTATAGAGATGAAGAAAATAGACTGAATAAATGGTAGATCATTTTCAGATAATCTTTAATCAGAATAACTCATCAAAGGAAGCAACAACCATTTAACAATTTGTGTCATAAATGAGCAGAGAGAGGCATGTGAGAATCCTGCATTGTGTAAAGAGTTTCAGATCCTTGTTTGCTAAGAGAAATATCTGTAACATCTTTTTTTTTTTGCTGCACCAAGGCTTCTCTGAATAGGAGCACACCAGATTATCTCTGCCACATCCCTGGAGCTTATGTTCCTCAATGGATGGCTTCACTGAAGGAACTCAACTTTCAGCCAGAAATTTCCTGACTTTGCCTCATGCATTGACTCCCTGCTAATGGCCTGTCATAACCCCGGTTATTTTTGTACAGAAGTCTCCCTATTCTCTGAGCAGGTGGATACCATGGGAAGGGCTACCCATCAGTTTCTCTGATCTCTGAAGTCCCTTTCCTCCCACTTTTGGGATGTTCTACCATCATTAACAGTATTGATGAAAATCCTAGGATAACTATTTTTGAAAATTACAAATGGATTTATGAAGTGTGTCAAGATAGTGAAGGGCTTCTGATTTGATAAATCTTGAGAAAGAATCCAGGTTCAAAAGATGATTTTATCATCTGTTTGATCCAAGGAAAGCTGACTCCATGGCTTGCTTGAGGTCTAGCTAAAGTAGCTGAGCTGACCTGCCTGGCATCACCACTGGGAAAGGAAAATTCATACTCTAAAGCTAACATGCTGAAGAGAACTCTACCTGATCTGAATAGAGAAAAGTATTCTTTTCTGAACTGACTTGCAATACTGTCCATGCCCCAGTTCCCTTACAGCAACACTGTTATCCCCATGCCCAGCCTCTCCTCTACACTCCATGTATGTTGTATTTTTTCTTACTTTGAGATTGCTAAGTAAAGACATAGCTCCTTGTCTCTGTCCTGACTCTTAGCACAGTATATGAGACACAGAAACCTCTTCAGATGTTGCCTGAGTCTTGCCCCATGTCTCCCTTGAGTACTGAGAAGGCATGGAGCCCAGACTTCTGGAACAGGTGAGAAAATAAAGTAGTTTTATTTTTCAGAAGCGCCCTTTATGGCTTCCATTGTTCCCAAGCAAGCATGCCTCCAAGTGGCAGTTCCTGATTGGCTGTCATTGTCTGCATCACCAATCTCTAGTCTCTCAGGCAGGCCCTCATGGGGAAGTTACCTACAGGGCTGCCCAGTCCCACTTGATGTTTATGCAGAGTAACCACAGCCTTGTCAGTGAGATCTCCTACATTCAGAAACACTGGCAGAATGCTGTTTTCTTCATGTGGTTGCTCAGATTATTTTGAAAGACATACATGTTTTTCCATTTTAAAAGTTAGGTATGTTGACGCACCTCCTCAGTGTAAAGCAAGAGCTCTGCAAATCCAGGTTAGTGGATTCAGTAGAAAAAAACTGTAAATGATTTTTCTAAGAAATGTTGTTTGCAGCTTGCCATTACACATCAAACTTTCACCCAACCTACAAACAAGTTAGTAATGTGTTTTGAGATCTTTATGGTTTCTCTGCTTGCTTACAGTGTATTCAATCTGTTCAGAATTAACTGATCTTTAAGTAAAACAATGTATTCAATCTTGCTCTGCTTTGGCCTCTCTAAATTATGATTTGCTCTATTTTTCCTTAATGATTTGTTGATTCCTAGCTCAGAGCAATGCATTTGTGCAAAAGATGTAGGGGCTAGAACTATGACCATTTGCTGGAAGCAGTAAGGTTTGAACCTCTTCCTCCAATGTTGAAAGCAATGTGGGCATAGATTAATAATACCCGGTTGTGTCCTTGGGTGATATTCTGAGTCAATAGAGTCAGAGAAACAATTTTTCCCTTCATGAGACCTCTGTAAAAACCTAAGACAAGAGTTCCTCATTCCTCTCCCACACTGTCTTTGCTGTGATGTTCAATAAATAGAGTGGATAGAATGGCCTATGTTTAAGAGATCAGCTCAAAGGTCTTCAAACAAACCAACCAGACTCACTCTTGGGTAAATGACTCCAAGGATCAGTTTCCTTTCTTACCATTTGTGGTGTTCCCTCCAAAATGAGTTGGCCTAAGAATCAAGTCCCTATGCTCTGGAGAGGTGTAGGGATTCGAGGTACTGCCTTTCATGGAAGCATTTCCTGTTTACCCACTAATCAAAGATTGAGCAATGGCTTATTATGTTTAAGGTACTCTGCTGACTCCCAGAAACAGCAGTTAGATACGTTCCTTGTTCTGTGCTGTGTGTGTATGTGCATGTGTATGTGTGTGTGTGGGGGGGGTGGTAATTACTTTTAAAATACACGAAGGAACTCACAAATAGATTTGTATTTAGATAAGCTAAAAATTACTTTTAAAACTTTATCCCAAGACAGTTTCAGGATGTTTTGGATTTACGATGCACAATACAAATTCAGCAGAAACAACTTGAATTTCCAGCTTTTCCTGGGCTGGTGTTGTGTCTCTTTTGGGTTCTTTACATTTTGCTCATGATTCTTTAGTTTTCCTTTAATGTGGCATCCGTGTTTGATATTACTCTGAAATACTTCAGCATCTGAGAAGGATGTGCCTAGAGGATCTGTGAAAACTTGAGTTTGTGGTATTTTTCTTCCCTTCTTTTGCTTTTGTTTGATCTTGAGAAAAAGAGAAATTTGCAGACTGGTGTGGCCAGGTGTGAGGGCCTCACCTTCTCTTGAGTGGATCTCCTTTTCATCAGCAGTTATTCATACTACACATTTCTTCCTGCATCTGTTTGTCAAATTGTGTGTTTCTGAGATTTATACCTAGCACTGTATTAGGCTTCTTTTTTATCACTGGGACAAAATACCATAGAGAAACTATTAAAAGGAAGTAAGTTTTATTCTGCCTGGTAGTTCTAGAGGTTCAGCCTGTGGTGAGGTGTAGCTGAAGGCTGAGGCAGAATAAAGTTGCTCACCTCCTGAAGGTCAGGAGGTAGAAAGTCAGCAAGCACCAGAGACAGAAGATACCGGCCAAAGGCCTGTCCTCAGTGACCTGCTCTCTCCTACCAGCCCCACTTTAGAATAGGCCTGTGGGCTGTGCTGTCACTGATTACTCATTGATGAAGTCAGGAGTTTCATGAATCAGTCATAAAAGTCCCTAAACTGACATCTAAGATTTCAGCAAGTGGAAATTTGGAGACATTTCATATCTAAGCCATAACAGTGTGTTGAACTTATTTTTCTGTCTTCTGGTTTTTGTACTCCTGATGAGAAGACTATGTTTAGTTTTTTTTTTTTTTTTTTTTTTTTTTTTTTTTGGTAATTCCCAGTGGTTGGATGCCTTTTTCTGGCTCTCTTGAGAAGCCTCACACACACACACACACACACACCCCACCGTGTCTATTTCTCTTCATAGTCACTCACTAGATCTTTGTATATTCTTTATCAATTTTTATATAAATCCCACCTACTCTGTAATCATAGTTAGAGAATCTATTTGATGGTATCTTTCTCCAGACCAAAAAAAAAATCATTTGCTTTTATGGACAGTGGATTCTTTAGTATGGTGATAGACTGAGGTGTTGACAGCTTGCTTACATGATGGGGGGTCCTCCCATTTCTGGCACTGCTAAGTTGCAGCCTTTCTGAGGTCTTAACTGGAAACATGACTATTTTCTAGATTTTTGATGAAAGAAAATGGCTTAGGTTATTTCCTTCCCATCTCCTGGACTCTTGTCGAGCTCTGCATTCTTTTCAGCTGCCACTGCTCAGTCCAGCATGTGCTTCCCAGGATCTGTGGTCTCATTGGCAGACATCTTCTGAGATCAGATGGTGGGTGCACTCCTGAGCTTCCCAATTCTTCTAACTATTGATATTTTATTTTTGTCTGGCATCTCTAGTTACATACAATGAGAAAACCTGCCTGAAGCAGTTCACTGTCGGAAGTAAGTACCACACTGTTAAGCTGGTGTGAATGGAGAACAACGGCTTTTCATATGTACGTATGAACTTCTTTTCCCCTGAACTTTGCATATGAGAATACACAGAATCTACCCAAGCTTCCTGTCAGCCTAGTTTAGTACACACAGAGCTGGCTGTGTCCCCTTGAGAGGCTGGGCTAGCTGGGCACTATGGCTGGATGTTCTCACCCAGAATTAAGAGAGAAGTTCCTCGTTCATAGCAATAATCCCAAGAAAATAATCTTCACCCAAAATCTGAAGTTTTGTGGCTGTCAGTTTTCATAATTTTGTAAGCTTGAAACATCAGACGATTGAAATTAGAGGACCATTTTGCACTCTTATTTACTTATTAGCGCCAAGCCATAAATCTCAGAAAAAGACAGATTATTTCCATTGTGGGTAACACAATCCTAAATAAGAAATTATTACTCACTTGAATTTATTCATCAAAAAATAGAGATTAGTTGTTCCAAAGATGATGCATGATATGCAAGCATAGTCTGATGGAATTTCCAAGAAATAAATTGGTGAATTTTGGATAACAATAATCAAAAGAGATGGGAGATGTCTAGCTATATTTAATAGTAGAGTAAAATGGGAAAGATTACAAAAATAGAACTGTGTTAAAAAATGTACAGTTGGTCCCAGAGTGGGCTGTGGGCCTGGGGAGGGTTCTCAGAAAAGTGATAGATGAATAGACACAGACAAACAGACAGACAGACAGACAGGTCCTACAAAGACAGAGAGCCACAGAAAAGCAGCAGTATGCTGTCATTAAACATACATTTTAAGAGAAATAAGATGCAGGAACAAGGATACTAAAAGTGCATGCAGCAGTGATATGGTAAGGGAGATGCTAACCCTCTTCTCTTGGTGCCTGAGCATCAGTAAGATGTGGGAAGCCACATGTGCCGTTGCTGAGTGGCACTGACTACTGCTGGCCACCACGCATAAGATTGGACAAACAACCAATGTGTACATATGCAGTAAAGTTTTTTGCAAAGACACTGCCTGGCCCAGGTATGATAATGAGGTTCTGTAAGGTACTGAGAGTATAACCAATCAGATGTGAGACATGCAAATGAGGTATGATAATGAGGTTCTGTAAGGTACTGAGAGTAGCCAATCAGATGAGGAACATGCAAATGAGGCTTAGTGCATAACCAATCCGGGTGTGAGACACGCCCCTCCTAGGCCTATAAAAGCAGCACCAGTTCTGGGCTCGAAGTCTTTTCGCCTCTACAATCAAGCTCTCCCAATAAACGTGTGCAGAAGGATCCTGTTGCAGCGTCGTTCTTCCTGGCCAGTTGAGCGCGCGCAAGAAGTGGTGCCGAAAACCCGGGACAAGAAACGTCTTCAGGCACGAGCGAAGACCCCCTGCTACAGGGAGGATTCAGAACTGCATCACGGGGAAGGAGCAGTTAATAAAGGTTCCCGCAAAACAGACTGCTGAGAAGGATCCGGCGTGGATTCAGAACTCTTCAGCTGGGGAACGGTGGTAATGAAGTGTTCCTGCAAAACAGACTGCTGAGAAGGATCCGGAGTGGATTCAGAACTCTTCAGCTGAGGAACGGTGGTACCGGTAAGTAGAAAGAAATTAATGTGAGAGGCATGCTCTCCTACGAAATAGATCTGATAATTGTTGCTGGGGTTGCTATCTTTCTTGCCTTGATCTTATATCATGGCTTTAATTGTCAACTCCCAAAATGTAAAGATACAAAAAATAGTATAAAAAATAATAAAAAGCAGAAAATTAAGTCAATTTACCCTCCTCTCGAGGACTCTGAGTCGTTAGAATTGTCTAGCTCAGAGGATTCCGAATTATCAACAGGAGAGGAGGAAGATTTGAAGGAGGCTGCTGCGGAGTATGAAGCAGAAAGATCTGGTCCAATAGGGAGGAGTTTCAGTGCTCCCCCACCTACTCCACCTTATGCAGATAAAAAAGCAATTGATAATGGTCACTCTTTTTGCACTCCTAAAGGGTTGCAAAAAATATGTCAGGCTTTTCCTGTTTTTCAGGATCATGCTCAACAGCGATATTATGAGCCAATATCGCATAAACAAGTAAAAGAGCTAGCAGAGTCAGTAAGGACCTATGGAGTTAATGCCTCATTTACTCAGTCCCAAATTGATAGATTGGCTCACAATGCCATGACTCCTTTTGACTGGATGACTGTGGTAAAGGCATGTCTTACGATGGGACAGTATCTAGATTGGAAGTCTATATGGCATGATCTGTGTTTGAGTCAGGCCCGTGCTAATGCTACTGCAGGGCAACAAGCATGGAGCTTTGAAATGCTTACAGGTCAGGGTATATGGACAAACAATCAATTAGGATACCCAGTGCAGATCTATGATCAAATTAATCAGGCAGCAGTGAAAGCTTGGAAAGCATTGCCTAATCGAGGAGAGGTATCTGGTAACTTGACAAAAATTATTCAGGGAACTAATGAGCCATTCTCTGAATTTGTGGCTCGCATGATGGAAGCGGCAGGACGTATATTTGGTGATGCTGAGGCCACAATGCCATTAATTGAACAATTAGTTTATGAGCAATGTACCAAAGAATGTAGAAATTCTATCACACCATGGAAAGGGAAAGGGCTACAAGCATGGATGAAAGCCTGTAGAGAAATAGGAGGACCTCTTTCAAATGCAGGGCTGGCTGCCGCAGTTTTGATGGCGCAAGCAAAAGAAATAACCTGCTATAATTGTGGACAAACAGGTCATATGCAAAAGCAGTGTACAAAGGGTAGAAAGAGTAGGTTTGAAAAGACAGAACCAGGTACTTGCCCAAAATGTGGGAAAGGAAGACATTGGGCAAATGAATGTAGATCAGTCAGAGATATAAAAGGAAGGCCAATACCTCAGTTTAAAGTGCAACAGCCAAAAAACGGGGTGAGGGGCCCCCGTCCCCAGGGCCCCCAAATGTATGGGGCATTTCAGACCACAGTGTCCATGAGGCCACCCAGAGACCGAGGAGAGCCACTCCGGGTTCAGCAGGATTGGACATTTGTGCCACCTCCAGAGTAATTCTTACACCTCAAATGGGTCTATTTCATCAGACTTTAGAGGTCCCTTACCAAAGGATACAGTGGGCCTACTGTTGGGTAGGTCCTCTTCTGCTTTGAAAGGATTGATGATACATCCCGGAGTTATAGACTCAGATTATGAGGGACAAGTTAAGATTATGTGTTCTGCACCCCGAGGTATTGTAGCCATTTCTCCTGGAGATCGCATTGCTCAATTACTGATTCTTCCTAGTTTGCATAACATGTTCCCTAGTAGCCAGGATTCCCGAGGAGATAAGGGACTTGGTTCTACAGGAACTAATGTGGCCTACATATCTTTAGATTTGGATAATCGTCCCACTTTACAATTACAAATAGAAGGAAAAACCTTTCAAGGTATAATGGATACAGGAGCAGATAAAAGCATTATATCCAGTAATTGGTGGCCCGCTTCTTGGCCTGTTAATCAATCGTCACATAGCTTACAAGGATTAGGATATGAGGCTACCCCAACTATAAGTGCAAAATCCTTACAATGGAAAGATAAAGAAGGAAGAACAGGGCTTTTTCAACCTTATGTACTCCCTTTACCTGTAAACTTATGGGGAAGAGATGTGTTGTCAGCCATGAACTTTATATTGACTAATGATTACTCTCAGAAAAGCAAGGAAATGATGAAAGGAATGGGATATATACCTGGACTAGGTCTTGGAAAAAACTTACAAGGTAGAATTTCACCAGTTAAAGCCACAGAAAAAGTAGATAAGAAAGGGCTGAGTTTTTTCTAGGGGCCACTGAGGAGCCTTTGCCCATTCCATGGCGTACGGAGGACACGGTGTGGGTGCCTCAGTGGCCTTTACCCTCTGAGAAGTTAAAAGCAGCTAAAGAATTAGTACAAAAACAATTAGACCTGGGACATGTGGAACCCACTCAATCACCCTGGAACACCCCTATTTTCGTTGTAAAGAAGAAGTCAGGTAAATGGAGATTGTTACATGACCTAAGAGCCATTAATGCACAAATGCAAGTTATGGGTCCTGTACAAAGAGGACTCCCCCTACTCTCAGCTCTAACTAAGGATTGGAGAATTATAGTAGTAGATATTAAGGATTGTTTCTTTTCCATTCCATTAAATAAGAAAGATAAACCTAGATTTGCATTCACCTTGCCTTCTATTAATCATATGGAGCCTGATAAAAGGTACCAATGGTGGGTATTACCCCAAGGAATGGCAAATAGCCCTACAATATGTCAGTTATATGTAGGAAAAGCTTTGCAACCGGTTAGGGATGGTTTCCCCTCCTTAAAAATTTGTCATTATATGGACGATATTGTGATTTGTGGACCTGAAGAAGAAAGTATACAGCAAGCTTATGGCTTGCTTAATGAAACTTTAAAAAATAATGGCTTGATTATTGCACCAGAAAAAGTACAGCAGTCTAATGTTAGTCATTTTTTAGGAGCCACTATTACTATACGATGTGTCACCCCACAAAAGATTAGTATAAGAAAAGATCATCTAAAGACATTAAATGATCTTCAAAAATTATTAGGAGATATAAATTGGATTAGACCTTATTTAAGGATCCCTACTTTGGAATTAAAACCTTTATTTCAAATTTTAGGAGGAGACTCACATATTACCTCATTGAGACAATTAACACCTGAGGCTTCTGATGTTCTTAGGAAAGTGGAAAAGGCGATCCAAACAGCACAGTTAACTCGTATAAATGAGCAAGAACCTTTGTACCTATGCATATTAAGAACCATAAATTTGCCAACTGCTGTGTTATGGCAAGATGGTCCTTTAGTATGGATACATCCACATATATCCCCTAATAAGACTATAGAGCATTATCCCACCATGGTAGCAAATATGGCCCACAAAGGGATAAAAACTTCAATTATGCACTTTGGAAAAATACCTGATAGCATAGTTGTCCCTTATACTGTCGCACAAATGCAAATATTGTGTGCTACTATAAATGAATGGGCCATTCTTAGATGCAGTTTTTCTGGTTTAATTGATAATCATTATCCTAAACATCCGTTATTACATTTTATGTTATTACATCCAGTAATATTTCCAAAGGTAACGGCTAATACCCCTATAAAGGGAGCCATTGATATTTATACAGATGGATCAAAAACAGGAATTGGAAGTTATGTAATCAATGAAAAGGCTGTAAGGTTGCAATTTACACCAGGAGCCCCTCAATTGGTAGAATGTTTGGTGGTTTTAGAAGTTTTTAAAAGATTTCCTATGCCCATAAATATTATCTCTGATTCTGTTTATGTAGTTAATGCGGTTCTAGCATTAGAGACTGCCAGAAATGTTAAGCAGTCTAGTCCAGTATCTGAAATTTTGAGGAAAATACAAAATTGTATTTTGATGCGTGAGCATCCCTTTTAACATATTAGAGCACATACATCATTACCTGGACCTATGGTTAAGGGAAATGCAATTGCTGACTCAGCCACCAGAGACATGGTTTTCCTATCACAAAGTTCTATAGAAAGTGCTAAGAATTTTCATCAGCTTTATCATGTCCCTGCTTCTACATTACGACAAAAATTTAAGCTCACACGAACAGAAGCCTGAGATATTGTCCTACAGTGTGGTAAATGTGTAGAATTTATTAATGCACCTTCCGTGGGTGTTAATCCTCACGGATTGCGACCCCTAGATGTTTGGCAAATGGACGTCACGCATATCCCATCTTTTGGGAAATTACAATATGTACATGTATCCATTGATACCAGTTCTGGTGTCCTACATGCCTCTCCCTTGACAGGGGAAAAAGCAGTTCATCTCACTGCTTAGAGGCTTGGGCTGCATGGGGCAAGCCCCTAGTGTTAAAGACAGATAATGGTCCTGCATATACTTCTTCTAAATTTAGCCAATTTTGCAAACTAATGCAAGTAAAACATATTACTGGATTGCCCTATAATCCACAGGGCCAAGGCATCATTGAGAGAGCCCACCGCACTCTGAAACAATATTTGCAAAAACAGAAAGGGGAAATAGAGGCTATGACGCCAAAGATGGCTCTATCCCTTGCAATATTTACTCTTAATTTTCTAAAATTAGATGATGCTGGAAGATCACCAGATGAAAGGCATGGACAATGGCCTCAATCGCCCAATGAAATGGTCAAATGGAAAAATGTCCTTGATAATAAATGGTATGGCCCGGATCCTATCTTAATCAGGTCCCAGGGAGCTATTTGTGCTTTTCCACAGGGTGAAGAAAATCCACTTTGGGTCCCGACGCGACTGACAAGGACCGTGAAAGAGCAAGATGAACCCCAAGATGATTCTCCTGCTCCTGATGATTGAAACCAGGATAAGTATACCTTTATGGGCCATAGTAAGATCATGGCCAGTACCTTTACTGGTACATTCCAATTCTTCTACCTAGCCTTTGTTTTTTGCAAAGGAATGTTTTTTGGATGTGCCTTATGCACGACAAACTCCTCAAGAGCCACGGGTGTATAAGAGTACTAGTTTTCATTTAAATTATACATTATGCTTTGTGTATAATGTGGATAAACCTTTTACACCCTGTATATTTTTTAAGAAAAATATTATCTCTAATTGGGCAGATCAAATTAATACTGCTGACACTATAAGTCAGATAGCAGAAAAAACGTCTGAGGCATTGCTTACCCTGCAAAGGGTGGATTCTCATATCACCTCAGGGTTAATGTTAGTGAATCAGAGAGTGGATATTTTACAACACGACATGGAACAGATGATGGATGTCATACAAATGAGTTGTGTGGCATCTACATCGCATGTGTGCATTACTCCCAATAGGTATATTAATAATTCTTTTATTAAAAGTACAGACCTATCGAATTACCTGAAGGGGAACTGGTCGCAGGAGCTGGAAAGGTTGCAGACGAGACTGCAGATACAGATCCTGAACCTTAATGGGACCAGAGTGGAACCAGTGACCCTCGGAGACTTTACCTCTTGGTTTACCTCTGCTTTTTCTTACTTTAAGGAATGGGTGGGAGTGATTTTGTTTGGTGCTGCCATATGCTGTGGACTGGTGTTCATGCTCTGGTTGGTATGCAAATTCAGAACCCAACAAAAACATGACAAGGTGATTATAACTCAGGCACTTTTAGCTATTGAAAATGGCTCCTCCCCTGAAATTTGGTTATCTATGCTCAAGAATTAGTCAGCATGAGATGGGATGAGAGAGACTCAACGATCATTGATCAGCCCTTGCTCATCAATAGGGTGATCATGATTTCACCACTAATTCATTTTTTGGCTGGCCTCTTTTGCAGAGTTCGCCCTAGGTCATTTAGCAGTTATTGTCACACAGCACTGCGGTATCCAGAGACGGGCAACTTTCCTCGTGCACAGTCCAACCTAAGACATGGGGCCCGGTGGCGATAGGGTTACCCTATGACAGGTAAGGCTGTGATATTAGAGGAACGACCTAAAACAGGAGCCACGGCGGATGGGCATAATTGCACAGGCCTAGTCCAGCCTCATTTTATTAAAACAAACAGGGGGAGATGTGGGAAGCCACATGTGCCGTTGCTGAGTGGCACTGACTACTGCTGGCCACCACGCATAAGATTGGACAAACAAGCAATGTGTACATATGCAGTAAAGTTTTTTGCAAAGACACTGCCTGGCCCAGGTATGATAATGAGGTTCTGTAAGGTACTGAGAGTATAACCAATCAGATGTGAGACATGCAAATGAGGTATGATAATGAGGTTCTATAAGGTACTGAGAGAGAGTAGCCAATCAGATGAGGAACATGCAAATGAGGCTTAGTGCATAACCAATCCGGGTGTGAGACACGCCCCTCCTAGGCCTATAAAAGCAGCACCAGTTCTGGGCTCGAAGTCTTTTCGCCTCTACAATCAAGCTCTCCCAATAAACGTGTGCAGAAGGATCCTGTTGCAGCGGTCGTTCTTCCTGGCCAGTCGAACGCGCGCAAGAGTAAGACATCTTTTTAAAAGACCACTGCTATGTCAATGGTTCTCTTTCTATCTGTCTCTGTCTCTCCTTTCTCTCTCTCCCTCTCCTCCCCTCCCTCCCTCCCCCTGCCCCCCCTCGCTCTCTCTCTCTCTCTCTCTCTCTCTCTCTCTCTCTCTCACACACACACACACACACACACAGACGCGCGCGCTATTCTCTTGCTCTCTCTTTTGTTCTCTTTCTCCCAAATGCCTCATGAAGAGATAGGATAGGGGTTAGGGTTGGGGTTAGGGTTAGGGTTAGGGCTAAGGTTAGGTCAGGGTTAGTGGTTAGGGTTAGGGGTTAGGGAATAGGGTTGGGTTTAGGGTTTAGGGCTTAGGGTTAGGGTTAAGGGAGGGCCTTTTTTAAAAATTATTTTTTCCCAGCTCTCTCTTGCTCTGGTCACTCACTCACTCACTCTCTCTCTCTAGCTGGTTTGCTGTGGTTTCTATCCCTGCTGGGAGGGAGGGAGGGAGGGAGGGAGGGAGGAAGGAAGCCCAAACTCTTCTGCACTGACTGGCTTCCTTCCTTCCTTCCCTGCTTCCATCCTTCCTTCCTTCTTTTTTTTTTTTTTTAAATTTATTTTAGGTGTGAGGAGGGCACTGTACGCAGATCCCGTGACAGAGGACAGTTGAATTCCAATCCCAGTTGTCCCTTCTTTTCTTATTTTTATTCTTTTTCTTTTTTTTCCTTCTTTTTCTTTTCCTTTTGGCCTTTTTATATATATGTAAATGTATGTATAAATGTATATGTAAATGATATGTAATTGTATATGCAACTGATATGTGTATGTAAATGCACATATGAATAAATTTGCAAATATTCAAATGAGATTTAGATGTGTGGGCGGTGCCTAATTCTGGTGGGCATGGCATTAGAAGGAATGGGCATGGCTGGGTGCAGAGGGTGTGGCCTGAGTGTGGTGAAACTGGCCTAAAGAATTATGGGTGGGCGTGGTCTGGATAGGATTGGTGTGGCATTAGGAAGTATGGGTGTGTCCTGACCAATTGAGGGCATTGTTGTTGAATAGTGGGAGTAGACTGAAGATCTGTGGGTGTTTTCTGTAGTGGAAGTGTCCTAAAGGAGTATGGGCATGGTCTGAGAGTAGTGGGTGTGCCCTGAAGGAGGATGGGCGTGGTCTCAGAGTAGTGTGCTTGGCCTAAAGGAGGGTGGGCATGTTCTGAAGCTGCATGGGCATGGCCTAAATGAGGGTGGGCGTGGCATTTGAAAGCATGGGCATGAATATCATTTGCATATTTGCTTATTCACATATGCATTTACATGTACACTTGCGTGCACATTGCATATACAATTACATATCATTTGTATGTGCATTTATAAATACATTTACATATATGAAAAGACCAAAAGACAACTGGGATAATTCCCACAGTGACTCGCAACTGAGGATAGCCACGTGGGTAGGGTGTCCTCCTCAAACCTAACATGAAGAAACAAAAAAAAGATTCAGAAGTCAGCCAGTCCTTCTCAGTGACTATGTAAATGTCTATGTAAATTTGTGGATGTGTCCTCGCTGTCTATGTAAATGTCTATGTGTATTTGTGGTTGTGTTCTGAGTAACTATGTAAATGTCTACATAAATATCTCTGTAAATTTGTGGGCATGTTCTCAGTGTCTATGTAAATGTCTATGTGGGCGGGCCTACCAATGTGTGGGCAGGCCTAAAGATGTGTGGGAGTGGCCTAAAGATGTCTGGGCGGGCCCAAAGATGTTATGGAGTGGCCTAAAAGTGTCTGGGCGGGCCTAATTTGAGGTGTGTTCTGTCTCTGTAAATTTGGGGGCGTGTTCTAACTGTCTATGTAAATGTATATGTAAATTTGGGGGCGTGTTCTGACTATGTAAGTGTCCTAAAGATGTGTGAGAGGAGCCTGAGTGTAGTGGGAGGATCCTAAGGATGTGTGGGAGGGGCCTGAATGTAGTGGGAAGGTCCTAAAGATGTGTGGGAGTGTCCTAAAATGTGTGGGAGGGGCCTGAGTATAGTGGGCGGGTCCTAAAGATGTGTGGGAGTGTCATAAAGACGTGTGGGAGGGGCCTGAGTGTAGTGAGAGGGTCCTAAAGATGTGTAGGAGTGGCCTAAAAAAGTGTGGTAGGGGCCTGAGTGTAGTGGGAGGGCCTAAAGATGTGTGGGAGGGGGCTGAGTGTACTGGGAGGGCCTAACGTTGTGTGGGAGGGGCCTGAGTATAGTGGAAGTGTCCAAAAGATGTGAGTGTCCTAAAGATGTGTGTGAGTTGCCTAAGGATGTGTGGAAGAGGCATAAAGCCCTGTGGGCATAGCCTGAGTGTTGTGGGCGGGGCCTAAAGTCCTGTAGTAGTGGCCTGAGAGTATTGGGCAGGGCATGAAGCTGTGTAGGCTTGGCCTGAGTGTAATGGGTGTGGCTTGAGTGTAGTGGGAACAGCATTAAAGCCGTGTGGGCGTGATCTAGGTGTAGTGGGTGTGACATAAAGACGTGTCGGCAGCGGCTGTGACCTACCACGTCACGGCGGCTGTGGGAACGGAGGCGTCTGACTGACATTGGGGTCACCGAGCGACCGGGGCGCATGGGTCGCGGCAGTTACCGTTGGGACGGGGAAACCCCGGCCTCGGCGTCAAAGTCTACGTCAGTGGGCGTGGCAGTGCGCGCACACCTCGATGATGCCGGCTCTGACGTCACAGGAGTCAGAACGCGGAAGCGGGCTCAGGAACCGAATTCACTGTCTGTCTTCAGCTGAGGCGGAATTTACAGCAGGTGTAAGAGTGAGGCAGGGGGATTCCTGTGAGTAAGGAAGGAACTGAGGCAGGGGGATGACCGTGACTGCACGGACCTGAGACAACAGGAGAGAGACTTCCGGTACGCAGCAGGAAGCCCCGCCCGCTTGGCCTTGACTGAGGCAGGGGCTTGCGCTTTATTTTTCTTTTCTCAATATATAAACAAACGCAGTGATGTAGCCGCCCCCTCCGCCTGTCAATCACCGTCTCCGCCCACTGAGCTGTGCTCGCCAATCAGAGAAAAACCTCGCGGGGCTCAGAGGACCCAAACCCGGGACTGGGACAGAATTACGACTCCTAGCATGCCTAGGGGCTACCGCCACCTCACTTCCTGTGGCAAACAGGAGATCCCGCGCGAGGAGGGAAGTAACTACAACTCCCAGCATGCACTAGAATTATTGAACCATAACTTTCTGCGCCAGACAGGATGTGCCTCCGGCCCGGACAGGAAGTCCGATCGGTCTGCTGCGGCCGCAGGGGTTGATGGGAGATGCAGTCCAGTCAGGAAGCTTCGCCTCATGCGTGCCCCGTCCTGCTCGCTGTTTCCGGTCGTACCGAATGGCACCGTGACTGACGGCACGGAGAGGCTTCCAGTGGGCGGCGGGAGCCCCTCTGCGGCGGCGGCTGAGGAGCGAAGCGGGAGCGGGAAACGGAATCACTGTCTGCAGCTGAGGCACGGGGCGGGGGATGACAGCGGGTGTGAGAGTGAGGCAGGGGGATTCCCGTGAATAAAGGAGCTGAGGCAAGGCCATGACAGCAACTGCACTGACATGAGATGGTAGGAAGCCCCGCCCGCTGGCCAGTGACTGACGGCACGGGTTTCCAATCCCCGGTCATTGAACGGCAGGGGGGGCGTGTCGAGGCGGAGAAACCGCGGAACGGAGGAATATTCGAGGACGGGGAATCTGCGCATGCACTGCTGCGCCGGCGGGCTAGAGGACCGGAAGTCCAGGCTGCGGTTCCGCTACCACGCGAATTCTCATGCCACCCATACATTCAACATTTGGTCTCTGTCCCTAAATCACATAACATACAGCAGACACATCTGCTGTTCAATGTTAAGCTACTTTGCAAGCATGGTGGGTTTATATTTTTAATTTTATTATTTTGGATTTTGTTGTTCGAGATAAAAATTTCTCTGTGAAACCCTTTCTGACCTGTTAGTAGGTACAGACACATCAGCCACCTATCATGTTTTTGTACGATAAGCATATGCTTTTGTGCTAAGGAAGCTTCTTAAGAATACCATCTTGTTTAAGATTTACATGAGGAAAAAGGAATTAGATGGGAGACATCTCTGAAGTCAGGAGAAAGATGAAGAAACTACGAAGTCAGCAGAAGCATCATACAATGTGGCACACTCAGGAGAAGTCTAATCAAACTGTGCTGCACAAGAGGAACTCAGTGTAAATGAAAAACATTTCTGGCCGAGCCTCTCGTGGCCTTGGGACTGATAACCACAGCCCCATATGGTAGGAAGAGTTGTGCTCTCAGAATCTGATTCAACCCCTCCCCCTCCAAAGGCCCTGGCCCCACACCATTACCAGCACTCCCAAGCACATTCCTGGTTT
Organism: Mus musculus; assembly: GCF_000001635.26. NCBI lineage: Eukaryota > Metazoa > Chordata > Mammalia > Rodentia > Muridae > Mus > Mus musculus. The sequence continues at coordinate 4,676,720 of NC_000074.6, read as the reverse complement.
TAGGAAACGAGCTCTGTTTTATCTCTACACCCAGACCTCTAGGTAAGCATCCAAGGAGCCAGCTGAGTAAGCCCGAGGCTGTGACTGGCTTCGCCAAGCGTGTTCCTGGGTTTCAGAAGGAGCTAGGTCATGCTCCAGACATGGGGACCTCAGGGAAAGTGTAGCTTGACCAGGCCAGTATGCAATACAACAGAGATTTCTTTCCTTTTCTTTTTTCCCTTTTTGGCATGGTTGTCATCTTACCCATGTGGCAGAACTATGCCTTTCTCAAGAAGAAAACTGAACCTTTATGGCACACCAGGCCTTGTTGATTGTGATTCTATAATGCCCCATTGAGCAGATGGATAGAGGCCTGCTCTTTGATAAGGAGGTGGGCCTAGTGGCTGGTTGTAAATTAAGTTTGATTCCTTTGTTATGGTTTGGAGCCATATTTCTGGGCAATCCTGTTGAACAAGCATGTGTATGCTAGCATCCTAAACTCAAACTGCACTGGTTAGCACATTACTTATTTGTGGGATGTTTTACAGGCAGTGCACCCTCAGCTAAATTCTACTTGCTGTGCCTTTCTATCCCCTAAGCTTTCGTAAATCCATTACAACATAAGTTCTACTCTTTTAAATCACAGCTTGACATTGGATTGCTACCCAGCACATGACATGCCTTTTACAACCTCCACAAAATTAACTCCAAATGGATTGTCCACCTTCATGTGAAATGCTAAGATCAGAACTTGTAGAAACTAGGACTCTCCGAGTTTGGGATCATGCCAAGAATTTTCTACACACAAGCCAAATGCTCTGCACAGTTGCAGCTCCCACAGTGAAGTTATTCATAAGTTAAGGCTGGGTCCAGCAAGTGGCTAGGACCTCAGGGGACCTCACATGTGGCCGCCGATTCCCACTCAGTCCCGGGAAAGGCCCAACACAGCAGCTCGCAATGCTCAGACCCTTCTCCCCATTGTTGGCAGTGACCCTGTGCTCACCATGTCGCAATTTAGGAGCTTGCCTGAGAACCCTCCACAGCATCCAGCCACAGGACACAGAGCAGAGCACCTGGGACCATTCAAGTCTGCTACTAATCGAAACCAGCGCCAAGGCACCGGGGGTGGGGGTGGGGGGGACGGAGACGGACCAGTCTTCCCTTCTGACTGGCAGGTCTGCCGAAAGGCTCTGATTGGCCAGTGAGTCGAGCACCTCCCTAAGGGTTAGTATCCTTACGTAGATGCTTGCCTAGTGAACCTTTTCTCTCATTCTTTCAGCCACATCCTTTAAATCTCATCTTCTGAGAAAAGACTTAGGCATTTGATTCTTCTGATGTCACGCAGGCACAGGCAGAAAGGAGGAAGGGCAGTGGTGGCTGCCAGTGGAGAACAGGCCCATTATTGATGGTGGGAGTGGTGTGGGGCCTGGTCGTTTCTGTTCCTCATGAGGATGCTATTTTAAAGAAATCTGTTCCTCATAACTGATGCAGAATTTCAACATAAGACATAGGCCAACAACCATGTATCAGTGACATGTTAAGACGTAGGCATAGGGGAGTTCACAGATTGTGCATGTGGTAGAAGGGACTGTTGGTGGGTAGTAGGTGTGAGAATCGCAATCTCTTGTTTTCACCAGGATCTCTATTTCTATTTTTCTTCCACCGTACTGAATGATTCATTGTCACTGTTTTGTTTCCTCTTTGTTAAAGTATGGTTTTTTTTTTTTTTCTGTTGAACTTATCGAATAATGTGCAGCATTCCTAGAGAAGTCTATTTTCTAGTGTTACCTTGTGTCCAGGACACCTTAAGTAGAACACAAGTGGAAGAGAGCATTGAGATGATGATGAAAGACTAACTCTAAGAAAGGTGCTATAATATGTACAGTAAATTTCCTTTAGTCAAATGTTCATGTGTGATGCTTATTTTATTAGAAAAAATTTGTAAGAACTTTGTAAATAATTTAATTTAATGGTTACATAATATACATATATAAATACATTTTAAAAATAAAATATTTAAAATAAAAATTAGATTAAAAAAGTTTTCACGGCCTTGAGAGATGGCTCAGTGGTTGAGAACACTGACTGTTCTTTCTAAGGTCCTGAGTTCAAATCCCAGCGGCCACATGGTGGCTCACAACCATCCATAATGAGATCTGATGCCCTCTTCTGGTGCATCTGAGGACAGCTACAGTGTACTTAGATATAATAATAAATAAGTCTTTTTTAAAAAGTTTTCACAGTCTTTAATTTTAAAAGAAAAATTGTTTCTGGGTGAGTGAGTATTTGAAGCACATTTTCAGCAGTCTATAACAATGTGATCAGCACTGTAGCTGGAAGATAGGATATGCAAACTTGCTCATTTACATGTATTTTGCATGACTGTCCTCTCAGACTAAAGGGAATACTATGATCTGCACTTTAGGTTAGTTGCTAATAAAGCATCTAGGTAACATACTATCTTCTTCAAATAGCCATAGAGCCTATTGCTATCTCAAATAAATTTCACCTACCTTCTTAGGAAGGGAAGACAAGAATTCTCCCTTTTTTGGGCAAGGGTTTTGCATTTTTATTTTACTTTTATTATTATTAAAGATTTATTCCTTTATTCTGTTCAGTGTTCTGCCTGCACACCAGAAGAGGGCACCCAGATCATGTTACAAATGCTTGTGAGCCACCATGTGCTTGCTGGGAATTGAATTCAGGACCTCTGGAAGTGCAGTCAGACCATTCAAAGTCTAAGCCATCTCTCCAATGCATCTTTATTCTTAAGATAATTTCCCAGTATCACCATATCCATACTTTAGTTAATTACTTAAATTTAATTTTCTGATAATGAACAAATTTGTAGTAGATCAAGATGACTAGAAGGAAGAAGTATCCATTGCACTTGACAACGGTTTCCAATAGCAGACTCTATTAACTGTGAATGTGTGCATCTGAAAGCTGCTCTCTTAATTTGCTGATACAAAATTAATTGCTGAGCACACTCCAGAGAAAACACTTTTTAATTTAATGTTTGCTAGTGCAAATTTCAGGAAATAACACATTGAATGGATAGTTTCACTGTATAATGTGCTTCCTGGGAAATAGATCGTCAATAGGTGATAGTGAGCAGCCACAACAATGTAGTGGAGTTAAACTACACTCAATTTATGTAGAATTGTGTAGTACCAGCATAGAACACAGACAAATCCTCCTTACACTGTAAATCAGTTTAGATGTTTTACATATTCAATACAATGTTGATTCTAAGAAAACACATTGAATAATTAGGAAATCTTGATCTCTGCATGCTCATTAAAGACCAGAATTAATTACAAGCTCATCAGGAAACATTAACAAGGAGAAACAGTGCAAGACCTCAGAGACCAATCATAGTTCATGCTTTGCATGACATAGAACTCAAGAAGGAAACCTTTAAGGAAAACCCAAAAGACATTCCTTTCCCTGCTGATCAGTAACATAGCCAAATGCACTCTGGTCACTGTGTGTTCTTCCTATGAGCCTTCCAAATTCTGAAGAAACTTGGAATTAAACATTTCAAAAACAAATATTTACATAACAGGGATATTTCTGGAATTGCTTCAATGTGTCAGCAGCAGATTCCATGTTCTGATGCTCTTTGGACATGGATGATGGTCTAGAAAGACTGCCATGTTAAAAAAACTCATCACTACTCTATCCAATATGTGCTTGGGTTTAAAGAAACACTAGTGTTTAAATAAAATAAACACTATCTGAAGCTAGACGAAAGCACCTTGGAACTCTCTCGTACACCTCCTACCACAATGGGGTTGGTAGATTCATGCCAAGGATCAATGAATCTGTTAGAGCATCTCCTAGAGTCCTTGCCTTGAGAAGGCCTTTACTCTGCTGTAAGCTCTATTCTTTTTTGGTCATTTTGTTGCCTCTTATTGTCTCAAGCCAAACAGGCAGCTTTATAATTATGCCTAAGCTTACTCCATATCCTTACAGTAATGGACTTCCAAGAGCTAACAGAGAAGTGGAGGCATGACTTTACTCTCTCAGTTTATTCCTCAATATTGCCATCACCTTAGCAGTTTTCCAAAGATTAGATAGTTATTTTGTAGCTCAGGGTTCCACATCTATGGATTACTGCTTGAAAAACATGGGCATGATATACACAACTATAATCTCACCCTTTAAGAGGTAGAGGTAGGAGGATTTTTAATTCAAGACTACTCTAGAATGCATGTGAGATTCTACCTTAATACATCACTGTCCTCATGGGGAAGAAAAAAGAAATGGCAAGGAAAAGGAGATGTAGAAGAATATAGATGAGGAAAAATTGAAAGGGAGAAGAGATGGAAGTGACTATTTAAAACGTTATGTCTGTTATCCAACATGCAAAGAGCTATCTGCTATAGCTTGTCTGACAAGCTATCTGCTTGTCAGTTTCTATCCAGTGTCGTATCTTTTATGCTGTTTGTCTTAATTTGGGTTTTATTGCTGTGAAAAGACACCATGACCAAGGCAACTCTTATAAAGAACATTTAATTGGGAGGAGTGTATAGATGCAGAGGTTCAGTCTGTTAAAATCAAGGCTAAAAAAAATGTCAGTGTCCAGACATGGTGCTGGAGGAGACGAGAATTCAACATCTTGATCAGAAGGCAGCCAGAAGACTCTTCTGCCCTGGGTGGAGCTTAAGCATAGGATCTCAGAGTCCAACCCCATAGTGGCATACTTCTCAAATGCCACATCTACTCCAGAAAGGCCATACTCCCAAATACTGCCACTTGCCATGGGCCAAGTACATTTAAGCCACCACATCTTTTAAGATTATATTGTTTATATTCATACAGTTACTTTTGGTATGTGTTCTTTTATGTAGTTGGAGATGACTTAATTGTAAATAGGCTTTACCACATTGTCTTTATATATTTTTTAAAAGAATTATTTATTTATTATATGTAAGTACACTGTAGCTATCTTCAGACACACCAGAAGAGGGCATCAGATTTCATTACGAGTGGTTGTGAGCCAACATGTGGTTCTGAAGAGCAGTCGGTGCTCTTACCTGCTGAGCCATCTCACCAGCCCCATTGTCTATATTTTTAAGTTTTTTCTCCAGTATGAATTCTTTCATGTTTTCAAAGTGAAGCATGAGAAATAAAGGATTTACTACATTGCTTACATTCATAGGGTTTCTCTCCAGCATGTATTCTTTTATGTATTTGGAAATAGTTTTGATATGCAAAGGCTTTGCCACATTGATTATGCTCATAGGGCTTCTCCCCACTATGTGTTCTTTTATGTACTTGGAAAGTTCTATGATAGGCAAAGCCTTTACCACACTGATTACAAGGTTTCTCTCCAGTATGTGTGATTTTATGCATTTTGAGATTACCATGTCATGCAAAGGCTTTACCACATTGATTACATTTGTAAGGTTTCTCCCCAGTATGAATTCTTTTATGTATTCAAAGCTGATCTCTTGCATGCACCCGACTGGCCAGGAGGAACGACGCTGCAACAGGATCCTTCCGCACACGTTTATTGGGAGAGCTTGATTGCAGAGGCGAAGTGACCCCAAGCCCAGAACTGGTGCTGCTTATATAGGCCTAGGAGAGGCGTTCTCTCTCATCTGATTGGTTAACTTGTCTCTCATCTGATTGGTTAACTTGTCTCTCATCTGATTGGTTAACTTTGGTTAATTCTCAAAACCTCATCTTGGCAAAAGAACCTTTACTGCCTATGTATGTGTGGTGGCCAGCAGTAGCCAACTGCCACTCTGCAACTGCCACTCTGTAACTGCCACTCTGCAACGGCTTCCCACACTGATCACGATAAGCAAAGGCTTTACCACATTGCTTACATTCATAGGATTTCTCTCCAGTATGTGTTATTTTATGCATTTTGTGAGGACTAAGTTGTGCATAGGCTTTACCACATTGATTACATTTGTAAGGTTTCTCTCCAGTATGAATTATTTCATGTTTTTGAAGTTGAGCACGAGAAGCAAAAGATTTACTACATTGATTACATTCATAACATTTGACTCTAGTATGAATTCTTTCATGTCTTTGAAGAACATTCTGACATACAAAGGCTTTGCCACATTGATTACATTAATAGGGCTTCTCTCCAGTATGAATTCTTTCATGTTTTCAAAGTTGACTGTTACAGGCAAAGGCTTTATCACATTCATTACATTTATAAGGTTTCTCTCCAGTATGTATTCTTTTATGTACTTGGAAAGAACTTTGATATGCAAAGGCTTTGCCACATTGATTACATTCATAGGGCTTCTCTCCAGTATGTGTTCTTTTATGTATTCGGAAGTTTTTATGATATGCAAAGCCTTTACCACACTGATTACATTTGTAAGGTTTCCCCTGAGCATGAATTCTTGCATGTTTTCAAAATTGATCATAAGAGGCAAAGGATTTACTACATTGCTTATATTCATAGGTTTTTCACTCCAATAGATGTTCTTTTAAGTATTTGGAGAGTATGGTACCCTGCAAAAGCCTTACCACACTGATTGAATTTATAGAATTTCTCTCCAATATGTATTATTTTCTGCATTTAGAGACTACTGTGATGTAGAAAAGCTTCACCATACTGAATGCCTTCATCAGGTTTCTCTCCAGTAAGACTTCTTTCATGGTAATTAGCACATGTGAAAGCTTTACCACAATCACTAAACTCATGAATATTTTTATCTATAGGGATTAATTTTATAATTTGGTCTAATTGTAAAGAGGAATCACATCTGAAGATTTTTATCCTTGTGTTTATATTCATGGGTTCCCCTTCATTATAGATTGTTTTGCATACCTGTAATGGTAAGAATGTTATTACATGGCTCACATTTGTAACATCCTATTTCTCTATGAGATATTTCACATATCTGGAGGGAAATGGAAGAGCTTAGACCTTTACCACACTGAGTATATTCATAAATTTCCTATATTGTGAAATACACTATATTTTTATACTACATAAGCAAAATAAACCAGGACAAAGAGAAAAGAAGTTCCACAATCCTAGTACTCATAGGGATTTTCTGCAGTGCAAGTTTATGAATATATTCCCACTGAAGTTGGAAAACCAACTAATTATAAACCTGTATCACACTGAGAAAGCTTACTAAATGTGGACTACTAAATATATTTTAATTGTTCTAGGAGAGAGAGAGATACATTGTTTATTTCAGTGTCCCTATGCTCAATTGGCTTGAATCCATTGTGACACAGGATATACCGCTTAAAAAAGAATAACCAATAAAAAGATTTCCACATTGTATTCACACAGTTTGGCTGTTTGTTCATCATAGACATATGGTATAGGCATTAAGGTTTCTCCTCAACAACATTCCTGACTCTCATAAACTGCCCCTCTCACTTAAACTTAGCAATGTTATTATATGAGTAACCAGCTTTACTATGGAATATTTGCTTATTCACAACATACACTTATCACCTAATATATATCTTTGAGTGGTGTGAGACTAGATTGGCAGTTCTATAGAGTAGCTGCAATGTGGCTACAATTCAAATGGGAATATCAGTTAAGGTATTGTTTCCTTGTCTTCTTTCATAAAGGAATACCTGCAACCACATATCAGGCACTTTACACTGAGGTACGTCAACTTGTGAGAATTTAATAATCAATACACTAAAAGACGTCGGTTTTTTTTTACACTGTTGATTTTTTTAAGTTCCTGGACACATTAACATTTCTTCAGAGGCATATTCAGAACAACTTGCACATGAAAATTACCTTCCATGTCTTCTGAAACTTTTACAATGTTCTTCCAAATTGTAGCCTAAAATATAGTACCAGAAAATGAATGATATATAATTGGAAATTAGGCAAATTTAAGTTAGTATCTTTAGTAAAGCTGATTTATTCACCTCATTCCTCTTCATTCTCAATTGAAATTACAGAAAAGCACCAATAACAAAGGAATAGTTGTTCCCTCATTTTAAAAGTAAAAGAAAATGCAGTCTTACCTACAGCATTGAGGTTCCTATTGGTCTCCAACATCACATCTTTGTAAAGACTCTTCTGTGAAGCATTCAGCAAAGCCAATTCTTCTTGAGTGAAGTTCACATGCACATCATCATAAGTCAATACATCCTAAAATATTCCACACATGTATACAACAGAAACCATGATACCAACATCACTGTAAATGTATGCTTCATTAACAATATATTTGTATGATTCTGGTACTTCCTCCACTAATTTCAGGATCAAGAAGTTCTAATGTAATTACCAAGTCACCTTAGAGGGAAACTGAGTAATAAGGTTCAATTCTGTCATTTCTTTGCTCTGAATAGGATATAGCCTTGCAAGAGAAATGCTAAATAAGGGGGGGGGGGGGGAATAAGATGTTGATGATGATGAGGGAGGAGAAGAAGAAGAAGAAGAAGGAGGAGGAGGAGGAGGAGCAGGAGGAGGAGGAGAAGGAGAAGGAGAAGGAGGAGGAGCAGGAGGAGGAGGAGGAGGAGGAGGAGGAGGAGAAGAAGAAGAAGAAGAAAAAGAAGAAGAAGAAGAAGAAGAAGAAGAAGAAGAAGAAGAAGAAGAAGAAGAAGAAGAAGAAGAAGAAGAAGAAGAAGAAGAAAGAAGAAGAAGAAAAGAAGAAGAAGAAGAAGAAGAAGAAGAAGAAGAAGAAGAAGAAGAAGAAGAAGAAGAAGAAGAAGAAGAAGAAGAAGAAGAAGAAGAAAGAAGAAGAAAAGAAGAAGAAGAAGAAGAAGAAGAAGAAGAAGAAGAAGAAGAAGAAGAAGAAGAAGAAGAAGAAGAAGAAGAAGAAAGAAGAAGAAAAGAAGAAGAAGAAGAAGAAGAAGAAGAAGAAGAAGAAGAAGAAGAAGAAGAAGAAGAAGAAGAAAGAAGAAGGAGAAGAGAAGGAGAACAAGAAGAACAAGAAGAACATGAACAAGAAGAAGAACAAGAAGAACAAGAACAAGAAGAACTACTACTACTACTAGAGATTCCACCTCACACCAGTCAGAATGACTAAGATCAAAAATTCAGGTGACAGCAGATGCTGGCGAGGATGTGGAGAAAGAGGAACACTCCTCCATTGTTGGTGGGATTGCAAGCTTGTACAACCACTCTGGAAATCAGTCTAGCGGTTCCTCAGAAAATTGGACATAGTACTACTGGAGGATCATGCAATACCTCTCCTGGGCATATATCCAGAAGATGTCCCAACCGGTAAGAAGGACACATGCTCCACTATGTTCATAGCCACCTTATTTATAATAGCCAGAAGCTGGAAAGAACCCAGATGCCCCTCAACAGAGGAATGGATACAGAAAATGTGGTACATTTACACAATGGAGTACTACTCAGCTATTAAAAAGAATGAATTTATGAAATTCCTAGGCAAATGGTTGGACCTGGAGGGCATCATCCTGAGTGAGGTAACCCAATCACAAAAGAACTCAAATAATATGTACTCACTGATAAGTGGATATTAGCCCAGAAACTTAGTATAGTGAGATATAAGGTACAATTTGCAAAACACATGAAACTGAAGAAGAATGAAAACCAAAGTGTGGACACTTTGCCCCTTCTTAGAATTGGAAACAATCACCCATGGAAGGAGTTACAGAGACAAAGTTTTGAGCTGAGACAAAAGGATGGACCATCAAGAGACTGCCATATCCAGGGATCCATCCCATAACTAGCCTCCAAACGATGACACCATTGCATACACTACCAAGCTTTTGGTGCAAGGACCGTGATATAGCCGTCTCTTGTGAGACTAGGTCGGGGCCTAACAAACACAAAAGTGGATGCTCATAGTCAACTATTGGATGGATCACAGGGCCCCCAATGGAGGAGCTAGAGAAAGTATCCAAGGAGCTAAAGAGATCTGCAACCCTGTAGGTGCAACATTATGAACTAACCAGTACCCCGGAGCTCTTGACTCTAGCTGCATATGTATCAAAAGATGGCCTAGTCAGCCATCACTGGAAAGAGAGGCCCACTGGACAGGCAAACTTTATATGCCCCAGTACAGGGGAACGCCAGGGCCAAAAAATGGGAATGGGTGGGTAGGAGAGTGGGGAGGGGAGGGTGTGGGAGGCTTTTGGGATAGCATTGGAAATGTAATTGAGGAAAATACGTAATAAAAAAAAAAGAAACAAAAAAAAAGAAAATTTCTTAATAGATACAATTGTCACACGATTTGTAATCACTTTGTATTTTCAGTAATAACCGTGCATTCATCATTTTTCCAGCCTACCCTTTTCCACCCAAATATTCAACTGGTTCTGGAGGAAACAGTTACTTTCAGCTGAATCATCTGAGGAATTTGCTTATCTCATCCAAACTATGACACCTTGAATCATGCATTAATGGCATGCTTATTCAATGAAGCAGTTTTCTGTTTAAAAGGGAATTTTCCCCCTCTGTGTGTGCAAAAGAGCATAAATCACAACTGTATATAATCCTCAAAATGTAAAGCAGTAGTCAAGTTCTCATCCAAGGTATACTTTAAAAGAACAGTAGCCCATTAATGGATACCTTAAGAAACTGTTCTTTGAAATTTATGTTAGGAAGAATGGGGACAAAGTTCAGGGATGGAGAGCCATCTTATCATAACTGAGACCCTTGCTGAAATCCCCAGTGCTGCACAAAGAAAGAAAAGAAAAATAAATATGCATTAGGGTTTCATGGCTGAAAACACTGTTTTAAAATATTCTAAATTTAATGTAAATGAGGGAAATACCTAATAAAAAAAAGAAAAAGAAAAAAATATTCTAAATTTGATTTCTAACACCTGGGTCACACACATTTTATTTATGAGTTCCTAAAAGCTTTTACTGAAGACTACACACAGCAGTTTAATTCATTTAAAAGTCCCCCATGGCAAAATAATTTTGGATACCTCATTTTCTGAATGCTGATGTATAGTAGAACCACTTTTTAGATTCTCAAGAATGCCAAAAAAAAAAAAAAAAACATTCTAATCAATGGCATGGTTAGGATTGTAGCCACTTTGTTCATACACGTGGAATCCACCTGCATACAAAAAACTTTCTGAAAGAATTTTATGAAACAACTGCTGCCCTTATAAAATTAAATACTTCTGTAATAGTCTGAAAGAGTGAGCTATAAATTAGTTATAGCCTAACTACATGTTATATTCCATTTATTGAGAATGAAAAAACTTAGATCAGTGACTAGATGTTGTACTACATTGAAGGAAAACATAACATAGAATATTTATATAGAGAGGGAAATACATTTGTGAACACATGGCTGTTGTATATCATCTGATTCTTTCACATTTGAATATGACTACTATCATCAAATATAACTGAGGAGTGTGTTGTTAAAAGTTCACTTAAATACAGCATTAGTTTAATTTAAAATTATATATTTGTATGCATGTACATGCATTCTAATAATATCTTTATTTTGAAATAAGGTTTCATTATACAGCCCTGTGTAGAGGAGTTTTCATCCAGCAACATAGCTGCTCTGGCAAAAGATCACATCCAAAGACTTTGTAGGTCTATGTGATCCAGCTGGAATACAAATATGACACACATCTTTAGTCCCTTTGGCTGGAATACATACATGCCCTTAGTACATACTTTAAACCCAAATAATGATGTCTAATTGAGGAGGGGCAGACAATGTGACAAATCAGAGAAAGATTTAAGAAAATGAATCAGAGATAGGATACTTCCAACCCTCATGAGAATAGGCAGGAAATAGAGGCTACTTAAGAGCAACATAGGGTGAGTCAGGAGGGGAGGGCAGTTTGGGGGTGCATTTCAATTGAGTTCAATGCAGTGCAGTTTGGTACAGTTCACTTTAATGCACTAGTTACTTGTTGTTATAACAAATTCCTGATGGAATCGACTCAAGGCTCGTAGTTCAAGTAGAATTTATTATGGCAAGAAAGGTGTGTAGTGGGAGGAGCTTGTAACTATGGATGCAGAGGAAGGGATGGGGCAGGTAGTACTTCAGTAATGTTGTTTTACTTTCATTCTGTTAGCTCATGGAATGTTGCTACCCACATTCAAGGCAGCAAGGAAAGCCCCAACCAAGATAAGATCTGAACCCAGGCTGAGAAATCACCAATCCCTGCACCAACATGTCTACTATCTGGAGCCTCTGGAGACCTCATCTATAGCCCTGCCTCTCCAGCTCTGCGGCCTGCAGCACGTGTAGCCTCTCTCTCCGATTGGCTCCACTGTGCGTGCAGCTTTCCGTGTTAGACATGCCACAGTTCTGGCATCTCAAACATCCCAATGAAAATGCTCTCAGAGGCCAAGTAAGTAATGAAAATGGACGGATGGCCCTAAATAAAACAGGAGCCTAGTGTGAGGCTGAGTGCCACCGGAACTCAGGCCAGACAGAGGAAAGCAGAGAGCTGGCCAGAGCTACATGGGCATTTCTTGAAAAGCCGTGTTTGCTGCTCCAGTCTCCCATTTGATGCTGTGTGCCCCAACAGTTCAAAGAGGCTAGATTTCATTAGTCTACAACTTTGTAGAGTCCCAACAATGATCTATTTATCCAAGGACATGAATAGTAAAACTTACGTAAACACAAATTGACTATAACAAATACTCAAAGCATTAAAGTGGCTCTGTAATTTTGTATAAAATATAACTGTGTTTAAAAATATGATTTTGTACCAATTTACACACTGCTGAATACATGAATGTTTGGATGTGGGTGCACACACGCACGAGTGCACACACACACTCCTTGGGATATGGAAGGACTGTTAAAACTTTTAGTTAATGTCTCTCATAGTACATTGACTCTGAATGTATATGTCAAGTTTTGGTACAGAGCTACTACAATAGACAGCCTGTCCAGTTCCAAGCCTAGGCTGCTACTTAGATGTTTTGCCACATGTGTTGAGGGATACCAGTAGTCTGTTGTTGCTGGTTAGAACTTATTTTCTCCTGATGTTGTACTTCACTTTATCACATGATGATGATGACTGCTGCCAACTCCAAGACTAAAGAATCAAATCCATCATTTTAGGTATCTCCATTTTCCTGTCACCTGTGAGGCTCTGAATGCATAGTTCTGTAGTTGAGTGTTTACCTAACAAGTTTAAACTCTTGAATTGCAAAAATTTGGTATGCTGGTTCTGTATCTTTGGAAGTTAGAATCAGGAGGTCAGAAGTTCACGCCATCCTCAGCTGCATAATAAATCCAAGGCCAGCCTCAGTTATGCGAGACCCCATCGAAAGCAAACACATGCAAGACTGAAATAGAATCAGTATACAGATCCAAGAATAGGAATTCACTGTTTATGTGTGTAGGGTGTTAACCACGGAACAGAAGGTAAGCCTGCCTCATTCCAGTACTGCTGCATGTGGAGTGAGTAGTGGCCACTCTCCAGGGAGCCTACCTTTGAGAACTGCCAGTGCCCAGTGATCTTTTGTTTACTTTGTAAATGAAAGATCAGAAAGATCAGATGTGTATCACACAGTAAATTAGGAGGCACTGGACACTGGACCCTCTGCCTCATGAATTCACTTTTTTCTTTCCCACCTGCCAGTATGTTGAAGACCCAGTCCTTCTAATAACTTCAATTACAAACTGATTTTAGATGATTCATCAATACAAGTTAAGGGTCAGAAAACAACCTCATGTTTATGTTAGATTCTGATTACTTATAAAAGGGTGTTTTCTGATATATTTCAATTAGAAATAGCTAAGAGTAGACAAGGTTTAACAGTTCAGATTACCATAGGTATACATACATATGTATGTATGTGTGTGTGTATATTTCAAAAACATCAGAAACCCACAGAATGTGACATTTAATATCATTTAATCATTTGACAATGAGAGATAGTTGCTCCTGACAGCATGCCTTTCTTGATTCAAAGAAGATATTGGGCATCTTTACCTCCAGTCGAGGTTGCTTATCATGGCAGGGTGGCCACTGGGTAGAAATTGCCTGTTTCATCTTCAGACAGGATGCTGTCCAGGGAAAGGATACATTATGCAGAATAGTAGACTGTGGGCTCTACCAAGTCAGGGTAAGCAGTCCTTAATAATTCTGCTTTGCAAAGGTCTATCAGATGATCCTGGGCCAGAAGGCTGAAGACTGATGCTCCAGCGTTTTGAGGAATCGGGGGCTGTCCAGGTAGTCAGCTGTCTCTACAGTTGTTTAAGTTTTAGTAGCTATTTAAGTAGTTTTGTTGCTTCCTATATATGCAGGTAAGGTTTAAGTCATTTTCAGATTTCTGACTGGGTTAAAGAGTACTTTTAGTCTCATGATCAAATTCAAGTTGTTTATCATTGAGAGAGAGGTTATAGAGTGGAGGACATGGTTTTCAGATGGTATTACAGGCTAAAATCTAATCATAATCTAGGGATAGGATCATAATACCTTCAGTTACAAATGATGGTAAAGTACTTTATCTGATTAACAAATATGATGGACTGGATGTTATTTGTATATCAGACTGTGTAATTTACATGATTGTTATGGTTTGGGTTTTTTTTTTTTTTTTGACAGAAAAGGTGAGGTGTAGGGGGCTTTTGATGCCAAGTTCCTGTTCTCCAATTGGTTTGTGATTTGTCGGTAAAGAAAGCCATGGGCCAATTGAATGGAAAGTACAGGTGAGAATTCCAGGTTCCTGGAGGCAGGCAGGGAGACAGAAGGATGGAGAAGGAGTTTTGCCATGCTTTTGAGGGTGAATCTTACCCGCGTTCTTGCGACTGGCCAGGAAGAACACAACAAACTGGAATCTTCTGCGGCAAAAGCTTTATTGCTTATATCTTCAGGAGCCAGAGAGCAAGAGAGCAAGAGCTCTATTGCTTACATCTTTAGGAGCCAGAGCGCAAGAGCACTAGAGTGCAAGAGTGCAAGAGAGAGAATGGTGAAACCCCGTCCCTTTTTAAGGAGAATTATCCTCCGCCTAGGACGTGTCACTCCCTGATTGGCTGCAGCCCATCGGCCGAGTTGTTGTCACGGGGAAGGCAGAGCACATGGGATGGAGAACTACCCTTGGCACATGCGCAGATTATTTGTTTACCACTTAGAACACAGGATGTCAGCGCCATCTTGCAACGGTGAATGTGAGGGCGGCTCCCCACAGGTGAAGAACCCAGTAGGCATGTGATGTTTTGAGAGGACCTGGGGCCTGTGGCCACTACTATAGGCCGGAGGTCAGGGAGTAGATGGGACTAGCTACTGAAGTTTAGGACAGATTCAAGAAGCAGAGCTAAGAGCAATGGTAAGGGCACATTTTCCAGGCAAGAGGTAGTAGAACCCAGGAATAGTGTTCAAAGGCAAGTTGAAGAGGAATAATTGTGTATGTGTCTTTTATCTGCATATTCAAGTGAAGTTGAGTGGGGGCTGGTAGTCCAGAAAATTAGTGTTATGTGAAGGAAAGTGGTTGCTGTACTGTCCATTCAACAATTAGTAACATATACTAGCTTTTCTGCTCCTGTAGGAAGTAGTAATGCACCCAAAAATAGCTTATATAAATTCTTTCTTCCAGGTTCTGTTATAACTCTTGAAATGCAGATGTGAATGGCCTGTGCTGCCACCTGAAGCCATGTTGATGTATGAAGGTCCAGCTACCACTGGGGGCCATACTGATCTGGTTGTCCTGCACTGCTCTAAGGGCGATGTCTTGGGCCTGTTGCTGCTGACAGTCAGGTCTGGTTCTTCCACAGTTGGGGCTGTGAAGATGTCCACAGTCTGTGCTGTGGCCTCAGGCCAAGTTGATTTTGTGGGCAGTGTTTCTACTTGAAGCCATGGATATGTGGATGTCCATGGTCTGACTGCAGTCTGAAACCACGCTGAAATTGGTGGGCTGTGCTGATTCTGGGGGCCATATTGATGTAAGTGCTTTGCAATGCCACTTGAGGCCAAGTTGATGTGCATAGTCCAGGCTGCCTCCAAGGGTCTTGTCTGGTTCTATGGTTCTACAGCAGCTGGGATCTATGCCAGAAAACATGTAGAAGCTCGTGACCTGTTTTCCCACTATCTGTAAAGAGAAAGGAAGCTACTTTTGCAGTGATAGTGATGATTGATGATGTACTGTTGAGAGGGAGGGACATAAATTGCTTCTGTGATACCTCTTTCTCCATCCCAACCACTTTCCCAGGAATGGATAACAGCCTAAACAGGAAGCCATCAAAGAGAACTCTTAGAAAGTATGGTAAGAGCCGGACGTGGTGGCGCATGCCTTTAATTCCAGCACTTGGGAGGCAGAGGCAAGAGGATTTCTGAGTTTGAGGCCAGCCTGGTCTACAGAGTGAGTTCCAGGACAGCCAGGGCTACACAGAGAAACCCTGTCTGGAAAAACAAAAAACAAAAAAAAAAAGAAAGTATGATAAGAATGCTGAGGTTGGCTTTGCACAAATTGATGGCTTCTGGAAGAGGAGAGGAAGGGGAATGACTCAGTTCTATTCCAGGGGTATTCAGGGGTTCTATTCCACTGAGAGTCTGCCTATGCTCCAGAGAGTGTTTGGATAGCACAAAGTCGACATTTTTGTTGAGAGGAGAGCATCACAGAGGAGACAGACATGGAAGGACTGGGAAATGATTGTGATTGGGATGCATAATGTGAAATTATAAAAGAATCAATTCTATCTATCTATCATCTATCTATCTATTTATCATCATCATTGTTTATCTAAATGTCTGTATACTATATCTATCTGTCATCTATCATCTATTATCATCTATCATCTATATGTCTATATACTATGTCTGTCTGTCTGTCATCTATCTATATGTCTATATACTATATCTATCTGTCTGTCTATTCTTTTTTTTAAGAGAAAAACATGGGATCTGCAGGAGAAAAGAACTGGACACAGAGTCTCACTGAATACAGGATGAGACTAGACACAGGAACCAGCTGGATTTGTGTTCTGTTCTCTCTGCCCCATCTCTATGTGCAGCAGCTCCCTTTTTCTGGTTGTTTTTGCAATAAGAATGTAATCCTTTATCCATCTAAAACACTACAAATGGCCCATTAGCAAACCTTACTGGCTCTGTTTTAAAGCTATCTTCGAAGTGTGTCTAGTCCTATCAGCCTTAACGGCTAGATATTTACACTGTTACTTCTTGCCTGGCTTTACTTATTTTTTATTATTTAAAATTTCTTTTCAAGCATTATATATTTTGACCATTTTTTCTCTCTGTCAATTCCTCCCAGATCCTCTCGACATCCCTACTCACTCACCTTTATGTTCTTTCGTTCTCTTTAAATGGACATGTAAATAAACCAAGAAACACACACACACATACTCACAAATGGAAGTAAAAATAAACAAGCAAAACACCAATAAGACAATGTTGCCCAAACAAATCAAAATGAGACCAAAAAGTGTCCAAAATACCATTGAGTTAGTTTTGTGTTGTCTAACTGCTTTTGGGAATGGGACCTGCCTAAAGAGGCCTTAATATAATCACCTGAGTTTACTTCTTTGTTTCTCATTTTCTATAGTTTCAATCCAGAATTTTTCATGCTTCTCTACAGGATCTATCCAATTAGTAACCACATATTGTCAAGTGCTTTGGCCATTTCCAGTCCCTACTTTGAGTTAACTGTAGTATGTGACTGTTGGTCTTTCATCCTTGAAACATTGCCTCCTTTTCTACAACTGTGTTGTTGTTGTTGTTGTTGTTGTTGTTGTTGTTTCCTGTTTTCTATTACTTTAACAGTTCATCCTTTTAACTCTGCTTCAATGGTCCTTCATCATCTTGACAGCATCTGTACAGGGTGCTTCAAATTTCATCGTGTCTTTTTTTCTCTCTGTTATTCTTCTATTAACTTTTATGAGTATTAACTTCTATTAACATGTCTTTAAGAATAATGTGCTGTCTCTAGCCAGGACTCAGCTGTACATAGTCTACAGAACCCTCAAAATTCATCTCTGCCCTTTTTCCGTATGGCATGAATGAAGATGTATTATCATTTGGTTGCTGATCAAGTTAACTCATCAAAAAGACAGTTGTCTTTTACCTGCTCAACAAGAAGCAAAAATTCATCCTTAACTGATCTGTGCACCTTGCACATTCCATACAAATATCTTTATAGAACTAAATATTGGTTGTAAGGTTTATATATTACAGACTAAAACAACAAGAGGGCAGCCCTGAAAAGACTCCCCTTCAGGAATGCTGAGGTGACCTGCTGTTCCAGCTTCCTGCTTGATTCTACCTCAGCTGAGGCTGTTTCCAGAGACTTGCTTCAGAAAGGGCTGCTAATCCCTGATGACATCAGTTCATCTGGCCTTTCAAATAGTTCCATTCGGGACTTCAGTAAAGCCCTGGACTTTATAAACACATGAAAAGTGGACAGCAAATAAAGACAGTGAGCTTTATTTTGACTTAGCCATTTTCCCAATGTCCCTTTGGGTCCCCAGAATGAATTCTTTAACCCAAGTCATCAGGAATCAATCCTAAGAAGACCACTGTCCCAGTTCCTGAAGTTGGGGTGGATAGTTTTGGTCATTTTATGAATGATAGGTATGCTGTGTTTTTTAGGGATAATTAAAAAAAATAATTATAGTTTTGTGCAGGGAGGAAACTAAATAGAGAGCTCATACTCAGGGACTGTTATCTTTCCTTTGCTCTTCTCTATCTTTCTTTTCTTTTCTTTTTCTTTTTTTCTTTTTTTTTGTTGTTTGTTTTTTGTTTGTTTGTTTGTTTTTTGGGTTTTTTTTTTTCCTGAGACCGAGTTTCTCTGTGTAGTCCTGGCTGTCCTGGAACTCACTCTGTAGACCAGGCTGGCCTCGAACTCAGAAATCTGCCTGCCTCTGCCTCCCAAGTGCTGGGATTAAAGGCGTGCACCACCACACCCGGCTGAGTATATTATTTTTTTGCCTGTTGAGTTACCAACCTGATAATTTATAAATACTTGTTACATGGCCTTATTTAGTTGTAATAACAGAGTTAGATATTTATTTTGGCTCATGGATAATATTTAAAAAATTATTGAGCCATTATTGCTAGGAACAGAAGGTGTTTATGAACCCAGTTAGTACGATAATCACTATTAGAATTTAGCACGTTGGATGATATTCATACTTCTGACTTGATGTCATCAAAATGACTTCTTGAGTCACTGTCTCCAGTCCTGGAGTTCACTTATTTAGAAACTTGACTGTTCAGCTTCTCTGAAAATCCTGTTTCTACTTCATGAGAGCTGGGATTACAGGCTGCATTTATGTGGTTGTTACAGATCTGAATTCAGTTGTTCACAGTTCAGTAGCAAATTCTTGACCCACTAAACCTTCCCGCCAGCCCTAATAACTGATGACTTCAATATGTACAGAGATGAACCATCTCTGCTCTAAACTTTCATCTGTTTAAACTTCTCCTTTAAAATGACTTTGTCCTCCATTTTATAATATCTCATGGCTACAACCAGAGTGAATTTCTGATTTCGAGGCCTGCCTGGTCTACAAAGTGAGTTCCAGGACAACCAGGACTATACAGAGAAACCCTGTCTTGAAAAAAAAGAAAGAAAGAAAGAAGAGGGGAGGGGAGGGGAGGGGAGGGGAGGGAGAGGGGAGGAGAGGGAGAGGGAGAGGGGAGAGGAGGGGGAGGGGAGGAGAGGGAGGGGAGGGGAGAGGAAGGAGGAGAGAGGAGAGGGGAAGGGGAGGGGGGAGGAGAGGGGAGGGGAAGAGAGGAGAAGAGAAGAAGAGAAGAGAAGAGAAGAGAAGAGAAGAGAAGAGAAGAGAAGAGAAGAGAAGAGAAGAGAAGAGAAGAGAAGAGAAGAGAGAAGAAGAGAGAAGAGAGAAGAGAGAAGAGAAAAGAGAAAAAAGAGAAAAGAGAAAAGAGAAAAGAGAAAAAAGAGAAAAGAGAAAAAGAGAAAAAAAGAAAAAATGAGACCTAAACAGTGTGGAACTGAAGTCGCTGCCATGCTCCTCTTCCATCGGCATGCGCCACCACCTCCTGGCTTAGGTCTCATTTTTAAAACACTCCACTGCTTGGAGTTTGTTGTTGTTTTCTGGTGCTCGCTGCCACAGCCTGTTGGCCACCCTCCTGCCCGCCCTCACTCACCCACACCCGCTCCCTTTTCGAAGACTAAATACAGAGTTAGAGCAAATTAAAAGAGTGGTGGAATGGTTAAAATTCCCATTTGTATTTTATTTCCAGGAATATCTATTTTCATAGTGATTTGCTTTAAAAGGTTCTCACTTTGGTCAGAAAATTATGCCCTGCTTGAGTGTGTGTGTGTGTGTGTGTGTGTGTGTGTGTGTGTGTGTGTGTGTGTGGTTAAAATTCCCATTTGTATTTTATTTCCAGGAATATCTATTTTCATAGTGATTTGCTTTAAAGGTTCTCACTTTGGTCAGAAAATTATGCCCTGCTTTTGTGTGTGTGTGTGTGTGTGTGTGTGTGTGTGTGTGTGTGTGTGTTGGTTGGTTCCAAGTAGATTTTTTACATTTCTATTTATTTGTTCCCCACCCCATTCTCTCTCATCTGTCTCTGTCTCTCTCTTTTTCAAGACAGGATCAATCGCTCTACCAACCTGCCCTTGAACTGGCCATGTAGAACAGGCCAGCTGTGATCTCTGAGAGTTTTTCCACGACAGCCTACATCATCATCATTATCATGAATCAGATTAAAAACTGAAGTATGAAGTTTCCTCAGAACGCTGAAAATGGCCAACTTTGGGAAAGCAGCATGAAATTAGCTTCTCTCCCTCACCATCCCAACTCGACCACCACCCCACGTGCTTATTCCCCGCTCCCGCATTCTGGTGTTTATGCCGTACCGAGTTCAGCACAGGAGGAAGGAACACACCTGAGGTCTATGCATGCTAGATCAGCTCTCAAGATGGCGGTCAAAATAAAGAGAGTTCTCCGGTCAATGAATCAATAATGTTCCAGACGGGGTTGTGGATTACAGGGAAAGGCGTATCCTTGGGAGGTGGTTAAAAATAAAGCATGTAGCCACAGTGGGAAGGATGCTAAAGAGTCAAGTCAAGCCTCTCTCCCTCTCTTTTCTCACCCTCCCTGTTTTGCCTCAAAATAAAAGGTAAAGGTTGAAGAGATGGAGGAGGAGAAGGGAAAAGAGGAGGAGAAGGAGGGTAACAGGTATAATAGTGTTAAAATAATTTTTGATAGACTCACTCACACAACACTCAGGAAGAAGTCCTGAAAGCCTCAGTGAGATCATGGGTCTGGATTCCTGAGGGTAACGGTTGTGAAACAATCCATAGGGCCAGCTGGCTAGCAGATAAAATTCAATCAAATTTAAAAGAGAAGGGAAAATGGAATAAACAAAAAGACACATCATAAGCATGGAGTTTTCTCAAAAAGACGAAAAGGGCCGACTTTGGAAAGAAGCACAGTAGTTTCTCTCCCACACCACCCCAACCCCACCTCCACTTTATTTGCCTATTTCCTGTGGAGAGCCGTGCTGTGAGCAATCGCCATTATAAGATGGCGCTGTCTTCCACTGCCCCTAACTAGTAAACAAGCCTTATGCACAAGTGCAAGAGTGAATTCACACCTAGTCACTGCCCATCTCGGGGCGTAGTAATGGGGTGATGGGCGAGCAACGAATCAGGAGCTGTCATGCCACATCAGGTGCTGAAACGTCACACTGCGGGCTATATAAGCAGCGCCATTTTCCCAGTTCGGGGTCTTCCCTCCTGATAAGTAAGCAATAAAAGCTTTGCTGCAGAAGATTCCGGTTGTCCTGAGTGTGTTCTTGCCAGCGGGGACAAAAGCTCAGGCAATAATTTCTGTCTTCTGAGTGCTGGGGTAACCAACTTTATACAGTACAGAGGGTATGGAGCCCAGAGCTTGGGACATTCTAGACCAAGGGTCTCCCCTCCCCCATAAACCAGGTACCATCACTGCCTTCCCTTCTTTCTTTGTTACTTTTATTCCAAGTTAATAATTATATTTATTTGTTTTTTTTTCCTATTCATTTATTTAGTTGGGACAGTAGACTTTCTACATAGCCCTTGAAATCACTATCTAGATCAGACCTGCCTCCAATTCACAGCTTTCCTCTTACCTCTGTTTCCTTCCTGAGTTTTACAGGATTAAAGGCATGTATGGCCACACCCAGTTTCACTCTTTCTTTAACCCCAGGAAGGTTTTTTGTTTGTTTTTTTGTTTTGTTTTGTTTTGTTTTGGTATGCTTTTAATTTCTTTTACTGATACTTTATTGTTGTACATTTAGTTCAAATTCAAATTCTCTCTCTCTCTCTCTCTCTCTCTCTCTCTCTCTCTCTCTCTCTCCTTGGAAGGTTTTGCATTTGCATGTTTGTTTCTTTTCTTTTATTAATCATTTTGTTTACATTTCAAATGATACACCTCTTCCAGTTTTCCACTGCACAACCCCCCCCATCCCATTCCCCCTCCCATTTGCATCTATAACGGTGTTCCCTCACCCATCCACAAACTCCTGCCTCAGCACCCTAGCATCCCCCTTTGTTGGGGCATGAAGCCGCCACAGGACCAAGGGCCTCAACTCCTACAGATGTCAGATAACACCATTCTCTGCTACTGGATATGCAGCTAGAGCCATAGATCCTTCCAGGTATACTCTTTTGTTGGTGGTTTAGTCCCTGGGAGTTCTGGGGGGTCAGGTTGATTAGTTGATATTGTTCTTACTATGGGGTTACAATTCCCTTCAGCTCCTTTAGTCCTTCCTCTTGCTCTTCTGTTGGGGTTCCCAGGCTCAGTCAGATGGCTGGCTAAAAGTATTTGTATTAGGTGCTGCAAGAACATCTTAGGGGAGAGCCACACCAGGCTCCTGTCAGCAAGTGCTTCTTGGCATCTGCAGATGGGATGGATCTCTAGGTTGGCCCTAGATGGCCTTTCCTTCAGTCTCTGTTCCATTTTTTTTTTTTTTTGTCCCTGTCTTTCCTTTGGACAGGAGCAATTAAGGATTAAAAATTTTGAGATAGGTGGGTGGCCCCATCG
Organism: Mus musculus; assembly: GCF_000001635.26. Taxonomy (NCBI): domain Eukaryota; kingdom Metazoa; phylum Chordata; class Mammalia; order Rodentia; family Muridae; genus Mus; species Mus musculus. Next base: position 4,653,859 of record NC_000074.6, on the reverse strand, counting down.
CTCAACTGGGGGCCATGTCCATCTACTGGAGGTGGTCTCTACAGGTTCTATTTCCCCTTTGTTGGGTATTAAAGTCATCCCCTTTGGGTCCTGGGAGCCTCTCACTTCCCTTGCATCTGGGACTTTCTAGTGGCAACCCCAGTTCTCCATCCCCCACTACTAAATATTTGTACTCAATTTCCTGACCCTCTGTACTTTTCTCCTGTCCTTTCTCTTTTTTTTTCTTTTTTTTTCTTTTTTTTTTGAGACAATGAAACTTTATTTAAAAACCAAACCACCTGGAAAATATATTGCAGGCTTGACACAGCAAAAAGACAGGTGTATCACTGTTTCAAGTAATTAATTGGTATAAATACAACATAGTACTTATCCAAAAGATAAGGTGCTATGTTGGACCAGCAACACTGCACTGCAAAGAAAATAAAAAATAAAAATAAAAAACACCCAGGCAAAAATGGCATTTGGCAAGAAAGTGTGTGCCTCTCTTGTTTACAGTGGTCCTAGCCATCTGTGGCCCAAGTTGCTCAGTTTCTGGCTTTCTTGTTGCTATAAGGCTCTGTAGATTCAGAGCTGATTAATACTGGGTTCACACTTCTCAACAATTCCTAGTTGCTTTTTATTCTCAGCGACTGGAATGTGAGTGACAGCCAACCCCCTTGCTTTTCATAAGGATGTGTCACTTTGCTGCACAAGTCAGTGAAGAAGGCTGTTTCCCATATTCACTGTGTGACACTGTCCGGCTTCTTCAGGGGCTTCTAGAGTAACAGATTTGAAGAAATGGGCATTCCCATCTTGACGGTACATAATACCAGGAACCTTTAGAAGTGACTCAAACCACTCTGCCTCCTGTATCTTAGATCCAGTGTGCCCTGAATATAAGACAAAACTCAGCAAAATATAATTTGAAAAGGAAATCCTTTCCTCTGAATTCCTAGCCTGGGTTTTGTTTCCCAGCATATGCAAGGTGGTGTGGTGATACTTCTGGTCAACAGGATTTGTCAAGCTTCTCAGAGGAGATGCACCTCTCCTCAGATTTTACCAGCAGGTTGAAGAGAGCTGCCAGCCTGGATGTTTGTAGTAAGAAGCTCAGCTCTTGGTACAAGGTTGATCTCTACTACAGTACAGACACTTGCATATGAATATTTAGGATCTAGACCTCTCCTCTGAGCGCTCTGGATCCAAATCTTAGCACCAGCTTCTTCCTTCTTCGCCATCTAAGATCCAGATGTAAAGGAACTAGTGTCCAGCAGTGAGCAGCATTTGCCTGGAACTTGCTGTGTCTAAGTTTTCCTCATTCGTATACATTGCTTAACATATTAAATTCCATTCTTCCTTTTAAAGAGCCTGCTCACAGTCCCGATGGTCACTGGCAAACAATTTTATTTCCCGATGGATGACAGAGACTCCTTCATCTTCTTGGTCATTGTTGGGATGAGGTGCATATGGTCATCCACACACTTGGCCACACATCTGTCTAGCTGTCGCTTCACCTGAAGCTCCATAGTTCCTGCATCCATTGAGTCTTTGGCTTTGTCATTGCAATGCATGGTGCAGCGGGCCAGGCGGTCCTGGAACCTTTCCAGCTCGCTGGTGACCAGAGCCTGGGCTTGAGCCAGAGGCGCATGGCAGCTCTCGATGCATTGGTGCACCTGCTGCATAGATGCTTGGGTGTCTTCACAGCAGTTGGCGCTGCACCGGAACATGAGGCCCTGCATCTTCCGGATGTTCTCTCTCTCCACACTTTTCACCATGGCGTCCACAGCCTCCTGCACTCGGAGTTGCTGCACCTCCGCTATGGCGACCCTGAGCTGAGCCGCGCCGATGCCGGCGCCCGCGTGTGCACCCACTGCGCCTCTCCTGTCCTTTCACATGCCAGATTCTGCACCCTTTCCCCCCACCTCTCCCTCCCAGGTCCCACCCTCTTTCTACCTCTGCTAAGTAGTATTGAAGCATCCACACTTTGGTCTTGTTTCTTTTAAGCTTCATTATGGTTTGTGGGCTGTTTCTTGAGTATTCTGAGGTCTGAGGCTAATATCCACTTATCAATCAGTACATACCATGTGTATTCTTTTGTTTCTGGATTACCTCACTCAGGATGATTAGTTCCATCCATTTGCCTGCGAATTTCATGAGGTCATGGCTTTTAATAGATGAGTAGTATTCCATTGTGTAAATGTACCACTTTTTCTGTATCCATTCTTCCATTAAGTGGCATCTGGGTTGTTTCCAGCTTCTGGCTATTATAAACAAGGCTGCTATGTACATAGTGGAGCATGTGTCCTTGTTACATGCTGGAGCATTTTGGGTATATGCCCAGGAGTGATATAGCTGATCCTTCAGGTAGAGCTAGTTCCAATTTTCTGAGGAACTGCCAGATTGTTTTCCAAAGTGGTTTTCCCAGCTTGCAATCCCTCCAACAATGGAGGGGTGTTCCTCTTTCTCCACATCCTCAACAGCATCTGCTGTCACCGGAGTTTTTGATTTTAAGCATTCTGATTGGTGTGAAATGGAATCACAGGGCCTTTCTGATTTGCATTTCCTTGATTACTAAGGATGTCAAACATGTCTTTAGGTGCTTCTCAGATATTCAAGATTCCTCAGTTGAGAATTCTTAGTATGCCTTTGTAGCCCACTTTTTAATAGGATTATTTGGTTCTCGGAAGTCTAACTTCTTCCTATATTTTGGATATTAGCCTTCTATCAGATTTAGGCTTGGTAAAGATCTTTTCCCAATCTGTAGGTTGTCATTTTGTCCTGATGACAGTGTCCTTTGCTTTACAGAAACTTTTCTATTTTATGAGATCCCATTTGTCTATAGTTGATCTTAGAGTCTGGGCCATTGCTGTTCTGTTCAGGAAATTTTCCCCTGTGCCAATGTGTTTGAGGCTCTTTCTCACTTTCTCTTCTATCAGAGTCAATCTGGTTTTATGTGGAGGTTCTTGATCCACTTACACTTGAGCTTTGTACAAGGAGATAAGAATGGATCAATTTGCATTCTTCTACATGCCGATCAACATTTGAGCCAGCACCATTTGTTGAAAATGCTTTTGTCCACTGGAAGGTTTTGGCTTCTTTGTCAAAGATCAGGTGACCATAGATGTGTGGATTTAATTCTGGGTCTTCAATTCTATTCCATCGGAGGATCTTTCTGGTTTCCAATCTGCACAGGGAGCTGATCCTGTGCCACAGCCCTCAATACCCAAATATTGCCAGAAGAGAGCTGGTCTCCAAGGAGTGCTGACACACTTGTGTGCACAGACCACCACTTCTCTTCAAATTCCTGGTCCAAGACGGACCCACCCAGAGCTACCAGGACAAAGGAACCAAGGAACAGCCTAGGACAGGATCCTTCTGGTTCCATCTAAACCCCAGAGCTGACACTGTGCTACAGTTTTCCATACCCAAATTTCTCCCAGAGAGAACTGGTCTCCCAGGAGCACTGACACACAGGCTTGCAGGAGGCCCAAGCCACAGTCAGAGACAGCAAGACCAGCTAACACCAAGGATAAGCAGATGGCAAGAGGCAAGGGCAAAAACATAAGCATCAGAAACCAAGGCTACTTGGCATCATCAGAACCCAGTTCTCCCTACTCAGCAAGCCCTGGATACCCCAACATACCAGAAAAGCAAGACTCTGATTTAAAAATCACATCTCGTGATGATGATAGAGGACTTTAAGGACATAAATAACTCCCTTAAAGAATTACAGGAGAGGGATGGTGAGATGGCTCAGTGGGTAAGAGCACTGACCGCTCTTTCGAAGGTCCTGAGTTCAAATCCCAGCAACTACATGGTGGCTCACAACCATCCGTAATGAGATCTGATGCCCTTTTCTGGTGCATCTGAAGACAGCTACAGTGTACTTATTTATAATAATTAATGAATCTTTGGGCTGGATCAAGCAGGGACTGAGTGAGCAGGGCCAACCGGAGCAAGCAGGGTTGACCAGAGCAAGCAAAGGTCGTAAAATTCAATTCCCAAAAACCACATGAAAGCTCACAACCATCTGTACAGCTACAGTGTACTCATATACATAAAATAAGTAAATCTTAAAGAAAGAAATGCAGGAGAACACAGGTAAACAGGAAGAAGCCCTTAAAGAGCAAACACAAAAACCCCTTAAAGAATTACAGGAAAACACAACCAAACAGTTGAATTGAACAAAACCATTCAGGATTTGAAAATGGAAGTAGAAACAATAAAGAAATCACAAAGGGAGACAACCCTGGAGACAGAAAACCTAGGAGAGAGATCAGGAGTCATAGATGCAAGCATCACCAACACAATGCAAGAGATAGAAGAGAGAATCTCACGTGCAGAAGATACCAAAGAAAACATTGGCACAATAGTCAAAGAAAATGCAAAAAGCTCCTTACCCAAAGCATCCAGGAAGTCCAGGATACAATGAGAAGACCAAATCTAAGGATAATTTTACAGAAGAGAGTGAAGATTCCCAACTTAAAGGGCCAGTAAATATCTTCAACAGAATTATAGAAGAAAACTTCCCTAACCTAAAGAAAGAGATGCCCATAAACATACAAGAAGCCTATAGAACTACAGAGATTGGACCAGAAAAGAAAGCCCTCCTGTCACATACACCAAGTGCACAAAACAAAGAAAGAATATTAAAAACAGTAAGGGGAAAAGTCAAGTAACATAGAGGCAGACCTATCAGAATTACAACACACTTCTCACCAGAGACTATGAAAGTCAGAAGATCCTGGGCAGATGTTATACAGACCCTAAGAGAGCACAAAAGCTAGCCCAGGCTACTAAACCCAGCAAAATTCTCAATTACCATAGATGGAGAACAAGATATTCCATGACAAAAAACAAATTTACACAATATCTTTCCATAAATCCAGCCCTACAAGGGATAATAGTTGGAAAACACCAACACAAGGAGGGAATCTACACACAAGAAAAAGCAAGAAAGTAATCTTTCAACAAACCCAAAAGAAGATAGCCACACAAACATAAAAATAACAGGAAGCAACAATCACTATTCCTTATTATCTCTTCATATCAATGGACTCAATTCCCCAAAAAAAAAGACATAGACTAATAGACTGGATAAGTAAACAGGACCCAGCATTTTGCTGCATACAGGGAATGCACCTCAGTGTCAAAGACAGACACTACCTCAGAGTAAAGGGCTGGAAAACAATTTTCCAAGCAAATGGTCCCAAGAAACAAGCTGGGGTAGCCATTCTAATATCAAAATCAACTTTCAACCAAAAGTTATCAAAAAAGATAAAGAAGAACACTTAAAAGGAAAAATCTACCAAAAAGAACTCTCAATTCTGAACATCTATGCTCCAAATGCAAGGGCACCCACATTTATAAAAGAAACTTAATGTGTGCTCAAAGCACACATTAAGACTCAAAAAATAATAGTGGGAGACCTCAACACCCGACTCTCATCAATGGACAGATCATGGAAACACAAACTAACCACAGAGACATTGGAACTAACAGAAGTTATGGACCAAATGAATTTTACAGGTATCTATAGAATATTTCATCCTAAAACAAAAGAATATACCTTCTTCTCAGCATCTCATGGTACCTTCTCAAAAAGTGACCATATAATCGGTCACAAAACAGGCCTCAACAGATACAAGAGATTGGAGTAAGCCCATGTATCCTATCAGATCACGTCAAACTAAGGCTGGTCTTCAATAGTAACAAAAACAACAGACAGTCCACATACACATGGAAGCTCAACAATGCCCTACTCAATGATAACTTGGTCAAGGAAGAAATTAAAAACGTTAGAATGTAATGAAAATGAAGGCACAACATACCCAAACTTATGGGACACAATGAAAGGAGGAAATGCTTGGAGGAAAATTCATAGCTCTGGGTGCCTCCAAAAAGGAACTGGAGAGAGCATACTCTAGCAGCTTAACAGCATACATGAAAGCTCTAGAACAAAAAGAAGCAAATACACCCAAGAAGAGTAGACAGCAGGAAGTAATCAAACTCAGGGCTGAAATCAACCAAGTAGAAACAAAAAGAACTATACAAAGAATCAACAAAACCAGGAGCTAGTTCTTTGAGAAAATCAACAAAATAGATAAATCCTTAGCCAGACTTACCAGAGGTCACAGAGACAGTATCCAAATTAACAAAATCAGAAATGTAAAGGGAGATAAAACAACAAAAATGGAGAAATTCAGAAAATCATCAGATCCTACTACAAAAGCCTATATTCAACAAAATTGTTAAATCTGGATGAAATGGACAATTTTCTAGACAGATACCAAATACCAAAGTTAAATCAGGATCAGATAAACCATCTAAACAGTCCCATAACCCCTAAAGATATACAAGCAGTCATTAAAAGTCTCCCAACACCCCCCCAAAAAAAACCTGTCAGAACTTCAAAGAAGACCTAATACCAATACTCTTCAAACTATTCCAGAAAATAGAATCAGAAGGAACACTACCCAGTTGCCTTTATGAAGCCACAGTTACACTGAATATTCTCCCTTGGAGATTGAACGGTTTCTGTCTACTTAGGAATCTGTCACAATTTCCTTCACAGAGGACTTCATAAGAGATTTTTTTTTTCTACTTCTTTCAAGTTTAATGGTCCAAATAGATTTTAAAAACTGGTTGAGTGCATATTACTTTTAGCTTCAGAAGATATCATGTATATTCAAGAGGCATTTAACTGTTATAAATTATTTTGTTGACTTTAAAAATGTGAATAGTGAGTTGTATATTTTTAAAAAAAAATTTAGTTCAATTAAAAAAAGGAAAACAAAACAAAAAGAAAGAATGGATACAAAAATTGTGGTACATTTACACAATGGAGTACTACTCAGCTATTAAAAAGAATGAATTTATGAAATTCCTAGGCAAATGGTTGGACCTGGAGGGCATCATCCTGAGTGAGGTAACACAATCACAAAAGAACTCAAATGATATGTACTCACTGATAAGTGGATATTAGCCCAGAAACTTATACTGAGATATAAGATACAATTTGCAAAACACATGAAACTGAAGAACAAAGACCAAAGTGTGGACACTTTGCCCCTTCTTAGAATTGGAAACAATCACCCATGGAAGGAGTTACAGAGACAAAGTTTGGAGTAGAGACAAAAGGATGGACCATCTAGAGACTGCCATATCCAGGGATCCATCCCATAATTAGCCTCCAAACTATGACACCATTGCATACACTAGCAAGTGTTTGCTGAAAGGACCCTGATATAGCTGTCTCTTGAGACTAGGCCGGGGCCTAGCAAACACATAAGTGGATGCTCACAGTCAGCTATTGGATGGATCACAGGGCCTCCAATGGAGGAACTAGAGAAAGTATCCAAGGAGCTAAAAGGATCTGCAACCCTATAGGTGGAACAACATTATGAACTAACCAGTACCCCGGAGCTCTTGACTCTAACTGCATATGTATCAAAAGAAGGCCTAGTCGGCCATCACTGGAAAGAGAGGCCCATTGGACTTGCAAACTTTATATGCCCCAGTACAGGGGAACGCCAGGGCCAAAAAATGGGAATGGGTGGGTAGGGAAGTGGGGGGGAGGGTATGGGGGACTTTTGGGATAGCATTGGAAATGTTATTGAGGAAAATACATAATAAAAATATTTTTTAAAAAAAAGAAAAAGAAAAAAGTGTATTCTGGAAGTGTTAGATACAATAGTGCTGTATTTGTTAGCTGTTTTGGCAAATTCTTTTATATTTGTATTGATTTTTCTTGACTAGTGGTTCTACCAATCATTAGGAGAGTCATATAATCTCCTCATATGATTACTAAAATTATCAATTTCTTTTTGTAGTGTTATCTTTTATTAATATATTTTGAGGTTATGCTATTTGCACATCAGCAAATTGTTATATCATCCTGGTAAATTTCCACATTCCTATTGTGGAGATGTGTTCCTTTGAAGTCTGATACAAACATAGCTTGTATAGATTTTGCTTTAAAAAAACAAAAACAACAAACAAAACAAACAAACAAAAAGAAAAAAAGACATTTTAGCTGAATGCACATCCTCACTACTCCAAGAAGCACAATAGCCATAATTCAGAAAGTTGGTAAGGATCTAAATGCATCAGTACCAAATGGTAGAAAATCATGATGCAATATTTTTATATGATTTTATAGAGGAAGCCTCCGCAAAATGTTTAGAGAGATGTGATGGCTTGTTCTGGACCTCTATCCTGGACCTTTGTAAAATTTCAGTACAGTTTTGGTTGTGGTGGTAATCTTTTCATTGTTTGTTTGATTGATTGATTGATTGATTGATTGATTGATTGATTTTTTTTTTTTTACTGATAGGCTATCCCTGTATAGCAGATCCCATGAATCTCATCTAGAACTCATTATGTAAACCAAGCTTCTGCCTCCAGAGTGCTCTGATTAAAGGTATGTTTCTTTCTTTAAAAAAAAAATAGGAAAAATTCTATTCCTTTGATCTACCCATCTTTCTCTGTACTAATACCATGTGGTTCTTTTTTTTTATCACTATTGCTCTGTAGTACAACTTGAGGTCAGGAATAGTGATTCTCCCAGAAGTTCTCTTGTAGAGAACTGTTTTCATTATGCTGGTTTTTTTTTTTTTTTGTTAATCCAGATGAATTTGAGAATTGCTCTTTCTATTTCTGTGAAGAATTGAGTTAGAATGTTGATAGGGATTCATTGAATCTGTAGATTGCTTTTGGTAAAATGGCCATTGTTACTATGTTAAACCTGCCAATTTATGAACATGGAAGATCTTTCCATCTCTGTGCCCTTTACTTAGTTGGGCTAAGAGTTTATCTATCCTGTTGATTTGCCCAAAGAACCAGCTCCTAGTTTTGTTGATTTTTTTGTATAAGTGTCTTTGTTTCTACTTGGTTGATTTCAGCCCTGAGTTTGATAGTTTCCTGCTCTCTACTTCTCTTTGGTATGTTTGCTTCTTTTTGTTCTAGAGTTTAGTGTATGATCTCTCCAATTTCTTTTTGAAGGCACTCAGAGCTATGAAGTTTCCACTTCTCACTGCTTTCATTATGTCTCATAAGTTTGGGTATGCTGTGCCTTCATTTTTGTTAAATTCTAAAGTGTCTTTAAATTCTTTATTTCTTCTTCTTCTTCTTCTTCTTCTTCTTCTTCTTCTTCTTCTTCTTCTTCCTCTTCTTCCTCTTCTTCCTCTTCTTCCTCTTCTTCCTCCTCTTCCTCTTCCTCTTCCTCTTCCTCTTCCTCTTCCTCTTCCTCTTCCTCTTCCTCTTCTTCTTCTTCTTCTTCTTCTTCTTCTTCTTCTTCTTCTTCTTCTTCTTCTTCTTCTTCTTCTTTGACAGGGTTTTTCGTTGTATCTCTGGCTGTCCTGGAACTCACTTTGTAGGCCAGGCTGGTCTCAAACTCAGAGATCCTCCTGCCTCCGCCTCCCAAGTGCTGGGATTAAAGGTGTGTACCACCACTGCCCAGCTCTTTATTTCTTCTATGACAAAGTTATCAGTGAGTAGAGAGCTGTTCAGCTTCCTTATGTATGTGAGCTTTCTATTATTTCTCTTGTCGTCGAAAACAAGCATTACTCCATGGTAGTCTGATAGAATTCATGGGATTAATTCAACCTTCTTGTATCTGTTAAGGCTTCTTTGATATCTGATTATATGGTCAGTTTTGGAGAAGGCACCATGAGGTGCTGAGAAGAAGGTATATTCTTTTGTTTTAGGATGAAATCTTCCACAGATAACTGTTAAATCCATTTGATTCATCACTTTTGTTAGTTTCACTGTCTTTGGTTTCTGTTTCCATTATCTGTCCATTGGTGAGAGTAGAGTGTTGGAGTCTCCCACTATTATTTTGTAAGGTTCAATGTGTGCTTTGAGCTTCAGTAATGTTTCTCAACTCCCACAAAAGTAACTCAAAGTGATCCCTAAACTGTTATATTTCTGAAACTTCAGCTACTATTGATTTCTATTCCTATCAGAGTCCCCATATTCTATAGCTCTATCTATAAAAAGATGTGATCAGAAAGGTGGGACACTCATGCCCTCTCATGGTTTTTGGAAAACCCAGCCCCACTGAAGTCCATACAGGAAACAATGTTGAAGTATAATTTTTTGTCTGGTTCCTGCCACATGAATTATGGCACATGATTTGGTTTGTTTGTTTGTTTTTTGACATTTTAAAAAAATAGTTTAATAAAAACACACTAGGTTCTACAAGCAGCTTTCATGGTCATTTCTGAAACTTAGCTCACCATCCTCAAACTGAAACAATGCTACAGCATTGTTAAAAGTGGAGTAGCTGACAATCATTCAGGTCCATCTCCCTGTGTGCACATCAGTTGTCAAGTCACAATCTCTCAGCACCGTCAGCCTCAGCCTTGGAGACGCCGGACTGAAGGTGAGAAATGCCCTCACCCTAACAGAAGCTCATCTTCCCTATGACAGCGTCTGCGTGAGAGCTTGACGGGAAATTCTAATGTCGAAGTCAGCGACCTTAAGTTCCTTGGAGCCGGTACAGAAACTGTCTTCATGTAGAGCCCACAATGTCCAAACCAACAGGGCAAATGTTCTACTAACAGCAGCTACAGAAGATGGCTTTTCACTGATTCTAGACCCACGGGCTCTGCAGTGAAGCAGGGACACTGAGAGCCACCTCAGGCTGTCATGGTGCCGTCAGTGCTATGCAGTTCTGGCTGGATTAGTGTTGCAATCGGAAGCGCAGCACATGGGCAGGATGGACCTCTCAACATGCACGTAGGCAGTGCAGTTAGGAGGGAATGTCTGTTCCTTTTGTCCCAGTACCTTTGTATAATAAAGTTAATACACACACACACAAAAAAAAAAAAAAAAAAAAAAAAAAAAAGCTGAGCAATTCCCATAGCCAAAGCAGCCTCAGTTTCCCAAGCTGTAGTCGTTCCTCTGGCTGGAGAGCAGCACTGTCCCAGAGCTCCTGGTGCTGATGCCGAGCCAGCCTGCGGATGCCGAGCCAGCCTGCGGATGCAGCTACCTGAGTTCTCCTGGCTATGGGCGACTGTGATCATCATAACTTCCCAGCGTTCATGTATGTAGGAATGGAGCCTCTCTGGGTCAGCCCTTCAAACCTTTTGTAGGTGTAATTGAGAAAAACCCGGTCTTTGGATTTGTAGTCGGGCTCTGTGGTATTCGGCACTGGCTGTAAGATATCAGACTCAGGGAAGTCATCAAAGTTTGAGGTGTCATCTATACTCCGGATTTCTATAGGAATAGCTGCTGGTCTTTCCCTTATGTGCCCCCAGTCTACACCCTCAAAGAACGGATGACCTCTGATTTCTTCCACACCACCTTTCCCAATTCTGTCTTCAGAATCAGTACAAAATCTGAGAATCAAGTCCTTGGCTTTCTCAGAGACGGGCACTTCCGGAGGAAATGCCAGCGTCTCCTTCCAGCTCATAACTTTTCTGTACATTTCTTGTGGTGTTTCGGAGCAGAAAGGTGGAAAGCCTATTAGCATCTCGTACATAATCACTCCCAAGGACCACCAGTCACACAATTTGTTGTAGCCAGTCTGCATGAATACTTCTGGAGCAATGTAGTCTGGTGTTCCAACTGTGGAGTAAGCCAGCTGTCTCCTGTTCTTCTTCCATGTCTCTACTTTCCACTTTGAATTCATGTTCTGAAATGAGAAGTTGCTTGGTGGGTTATGTGTGAGGTTTCTGTAGAATCCAGTCCTGTGAGCTTTCTTTAACCCCGTGCACAAACCAACATCGGATAACTTTACATGTCCCTTGGCATCCAGTAAAAGGATGTCTGGTTTGATGTCCCGGTGGATGAAGCCCAGCTGGTGAATTGCATCTATCGTCAAGACAGTCTCTGAGATGTAGAACTGTGTCTCCTATTCTGTTAAGGTGTCCTTCTTCATCAGCAATGTCATCATGTCACCTCCAGGAAGAAATTCCATGATGAGATAGAGATTCCGTTTGTCCTGAAAACTGTAGAATATCTTTACCACCCAGGCTCCATCTGCTTCCACCAAAATGTCCCTTTCTGCTCGGATATGAGCCACCTGCTCTTTCTCAAGCATGTCAGCTTTCCTCAGGATCTTCATGGCACAGATGTGCCCCTTGTCTTTCTTCTGGACCAGCCGCACCTCTCCGAAAGCTCCTCTTCCTATAACCTTCAGAGACTCAAAGTCATCCAGGCCAAGTCTGGTCCTCTTAAGGCGTAAGAACTGTTTCTTTATGAGCATGCTGCGATCGACGTAACGTTTTCTCCTCATCTGCCAGTCCTTCTTCTTCCATAGCCACTTCTAACTTCTTCTGCCTCGTTTCTCTCTCTTCGTGCTGTAAAATTAGGTTGCTGTAAAAATTCTCCAGTGTGAGCTTGGCCACAGTTACTCTTTCCCGGGTATGGTTGCTCATAGGAAAGGTAATTGTTGCCCCTGCCATCATTGCCATAGTAACTGGAAGTGCCTGTGTTGGCCGCGCCTGCTCAGTCTCCTCCTCAGTCACCGCAGCCCGCAGCGCGTGTCTCTCCTGCCAGGACCCGCCCCCGATTTGTAATCTGCTCTATCCACCTGCATACCACCATGCAAAACTTAAAGAAAGAAGAAAAAAAAAGCAACCCAAAACCTCTGCAGTTCAGAAACTTTTTTTTCTACTCTAGAATTGAGTATCACTCAATTATGTCATTCTAATCAAATATTGCTGAAGGATGAACCTTATCACCACATTTTCTTTTGTCTCCCCTTCCTTCCTTCCTTCCTTCCTTCCTTCCTTCCTTCCTTCCTTCCTTCCTTCCTTCCTTCCCTCCTACCTTCCTTTCTTTTTTACCATTTTCTCAACTATTCATAAAAGTTATCACACAAAACTGAATGTGACATGCTATGTTCAGAACTACTAGAAACCAGACCTTCAGTCTTTCAAACTGTCTTCCCATTGGATAACATTGGCCTCTGCCCAGGTCACCACATGTACCAAGAGAATTATAATCTGGCTCACAGTCCACCTCAGTCCCAGCAGACCAGACTCTGCTACCTCAGTCAATCTGCTCTTCCTGGGGACAGTGGCCCCCACAACTCATCATGGTATGTTTTGTGGTCTTCCTCACGTCTTCCTACAGTTTCACCAGAGGAAAATCCTGGAAAGAACACACAGGCTGCCCTTCACTGGTGCTTCTGATTTCTAGGTCTTCCTAGATTTCATCATTAATTAGGATCACCCTAACCCAAACCTAGATTAGCCTCAGAACAGAAATACCTCCCCTATGGGGTGATCAATGGTCAAATTGCTCAAACAGCCACAAGCATTCCCACCACTGCCCTTCTACCCTAGAGACAGGCAGTGCCCTAGTCTGGAAAATTAGTAGTTTTGAGAAATTCTTCCAGTCTCCCAGAACTCTTTTTCCTCTTCTAAGACATAGTGGAGAGATAAGGACACCAAACCATCCACATAACTTTAAACAAAAAGTTTGTCCTGTCTACCAGAAAAACAGGGAAAAGATGGAACAGACACTGAGGGAATGGCCAAACAATAACAGACCCAACTTCAGACTCATCATATGGGCAAGTTGAAATCCCTGACACTATTAATGATACTATGATATGCTTGGAGACAGGAGCCTAGAATGACTGTCTTCTCAGAACCTCTACCCAGCAGCTGACTGAAGCAGTTGAAGAGACTCACAGCCAAACATTAGATGAAGCTTGGAAGTCTTATTGAAGAGTTTGGAGAAGAACTGAGGGATCCGGAGTGGCTAGAAACTCCACAGTTACACCAGCAGGGTCAAGTCACCTGGCCTCTTGGGAGCTCTCAGAAACTGAACCACCAACCAAAGAGACTGAACCTAGGACCCTACACATATGTAGCAGATGTCCTACTTGGAAGGTACTTGGAGGAGATGGGGCACTTATCATGATATAAAGTGAATAAATAAATTAATGGAAAAGAAAGTTGAACCAGGCTGCATGGCCATGTGCTCCAGAGACTAAGGGTTTGTAAAACAGTACACTGTGTATGATGCACAGCACACTGTGTACGACTCAAAGCACACTGTATATTTCTCTTGGGCTGAGCATCTTAATACTTGAATATAAGTCATATTAGGCAGGACCACACCATTTTACTCAAAATCTTCTATTTTAGTTGAACTAGTGTAATTACAGTAATTTGGTTTCACAATAATTGAGTGCATGTTCTGTGGACCCAAGCAATGGTGAGTCAGGATATTTATTGATAATCTACAATTGATTTCCTCACCACTCCTTCCTAATGTCAACTACTGTCAAAGCAGGAATTATTTCACCCTACTTCTCCACCCCTTCTGTTCTGTAACTAAGTTTCTAAGTTGGTCATAGAATTAAATCCATGAAGGACCATTCTTCATTTGTAAGTCCCAATAAAAGCCAGAGAGTTTGGAAGACACTCATTAATTGGTATGTTTTTCATCTTCATTGACCAGGCAAGGTACAGACTAGAAGGAGTTGTAGGACTGTCTTCTCAGCACTGGGCAGCACAAGCATGGTTAGGTGTTCAAAGCAAGTCTTAATCAAATAGCATGAGACTGAGATACAGGAGTTGTTGCTCTAAACAGAAACAAATGTGAAATCATTTGAGAAAAAAGAATAAAATTCTTAATAATTGGGAAGCATTGAAAATAAAAAGCAAATGAGACATTAGAGCAGTGATGCATAAAAGATAGAATTTAAAATGTAATAGCAACAAATTATTTTTGTTTGGTTTGGTTTTTGGTGGAGGTTAGTTTTTGATTTGTTTTGTTTTGTTTTGTTTTTCTGAGATAGGGTTTCTCTGTATAGCCCTGGCTGTCCTGGAACTCACTCTTTAGACCAGGCTAGCTTTGAACTCAGAAATTCACCTGCCTCTCTCTCCCAAGTGCTGAGATTAAAGGCATATGCCACCACTGCCCAGCAACAAATGATTTTTTTTAAAGATAAACATAATTGAAAAATATATGTATGTATACTGACCTTAAAAAGAACAGGCACTTCCCTGGTAGAAGGAATGGAATTAATAAGATACTGTTTGACCTTGCTCATATATGCAGTGTTAGCTCCTGAAATCTGTAACTTGACGTACACAGCTACAGCCAATGGCATGTGTTTCAACCCTCTGAGCTGACATATGACAACTTGATTAGACATATCTCCAAAGAGCAGTCCCCTGTTTGAAAATTCAATATTCATTTGGTAACCTTCCCAAATTATACACCCACCAATCTGGTCTGCCTTCATTCATCAATAAATATATTCCAGGAAACTACAAAATGCTACAGTCAGGACCTTCTTCATGATGGTGATTCCAGCAGCTGTTTGTCTACCTCTTTTGTCTCTGTGATGTATACAATAAGCTAGTCCTTGTGTTCTGCTCTGAAGGCAGAGGTATGCTCCACATGTAAATTCCTTTCATGTTACTGCAATGGACAGTTGCTATATGACTCATGGGTATATGACTATATGGTTATATGGGTAATTTAAAAATGGAGTGGTGGTATTGCTCTTTACATTAAGAGTTTAGTCATTATTTATTCTCCATCCCTTTTTGTTCTGTAACTAGGCTTCTAAGTTGGTCATGGAATTAAATTCATGCAGAACCACTCTTCACTTTAAGTCCCAATAAAAGTCAGAGAGTAATAAGTTAACATTTATTAATTATTATATAGTTAAACAAAGAAGACATCAAGGTGACTACCCTGGGGAGCAAGACTGGTGTCAATGTCAACTAGGTCAACAACATAAGAGAGCTTGTCTTATTAATATTTTTCTCAAAGTCTGGAGAAATAGCTATTCTAGAATTAATATCCCTTCTCAGGGAGAAATTACTCCACATAAGAGATTAATTAAAAAAAAACCTTTTTAATGATAGCATGCACTCAGCTCAGCTCTGGCTAATGCTCAAAGAAAAGGGAGCCTAGAACAGGTTTTGAATTTCGCATATACTGTCATCCTTAAGTCTCATTAGATTCAGGCCCAAGGCTATACCTTGGACAATTTAGATTGAGACAAAAGTCTGCATGTCGGGGCTGGCGAGATGGCTCAGTGGGTAAGAGCACCCGACTGCTCTTCCAAAGGTCCAGAGTTCAAATCCCAGCAACCACATGGTGGCTCACAACCATCCGTAACAAGAACTGACTCCCTCTTCTGGTGTGTCTGAAGACAGCTACAGTGTACTTACATATAATAATAAATAAATCTTTGAAAAAAAAAAAAAGTCTGCATGTCTAGCCACTTGGAAAGATGGAGATTTATAGAGAAAATGAATTCTAGATCACAATATATGATTAAAAGAGAGATATAAAAGATGTGTCACTGCCAAAATTCTCACACATACAAAGGACAGAGAACACAAGGACAGAAAACACCACGGCAAAGTGATCTCACAGTACTGTGATTGTACATCTTAGATGAACGATATATGAAGTATTCTAACGTGTGAGTAAGGAGGATGCCTTTGCCTCTGAGAAGGCAGACGCAGAGGAAGGTCATAGGCGCTTCTATGCAGGACTGAAAGGAGTTCATTTTAAATAGTCCTGACTGCTGTCTGTATCAGGGTTATAGCATCACTGTAGAGAATTTAGTTTAAGATTCATTTTTATTTTACGTCTATGGGTTTTTGTCTACATGTGTGTTTGCAGTACTAGCAGTGGGCAGGAGGGGGCATTAGATCCCTCCGGACTAGAGTTACAGAAGGTTAACCACCAGGTGGTTTCTGAGACTAGAAACTGTCCTTTGTAACTACATCCAGTTCTCTTAAGTGCTATGCTGTCTGTATGCTTTCTATTTAACATAAATATTAAAATGTATTACATCATTTACCACTTGCTTGTCTTTTCCTAAATTCTTCCTTTCCAATTTCTTCTTTATGTATGAATAAGTATGCACAAATATAGCAAGAAAACCTTTTGAGTCCATTTCTGTTGGTTGTGTGTGTATGGTTTCAAGGCTGAACATTTGGGATTGGCTATGCAATTAGGGAGCCCATCCCCGACTAAGGCTAACTCTCCTACTTACAAGAGAACTCCATCATTTAATAAACAACAGAAGTGACCTCAAAGTGACTTAGGCTGCCATGGACAGCAAAAAATAGAAAAGTTGGGGTGGTAAGTACCTTAGCTAACACTTGCTGGTGCCATGGCCCTGAAGATCTGGAGCTGCAAGGATGATAATGGACATTGGCCTGAGCCAATAACAGTCTCCTTTTGTTTCATGGGCCTCCCACCACACTCCATTGACCACAGTTACCTTAAATGACTTTGAAATCTTGAAACTCTTGCCTCCACTTTTTAAGCACTATGATTACAGGCCTGTGCCATCATATCTGGATTAGACGGCTTCAACTTCATTTAGTGAGTCATCAGGATAATAGGATGAGCCAGGTGGTGGTGGCGCTTGCCTTTAATCCCAGCACTTGGGAGGCAGAGGCAGGCAGATTTCTGAGTTTGAGGCCAGCCTGGTCTACAAAGTGAGTTCCAGGACAGCCAGTGCTATACAGAGAAACCCTGTTTCGGTGGGAAAAAAAGCAACAACAAAAAAAAAGATAATGGGATGAGTAAGATGAGCAATTACACTCAAGTAGGTTGAAAATCCACTTATCTCTGCAAGCCTGGGCTTTGGCATCTGTAGAGTAAGGGAAAACTCTGCCCTAGTTCTTAGATGGGTCATAACAGGCTCAATGACTAAAACAAAATATATTGCCTATAGCTGGAAGACAGTGGATTTTAAGATAGAAGGTGTGTACTTGATGGGAGCCTTCTTCTGTTACTGTAGTTAGGACCAGAGCCTCTATCCTAGTTACCCTAACTAGCCAAGCTCAGCCACACATCCTCAATAATCCAATTAAAAGAACTGAATTGTGACATGCCAACTTAGAATGCAGGCATCTGAAGGAAAAGTGGGCAGATCTCATGCACAATGTAGTCTATACACTTAGTACCAGGCCACCCAGAGATTCTTAGTGAGGCTATTCTTTAAAAGTCAAAAGAAAACAATAGAAAACAAAAAAGCAAATTATAAATGAAAATTGAAAAGATTCAGTGTGACTAATTTGAAACACAGATAAAGATATGAGGTAACTAATCTATCCTTGGGGTCTTAAATGGTTTACATAAAATTCAAGAGACATACACAATTAAGTAATGCAACCAAGCTATATAATTTTTACACATCCATAAATGCTTCCCTGATCTCAGCTTTTTCTCCTGCCGAGTACTCAGATAACAAGGTAAATGTTTACTCAGCAGAGAAGTTAAAATCTGGATGAATCAATCTTTTCCCAGAATGAGATCCGAGGGAAATCCTAATTTTATAGGATTTATGTCATCCATAAACTTGTGGACAATATCTGTTTCACTAGATGGTAGCCCAGGGAGAGATATAAACATCTCTTTAGAACATCCTATTCCTACCAGGCAGGCCTGTTATCCAAATGACAGAGTTGTAACTGAGGAGTTATAATGTCCAATTGGAGACCACCAAGACGGGGCCTGGAGGCACTGCCATTGACAGCTCTAAGTAGTTGCCAGGACAAGGAAAGAGTTTAAGACTTGGAATGTCAGATCTGATTTTTATTAATCTTGAAATAATCCTGGTTTTCATCTCCTGTGGAAGTAAATACAAAAACTCTCCCATGCAACACAGTCCCTGCCTTTCCTTCTGAGGTTATTACTGCATCTGCACTCTCGGTCTCTTACGGCACTTAAAAGGTTAAAAGTCAGTAAAGCATCACTTACTCCATGTCTGGGAGAGTCCTTAGCCTCTTTCTACTCTATGAGTATTTCCTTTGAAGTCCTGTTAGATTTCGCTATAATTGCTTGCTTGTCCGGTAGGATTCAACATTATGCCAGGAACATATTTTATACCACAATGTCTACAAAATTGTTGCATCTTATTGGATACATGTGCTGGAGTATTGTCAGCTTTGATCATCAAAGACATTTCCAAGACTGGCATCAGCTCTAGTAGATGAGCTATCTAAACATCAGTCTTTTCAAAATTTAAAGCAGTTTACTCATTGATATATCTTAATTCTGCAAAGTCTACAAAATAAGACATATAGTCTATTGTATGACATTGCTCTAAGATAGCACCATTGGGTAGAATCTGGATTCTTAACTCAGAATATTGCATCTCTATAGGCTGCCATTTTAATTCCTCAGGTCTTTGTGGATTTTCCTCATCTAAAACTATCTTTTCTGCCATGGTTGTAGGTTCAAGAATGGATTCTTTTGAAGATATTTTATTCTTATTTAACAAATCATCTCATCTCTGTTCTATGGCCGACAATCTAGCGTTTGATATTTTAGTCTTTTCCTTTTCTAAGTCTGCTTTATTCTGATATCTCTTTAAAAGGACATATAAAGTTGTACATATCATTATTTTTATGTGGACAGTCAAAACAAAACTATATGGAGCCCAAGTGCCTTTTCCTACTGTGTTTTCCATTTTTAATATGGAAAATATTTCCTTTTAAATCTCTCCATCCTTTGGAAACCTTACTTTTCTATCTCTCTCTTTATTATTAACACTTTTTCACTTTCTTTTATTTCTTTAGAGACTTTATTTTCTAGGATATTTATTTCTCTCATTGCTTTCTAAACTTAATGTCTTTTTGTGTATTGAATTTTCTCTAAAATCTTTTGTCTGGGGAAACCTTTTTAATATTATTTATCTCTCTCTTGAAATATCTTATTTGATTATTTTCAACTAAGTATTTATATCTACTTTACTGTTTTCAAACTTATACATAATGGCCTGAGAGACCACCAGCTGAGTTAGCTCAGGGGCCTCTAGTTATAAAGCTGTGCCTAGAAACTGAGTCAAGGCTCAAGAAGATGAGCTAGCTTTTCTATTCAGAAGTCTGGGCCTCCTCAGTCATGCCACAGCGCTGGGAAATGTTCCTTTTGTCCTTCTGTGTATTTACTGGTTCCTCAGGCAGGCACATGTCTATGGTGGCTAGCTCTGCCCTCTTGGATTGGTCTAGTAGGCAGTCCTTGCTGATTTTATGGCCTGGTGCAGCTGTTTGCCCTTTGAATTCCACCCACTCCAGGCCTTAGGGAGTATGTTCAAGCCCATTGCAGGCTTCTCCCACAGGTAGTCAGTGGTTTTCCAGGAGCCCAGACAGTTCAGTACCTCTGCCCTGCCTGGGAAGTACTCTAAAGCTCCATGAGTTAGCTCATGGGCCTCTAGTTAGTAGAGCTGTGACTAGGAATTGAACTGAGACTCCAGAAGAGCCAGCTTTTCTACAAAGAAGGATTGCTTGTTTGTTTTTAAAGATGTCTTCTGCACAGCCTCTGGAGTTTCCCACTCCTTGGCTAAAACAGTCTTCCACCACGTTAGGCACCATTTGTAACCATGAATTATTCTAGCCAGCCT
Organism: Mus musculus; assembly: GCF_000001635.26. NCBI lineage: Eukaryota > Metazoa > Chordata > Mammalia > Rodentia > Muridae > Mus > Mus musculus. The sequence goes on along the minus strand of NC_000074.6, from coordinate 4,633,536 downwards.
CTTTGATCCCAGAATAAATGCCCACCCAGGCCATAAGCTTTGGCTCATTCCCTAATTATCTTACAACTTATATAACCTGTTTATTCTAGTCTGTGTGACACACGGGTACTCAGTTCATGTGTCTATTTCCTCCAAGCCCAGGTGGGATCGCCCACCTACATCTAACACTTAAGAGTTCCAATCTCTATCAGATGTCCCAACTTCTTTTTCCTGCCTCTGCTAATAGGCCATCAGGTGTTTATTGACAGGCGATGCTTCTACACAGTACATAAGAGAAATAATATAGATACTACATTATTCCTCTGTCTCCTATCATTTAACAGTGATAGACTCTGCTAAATGCTTGCTGAAGGATTCACTGGATTTCCTGTGAAAACTCTCCACATTGCTTATTTTCATTGTTAGCATAATTCTCCTAAAGTGAGTAAAAATAACAAAAAGTATTATTAAAACCAGTCAGATTTTATGAGGATAATTCAATACTTTTTCCTTTTGGAATTTTTTGAGACAGGATGTCTCTACATCACTATGGCTGTCCTAGAACTCACTATATGGACCAATTTGGGCTCAAACTCAGAGAAATTGGCCTACCACTGTCTCTCAGGTGCTGGAATTATAGGGATTCACCTCTAAGACCAGCTCATGATTTTTAAAATGACATAGTTTTGAACTAAAGAATTGAAGGATAAAATAAGATTTGAAAAGAAACCGTCCTTGATTGGATGAACAGTAATACTTCTTGAAATTCTACCCTAATCATTTAAACTGGCAAGTCACTTCATATGTTCTCAATAATTGGGTTATTTTCTTTGCATTGTCAATTTCATCCACTTAAAAATGTTTGACACGTGCTTGTGTGCACACACTTGTCTCATGGTGCTCATGTGGCAGAGAGAGAACAACTTATTGGTGTCTACTATCTACTTCACCTACATGAGTTCTAGAGATGAAATCCAAGCAGTCATTTGGGTTTAAAATCATTTATGTATGAGCTGGTGTGTGGGTAAATGTGCTACAGTCCAAGTATAGAAATAAGAGAACAATTTGTAGGACTAATATTATTCTACCAAAGATTCAATTCAAGTCATTAGGCTTAGCAGCAAGCAACAAGACCATTCTCTAGCATTCATTTGTAGTTCTAGGAAAACATTAAGCACAAGAGTTTACTACTCAGAATAAATGAACACATCCCCATAAAAAAGCAGTATATCATTTGCATTTGCAAATAGGATTTATTATTCAGTTTCTCCTGTTTTCCTCCATCCTTAGATGACAATATGCTCATAATCTGAAAAAGAAATTACTATTTTACTGATGTATTGTTTCAATTAATCTTATGTGAACACCAGTAAGATGGCTCAGTAGGGAAGTCTGTGGTGTTAAAAGCTAGCATCCTGACACTGATTATCATATAAAGATAGCCAAAGTAGACCCCACAAAGTTGTCTTCTACTCTCCACCTATCTGTCATGGCCCAAAAATCCATAATTGCATTTTATACACACACACAGAAAATTTTAAAATCTCATGGCTGTTGAATTATATAGCATCTCTAGATAATTCGATTAGAAGGTGGTACTTCAAAATGAAGTGCCAAATGTTAACTAATGGGAACATGAAGCATGGAACATCAAGTAACATACATAGCCACAGCACATCCAACTACATTGTGAGACATACAGTTGATTGCTCACTATGCTACATCTCTTAACACATAGATGAAAACGCCACTTTGGTAACACACATGAGGCTTTACTGTTTCTTATATTCGCTTCTATTAAGCATTTCAATCCTAACATTGTTAAAAAAGAGTTGACACAACAGGACACTTTGGGGGGGGGGGTACATCTACTACTCTTGGACTTGTACCCAGAATGCTGGTACACGAGAGTCAAGAGTTCAAATATAGCCTTGACTAATTACTGGCATCCAAGCCAGGCTTGATGACAAATATCACCTCAAAGGACTTTGTGAAAATATGAAAAACAAAATGAACAACCACCCACCACCCTTTCACAGACACCCTTACTTGAAAAGTATGGTATTTCTCTTGTATGAGTTCTTTCTTATTTCCTAGCATCACAATGATTTATATAGTCTTTAAAATATTTACAGGGTTAAAGTGATGGCCAAGCAGTTAAGACAAGTTCATTCCGAGGATCAGGTCATGTTTTTGACAAATCCCCATAATTCTTGCTACAAGACCCCAGGGAATACACACACACACACACACACACACACCCCACCACATAATTAAAATGAAAATTATAAACAAATAATTTTTACTCATGGATGTTTTTCTTATGTAAGCATTCACTCCTTTAACTCGGATGTTAAGGAACCTAGAAGGTTACCTACAGTTTTTCTTCATCATGAATGGTAACAGAACGGAAGCACATAGGCATGAAGTTAGAGAAATCAATATTGCTCAGTTGATATTTTCTTGGAAAGAATTAAGAAATGCTGCCTTGCTGAAAGAAATACATCACTTGCAGTTGGCTTGAGAGTTTAGATCTGCACACTATTTCTAGGTCTGACTAATTCTTGCTGCATATTGAGGATGTGAGGTATAAGTCTCCTCTTTTAGCTGTCATGTGTGACACTTGTTGCACTGCCACGTTCATGGTGATCCCATAGCCCCATGGAACCATAAGTCAAATTAAACATTTTTTATAAGTTGCCCTAGGCATTATGTTTTATTACAGCAACAGAAAAGGCACTAATACACACCCCTCAACTTTTACATCTAGATGAGTTATTTCATGTAATTGAATTGTGAAATCCAAAAGGGCTATCTTATCCTTTATCCACGCAGCTATTATGAGTATGAATTTACAAGTACAAAGTAAAGAGGAGCATCATAATGCCTGGATTGTTGACACGTGTCAGATGTTTTCTCCAGAACAATAATTTTGGCTTACTTATAAAATTATATTAATTATAAATTTAAAAGTTCTTATAAAATCCTTATAGATCCCTCACAGTATGTATTCTTTCAGGTCTCTAAACACTACTGTGGTATGTAAAGCCTTTAACAGATTGGTTACACACTAAGGGTTTTGATATTGAATAAAGATACTATGAAATACAAAGCTTTACCACACTGACTACATTTACAGGGTTTCTTTGCAGTATGGCTTTTCCTCACAATTTCTGCTCCATGAACTACTGCTACATGTACAGGCTTTACCACATTGCCTATGTGTTCTTTTATCTAGCCATAAATAACTATGTTATGAAAAGGCTTTATCAAACTGATTACATTTGTAGGGTTTCTCACCAGGATATTTTCTTTTATATATTTGTAAATAACTGTTCTGAGAAAAGGCTTCCTAATATTGACTCCATTTATAGGGTTTCTCTCATTTACATATTCAAAGATGATTGTAATATGCAAATGCTATGAACAATAAAATTGTCCAAAGTACAGCCATTGTGTTACTAGACTTCATTTAATCATTGGTGAAACTAAACTCAAGTTCCCAGAACATAAGGGAGCTAGAGACTGCCTAATAACTTTCCATTATTCATCTTTGTTCCCCAAAACATCATAACTGTTCCTAACCATGGTCCTTATTTTTCATAACATACTGACTATTCCTAACAACAGCTTCAGTTATGCATCTTCTGTTCCCCAAAACGCAATGCCTGTTTCTAACCACAAAGAGAAAATGAATATAATTTTTAGGCTCTAAAACCTATGTTCTGCACCAACTGACAAAGATCAACTACATAAGGAATACTCCTAGCCCCAAATCTGATTGGTGGGAAAAATTGCTGTAGCTTGGCACAGATGTTTGTGGTTTTCAAGCTTTAAAGCCTGGTACTGTTCTGGCTCAGAGTTAAAGTTCAGCTCCTGAGTATGTTCTGTGGCCCTGATTGATCAGTAATGGCTTGACTATAATAAACTGTCATCAGCATTAACCTGGTATTTTAGTTGTGTTGGATCTAAGTGGGCTCCATAACACAAAGACTTTACCACATTGCCTACATTCATAGAATTTATTTCCAGTATGTGTACTTTCATGATGATGGTTATAAAACCACACAAAGCCTTCACCATATTAAATACATTCTTGAGGTTTCTTTTCAGTATGAATTCATTTGTGCCTTTGAAGAATACTGTGACATACAAAGGATTTACCACATTGCTTACATTAATAAGGTTTCTCTCCAGTATGTGTTCTTTCATGCCTCTGAAGATGACTGTTATATCCAAAGGCTTTGCCACACTGGTTACATTCATAAGGCTTCACTCCAGTGTGTGTTCTTTTATGCACTCGGAGACTACTATCATATGGAAAGGCTTTACCACATCTATCACATTCATAGGGTTTCTCTCCAGTATGTGTTCTTTTATGTACTTGGAGACTATTGGACTGTGAAAAGATTTTGCCACATTGATTACATCTGAAGGGTTTCTCTCCAGTATGTGTTCTTTCATGTTTTCGGAGTCTACTATGATATGCAAAGGCTTTAAGACACTGATTGCATTCATAGGGTTTCTCTCCAGTATGTATTCTTTTATGTTTTTGGAAACTACTGGGACATGCAAAGGTTTTACCACATTGATTACATTCATGAGGTTTCTCTCCGGTGTGCGTTCTTTTATGTATTCGGAGTTGACTGTGTAGTTTAAAGGTTTTACCACACTGGTTGCATTCAAAGGGTTTCTCTCCCGTATGTGCTCTTTCATGTATTCGGAGAGTATGGTGGTCTGAAAAGGCTTTACCACACTGATTACATTCATAAGGTTTCTCTCCAGTGTGTGTTCTTTTATGTCGTTTAAGATTACTATGACTTGCAAAGACTTTACCACATTGATTACATTTGTAAGGTTTCTCTCCAGTATGTGTTCTTCCATGCACTCGAAGATAGCTGAGACATGCAAAGGCTTTATCACACTGATTACATTCATAAGGTTTCTCTCCAGTGTGTATTCTTTTATGTATTCGTAAATAATAGTGTTGTGAAAAGGCCTTATCACATTCATTACATTGGTAAGGTTTCTCTCCAATATGAGTTCTTTCATGATTTCGAAGAATATTATGATGTGCAAAGGCTTTACCACATTGATTACATTCATAGGGTTTCTCTTCTGAATGAGTTCTTTTATGTTTTTGAAGAGTATTATGTTCTGAAAAAGCTTTACCACATTGAATACATTTGTAGAGTTTCTCTGCAGTATGTATCCTTTTATGTATTCGAAGATGGCAGTGATATGCAAAGGCTTTACCACATGGATTACATTCATAGAATTTCTTTCCAGTATGAATTCTTTTATGTATTTGGAGACTACCGTGATGTGCAAAAGCTTCACCATACTTAATTTCTTCATAGGGTTTCTCTCCAGTATGACTTCTTTCAGGTCTGCAAAGATAATTGTGAAACCTTTACTACATTCATTATATCAATTAATCTTTTTATCTTTAACAATCTGATCTAATTGTAAAGAAGAATCAGATCTTAACATTTTATTACTTTGTTTAATGTATCCCTTTGATATGGGTTGCTTTGCATCTTTGAAGATACCTATGATAGTAAGAGCATTTACTACATGGCTTATATTTATAGCATGCTTTTTCTCTATGATGGTTTTTACATATTTGAAGAGAACAGTAAGAACTTAGAACCTTACCACACTGATTGCATTCATAAATTTTCCTATACTGTAAGTCATACTACATTTGCCAAGTGAACCAGGACAAACAGAAGAATTTCCACATTTCTAGTACTCATAGGGATCTTCTGCAGTGTGAGTTTGTGGCTGTATTCCCAATGAACTTGGAAAACTAATTAATTGTAAACTTGTATCACATTCAGAAAATCTACTCAAAGTGGAGACTACTGAGAGGACTAAATCAGGCAAACTCTATGACAGGCTCCAAACCAACAGTTTGAAAGACTAGGCCTAAGTTTCTGTTCCCCAAACTGGACAAGTCTGGGCAAGTCAGTTATTGGAAAAATCATAGCCTCCATGGGCAGCCAATAATGAGCTGCCTCATCATCTGGCTGGAGGCAAAAATAAATAGTCACGTGAGTCAGCAACAGTTTCTAGGCTCCCCCTGGAAAGTCCCTGGAGCCCTAGCCAATCCTGTAGACATGCATATCCTGGATATACAGACAACCAATCAGGATAAAGGTCACCTACTCTTCCCTGAAATTCCCCAAATTGCCTTTAAATTAAGATGTGACACTCACATCTCCGTCTTCCATCCTGATGAATGGTAGACCCGTGAATGCTGGATTTTTGCAAAATAAATACTTGCCTTTGATACTATTTGAGTCTGAGGTATTGTTTTTGGCCAATCATGGACCCTTATACCACTACATATCTTCTAATTAGTTTTGAAGAGAGAAGTACATTGCTTCTTTCAATATTTCTATGCCTACATGGCTTATATCCATTGTGACAAATGATATATCTATTGAAAGAATAGCAAATGAAAGGTTTCCACATTGCATTCCCACAGTTCTGACTTTTTGTTCCTCATAGACATGTAGTATAGGGATTAAATTTTTTTCCACAACAACATTCTTGACTCTCATAAACTGCCCCTTTCACCAAACTTAGTAATATTACTACAGGCATTAGAGCAATACCAGCTTTAATATGGACTATTTGTTTATTAGAAGGTTTTGGAGATATACTTATTATCTATTCAATGTATATATCTTTTACAATATCTGAGTATTACAAGACCAAACAAACTGGCAGTTCTGTAGCACAGATCCAATGGGGCTATGATTCAAATGGTGATGTCTGCTAAGTCATTGTCTCCTTGAATTCTTTCTTAGAGGGATGATGTACAAACACAAATAAGATACCTGACACTGGGATATATGATGCCATGGTTTGAATATGCTTGGCCTAGGAAGTGGCACTATTTGGCATTGTGGTCTTGTTGGAGTAGGTGTGTTACTGTGGGCATGGGTTTTAAGACCCTCAATCTTGCTGCCTAGAAGTCAGTATTCTGCTAGCAGCCTTCAGATGAAGATGTAGAACTTAGCTCTTAGATCTTAGCTCTGCCTGTACAATGCCTGCCTGGATGCTGCCATGCTCTAGCCTTGATGATAATGGACTGAACCTCTGAACCTGTAAGCCAACCCCAATTAAAAGTTGTCCTTATAAGAGTTGCCTTGGTTGTGGTGTCTGTCCACAGCAGTAAAATGCTGACTAATACATATAGTTTTGTAAGAATTTACAACTTAAAGCAGTGCTTTTTAAAATGTTGCTGTTTTAAACACTTCTATGACACTGTAAAAAAAAATTTTTAAAGGCACAATTATATTAACTTGTACATGAAAATTACCTTCCATGTCTTCTAGAACTTTGAAAATGTTCTTCAATAGTTTGGTCTTCCAAATTGTAACCTAAAATATAGTATCAGAAAATATATGCTATATTATTGGAAATTAGACAAAATTTAAGTATCTTCATTAAACCTTAGAACCATGCCTGATTTATTCACTTCATTCTTCTTCATTCTCAATTGAACTTACAATAAAGAATCAATAACAAAAAAAAATGTGTCCCTTATTTTAAAAAGTAAGAATATTTACTGTTATACCTATAGCAGTGAGGTTCCAGTAGGTCTCCAGCATCACATCTTTGTAAAGACTCTTCTGGGAAGGATCCAGCAAAGCCCACTCTTCCGAAGTGAAGTCCACATGCACATCATCAAAGGTCACTGCATCCTGAAATACCCCAAACATGTGTACAACAAAAAGGTTGTTACTGGCAGCACTGTAAATGTATACTACATTGACAATATATTCTTATAATTCTGGTACTTCCAACACCTATTCCATAATACAGATGTTATAATGGAATTGCCAAGTAAGGAAATTGAAGAGGATTGTGACCCTTGATCATTTCTGTGCCTTTTGCAAGAGAAACACCTACTAAGAGAGAGAGAGAGAGAGAGAGAGAGAGAGAGAGAGAGAGAGAGAGAGAGAGGGAGGGAGAGAGAGGGAGAGAGAGAGAGAAAGAGAGAGAAAGAGAGAGAGAGAGAGAAAAGCAAAAAGATCAACAGTAGTGAGTACATATCAGAGAAATGATTTGAATAATTACTAACAAAAAAGATGGATAAGCTGGGTGTATTTGCTCATGCCTTTAATACTAGAAATCAGGAGCCAGAGGTATATGTTATCTCATTGAGTTGGATGCCAGTCTAGTCCATGTAATGAGATACAGGACATTCAGAGGTACATATTAAGATTCTGACACCCCTGCAAAAAATCAATTAAGCAAAAAAAAAAAAACAAACAAACAAACAAACAAAAAACAAAAAAAACAAAAACAAAGAACTCAGAGGTCTTTACTGAAGTTCCAGTTGAATACAGTTCTGTATTCATCTTCCTGAGACCTTAAGTGCCCCAGTTTAAACTGTAACATTAGTAAGATCTTACTAAAAGGAAATGCATGTTTACACAGTTATAAATAAATGAATAAAATATTAGCAATATAAATGCTGATCATAAATAAGCAACATATGGCAGGAGGGATGGCTTACCAGTGAAGTGCTCTTGCTAAGTCTTGCAAATAACTGGAATCACTTGCCAGTAATTACAAGGTGTCTTATAACTATCTAGTGTTCCAACTTCAGGAATTCTGAGGTCATGTTCTGACTACTATGAGGAATAGGCACGAATCAGGCACATAATCATGCATACATGCAAGATACTAATATTCATCTTTAAAATTAGAAACAAACATGACAGGTAGGAATAATGTCACACATCTGCAATTCAATGACTCAGAAGGCTCAGGTACCATTAACATCATGAATATACGCTGTCTTGAAAAACAGAATATACGCTATCAAACTTAAAAGTTGAAGATGTGGAGGAAGATCAGCACAACAGCATATGCTTGACTTGTACAAAAACCAACATTCCAGCACCATCAGCCAATATATAAAAACAAAAACAAAAAGTCAGTCATTTTGGCCTCTAGAACTCTACAGCCAGGTGGGTCTCCATGTTTGAAGTCTGCCTTGTCTAATTCCCACTTTGAGAACAGGGAAGGTTACACAGAGAAACTTTGCCTTCAAAACCAAAAAGAACAAAATTAAAAATATCAAAACAGCTGGGCGGTGGTGGCGCACTTCTTTAATCCCAGCACTCTGGAGGTAGAGGCAGGTGGATTTCTGAGTTCGAGGCCAGCCTAGTCTACAAAGTGAGTTCCAGGACAGCTAGGGCTATACAGAGAAACCCTGTCTCGAAAAAAACCAAAAAAAAACCAAAAAACAAAAAAAAATCAAAACATCTGGCTAGCAAAATAGCTTATCGTTGAATAAAAATTGCTTCTAATATAATTTAGTTGATTTAAAGAAAGAAGGTGGCTGATCAGTTTCAACCACAACCCAGTAGACATAAAGAACAGGAAATGGGTTGAGTTTATACATATTCAAATTTTATCCCCAATATGGAATTTAGAATGGCTCCTACTACAAAAGCTTCCTCAAACTCACCAAAAAAGAAAAGAAAAAAAAAAACAAAAGAGAGAAACAAGTGCTCAAAGACATCATACGATCTGGGAGCTTTTTGATTCAATCTATAATCTATAATCTGATCAGCCACCTTCTTTCTCATGCTGGCATGCCTTTGCCATTATAGACCATAACTTTAAATCTTCAACGATAAGCTATTTTGCTAGCCAGATGTTTTGATTTTTTTTGTTTTTGGGTTTTTTTTGATTTTTCGAGACAGGGTTTCTCTGTATAGCCCTGGCTGTCCTGGAACTCTGATTCTGGTCACTATAGGCTCATGGTCATCCCATGATGAAAATAAATTTATTTTAACTTCAATGATCTTCATACTCTGAAACAACTCATACTGTTCAAATGTCCAAAGTTTCTTCTGGCACTCAAGACAATCTCTTAATTGCCATATCTTGTAAAATCAGAAAACAACACACAATGGCACAGAATAGCCCTTCTCATTCCAATAAAAAGGAAATGTGTATATAGTGAACGAAAATTGAACCAAGGCAACAGACCCAGCAGGGAGGGCAACACCATATCCTGTAGCTCTGTCTCAGACATATAGGGCTTCAGTTTCAAATTGATAAGCTGTCTCTATCACTGCAACTTCTCATACATCTCTCACTTTGCTTACTTCCATTCCCTATATGCAGCTCTCTATGGCAGATACCTTGTAGTGTGAGTATCTCAACAGGTTCTAGTCTCAAAAGATAATGGAGGATCCATTCTCATAGCTTCACCCAATAAATGTTTAATCTCTTCACTGGAGCTCTGACTTTGTCAAACATGGATGGAAGCAACCGTGCTGAACTGAAATCATGAAGGAGGAATTCCTAACCTTTGAGTTTTGCATCTTTCTTGTTTCCAGAACCAGCACAAGATGGGTGATCCTGTCAGTTTGACTTCTAAATTCAAACAGACCCTGCTACACTTGAACCACAGTTGCAGCAGATTTTATATGAAGTTCTTTCCTGGGACTAGGAATAACTATGCCTCCTTCTTTCATTTATTTAATACTTAGCAGTATTACCATTAGGGCACGTACCTGGACCTTCTCTTTAATGGTAATAATCTCCTTGAAAATTCCTGCTTCTGTTTCAGCACTTGACTGCCATCTGAAACTACCTAGTGCTGTTTTTCTTTACAAAACATAAACCGCATTATTTCTGTCCCACATGTTGCTTTTTTCATCATAGATGTGACTGAGTCATTAGTAACAGCAATCCAACAGGTTTAGTATTTTGTCTATAAAATCAATCTATTATTTTTTAAGTCTGCCTTACTCAGTTTCTCAGGGCATGGCAGAATAAAAAAGATTTGGGGCCAAAATACTACACAAAAGACCTCAAGCTAAATTTTTCATGGAGTCTATTTTTTCACTGAAATCCTATGACCTTGATTTCTTCTGTCTGCCTCACTCTCAAAACTCTGATCTTCCAGGTCTTACATGAACAGCTGATTAAGCTCTCTGTACAGCTTTTTTATGCCATCTGCCACCTTAATTTCTAATATTTTTCACATTCTTCCAAAAAAGAATATTCCAAGTTTCTCTCCAGCAGCAAAATAACTTTTTACATATTATTTTGTTGTTGTTGTTCTAACTTGTTACTCTGCTGCTGTGAATGAATCCTCTAAGCAAAAGCAGCACAGGTAATAAACAGGTTTTTTGGGTGTTTCTGTCGGATCACAGTCTATCACTCTTTAGACCTAGAATAGAAACTCGTGCTAGAAAATGGGCAAACTGTTTCCTGGCTTGGTCTCTTGCCTGGTCACTGCATCATGCTAAGGTAGCTTCCCTATCCAGTCCAGGCCCACTTGCTTATGGATATTACCACCTTCAATGGAAGAGCTTCTCTACCTCAATCATCAACCAACATAATGTCTCACAGACATAGCAACAAGCCATTCTGATGGTGGCACACCTTCAACTGAGGCCCCCTCAGATGATTGTAGGTTCTGAAATGTTGAGAAACTAAAGCTAACTAAGCCACAGAAACAATAATATATAAGAAAGTTTTAACCATATGCTACTCCTGCCAGAAAACCACGTAGGCAGGCTGTCCAGATATCTACCAGACTATCTGTTACTCCAGACCAAAATTTCAAAGTTGCTGCAAGCACTGGACTAGAACACCAGAGGCAGCTTCCCCTCCCCATGCCTAAACCTCAAGTAGAATGCTAAGATTATCTCTCCATGACCTCCAACACTAGCAAGCATTCCTCTTGGAATATACCCACTAACCAGGTCAGTAAAAGAGGCAACATTCAGACAACACACTTTCAGAAAATTCAGAGAACAAACAGAAACCCAGAGAAAAAAATACTCAAACAAAACAAACACAGAAATCAGCACCTAGACCTATAATCACCCCAATCCCAGATGTCTAGACACCAGAATAAGAACATAATCAATAAAAACCAAAGAAATATTTCACCAACAGAGCCAAGTAATCATACCACACTAAGTCCTGAATGTTCCCATATAGCTGAAAGCCCAAGAAAAAGACCTTAAAACCAACTATATGAAAATGATAGGGATCCTTAAAGAGGAAGTACATAAATTCATTAAAGAAATATAGGAAATGGGATTGCAAGCTTGTACAACCACTCTGGAAATCAGTTTGGTGGTTCCTCAGAAAATTGGACATAATACTACCAGAGGATTCCGCAATACCTCTCCTAGGCATATATCCAGAAGATGTTCCAACCGGTAAGAAGGACACATGCTCCACTATGTTCATAGCAGCCTTATTTATAATAGCCAGAAGCTGGAAAGAACCCAGATGCCCCTCAACAGAGGAATGGATACAGAAAATGTGGTACATTTACACAATGGAGTACTACTCAGCTATTAAAAGGAATGAATTTTTGAAATTCCTAGGCAAATGGATGGACCTGGAGGGCATCATCCTGAGTGAGGTAACACAATCACAAAGGAACTCACACAATATGTACTCACTGATAAGTGGATATTAGCCCAGAAACTTAGGATACCCAAGATATAAGATACAACTTGTTAAACGCATGAAACTCAAGAAGAACGAAGACCAAAGTGTGGACACTGTGCCCCTTCTTAGAATTGGGAACAAAACACCCATGGAAGGAGTTGCAGAGATAAAGTTTGGAGCCGTGACGAAAGGATGGACCATCTAAAGACTGCCATATCCAGGGATCCATCCCATAATCAGCTTCCAAACGCTGACACCATTGCATACACTAGCAAGAATTTGCTGAAAGGGCCCAGATATAGCTGTCTCTTGTGAGACTATGCCAGGGCCTAGCAAACACAGAAGTGGATGCTCACAGTCAGCTCTTGGATGGATCACAGGGCCCCCAATGGAGGAGCTAGAGAAAGTACCCAAGGAGCTAAAGGGATCTGCAACCCTATAGGTGGAACAACATTATGAACTAACCAGTACCCCGGAGCTCTTGACTTTAGCTGCATATGTATCAGAAGATGGCCTAGTCAGCCATCACTGGAAAGAGAGGCCCATTGGACTTGCAAACTTTATATGCCCCAGTACAGAGGAACGCCAGGGCCAAAAAGTGGGAGTGGGTGGGTACGGGAGTGGGGGGGCAGTGTATTGGGGACTTTTTGGATAGCATTGGAAATGTAAATGAGAAAAATACCTAATTTTTTTAAAAAAAAAAAAAAAGAAATATAGGCAAGCACAATCAAACAGTAACAAACACTTGAAGGAAATACATAAAATAGTTCAAAACCTAAAAATGGAAATAGAAGCAATAAAGAAAGCACAAACACCCTGATACTGAACTACACAGAGATTCAACAAAAAAGAAAACTTCAGACCAATTTTGCTTTTGAAAATTGTTGGGGGGGCTGGAGAGATGGCTCAGTGGGTAAGAGCACCCGACTGCTCTTCCGAAGGTCAGGAGTTCAAATCCCAGCAACCACATGGTGGCTCACAACCATCCGTAACAAGATCTGACTCCCTCTTCTGGAGTGTCTGAGGACAGCTACAGTGTACTTTACATGTAATAAAGAAATAAATAAAATCTAAAAAAAAAAAAAAAAAAAAAAAAAAAAGAAAATTGTTGGAAAAATATTTTTAAAAATTCTCACAAACCCAATCCAAGAACACATCAAAAACATCATTCCCCATGATCAAGTAGGTGTAAATACAGGGATGCAGGGAGAGTTCAGCTCAATATACAAATATTGATCAACTTAATCAACTGCATGTACAAACTGAAATTTTAAAATCACATAATAATCTCATCAGATGCTAAAAAAGCCTTTCACGAATCCAACATCTCTTCGTGTTAAGTCTAGAAGAAATCAGAGATTCAAGGCACATACCTAAACATAATAAAAGCAATTTACAGAAAGCCAAGGAAACATCAAATTAAATGGAGAGAAAAGTGAAGCTGTCTCATTAAAATCAGGAACAAGAGAAGACTGCCCATCTCTTCCTATCCCAGATACAATTTGAAGTTCTAGCTAGAGTAATAAGGCAACACAAGGAGATCAAAAGGATACAAATTGGAAAGGAAGAAGTCAAGATATGATAGTACACATAAGCAACCCCAAAAATTCTACAAGAGAATTCCTACAGCTGATAAACAACTTCAGAAAAACAGTTGGATATGAAATTAACTCAAACAATTTAGTAGAACTCCTTTATACAAATAATAAACAGGCTGAGAAAGAAAGTAGGGAAGCAACATCTTTCACAAGTGCCACAAATAATGGGAAATATTTTAGTGTAACTCTAATCAAGTAAGTGAAAGATCTGCATGACAAGAACATCAAGTCCCTGAAGAAAGAAACTGAGGAAGATTTCAGAAGATGAAAAGATAACCCATGCTCAGAGACTCATAGGATTAACATAATGAAAGTGGTCACCTCATCAAAAGCAAGCTGCAGACTCAATGCTATTCACACCAAAATCTAACACATGTTTCACAAACCTTGAAAGAGCAATTCTCAACTTCATACAGAACAACAACAACAACAAACCCAGGATAGCTAAAACAATCCTGAACAATAAAAGAAATTCTGGAGGAATCACCATCCCTGACCACAAACTGTACTGCAGAGCAATCGTGATAAAACTGACATGGTATTGGTACAGAAACAGACAGGTTGATCAATGAAATTGAATTAAGGACCTCCAAAAACCCATACACCTGGGGATCTTTGATTTTTGACAAACAAGCTAAAACCATACAATGGAAAAAAGAAAGCATCTTCAACAAATGGTGCTGGTCTAACTGTATGTCTGCATGCAGAAGAATGCAAATAGATTAATATTTATCAACCTGGACAAAACTCAAGCCCAAGTGGATCAAGGACCTCAACATAAAACTGGATACACTAAACCTAATAAAAGAAAGTGGGAAATAGCCTTGAACACGTTGGTACAGGAGACAATTCCTGAACAGAATTTCAATGGCTCAAGCCCTAAGATCAACAATTGGCAAATGGGATCTCATGAAAGGGAAAGCTTCTGTAAGACAATGGACACTGTCAATAGCACAAAATGGAAGCCTACAGATTGGGAAAATCTTCACTAACCCTATATCTGACAGAGGGCTAATATCCAAAGTCCATAAAGAATCCAAGAAGTTATACTCCAACAATTCAAATAACCCAATTAAAGATGGGGTACAGAGTTAAACAGAGAGTTCTCAACAGAGGAATCCCGAATGGCTGAGAAGCATTTAAAGAAATGTTCAAGATCCTTGGTCATCAGGGAAATGCAAATCAAAACAACCTTGAGATTCCACCTCACACCAGTCAGAATGGCTAAGATCAAAAACTCAGGTGACAGCAGATCCTGGTGAGGATGTGGAGAAAGAGGAACACTCCTCCATTGCTGGTGGGATTGCAAGCTTGTACAACCACTCTGGAAATCAGTCTGGCGGTTTCTCAGAATAGTAGAAATAGTTCTACCTAAGGCCCTGCTATACCACTCCTGGTCATAAACTCAAAAGATGCTCCAACATATAACAAGGACACATGCTCCACTATGTTTAGAGCAGCCTTATTTATAATAGCCAGAAGCTAGAAAGAACCCAGATGTCCTTCAACAGAAGAATGAATACAGAAAATGTGGTACATTTACACAATGGAGTACTACTCAGCTATTAAAAAAAATGACTTCATGAAATTCTTAGGCAAATGGATGGAACTAGAAAATATCATTCTGAGTGAGGTAACCGAGTCACAAAGGAACACACATGGTATGTGCTCACTGATAGGTGGATAGTATGGAAAGAGCATGGAATACCCACAGTACAACTCACAGACCACAGGAAGCTCAAGAGTTAGGAAGACCAAAGAGTGGATGCTTCAGTTCTACTTAGAAGGGGGAACAAAAGAATCAAGGGAAGTAGAGGGTGGGAGGAAGAGAAGAGAGGGAGGGGAAAGAGGGGCAGAACCAGGTATGGGAGGAGATGGAGGAGATGTGCAGAGGGAAAGGAAAATGAACAGAGGTGTATAGCAATGGGGGATGGGGAATTAGGGGTAGCAACTAGAAAGTCCCAGATGCTAGGAAAGCAAGAACCTCCAAGGACCCCACAGGGATGATATTAGCTGAAATACCCAACAAAGGGGAGGAAAAACTTATCGAGACCATATCCAGAGGTTAGGCGTGGCCCCTGGTTGAGCGATGGGGGCTACCCACCCATCTCCAAAATTTTAATCCAGAATTTCTCCTGTCTAAAGGAAATACAGGGACAAAGAATGGAGCAGAGACTGAAGGAAAGGCCATCCAGACCTTGCCCCACCTGGAGATCCATAGCACACGCAGACACCAAACCCAGTCACTATTGCAGATACCAAGAAGTGCTTGCTGACAGGAGCTTGATACAGCTGTCTCCTGAGAGGCTCTGCCAGATCTGGATCAATATAGATGTGGATGTTCACAGCCAAACATTGGGACTGAGCAAGGGGACCCCAATGGGGAAGTTAGGGCAAGGACTGTAGGAGCTGAAGGGGTTTGCAACCTCACAGGAAGAACAACAATATTAACCAACCAGCCCCCCAGCCCCTCAAAAAAAAAAAAAAAAAAAAACCCTCACAGCGACTAAACCATGATCCAAAGAGTACATAAAGGGTAGTCATGGCTCCAGCTGGATATGTAGCAGAGGTTTGTCTTATCTGGCATCACTAGGACGGGAGCCCCTTAGTCCAGTGGAGGACTGATGACCCAGGATAGGGGAACACTAGGCCAATGAGGCAGGAGTGGGTGGGTGGGTTGGGGAGCACCCTCATAGAGGCAAGGGGAGGGAGGGGGGATAGGGGGTTTATGGAGGGGAAACTGGGAAAGGGGATAACATTTGAAGTGTTAATGACTAAAATAACCAATAAAAAGATGAAAAAAAGAGAAATACTCCCTGGTAGAGGGAGTGAAATCAATAAGATACTATTTAACCTTGCCCCTGTGTGCAATGTTAGCTGCTGAGATCTACAACTTGACACACAAAGCTATGCACAATAGCCTGTGTCTCAAATTTTTGTGCTTGCTTAACTGTGTCAATGTGGATTTTACCTATCTGCATAGGATAGTCCCCTTAATTGAAAATTCAATATTCACTGGCTCAAGCTAACCTACCCAAATTTTACAACCACCAATCTGATCTGCTTTCATTCACATGCATGAATTAACACATGATAGGAAATTACAAAACCACTCACCCTGCCTAACTAAGGTTCTTCTTCAGAATGGTGCACTGACTCCCTTCCGCAGCAGTCTGCGATCTAGTTACTGCCTCCCCTGCTTCCCCTGCAGTGTACAGCAAACTGTTCCTCCTATTCTGGTCTGAAGACAAAAGCCATGCTCCACATGCAAACCCTTTTCCTGTTAGTGCAATGGTCATGACTCAAATGAGTGATTTTTTAAAACTCTGTTGTAACATAGCCATTTATCCTTAGAATTTAGGAAACTGAATCAAGCAAGGTCATTGCCCTGCGGATCAACTGACTAGGATCAAGGTGACCTGAGTCAACATAGCTTGACTCAGAAACATTTCTCGTTTACAAAAGACTGAAGATGCACCTGTCCTAGAACCTCTTCCCAGGGAAAAATCATCCCATACACAATTAAAGGATAATGAAAATCCCTTTCAAAATTGCATGCATTCAGCTCTGGCTAAGAGTAAAAGAGGAGCCATCCTAGAACAGATTCTGTATTCTACATACGCTATCACCCTTACGCCTCTTTAGGTTCAGGCCCCAGGTTATGTTTTGAACAATTTAAATATGAACTGGAGACTGCCAAGTCTAGCCACTTAGACAGACAGGAGATATACACAGTAAAAATATTCCCAGAATTATCCCTTAAGTACACCAGTGTCCTCAAACTACAGTGACAGGTCCTCAAAACTAAGTGACAGGGTGCCAAGTAGAAGGTTCCAGATAAAAAAGATAAGAAAAGTAGAAGATAGAAAATATAAAAGCTGGGGTGAGGAGGCCTTACACAAGCTGTTTTATACCAAGTAAGCTTCTTAGTAAGAACAGTATTTTCTATACTACTTCCAGGGGAAATGGGAGACTTCTTTGAAGTCAGCAGAAAATATCATACAAAGGACAAACTTAGGAGGAGTTTAATAAACAGGGCTGGACAGGGGAACACAAGGTCTTTCAAGAACAATATTGACCAAACCCACAGTAGCCATGGGACTGAGAGCCACAGCCCACTGTGGTGGGAAGAGCTGAAGCAACCTCTCCTGAAAGGCCCTGGCTCTAGACCACTACCAGCTCTCCCAAATATAGTCATGGCTTTAGAGAGTGTCTTACTTAGGGTTTTATTGCTGTGAACAGACACCATGACCAAGGCAATTCCTGTAAGAACAACACTTAATTGAGGCTGGCTTACAGACTCAGAGGTTCAGTCCATTATCAAGGCAGGAGCATAGCAGCATCCAGTCAGGCATGGTGCAGGAGGAGCTGCGAGTTCTACATCTTCATCTGAAGCTTGCTAGCAGAATACTGGCTTCCAGGCCGCTAGGATGGGGGTCTTAACCCCCAAACCCAGTGATACACCTACTCCAACAAGGCCACACCTACTCCAGGAGGACACCACCTTCTAAAAGTGCCACTCCCTGGGCTAAGCACAGTCAAACCATTACAGAGAAGGAGCTCTATTTTATTCTCAATAAATCAGGGCCTTAAGGAAAGCTGCCAAGTCCTAGGCCTCAGACTGTTACTAGCTCTGAATGCATGTTCCTGGGCCTGAGAAAAAGCTATGTCATTCTCCATACATGAGGGCTTCATGGAAAGCCTTGCTTTATCAGGACAGCCCTCAACACAACCAAGCCCTTTCCTTTCAAAGAGTTATCACCTAGCGTACTCTTGCCCATATGGCAGAACAAGAAGAAAATATACCTGTAGAGTACATCAGGTCTTTTTTTTTAATACAGTATTTCTTTCTTTCTTTTTTAAAGATTTACTTATTTGTTATTTATATGAGTACACTGTAGCTGTCTTCATGCATACCAGAAGAGGGCATCAGATCCCATTACAGATGGTTGTGAGTCACCATGTGGTTGCTGGGATTTGAACTCAGGACCTCTGGAAGAGCAGTCAGTGCTCTTAACCAGTTGGTTATGACCCTGTAATGCCCCCTGAGAGCAGCTTGATAGAGGCCTGTTTTTAGACCTAGTGGCTGGTTGTAAATCAGGGGAGTGTCCTTTGTTATGGTTTGGAACCATATTTCAGGACAATCCTAGTCAACAAACATGTGTATCCTAGCATCTTAATCTCTAACAGGTCTGGTTAGCATACTACTTCTCTGTAGGAAGTCTTAGCTTGATAGCCGGGCGGTGGTGGCTCACGCCTTTAATACCAGCACTTAGGAGGTAGAGGCAGGCAGATTTCTGAGTTCGAGGCCAGCCTGGTCTACAAAGTGAGTTCCAGGACAGCCAGAGCTACACAGAGAAACCCTGTCTCGAAAAAGCAAAGAAAAAAAAATTATTTGATATCACTTACTCTTTCTAAGCACTGGTAACTACTTCACATCATCTTCTACATTACAGCTAGATATTGGAGTGCTGCTACACAGCACTTGAGATACCTTGTACAACCTCCACAAGATTAACTCCAAATGGATCTTACACCTAAATGTTAAATGCTAAGAACTTGTAGAAGACACTAGAGAAACTAGGGCTATCCAAGTTTGTCTTCCTGCCAAGGATGTTTCTACACAGAAGACCCTGCTTCAAATGCACTGATCCAGCCTCCAAAGTGAAGTAATTCTGAGGCCACCACGAGGTCCAGGGAGTGACTAGAGACCAGAGGGGGTGCAACAGGCTGCCGCTTCCCACTCAGCCCCAGGAAGGACCTACCACTCCAGCTCCCAGCTGCTCAGTCGCCTGCTTCTCCCCTTTGCAGACTATGACCTTGCGCTCACAATATCAAGATTTTGGATCTTGTCTGATTTCCCCTCACAGCATCCAGCAGCAGCACACAGAGCACAGCACACCAGATCAGTCAAACCTGCTCAGCTACAGAACGGAACCTGCAGCAGGGCACCCCGGGGGAGCTGGGGGGGGGGGGGAGACCCTCCTCCTCTTCTGACTGGCAGGTGTGCCTGCAGGCCCTGATTGACCAACAAGTCTTGAACATCTTGAGTACCTCCGTTAGGGTTGGAGCGTGCTGAAGTGTCCAGGGCCAGACCATTTCCAGATATACAAAGATCCGCATTTCCAAAGTCCTTGTGCCTTCCCACCCAGCCTCTGGGGAGGACCCACCACTCTCACTCCGGCTGCTCTTCCCCTTGCCGTGGGGAAGTGACCCTGCTCTCACCATGCCGTGACTGCAGAGCTTGCCTGAGCTCTCCTAGCCGCACCAAACAGCAGTACACAGAGCACGTCACACGGAACCGTTCGAGCTTCTCAGCGGCGGAGCTGGACTTGCAGTATGGCACCCGGAAGAACCCGCCTCTTCTGACTGAGAGGCCTTCCTGGAGAACCTGATTGGCCAATGAGTCTTGAGTGACAGGAACACATCCCTTTGGGTTAGAGTGTGTTAAAGAGACAGAGCATAGTGGTTCCTGGGCCAGGCTTCCACGCCGAGGACCGACCTTTCCCAGATATGCAGAGATTCGCATTTCAATAGCACTTTTTCTTGTCCTCCAATAGCTACCACAGCCAGCCCTTAGGGAGGCCCTGCCACGGACCACCCCAGTCGGGTATGAGGGTTCCTGGGAAGAGGATCCTCGAAGGCTAGGTGGGTAAGGATTTGGCGGTGACAAAACAAACACAGAGGCAGTTTGAATCTGAATATATTTTGCAGTCCTCATGCAAGGGTTTTTATGCATAAAGAAACAAATATTACAACTCTGAGCAGATGTGTTCAGTGAAGCAGTCAGATAGAACATATATCATCATAGTCATTTGGCACAATAAAATACAGAATCATCCAAGAATTACAACTTCTCAAAAAGTGTGTTCATTGACGCAATCACGGATAGAACAGGTAATGAAAGAACTCAGTGGGGAAACCCCCACTCAGCTCCCGATTCGGCGTGCACCCAAGAATCGCGAATAGAACACAACACCTTGATGTAACAACAAGAGGTTTTTTAATGGCGGAGCTCCGGGTCGAAACGTATCTCACACAACAGGAGACAGTGGATTCGACCACGAGGCTTGGAAGCTAGGGGTTTTTATAGAAAAGGAGTGGGGCTGGGGGAGGAATTGGCGCGGTTTCACATGATTGGTCCATTTAAACATCAGCAGCCTGTAACATTTAACTTAGGTCAGAGGGGTGGGAGCTAGGGAGGCGATGGGCTTGCCCGGGCATGTCCTGGTCTGTTCTGCTGTGTTCTCAGCCCCAGGTTTCAAAGCTCACAAACAACTCTTTGGGCTATTTAACATACATTACATGAATTACAGTTTTATTTCCTTTCAGTAACATCATTGTTATTTGGCACAATAAAAATCATCTAAGGCTAGTGGCAAATTTCCAAGAAGAAATTAATACATTTTTAAGGTCAGTTATTGTTTAACATTTAGTACCTGATTTTTTGTAAATCTTCAAAGCATAAATTTAAACTATTTTAATTCTTTTTATTTAAAGGCTTCCTTAAACAATTTACCAAAGCCTACTTCCGATGATGTAAGACCCCGAGCAGTGACAGTAGGGGGCTTTTAACAGCTAGCTGAGGAATTGGGAGGAGTTTGGAGGAGAGTTGAGAGGAGTTGGGAGGAGATAGGAAGAGTTGGGAGGAGTTGGGAAGAGTTGGGAAGAGTTGGGAGGAGAGTTGGCTACAACTCTTTAGCCTCCTCTCTGGTGTCTATCTCCATGTCCTTGTAGGTCTTCCTACAATTATCGCATCTCTGGCTGTAAGGCACAGAAACAAAAAGGCTTTTGGCTGGCTATAGAGAACAAAGAGCTTCTTTCTGGCTGTATTTTTAGAGATCAGGGAAAACAAGCTTGGGGAACGTCCAGGGGCTTTACCTTCTAGGGAGAAACTCTCTAAGTCGGGTCTCACATTGACACTCATGCAGCCCTATAGTTTTATTGTTAGGAAAGTTTTTATTTATCAATACTATCTTGTAAGTGATTTATAAAGTGAAACACTGGTTTTCCTGGAGATATAAGGTCATGGCTAGTGACCCCCATCTTAAGGAATGGTTTCTTACCTGTTATTCTCGCTTAAGATCATAACTTAGGCTGTCAGGAACATCTCGTAAATAAGAAAAAGAATAAAAAAAGACAAAACAGATAAATTGCCATGAGAACTACGGCTCAATATTTGTTCTGGCCAAGAGTTCCACAACCTGTTCTAGGAGGGCTCCTTTTTTTGAAGTTTTTACTTCTGTCTGTGGAACTTGTCACACAGATTCTATTGTGGTTGGTGTGGAACAGTGGCACTTTTTCTTGTCTTTCAATAGCTACCACAACCAGCCCTAGGGAGGCCCTACCACTCCATCTCCTTGCTGCTCAGCTGCCTGCTCCTCCTCTTTATGGGCCTTGACCCTGCTCTCACCTCCACTGTGACTTCAGAGCTTGCCTGGGCTCCCCTCACAGCACTCAATAGACACAGCCCTTTTTTTCCTCCTGGAATCAAGGTGTATAGCTTGCTTAGCCTATTACTCAACTCACAGTGGAGTTATCAGTCTGTCCCACAATTGGAAGGGTGCTCAGAATATTAAGCATTAATGAGAGATTTTAGGGAACAAGATTTTGGTTTTGTAGCTTCATGCTAGGTTCAGCTACTTTAACCTGTGGGGAATAAGACAAAACTTGAAGAAAAACAGGAAACAGATGACAAACACTGTGGAGCACTACTGTGAGTGAGCATATCTTCCTCAGTGGGAAGGTGAAAAACAAAAACAAAAACAAAACCCCACAGCTGTCTTAGTCTAGGATGTCCAGATGAACAAAATCGATAGATTGAGTCTACATATGTAGAAGTATTTGTATACCCACAGAAAGTTGAAGAATACACTAGTGGTTCAGTCCATGTGGCTGAATGTGTCAGTGGTCTTCAATAGGTAACATAATCCTCAAGAAGCAGGCTCTAATGCCATTAAAAAATGAACTTGCTATCCAGAGGTAGGGAAAGCGAAAGAGAAAGAACTAACATCTTCAATGTTCTTCATATATGTAGGCTGCCACCAGAAGCTTTGGCCTAGGTTAAAACTGGATCGTGTCACCTCAAAAGAATCAGATTAAAGAAGGGTTTTCCCCAAATCCCCTCAGTACCCAACTCTTTGGGTTTTAGTTAACTCCAGATGTAGTCATGTAGACTAAGAATAATAGCCATCACAACAGCCAAGACAGAGGAACTGAGATAATTTCCACTCTGCCTCCTTCCCATGGTAGTCCAGGAAAGCATGAGAGTCATTCCAAAGCAGTGATTTTATTCAACAAAGGAAATGTTGCCATTTACTTAGGAAGTCTGGATATGATATGTTTGCCTAGTCGTAAGCATGTTAAGTTAAATCCTTTTCTGAATGTGGTCAGAGTGTAATAGCAGAGATATTTGAGAACATTCTTAGCTCGAAGTCATGCAGAAGGATGTGAATTATGAAAATGATGGACAGAAACGCCTCTGGAATGTTCATCCTATGCCATAAGGTCTTAGCTAAACACAAGTAAGCGACACTGTGACAGTGGATTGCTCAGGAGCCAATGCTACCTATCGATTATGATATGTGATCTAACAGACAGAGATATCAATGCCTCAATTCTCGCATATACAAAGAACAAAAAAAAAATGAAAATTCAGAAAACATAAAGGAAAAGTCCTTTATCAGCACTATGAATACTGTTCTTAGAGGAGCAGCTTTGCTGAACTATTCTATCTTCACAGTAAATCTGTTTTGCCACTGAGCAGGCTGGCTCAGAGGAGTACCACAGCTGCTTCCGTGCAAGACCAGGAGTTCATTTTAAGTGCTCCTTACTTTCTGCACATCTCAGGGCTGTGACATCACTATATAGAATCCTATTTTTTTTTAAGGTTTACTTATATTTTATATGTGTGTGTGTTTGTCTGTATGTGTCTGTGTTCAGTGCCAACAGAAGAAAGCAGGAGAATCCTGGGACTAGAGTTACAACAAGTGGTTAGCTACCATGTGGTTTCTGGGAGGGGAACCTGTGTTCTCTGTAACAACACCTATTGATCTTAACTGCTAATGTATATCTCTGGCTACCTTTTAATTTAAAATTTATTTTATGCATTTAAATTAAACTATATTACATCACTTCCCCCCCCTTCCAGTTCTCTCTCCATCCCTTCCTAAATTCTTCTCAGCCAATTTCTTCCTTGTTAAGTATGTGTGAATAAATATGCTCATATGTGACACCCTCTTCCCCAGCCTGTGATGGACAAGCAAGCAGGTCTTGAGCATCCACCAGACAGGCGGAACAGAACTTGGATAAGCAGACCTTGAATATTTGCCACAATAAGCAGGATTTACAGACTCTGTACAACAGGCTCTACTGGCCTGAACAGAAACATCTGCTTTGGCTGCAGCTATGAGCTTTGATGTACTGGAATTTATGGGCTGACAAGATATGGAAACTTATCAAATTGGCTGCTATGCTTTTGTTACCCTACATCACTGTTCTGGGGATGGGTTTTGTGGTTTTCCCTTTTGTATACACGGTGCTGAATATGAAACTTTGAGCCTTGATCAGAACCTTGTCTTGGCTTCATGTTTCTCTTGCGCGCGCGCGCGCGCACACACACACACACACACACACACACACACACCCTTTCATTTCCAGCCCTCTATTCAGGTGAGTCCTGCATGACAATAATCCACTGGACAGCTACAGTCAAATATATTAATACAATTTGCTTATTCCATTTCTGTTGATTGTGTGCATATGATTTCAGGATTGACCATGTTGCATTAGATAGCTAAATAGGAAGCTTGTTTGCCTGATGCTAATTTTCCCACCAGCTGGAGAGTTCCACTTTTTAATGGGCAACAGGATGTTGAGGTTTGGAGCTAAATTTCTAGACAATCCTGGTGAACAAACATGTGTATCTTAGCTTCCTATTCTCTAACAGGTCTTGCACTCACAAATAACTAGTGAAATCTGGAATGTTAAAAACATCACAAGGAGGGGGGGGGGGCTGGTGAGATGGCTCAGCGGTTAAGAGTGCCGACTGCTCTTCCAAAGGTCCTGAGTTCAAATCCCAGCAACCACATGGTAGCTTACAACCATCCATAACGAAATCTGATGCCCTCTTCTGGAGTGTCTGAAGACAGCTACAGTGTACTTACATATAATAAATAAATAAATAAATAAATAAATAAAACATCACAGGGGCCTTTTCTCCATAAAGGAGATAAAATACTTGCATTAAATCCAAAAGACTGGGAGTAGATTTTTTATTGGTTATTTTATTTATTTATTTATTTATTTATTTACATTTCAAATGTTGTCCCACTTCCCAGTCCCTGCTCCGCAAACCCCTCATTCCATTGCCCATCCCTTTGTCTCTAAGAGGGTGCTCTGCCACCCACCCGCCCACTCCTGCCTCACTTCTCTAGCATCTCCCTCTGCTGGGACATCAAGCCTCTACAGAACCAAGGGCCATTCCTTCCACTGATGGCAGATAAGGCAATCCTCTGCTACATATGCAGCTGGAGCCATGGACCCATCCATTTTTGGTTGGTGGTTTAATCCCTGAGAGCTCTGGGGCATCTGACTAGTTGATATTGTTGATCTTCTTATGCGGTTGCAATCCCCTTCAGCTCCTTCAGTCCTTCCCCTAACTCCTCCATTGGTGTCTCCAGGCTCAGTCTGATGGTTGGCTATGAGTATCTTCATCTTTATTTGTTGGGTGCTGGCAGAGCCTCTTAGGGGACAGCTATACCAGGCTCCTGCCAGGAAGCACTTCTTAACATCAGCAATAGTGTCAGCGTTTGGTGTCTGCAGATGGAATAGATCTCTAAGTGGGGAAGACTCTGGATGACCTTTCCTTCAGTCTCTGCTCATTTTTTTAGACCCTGCATTTCCTTTGGACAAAAACAATTATGGGTTAAAATTTTTGAGATGGGTGTGTGACCCCCATCCCTCAAGTGGGGGGCTGCCTATTTACTGGAGCTGAACTCTACAAGTTCTATCTCCTTTGTTGGGTATTTCAGCTAATGTCAACCCTGTTGGGTCCTAGGAACTTCTCACTTCCCTAGCACTTGGGACTTTCTAGTGGCTACTCCCAAATCCCCCCAACCCCCGCTCCTACATATTTCTATTCATTTTCCTGACCCTTTGTTATTCTCTCCTCTCTACCTGATAGTGCCCCCCCCTCTTTTTCTACTCCGTTCTCCTTCCCAGGTCCCTCCCTCCCTCTACCTCCTGTGATTATTTTGTTTCCCTTTCTTAGTAGGATTGAAGCATCCACATTTTGGTCTTCCTTCTTGTTACGCTTCATTGGTGGGAGCCGACTCCTAGCAGAATGCAGCTATCATCTCTGCAGCCATCTTGGCCATTTACTTTCAGGTTGATACTTTTCCACCCTGACAAGAGACTTGTTTTCCTCTCATGATATTTTTGCAAGCAGCCCACCACAGCTGAGCACACTCTGATAGCATCTTATTCTTCTTAGATGCATCCTGGACTTGGAGTTTAGTGCCCACAGCTGCAAGGCACTTGTGGTTAAGTGTCTCCAGCTGCACTCCCCTGCTTGTGCTTATATACCCATAATTGCCTTTCAATAAATGAGACTTGATCAGACAGACTGTCTTGTCTCTATTCTTCACGTCTCTTCCCACTCCATCCCCACTCTCTCCCTTGCAGACTCTGTTGACTGACCCACAGGCTGGATCACTTCATATGGTTTCTGAGTTGTATTGTAGTTATTCTGAGCTTTTTGCCTAATATCCACGTGTCCATGAATGCATACCGTGTGTGTCCTTTTCATCTGGATTACCTCACTCAGGATGATATTTTCTAGTTCCATCCATTTGCCTGGAAATTTCATAAAGTTATTGTTTTTTAATAGCTGTGTAGTACTTCATTGTGTAAATGTACCACATTTTCTGTATCCATTCTTCCATTAAGTGACATCTGGGTTGTTTCTAGCTACTAGCTATTATAAACAAGGCTGCTGTTAACATAGTGGAGCACATGTCCTTGTTATATGTTGGAGCATTTTTGGGTACATGCCCAGGAATGGTATAGCTTAGTCTTCAGGTAGAGCTAGTTCCAACTTTCTGAGGAACAACCAGATTGTTTTCCAAAGTGGTTTTACCAGCTTGCAATCCCTCCAACAATGAAGGAGTGTTTCTCTTTCTCCACATCCTCCTCAGAATCTGCTGTCACTTGAGTTTTGCAACTTAGCAATACTGATTAGTATGAGGTGTAATCTTAGGGTTGTTTTGGTTTTAATTTCTCTGATGAATAAGGACTTTGAACATTTCTTTAATTGCTCCTCTGCCATTCTAGATTCTTCTGATGTGAATTCTCTGTTTAGCTCCGTACCCCGCTTTTAATTGGGTTATTTGGTTTTTGTAGGTTAACTTCTTGAGTTCTTTATATATTTAGGGTATTAGCCCTCTGTCA
This sequence comes from Mus musculus, assembly GCF_000001635.26. Classification (NCBI taxonomy): domain Eukaryota; kingdom Metazoa; phylum Chordata; class Mammalia; order Rodentia; family Muridae; genus Mus; species Mus musculus. The sequence goes on along the minus strand of NC_000074.6, from coordinate 4,606,054 downwards.
GATGTAGGGTTAGTGAAGTTTTTTCCCCAATCTGTTGAATGCCAATCTGTCATATTGATGGTGTCTTTTGCCTTACAGAAGTTTTTCAGTTTCATGAGGTCCTGTTTATCAATCATTGATCTTAGAGCCTGATCCATGGGTATTTTGTTCACGAAATTTCCCCTTGTGCCAATGAGTTTGAGGCTCTTTCCCACTTTCTCTTTTATTAGATTCAGTGTATCAGGTTTTATGTTGAGGTCCTTGATCCACTTGGACTTGAGCTTTGTGCAGGGTGATAAATATGAATCTATATGCATTCTCTTCCATACAGACCTCCAGTTAGACCAGCAACATTCATTGAAGGTGCTTTCTTTTTTCCACTGTATATTTTTTACTTCTTTGTCAAAGATCAAGTGTCCATAGGTGTGTTGGTTTACTTCTGGCTCTTTGATTTTATTCCATTGATCTACCTCTCTGTTTCTGTACCAATTCCATGTGGCTTTTTATCCACTGCTTTGTAGTACAACTTGAGGTCAGAAATGGGGGTTCCCCTGGAACTTCTAGGTGGGAGACAGGAGGGGCAGGGAGAGGGGCAAAGGGAAAAGGATCAGTTATGGGAAGTGCGGGGAGGGGGGCAGGAGAGAAGTGCAGAGGGGTCCCTCTAGAATGTACCATAGAGCAGAGAGGTGAAAGAATCTAAGGAATTAATGGGGGTGACCTTAGCCAAAGTGCCCACTTTTGGGAAGAGGAAACAGGAAGAGTTCACGTACAGTAGATAAACAGAGCCTAAAGCAGAGGGACAGAGTACTGACCCAGAACTGCTCATGTCTAAAAGAATTACAGGTACAAAAATGGAGAAGAAACTGAAGGAAAGGAGATCCAGTAGTTGGCTCAACTGGGATCCATCTCATGGGAGGGCACCAAGACCTTCCACTATTGCTGATGCTATGATGTGCTTACAGATGGGAGTCTGGCATGACTGATTGCTGAGAGGCCCTACAGGCAGCTGACTGAGACAGAAGCAGATATTTACACCCTACCATTGAACAGAAGTCAGGACCCTTATGGTTGAACTAGGGGAAGGATTGAAGAAGTTGAAGGGTAGAGCAACCCCATAGGAAGACCAGCAGTCCCAGATCCCATGGAGCTCCCAGAGACTGAGCCACCAACCATGAGAATACACAGGCCAGTCAGAGGCCCCTAGCACAAATAGAGCAGAGGTCTGCCTGGTCAGGCGTTAGTGGTAGAAGATTTGCTTAGTCCTTGAGGGACTTGAGGCCCCAGGGAAGGGGGAGGCCTGGTGGGAGGAGGGATGGATGAGGAACTGTGGGAGGAGAGGAGGATGTGTGTGTGTCAATGACTAGAATGTAAATAGGTAAAATAATTAAAATTGAAAAAAAATTTACTAGGTTAATAGAAGATAGTATGTAAAACAATGCTTGTTTAATGTATTAAAGCTGCATCTCCAAGTATTTGTTTACAAGAACATAGCTTGCTGGCAGCCAAATTTTGTAACATAAAAGTAATTCACTTGGTATTTAGTTTAGAATATACTTAACTGTTGGCATTGTTTATACTCGGTCTTGCTTTCTAAAAATTATAGTTGTGCTCCATGTCTTCACACTTTTTTTTTCCCTGAGACAGGGTTTCTCTGTATAGCCCTGGCTGTCCTGAAGACCAGAAATCCAGCTGCCCCTGTCTTCACACTTTTAAAGGTCCTGTATTTTGAGATTACAAAAGCACACAATTGAGAGATCTTAACTTTTTTAAACAAAGTTTTGGGGTTTTACAGAAAATTAAAAACTGAGTGTTTTAAAAAAACAGCTTTTAAAATGTTTAAAGTTATACAGCTATGGGACATTTAAAAGTTTATCAGATATTTATTATAATGCCTTTTTAATATATGATCTTGATGAACAGGTAAAGAAAAGAGTAAAAGTTATTGCCACAATTAGATACTGGAGACTGAAGTGTTCTATCTTATAATGTGAATGACTTTAGGCATCCTGACAAAGAACTTGGAACAGTTACTCAAGCGTAACTCAAGGGTAATTTTTACAAGGGTAGTCTAGGGATGCCTTCAAATCAGATGTTTTTTTTATGATTGGGATCACTGAAACATAAAAACATAAAAGGATTATCACTGGCCTAAAAATATGTCTGTCCTTATGTAAGGTCTATTCAGGCTAACAAAGACTGATTTAAATATGTATGCACAACCTCCTTGTTTTTACTAATATCCTTAAACTGTAGCTATTTTTTGGTAAAGTGAATCATACAAGAAAACTGTTATGATCTATGATGGTACACCACATAAAAATCAAGAAAATTCCTGGTCTCTATGTTATAAGTCTTACCTTGCTACTGAAAGAGTGTCAATTCAGAAATTGACAGTTTTATTGTAAACTTTTAAATATAATTAAGAAATGCAAGTTAATAGTCACCTTATAAATGATCAAAGTCTTTAATATGTTTAGAACTATATTTATAGTCATGCTAAATCCTCATGTAATTGATTACATGAAGTTTTGTTTAGCTTCCAGCTTTATGAGCAAATTACTAAAAACAGACAAGGATTGTTTAACTCTGATATTCTTCGTAGATACAGGCCCTCAAAGCTATCATAGATCTGCTGTATATGGCATTTAAGATATTTAAACTATGAATGACAGAGACGCTCAGATCTTAATAATGACCCCTAAGGTCTCCAAGAAGATAATGGACACAGCAAAAGGATTCTACCTGATTGCGGCAATATAAACCACTGGGAAAGTTTGTTCCAATGCCTCTCCAACTGCTAGGGCATAAGCAGCATACTGGAGGATTGATTGCCCCACTCTGCCTAGACAAAGTGAAGTCAGTCCTTCCCATGCTCCTCCTCCATGAGAATGTATACCTTTACCTTCACCATGGAGACCACAGGACCCTGGGATGGCTGTCTGGGTAATGGACTATGGATTAGTTCCTGTCATTTTAACTGCTACACAGGCTGTTAAAATTTATCCTTCTCAGGTCATGATCACATTGATGGCTAAACTAACTGTAGCTTTGTCATGTAGGCAACATCAGACAATCAGCTCTTTCCCTGAAGACTACAGCCACCTTATTAGTTCATTAGTTAATTAAAGCTACTGGGTCTCTCTCTTTTTTTGAGGGGGGGTGTTTTGTTGTTGTTGTTTTGTTTTTTGAGACAGGATTTCTCTGTGTAGCCCTGGCTGTCCTGGAACTCACTTTGTAGACCAGGCTGGCCTTGAACTCAGAAATCCACCTGCCTCTGCCTCCTGAGCGCTGGGATTAAAGGCGTGCGCCACCACGCCTGGCTACTACTGGCTACTACTGGGTCTCTTTTTAAGAAATGCTAAACAGATTTATCTTTCTTTCTGGATTCATGTGAAAGGACAATCAGGTTTCAGAAGTAACTTTTCACTAAAAGATCATGCTTTACAATGACTGTTTTCAATAGTAATTCCTATGTCTCTAGTAAATGACTAAAAATGGTTCAAAGTCCATATACAGCCTAAGGACATAAAAACAAATCTAAGTTCTGAAAGACCCACAATGTGAGGACTCTCCCACGTTCTGACTCAGGAGAGGTGACACTCCAAATCACTCACGAGAAACGGTCTTGCTGCAAACTGCAAGAGGACTTTTATTTCAAGAGCGCTCTTGGGCCCACAGTCATACACCACACAGGGGTAGAGGACTGTGGCACCCCGAGTAGCTAGGAAAGGGGGTATTTAAAGGAAGAAACCACAACTCAAGGAGGTGGGAAGGGCGTTGTTGGAAAATACCAAAAATACCAGTTAAGAGTCACGAGGAAGTGGAAAGTCAAGACAGTTTTCTAGGAGCCTCTAACAATAACACATTTGCATAGCAGGTTCCAGCAACAGTCAGGGTGGGTCAGGGTGACTTTCTTTGAACGAATGCTCCCTGAACCCAGGAAGTGGGTGGGTGGAGGAATGTCACTATCTGTTTTATGATTAGCAAGCCTTGGAGTATTGAGTCACAAAGGTCACATTCTCAAGCCTGGGCCTAAAGGCCTAGAATTTTGTTTTTACATTAGACTTTTTCAGTTCTAATGATCTTAAAACTTATATAGACTATATAGAGATATGGTCTGTCTCAGATTTCTATCCCTTTCTATTCTGTTATTGTGGTATTTCAGAAGTTCACTGTTTGATGGAGCACTGACTGCTTAGTACTTACAAATAAGCTCAGGATTTTGTGTTTTCTTTGATTGTCTTCTAAATATAACTTTAAGATGCTTTTCATTAGGCTAAAATATCTTTCCAATCTATGTAGCTTGATCTCTGAACACACACTCCACAATACACACACGTACTCACACATTCATATTCAAAATGTATATACATACATATAAACACACACACACATATCTATATATGACCCAATCATGGATCAGTCAATGGGGTCTGCTGACAGCACCTGCACCATCAGTGTTACCAAGAAATGGGGACAAAGACCTGAGGATTTGAAAGAAAACACAGACACAGGTCATTTGTGAGAAGAGAATGCCGCTTTACTTAGGAATTCAACTCATATATATCTCCAGGCCAAACGGAATAAAAAAAACCCAGAAGCACAGTGGAAAAGTATCTGGTAAACAAGTTCATGTTTACATGGGCCAGGCAGGAACAAGAAATGACTCAGGGCTATTGCAGTTTGGCTAAAAACACAGTGTGCTGATGCCTTGGGTGGCAAGCTAGCAAAGCAACTCATCTTAGAGAGGGTGTCAGGGCCCAACAGTCTGCAAGGGAGAGAGTGGGGATGGAGGGACAAGAGATGAAAAGAATGGAGACAAGACAGTCTGTCTGATCAACTCTCATTTATTGAAAGGAAATTATGAATATATAAGTGCCAGTGGGGAGTGCAGCTGGAGACACTTAACCACAAATGCCTTGCAGCTGGGGGCACTAAACTGTCAGGAGCCATAATGGGACAAGCTGATAACTAGCAGGTGATCATTCTGAAATGGCCTGCTTTGTATTATTATATAATCTGCCACAGGTGCGCCCTTATTAAGCAAGGCAGTAAGGGATTTATTTTAGGAAAGATTCCTGCTATTAATATTCTTTTCCTGCTATTATTAAACATATATAATAACCACTAAGTAATAGCACACCCCTTTCGAGCAGATCTCTGCAGATCCACAAAGATATACTGTCTTATAGTGATGCTATATAGATGACTTAAGTCTTTATGATGATCCTATAAGAATCCTAAAATTATATCATTGATTATTAAGTTCATTTATAGTGGGACTGCTATTAGGTCCTTTTTTGATAGTCAAAACTTCAATGAGAACTCTGGCAGTCTCCCAAGTGTCACCAATTAATTGCTCTTAGATACTAACCAGACTTTCTCCTACTCAGAGCACATTCCAAGAGGTTGTAAAACCATTAACCAAAGGCCATAAAAAGGGAACTAATGATTTATTATAGGTGTTAGTACAGAAGATAAAATACCGACTGGGTTTATCTATACAAAACTTCACCAATAACTTAGTTATGGTTTTAAACCTTCAGTGAACCTGTGGAGCTGAGACAGGTGATGGATGTTTAGCCAGATAATCACTCCTAATGGATTTGCATGTAAACATTCTCTGTTGTAAACTTCTACTTCAGTTTATGATTTGATTTTCTGTGTGAACTTTTGATGAACTTTTTAACACGTGATCATGTATTCTGAAAGATGTTTAAGGGCTGAGGACTAAGAGAAGAGTCAGAACTGAGGGACTGAGGTGAGAAGAATGGATGTGAGAAGAACTGAGCTAAGAGAGGAACTGAGCTGAGGAGAAGTTTTTAGACAGAACACGTTTTAGATTAGAAGGAGAATGCAGAGTCAAATAACTTAGAAACTACAGGTAACAAAACACTAAGAGAGTAATGTGCAGAATGCAGAGGGAAAGAGGAAAACAGAAGATGCTGCAGAGAGCAGAAGGAGCGGGCAGGCTTCCCCTTACCATGGGACAGAACAGTCCCATGGTAAGGACAAGGCAGGCTTAGTCTTATTAAAAGAAACAAAACTTTTTTCTTACAATCATGGATTTATTTCATCTAGCATTAAAAGGGTAGAAGCCTTTTCTTTCTCCATGTAATAAAAATAGGTAAGGACTCTGCGGTGACAAACAAACACAAAGACAGTTTGAATCTGAGTATATTTTGCAGTTCTCAAACAAGGGTTTTTATGTATAAAGAAACAAGTTTTACAACTCTGAGAAGATGTGTTCAGTGAAGAAGTCAAATAGAACGAATATTATTATAATCATTTGGCACAGTAAAATACAAAAATCATCTAAGGCTAGTGGCAAATTTCCAAGAAGAAGTTAATAAATTTTTATGATTAGTTATTGTCTAACATCTAGTACCTATTTTTTTGTAAATCTTCAAAGCATAAATTTAAACTATTTTAATTCTTTTTATTTAAAGTTTTCTTAAACAATATACAAAAGCCTACTTCCAATGACACTCATGCAGCCATATAAAACTTTATTCTTTTCTTTCCTTCTCTCTTTCTTTCTCTCTTTCTTTCTTTCTTTCTTTCTTTTTTTTTTTTTCCCGAGACAGGGTTTCTCTGTATAGCCCTGGCTGTCCTAGAACTCACTTTGTAGACCAGGCTGGCCTCAAACTCAGAAATCTGCCTGCCTCTGCCTCCCAAGTGCTGGGATTAAAGGCATGTGCCACCACCGCCCAGCTCATATAACTCTTTATTATTAGGAAAGTTTTTAATCTATCAAAACTATCTTGATTTATAAAGTGAAGCACTGGTTTTCCTGGAGATATAAGGTCATGACTAGTGGCCCCATCTCAAGGAATGTTTTTTTTGCTTAAGATCTTAGTCTAGGCTATCAGGAACATCTTTTTTTTTTTTTTTTTTTTTTTTAGATTTATTTATTTATTATATGTAAGTACACTGTAGCTGTCTTCAGACACTCCAGAAGAGGGAGTCAGATCTTCTTACAGATGGTTGTGAGCCACCATGTGGTTGCTGGGATTTGAACTCCAGACCTTCAGAAGAGCAGTCGGGTGCTCTTACCCACTGAGCCATCTCACCAGCCCGGAACATCTTGTAAATAAGAAAAAGAATAAAATGGATAAAACAGATAAATTGCCATGAGAACTATGGCTCAATATTTTGTCTTGACCAAGAGTTTCACAGCTGGTTCCAGGAGGCCTCCTCCTTTTGAAGTTTCACCTCAGTCTGTGGAACTTGTCACACAGATTCTACTGGGGTTGCTGTGGCAGACAGCCTCACCCAATTCCATGTTCTTTGTGTCTGCTTTCTTATGGTTGAAACTGATCAGCCATCCCTCTTGTCTTCCTATCATACATTCACCATCATTACATACTCGCCTTAACTAACATAAAAGATACAATACAAGCAATTGCATTTCATTATTAAGTCATTTTTTTCTAGCCTGATGGTTTTAATTTTGTTTTTGTTTTAAAATTTGGTCGTGGGGCTGGTGAGATGGCTCAGTGGGTAAGAGCACCCGACTGCTCTTCCGAAGGTCTGGAGTTCAAATCCCAGCAACCACATGGTGGCTCACAACCATCCGTAACGAGATCTGGCGCCCTCTTCTGGAGTGTCTGAAGACAGCTACAGTGTACTTACATATAATAAATAAATAAATCTTAAAAAAAAAAAAAAAAAATTTGGTCGTTTTGTTTCTGCAAGGTTTTTCGATGTAGCCCTTGTTGTCATAAAACTAGATCTGAAGACGAAGGTGGCCTTGAACTCAAAGATCCCCAAGTGCTGGGATTAAAAGTGTGCTCTAGAACTCACACATAGAAGAATTAGATAAGAGAGACTTGTATGCTGTCCTCTCGTTGCTACGTGCACATCATTGAACAAGTGTATACTCTCAGTTAATTTTTCCTTTTTTTATTTAAAAAAATGTTTCATTAATACAATACATCTCAACACAGCATACCATCTCTCCACTCCTCCCATCCCCAACCTCCTTTCTCCCAGATCTACTGCTCCTCTGTTTCCCTTCAGAACATAACAAGCCTCCCAGAGATATGAACTGAACACAGCATAACAAAATTCATTGAGACTAGCCACACACCCTTATAAGGCTGGACTAGACAACCTTGAAGGAAGAAAAGGATACCAAGAACAGACATAAGAGTCAGAGATACCCACCCCCCATCCCACTGTTAGGAGTCCCACAAAAACACAAAACTACACAACCATAATATATAGCAGCGACCCTAGCTCAGACCCCTGCAGACTCTGTAATCACTGCTTCAGTCTCTTGTGAGCCCCTCAAGTCCCTGCTTAGTTGACTCTGTGGGCTAAGCTGTCCTGGTGTGTTCAACACTCTGACCCCTACAACTCTTCCTCCTCATTTTTGTTGTGGGTTTGAAAACTCTGCCTGTTTGGCTGAGTCTGCATCTGCTCCCATCAGCTGCTGAGGGAAGCCTCTCTGGTAAGAATTGGACTAAGCTCTGATCTATGAGTACAACAAAATATCATTAGGAATCATTTCATCAACTTTTTTTTTTGACAGTAGTTTGTTTGACTCTACCCTAAGCCTTTGAGCCTATATTCTGGTTGCTGGTCATCTAGACATTGTTGTTGGGTGTGGTCATGAGGTTTCTCTTGTGACATGGGCTTCAGGTTAGACCACTCATTGATTGGCCACTCTGACAGGCTCTGTACCATAATTACCCCAGCACATCTTGCAGGTAGAAAAGGTTGTAGATAGAAAGTTTTACAACTGGATTGGTGTCTCATACTCACAACTGTAGGACTTGCCTGGTTACAGAAGATTTCTGGTTCAGACCTCACTATCCTAATAGGTTCCACGTTTCTAATGTACTGGGGTTTCCACAATGCCACTCAAATGACCCTCAATTCCAATTGTCTTTCCAAATATTCTTGCCCTCTGTCCCTCCCTCCCCTGTGTGCTCCTATTCCCATCTGCCTCCAGTCTCTCTACAAATCTATTCTATTTCCCCTTCTTAGGGAGATCCATGCATTCTCACTTAGATCCCTCCTTGTACATAGCCTTTCTGGGTGTGTGGATTGTAGCATTATTATTCTTTACTTCAAAGCTAATAATCACTTAAAAGTAAGTATATATCATGGTTTTCTTTCTGGCTCTGGTTACCTCATTCAGGATTTTTTTTTTCTAGTTCCAGACATTTGCCTGAAAATTTCATGATGTCATTTTTTTAAACAACTGAGTGATACTCCATTGTGTAAACACACCACATTTATCTATCTATTCTTCAGTTGACAGACAACTGGGTTATTTTCAGTTTCTGGTTATTATGAATAAAGCTGCTATGAATATAATTGAGCAAGTGCCCATGTGGTGGAATGGAGAGTCCCTCTAAACTCATGCCTTTGTTTTCATTTGCTAGTTGCTATGACATAAATATATTATGGAAAATGAACATTCTAATATTGTTTTTTCTCCATTATTTTAAATGTTTTGTTCTTTCTGTGTTCTATATTGTCTGACCTATGGTTACTAATAGCTAAGATTGCATATGGTACAGGATACTATTTGTTTTTTAATGCAAGTAGCTTGGCTTATAGAAAGCCATATCTAAAAAGGGAAATTTAGCCTGAATGTTATCATGTTTGTCTCTTATCAAATAGAAATGTAACAGGGATTAACAAATTATAAATTTAGAGAACAGAGTTAAGGAACGTTTAAAAGAAATATTGGAAGTTTATCCCAAAAGAAAGCCAAAATTCTCCCTAACCAAAAGTCATTAAAAGTTTGCTGATTTTTTTTTTCCATGTGAGCTTCAATATATACACTGCAGAAATTTTGCTGGATGAGGCCCCAGCAGTCAGGCTAAAATCAGACAAACAAAAATTCAAGAGCAATTAAGTAAGATCAAAAGTATTTCTGAGGTAAGCATCTAGGAGTGGAAAATTCATATAGACCCTGTCTTCTGGTTCACTAACGAGAAGGAAGGGGAACCAGGTTTTCAATAATACATTAGTAAAGCAGCTACATGCAAAGTGTATCCTTTTGCTTCTTTCTTAGTTAGGGTTTTATTACTGGAAAGGGACACCATGACCATGGAAACTCTTATAGAGTTAGAGTTCTAGAGAATCACAGAACTTATGGAATCTTTCTCTTTTTCTCTCCCTCCCTCTCCCTCTTGTTCCCTCTTCCTCTCCCTACACCCTATCTTTCTCACTACAGTCTGTAGTTCAACTAACCCAACAATGGACAGCTGTAAATGGGATGTCTAAGAACCTAGTAGTTGCTCAGTCCCACTAGGCTAGTTGTTTAAGCTGGTCTTCTGTAGAAGTAGGTTCCAACATAAGTGCTGGCAAGTAAGTGCAAGTGGTCAACAAAGAGTGAGTCTTCCTTCTTCCAGTGGCTTTACCTAGGCCTTCAGCAGAAGCTGTGGAGATGATTATTTCATATAAACTTGGTGAGTGGAAAAACTTGGTGAGCAAAACTTGATGTAAAGAGGTTCATTTGTTGTCTGGCAGTGGTGGTGCACACCTTTAATTCCAGCTCTTGGGAGGCAGAGGCAGGCAGATTTCTGAGTTCAAGGCCAGCATGGTCTACAGAGTGAGTTCCAGGACAGCCAGGGCTACACAGAGAAACCCTGTCTCAAAAAAACAAAAACAAAAACAAAAAACAAAAACAAAAACAAAAAAACAAAACAGGACCAAAAAAAAAGAGTTTCTTTTGTTTGTTTTTTTCTTCAATCTCTGTATTAAAAGAAAATTGTCTTCTGTTTTCTTTTCTATCTCCGTCTTAAAACACACTGTGTTGTTACTATCTCCTCCATGGATTGCAGCAATAGACCACTAAGAGTGGGATAAGCGAAGTCAAATTCCCCGTGTTTTGCCTCCCCAAGCAATATGTCCCACACCCCAGAGGCAAGGCAGAACTCAAACCCACAAAATGTCACCTGTCCTCCACATCATTCAGTTCAACGAATACTGTCCTTCCTACTGCATTTCTGACTTTGTCAACTTCTGCCTGAATTTTCTCTAGCACCTTTTAGGCATTTCTTGTTGTCTCCTGAAGATTTTCCCAGCCCAAACAATGACTGGCAGTCAGGAGGACTTTGTAGTTTTTTTTTTTTTTCCTTGCACAATCCACATATGGTATCCTCTGGTCTCTTTCTAGAAGAACCCTTCCTGTCTGTGACACACAGACCACATGTGTGCAGTTGATTTATAAATCAATATTGACATATGAGCCCAGGTCTTGTAAATGAAACTACCCACTGGACAACTAATGTTGATGTAGTTCCTAGGGATTGAAGAATAAAAATTTTTACTGAACTCTTCTTCACCCCAAAACTCCTCACCCTACATTTTTGAGATAAAGGCCTCCTGGAACAACCTCAAAATGAACCAGGTACTCCTTAGTTACGTAGAATCCTTTGGCAGAACCCCTTGTCCTTTGGCAGAACTCCCTAGTGATGTAAACTTGTACTTTCCCTGCCCAGTTCTCCCCCTTTGAGTTTTACTATATAAGCCTGTGAAAAATTTTGGCTGGTCGTCGATTCTCCTCTACACCACTAGGTGCCGCTAGGTGTATGAGTTTCGACCCCAGAGCTCTGTGCTTTCATGTTGCTGCTTTATTTCGACCCCAGAGCTCTGGTCTGTATGCTTTCATGTCGCTGCTTTATTAAATCTTGCCTTCTACATTTTATGTATGGTCTCAGTGTCTTCTTGGGTACGCAGCTGTCCCGGGACTTGAGTGTCTGAGTGAGGGTCTCCCCTCGAGGGTCTTTCAGGATCAGATCCATGACTCTAAATATAGCTTTTCAAACTTATATCCTACTGGTTTCCTATATAAGCTGTAACCTAACCACATGGAACCTCTCTCCATCTTTTGAACATCTGTGTCACAGAATGTCGAACCCTTGCTACTTGTCTCTCTATTTACCTTCCCTTCATGCTGGGATTGGAATTAAGAGTTCTGTACAAACTACTGAGAGTGTGACCACTTAGTCAAGCCACACTCTATTTTGACAGAAATCTCTGAGGGAAGGTCTGAGCTTGTGTCACTTGCCATTGTGTCTACTGAGCTTCACAAAAGCTGATAGAGAGCAGACCCTTCACACACTGCTTTTGATGATGATGAGGAGGAGGATATAAAATTTATACTATGTCTCCACCTGACTCAACTTTATTGCTTTCTTTTACTTCAGAACCAGATCTCCTACTTCCTGCACTGAAATGTTACCAATGCAATTATGGCCTCGATTAGTATTAAAAAGATAATTGATGAAACAAGCAGCTGTTTGGTTGAAATTCAGATTTGTCATTAAACTAAAGCATACTAAAGGGCTAGAGAGATAACCCAGAAGTTAAGAGCACTGTTTGCCCTTTCGGGTGATCCAGGTTCAATTCCCAAAACCCACAAGGAGACTCATAACAATCTATAACTCCACTTTCAGGGCATCCAACACCCTCCTCTGGTCTCTGTAGGCACCAAGCACACACATGGTGGACAGATATACATACAGGCAAAACATTTATAGAAATTAAATAAAATAAGTAAAGCTAAAAACAAACAATTCATGTCAAAATTGGTTTGACGGTTCTGCTTTACATACACATTTTAAAATTTAAAATGTATGTAAATTTGGAATAGCTGAATTGTGAAACACTCATATTTACACATTGTACATGCACAAAGCTTTTGCCTGGATAATTTCAAAAGTTTTATGCCATATTTGTAATGTAGTTGGGTGTTTTTGTTGCTTTTGTTTTGCTTATTTACCTTCCAAATTCAGTGAAATGTGTGTCTTATTTGAAAGCTTTTGGTTCTCCATTTTACTATTTCCATTTTACCTATATTCTCCATTGGTCCCTGTCCTCTATGTTAAAACTCCTACTTTAGCCTTCATTCTTAAAAAACTTTATTGCTGAGTTTGGGTGACATAATGTGTGCATTGAAAGCATATTAGAATTTTGCTACATTAAAGAAGATAATCGGGTCTGGCATGGTGGCACACACCTTTAATCCCAGCACTCAGGAGGCAGAGGCAGGTGGATTTCTGAGTTCAAGGCCAGCCTGGTCTACAGAGTGAGTTCCAGGACAGCCAGGGCTACACAGAGAAACCCTGTCTCGAAAAACAAAACAAAACAAAAGAAGATAATCTATATATTCTGTTTTTATATGGCTTAAAACAACCCTCCAAGATCACAGCTAATAAAGATTCAGGGAGTTATTGTTGAATTCAATGTCATTGAAACTTCAGGGATAAGATCGAATTAAACTCTAATCAACACATAGCACAGTGTGTTCCTGCACATTTTTTAACACTTAGATTAAGAGGCAAATCTAGAAGACTCAAAAGCTTTCCTTCATATTAATGAGTTCCAATTGACAATAAAGATAAAAATGTATCTAGATTTAAGAATCATTAGTAAAGGTTTATTCTTCTGTCATCTCAGGAAATCTGCCGAATACTAAATTAGGGGCATCTCTCTGTAACATGCTCTTGGTTTTCCTTCTTTTTCATTGTGCCTTATGTCTTTCATGAGAAATACATCGATTCTAAGTAAAGGGAGTAATAACCCAAGAACTCAGGTTTTTCTGGAAAGCATAGACTCACAAATTCTCTCACTAGCATGACTCAGTTTAGTAAGTTACTCAGAAGTATCCCTGCCTTTATTCCTGGCCATTGTCTCCATTTAACCACTTCTGATTTCAGTATGGGCATTATGAAGTGCTCTCAGCTTTGCCAATTGTTCTTGCTTATTTTTAAAAAATGAAAGAATTAGCCATGTGTGTTGGTTCAAGTCCAGCACTTGGGAGGCAGAGGCAGGCGGATCTCTAATCTCAAGGCCACCAGGTTTCCAAAGGAGTTCCAGAATAGCCAGGGCAAAAACAGAGGAAACTTATCTCACGAGATAGAGAGAGAGAGAGAGAGAAAGAGAGAGAGAGAGAGAGAGAATTTACCATAGTTCTTTTAACTTGTATGAAAAGGACCCTAAACACTCTGTGATAATGTCAAAAATTCTTTATGTAGCACTATAGCCCCAATTTTAATTTCATCCCTTTCTCTCATTAGTTTAGTCATCTGTACCTGTTCCTTTAACCCAGTTCCTCCTGTTCATCTTCCAGAAAGCAGTTCTTCATTGCTTGGCGTGAGGGTAACACTTCTTCCTATAGGGTACACCCTTCATGATACTCAAGCCCAGACAGCAACTGTCCCATCTCTCGACCTCTCTATTCTCCCAGAACAGAAATGGACATCCAGTTCTGTCCATGAGATTTTACTAACAAATATTGTATTGGAATTTACAGTATTAAATGTCATTTATCAAACTTCATTTCAATAGTGCTAAATTACTACACCTTTTCCTCTTTGTGTTATATATATTTTTTATAGACAGAGAATCTGCTGTATTCATTCTTATAGACAGAGAATCTGCTGTATTCATTCTATGTCTAGGACATATCTTATGCCATATAAAGTAACATATTTTCAGTCATGGATGTAGCTTAGTAGAAAAACACTTGCCTAGCATGCTAAGGTCCTGGAGATGATTCCTCAGACCAGCCAAAAATTAAAAACATATATACAATCAAAGTTTGGTCACTTGAGAGATACGGAAAACAACAACAAAAAACCCCTAAACTTGAAAATCATGTAGTTCAGCCATACAAAGCTACTTATTAAACTGTGTACGTTTATTATTTGGGAGAATATGAAGAAAGAGTACAATGCACTCTCTGATAACTAGAAGATCAACAAGTCAACAGTATGACAGGAAGCTGACATTTGCTTCCATGTGCAGTTTTGGCACCAAAAGAGTGAAAAGAATATTATCTCAAATATGCTTGTCAAATATTCATTGAGTGACTACAAATCTGAATTTTGTACATGGGATACTACTTTGAAAATACCTATCTCCAAAATAAGTTTATAAGTAAAAGTAGACTATATTTGAATATTTAATTTAAAAAACTTAAGGTTAGTGCTTAGATTAAAAATAATAAATGGAATATTTACAAATAGTCCCTGGTGGGTGGCCTCTACTCATGCCACATGTGAAGATTTCCTCTGTAGCAGTACTGGAATGATCCAGGCTTTCTGTACCTTCTATGGTTAATATTATAAACTGTTTAAAATAGTAGGTCACCTGAGTGTTTTAAAAGTGTTCAGAATTAATACTATGAAAGTATTTCAAACCTAAAAATTATAAAGGTTCCAATAGCAGAAGAAGTAGAAGATTAATTTGAAAAAACAAACAAACAAATCATGAACACATCAATGAAATTCAACTTAATTGTAAGCATTCGTTAGAAAGAAATTGAAACTTTATATGCTCCAGTACAGGGGAATGCCAGGGCCAAAAAGTGGGAGTGGGTGGGTAGGGGAGTTGGGGGGAGGGTATGGGGGACTTTTGGGATAGCATTGGAAATGTAAATGAGGAAAATACCTAATAAAAATATTTAAAAAAAGAAAGATCTTAACAAAGCTGCAAAAAAAGAAAGAAATTGAAGCAATATTTAAATGCCACAATGGAAATTTATATTTTATAATGATATAATACATTTATACCAATAACCTGTGTGTAGCGTAGAAAGCTGAAAGGTTACAGAATAACAGGCTTTTTTCAGTGTCAACAATAGAGAATTCGAGATTCTTCGAAATATGCCTTAAACATATATCACAACCTCCCTAGAATCCCCACTGTCAAACATGCTTCTAAGTGCAAGAAAGTGTTTTTGAAGGCTGAGAGATGTAATTAGTGTGAACTGCCTACCTAGTATGTGAAAGACTCTAGCTTCTATCCTCAGTGCCACAGAGGAAAACAAGCATCTATATTCTTGAGCCACCTTATCCTTTTTATGTGCCTACGAACCTCATTAATTCAAAGACACTCTTTGTGAGGGCTATTCCTGGTTGTCATCTTGACTACATCTGGAATAAAGTACAATCCAGAAATGGAGGGCACACCAGTGATCCAGATCTTGAGGCTGAAAGACACAGACTTCTGGCCCAGATCTTTTAGTAGTAGTAGTAGTAGTAGTAGTAGTAGTAGTAGTAGTAGTAATTTTTTTACACTCCGTATTTTATTCCCTACCCCCACCCTATCCCCCGAATCTACCCTCTAGCGACTGTTCCACATCCCATACCTCCTCCCACCTACCTGTCTCCACATCGTTGTACCCACACCCCACTCCACCTGACCTTTAAACTCCCTGGGATCTCCAGTTTCTTGAGGGTTAGGTGCAGCATCTCTGAATGAACACAGACCCAGAAGTTCTGTACTGTATGTGTGTGTTGGGGGCCTCATACCAGCTGGTGTATGCTGCCTGTTTGGTGGTCCAATGTTTGAGAGATCTTAGGAATCCAGATTAATTGAGACTGCTGGTCCTCCTTCAGGATAGCCCTTCTCAGCATCTTTCAGCCTCCCCTAATTCAGCAACAGGGATCAGCTGCGTCTGTCCATTGGTTGGGTGCAAATAACTGTATCTGACTCTTCAGCTGCTTGTTGGGTCTTTCGGAAGGCAGACATGGTAGGTACCTTTTTGTGAATGCTCCATAGCCTCAGTAATAGTGTCAGGCCTTGGGACCTCCTGTTTGAGCTGGATCCCACTTTGGGCCTTTCACTGGACTTTTTTTTTTTTTTTTTTCCCAGATCTTGACATGGAGATCTTGAGGCAGAGTGACCATGAAAAGCTTAGACCTAGGCAAGTTAGTATCTGCCTTTAATCCCAGGAGATTGAGGCAAGAAGATGTCTGAGTTCAAGGCCAGCCTGAGACAAAGCAAGTTCCAGATCCAGGCATGATTGTACACAGTTTTAAACTAGGCCACACTTTCTGCTGGAGGTCTATATAAAGGCATTGGAAGGAGAAAGACTTTTCTATTGCTTGCACATCTGTTGGACCAGATAAAACAACTACCTTCGTGGGACTGAGCAACCGCTAGATTTTTGGACTTCCTGTTCACACCTGCCCATTTTTTGGGTTAGTTGAACCAAATCAAGTCAATACAATAAATTCCCTTAATACATAGAGACATTCCATAATTTCTGTGACTCTAGAGAACCCTAACTAATTGCAGTGTTCTTGCTTGATCCACTTGAGAGTTCTGCAGTAATCCAGACCTGCTCCCTGGGAAAGGGTCTGTGCAGTGAGTGACTGGGGTCCAGCCTTACAAGGGATGTTAGGCCTTCAACACAGTGGGCCAAGCAGTTCTTGGCCACATAGGGACTGCTCCTCTCATCCTCCTCTCTACCTGACACAATCGACTTTGAAATTGGGTTGAGTAATCTTTCCCAGCTGCCACCTAAGTACTAGTTCTTCTTTTGGGTCCAGGATCCAAAAGGCCCATTCCAGAACAGAGTCTCTGTTGGGTGGGGGTGGATCTTAAGAGACATCCTTTGCCAGACTACCACAATTCCCACTGGGCGACCCCAGGCACAGGCGGGGAAAATGAACACAGAGAGACCTAAAATCGATCTCCAGATGCCCCAGGGGTGCCTGCTGCAAAAATTTATCCAAACTGAAAATTTCTCAGACCTGGTGCCCCAAACGCTGGATTTTTCCTTTGTTCTGCGGCCTGGCCACAGTAACTAGTCCAAATGACCACTAGAGGGCACTGTAGAATTTAGCATCCTGTGTGATCCTGAAATTTTCTGCCTCTTTTCTGGCAAGTGGCCTGAACTCTTTAAGTCTGGGTTTGGGGGAACTTCACTCTCATCCCTCCCTCTGTGGCTACAGTTCAGGTCTTACTAGCAAGGATGATCACAATGGCAGACCCTTGCCTCCAAGGCCTCAGACCACAAACCTGAGCGAGTCCCCTGCCTTGACAGAGCCTTGCTTACCTCTCCCCGTGTTCCTGTTGCAGCTGCAGAGGTATGGATGGATCACTTATCTGTGAATTGGCTTCCAAGCTCTAGAGTCCGACTCTTTAGCCCACTGTGTCTTCCACACGTCTCTGGTTCTCACTGCCTGTCTAATTGGACTGCACTATTCGCTTTCTGAGTCCAGCCCAAACCAAGGTAAGCATTCTCTCTTCCTTCATGGACTCAGATTTTATTACAACAGCTTGGCCTCATTTAAAAGCTACAAATTAGTACACCTGATTTCCAAATTCTCACTACCACAGACAAATGACTTCCAAATATCTTATACCTAAACTTGCTCTGTTCTGTGCTCTCCAAGTCTCTTTTCTCTATGCTGTACTTCCCCACTCTTACAAATCTTGTGTACCTGATTTCTTTGCACTCTGCCCTCAAAATAGAACACAAAAAGAAAGAGAGATTATTGAGATTAGATAAACTCTTTACCTAAAGATTAATAAGTTGCTCATTGGGTATAGTTTAAAATCTATACAATGTGCAACAAGATTTGACTTTAAACATATGTAGTGGCTATTCCTGGTTGTCAACTTGTCTATACCTGGAATGAACTACAATCCAGATCTTGAGGCCGGAAGACATAAGTTTCTGATCTGGATCTTGGCATGAACATCTTGAGGCATGACAGCCATGAAAAGCTTAGGGCCAAGCAAGGTACTACATATGTTTAATCCCAGGAAACTGAGGCAAGGAGATCTTTGAGTTCAAGATCACCCTGGGACAAAGCAAGTCCCAGATTCAGGCATGGTGATACACACTAATTTGGGCCACATCTTCTGCTAGAGACCATATGGACATTGAATAAAGGAAGTTTTTGTTTTTGTTTTTGTTTTTCGCCTTCTTGCACTTACTTGCCAGCACATCTGTTGAAACCTATTTCTACAGAAGACCAGCTGAAACAGCCAGTCTCGTGGGACTGAGCAACTACTAGATTCTTGGACTTCCCATTCACAGTTGCCCATTATTGGGTTAGACTACAGACTGTAAGTCATTACAGTGCATTTTCTCAATACAGAGAGACATTCCATAAATTCTATGACTCTAGATAACCCTGACTATTACAGAAGTTGGCACCTGGAGAAGGGTATTGCTGTAATAGGTTCGACCATGCTTTTGTTTGGAAGAATGCACGTTTTGGAATTTTGGATTTGGAAAGCAGTAGAATGCTTTAAATGGGGCATAATGGGCTATCCTAGTAGGAATGTGGAAGACTTTGTTACTGAGTATGATTTAAATTGAGTGGACCTGGCTCAAGAAGTTTCAGTGGATAATTCCAATGTGTGGCCTAAAGACTGTGTTTGTGGTATTTTAGTGAAGAATGTGGCTACTTTTTGCCCTTGTCAGAAGAGTCTGCCTGAGGCTAAGGTGAAGAGACTCAGATTAATTGCATTGACAAAGGAAGTCTCAGAAACACCCATCAAAGACTTTGTTCTCTGTAGCTGCCTGCAGCTATATGGTTCCTGAATGGGAGGCTGGAGCTAAAAGGAAGGAAATAAGGAGACAAGACAAGATACTGATCAAGGCCCCAGAGTTTACTTAAGAGTCTGAGTTTATAAAGGGGGAAGGCCCACCCCCCACCAAGCCAGGCTCTTGTTGCTTTGTCCCCAGCCTGTCAGCACTTGTTCCGGAATGTCTTAGGAAGACAGGTTCAGCCTCTCAGCGGGTAGCAGAGTCTTGGAGAGGTGCACAGGTGCCAGAACAATAGACCTATCTAGGTCGGGAGACTCCACCCTAGGTGGTCTAGTCCACAGTGGCAGAACAGGTCTGAGCCAGCCTGCTCAAGGCTCAGGGAAGCTACAGTTCTCTGGTTCAGTTTCATGAAGAGCATTTTAAACACGCAAAGCCAAGTTGAGAAAGAAAAAATAAAATATATGGTTCAAGAATTAAAGGGATACCATGTAGTGAAGTGGAGCTTAATCCTGTGATCAAGGAGATAATGAATTAAGGGAGTGGGACTTTTGGGCAAGATTCTACCCAGCTACCTTTAGATCCAGGCATGGTGGTACACACTCTCAACCCCAGGAGATAAAGATAAACAGATCTCTGAGTTCAAGGCCAGCCTAGCACACAGCAAATTCTCGGTTTAGAAAAGCTTAAATCCAAGCATGATAGACCACACACTATTCCCAGTGTTTAGGAAACAGGCATGCAAATCTCTCGAATTCAAAGTCAGGCTACAGAGCAAGTTCCAGGACAAGCAAGCTTAGACAGTAAAGGAGTTGGAAAAAATGAAAGCTAGTGATAATGTAATAGAACAAGGAGGCCATGTTCCAGCCCCAGCAAGTAGCAGAATTTGGCAAGTTTGTCCATGTGGCTCTGGTTTTAGAGTTCAGAATAGAAAAGACTACTGGGACAATCGATGCTGGTTAGCTGGAGCTAAGAAATTAGTGGTGATTAAGAAGAGACCAGCATCACTGAGGCGAAATCTTCTGGGAAGTATATTCTGAGAGCACAAAGAAGCTGTGTTCCACAGATAGCCAAGGTTGTACCTCGTGCTGCAGCTGTACTTGATAATGTGTAAGTCACCCAGGTGGTACTGGTTTTGAAGGCATAAAGGTGTCATGGAGAGTAGCTGAGGCTTGGCACTGTGAGAGGCCATGGAAGGCCATTGGTGAAAGTGCAGCCCTAATTGCAGTTGATGCTCCAGGACTGAAGAGGTCATACAAAGGAGTTGAGGCTTGGCACCATGAAGAGAGCCTTTGAAAGGCTATTGGTGAAGCTTAGTTGCAGTGGAAGAGCACAGTGTATTGGAGATGCCAGGGCCATGGGATGATCACCAAGAACAGCAGCAGCAGTGGAGTGGATCAACATGAGCTTAGAGTGCTACAGATGGCAGAGCTGAAGAAGTGACAAAAGCCCTTTGGGGGAGCCCAGAAAATCATTTATGGATCCCAAACACTGAAACAAGAAGCTGTAACATTGAAGTTGCCTTGGATACCCCAAGATGTTTGATATGCCAGAGCCATGGGCTATCTGCTGAGGAAAGCAGAAAGCTACTAACAGGGAGTGGGACCAGTCCAGTAGAAATTAAAAAAAATAAAAATAAAATAAATAAAAAAATAAAAACTTTGTTGCAATAAACAAAGATGAAAAAGGAGTTGGAGATCTGAAGATCACTTTGACAACATGGAGATGCAGAGTGTGGAGTTTGCTCAGCTGATTTCCTGTCTTTGTTTGGGGATTACAGTTAAGTGATTAGATGAATCTCAGAAGAGACCTTGAACTTTGGACTTTTAACATTGTTGAGACTGCTATAGACAGACTATGGGGACTTTGGAAGTTGGACTAAATGTACTTTTTTATTACACTAGATATGGCCTCCATAGTTTCATGTGTCTGAACAAGCCTATGAGGACCGGGAATGGAATGGAATGGTTTATAGATGCTTGGCTCAGGGAGTGTAACACTAGAATGTGTGCCTTGTTAGAGTAGGTGTGTCACTGTGGGTGTGGGCTTTACAATCTTCATCCTTGCTGCCTGGAAGCTAGTGTTTTGCTAGCAGCCTTCATATGAAGACACAGAACTCTCAGCTCCTCCTGCACCATGCCTGCCTGGATGTTGCCATGCTCCCGCCTTGATGATAATGAACTGAACAACCTGAAAGCCAGCTCCAAGAGAATACTGTCCTTATAAGTGTTGCCTTGGTCATGGTGTCTGTTAACAGCAGTAAAACTCTAAGACTTTTTTTTTTAATTTCCTTAATATCCTTCTCTTTGATTTTGCTAAAATTTGATGTATTACTGATATTAGATGTGGTAGCTGTTAAAGCCTGAAACAAATAGCTATCTAAGGTGTTTATTAACATATCACAGTTGCCAGGTTCTCCCCAGCATCTCTCATTCCCTGCTGGTTAGAGGTATGTCCATACCCCTACCGTAACCTTCTCCAGCATAGGGGCTGAGTTCCCCTGCACCCAGCTGCTTTTCCCTATATTGTCCAGATATTTTGGCCTCACTGGTCCTTTTTACCTTTTTTTTTTTCTTCTTTCACTCTTGGCTGCTTCTTCAGTTTCTCCTCTCTCTTCCTCTCCCTATCCCCCTCTCTCTCTTTCTCCTTTTCCCTCTCCCTCTCCCTCTCTCCTCTCATGGCCTAGCTCAAGCTCAGTTTGGCCATGTTCACTCTGGATTCTCCTAGATGTCTCTGTCTCTGCCTCTGGCTATGCTTTCCCTCATATCTAAATACAACTTCTCCTCTACGATATCTAAGAGCAGTCATGCCCTTTTCTTCTTCTTCTTCTTCTTCTTCTTCTTCTTCTTCTTCTTCTTCTTCTTCTTCTTCTTCTTCTTCTTCTTCTTCTCCTTCTGCTCCTCCTCCTCCTCCTCCTCCTCCTCCTCCTCCTCCTCCTTCTTCTTCTTCTTCTTCTTCTTCTTCTTCTTCTTCTTCTTCTTCTTCTTCTTCTTCTTCTTCTTCTTCTTCTTCTTCTCATTCAGTAGCTTTTGCACATTCCTCTACCAATATCCTTAAAGCTGTTATTACTGTTCATGAGTATTCCTCACAATCATGTAATGATGGAAAATGTAATTGCAGGGTTCTAAGCAAGAAAATCAGCATCTTGAGGAGATTTGTAGCAGGTGTTAGTAAACACAGAGGGTCACTGCACAAACACTGTAATGTAAATGGCTAACACTGAAAATTAAAACACACTGCAAACCATCAACAAGAACAAAATATTACTTATAGGAAATGTTTGCACCACATCATTATTGACATACTCCATTTAAAATTTTGTAATGCATTTAAATATTTCATCTTAGTACATATGGAATTGTCTTTTCTAATAATTCTACTTTAAATATTTCTCGCAAGGAATTTTATCTTGTCTCTTTATGCTTCTTAGATTTTCTACAAAAAGCCAATCAACCTCTAGAAGAAAGCAACATGAAATATGTGTCCTTTCCCACTGATTAATGATGGCCCATTTCCATTATCAATTCTGAAAGAACCTAGTGGGGAAACCCCCACTCTGTTCCTGATTCTGCGTGCACCCAAAAATCACGAAGAGGACCGTCTTGATGTAAACACATGAGGTAGTTTAATGACGGAGCTGTGGACCGGCATGTATCTCACACAGGAGGTAACGGATGTCAGCCTCGAGGCTCGAAAACTAGGGGTTTTTATAGAAAAAGGGTCTGGGGCTGGAAGAGGAATTGGCGCAGTTAAACACAAATGTGCAATTCAAACACCAGAGAGCAGTATGTGATAGTAACACAAATGGGCAATTTAAACATCAGAGAGCAGTATGTGATAGTAACTCTAAAGGGAAGGTGATTATCTTGGTTGGCAGGACATCTGGCTAAAATCCAAACCATATCAGCAGGTGGTTCATTACTCATCTTGAGCTTTTCCAGAGCATGCCTTTCTTATCTCAATGGCTAGTTGGTTCCTGGGATGGCTTTACAGTCTTTGTTCTTTGCTCTAAGCCCAAAAAGCCCCCTTAACTGGCAAGCCGCATGAGTCATTGACCTTGAATAAACTTTCTGGCTAGGGCTTTAAAGTCTTGAATTCAGTTTTCTTTCAATACAAACTGACTGTCTATGTTGACCTAGAATATCATAGTTTATAAATATTTCAGGTTATGTGTTTTGGAAAGAATATATCCTTAAAAATATGAAATGATGAGTTAACAGTGGAAAGATGACTGTGGTAAATGAAAGTGTCCATTCATTTGAGAAAATGAAAAAGAAGGCAGTCCTTTGGGAGTTAGAAATAAGTCACAAAACAAACCGAGACAAAGAAACAAAGAGAACTAAAAGCTGGTTCTTTAAGACTACTGAGAGACATTTAGTGAATCAATGAATGCTGGTGTGTGTGTGTGTGTGTGTGTGTGTGTTCCAGCCCCAGAGGTTCTTCTTTCTTCACTGCTCCTCTTGAGGCAGTGAGAGGGACGAGCTTCAGCGGGGTAAGACTTGGTCTTATGATATAGTTAGAGTTGCTGTATATTAAGGTTTACTTATCTTAAGTCTAAGTCACTTTGTCACCTTAGATGACTTGCCTGAGTTTCCTTGAGACCAGAAACAACAATCTCTGGCATTTAGCACCTCATCATAAAACAGCAGGGGATACAGTAAAGGATTAATTGCTTGACCAATTTCCTTCTTGTCCAGATGCCTCTCTATTGTCAGGCTAGGGGTAGGGTTGAAGCATTAAATTTCAGTTGAACTCAGAGAGTTACACTCGCAGAAGGAAAAACTTTACACAAATAAATATGGATTAAAC
This sequence comes from Mus musculus, assembly GCF_000001635.26. Lineage (NCBI taxonomy): Eukaryota > Metazoa > Chordata > Mammalia > Rodentia > Muridae > Mus > Mus musculus. The sequence continues at coordinate 4,582,008 of NC_000074.6, read as the reverse complement.
TTACATAAATTCATATACAGATTCATACATATACATGCATACATTTCCATTCCAACAAGTTAAGCTCAGCTTACATACTATCTCATAATTACACACACACACACACACACACACATCCATACTTACATATGCATATGGAGCAAAAGACCAAGTACCAGTGCAGAAAGAACTTACTCATTCTGGATGAAAAATAAGCTCCAATCTTTATTTCCTGAAGAAAAAAAAAGCTTCTACCCTTTTACTGCTAAATGAATTAAAACCAAGTGAGAAGAAAGCTTTGTTCTCTTTAGAAGACTAAGCCTGCCTTGCTATTAAAAAAAAAAAGACATGTTCTGTCCCATGGTAAGGAGAAGCCTGGCTGCTCATTCTGCTTTCTCTGCAGTTTATTCTTTTTTCCTCCATTTTCCCTCTGTATTCTGCATATTACTCTCTTTATTTTTTATGTTGCCTTATAATTTCTAAGTTATTCTACTTTGTATTCTTCTTCTAATCTTGCTGTCTCCTTCTGCTCCGATTTAACAATGTTCTTGCTCCCAATGCCTTTACTCCCAATGCTATGTTCTCAAATGCTATCTCTCCAATGTAATGTTTCCTAGTCTTTTGTACATTTTCTAAAAGAATAAATCACATGGTTTTTCCAAGCATCCCTTTTTTACGCAAGTCAACTAGAAATTCAAACATAAATTCAAACCATAAATTGAATGAGAAATCTATAACAGAGAATGTTTACATGCATATCCATTAAGAATAATTATCTGGCTAAATGTTCATCATCTGTCACTAACTCTACAGATTCATGGAGGGTTAAAAAACATAATTTTTGTGACTAAGGTATTAGTGAAATTTTGTATAGATAAATGCAGTCAATATTTTATCTTCTGTCCTTGCACCTATAATAATCCTCAGTTCCCATTTTATGACCTTTGGTTAATTGTTTTACAATCTCTTAGAATGTGCTCTAAGTTGCAGATGTCTGTTTGCTACCTCAAAATCAATAAACTGGTGACACTTGAAGACTCTCAGAGTTCTCTATTGCAGTTTTGACACCAGAAAGGACTTAATAGCAGTCTTATCATAAAAAAAAGCTTAATAGTTACTAATACATTTTTAGGAATTCTTATAGGATCATCATTAAGAGTTAAGAAATCAGTACATCTTCATTGTTCTGGAAAGATCTGCTCAAAAGGTGGGCTAATACCTAGTGATTGTTTTATATATATATTTTAACACGAAAAGCATAATAATAACAGGAATCTTTCCTAATGTGAAATTCTCAGCCTTGCCTAAAGAAGCAATTCCATCATTAACTTTAACAGTGCATGGTGGAACCATCTCAGGAAGATCACCTTCTAGTTTTTAGCTTATCTTTGATGACTTCTGGGAGATGAAAAAAAAAGAGGGATGATTATAATGAAGAAAATCAGAATTGTAAAGACATATGTGATAAAAGATACAGAGGATAATCTAAAACATGAAGGGGATATTTTATATACAAGACCTACCAATGTTAAATTAAGATAACCTTGGCCTGGATAACATAAATGGATGAAGAACATGTAGTGACATACAAGAAAAAATGTCATAAGTAAAAATAAAATGCAGCACAAGATGAACTCCGTGTGGGTTTAATCAGAGAATATGCACCTAGCCCTCACGAGACTGGAGGCCCCAGGGAGTTTAGAGGTCTGGTGGGGTGGGTGGTGGGTGGTGGGCAGTGGGTGGTGGGGACATCGTCAAGGAGACAGGGAGGTGGGAAGGAGATATGGGATGTGGAATTGGAGGGTGGACTGGGAGGGGAATAAAATCTGTAATGTAAACAAATAAACAAATAAAAGATTTTTTAAAAGATAAAAGTCATTTAAAACAGAAAATCTGTACAAATTTTTTCATAGGATGACTATAAAGAAATGGTTATTGTAGAGAATAATGGGAATAGGAGAAGAGAAGGCAGACATAATTGAGGATAGCTCGGGATCACTCATGAAAGCCTTTAGGCTAAGGAAAAGAGCTATGTGTTATGCCACATCCACCAGAAGACCACTGAGATGCATATACCACCATTTTATGTACTACTGCTCATTCACAGCAAGCCTAGCTTTTCTCACTACTTGTTACTCTCTATATATCATTTCTAACAACCCAGAGTGATGGATACAAACCCAGAAAATGACCGACATTGACTGTATGAACAGTTGACTCCCTCTTTGACACACTCTCAGATTCCTGTACAGATAAAAAGTCTTATAACTATTGCAGACCTCAGTTTGCTCCTGAGTCAAGACTTGCTGTTGATGATGATGATGAAGAAGAGCTGCTGCTGGTATATGTTCTTAGACATTGAATAATGTTTTGTGGTAGTACCTAATAAAGAATATAAAAAATAAACAGAAAACTTTGGGATATTCATCTCCATAATAATTTAGCATATGAACTATTTTCCAATACTTTTGTTCTGAATCAGGATGTTCACATGTATGGAATAATAAAGAGATATTTTTTATCAATAAAAGACACTTCAGTCTGGGTCATTATTTAAAACCTTCAAAACATGCATTGACTAGTGAAATATAACTAAGCATATGTATGAAAATTTATACCCACACACCTATTGTTATTTAATGAAGAAGTAAACAGTACATAAGGAATTCACTGCAATTTCAACTGAATTATACTGATCAATCCAGAAAGCTGCATAGAGAAAAATAAAACTCAATCCTTTACTCAGACCAAGTGCAAAAGTGAACGCCACATGTATCAAGGACTAGAACCTAAGACATGAATGTGACAGAAGAGAAAGTAGAGAATATGCTGGACCACATTGACACAGGAAAGGGCATTCTGAACAGGACTCTGGTAGAATATACATTAAAAAAAAACTAATAAATTAGACTTTATGAAACTAAATAGTTTATATACAGCAAAACCCAAAATCAGTTGAGTGAAAAAGATGCCTTCAGCATGAGTAAAATACTCACCAGCTCCACTGCTTCTGACTAGAATTCATGATATGCAAGGTACTCTGCATGCCACTAGAACATCTATCTATAGTGCCTATCAAATTCTGCCTGTTTTCCTATTTCCAGGGTATAATTATGCCAGTAAAAGAAGGAAGGTCATTCTGGGGACGGATGGGAGAGACATTACTAGTAAAAGTCTGATATTTTTAACAAGGCATTTTCTGAAAGGGAACTTGCCTTCCCTTCACTCAAGAAGTTCTAGGTATATAAACTGACTCATGTCCAAAATTTGGTTTACATACATTCACTACATACATTACATACATACACACATACATAATAATACATACATTCTCTATTGTTTCTGTTATTAATTGCATTTGGTTTTGGGTGTTTATGTTTAGACATATTGGACAAAAACCTTAAGCTTATCATTTATTTAATTCTTGCAAACAATGTCAATAACATATTATATAGGGATCTAGTACTGTAGATACTTCCTAAAATATATACATATGCATATATAAATGAAAATAAAAATGAGGTTGTGTTGGGAGCCGCCCCCACATTCGCCGTCACAAGATGGCGCTGACATCCTGTGTTCTAAGTGGTAAACAAATAATCTGCGCATGTGCCAAGGGTATTTTACCACTACATGTACTCTGTCTTTCCCGTGACGTCAACTTGGCCATGGGCTGCAGCCAATCAGGGAGTGATGCGTCCTAGGCAAAGAATAATTCTCCTTAAAAGGGGACGGGGTTTCCGCCATTCTCTCTCTTACTTGCGCTCTCTTGCTTGCGCTCTGCGCTCTGGCGCGCTGGCGCTCTGGCTCCTAAAGATGTAAGCGGGGGGCCTTTCGTTTTTGGGGCTTGGGGCTTGCGCTCCTGGCTCCTGAAGATGTAAGCAATAAAGTTTTGCCACAGAAGATTCTGGTTTGTTGTGTTCTTCCTGGCCGGTCGTGAGAACGCGTTTAAGAGTTGGTGCCGAGAACCCGGGAAGAGAAAACCTGGGACGAAAATTACCATCACCGGCGCAAGGAAGATCCCTCATTCCGGAACCAGAACTGCGGGTCACGGTAATAAAGGTTCCCGTAAAACAGACTGTTGAGAAGGATTCAACTGCATGAATTCAGAACTTTTCAGCTGGGGAACAGGAGTACCAGTGAGTACAGCTTTACAAGGTAAGTCTGGTCTTGAACTTTCTAAGGAAAGTCAAGACAGTCTATCAGAAGTAAAGTGGAAAATAGCTTTACAAGGTATGTTTGGCCTTGAATTTTTTCTAGTGTTAGGAGCCCTTTTGTTCTTTTTCACATGTTATCAAGTGATTAAGATAGGGCTGAAAATTCTAGATGAAATTCAGGACAATCTATCAGAAGTAAAGCGGGGAGAGAGAGTAGGAGCAAAGAGGAAATATGGTGCACAGAATAAGTATACAGGCCTTTCCAAGGGTCTTGAACCCGAGGAAAAGTTTAGGTCAGGTAAGAATACCTGGGGAGAGATTAGAAGGAAGGAAAAGAAAAAAGAAAAGAAAAAAGATCAATTAGCGGAGGTCTCTAGGAGATACTCGTCACTAGATGAGCTCAGGAAGCCAGCTCTTAGTAGCTCTGAAGCAGATGAAGAATTCTCCTCTGAAGAAACAGACTGGGAGGAAGAAGCAGCTCATTACCAGCCAGCTAATCGGTCAAGAAAAAAGCCAAAAGCGGCTGGCGAAAGCCAGCATACTGTTCAGCCTCCGGGCAGTCGGCTTCAAGGTCCGCCCTATGCGGAGCCCCCGCCCTGCGTAGTGCGTCAGCCCTGCGCAGAGAGACGATGCGCAGAGAGACAATGCGCAGAGAGGCAATGCGCAGAGAGGCAATGCGCAGAGAGGCAATGCGCAGAGAGACAATGCGCAGAGAGGCAATGCGCAGACTCATTCATTCCCAGAGAGGAACAAAGGAAAATACAACAGGCATTTCCGGTCTTTGAAGGAGCCGAGGGTGGGCGTGTCCACGCTCCGATAGAATACGTGCAGATTAAAGAACTCGCCGAGTCGGTCCGTAAATATGGAACCAATGCTAATTTTACCTTGGTGCAGTTAGACAGGCTTGCCGGCATGGCACTAACTCCTGCCGACTGGCAAACGATTGTAAAAGCCGCTCTCCCTAGTATGGGCAAATATATGGAATGGAGAGCGCTTTGGCACGAAGCTGCACAAGCGCAGGCCCGAGCAAACGCAGCTGCTTTGACTCCAGAGCAGAGAGATTGGACTTTTGACTTGTTAACGGGTCAGGGAGCTTATTCTGCTGATCAGACAAACTACCATTGGGGAGCTTATGCCCAAATTTCCTCCACGGCTATTAGGGCCTGGAAGGCGCTCTCCCGAGCAGGTGAAGCCACTGGGCAATTAACAAAGATAGTCCAGGGACCTCAGGAGTCCTTCTCAGATTTTGTGGCCAGAATGACAGAGGCAGCAGAGCGTATTTTTGGAGAGTCAGAGCAAGCCGCGCCTCTGATAGAACAGCTCATCTATGAGCAAGCCACAAAGGAGTGCCGAGCGGCCATAGCCCCAAGAAAGAACAAAGGCTTACAAGACTGGCTCAGGGTTTGTCGAGAGCTTAGGGGACCTCTCAGCAATGCAGGTTTAGCGGCTGCCATCCTTCAATCCCAAAACCGCTCCATGGGCAGAAATGATCAGAGGACATGTTTTAACTGCGGAAAGCCTGGGCATTTTAAGAAAGATTGCAGAGCTCCAGATAAACAGGGAGGGACTCTCACTCTTTGCTCTAGGTGTGGCAAGGGTTATCATAGAGCCGACCAGTGTCGCTCTGTGAGGGATATAAAGGGCAGAATCCTTCCCCCACCTGATAGTCAATCAGCTTATGTGCCAAAAAACGGGTCATCGGGCCCTCGGTCCCAGGGCCCTCAAAGATATGGGAACCGGTTTGTCAGGACCCAGGAAGCAGTCAGAGAGGCGACCCAGGAAGACCCACAAGGGTGGACCTGCGTGCCGCCTCCGACTTCCTATTAATGCCTCAAATGAGTATTCAGCCGGTGCCAGTGGAGCCTATACCATCCTTGCCCCCGGGAACCATGGGCCTTATTCTCGGCCGGGGTTCACTCACCTTGCAGGGCTTAGTAGTCCACCCTGGAGTTATGGATTGTCAACATTCCCCTGAAATACAGGTCCTGTGCTCAAGCCCTAAGGGCGTTTTTTCTATTAGTAAAGGAGATAGGATAGCTCAGCTGCTGCTCCTCCCTGATAATACCAGGGAGAAATTTGCAGGACCTGAGATAAAGAAAATGGGCTCCTCAGGAAATGATTCTGCCTATTTGGTTGTATCTTTGAATGATAGACCTAAGCTCCGCCTTAAGATCAACGGAAAAGAGTTTGAAGGCATCCTTGATACCGGAGCAGATAAAAGTATAATTTCTACACATTGGTGGCCCAAAGCATGGCCCACCACAGAGTCATCTCATTCATTACAGGGCCTAGGTTATCAATCATGTCCCACTATAAGCTCCATTGCCTTGACGTGGGAATCCTCTGAAGGGCAGCAAGGGAAATTCATACCTTATGTGCTCCCACTCCCGGTTAACCTCTGGGGAAGGGATATTATGCAGCATTTGGGCCTTATTTTGTCCAATGAAAACGCCCCATCGGGAGGGTATTCAGCTAAAGCAAAAAATATCATGGCAAAGATGGGTTATAAAGAAGGAAAAGGGTTAGGACATCAAGAACAGGGAAGGATAGAGCCCATCTCACCTAATGGAAACCAAGACAGACAGGGTCTGGGTTTTCCTTAGTGGCCATTGGGGCAGCACGACCCATACCATGGAAAACAGGGGACCCAGTGTGGGTTCCTCAATGGCCCCTATCCTCTGAAAAACTGGAAGCTGTGATTCAACTGGTAGAGGAACAATTAAAACTAGGCCATATTGAACCCTCTACCTCACCTTGGAATACTCCAATTTTTGTAATTAAGAAAAAGTCAGGAAGGTGGAGACTGCTCCATGACCTCAGAGCCATTAATGAGCAAATGAACTTATTTGGCCCAGTACAGAGGGGTCTCCCTGTACTTTCCGCCTTACCACGTGGCTGGAATTTAATTATTATAGATATTAAAGATTGTTTCTTTTCTATACCTTTGTGTCCAAGGGATAGGCCCAGATTTGCCTTTACCATCCCCTCTATTAATCACATGGAACCTGATAAGAGGTATCAATGGAAGGTCTTACCACAGGGAATGTCCAATAGTCCTACTATGTGCCAACTTTACGTGCAAGAAGCTCTTTTGCCAGTGAGGGAACAATTCCCCTCTTTAATTTTGCTCCTTTACATGGATGACATCCTCCTGTGCCATAAAGACCTTACCATGCTACAAAAGGCATATCCTTTTCTACTTAAAACTTTAAGTCAGTGGGGTTTACAGATAGCCACAGAAAAAGTCCAAATTTCTGATACAGGACAATTCTTGGGCTCTGTGGTGTCCCCAGATAAGATTGTGCCCCAAAAGGTAGAGATAAGAAGAGATCACCTCCATACCTTAAATGATTTTCAAAAGCTGTTGGGAGATATTAATTGGCTCAGACCTTTTTTAAAGATTCCTTCCGCTGAGTTAAGGCCTTTGTTTGGTATTTTAGAAGGAGATCCTCATATCTCCTCCCCTAGGGCTCTTACTCTAGCTGCTAACCAGGCCTTACAAAAGGTGGAAAAAGCCTTACAGAATGCACAATTACAATGTATTGAGGATTCGCAGCCTTTCAGTTTGTGTGTCTTTAAGACAGCACAATTGCCAACTGCAGTTTTGTGGCAGAATGGGCCATTGTTGTGGATCCATCCAAACGTATCCCCAGCTAAAATAATAGATTGGTATCCTGATGCAATTGCACAGCTTGCCCTTAAAGGCCTAAAAGCAGCAATCACCCACTTTGGGCGAAGTCCATATCTTTTAATTGTACCTTATACCGCTGCACAGGTTCAAACCTTGGCAGCCACATCTAATGATTGGGCAGTTTTAGTTACCTCCTTTTCAGGACAAATAGATAACCATTATCCAAAACATCCAATTTTACAGTTTGCCCAAAATCAATCTGTTGTGTTTCCACAAATAACAGTAAGAAACCCACTTAAAAATGGGATTGTGGTATATACTGATGGATCAAAAACTGGCATAGGTGCCTATGTGGCTAATGGTAAAGTGGTATCCAAACAATATAATGAAAATTCACCTCAAGTGGTAGAATGTTTAGTGGTTTTAGAAGTTTTAAAAACCTTTTTAGAACCCCTTAATATTGTGTCAGATTCCTGTTATGTGGTTAATGCAGTAAATCTTTTAGAAGTGGCTGGAGTGATTAAGCCTTCCAGTAGAGTTGCCAATATTTTTCAGCAGATACAATTAGTTTTGTTATCTAGAAGATTTCCTGTTTATATTACTCATGTTAGAGCCCATTCAGGCCTACCTGGCCCCATGGCTCTGGGAAATGATTTGGCAGATAAGGCCACTAAAGTGGTGGCTGCTGCCCTATCATCCCCGGTAGAGGCTGCAAAAAATTTTCATAACAATTTTCATGTGACGGCTGAAACATTATGCAGTCGTTTCTCCTTGACAAGAAAAGAAGCCCGTGACATTGTTACTCAATGTCAAAGCTGCTGTGAGTTCTTGCCAGTTCCTCATGTGGGAATTAACCCACGCGGTATTCGACCTCTACAGGTCTGGCAAATGGATGTTACACATGTTTCTTCCTTTGGAAAACTTCAATATCTCCATGTGTCCATTGACACATGTTCTGGCATCATGTTTGCTTCTCCGTTAACCGGAGAAAAGGCCTCACATGTGATTCAACATTGTCTTGAGGCATGGAGTGCTTGGGGGAAACCCAAACTCCTTAAGACTGATAATGGACCAGCTTATACGTCTCAAAAATTCCAGCAGTTCTGCCGTCAGATGGACGTGACCCACCTGACTGGACTTCCATACAACCCTCAAGGACAGGGTATTGTTGAGCGTGCGCATCGCACCCTCAAAGCCTATCTTATAAAACAGAAGAGGGGAATTGAGGAGACTCTACCTCGAGTACCAAGAGTGTCTGTGTCTATAGCACTCTTTACACTCAATTTTTTAAATATTGATGTTCATGGCCATACTGCGGCTGAACGTCATTGTTCAGAGCCAGATAGGCCCAATGAGATGGTTAAATGGAAAAATGTCCTTGATAATAAATGGTATGGCCCGGATCCTATTTTGATAAGATCCAGGGGAGCTATTTGTGTTTTCCCACAGAATGAAGACAACCCATTTTGGATACCAGAAAGACTCACCCGAAAAATCCAGACTGACCAAGGGAATACTGATGTCCCTCGTCTTGGTGATGTCCAGGGCGTCAATAATAAAGAGAGAGCAGCGTTGGGGGATAATGTCGACATTTCCACTCCTAATGACGGTGATGTATAATGCTCAAGTATTCCCCTGCTTTTTTACCACTAACTAGGAACTGGGTTTAGCCTTGATTCAGACAGCCTTGGCTCTGTCTGGACAGGTCCAGACGACTGACACCATTAACACTTTGTCAGCCTCAGTGACTACAGTCATAGATAAACAGGCCTCAGCTAATGTCAAGATACAGGGAGGTCTCATGCTGGTTAATCAACTCATAGATCTTGTCCAAAAACAACTAGATGTATTATGGCAAATAGCTCAGCTTGGATGAGAACAAAAGTTTCCGGGATTGTGTGTTATTTCCATTCAGTATGAGAAATTTACTAGGGCAGCTAATTTGTCAAAAAGTCTTTTTCAGTATATGTTACAGAATTGGACGGCTGAATTTGAACAGATCCTTCGGGAATTGAGACTTCAGGTCAACTCCACGCGCTTGGACCTGTCCCTGACCAAAGGATTACCCAATTGGATCTCCTCAGCATTTTCCTTCTTTAAAGAATGGGTGGGATTGATATTATTTGGAGATACACTTTGCTGTGGATTAGTGTTGCTTCTTTGGTTGGTCTGTAAGCTTAAGGCCTAAACTAGGAGAGACAAGGTGGTTATTGCCCAGGCACTTGCAGTACTAGAACATGGTGCTTCCCCTGATATATCTATGCTTAGGCAATAGGTCGCTGGCCACTCAGCTCTTACATCCCACGAGGCTAGACTCATTGCACGGGATAGAGTGAGTGTGCTTCAGCAGCCCGAGAGAGTTGCACGGCTAAGCACTGCAGTAGAAGGGCTCTGCGGCATATATGAGCCTATTCTAGGGAGACATGTCATCTTTCAAGAAGGTTGAGTGTCCAAGTGTCCTTCTCTCCAGGCAAAACGACACGGGAGCAGGTCAGGGTTGCTCTGGGTAAAAGCCTGTGAGCCTAAGAGCTAATCCTGTACATGGCTCCTTTACCTGCACACTGGGGATTTGACCTCTATCTCCACTCTCATTAATATGGGTGGCCTATTGCTCTTATTAAAAGGAAAGGGGGAGATGTTGGGAGCCGCCCCCACATTCGCCGTCACAAGATGGCGCTGACATCCTGTGTTCTAAGTGGTAAACAAATAATCTGCGCATGTGCCAAGGGTATTTTACCACTACATGTACTCTGTCTTTCCCGTGACGTCAACTCGGCCATGGGCTGCAGCCAATCAGGGAGTGATGCGTCCTAGGCAAAGAATAATTCTCCTTAAAAGGGGACAGGGTTTCCGCCATTCTCTCTCTTACTTGCGCTCTCTTGCTTGCGCTCTGCGCTCTGGCGCGCTGGCGCTCTGGCTCCTAAAGATGTAAGCGGGGGGCCTTTCGTTTTTGGGGCTTGGGGCTTGCGCTCCTGGCTCCCGAAGATGTAAGCAATAAAGTTTTGCCGCAGAAGATTCTGGTTTGTTGTGTTCTTCCTGGCCGGTCGTGAGAACGCGTTTAAGAAGGTTGTCTTATGGGGGTGGGGATTACAATGCCTCCTCCAGACATCATATGCTATAAAATACATACTCAAATACATGATGTGGGTTACTTCTCCAGTTGCTCGACAATTTGAATTCACAGAACTTCCCAAACATTATAAGCTTTTGCCTTTGCTCTTGGTTGTCCTTCAGACAGAACTTGATAGTAAGACCATATTATTATTAAAGACACCACATTCTTGAGTAAAAGCATACAGCAAAATCAATCTTGGGCAATCTGGCAGCTTCGCTTCTATTGCCTAGATTTCACAGTGCTGGAAGGGTCTCTGAATGCTAGTGGGGAATAGAAATATTCAACACTCAAATATGAATGCTGAAAGCTACATTAATGACTGTGCTCACTCATGCAATAACTATTTCTGATTGGATTTAGAGCCAGTTTAACAATGTTGAAGTGATGCCAAGTACTGTTAACTAAGCCAAAAAAATGTATGGACAGCTAAGTCAGTTGTCCTAAAGTAGAAACTTATATTATTATCCTGTTAAATGATCCTGTAAGTCCCTGTCTTTATATTCATACATTAGAGTATATATGCACACATTAGAGTATATATGCACACATTAGAGTATATATGCACACATCATTAGAGTATATATGCACACATTAGAGTATATATTTCACAGCCTGAATTAGAGAAGCTTCTTTTTTTTTCATGAAAATAGACAATGCATTAATAGGCAGAGAATAAGAGACCAGGTAATGTTTATGCTAAGTGAGATGTCTATACCACACTCCTAGAAGAGGAGTGGAAAGATTTTAATAGGCAGAGGAAGTATACATCTACAGTAAAATATGACAGCTTTATTAAACACACAAACTCTCAGCAGCTATGACCGTATGCACAATATATATAAAAGATCAAGACAACTGCTGCATAGTGAAGGAACTCATGACGAACTACCTCCTAGCCAAGAATCTATTGTCAGTTGACTGCATCTGGGCAAAGAGAGTCATTTTCCTTCAAGGATGCAACATATGCATGCACTAGAAGGCCTCCTATACAGATGCACAATAGGCAGTATAAAGTGTACTAAGTAGATTGTTTGAGTCCAACTCCAGATATCTGGTGCTCTCTTGAAGGTAGCTGAGGTGGGAAAATCATTGGAGGGGGCAAGACTTAGTCTCAAAAGATATTAGGGTCACTTTTATTATAATAATAATATTTACCTATCTTAAGTCTAAGTTACTTTACAGAGATTGCCTGTATGAGTTCTTCCAAGGGCAAAAACTTCAGTCATTGGTGGTTAGCACCTCCTCATGAGACAGCAGGTGATTAAGTAAAGAATTAATTGGTAGAATTTTTTTCTCTCCTGGCCAGAAGCTACACCTTTGGCTTGTCAGGTGGGAGGGAGGTTTTGAGCAATAAACTTTTATTCAACCAGAGGAGAGTCATTAGCAGAAGGAAAAACTTTTAAACAAGTAAATATGCATAAACTCACATAAATTCATATACAAATCATGCATATATTCATACATATTCATTCATTCCAGTTGGGCTCAGCTAAACACTTATGTCATAATTACATATTTACACACACACATGCACATGCACACACACATGCACACACACACATCCCTGTCCATACTCACGATAAATATGAAGCAAAAGCCCAAGAACCAGGGCTAAATGAATTAAACCCAGGTCTGTAAGAAAAAAATCTTTATGTTCTTTTATAATACTAAGCCTGTCTTGCTGTTAAGAACAAGACCTGTTTTGTCTCCTGGCCAGAAGCCTGCCCCTACTCTTTCTGCTCTTTCTACAGCTTCTTTGTCTCTCTTTCTCTCTGCATTCAGTATATTGCTCTCTTAATTTCTAAGTTCCCTTTTAATTTCCAAGTTATTCTACTGTGCTATCCTTCTCCTTCCTGCTAATCTTTCAGTCTCCTCCTGCTCTGATGTAACAATGCCATCAATGTGATTGTTCTTCTTCTTCTTTTTTTTTTGCCTTTTTTAGAAATATGAATTATGAATCACATGGTTAATTGTTTTACAACCTCTTGGAATGTGTGATCTAAGTTGTAAATGCCTGCTTTCTATTTCAGAAGCAATTATCTCATGACACTTGAAGACTGGCCAGTGTTCTAATTGCAGTTTTGATATCAGAGAAGCCTTCAAAAGTAGTCCTACTATAAAGGGCTTAATAGTTAATACTATAATTTTAGGAGTTCTTATTGGATCATCATTAAGAATTAAGAAATCATCTGTATGCCTCTATAGCATCACTACAAAACAGTACATCTTCATTGATCAGCAGAAATCTGCTCTCAAAAGGGTGGGCTAATAACTAGTAGTATATACATATTTAAAGACAACAGGAATCTTTACTGAAATGTCATCCATTCAGCTTTCCCTAGAAGGGCTTATCCATTGTAGACTTTCAGTCCAATCATTACAGCTGAGAAACCATCTCAGGAAGACCACCTGCTGTTTTTAGCTTCTCCTACATGATTCCTGGCAGTAGATGCTTTGTTGTTGCTGTTTTGTTTTTGTTTTTATTTTTTGCTTTTTTTCAAAAAAGAGCACATGAACAGGAAAAGTGGATGGAGTATAGGGGACAAAATTGAACTGTAGTTAGTGGGAGTGAATTTGACCAAAACACATTATACACATTAAGAAATTCTGAAATAATGAAAATTGTTTATTTAAAAAAGAGTATCTTGATAATAATGTAAAACATTAATTTTAAAAATTGTTGTAGAAAAAAATACCACATGCAGAGTTGCTGCTGTTCATGGTTTTCAACACACAGCTCTTGGTAAAGAAAGAGCAGACATAATAAGATAAACAAAACAATCTTAAATAATGATGTATAAAAAGAATATGAAATGTAAGGTTTTTGCTTACAAAAATGCCTTTATGTTTATTCTCTCCAGTTCTTTAACTTATGATGAATGTGACATAGTTATAAAAAATAACTTAAAGAAATTTTAAAAAGAAATGCAAAAAAACCTGTATTTTTATCAATCAACTTGCAAAAAACTAAATTCTAAATGGATCAAAGACATTATCTAAAACCTGAAACTCACAAGTCCAAGGAAGTTCCTAAAGCTAAAACTATACACAAGAATGCTTCTCAAATTTATATTAGTAGTAACAACTTCTGGGAGAGGAAACTTATCCTCTTCACTTCCAGGTGGTCTCCTTTGTATTGTCCAACATTCCCCAGTTTTTCACTGATGCAACATTTTCCTTTACTTTCTATTGCCCCTTCACTTTCTCTCTTCTATCTTTCTTTTCTACTTTGACATCACACACACACACACAAACAGAAGATAACAGAGAGAACCTTTAGTATTTGTATTTCTGAATCTGACTTAACTTACTAAACATAATCATTTCTAGTACCATCATTGTCCTGTTAATGTTATGATTTTAATCTTTAGGATGAAAAATTCCCATTGTAGATGTGTTTTACATTTTCTGCATAGCATGGAGGAGGCACTGTATTCAATACCCAGTGCTGCAAACAATTATAAGGTGTTAAAAATAAACATTTGCACAAAATATTTGAAATCCATGATTCTGTACTTAAAATTCTTCTGTATTTATGCTAGATAAATTTAAAAAAAAAATAATGACATGTTTCCACTTGAGAGCTGATTAGAAGTTGGTTTTGTCCTTTATATGCCCCAGTACAGGGGAACGCCAGGGCCAAAAAATGGGATTGGGTGGGTAGGGGAGTGGGGGGGGAGGGTGTGGGGGACTTTTGGGATAGCATTGGAAATGTAATTGAGGAAAATACGTAATAAAAAAAAAAGAAGTTGGTTTTGTCATAAAATTTGTAGATATTAGGAGCGAAGGTAATAGTTCAGTTGAGCATAAATTAATGAGAACCTGAGTTCAGATCCCCAGTGCCCACATGAATATGTGGGCATGGTGATATACATCTGAAGTCCAAGTATTTCCTTCAGGAGGAAGAAACTGGTTGCTCATTTACTTTAGATAAATCAAAAAAGTTCTGTTTTCACTTAGAAACTTGGTTCAAAAAAGTTAGATAGAGAATAGTAATGGAAGACATTTGATTTTAACCTCTGACCTCCACATAATGTGCACACAAAACCAAAAATAGCTATATAGAAACAAACAAAAAAACCCCTAATAGTCTCCATTTCAAATCATTATTAGGCTTGGAGAAACTTAAAAACAAAGGACAGATAAGTCCCATATACTCCTTACTTTATCCTTGCAATATCATTTCTCATATTATTAGTGGCTTACATGAAGTAGAATAAGGCACAGATGATAAGCTAAATTTGATACATCATTATTTAGTAAATTTTATTTTACCTTTGATTCACTAATGTATATGTATATATAATATAATGTATATATATATGTACATACACACACACACACACACACACATATATATATATATATGTATATATATGTATATCACTACATTATATGTGTGTGTGTTCATTTTCATGTGCTTCAGTGGGGATGGGTAACAAATACTCTAAGAAAATCACATTAAATAATCAAAATTAATTCTGTGGACATGAAAATAGATTACAACAACACTTTTTGAAATAGTCTCGCATACAGGCAGATGTCAAGCGTTCTGTGTATACAAAGAAAATATTGATCTCCTGATTCTTTTGCATCTTGATCCCCAGTGCTGGGATTACAGATGTTTAAAACAATGCACAGTTTATGCATTTCTGGTGATTACTCCCAGGACTTTTTCCATGATAGGAAAGCATACTGTCAGTTGAGATACATCCCCATCCCTTATGACAATATTTTCATCCACAGCAGAAGGTAAGTTTTTTGACATCAGCTTGGTCAAGTCTTCCCAAGGGGACTTGACCTCAGGAGCACTGTTGTTAACAGAACTGGATGAAATCATGGCACCTGAGACTAGAGATGACAAGCCTCAAACATGTTTTCCATATTGTGTATTTTGCCTGCAAGTTGAACCTCAAAGGTGGAGTTCCAGGAAAGAAAGTTTTCCAGAATCCTCCAGGGGATATTTGAAAACTGAGTTGAGGAAGCCATGGGAATAAGAGTAACCATCATAATCAACAACAAAATTGGAATTGGCATGAATTGATACAAATTCATCGGATATGTATATACCTCCTGGCTTTGAAAATTCAACCTCTACACAGACTTAAACTTTGCAGATACTTCTATGATGCTCCTTCTGATTTTTATGTTCCTGCAGTATTCCAGTTATGTCTACTCCTTTGACCGCTCTGACTGTGCTGCAAAGACAAACACCAGTGTATACAAGGATGGAGATGTGGTGGTTGCTGCCTTTTTACCTCTTTTTACTATTGTCTTAGATTCCACAATTGATGATCCAAGCAGTGAGACTTAATATACTCAGTAAGTTAACTATTTTACATCTTTATTTTCTGCCTTATTTTAAAGATATACAATGCCTAGAAATATTATGTGTGGATACAACACTGCCATCTACGTCCTCCATACTGCTCTTATATCCCAAGAACTGTCAATAATTTATTTTTGTTATTTCCATTTACTAGTTTCTTTGCTTCAAAAAGAACAAAAGTATTCTAGTTTCTTTCATTCTCCCTTCTCTTTTCTAAGACTTAATTTTCCCCTTATTACTCCACTATTCCTGCCCTCTTCTAGCTTGTTGTCAGGAATTAGTGTTGCCACAAATTATACCCAATAATATTACCTAAAATCACCCAGTGCAAGCCATTGGCATGAATTCTGTACCATGATCATTTGGAAAATTCTCTTCCTGTATAGTAAAGGATCATTATCTTTGTATGTTATGGGTGATAAATCCCAGACAGGTGTATAGTTGGAAAAGATTTTCTTACCCTTGGGCTGCTTCTTCATCTTGTTGACTGTTATGCAAAAGTTGTTTATTTTTATGAAGTTCCAGTTCCTAATTGCTAGCTTTAATTCTTGGGCAAATAGCATCTTTCTGTACAGCTGTGTCATCAAGGGCACTGCCTGTTTTCTCCTAACAATCTCAGGTTTCAGGCTTTTCACATTTATGTCTTTGATCCATTTGGAATTAGGATTTCTGAAAGTTGATAGATATAGGCTTAATATTATTGCTCTGTATGTATTTCTTGAAGGTGTGCTTTTTTCTTCAACATGTAGTTTTCCTTCTTCCTCCTTCCCCTTCCTTCCTTCCTTCCTTCCTTCCTTCCTTCCTTCCTTCCTTCCTTCCTTCCTTCCTTCCTTCCTTCCTTCCCTCCCTCCCTCCCTCCCTCCCTCTTTCTTTCTTTCTTTCTTTCTTTCTTTCTTTCTTTCTTTCTTTCTTTCTTTCTTTCTTTCTTTCACATCTCAGTCAAATGTCAAGTGATCAGAGTTACATGTATTTATGTTTGGGATTGGATTTTGTTCCATTGGTCTACATGTCTGGGTGTTTTGTTTTGTTTTGTTTTGTTTTTGTTTTTGTCAGTACCATGTTGTTTTGTTATTATGTCTCTCTGGAATTGTAATCCTTCCAGCAACATTTTCCCCATCTCAGGATTCATTTTGGTTTCATTTGAAATTGTATATAGTTTGTTTTGTTTTGTTTTGTTTTCTGTGAAAAATTGGATGTCATTTGACTGGGATTGCATTCGAGACTATAAACTGCTTTTGGTAGAATGGTCAATTTCATTTTCACCACACAAGTTCTACCAGTCCATGAACATAAGATATCATTCTCTCTCTCTCTCTCTCTCTCTCTCTCTCTCTCTCTCTCTCTCTCTCTCTCTCTCTCTCTCCCTCTTTCTCTCTCTCTCCAGAAGTTTAAAGTTTTCACTGAAAAAGTCTTCATTTCCTTAGTTATGTTTATTCTTAGATATTTTATTTTCCTTAGGTTATTGTGAATGCATGTGTGTCCATGTTCTCCTTTTCTGTTTTTCTTTTTTTAATTTTTGTGTCCTCCCCACTCCCCACCCCACCCAGGTCTGACTTGAATTTTTGGAATCTATGTAACATCATGTCTGGAATCTCTCTCTCTCTCTCTTTTTTTTCCTGTAGCCCACAGTGGGCGGTGTGGGGAGGGATTTACTTTTTTTTTTTTTTTTGCAGTTTTTTAAAATACTTTTTATTAGGTATTTTCCTCATTTACATTTTCAATGCTATCCCAAAAGTCCCCCATATCCTCCCACCCACTTCCCTACCCACCCATTCCCATTTTGTTGGCCCTGGCGTTATCCTGTACTGGGGCATATAAAGTTTGCAAGTCCAATGAGCCTCTCTTTCCAGTGATGGCCGACTAGGCCATCTTTTGATACATATGCAGCTAGAGTCAAGAGCTCCAGGGTACTGGTTAGTTCGTAATGTTGTTCTACCTATAGGGTTGGAGATCCCTTTAGATCCTTGGGTACTTTCTCTAGCTCTTCCATTGGGGGCCCTGTGATCCATCCAATAGCTGACTGTGAGCATTCACTTCTGTGTTTGCTAGGCCCTGGCATAGTCTCACAAGAGACAGCTATATCAGGGTCCTTTCAGCAAACCCTTGCTAGTGTATGCAATGGTGTCATCGTTTGGAGGCTGATTATGGGATGGATCCCTGGATATGGCAGTCTCTAGATGGTCCATGCTTTTGTCTCAGCTCCAATCTTTGTCTCTCTAACTCATTCCATGGGTGTTTTGTTCCCAATTCTAAGAAGGGGCAAAGTGTCCACATTTTGGTCTTCGTTCTTCTTCAGTTTCATGCGTTTAGCAAATTGTATCTTATATCTTGGGTATCCTAAGATTCTGGGCTAATATCCACTTATCAGTTAGTACATATTGTGTGAGTTCCTTTGTGATTGGGTTACCTCACTCAGGATGATACCCACCAGGTCCATCCATTTGCCTAGGAATTTCATAAATTCATTCTTTTTAATAGCTGAGTAGAACTCCATTGTGTAAATGTACCACATTTTCTGTATCCATTCCTCTGTTGAGGGGCATCTGGGTTCTTTCCAGCTTCTGGCTATTATAAATAAGGCTGCTATGAACATAGTGGAGCATGTGTCCTTCTTACCGGTTGGAACATCTTCTGGATATATGCCCAGGAGAGGTATTGCAGGATCCCCCGGTAGTACTATGTCCAATTTTCTGAGGAACCGCCAGATTGATTTCCACACTGGTTGTACAAGCTTGCAATCCCACCAACAATGGAGGAGTGTTCCTCTTTCTCCACATCCTCGCCAGCATCTGCTGTCACCTGAATTTTTGATCTTAGCCATTCTGACTGGTGTGAGGTGGAATCTCAGGGTTGTTTTGATTTGCATTTCCCTGATGATTAAGGATGCTGAACATGTTTTCAGGTGCTTCTCAGCCATTCAGAATTCCTCGGGTAAGAATTCTTTGTTTAGCTCTGAGCCCCATTTTTTAATGGGGTTATTTGATTTTCTGGAGTCCACCTTCTTGAGTTCTTTATATATATTGGATATTAGTCCCCTATCTTGATTTAGAATAGGTAAAGACCCTTTCCCAATCTGTTGGTAGCCTTTTTGTCTTATTGAAGGTGTCTTTTGCCTTGCAGAAGCTTTGCAGTTTCATGAGGTCCCATTTGTCCAGTCTCAATCTTACAGCACAAGCCATTGCTGTTCTATTCAGGAATTTTTCCCCTGTGCCCATATCTTCCAGGCTTCTCCCTACTTTCTCCTCTATAAGTTCCAGTGTCTCTGGTTTTATATGGAGTTCCTTAATCCACTTAGATTTGACCTTAGTACAAGGAGATAGGAATGGATCGATTTGCATTCTTCTACAGGATAACCACCAGTTGTGCCAGCACCATTTGTTGAAGATGCTGCCTTTTTTCCACTGGATGGTTTTAGCTCCCTTGTCAAAGATCAAGTGACCATAGGTGTGTGGGTTCATTTCTCGGTCTTCAATTCTATTCCATTGGTCTACTTGTCCATCGCTATACCAGTAACATGCAGTTTTTATCACAATTGCTCTGTAGTAAAGCTTTAGGTCAGGCATGGTGATTCCACCAGAGGTTCCTTTATCCTTGAGAAGAGTTTTTGCTATCCTAGGTTATTTGTTATTCCAGATGAATTTGCAGATTGCTCTTCCTAATTCATTGAAGAATTGAGTTGGAATTTTGATGGGGATTGCAGTGAATCTGTAGATTGCTTTTGGCAAGATAGCCATTTTTACAATGTTGATCCTGCCAATCCATGAGCATGGGAGATCTTTCCATCTTCTGAGATCTTCTTTAATTTCTTTCTTCAGAGACCTGAAGTTCTTATCATACAGATCTTTCACTTCCTTAGTTAGAGTCACGCCAAGGTATTTTATATTATTTGTGACTATTGAGAAGGGTGTTGTTTCCCTAATTTCTTTCTCAGCCTGTTTATCCTTTGTGTACAGAAAGGCCATTGACTTGTTTGAGTTAATTTTATATCCAGCTACTTCACTGAAGCTGTTTATCAGGCTTAGGTGTTCTCTGGTGGAATTTTTAGGGTCACTTATATATACTATCATATCATCTGCAAAAAGTGATATTTTGACTTCTTCTTTTCCAATCTGTATCCCCTTGATGTCCTTTTGTTGTCAAATTGCTCTGGCTAGGACTTCAAGTACAATGTTGAATAGGTAGGGAATAAGTGGGCAGCCTTGTCTAGTCCCTGGTTTTAGTGGGATTGCTTCCAGCTTCTCACTATTTACTTTGATGTTGGCTACTGGTTTGCTGTAGATTGCTTTTATCATGGTTAGGTATAGGCCTTGAATTCCTGATCTTTCCAAGACTTTTATCATGAATGGGTGTTGGATTTTGTAAAATGCTCTCTCCATGTCTAAGGAGAAGATCACGTGGTTTTTGTCTTTGAGTTTGTTTATATAATGGATTACGTTGATGGATTTCCCTATATTAAACCATCCCTGCACCCCTGGAATAAAACCTACTTGGTCAGGATGGATGATTGCTTTAATGTGTTCTTGGATTCTGTTAGCGAGAATTTTATTGAGTATTTTTGCATCGATATTCATAAAAGAAATTGGTCTGAAGGTCTCTATCTTTGTTGGATCTTTCTGTGGTTTAGGTATCAGAGTAATTGTGGCTTCATAGAAAGAGTTGGGTAGATTTCCCTCTACTTCTATTTTGTGGAATAGTTTGTGCAGAACTGGAATTAGATCTTCTTTGAAGGTCTGATAGAACTCTGCACTAAACCCATCTAGTCCTGGGTTTTTTTGTTTTTTTTTGTTTGTTTGTTTTTTTGGTTGGGAGACTATTAATGACTACTTGTATTTCTTTAGGGGATATGGGACTGTTTAGATCATTAACTTGATCCTGATTTAACTTTGGTACCTGATATCTGTCTAGAAATTTGTCATTTTTGTCCAGGTTCTCCAGTTTTGTTGAGTATAGCCTTTTGTAGAAGGATCTGATGGTGTTTTGGATTTCTTCAGGATCTGTTGTTATGTCTCCCTTTTCATTTCTGATTTCGTTAATTAGGATGCTTTCCCTGTGCCCTCTAGTGAGTCTGGCTAAGGGTTTATCTATTTTGTTGATTTTCTCAATGAACCAGCTCCTCGTTTGGTTGATTCTTTGAATAGTTCTTCTTGTTTCCACTTGGTTGATTTCGCCCTGAGTTTGATTATTTCCCTCCATCTACTCCTCTTGGGTGAATTTGCTTCCTTTTTTTCTAGAGCTTTTAGGTGTGTTGTCAAGCTACTAGTGTGTGCTCTCTCTAGCTTCTTTTTGGAGGCACTCTGAGGTATGAGTTTCCCTCTTAGAAATGCTTTCTTTGTGTCCCAAAAGTTTGGGTATGTTGTGGCTTCATTTTCATTAAACTCTAAAAAGTCTTTAATTTCTTTCTTTATTCCTTCCTTGACCAAGGTATCATTGAGAAGAGTGTTGTTCAGTTTCCACGTGAATGTTGGCTTTCTGTTATTTATGTTGTTCTTGAAGATCAGCCTTAGTCCATGGTGGTCTGATAGGATGCATGGGACAATTTCAATATTTTTGTATCTGTTGAAGCCTGTTTTGTTACCAATTATATGTTCAGTTTTGGAGAAGGTACCATGTGGTGCTGAGAAGAATGTATATCCTTTTACTTTGGGATAAAATGTTCTGTAGATATCTGTTAAGTCCATTTGTTACACAACTTCTGTTAGTTTCACTGTGTTGGATATGTTTGGTTATGTTGTCATTTTATTTTCATTCATTTATAAAATCTTTTTAAATTCCTTCCTGATTTCATTTTTCAATCATTGGAGAGTTGTTCAGTTTCCCTAAATTTGTATACTTTATTTTCTTGATATCAAGCTTTAGACCATGGTGGTCAGATAGAATAGAGATTGTTATGTCAATTTTCTTATATCTATTGAGACTTGCCTTCTGTCCAAATATATGGATAATTTCGGTGCAAGTTCCATCAACTGCTATGAAAATATGTATATTCTTTTGTGTCTGAGTGAAATGTTTTTCAGATATCTGCTCGTTTCACTTGTGATGTTGCTTAGCTCCAGCATTTTTTTCAGACCACTGGGCCTTCCTGTTAGAAAATGTTTTCCTGGTATCAGCAGAAGCAGTGGAGATAGGTTAGATTGGAAGCCTGATGGATTATTGGGAAAAGTTAAGCTAGGGCCACATGAAGAGGCAGAGTCTTTCCACTGTTTTTGTAATGACCACTCAAAGTAGAGTTCCTTGAGGCATCTTCATACATACTGTGTTCTACTTGTCCTCTTCCCCCACTCCTCTCCCTCATCCCCTGTCCACCTCCTGATAGCACTCTTCTTCTCTACAAACATCTGCTTCTGCTTGCAGGCTATACATATTCTTTAACCTATCAGACACTGTTGATTAGGCTGTCTTCTTCCTTTCCAATGGTGCTTTTTCTAGTTTCATGATCCATACCTCCCCATAAACGTACACATATACAGGTACACAAAAATTAACATGAATGACTAGGGAGATGGATCAGTGTATGCGTGATGGCCATGCTATCATAAGGACTATTAAAAAAAATCACAGGTAAAGAAGCTGGAGATGGCCATGCACATCTAAAACCTTGAGGTGTGGAACTTCCCAAACAAAGAAGGGTCACTGAGGCTTGTTGGCCAACCAGTCTAGTTTAATGGTAAACCCCAGTTTCAGGGGAAGTCTCAGGGGAATAAGATTGATAGGCCAAACACTGATTATATTCCTCTAGCCTACATGCACATACATGTACCTGTGAACATATGCAACACATACATGCACCACACACATACAACATACAGAAAAGTAATCATTATAATTAAAGTTAAATCCTGGGTTCACACATAAAAGGAAACATGCAATACCTGTCATTCAAAGTCTCACTTAAGTTACTTAAAACATTAACTCCCAATCCTATTTATTCCTACAATAGCCATTATTCTAATTTTTGTTATAGATGCATGAAATCCTATTGTGTATAAGAACCATGCTTTCTTTAGCTCTTGATAGGTATTTAGCCTGGTTCCATCAGTTAACTATTATGAATAGTGCAGTAGTAAACATGGATCTCAATGGTATATTGACTTAGAATGTTGGGGCTTGAATTAAGTTTATGTGAAGACTTAATGAATTTGTGGGCACAGGCATGGGAACAGCTAATGGTGCTGTTTCTCAAGAAGGAAACGTGGAATGCCAACAAATGTGAAAAGAAACACAGAAAGAAATGCCTTTCACCTTCACCAATTTCTGAAGAATACTTAGGTTAAATGGTGTTCCTGTACCTCAGACATTTTTCAGAAGAAAAATAACATTGTTGTGCTTCATGTAACCTTATATATGCTAGTCTATGAATAATCAGACTTCCTTTATTAGATGTAAACTTGTAAGTTACTATGAAGGAAAATGTAACAATAATAATGAGCTTGTTGGTACACTTTACACTTTTGAGACCTCTTGCCTAGAATCCCCTGATTTCTCATTTCAATTCTTTAGCATCAATAAAGAAAAGGAATTTGGATCCCCTTTCATTTTAGACTCTTTGGAGTATATGTTCCAAAGTAGTATATATGAGTCAATGCTTCACTTGTCTTCAGTGTTCTTTGCTGGTCTTCACTGGTCATCACTGGTCTTTGCTGGTCTTCACTGGTCTTCATTTCATAGAGAGAAATGCACCCAAGAACTTCACGTGTTATTCCAGCTGATTCTTGCCTTATCTGCTGATTTGGTGGAGCCTTGCAGTTTCTGCTGAATTGAATCCCTGCTACTGATTCATGTTTGGTGTTTGCTATTGGACTGGACTGCAGATATCCTAACAATAAAGAATGGAATCACCCCAAAGAACTACTTATAAACAGACCCCCGAACCCCTTTTCCTATAAACACTCTTTCCCCTATCTCTGTTCTGTGGGCTAGAGGAAAGGTTGAATTGTTCTAGAACTCTGAATAATATAGGCTTGGAAAAATCTAAACTTACACATGTCCTTCTTGCCAGAGCCAAAGAAAGATAAGAGGAGTGACTCCCTTTGGAATACAGAAAACAATTTCACAGGTCTGAAGAGTACTGCGAGCAAGCTTTGATATATCCTCCAGAAATCCTTTTGTTTATTCTGCCATGCCTAGCTGAAGCCAGAGTGTCATCTTTGACCAAGTCATTGGGCCTTGCAGTTTGTGGGGATGGAGGCACTAACTTTGGACGCAATAGAGCCTACCTACACTTAAGAGTACTTTGTTTCCCACCATGAGACTCACTTGGAGAAAACTGTTTAGACTTGCAAGTGGTTCTTAACTGGAGATAGTTTTTGAGTTAAGGATGGTGGTGCATGTCTACTTCTCTCCATTCAAGTATTCTGTGTGATACAAACCCATGTCGGACCTGTACATGTTACAGTCTCTTGGAATTCATATGCCTGCTTATTTTCAAAAGAGTGAGAGAAGTAGGCATCCCAGCACCCGGGAAGCAGAGGCCTGTGGATTTCTGTGAATTTGAGGCCACCCTAGTCGATATAGTGAGTTTCAGGACAGCCAAAGATTTGTATACATCTTGACTCTACATCTAAAAACAAGATGGAAGGGTGAAAAAGAGAGAGGGAGGAGGAGAAGGAGGGAGAGGGAGAAAGAGACAGGGCTTGAAGTTGGTTGTGTGAGGAGATCCTGAGGATCTAGGTAGGTTTGGGGGAGGTGAGCTCTAATCAGTATGTATTGCAAAAGAAAAAAGAAAATCCATCAACAACAAAATAATTAAAAGAAACTGACAACAAATCTTGGTGAAGAAAGAGGAAAAGAAGACTTATTAACTGCTGCTGGGAATATAAAATACATACACCACGAAAATCAGCTTTACAGGAGGCTTCCAACCACAATGATTTGTCATAGTTGATGCACAAGTTTAAGCACTGCACGGCTAGCAAGACCAGCCAAGTTTTGGACAGCATGACAGTACAAGACCACTCTCTCATTGTTTGTGGGGTTCCATTTATATTCTTTCTAAATGTCACAAGCCCTCTCTAGCATCTGCTCTGGCAAAATATCTCATGCCCTCTCATGTGTCTGTTTCAACAAAACATCCTTTCACGTGTCTACTTCAAAAACCATCACATGAAAAAAAAAAAAATAAAAAAACCATCACATGCCCTCTCACAACACAGTTCCACAAAAACATCACATGGCACAACTGAGTCTCCAAAGAAACCAGAAATTTCTACTTCAGACTTGTGCCCTCTCTTGACAAGTTTCTGTATTGCCTAACCACATACCAAAGTTCATGCTAGCCTCTATTCTTTTTTGGTACCTATTCACACGAACTTGTTAGAGATCTCAAAGTCCCTACACCAGCCTCCTGGCCCTTCTCACCTACCCAACTTGTTTTCCACTTGGCTAGCTCCCAGGATGTTCCAAATTACAGCTCACCTCATTCTGCAATTGCTCGGTTCCCTTTAAAACTACCAACACAAATACCACACAGCTCCTCTACTTTTCCACTGCTGAGGGCTAGCCCAAGCCATGACCATACAACACAGTTCCTCTACCTTTCCACTGCTGAGGGCTAGCCTTAGCCATGGCCATACCACACAGCTCCTCTGCCTTTCTACTGCTGAAGGATAGCCCTAGCCATGGCCATATCACACAGCTCCTCTGCTTTTCCACTGCTGAGGGATGGATGGCCCTAGCCATGGCCAGTGTGCTTCATTTTTGCTCGGCTTTAAGACATTCTAATGACTCTGGATGTTCTCTCAAATCTACAATAAAAACCTTCTCCCTAACCAAGAATCACTTATTTTGGTTGTTTCTTTTCTGTGCCCTCATTTATATCTGCTGTCAAAACCTGGAAAAACAAAATCGGCCCCCTTTCAAGGGGTGTAGCACCATCTAAACCAAGACAAAGTGCTGATTTGTTCCCCCCCTTTGGTATGAAGCATTTGCTTCTGCTAACTTCTGCCATCCACCACATTCAACTATACATCTAAGGGCCACCTCTACAGTTGATTCTCTTCTACCTGCTCAACCTAGTTTCCTCTTGATAAGTGTACTCTGGAATGTGTCACCTCAGGCATGCCTGTTTTGACTCTGTCTCTCTTGGCTCCTACAACCTACTCCTGCAAAAGTCACAGCAATGCATCAGACCATTTCTCTCACCCTGCTAGATTTCCATCAGGTGAAAAGGAAGGTCTCTGCATGCCCAGTAATAAGGAACCAACACAAAAATACTCAATGGCTTCTTTGAAGGTTCATTGTCTCTTAATATTGTGTCAGGGCATTTTTTTTTTGTTACCACATGGGGTCTTTGTCTTCTGGTTTTGTGCTTTTATGAGAATCCTAAGTGTACCATTGAGTATGTACCAGTGTCTATACATGTTTCATGTGCTTTATACTTGGCTTTTTTTCTTGTTATTTTTGTGATATTTCAATCTTTATTTTGGTTTATTTAATTTTGTACTACTACTACTACTATTATTATTATTCCTTAGATACTTTTTGTTTCCTAATGAGGTGCAGGAAGGGAGACCAGATGGGAGAAGAAAGGGTCAGGAACTAGTGAGAGCTGGAGGAGGGGAAACCATAATTAGAACATACTGAAAGATAAAAATTTCATTAGAAGACCAAACAAAAAGGAAAAAACAGGTTGTTGTTTTTTTTTTTTTTTTAAGAAAAATTATAAGAAACATACGCACAAAAAAACACACAAAAACAAAATCAAAATCAGGAACCGTAATATACAAGCAAAGACCAGTGAGTCAAAAATTGCTCAAACAAAGCAATAGAAGACAAAAAGTCTACAACAATACTATTGTCCGTCTACAGCTGGGCATGGGGCCTATCCTTAAATGTGGTTAATATACACAATGAGACTCCATTATATAAAACTAAGTTGCAAGTGTCAGTTGGAGATAGCATCTTGGTCCAGTTCCCCTCGCAGCACTGAAACTGTCTGGCTTGAACTTGTTCAGTCCCTGGAAATGGTGCCACAGACTCTGGGAGTTCTTATGTTCATCAGTTCTAATTTGTCTGGAGACACTGTTCTACCTCCTCTTGCACAGAGCTCCCCACACCCTTAGTGAAGGGATTTGATGAAGAGTGCTCCAAATTCTCTCACCCTAGCATATTGTCCGGTCATGGGTCTCTGTATTCATTACCATTCACTGGGAGAAGTTTCTCTGACGATGACTGAGTTTAGCACAGTGTTATTAGGAGTCATTTCATCGATATATTCCTTTAGCAAAATAATAATATTTGGTTTTCCTCTAGGTTGATAGCCTATCCTATCTAGGGTTTTCAAACTGTTGTCATTTTCTTGCTGCAATTTTTCAGTAATTAATTAATTTTACATTGCATCCTAAGCAAAGCTTCTCTCCCTTGTCTCCTCCCAATCTCTTCTCTTACCTACCCTTCCCCTATCTCCCCCTCCCTTTCTCTTCAGCAAAGGAGAAAACTCCCACACATATCAACTTGCCTGGGCCTATCAAGTTGTAGTAGGACTAAGCACGTCTTCTAATATTAAGTCTAGACAAGGCATCCCAGTTAGGTAAAAGGGATCCAAAAGCAGGCAGTAGACTCAGAGACAGACCCAGCTCCAGTTGTTAGGAGAGCAAGATGAAGACACATCTGTTACATATGTGTAGGGGCCCTACGTCTGTTCCATTTATGCTTTTTTGTTGCTGGTTCTTATGCCCCCAGGTTATATAGGGTTAGTGGTTTCTCATCTGCTCTGACACAGGGCTTGGCTAATCATGAAAGCACAATGTGGGAGTTTTGACCTTGCTTACCCCATGAAGTCACCAGGAGGGTGTCGGGCTATGATGAAGCCACAGGACACAGCTCCAGTGGTGGGAGAGCATAGTCTAAGGTGCTGGGGACAGCCAGAGCTGGCTTGGGCATCCCCAGGCATGCAAGAAGGCTGGGACCATCTGGTTCTCAGGTTCTTGGACACTCAGGTGCCTCTGGAAGCCATGGAAGAGCAGAAAATGGAGTCAGGCCCGGAGGGCTGTATTTAGCCTGAGGCTGAGGGGGAAAAGAGGGGAGCTCCAGTTGGAACCCACAGGGATGAGTCCTTCTCTTGTCAGTTGTGTCAGGCTTGGCTTGGGAAGTGTAGAGAGGCCTTCTATGGGAGGTTAAACAGCAACTCTTTAAGGGAAGGCCTTCTCCATAGTTCCCCATGGCGAATCCCAATGAAAAGAGACAGCCCATGGTTTTAAGGCATTTATTGTCATGGCAAAAAGTAGATGAGTAAAACCATACCCCATTCTCCAGGTAGGCCTGAGGTTAAATATATTTTTGCAGAGAGGAGTGTCTGGAAAGGAAATTTGGTTGGCTAAGTCCTCTACGCCTTTAGGAACCTCATTAAAATGGAGATCTGTCTTGAGGCTATGTGACTACAAGTCACATCCTGAAACTGTGGAGGGGTTTGGGGTATTGCCTGTGACTGATGGCCACAAATCTATGGAGGGTTATGGGGGTGGGAGACTATAGCTTCATGACAGGAGCCATGTGTCCAGGAGCAAGGCAAAATGCCTTCCGACAGTTCAGGGTCACCATGGTTTCTAGCCTGTGTTCAACCAAGAACCAGGCTGCCTTTCATGGTCCTACAAGGTTAGTTAATTCTGTTGGTTTCCTTGTGATTTCCTTGACCTCTCTGGCTCCTTCAATCCTTCATCCCTCTCTTCCATAAGATTCCCTGAGCTCTAGTTAATCCTAGGCTAATGGCCTCTGCTTCTGTTTCCATCAGCTGCTGGGTGAATCCTCTTAGATGACAGTTATGCTAGGCCCCTGTATGCAAGTATACCAGAATACTCTTAATATTGTCATAGGTGGGCTCTCTCAAGGCATGGGACCAAAGATGGGGCAATCATTGGTTTGCCATTCCTTCATATTTTGCTCCATGTTTATCTCTGCACACCATGTAGGCAGGACAAATTGTACATCAAAGGTTTTGTGGCTGTGTCCCCAGTCCTCCATTGGAAGCCTTTGCTGGTTACAGACAGTAGCTATTTCATGTTCCATATCCACTATTGCTCGGAGCCTTAGCTAGGGTCATGCTCATAGACTGCTGGAGTTTCCTTTCTCCTAAGATTTTTGCTCCTACCAGAGATGCCCCACACCCACTGCAAATCCCAGCTCCCTCTTCTAGTCTTCTCTACCTCTCTCCTCCCTGCACCTGATCACTCCTGTTACCCTCCACACCCTGGCTCCTACCAAGTTCCCTCCATCCATCCACCCCCAATATCTATGGTATTTCCCATTCTCAGTGAGATTCAAACACACACACCTCCCCTTAGGTTTCCTTGTTACTTACCTTCTTTGTATCTATGGATTCTAGCGTGGTTATCTTATCTTTGATGGCTATTATCCACTTATAAGTGACTGCTTACCCTGTGCGGCTTTCTAGTTCTTTTTTTTTTTTTTTTTTTAACGTATTTTCCTCAATTACATTTCCAATGCTATCCCAAAAGTCCCCCATACCCTCCCCCACCCCACTCCCCTACCCACCCATTCCCATTTTTTGGCCCTGACGTTCCCCTGTACTGGGGCATATAAAGTTTGCCTGTCCATTCGGCATCCCTTTCCAGTGATGGCCGTCTAGGCCATCTTTTGATACATATGCAGCTAGAGTCAAGAGCTCCGGGGTACTGGTTAGTTCGTAATGTTGCACCTACAGGGTTGCAGATCTATTTAGCTCCTTGGATACTTTCTCTAGCTCCTCCATTGTGATCCATCCAAGAGCTGACTGTGAGCATCCACTTCTGTGTTTGCTAGGACCCAACCTAGTCTCACAAGAGACAGCTATATCATGGTCCTTGCAACAAACGCTTGCTAGTGTATGCAATGGTGTCATCGTTTGGAGGCTAATTATGGGATGGATCCCTGGATATGGCAGTCTCTAGATGGTCCATCCTTTTGTCTCAGCTCCAAACTTTGTCTCTGTAACTCCTTCCATGGGTGATTGTTTCAAATTCTAAGAAGGGGCAAAGTGTCCACACTTTGGTCTTTGTTCTTCTTCAGTTTAATGTGTTTTGCAAATTGTATCTTATATCTCAGTATACTAAGTTTCTGGCCTAATATCCACTTATCAGTGAGTACATATCATTTGAGTTCTTTTGTGATTGTGTTACCTCACTCAGGATGATGCCCTCCAGGTCCAACCATTTGCCTAGGAATTTCATAAATTCATTCTTTTTAATAGCTGAGTAGGACTCCATTGTGTAAATGTACCACATTTTTTGTATCCATTCCTCTGTTGAGGGACATCTGGGTTCTTTCCAGCTTCTGGCTATTATAAATAAGGCTGCTATGAACATAGTGGAGCATGTGTCCTTCTTACCAGTTGGGACATCTTCTGGATATATGCCCAGGAGAGATATTGCGGGATCCTCCGGTAGTACTATGTCCAATTTTCTGAGGAACCACCAGACTGATTTCCACACTGGTTGTACAAGCTTGCAACCCCACCAACAATGGAGGAGGGTTCCTCTTTCTCCACATCCTCGCCAGCATCTGCTGTCACCTGAATTTTTGATCTTAGCCATTCTGACTGGTGTGAGATGGAATCTCAGGGTTGTTTTGATTTGCATTTCTCTGATGATTAAGGATGTTGAATATTTTTTTTCAGGTGCTTCTCAGCCATTCAGTATTCCTCGGGTAAGAATTTTTGTTTAGGGGCTGGAGAGATGGCTCAGTGGGTAAGAGCACCCGACTGCTCTTCCGAAGGTCCAGAGTTCAAATCCCAGCAACCACATGGTGGCTCACAACCATCCGTAACAAGATCTGACTCCCTCTTCTGGTGTGTCTGAAGACAGCTACAATGTACTCACATATAATAAATAAATAAATCTTTAAAAAAAAAAAAAAAGAATTCTTGTTTAGCTCTGAGCCCCATCTTTTAATGGGGTTATTTGATTTTCTGGAGTCCACACTCTTGACTTCTTTATATATATTGGATATTAGTCCCCTATCTGATTTAGGATAGGTAAAGATCCTTTCCCAGTCTGTTGGTGGCCTTTTTGTCTTATTGAAGGTGTCTTTTGCCTTGCAGAAGGTTTGCAGTTTCATGAAGTCCCATTTGTCAATCCTTGATCTTACAGCACAAGCCATTGCTGTTCTATTCAGGAATTTTTCCCCTGTGCCCATATCTTCGAGGCTTTTCCCCACTTTCTCCTCTATAAGTTTCAGTGTCTCTGGTTTTATGTGAAGTTCCTTGATCCACTTAGAT
Organism: Mus musculus; assembly: GCF_000001635.26. Taxonomy (NCBI): domain Eukaryota; kingdom Metazoa; phylum Chordata; class Mammalia; order Rodentia; family Muridae; genus Mus; species Mus musculus. Next base: position 4,550,592 of record NC_000074.6, on the reverse strand, counting down.
TTGACCTTAGTACAAGGAGATAGGAATGGATCGATTCGCATTCTTCTACATGATAACCAGTTGTGCCAGAACCATTTGTTGAAAATGCTGTCTTTCTTCCACTAGATGGTTTTAGCTCCCTTGTCAAAGATCAAGTGACCATAGGTGTGTGGGTTCATTTCTCGGTCTTCAATTCTATTCCATTGGTCTACTTGTCTGTCACTATACCAGTACCATGCAGTTTTTATCACAATTGCTCTGTGCTATAGCTTTAGGTCAGGCATGGTGATTCCACCAGAGGTTCTTTTATCCTTGAGGAGAGTTTTTGCTATCCTAGGTTTTTTGTTATTCCAGATGAATCTGCAGATTGCTCTTCCTAATTCATTGAAGAATTGAGTTGGAATTTTGATGGGGATTGCATTGAATCTGTAGATTGCTTTTGGCAAGATAAGCCATTTTTACTATATTGATCCTGCCCATCCATGAGCATGGGAGATCTTTCCATCTTCTGAGATCTTCTTTATTTCTTCAGAGACCTGAAGTTTTTATCATACAGATCTTTCACTTCCTTAGTTAGAGTCACGCAAAGGTATCTTATATTATTTGTGACTATTGAGAAGGGTGTTGTTTCCCTAATTTCTCTCTCAGCCTGTTTATCCTTTGTGTACAGAAAGGCCATTGACTTGTTTGAGTTAATTTTATATCCAGCTACTTCACTGAAGCTGTTTATCAGGCTTAGGTGTTCTCTGGTGGAATTTTTAGGGTCACTTATATATACTATCATATCATCTGCAAAAAGTGATATTTTGACTTCTTCTTTTCCAATCTGTATCCCCTTGATGTCCTTTTGTTGTCAAATTGCTCTGGCTAGGACTTCAAGTACAATGTTGAATAGGTAGGGAATAAGTGGGCAGCCTTGTCTAGTCCCTGGTTTTAGTGGGATTGCTTCCAGCTTCTCTCCATTTACTTTGATGTTGGCTACTGGTTTGCTGTAGATTGCTTTTATCATGGTTAGGTATAGGCCTTGAATTCCTGATCTTTCCAAGACTTTTATCATGAATGGGTGTTGGATTTTGTAAAATGCTCTCTCCATGTCTAAGGAGAAGATCACGTGGTTTTTGTCTTTGAGTTTGTTTATATAATGGATTACGTTGATGGATTTCCCTATATTAAACCATCCCTGCATCCCTGGAATAAAACCTACTTGGTCAGGATGGATGATTGCTTTAATGTGTTCTTGGATTCTGTTAGCGAGAATTTTATTGAGTATTTTTGCATCGATATTCATAAGGGAAATTGGTCTGAAGGTCTCTATCTTTGTTGGATCTTTCTGTGGTTTAGGTATCAGAGTAATTGTGGCTTTATAGAAAGAGTTGGGTAGATTTCCCTCTACTTCTATTTTGTGGAATAGTTTGTGCAGAACTGGAATTAGATCTTCTTTGAAGGTCTGGTAGAACTCTGCACTAAACCCATCTGGTCCTGGGCTTTTTTTGGGTGGGAGACTATTAATACTGCTTCTAATTCTTTAGGGGATATGGGACTGTTTAGAAGGTTAACTTGATCCTGATTTAACTTTGTTACCTGGTATCTGTCTCGAAATTTGTCCATTTTGTTCAGGTTTTCCAGTTTTGTTCAGTATAGCCTTTTGTAGAAGGATCTGATGGTGTTTTGGATTTCTTCAGGATCTGTTGTTATGTCTCCCTTTTCATTTCTGATTTTGTTAATTAGGATCCGTTCCCTGTGCCCTCTAGTGAGTCTAGCTAAAGGTTTATCTATCTTGTTGATTTTTTCAAAGAACCAACTCCTCATTTGGTTAATTCGTTGAATAGTTCTTCTTGTTTCCACTTGGTTGATTTCACCCCTGAATTTGATTATTTCCTGCTGTCTACTCCTCTTGTGTGAATTTTCTTCCTTTTTTTCTAGATCTTTTAGATGTGTTGTCAAGCTGCTAGTTGGTGCTCTCTCCAGTTTCTTCTTGGAGGCACTCAGAGCTATGAGTTTCCCTCTTAGAAATGCTTTCATTGTGTCCCAAAGGTTTGGGTATGTTGTGGCTTCATTTTGATTAAACTCTAAGAAGTCTTTAATTTCTTTCTTTATTCCTTTTTTGATCAAGGTACCATTGAGAAGAGTGTTGTTCAGTTTCCACGTGAATGTTGGCTTTCTGTTATTTATTTTGTTATTGAAGATCAGCCTTAGGCCATGGTGTTCTGATAGGATGCATGGGACAATTTCAATATTTTTGTATCAGTTGAGGCCTGTTTTGTGACCAATTATATGGTCAGTTTTGGAGAAGGTCCCGTGAGGTGCTGAGAAGAAGGTATATCCTTTTGTTTTAGGATAAAATGTTCTGTAGATATCTGTCAGATCCATTTGTTTCATAACTTCTGTTAGTTTCACTGTGTCTCTGTTTAGTTTCTCTTTCCACGATCTGTCCATTGATGAAAGTGGTATGTTGAAGTTCCCACTATTATTGTGTGAGGTGCAATGTGTGCTTTGAGCTTTACTAAAGTGTCTTTAATGAATGTGGCTGCCCTTGCATTTGGAGCATAGATATTCAGAATTGAGAGTGCCTCTTGGAGGATTTTACCTTTGATGAGTTGAAGTGTCCCTCCTTGTCTTTTTTGATAACTTTGGGTTGGAAGTCGATTTTATCCGATATTAGAATGGCTACTCCAGCTTGTTTCTTCAGACCATTTGCTTGGAAAATTGTTTTCCAGCCTTTCACTCTGAGGTAGTGTCTGTCTTTTTCCCTGAGATGGGTTTCCTGTAAGCAGCAGAATGTTGGGTCCTGTTTGTGTAGCCAGTCTGTTAGTCTATGTCTTTTTATTGGGAAATTGAGACCATTGATATTAAGAGATATTAAGGAAAAGTAATTGTTGCTTCCTTTTATTTTTGTTGTTAGAGTTGACATTCTGTTCTTGTGGCTTTCTTCTCTTTGGTTTGTTGAGGGATTACTTTCTTGCTTGTTCTAGGGCGTGATTTCCGTCCTTGTATTGGTTTTTTTTCTGTTATTATCTTTGAAGGGCTGGATTCGTGGGAAGATAATGTGTGAATTTGGTTTTGTCGTGGAACTCTTTGGTTTCTCCATCTATGGTGATTGAGAGTTTGGCCGGGTATAGTAGCCTGGGCTGGCATTTGTGTTCTCTTAGTGTCTGTATAACATCTGTCCAGGCTCTTCTGGCTTTCATAGTCTCTGGTGAAAAGGCTGGTGTAATTCTGATAGGCCTGCCTTTATATGTTATTTGACCTTTCTCCCTTACTGCTTTTAATATTCTCTCTTTAATTAGTGCATTTGTTGTTCTGATTATTATATGTCGGGAGAAATTTCTTTTCTGGTCCAGTCTATTTGGAGTTCTGTAGGATTCTTGTATGTTCATGGGCATTTCTTTCTTTAGGTTTGGGAAGTTTTCTTCTATAATTTTGTTGAAGATATTTGCTGGCCCTTAAATTTGAAAATCTTCATTCTCATCAACTCCTATTATCCGTAGGTTTGGTCTTCTCATTGTGTCCTGGATTTCCTGGATGTTTTGAGTTAGGATCTTTTTGCGTTTTGTATTATCTTTGATTGTTGTGCTGATGTTCTCTATGGAATCTTCTGCACCTGAGATTCTCTCTTCCATCTCTTGTATTCTGTTGCTGATGCTCGCATCTATGGTTCCAGATTTCTTTCCTAGGGTTTCTATCTCCAGTGTTGCCTCACTTTGGGTTTTCTTTATTGTGTCTACTTCTCTTTTTAGGTCTAGTATGGTTTTGTTCATTTCCATCACCTGTTTGGATGTGCTTTCCTGTTTTTCTCTAAGGACTTCTACCTGTTTGGTTGTGTTTTCCTGTTTTTCTTTAAGGACTTGTAACTCTTTAGCAGTGTTCTCCTGTGTTTCTTTAAGTGAGTTATTAAAGTCCTTCTTGATGTCCTCTACCATCATCATGAGATATGCTTTTAAATCCGGGTCTAGCTTTTCGGTTGTGTTGGGGTGCCCAGGACTAGGTGGGGTGGGAGTGCTGCGTTCTGATGATCGTGAGTGGTCTTGATTTCTGTTAGTAGGATTCTTATGTTTGCCTTTCGCCATCTGGTATTCTCTGGAGCTAGTTGTTATAGTTGTCTCTGGTTAGAGCTTGTTCCTCAGGTGATTATGTTAGCCTCTATCAGCAGACCTGGGAGACTAGCTCTATCCTTAGTTTCAGTGCTCAGAGTACTCTCTGCAGGCAAGCTCTCGTCTTGCAGGGAAGGTGCCCAGATATCTGGTGTTTGAACCTGCCTCCTGGCAGAAGTTGTGTTCCACTCACCATAGGTTTTAAGATCCCGTGGAGGGTCCTGTGGGGGTTCTTGCGGGTGTCCGGAGACTCTGCGGGCAAGGAACCCCAGTGCTGGCGTTGACCAGAAGGGACTTGTGCCCCTGATCAGGCTGGGTTTTCTGCTTCCCTAATTAATGCAGTCTCAGGTCATGCAAGATTGGATTGGAGCAGGCGCTGTGTTCCGCTCACTAGAGGTCTTAGGATCCCGTGGCAGATCCTGTATGGGTCCTTGCAGGTGTCCGGAGACTCCCCGGGGCAGGGACCCCGGTGCTGCAGTGGGCCAGAAGGGACTTGTGCCCCGGATCAGGCCGGGTTATCTGCTTCCTTAATTAATGCAGTCTCAGGTCCCTAGAGATTGGATTGGAGCAGGCGCTGTGTTCCACTCACCAGAGGTCTTAGGATCCCGTGGCGGATCCTGTGTGGGTCCTTGCGGGTGTCCGGAGACTCCCCAGGCCAGGGACCCTGGTGCTGCAGTGGACCGGAAGGGTGGCTTTCTAGTTCCAAGTTACCTCAGTAAGGATGATCTTTTCTAGTTCCATCTATTTGTCTGCAAATTTTATGGGGTCCCTGTTTTTAATAGCAGAATTGTATTCCATTGTGTGGAATTGTTTCCAGTTTCTGGCTATTACAAATGAAGCTGCTATGAACATAGTTGAGAAAGTTTCCTTGTGGTATGATGGGGGATATTTTGCATATATTCCCTGTAATAGTATAGCTGGGTCTTAAGGTAGAAATATTTCCAATTTTCTGAGAAACTGACAAATTGATTTCCAAAGTGGCTGTACATGTTTACATTTCCACCATCAATGTAGTAGTATTCCCTTTTCTCCATGTCCTCACCATCAGGAGCTATCACTTGAGTTTTTAAAATCAGCCATTCTGACATAGGTATGATTGAATAAGAGTTGCTTTGATTTGCATTTCCCTGATGACTAAGGATGCTGACCACTTCACAGAGTGCTTCTTGGGCATTAGAGATTACTCTATTGAGAATATTCTGCTTAGCTCTGTACCCCATTTTAAATTGGGTGATTTGGTTTGTTGTCAGATTTCTTGAGTTCTTCATATATTTTTGGATATCAGCTCTCTGTCAGATGTAGGATTGATTAAGGCCTTTTACCATTCCATAGGCTGACATTTTGACCTACTGACAGCATCCTTTGACTTACAGAAGAATTCTTGATCTTAGTGCCTGAGTTATTGGTGTTCTGTTCAGGAAGTTGTATCTTGTGCCACTTCTCTTGTATTAGATTTGGTATAACTGGATTTATGTTGAGGTCCTTGACTCACTTGGGCTTAAGTTCTGTGCAGGATGATCAATACAGATCTAATTGAATTCTTCTACATGCAGATATTCAATTAGTCCAACAACATTTGTTAAAGATGCTTTCTTTTTTCCTTAGTATAGTTTTGCCTTTTTTGTTGATAAAATCAAGTGTATTACAGGTGTATGGCTTATTTCTGGATCTTCAATTCTATTACACTGGTCAAACTTTCTGTTTATATGCCAATAACATTTGGTTTTTATTACTGTTTCTTTGTAATACAGCTTGAAATCAGACATGGTGATACCTCTAGTTCTTTTATTGTACAGGATTGTTTTAACTATCTTGGGTTTTTGTTTTTTCCATATGAAGTTGAATATTGGTATTTTACTGTCTTTAAAGAATTGTGTTGTAATTTTGATGCAAATTTCATTAATTTGTACATTACTTTTGGTTAGATAGCCATTTTTACTATGTTAATTCTACCAATGCATGAGCATGGAAGATCTTTACATCTTTTGATATCTTCCTCAATTTCTTTCTTTAAGACTTGAAGTTCTTGTGATATAGATTTTTTCACTTGCTTGGTTACAATTACACGAAGATATTTTATATTATTTGTGGCTATTGTGAAGGGTATTAGTTTCCTAATTTCTTTCTCAGCTCATTTATTGTTTGTATAAATGAGGGTATTGATTTTGTTAGATTTTTTGTTTGTTTGTTTGTTTGTTTTTAGCCACTTGGCTAAAAGTGTTTATCAGCTGTAGGAGTTTCCCAGTAAATTTTTTGAGCCATTTATGTACACTATCATATTATATGCGAATAGCAATACTTTGACCACTTCCTTCCCAATTTTTATCCTTTTGATATCTTTTAGTTGTCTTATTCTCTAGCTAAAACTTCAAGTGCTACATTAAATAGATACAGAAAGAGTGTACAGCCTTGTCATGTCCCTGATTTTAGTTAATCACTTAAAGTTTCTTTCCACTTAATTTTATATTGGCTTTTAGCTTACTATATATTGCCTTCATTATGTTTTGGCAAACACTTTGTATCTCTAAGCTCTCCAAGACTTTTAACATGAAGGGGAGTTTATAAGCATACTTTTTTGCAAACTACTTTTAATAAGGGTTCAACCTCTCCTCCAGCCCACCACCCAGCAGAGGTAGTGGAAGAGAAAAGTCATTCGGATATGGGAGAAGTGGACCTGTTTAGCAAATGTTCTTTAGGGGTGAGCTTCATCTTCTTCCTCAGCAGTTCAGTCCCATAGCAAACACCAAAATGGGGCTCAGCACCTGCAGACCAGGCTTTCTGTTGTTTCTGTCATTGTTGAAGTTCAGCTTTAATCCATGAAGGTCTAATAAGGTAAAACAATTTATCTCAAATTTCTTGTATCTGTTGAGGCTTGCTTTGTGACCAGTTATATGGTGAATTTTAGAGAAGATTCCATGAACTGCTGACAAGAAGGTTTATTTGGTTCATTTCAGGCATAATGTTGGTTTCTGTCTAGATGACCAGTTCATTGGTAAGGGTGGGTGTTGAAGTCTCCCACTATTAATGCATGGAATTCAATGTGCGAATAAGCTTTAATAATATTTTTTTATGAACGTGGGTGTTATTGCACTTGGGGGAGTAAGTATTCATAACTGATGTCTCAGCTAGGTGAATTTTTCCTTTGGTGAGTATGAACTGTCCTTCTCATCAGTTTTGATTAATTTTGGTTGAAAGTCTACTATTTTTCAAACTGGCTAATTTTTTTCACTTTTTATTAGTTATTTTATTTATTTACATCAAATGTTATCACCCTTGCCAGTTTTTCTTCCATAAGCCCCCTATCCCCTCCTCCCTCCCACCTGCCTCTATGAGGGTGCTGCCCCTCCCACCCACTCACTCCTGCCTCAGCAGCCTAGCATTCCCCTATCTTGGGTCATCAAGCCTTCCAGTGGTGCCAGATAAGGCAATTCTCTGCTACTTATCCAGTGGGAGCCATGGGTATCCCCTGTATACTTTTTGGTTGGTAGTTTAGTACCTGGGAGCTTTGAGTGATCTAGTTGGTTGATATCATTGTTCATCCTGTGAGGTTGTAAACCCCTTCAGCTCCTACAGTCTTTGCCCAAACTTCCCCATTGGGGTCCCTGCGCTCAGTCCAATGTTCAGCTGTGAACATCTACATCTGTATTGATTCAGCTCTGGCAGAGCCTCTCAGAAGACAGCTGTATCAGGGTCCAGTCACCAAGAATTTGGCATCAGCAATAGTGTCAGACTGATTTCCTGAGTGGTTGTACCAGCTTGCAATCCCACCAGAAATGGAGGAGCGTTTCTCTTTTGCCACATCTTCGCCAGCATATGCTGTCAGCTGAGAGTAGAAGATACCACATTTTCTGTATCCGTTCCTCTGTTGAGGGACATCTGGGTCTTTCCAGCTTTTAGCTATTATAAGTAAGGCTGCTATGAGCATAGTGGATTATGTGTCCTTATTACAAGTTGGAACATCTTCTGGGTATATGCCCAGGAATGGTATAGCTGGGTCCTCAGGTAGTACTATGTCCAATTTTCTGAGGAACCGCCAGACTGATTTCCAGAGTAGCTGTACCAACTTGCAATCCCACCAGTAATGGAGGAGTGTCCCTCTTTCTCCACATCCTCGCCAGCATCTGCTGTCACCTGATTTTTGATCTTAGCCATTCTGACTGGTGTGAGGTGGAATCTCAGGGTTGTTTTGATTTGCATTTCCCTGATGATTAAGGATGTTGAGCATTTCTTTAAGTGCTTCTCCGGCATTTGAGATTCCTCAGTTGAGAATTCTCTGTTTAGCTCTGTACCCAATTTTTTAATAGGGTTATTTGGTCCTCTGGAGTCTAACTTCTTAAATTCTTTGTATATATTAGATATTAGCCCTCTATCTGATGTAGGGTTGGTAAAGATCTTTTCCCAATCTGTGAATTACCATTTTGTCCTATTGACAGTGTCCTTTATCTTACAGAAGCTTTTCAATTTTATGAGGTCCCATTTGTCTATTCTTGATCTTAAAGCATAAGCCATTGGTGTTCTATTCAGGAAATTTTTCCCTGTGCCAATGTATTTGAGGTTCTTTCCCACTTTCTCTTCTATTAGATTCATCGTACCTGGTTTTATGTGTCCTTGATCCACTTAGACTTGATCTTTGTACAAGGAGATAAGAATGGGTCAATTTGCATTCTTCTACTAGCTATTCACCAGTTGAACCAGCACCATTTGTTGAAAATGCTGTCTTGCCGGGCAGTGGTGGCACATGCCTTTAATCTCAGCACCTAGGAGGCAGAGGCAGGTGGATTTCTGAGTTCGAAGCCAGGCTGGTCTACAAAGTGAGTTCCAGGACAGCCAGGGCTACACAGAAAAACCCTGTCTCGAGGAAAGGAAAAAAAAAAAAGAAAAAAAGCTGTCTTTTTTTTTTTTTCACTGAATGGTTTTGGCTCCTTTGTCAAAGATCAATTGACCATAGGTGTGTGGCACATTTCTGGGTCTTCAATTCTATTCCATTTATCTACCTTTCTGTCTCTGTACCAATACCATGTTGGTTTTTATCACTATTGCTCTGTAGTATAGCTTAAGGCCAGGGATGGTGATTCCCCAGAAGTTCTTTCATTGTTGAGAATGATTTTTGATAACCTGGATTTTTTGTTATTCCGGATAAATTTGAGAAATGCTCTATCTCTGTGAAGAATTGATATGGAATTTTGACGGGGATTGCATTGAATCTGTAGATTACTTTAGGTATGATGGCCATTTTTTACTATATTATTCCTGCCAATCCATGAGCTTGGGAGATCTTTCCATCTTCTAAGGTCTTCTTCAGTTTCTTTCTTCAGAGACTTGAAGTTCTTGTCATACAGATCTCCCACTAAGATATTACATATTACTTGTGATTATTTTAAAGGGTGTCATTTCCCTAATAATTTCTTTCTCAGCCCCTTTATCCTTCGAGTAGAGGAAAGCTACTGATTTGTTTGAGTTAATTTTGTATTCAGCCACTTTGCTGAAATTGTTAGGAGTTCTCTCATGGATTTTTGGGTCACTTATGTATTCTATATCATCTGAAAATAGTGATATCTTGACTTCCTCCTTTCCAATTTGTATCCCATTGATCTTTTTGTTTTGTTTTGTTTTGTGTTTTGTATTTTGGGGTTTTGTTTTGTTTTGTTTTGTTTTTTGTTTTTTTGTTTTTTTCTAGACAGGGTTTCTCTGTGTAGCCCTGGCTGTCCTGGAACTCACTCTGTAGACCAGGCTGGCCTCTAACTCAGAAATCTACCTGCCTCTGCCTCCCAAGTGCTGGGATTAAGGGCGAGCGCCACCACTGCCCAGTGTATCCCATTGATCTTGTTTTGTTGCCTAATTGCTCTGACTAGAACTTCAAGTACTGTATTAAATAGATAGGGAGAGAATGGGCAGCCTTGTCTCATCCCTGATTTTAGTGGGATTGCTTCAAGTTTCTTTCCATTTAGTTTGATGTTGGCTATTGACTTGCTGCATATTGCTTGTATTATATTTGGGTATGGGCCCTGAATTCCTATTCTCTCCAATACTTTTAGCATTCTGAGAGTTTCCTCTTCATTTAGCTGTTTGCAAGTGTTTGAGTTTTTTGTTATAATCAATTAACTTATATTTTCACTCCATATTTTATTCTTCCTTCCCCAATCTACCCTCCAACTGTTCCACATCCCATACCTGTTTGAGTTTTATAAGGTTCGAGTTGTCAATTGTTGACCTTAATTTTGGGGTAAATAAAGTCATATTCCAAAAGTCCTTTCCTACACTCATGTCATATAGGATGCTGCCTAGATTTTCTTCTAGCAGTTTCAGGTTTCTTCTAGAATGTTTCAGGTTTAGTGTTCAAGATTTTGATCCATTTGGAATTAGAATGTACAGCATGATAGACACAGATCTAATTTTCTTCTTTTAAACATGGACAGCTAGTTTCCCCAGCACCATTTTTTGAAAGTGCTTTCTTTTCTCCAGTTTTAGTTTTTTCAATTTTTGTCAAATATTAAGTAGCTGAAGTTACATGTACTCATTTTTGGATCTTCAACTTTGTTTCAGTGATGGATGTGTCTGTTTTTGTGTCAATACTGTATTGACTTGTGACTTTAGCTCTGTAATGTATCTTAAGATTTGGAATTGTTTTTCCCTTCAGCACTTTTTCTTCCTGTTCAGGTTATTTTTTCTATCCAGGACCTTTTGTGACTTCATATAACACTTAGGATAGTCCTATTTCTGTGAAGAATAAGATGGGGATTTTAATTGAGATTTCATTGAATATTGATGGAATAGTAGATTGGTGGAATAGTTATTTTCATGATATTAAATCTACCCATCTTTGAACATGTAATGTCTTTTCATCAATTACTGTTTATGGTGGAGAAGAGTTAATGAAAATAACAAATTCAGTGATTTCACAGAAATATTGAGGTAAACTTGCATTAGATGACACTTGTACATTTTTCTTGTTTCTCTACAATGGTTCAGAGATAGCATCATTAGAGTACTGATTAGAGAAAATATGCGTCACAGATTTTTAGAGCTAATAGCATCCATAATTAAGTAGTAAAATGAGGAGGGAATTGGGAAAATGAGAATAGAGAGAGTAAAATATGAATGAGAAGATTAGTACATGTTTTATGGGCATGAATAATAGTAGATAAAATATCTTACAGCAGTTCACCAAGGCATTGACAGGGGTGTATTCTGTGCAGGCAATTGTCTCCAGGATGCCCAGGGAAATTCTAAACTCCAAGCTCCTGTGCCTCTTTTCAGCTTCCATAAACTCACCTGGTTATGCTCCAGTCATCAAGCCACCCACTGCTTGCCTCTCTGTACACTGGGTTAAAATATTTCCACCTGCTGTTTTTCTAGTGTCCATGTCTAGAGGGGAAAGAACCTCATTGGCTGCTACCTTTGTCCTTGACCTGATGCAGACAAGATGGTGAAACTTGGTGCTAGCTTGGCTATTCTTTTGGAAAGAAAAATTCCAATAAGCTTATTTCTTTTTTCCTTTCTATGCTAAATAATAGTAGAGTCTACTATTCCTTACTGGGACTCTAGTCTTTCATTGAGTCTTTTAATCCATCATCACACCCAGGAATCTCCTGAACCATGAATATAGTTTTAAAATCTTGTATTTCCAATTTAAGGAAGAGAATTTTATCTACTGTATGTAACTAAAGCATGTTCACTAACAGTGTGTATGTAAATGCTGTGGGTTTTCATTATTGACAACATATCTTTAGGATGAGTTTGGAGGTTTCTATCAGAGACACATTAGCTGTTACTTTTGAATTTGTAATGATGTACAATGGTGTGGTTGGTAGAAGTAGAAGCCACTTACCTCATGGCAACCAGGTAGCAAAAATAGAGGTAGCTTTAAGCCATTGTTGCAATATTACTCCCAATAACAAGCCTCCAATCAATAACTTCCTTTCCTTTTAAAAACTATGTTTTATTTCCATTATTTGTATGAATACACAAATATCTACCTATTGAGTGCAGGTGCCCATGGAGGCCAAAAGAGGCTAGTTGATCTCCTGAATCTGGAGTTACAGGACGTTTTGAGTCGTGTAAAATGGGCTCTGGGACCCAAATTCAGCACCTCTGCAAGAGTGTTACATGCTGAGCTATTTTCCTAAGCTCTCTCCAATTAAAGGCTTCACCATGTCCAAGTCACACCACAGGTTAAAGGCCATCACCATTAATTGAATGTGTCATGTACAAGCAATAGCAGCATCCATTTATTTATGGATACAAAAACTATGTTCATTAATGATCCAGTTCTATGCTTACTAGAGCGGTAGGCAAAAATCAGAATTATAACTTACACATGTCTGATTTTCTTCAGACTCCCCAGTCCATATGCAGTGAAAGTTGTGGTCCTGGATTTAGAAAATCCCTCCAAGAAGGAAATGTGACCTGTTGTTTTGACTGCATTCCATGCCCAGAGAATGAAATTTCCAATGAGACATGTAAGTGTGTGCTGTATGGAAAAATTCTCTACTTCTAATGTAGAGCCCCATTCTTATGAGGATTGAGGGCATCTGAACTCAGATTCTCACACTTACTGAAAACATTTGACAATGATCCATCTCCCTAGTCCAAGTTGTTTTATTAGTAAGAAAATGAATATTAAGTGTAGTGGTGCACACCTTCTGCATTCAGGAGGCAGAGATAAGCAGATCTCTGAGTTTATAATCAGCATGGTTTACATAACAAGTTCCAGGACAGCCAGGGCTATATAACAAGAACTTGTTTTTAAAATAATTTTATAGCAAATAACTTGCCTTGCCACAGATGTCTTTGATTGCTACCCCAGGGCTTAAAGGACTTTCATCAGTGCTCCTCTCCATGTCTTCTGAGGTTATGGACAACACACAAGGAATGACTCTGTGCATTCACACTCACATTCACATGCTACCTCATTCAGGTTCCAGTACACAAAAGATGATTGACAGGAGTGATTTGAATGTGAGAATAGTTAAAACTCCTCTCTCCTTCTTTACATACTGGGAGGAGCTCCTGGGGAAAGGGGGTTGGAATGAGACAGACAAAAGATTATTTTCAGGTTTTTCACCACCCTGAAGTCAAAGCAAATGTTTCCTTAGTGGATTTTTCTCCATACTTCTCTGAATATGGTCAAGTGTGATCAAATCCTTCAAATATCTGTGACCAAAGAGGAAAGACAAACATGATATGCCACTCTCATTCTTAGAATTCTCACACTTGCCTTCAGGCTTAAAACATAGGCAGCTCTCTATTCCCTCAGAATCAAGGAAGTATCTAAAAATATTTTTCATCCATTTTCAAGGGAACCACTTTTCACCTCATTCTGTGAGTCTTAATTCCCCCACAGTGCTGAACTCCAAGTTTAGGTAAGAAATTCCTCCCTGAACAAAGATTCCATTCTCTCCCCCCTCACAAGGATGAGGCCATATTGTATTTCAAAATGCAGTTAGTCCAATTTCCAAAGTTCCCATAGTCTATAACAGTCTCAATACTGTTTAAAAGTCCAAAGTTCAAAGTCTCTTCTGAAATTCAAGGCAATCTCTTAACTGCCACCCCCAGTAAAATATGTCAAAATACTGATCATATACTTCCAACATAACATGACATAAAATAAGCATTACCATTTCAAAAGGGAAGAAAAGGACCAAAGTGAAGAAATACTGATTCAGTGCAAGACCAAAAACCAGCAGGGCAAACCAAATTCTGCATCCCCATTTCTGATACCAAAGTATTTTTCATTACTCCAACTCCTTCCAGCTTTGTTGTCTGCAACACACTTCTCTCTTGGATTCATTCCACAACTGGTCAGCAGTGTCCCTCAGCAGATATCCCACAACTGTGGCATTTCCAGTATCTGAGGGTCTCCAACATAATCTCGACTTCATCTTCACAGCTTCACTCAGTGGCCTCTTTGGGCCCCAATTAAGGGACACCCCTATAACAAGCCTGGCAACTTTCTTAGTTATGGGAGAAGATTCCACAGCTCCTTGAAAGGATTCTTGACTCTAAATCCAGAACCATGTGGGTGAGACTGCCACCACTCTGTTATTTGCTGGGGCTGGAACATGGCCCCCTCATTCAACTACATCTTTATTTGCTTTCTTTTGTCAATGGTTTCTTTCACTGCTTTAGCTTTTCCTTAATTTCTTTCCACAGTTTGGAAGCTTAGCTGGGTGAGATCTTTCCCTGAGGTCACCACTCCCTTAATTGATTTAGCATCAGGCATTTCTTTACATGTTTCATCTCCTGAACACTGGTCTTAGCACCATTATATTTTCTGGTGCTCATTTTCTGGTGCTCTCCTCAAACCATACATTCTGGTTTTCTCCTTGCTCAGATTACTTCTTTTCATTATAGATCTGCATAAGGGTGACCACTAACAACCATGTAGCAGTGAATACTAGACAGTATTCACTTCATTTAAACAGTATTTAGACTGTTATAAACTATGGGAACTTTGGAAATTGGGTTAACTGCCTTTTGAAATACGATATGGCCTCATACTAGTGAAAACTAGAAATCTCCTCTACCAGTGCCATTAATCTAAATTTCTTCAATTTAGCCGCAGACTGATTATGTTTTACACAAAGCCAGAAAGCTGCCACATTCTTTGCCAAAATATCACAAGAACAATCTCTAGGCTAGGTAGTAATATTCTTCTCCTGTGAAGTCTCTTGAGCCAGGCCATTATAAGCTACATTGCTCTCTGCACCACTGTCTTCCATGCTCCAACTAAGATGGCACATTAAGCCCCACTTAAATCATCCAACCACTGTTTTGGCCTCACATTCCTACAAGAAACATGGTCAGGCCAGTCACAGAAACATCTCAGTCCTGTTATCAACTGCTGACTTGGATACTGTTCTACTGCTGTGAAGATCCACAATGACCATGACAACACCTATAAAATAAAGCATTTGTTGGGTCTTGCTTAGTTTCAGAGGTTTAGTCCATTATCATCATTGTAGGAAGCCTGATGGCACATTGATAGATATGGTGCTGAAGAAATAGCTCAGAGTTCTACATCTTGATCTGCAGGCAACAGGAAGAGAGCCACTGGGCCAGACTTTGGCTTTTGAAAGCCTCAAAGCCTACCCCCAGTGGCCCCTCTGACAAGATCACACCTTCTAATCCTCAAGTACTGTCATTCACTGATGGTACTATGTATCTGAATATATGAGCCATGGGTACCATTCTTATTCAAACCACCACAACACACATGGCATGCAAGGGGAAATGAGAAGACAACTGTGGGAGATCAGTTGTCTCCTTTCACCTTTTTGCAGGTCCAGGAATAAAACTCAAGTTGTCAGGCTTGCAAAGCAAGTGCTTTCCCCAACTAAACAATCTGGCCTGTGGCTCCAACTGGATAATTTTGGTTAAAAATACAACTCCCTCCCCACAGGCACCCTTTAGCTTCTACCCGAGTATGTTGATGTACACTGAATTAGAGTTCAGGGCAGCTTCTGTGGATGTTTAGAGTGTTCTGTGAACCCTTGCATTCTTAGTATATGGGATAGACTTTAGAAACAGGAAAACCAAGTTTTCTACTTTCTCAAGCACAGTGATGATACTGATGATAGTAGTAGAGTGGTGTGGAGGGGTGAGGTGTTGCACGCATGCACACGCATAGATGTATCACTCTCCACCTTCTTTTTTTTGAGACAGGATCTTTCACTGAAACTGCAGCCTAATTTGGCTTACACTAGCTAGCTAGCAAGCTTGAGAGACCTTCCTGTCTCTGTCAGACCAGTTCTGAGATGATAGGTGCTTGGAGTTGTACTTGCACTTTTACATGGCAAACCAGTTCTGAGATGATTGATAGGTGCCTGGAGCTGTACTTGTGCTTTTATATGGGTGCTGGGAATTGAACGGAAGTCCTCATACTTACATGACCCATATTTTACTAAGATATTTCCCAGCCCCCTCAGTGGATTTTGTCTATGATCTACTCCCTCTTTTCCCACTTTAATAAGTAACTTGACACAGCTGTCACCATGTTCCTTCTCAGCATCTATTTCATACAGAACATCAGAATCCCTTCTCAGTTTGCTTCTAGGACCTGCCACTCAAAAATATTTTTAAAATGTGTTCTCTAGTAGTTTTATACATGGATCCTCCCATATTCCCTTCTCAATTTCAGGTCGTCTTTATTTTTTGTTTGTTTGATCACTTTTGATTTTATAACCCACTAAATCCAATTAGTGCTGCTAAAACACACACCTACTAGAAAATGGTTGACTTACCAGGAATATCCCAGAAGGAAACTGACTTTCCTTCCTCCAAAGTCATAAACTCCTCACAGCCTCGGCTAGAGTGGGAGCTCATAAGCCCCTCCCTGGTCCATATGAAAATGTTAGCTGTCTTAATCTTATGCAAGTCTTGTTCAGGCAAACACATCTGCTATGAGTTAATGGGTGTAGCTGCCATATCATGTCCAGAAAATAGTCCTGCAGCATTCCTCCTCAGTGTTTTTGCTTTTTACTCTTTCTACCTCCTCTTCAGAGATGGACCCTAGGCTTTGGGAAGAGGAGTGAGATATACATATCCCATCCAAAACTTTGGTTTACTGGGGTTGTTTCGGAAAAGTCTCCTTTTCTCTTTGGCTTTTTACCCTAGAGTGGAGAGGAAGTGATATCCCCACTTCCTTAACATTTTGTTTGGTGGTCTTTGTTGAGGTCAGCTGAATCTTTTGTAAATCTAACATTTACTATCTTTTAACAAGGCATAGGCTAAAGAAGAGAGAATTGCAATGGAGAGATGGCTCAGTAAGTAAAGCTCTTACCCATAAACATGGGAGCTTTGGTAAATTTTTAACAATTGTGAACCTCCCTTTTCACCCAGGGCTGCTGGCCATTGGCAGTCAAGGACAAAGAGAGTGGGGGTGGGGGAGCTGGATCCAGAGAATGTGAGTACAGTGGGGGTGGGGGAGCTGGATCCAGAGGATGTGAGTACACAAGGTCACTGACCTCTAGGATAAGCTTCAGTAAGACAGCTCAACTTTATTTAGGGTGAACTTTATTTGCTAGGCAGGTTCTTGTAAGGAAAGAGGAAGTTGAACCTATAATCTGGCCATAGACTATGAGGGAATTACAGGCAGTAAGGACTAATAGGAGAGCTTTTCCAGCCATGAACTGCAACCTTAATAACAGGGTCTTCCAACAAACAATCACATAAAAACCAGGTGTGGTGGTGGTGGCCTGTGCCTGTAATTTCAGCATTATGGGGCAGGGGGAACAAATACAAATCCCTGACACTCCCTGGCCAGTCAGACTAGCCTAATCAGCAATCCCCAGAGACCACATATTATAAAACAAATTAGATGGCTCATGAGGAATGTACCTTAAGTTGACCTCTGGGTGCCATGTGTATGAATACAAGCATGCATACATATTCATGCACACATGCGCTCCAGCACAACTACAAATATTCCCTTATACACACACAATATAAAGACTCCAGGATTGAAAATACTACTGCTCAAACCTCACTACATTTATTTTGCAAGCGAGCGAGCGAGCGAGAAAGAGAGAGAGAGAGAGAGAGAGAGTCAAGTACTGGCCATTGGCAGTCAAGGACAAAGAGAGTGGGGGTGGGGGAGCTGGATCCAGAGAATGTGAGTACAGTGGGGGTGGGGGAGCTGGATCCAGAGGATGTGAGTACAGTGGGGGTGGGGGAGCTGGATCCTGAGGATGTGAGTAGAGTCCAGTGGGGGTGGGTGACATAGATCGGGAGGATGTGAGTACAGTGGGGGTGGGGGAGCTGGATCCAGAGGATATGAGTACAGTGGGGGTGGGGGAGCTGGATCAAGAGCATGTGAGTACAGTGGGGGGTGGGGGAGCTGGATCCAGAGGATGTGAGTACAGTGGGGGTGGGGGAGCTGGATCCAGAGGATGTGAGTACAGTGGGGGTGGTGGAGCTGGATCCGGAGGATGTGAGTACAGTGGGGGTGGGGGAGCTGGATCCAGTCGATGTGAGTTCAGTGGGGGTGGGGGAACTTGATCCAGAGGATATGAGTTCAGTGGGGGTGGGGGAGCTGGATCCGGAGGATGTGAGTACAGTGGGGATGGGGGAGCTGGATCCCGGAGGATATGAGTACAGTGGGGGTGGGGGAGCTGGATCCAGAGGATGTGAGTACAGTGGGGGTGGGGGAGCTGGATCAGGAGGATGTGAGTACAGTGGGGGTGGGGGAGCTGGATCCAGAGGATGTGAGTACAGTGGGGGTGGGGGAGCTGGATCCAGAGGATATGAGTACAGTGGGGGTGGGGGAGCTGGATCCAGAGGATGTGAGTACAGTGGGGGTGGTGGAGCTGGATCCGGAGGATGTGAGTACAGTGGGGGTGGGGGAGCTGGATCCAGAGGATGTGAGTACAGTGGGGGTGGGGGAGCTGGATCCAGAGGATATGAGTACAGTGGGGGTGGGGGAGCTGGATTAAGAGCATGTGAGTACAGTGGGGGTGGGGGAGCTGGATCCAGAGAATGTGAGTACAGTGGGGGTGGGGGAGCTGGATCCAGAGGATGTGAGTACAGTGGGGGTGGGAAGCTGGAATAGGAGGATGTGAATACAGTGGGGGTGGGGGAGCTGGATCCAGAGGATGTGAGTACAGTGGGGGTGGGGGAGCTGGAATAGGAGGATGTGAGTACAGTGGGGGTGGGGGAGCTGGATCCGGAGGATGTGAGTACAGTGGGGGTGGGGGAGCTGGATCCAGAGGATGTGAGTACAGTGGGGGTGGGGGAGCTGGATCCGGAGGATGTGAGTACAGTGGGGGTGGGGGAGCTGGATCCAGAGGATGTGAGTACACAAGGTCACTGACCTCTAGGATAAGCTTCAGTAAGACAGCTCAACTTTATTTAGGGTGAACTTTATTTGCTAGGCAGGTTCTTGTAAGGAAAGAGGAAGTTGAACCTATAATCTGGCCATAGACTATGAGGGAATTACAGGCAGTAAGGACTAATAGGAGAGCTTTTCCAGCCATGAACTGCAACCTTAATAACAGGGTCTTCCAACAAACAATCACATAAAAACCAGGTGTGGTGGTGGTGGCCTGTGCCTGTAATTTCAGCATTATGGGGCAGGGGGAACAAATACAAATCCCTGACACTCCCTGGCCAGTCAGACTAGCCTAATCAGCAATCCCCAGAGACCACATATTATAAAACAAATTAGATGGCTCATGAGGAATGTACCTTAAGTTGACCTCTGGGTGCCATGTGTATGAATACAAGCATGCATACATATTCATGCACACATGCGCTCCAGCACAACTACAAATATTCCCTTATACACACACAATATAAAGACTCCAGGATTGAAAATACTACTGCTCAAACCTCACTACATTTATTTTGCAAGCGAGCGAGCGAGCGAGAAAGAGAGAGAGAGAGAGAGAGAGAGTCAATGTGAGAGGGAGTACATATACCATAGTGCACATATGAAATTGGGGAGTCAGTCATCACCCTTCTATTTTGCTTGAGACCATGTCTCTTCACAGATGCATTAGCTAGGCTAGATGTCCCATGAGCTCCTGAGACAAATTCTGTCTCTGTCTCCCATCTTATTGTAGGGGTGAACTGGGATTACTGACATTTGTGCTGCTACATTCAGCCTTTATCTGGGTCCTGGGAATCCAAACTCACATCATCAGGCTTGTGTAGCAAGTGCATTTACCTGGTGAGCCATCTGTCCCCAGCCCAGGAAATGCTTCATAGGAAGTCAATATTGTAACCAAACTGAAGCTATGTAGTGTACATTCCTAAGTTTCTAGAAATGGGAAAAATAATGGTATCAGAATCTTCAAAGCAACGTATAATTGAACTAGGAGGAGAAATCATAACTTTGTCCATGTCATGATGCAGTAGTTGCATTATTCCCTGCATAATGTCCTTTTATTTGATGCCTGAAGGAACAAAGGAAGGCTATCAGGCTAACCTACTCAAATAAGTGGGTGAAGAAGAGGGGCTGTGAACAAAAGAATAATGAACATGAAATAACAAAAATGTACATTTCACCAGATGTGGATCAGTGTATGCAGTGCTTAGACCATCAATATGCCAACACAACTCGGGACCACTGCCTCCAAAAGTCTATGACCTTCCTGGATTATGAAGATCCCATGGGGATAGGTCTGTCCTGCATAGCCTTGTGCTTCTCTGCATTGTCAGCTCTAGTTCTTGGCATCTTTCTGAAGCAGAAAAACAGTCCTATTGTGAAAGCAAATAACCGCACTCTCAGCTACATCCTGCTGGTCGCCCTTAACCTCTGATTTTCTGTTCTTTTCTCTTCATTGGCCATCCCAACACAGCCACTTGCATCCTACAGCAGACCACATTTGAATGGTGCTCACGGTGGCTGTTTCCACTGTCTTGGCCAAAACTATTACTGTGGTTCTAGCCTTCAAGGTCACTGCTCCAAGAAGAAGAATCAGGTGGTTGTTGGTAACACGGGCACCTAACTTCATAGTTCCCATCTGCACCTTGATCCAGATTATCCTGTGTGGAATCTGGCTGGCAAACTCTCCTCCCTAGATTGACACAGATACACATTCTGAACATGAACATATTGTCATCATGCGCAACAAGGGCTCAGTCCCTGCCTTCTACTGTGTGCTGGGATATCTGGGGGCTCCGGCCCTGGGAAGCTTCACCATGGCTTTCCTGGCCAGGAATCTACCCGACACTTTCTATGAAGCCAAGTTCCTGACATTCAGCCTGCTGGTGTTCTGCAGCGTCTGGGTCACCTTTCTCCCTGTCTACCACAGTACCAAGGGAAAGGTCATGGTGGCTGTGGAGGTCTTCTCCATCTTGGTCTCCAGTGCAGGACTTCTAGGCTGTATCTTTGCCCCCAAGTGCTACATCATTTTGTTAAGACCACAAAGGAACTCTATTCAGGGTCACAGGGACAAAATACATTATAGTTATAGTTATAAGACTTAGTAAACTTTTTATTAATTGTTCAAGTTAGAACATTATTACATTTTCATACATATATTTTATTCCTATTCATCCCCCTAACAAGCTAATACCCCCATCCCCTCTATCTGTCTCCTCTTGTTCCTTATCTTAAAACAATCTTTATTTCTATATTCATATGTATGTTTCATTACCCCCCTCTTTTCCAGCTCCCTCACTTTCTTCCCTCTCTTGGCTACTTTCTACTTTCATGTGATTGGGGAGAGAGAAAGAATGGATGCCAGCTACATATGATATTTATACTTATGACCATGGCTTTAGTCACATAATTTAACAATTTCCAAATCCATAATTTTCCTTTTAAATGTAATGACTTTATTCATTTTTAAGGTTGAATAAATGCTACTGTAAATATGTTCCATACTTACTTTATCAATTCACCTGTTGATAGATATCTAGCATTCTTCCTTTTTGAACCTACCATGCAAGTACAACAATAACCTTGGATGTGCAAATACCTTTACTGATGTCTTCTGGGTCTATATGCCCAAGTGTGGTATAGTTAGATTCAATAATGTTCTATTTTTAATTTTTTAAGTAACTTCTATACTATCTTATACCATAGTAGAAAAAAAAAACTATTACATGTAATAAAAATCACAAAGGAAAGAAGATCATGTGTCCGGTCAGCTTTCTGAGGTTTCAGACTTTATGGAGACTGGCAAAGAGATCAGTGAATTTGTAGCACTTACTTTCCCTACGGTCTAAGCTATTGATGAAATTCACCACCATCACTACCACCACTACATCTCCAAAATCCAGAAGAGACATATAAACCAGAAGATGTGTAGCTTACAACACAAAACACAAGAAACATTAAAAAGTAATGCAACGCTCTGAGATAGGTAAAATATCAGATGAGTATTTCAAAGTTTTCTTATTAAAAAAAATGATCAATGACCTGAAAGTAAATATTCAATGCGAAAATTAATCCAATACAGGACCTACAGAGAAAGTCATCAATACAAAAGAAAAAGGCAGCAAAATAGATGAAAAAACTCAGCAAGATGAAAGGAAACTTACCAATGAAGCTGAGAAGAGGAGGGGCAAAGGGGTTGAAAATGAAAACAAAACCAAAAGCGCATAATAAGAAGCATGGACAATGGACTCGAAAAAACAGAAGAAAGAATATCAGGATGGAGAGGAGAGGAGAAATAATACATATAGGCACCAATAAGCAAAAAGTAAATTATCATAACCACAATGTTCAAGGAAGACCAAACCCAAGAACCCACAGGACTAGTGAAGTAAACACCAAAGGTACAGCATTTCCATTCAACATTAAGGCAGAAGCTTCCCCAAGCCCAGAAGAAGAAACAAACATTCAAACATAAGTGACATTCAAAATCCCAAACTAACGAAATCAGGGAAGAACCTCTCCATGACATCTTATAGTCAAGATGTCAAAGATACAAAGCAAAGAAACAGTATTAGATGCTATATAAGGAAAACACCAACTCACCTACAAAAGCAAAGCACCAGAGTACTATCAGCAACCGTGAACCAAGAAATCATGAAATGATGTAATTCAAGTCTCAAAAGCAGGTAATTGCTAGTCAAGACTACTATGCAAGCAAAGTGGTCTTCTGAATTTGAAAACAAATAAGGACATTTCAACATAACCACACTGAAGGAGTCCCTGACCACCAAGCCAGCACTGCAGAAGACACTAAAGGAATACTGCAAGCAAAAGAAGAAATTTCAATCACATGGCCACACAGGAAAGAATAGATTTAATGAACAGGCTAGCTGAACAAAGGAGAGCTGGAAGGAGCCCGTTATATCCAACAAAGTAAACCAGATACTAATGTGGGACAATATAAAGAACAAACAATAATCCAACCAACAAAAATGACAAAAAATTGTCGATATTTTTCAATGATAATCTACAAGTAATGGCCTCAACTTGACAAAAAAACAAACAAACAAACAAACAAACAAAAAACGGAGATGCAAACTGATTGACTGGATTAAAAACTGCAAAGGAACTTCCATGGAGAACAGTGGAAGGCCACCACTTGACTATTCCATGGAGAACAGTGGAAGGCCACCACTTGACTATTCCATGGAGAACAGTGGAAGGCCACCACTTGACAGAGGTGACTAGGAAGAATGTGGAGGACTAGGGGCTGTGAAATACTCTGTATGGTATTTCAGTGAGGTCATTACATATTTGTCAATACTTACCAAATGTAAGGCACAAAATATGAACCCCAGTTTGGTATAGTGGGCACACATACAACTGCAGCATTTGGAAGACTATTGGGAGGGCAAGTTGAAAGGTAGCCTGATTTAATAAAGAAGAACAAGGAAGAAATAATGAACACTAATGTGAAGTGTAGACTTTGGGTGAGAATGTGTCACTGTGGACTGTACCACACACAGCACTGTAATGGAAAAATGTTGATGATGGGAGAGGCTTACACGTGATGGGCAAAGGGAGCAATGAAACCTCTCAACATTCTTATAAATTTCAAGCTCTAAATAGTTTTGAATCAGGGTTTCTTTGTGTATCGCTGCCTGTCTTGGACCTAGCTCTATAGACCACACTGGCCTCAAACTCACAGAGATCCATCTGTATCTGCCTCCCAAGTGCTGGGAGTAAAGACATGTCACCACCCAGCAACTAAATCATTCTTATAAAATGAAAATACAATCTATTCATATATTTAAGGGGAAAAATCTAGATCCAACTCTATGCTCTCTCCAAGAAACACACCCTCACTGATAAAAATCAAAAGTTGGAAAACATTCTTTTTTCTGCTTCAAAGATGCTTAATTTCTTTTTTTTATTTTTATTTTTTATTTTTTTTAATTAGGTATTTTCTTCATTTACATTTCCAATGCTATGCCAAAAGTCCCCCATCTCCCCCCCCCCTTTCTTGGCCCTGGCGTTCCCCTGTACTGAGGCATATAAAGTTTGCAAGACCAATGGGCCTCTCTTTCCACTGATGGCCGACTAGGCCATCTTCTGCTACATATGCAGATAGTGACACGAGCTCCAGGGGGTACTGGTTAGCTCATATTGTTGTTCCATCTATGGGGTTGCAGACCCCTTTAGCTCCTTAGGTACTTTCTCTAGCTCCTCCATTGGGGGCCCTGTGATCCATCCAATAGCTGAGTGTGAGCATCCACTTCTGTGTTAACATTCTGTCAAGAGCATTAAACCAAACACACCAAATGTTGTGACTCCAACTTCATAAAACAAACGCCAAATGGAAAAATTGATCCTTATACGATACTAGTAGGTGAATTCAATACTAAACTTTCATTTAGAGAGGTCATCCAAACTAAAAGTTAACAAAGATATACCATAGAGGAAATGGACTTAGCATATATAGAATATTCCATTCAATCAATATTAACAACCATATTTAGCTATACACAGTCTTCTTAGCAAGAAAAGGTGCCACTCAAGTGAGCAAGTCTCCTCATGTCAATTAACTTAATCAAAACACTCCCTAGAGGCCCATCTCCCAGATGACTCTAGATTTCATCGAGCTGACAATGGAGGTTAACTATCACAACTACCAGGTTAAGAACCCAGCATTACTCTGTACTGAGGTTATTAGTAAGGTCAGTGTGCATTTTAAGTTTATTGGTCCTAAATTTTATGATTACGTAAAAGGTAATGTGTTTTGTCCTGACATTCGCATAAACACGAATGACTCGCTCATTCACTCATTACTCTTCCTGTGCTCCTCCCATACTGTCCCTTTCTGGTTGGTTCTTTACTCTTCCATTTCTGTGTCACATGGATTACATTCTTCAACTCGATTATCTTTCTTTCTTTTATTTTTGTTTCAAGACAGGGTTTCTCTATGTAACAGACCTGTCCTGGACTTGCTTGGAAAACCAGGCTGGCCTTGAACTCAGATTTGTCTGCCTTTGCCTCCCAAGTGCTGGGATTAAAGGTGTGCACCACCATACCTGGCCCATGACCCCTATATTTTCATAACTTATAAATATATAAATGCAAACACACACACAAATATTTATCGTTTGAATCTAAGTTTTGCATAAAAGAAAACATTAAGCATTTGTCTGTATATTATTCTACCAAACATGACTTCCAGTTATATCCATTTTTTCTGCAGCTATCATGATTTATTCTTTACAGCTAAAAAAAAGAAAGAAAACAATCCATTGTGTCCACATAACTCTATGCATTTTTGTTGTTGTAGTTGTTTTTCTAGGTTGGTGCTCCTTCCCAGGCTGGCCTCAAACCTACAATCTTCCTGCCTCAGCATGCAGAGTACTGTGATTTCAGACTTGTGGTCACACCTTGTTTCCATCTCTCAAGTTCTCTAGAAGCTGTTTCTCTCATCAGTGGCCCTCTGTCTTCTGTCTTGAATACCCTTTCCTGTTCTTTCCCAGTTTTCTCATCCATGCACTATCTACAGCGTTTTTTCTCTTTCTTTTTTTCTTCTTTTTTCTTGATCCCTACTAACCCACTCCTTTCCTATCGGTTGCTTTGTCTTCTTGTCTCTTTCACAAGTCTCTATGCATTCTCTACCAATGCACCCTCTGTTTCTCCTAAACTGTTGTTCTCTCAACAGAAGCCACAGTTCTCTTCCTTTTTCTCATATTTCTCCAGAAGGCAAAAATCTATCTCATCTCACTACCTTGTTCTGTACGCAGAGTTGGCCCTCATTCTTGCCCCAGCATTTTTCCTTCCTTTTCTCAGCTGTTTCTATCTCGGATTTTTGTATAGTTTTCTCTTCTGCAGTACCTGTTCCTTGACACACATGCACACACCCCCATTGTTTGTTTTGAAACTGGGCCCTGCTTTGTATCCCAGGCTTATATGTTCTTCCTGTCTATTGGCTTCTTCCTCCCTAGTGTTAAATGACAGTCATGAGTCACCATGCCAGGCTCTGCTCTTTGTACCAAAAGTCTTTATTTTTGGATGTTGCCTGAGATGACCTCTTTCCCCACTCTCTGATTCTCATTCTTCCATGACACTCAGTTCCTCTTGCATACTCCCAAAGATGGCAAGGTCTAACCATACATGGATCCTCTGGCTTTGGTTTCTGCGTTAAGTAATACTGGTCACTCAGCCTCCATCTTGGAGGAGGATGTTTTCCTATACCACTCCTAAAGGTAGTGACCGCACACCAAATCTTAGGTCTCCACTGTCTCAAGGGAATATAAAGACCCCAGGGTGGGCTGCAGGTTGCTTTAAGCAAGGGACTACAAGGACACCCACAGGTTTCTGCTCTACCCTCTGGCTTGGACAGCAGCAGAGAGGCTTCATCTAAGCTTAAGAATTTCTTTCCTACAGGTCAGCCTGTATCTGCTACCACCAACGTCCTGGAGAGCTACTATGAAGTAGAACAAAGTGAAGGCACTGACTGAGGAGCAGGGAGTATCTTCATGCTGTGGTGCTATACAGGCAAGAGTTGACATAAATCTTGATGTGGCAGTGAGGAATCCTGTCAACAGAGTACGTTATGGAGAGGAACTGCTGTGAAGGGAACTTAAGCTCTGGCGCAGAGAATTCATCGCTGTTGACGTTTTATTGGTCCTTGGAGCCAAAGCTCCCCACAGCCCCCAAGCTACAGCCTGGGGTTGGCTCAGGCCAGATGCAGAGTCCACTGCTCCCCCAGGTTCTGTCAAGCTGCTCAAAAGGATAAAGGGAGAGGAACAGAAGGGAAACAGATCATCAGTCTTCTTCCTACCTTGAGGTAGGGCCTCCCTGTCTCCCAGAATCACCAGCCCAGCATCTGAATATTCACAATGCTGGCGGCAACCCCTCAACATCAGTCCAAGGTTGTCTATGTGGCCCGGGTGTGCCCATTGGTCAGGCATGCTGCTGCCCGGCTCCGCGGGCCATTGGTAACAGCTACTCTAGACCCTCGAGCCATCCCATTCTTCAGCTGTGGACCTTCAGAAACTGGCTCGTCATCACTGGAGTCTGGTTCTTCCACATCGCTACGAATGTCCTCTGTCATCTATGAAAACAGATGGGGCCAGAGCTCAGAACAGTGAGGAGCTCTGGGCCAAGGAAGGGTCCCGGGGGCTGACCCTGTCCCAGGCCTCCATACCTGACCCTTATGCAGGAAACTGTAGAGCATGCGCAGGATGAGGCAGAACCAGTACACATGAAGAATCTGTAGCATCACCAAGAGCACAATAAAGAAGTAGTAGCCAAAGAAGGGGCCCGAGTTCTTGATGGAGTCATACACAGACGTGTAGATGACCCTAAGGCGGGAAGCAGAAAGGAATTTCACCAATTGGTACAGCTCCTCATTCCATGAAGTAGCGTAAATGGACTCTGTGCTCCCAAACCTCCCTGGTTCCCTCATCCTTACATGGTACCTCTCTTCCTCTGCTTATACTAAGACAGTGGAACATACAAGTTTGTCAACTGGCCTTTCTGAACTACAAACTCCAATGCAGTACCTAGTGTCCCACTGGCCCTTCTCAGTGACCCTTTATGGTTACTCATCTCTCCTTAGATACACATTGACTCTTTGCATCAACCTGAGACCTACCTACTCATCTCACAGAGCCACCAGAAGCCATTCAGAAACAATGTTCCTGAACCTGCTGTTCCTGTACCTCCTCCACCCTCTTGCCAGCTGTCCCCAGCACAGTCTTTGACCCCAGCTCTGATTATACCATCTCTTTTGCAAGGTCACAGTTCTTATTTCTTACACATACCCATTATTATTAAAACCAATCCTGCTATTTCAATGCAAAAGGAAAAAATCCAGCCACACACCCTTCGTCAATCTTTGCCCCCTGCTACTTTATTTCTTTTCCCCTTGAATCTCTTGTGCCTTCTAGGAGGAGCCCACACCTCTCCCTCCTCCCTCCTCTACATTAATCTCCCTCCTTCTCCTCCTCCTCCTCTCCTTCACCCCTCCTCCACACTCATCTCCCTTCTTCCTCCTCCTGTTCCTCCTTTCTTCCTTCTTCCACTCATCTCCCTTTCTTTTTCCTCCACACTCCTCCTCCTTCTCCATCTTCCACATCCTTTTTTTCTTTCCTTCTATATTCTCTATTTTTCTTCTTCCTCTCCTCTTTCCTTCTTACCTTCTTCCATCTTTTCCTCTGTCTTCTCCCTCTACATTCTTTTCCTCTTCCTTCTCTCTCTTCCTTCTCACTCCCTGCCCTCTTCTCTCTCCCCTCACCAATCTTGTACTTAACAGGCACTGAGCAAAAACTTTACTACTTAGTTCTGCTACACATTTCATAACTCCTCCATCAGTCTCCAATACACATTAGGGAGCTCCAGGATTTGGCTTGTATCCATACCTTACCTCCAGGTGACCCTGTCCAGCCTCCTGCTGCAAATGCCTACACACTGGCAACTCCTGCATTTATGCACCACCCTTCTAGAAAGCTTAGCCTGACATGCCATTTGCTTCTCCTGTGTCTACAAAGGAGCATAGGCTGCTCAAAACCAGCACAAAGCAGCTGAACACGTGATGCCCCTGAAGTTTCTCCTAGCCCTGATGGTGTTTCCTTAATCAGGTCTCCTCTAACCTGCTCTGGTTCATCTGCCCCAGCTTCCCAGCATCTGCCCTCAACTCCCCATGACTCCTACCTCCCTTCAGATGACATCCCATAAGATCCTTCATGGCTTGCCCTGGTCACCTACCTGCATTCATCTTATCCTTTTCTCTGTTGCAACCACGTGA
Source organism: Mus musculus (assembly GCF_000001635.26). Taxonomy (NCBI): domain Eukaryota; kingdom Metazoa; phylum Chordata; class Mammalia; order Rodentia; family Muridae; genus Mus; species Mus musculus. Next base: position 4,521,908 of record NC_000074.6, on the reverse strand, counting down.
ACTCATTTCTGTTCTTCCAATACTGGAACACAGTCTCACCTCAGAGCCTTAGCTGTTCCTGCCACTTGGACCATTTTCCTCTATGATTAGTATGATTCGTGAGCTCCACTCATTCTCTATATACCATGGCTATCAGTGAAATGTCCCTTAAGAGTTATTCATCCGAGGCCAACTGCCTACACACTTGCTTCCTGTACACTTCCAGTTTTACTTCCTCTTCAGGGCTATCACTGCTTTGTGACTTGTTTCTGCTTGTTTGCCGCTCTCCCCTTTTTCTCACCCATATCAGTTAGCTCCAGGAGGGCAGTCATCTGCATTGCTCTCTTTAGTATTTCTTCACACTCTGACACATTCCAGGCTCAACAAATATAAGAATGTATTTACTGGACAATCTTAGCAACCAGGCACTCAGAAAGCGTCCTCCTCTCTCTTCCTGTTCTGGAGTGCACTGCATTACACTAGTGCTGCACTCAGTTTTCTGATTCTCTTACCTCTGTGCCTTTGCATATGTTGTGCTCTGCAAAAATCCCAGCCAACACCTCCAGTTCACTGAGGTAGGGCACCAAGGGTTAGGACTGCCCGAATCCTGGACACAGCCCTACCCTCTCCCTAAACCCTCAGGACTTACTGGGTGGGGAAGAATATGAGGCGCGTGTAGAAGAAGACTAAGGCAAACATGATGAAGAGAGCATCGCACCCTCGCCTAAAGTGGGCATAGTTGAGAATCTTACAACCCTGGGGAGTAAAACAAAGAGAAACAGGCTCAGGATGAACAACCCATGGAAAGTGGTGGATCAGATGAGGGAGATAATAAACTATGGGGTGAAGCCATGTGAACTAAGGTAAGGCCATATGTCTAGAACTACCTAGAAAGGATAAAGAATGAAAGAGTGGCAGAGACAAGACAGACATACAATTTTATCTCCAGGGAGATGGGGAGTGGTACCTCTAGTCCCCAAAAGGCTTGGAGGGGCAGGGCCTCATATAAAGGAGTCAGATAGAGATGGGGACTCCTGTCCCAGAGACCAGGAGGGAAAAGGCCTTATGTCACAGGGAAACTAAATAGGGAGGGTTGACCTTCCATAGAGGTTGAGTGGGCAGCAGCTTATCACCCTAGCAGATTAGGAGGGGCAAGCTCTCATCAAATACCCCCATTGTGGCAGGGCTTCCTCTCCATGCCCAAGAAAATAGCAGGGCTGGCAGGGCAAGTGTAGAGGTGAACCCACCTCCAGCAGGTAGTCGGAGCAGTCATGCAACAACAGTACCACAGCGCCAATGCGGAGCAAGTTGACGCTGTAGGAGAAGCCTATCAGTCCCACGGCCACAAAATGGTGCACCACCTGCTCCTTGAAGTCCTGCAGAAGACAGAGGGTCACCACCAGGACAAGCCTCTGTGGCTGGATGGCCACATGCCTGGAAGCAAGCCTTTTCAGAAGATCCATAAGGCCTCTGGATCCCAGACCTTCTGTGAGGAATCAAGAGCACCCCCAGGGTACAGTGCTGAGGCCAATTCTTCCCACTTCAGGCCCGGCCCAGAAATTGGAAAGTATCCCCATCATGGTATCCACATCTCCAGCTGGACTCTTGGCTCATAACTTACCTTGCGTTTGACATCAAAGGGCAAAGTGATCAGCAGTGAAAGGTAGAAGCCCAGCTCCAGGAGGTACCACCAGTACAGGGACAAATTCAGGGTCTACAGCAGGGTAAGGGAAGATTAGCTGTGAAATGTGGAGGGTTCTACCTGAAAGGGACTTGAATGGAGACTCCAGGTTGCCCAAAACCTGGACACCTGAATAAGTGAGCAAAGCATGAACTCCCCAATCCTGGAGGTAATCAAGAGCAGAGGTCTAGGGCAGCTCCTGGTCTTATTTTCCTCCCTTTTGACCCCTCTTTCTTCCAAAGAAGAATCAAAAATAGAGTTGGGAGTTCAGTGTCCTCACACCCAAGAGTCAGAGAAGAATGGGGTCTCATGGCCCACGGAGGCCCCAAAAGGTGGGGCTTCATGGACCAGGGAGTTGAGGTAAACATTCAAGTCCCAGGAGACCAGGAGAGACTAGGCATCATAGCCAAAGGAGTTATGGGAAGTTACAAGGACTCAACTTATCTGCCTGGGACACTAAAGAGGAATGAGGCCTTACACCTCAGAAAGGCTGTGAGAGTCTCAGGTACCAAGAATACTAGAAACACTGGGCCCTCAGCACCAAGGCAGGCTATGAAAGGCCAAGCTTCATCACACAGGCAGGTAGGAGGGGAGGAGATTCATAATCCAAGCAGGCAAGAAGGGCAGGGCCTCATCATACAGGCAATTATTGGGGCTGGGCCTCATCAGCTAGACAGCCTGGCTCTTTTGCCTTGACCACAGGAACTGAGCTTCTCCACAGTCCCTGCCACTCACCTGATGTGGGTAATTCTCCCAGCACAATGATGGCGACCACAACCATGATTCCTATGAAGGAACAATGAATCTCAAGCTCTACAAAGGCAAAAGTCAGCCTCCTACCCTGAATATGAATCCCCATCACCAAGGCTTCCACGGCCTTCTAGGTACCACTTCCACTCTTCCCTGCTTTTACACTTTATTTTTATATTACGTAGCTCACATTGCCCTCATGTTCATGATCCTTCTGCCTTCAACTCCTGAGTGTTAAGTCTGATGGTTGGTTTTAATTGTCAACTTGACACAATCAAGAATCCCCTGGAAAGATGCTCTCAGTGAAGGTGTGTCTGTATTACGCTGGTCTATGGGTGTGCCTATATGAGAGACGTTCTTAATGGGGTTGAGATGGAAAGGACCATCCTGAATGCGGGTAGCACTATTTCACGAGGTGGGCCTTACACTAGATGATAAAGAGAGTGAGCTGAACGCTGACATGCATGCATTCCTTGTTGTCTATTCCTGATTGTGGATGTAACCAACTCCCTCAGGCTACCTCCCCTGCTATGACAGACCAGACCTGGAACCATGAGCTAAAATATAAAATATAAAATCCTTTCTCCCTTGAGATGCTCTTGTCAGGATGTTATTACAGCAACAGAAAACAAAAACAAAAACTAGGAGAGCATGCTCTCTCCTCCACCAGAGCTCAGCCCTCTTCTCTCCTCCCTTGTTCCATCTCTGCCCTCCCACTCCTCCCCAGCAGATTCATTCACTGCAGATGGCCAGCTCCTGGTGCACAGTAGGTCTTCATTAAGCACCTATGGATGCTTGTAAGGTAGAGGCCTTCCCTTCTACCGTCAGGTTTACTCACATGGTAGAGGATGGAGGTGCCACCCACGAAGGAACACAGATAGAAGACAAACCTCCAGCTGCAGAAGGGGAGGAAGCTAGTAAGGCAGCTATCAAAAGAGCAGTGTCCAGGACCCAGGGGTGGAGCCTCATCTGACAGGGAGACTGAAAGGGAGTGTGGCTCACATCTCAGGGAATCTGGGAAGGGAAGGACCTCAAGTACGAGGAGGCTAGGAGGGAGGAGCCCCCTCACCCAGACAGGCTAGGAGGAATGGGGCCTCATCATTAAGAAAGACCTTACCTCCCCCTGAGCCCCACAATTACCAGGCTTCACAGAATTTCTTGGATAAGGAAGGCCGATCCTGGTTCCGACGTCTCCTGAACCAGCGTTGAGTCTGCCGAAGCGTGAGGCCACACTGGGAAGCCAGCAGGACCATCTGTGTCTGAGAAGGGAGTAATGAGGGGAAGGATTATACAGGCCCAATGCCGGTTTCGTACCCTTTGTTCCTACTTTGATTCCCCACTGAAGCTTAAGATCTATCCCACAGAGAAAAGAGAGGAGGGTAAGGTGGCATCTACTTCAGTTCCTGCCTTCACTTCCTGCCTTCACTTCCCTCAGCAATGGACTGTTACCTGAAAGTTTAAGTTGAAATGAACCCTTTCTTCTCCAGCTTGCAGTTGTTTGCACTGCAACAAGCAGCAGAGTAGGACACTACCCTAGGCAGGCACTCAGCTCTCAGCTCTATAGAAGCTATTCTATTCCCAGACAGGGCACACTGCCATCACGTCCACCTTACCCAACAGAACCTGACCCAGACCAGGCCAACTGGGCTGCCACACCATGGATGGGAATGGAGGCAGAACCACAGGGCTGCTTCTGACACTCCAGGCACTCCACTGGATCAAAAGCATCTTGTCCCTTCCCAGAACTGGGACGAAACCTACTCTTCTGTTTGTTGAGTGATCATAAGGTTGATGTTCCAGACTAAGAGAGGAGGGCTTCATATGCCAGGAAGCCTCACAGTGGTAGGACCTCATGTCCCAAGAAACCTGGGAGGAAGGAGCAGGGCCTTAAACCCCAAGAAGCCTAGAGGTACAGAGACTCATGACCCAGGAAGGCTGGAATGCCAGTTTCAAACTCTGGGAACCCTGAGAAGGATGGGACCTTCAAGTCTCAGGAAGACCAGGAGAGAGAGACATGGCCTTGTGTCCCAGAAAGGCTACACAAGGACAATTTTATGCCTCAAGACCTTGAAAATAAGGTTTCCCCAGGTCCCAAGGAGAACAGGAAGGGCAGGGCTTCATACCCAGGAAGCCTAAACGGGCAGATACTCTTGGCTCAGGGAGATGAGGAACATGGCCTTGCTTTCAAGAGATAGATGAGGGATGGGGCTTCAAAGCCTTGAGGCTAGGAAGAGTAGCCTCGTACTGAGAGAGAAGTGGTTTCAAGCCCCGCAGAACCAGGGAAGGAGTGACTGATCCACTAGTCTCTGCACAGCAGGAAGAGGTGGGGGTCTCACAAACCAGCAGACAGAGGAGAGAGCCTAACATACCAGGGAATCTGTGGGTTCAAGTTGAATCTGTGGGTGTGTCAGAGGTCCCTGTCCAACCTCTAATAAGGGACACACACCACTTCTATGCCTGGGTCCCAGGGCAATCACCATGCAGCTGTCTAGAGAATATGGGGCTCACCTCCTCTGGACACTGCTTCATCCTGAGGAAGTACTTCTCCAGCACCGGGTTGGGCTTTATCTTTCTCCTGATTGGATCCTGCACACCCATCCACCGGCTCAGGGGCAAGGCCACAAATCTGAGTGTGAGAGAGACAGAACTCAGAAGAATGCAAATGAAGGGATGTGACTATAACAGGAGGAAAGTGAGAGGACCTGAGGCTTGGGGAAGCCTTACCAGTATGTATAGTTCAAATCTATCTGAAAAGAGGGTTTGGAAGCCCAGAGCCAAAATGCCCACGTGGGCAGGACAGAATTTTCTGCCACTACTCCCAGCTTTAATCCCTCAAGGCCAAAGGGATTACCTGTATAGTGCATCAGACCAAACCTAAGAAAAGACACTATAGCTTTGTCTTCAGAAGAGAGATGTTCAGACCAGTTCATTGGGAACCCAGGATCCTTCACCCATATTCAACCAAAATCAAGTCTTCTCACTACCTGTGTCCTGGTGACCTGGGTCTTCACCTCTCTGCATCAGGTTACTCAAGGGCGGGCCTAGGCATGCTACCTGTTAAGTCTGATTTACCCTCCCTCCCATCCTTCCTGCAGCAGATACCTGGTTAATCAGTTACCCACATTGCCCACAGGAGGGTGCCCCAAGACCACAGATGGAGACTGAACATCAGCTCTTTAAGGAACTCAACTCCTTCCTTAAGGCCTATCTAAACTGAGCTTCCCACAATTCCTACAGGCCCAGCTGATCTTACACACTGTATATTCTTAGTCATGTTACTAAATCTTTGTGTGTCTCCATTTTTCCTTCTGTAAAATGGGAGTAATAATAGTACCGTGCCATATATTGTCATCAAGCATTGAGTTAAGACATACATACATCTTAGATGACAGAGAAAAAGCCCTCAAAAAAGAAGTATATGAGGGCTCTGGGCAGACGGTTCAGTAAGAGTCTTTACCACACAAGCATTTAGTAAGTGAGTTCAAATCCCCAGCACACATGCAAAAACTTGGGTGTGGCCACATGCCTGCCTGTAACTTCATCTCTCTGGCAGGTTGGGAGATGAAGGATCACTTAGGGCTTGCAACCCACCAACCTAGCTCTGGGCCACTCAGGGAACCTATCTGAAGGTACTAAGAGAATGATAAAGGACATCTTGATGTCCTCTGACCTCTACACCACACACACACACACACACACACACACACACACACACACACACATACACACACACATGCATACACCCTGCAGGGCCACATCATGGCACTTACCTCTCAAAGACAATTCGCACAGCCACCAGGACCAGAGCCACTGGGAAGGCAGCAAGCACGTGGTGAGGGTGGGCGAACACCAGGCCATCACGGTCCTCCAGCTCTGCCCATGTGACATTGGGTGGTAACCAGTATGTCTCCTGCCACAGCCACTCACTCAAGCTGAACGACATGCTGTGGATACACAATCAGGTAAGCATAACTCAACTCAACTCAACTCAAAGGGTGTGTACAGTAGGACAGGCTGAATCTTCAGTGCCACTAAGCATACTACTTGAAGAAATGTCAGAACAAGGGGAATACTGGAGAGATCGTTCAGTGGTTTAGAGCACTTGCGGACCCACACCGCAGCTAATAACCATCTGCAACTCCAACCTGAGAAAGCCAATGCCCTCCTCTGACTCCCATAGGCAATGCACCCAATGTGGTGCACAGACATACAAGCAGGCAGAGCACCCATATACAATATGGTGGTTTGAATGAGAATGCCTCCATAGGCTCAAATATTTGAATGTCTGGTCCCTAGTTGGTGGCCTGTTTAAGAAGAATTAGGAGCTGTGACCTTGTTGGAGGAGGTATGTCACTGAGAGTTGGCAACGCCCACTCCAGGCCCAGTGTCTCTCTGTCTACTACCAGCAGGTGAGGATGTAAGCTCTCAGCTACTGCTTCAGTGCCATTTCTGCCTGCTTGCTGCCATGCTCCCCACCTTAGTGATAATGAACTAACCTCTCTGAAACTGTAATTGAGCTCCAATTAAATACCCTCTTTTATAAGTTCTTTTGGCCATAGTGTTTCATCACAGCAGTAGAACAGTAACTAAGGCACACATAAAAATGAATAATGTTTTTAAAGCCGGGTAAATGGTATTTCTGGTTTATCTAAGAAACCATTTCCACAGTTAAATCCTGGAGGTTCTGACCTATTTCATGGTCAATCCTTGAAGAGTTCACAGTATTAGGATATAGCAAAAAAAAAGTAGGACGAGCCTTGGAGCTGGTAAGGCATGTCCTTGTGGCTGTGTCTTGCCTGAGGCCTTCTTCTATTGCTTTCTTCTGCTTCCTGGACACCATGTCTCAAACTGTTCTACCCCACTACACCCGCCCCACCATGGTATAATGACACTCAAGTAGTAACCCAGAATAAATCTTTTTTTCCCCTTAAATTGTTTATGATACATGCTTTGTCACAGTGGTGAGATTGCTTAACTGAGGTTTGAAATATGCTTGCATGATCTTGGTTTTGGTTTCTTGTGGGGATCAAGGTCACCACCCTTGGCTACATAGTGAGTTTGAGGCCATCCTGGGCTATACAAGACCCTAAATAAAAAGAAAAATCAAATTCACATGGCAGGAAAGAAATAATAAATCAATAACGAGAACTGTAAGTGTCACTCAGTAGCCACTTGCCTAGAACACAGGAGGATCAAGTTTAATCCTCAGCACCCTCTCCCCTCCTCCATTTTCAAAACACAAAAGCATTTCAGATGCACACTAGCACGTACTGTTGTCTACACAAAATGCTATCAACATAAAATTCAAAATTAGGCCAAATAAATGTATGCTGCTGAGGTTGGTTGGCTTCCTGTGGCTACTCTTGCAAACTGGTTGTCTGGCAGTTCTATATATAGGTCAATAGTTCTAAATGGATCTCACTGGGCTCAAATCACGTTGCTAAGCTGGTCTCCTCTAGAGGCTCCTGGGAGAATATGAATATTGCCTTTTCCAGCAACAAAACTCAAAATTCTACATCTGGGCTATGCCCCCAGCTCCTGACTCAGGGATTCTAAGCAGTCACTCTTGAGGAAGTAAGATGAAGGGCTTCAGGGTTCCTCAGTTTCCATTTTCTCCTTTGAAACTCAGCTCCATATCCTCACATCTCATATATCCAGTCTGAAATATGAGTACAACAGATATGTACTTTACTGGGGAATGGAGTGGAGGTGAGAACAGGAGGTTCCATCCTGGCTGGTTTAATTCCTGGCTCAGTCATTTACCAGTTATGTAACCTTGGGAGCAGATGCCTTGCTCTCTCTGTGACTCAGTTTTCCCATCTGTAACTGGGATCCACAATAGTTCATTCCTAATAAGTGGCTGGAAATGACGCCTACAGCCGTGTGAGAACAGTGCCAGTAATGATTTGGGGGAGGGAAGTGGTCCGAGAAAGACTGAGGGGTCACTGGTATGTGGCAGCTTCTGGATGATGCTTTGTGTGGTGAGTGGTTTATGCGTACATGGGCAAGTCCACGAGCTCTGCATGTACATGTGGAGCCCAGAGGTAGACCCTAGGTATCTTCCTAAATTGTTTCCCACTTTATTTTTTTGAGCCAGGTTCTCTCACTGTACCTATAGTTTACAAGCTGGCTGGAATGCCCAGTGAGTACCCAGGATCCCCCTGTCTCTAATCCCCAGCACTGGAATCAGAAGCATTTCTGTGAGTGTCTTCTTGCTTGCAGAGCAAAGGTGCCACGAGGCAGTGGGTGCTTTTCTTCTTCATGCTCCACTCCTCAGGTCCCCACACTCCCAGTTCTGAGAGTGGAACCCAGAACCAGGCTAGGCAAATGCTCTCCAATAACACATACACCCAGCCCCACACTGGTAGATTCTAGACAGACAATCTACTTTTGAGCCACAACCCCAGTCCTATGATGGCACTCTACCACGAAGACATGACCCTTGCCCCTCACTGGGGGATTCTAGAAAGGGTCTTTTCCACTGAGTCACACTCCCAGATCCACAATGGTAGATTCTAAGCCTGTGCTCTACTGCTGAACCATCCCCCCTCCCAGCCTCTTATTAAGAGGAGCCTAGGGAGGTCCAGCCCTCCTGGTGGGTTCTAGGTAAGGATGCGCCATACAATTCCAGCTCCTTACTGGAAGATGCTAGAAATATATTGCGTCTGCAGTGCCGGGATAGGTCCCATGGCCCGTCAGATGCTAGCCAAGCACTCACCAGTGAGCCACCCCCACCACATCCCCCAGCACCTGGTTTTCAAAGTCAGGGTCTCCCAGAATATCCTGGCATTCAAAATCCTCCTGCCTCTGCCTCCCCAGTTCTGGGATGGAAAATGTGCATCACCACCAGTTTTCTAGGTGATTCCTAGGCAGTTCTCAGCCTGGAAACCCTCCTGACCTCTATTGTCCTTCCCTTAAATTCTATGCCTTGTGCTCAAGTTGGGTTAGGCCAGAGCAGCCTACAGGGCAATGAATGTGAGCGAGGTCAAGCAAAGAGTCAGTGTAGGTTGCTGCGCCAACATGTCCGGTCTCGACCTTTATTATCCTCAAGGCCCTCCTACCCCTGTGTTTCTCCCTTCTCCCTCAGCTTGCCAGCTCTTTGAAGCCCGGCTGGCTCCTCTCCCAGCCAGGCCCCTCCACCTGGAACTCAGCTGATAATCCCTCTTACTGACTAAAAATATCCCTCGAGGAGAGAGACCAGGGCTTTGTGCTAAGGGGCCCAGCATAGGGACCAGCTAAGCTGAAGGGAAGAGAGAGGCAGGGAGGAAGGGAGAAAAGAAAGGCGAGGGGAGTGGAGAAAGAGCTAAATATCCTACCCTGCCCTGCCTACGGTGGGGGTTGGGGACTGCTGTGTGTTTAAGTTTGATCCTAGCTGTTCGGAAAGTCCTGTTGTAACCAGCCTAACAGGGATAAACTCACTCTAAACAAACACTTTGGGCCCCTCACTTTGGCTATCAGAGTATTGAAACAATGAGCCCCAAGAAACTGGAATTTCCCCCCACCCTCAACCCCAGCCCCAACCCCCAGGAATCTCCAGCTGGGAGAGAAGAAAGTCTAAAGCCTGGGCCAACAGAGGAGAACTTTCTCCAGGAATGAGGTTTACACTTTGCCAACAACTTGTCAGACCACCTCGCTGAAGACAGGAAACCCAGACAGCACTGGACGGGACCACACCTTGACTGAGATGGCTTAGACATCCATAATTCTGGCCTCTACTTAACTCTTCACCTCCCTTTAGGACCCCAAACACAGTTTTGGGAGAGTCTCTAAATTTCTTTGTCCCACTTCACAATGTAGCCACACTGAGTAAATCTGCTTTTCACTGTTAATTTGGCTGTTCTAATTGACATATGGGGAATAAGTTGCCAATTCTGGCTTGTTGGAGCACAGGCTGTCACCACAAATCCTATCACACCAGTACCCCTCATCAACCACCAGAACTTTGCAGGGAGCAGGAACTGCTTTGTTTTGTTTTCTGTCTTTCTGAAAACAAGATTATGGGAAAGTAAATCAATCAAGACCTCCCTGACACATTTCCTGGGGAGGCCCATTCCTGCCTGGGCTCACCTGATTCCTGCAGGTAGAGGCCTAGAACTAAACACATCAGGGGCTCTACAAGATGAGGGGAGTGTTTTCAGATTGCTAAAGCCAGTCCTGCACTGGACTCCTAGCTGTCCTTTCCAAGTGACCCTGGCTCCCCCCAGGGCAACCAGCAAGTGCTGATGACCAGACAGACTGAAGGTCCAGAATACATCTCACAAAGATCTCAAGGAAGGCCCTAAGTCTAAGACTCTGCCTTGCCCCACCCCCTCAGAGGTTGCCATGTTTCTGCCCTCCACACTTGAACCCTGATCACCCCCTCCCAATTCAATTCTCAATGAGGCAGCTTGTTGAGTACTTTACCCAGGACCTCGGTAAGTGGGAGCGCTTGTCCCCAACCTTCCTCTAGGTGGAGGAGAGAGCCAACTACTTACTGCAAGTTGTAGTTGCAGTGTCACATGTGTGTACACATGCACACATACGCTTGTAAAAATTGTTTTAAGTGTCAATGCTAGGAGCTGGGTGTGGCACACATCTGTAGTCATAGCCCTTGGAAAGCATAGGAGGAAAAATGCAAGTTCTAGGTCAGCAGCTTGGCCTATAAAGGACCAGGCTATGGCTCGATTGGTAGAGTGATTACCCAGCATGCATGAGGCTCTGGTTCCCAGACCCAACACTTCATAGGAGTTGTAGTGCATAACTGCAATCCCTACATTTGGGAGGTGGAGGCAGATGGGTCAGAAGTTGAAGAGCACCATTGGTTTGGAGTTTGAGGACAGTCCATGCTATATCAAACTTTGCTTCAAAACAAAAATTAAAACAGAAGGGCAAGATGGCTCAACAAGTAAAGGGTGTGCTGCTAGATGTGATGACCTGAGTGCAATTGCTGAGACTCGCATGATGGAAAGGGAGCACTAGCCCCCTCAAGTTGTACTGTGACCTCAGCATGTGCTCTGTGACACATGTTTACCCACACAGACACACAAGTACACACAAAATAACAGAATGTAAAACATAAAATGAAATGGAAAAGGTTGTTTAGTACCACAATATATTGAGTTTCAAGTTTTTTTTTTAGTGAAGTGCTTTAGAAGGTTCAGTCATTAAGACCAGTGACTGCTGTTGCAGAGGACCCAAGTTCAATTCCCCGCACTCACATGGCACCTCCTGTTCTGACAGTCTAGTTCTAGTGGATCCGGTGCCCTCCCCCGGCACTGCACATACATGGTGCACAGACACAAATGCAAGCAGAGCACCCATACATATAGGTGTGAAGATTTAAAAAAACAAAAACTTTTAAGTGTTTTAGCAAAACACATTCCTCAAGCACCTGCAAGTCGACTTTGTTTTCACCTTCTCTACTCAACTCACTTCTCACCACCCCCCACAAGTCTCAGACCAAATCCAACATAGCCACTGTGCAGCAGCCAGGTGTTGGCTCTGCTCCTTTCCTTCACCCCTTAAGTGATGAGTGTGGTGTGACTTTTGACTGCTGGATCACTTGAAACTGTCTCCCATGGCGACTTGGATTAGAAATGTCCCACAAAAGCATCTATGTTGAGGGCTTGATCCCTGGTAGATCAGTATTGCGCAAGGGAGGCTGCTGAATATAACTGGTTCATAATGGCTCTGGACTCACAAAAACCTGACACACTGACAGACTCTTAGCTTCATGGGCTACTAAGAGCACTGGAAACTTAGCAGATGTGGCAACAAAAAAGCAGGTCACTGGTGAAGAGATTATCTCTCTTATCTCTATCTTTCTATTTCTTTTCCTTATCTACCTCCCCCCTTTCCTCCTCACTCTCCCTCCTTCATCTCTCCTTCCTCTTCCTCCTGTCTTTTTCTATTCCTCCTCCTTCCTCCCTCCTCCTTCCTCTCTCCTCTCTCTCCCTCCTTACTGTCTCTCTCCTCCACCACTCTTTCCTCTTTTCTCCCTCTGGCTCTCCTCATCGCTCTTTCCTCCTCTCTCCTCCACAGTTCTCTCTCCCCCTCTCTCCCTCTCTTCTCTGCCCTCTGCTCTCCCCTTCCTCCACCTTGCCCCTGTGCCCTGGACCCTATGAGGGGAGCAGTCTGCTCTGCCCCACAAGTCTGGATGCTCTGCCTCATCACAAGCTAGGGATGGTGACCTCTGAAACCACCACCCACCACTTCTCTCTCACCACCAACACTTCCATGGGACTTGGAATGGACATGGCTGGGGCTGGGTCCCCACACAAATAGCATTTCTGCGGGGATACCAGCAAATCACATGGGAACAGCTGGATGGGGGGTGGGGGGGAATCTGTCATCCCAGTACTTTGGAGCTATAAGGCAAGAAGATGGTAAGTTCCAGGCCAGCCTAGGCTACATAGTGAGAGCCTGGGGAGGTCACAGAGAGGAAGAACAGAAGAGGGAAGAATAAGGGAGGGGGGGAAAAGGAAAAGGAAGGGAGGATGGGAAGGGAAAGAAATTTAAAATAAAAAAGGACAAACAAGAAAACTATGTGCTTAAATTTTGTGGTTGTATACACATGCACACCTTTACACTTTTTGTTTTGTTTTGTTATATTTTGTTATGTTTTGTTTGAGGAGGGAATGAGACAAAGTCTCATTGTGACTTCAATGAGCCCAGGTGACCTCAAATTCACTATATAACTGAGACTACCCTTAAACTCCTGATTCTTCTGCTTCTATCTTCCAAGTGTTGGAACAGCACAGGCATGCAACACCACTTCTAGCACAATCTAATTTATTTTGACATATATCAAAGCCTATGAAGTCATTGCCTCAATCATGATAATGAACATATCCATCCCTTCCCCAAAATGTTCTTATGTCCTTTAGAGTCCCTCCTCCCTCCTTACCAGAAGCAGTCTTGATGTGCAACACTTGGGGTAAGAAATCTCTACGATTCCATACTATAAGATATCACAGAAAATGTAAAAGGAGGAGAAAGATATAGTTTGGATAAACCTGGGAGACATAACAGTGAGTGAAAGAAAACAAGACAAATCCTGCCACAATTCCAGTGGTAAGAAGTCTCTAGGCAGTCAAATTCAAGGACAGAAGAGCTGGGGACATGGCTCAATGGGTAAAGTGTTTACTGTGGAAGAATCCCAGAACCCAAATAAGAAAATCAGGCATGGAGAAGCAGAGAGAGAGAGACAGGATTCCTAGAGCTGGCTGGCCAGCCAGTCAAGCTTTATCAGGGAGCTCTGGGTTCAGTATAAGTCTTTAAAAACTAGATGAAGAGCAACTGAGGAAGACACCTGATACCTGACATCAACTTCTGAACTCAGCATGCACGCGCACATGTGCATGTGTGTGAAGAGCAGACATGAATGTGTGTGTGTGTGTGTGTGTGTGTGTGTGTGTGTGTGTGTGTGTGTGCGTGTGTGTAAAATAGAAATAGAGCTTCCCAGAGCTTGGCAGGGAAGAGGGAGAACTGGGAAGTTAATGTTTAATAATTATAGTTTGAATTGTGCAAGATAAAAACATTCTGTAAACTGGGGGCACAGCTATGTGAATAAATTAGGAATGCCAAATTGCACACTTAAAATAGTTAAGGTGACTAACTTCTGCATGTAGTCATCATAATTATTTGTTTTAATTAACAAAAGTAACACAAAGCTAGGTAGAGATGATAGGGGAGATAAACGAGTTATGCTGTCTGGTGTGGGCAGATCAAAAAGTTTAAAAAACAAAAGCAAAACGGAGGAAGTCACTAATAGCCACCTTTCTAATCTATGTAATGGAAAATCACCAACACAGTTCAGCTGGGGTAATGGTAGAGGAAGCCGCATCAGACTTGCAGATGGTAACGGTAAATTGTAGGCAAAATATAAAAGGACTACTGAGTCAGGTGAGGCTGCAGGAGCCAAGAAATAGAGCCACAAGGGAAGCTGACACCGAAAATAGCAAGTTCCATGATAGCCTGGATTACAGAATGAGTTCACTAGTCGAGCACCTGTCTGGAATGCACTAGTAAGGGACTATGAACACTTGCCTAATCTACATGCATGGCTAAATGTGAGCATTTACCCAATATACAGAAAAGCCTGGGAGATATCCCCAGCATCACTAAATAATAATAATTATTATTATAATTATTATTATCATATGTTTTGGGAAAAAAAGCAGTACCTAGAAATTCTAGACCTCATGAAACTATTTAAATTTTATTTTTTAGTTATAAAAATTTACTAAATCTTAATTTAAGATAGAGTCTTGCAATGTGCCCTGAAACTTATTATGGAGGCTACAATGGCCTCAAATTCTCAATCTTTCTATTTCAGCCTCCCCAAAGCAAGTGGTTAAAGTTAAACCAGTTTATCCTGGGAGGCATACACCAAGCTGTAAGTTCTATCCCCAATAACACATGTGTATACACACACACACACACACACACACACACACGCACGCTTCCCAGAACTCACAAAAAATCTGGGCATGACAACATGCATCTATTCTAGCACTGGGGAACAGAAACAAGCGACTCTCAGGACTAGCCAGCTGGCCAGTCTAGTCAAATTGGTAAGCTTCAGGTTCAGTGAAAGATCTTATCTCGAAACAGTAAGGTGCAGAGCAATAAAGGAATCCACTTGAAGCTGACCCCTGACCTCCACATGCATGTATGTGCATGAACACACACTCACAGACCCTACATGCATAGTCCCTCAGTCTTACCAGTTATATATGTATATATACATACTCCACTGCCACATATAGGTAGCATTCACTATGCTTGCCAATGCTGATATAAGAGCTTTCCATCATCACACAACATGGTACTAAACAGAACTGTTCTAGATAGTGACCAGATCCAGAAATGAGCTAAATGAAGTTGCAAATGCCTGTACTCCAGCACTCAGGAGGCAGAAGCAGGAAACTCATGATGAGTTACAGGATACACAACAAAACCCTGTCTTCTAAAAGGGGAAAAATAGGAAGAAAGGGAGGAAGGGAAAGAGGGGAAGGGGCAGGGGACAGGAAAGGAAGATCCATGTTATGTTTTACATTTTTTTACCAGTATGTAAGGATATATAGGGGGGCATCACGATAGCTCTTCAGGTAAAGGTGGTTGCTGCCAATCCTGATGCCCTGAGTTCAACCCCTAGAACTCACATGATGGAAAGAGAAAGGCTGACTCTGAAAAGTTCTACTAGAGAAAGGACTGTAGCATACTTCTTGCACCCATACATAACACAACAAAAATTTTCAAAGAGCCAAACATGTACAGAGTCTGAATAACTTTTAGGATAATGTCAAAAAGGTCTCTCACACATGCACATAGGTTTAGAATACTAGAGGATGAAGGAAAAAAAAATCAAGGGGATGTGGCTTAGTTGGTACAACACTGGCCCAGCACGCATAAAATGCTAGGTTCCATCCCCAGTGCTAAATAAAGCCAGCTGAAGGGGTGAAAACCTTGTTATCCAGTACTTGGGAGGTACAGGCAGGAGAATCAGAAATGTGTCAGGAAGGAAGGAAGTAAGGGAGGGAGGGAGAGGGAGAGGGGGAGGGGGGGAGAGAGGGAGAGGGGGAGGGGGGGAGAGAGGGGGAGGGAGGGAGGGAGGGAGGGAGGGAGGGAGAGAGAGAGAAAGGAAGGAAGGAAGGAAGGAAGGAAGGAAGGAAGGAAGGAAGGAAGGAAGGAAGGAAGGAAGAAAGAAAGAAAGAAAGAAAGAAAGAAAGAAAGAAAGAAAGAAAGAAAGAAAGAAAGAAAGAAAGAAAGAAAGAAAGAAAGCAAGAAAGCTAGCTAGCTGGCTGGCTGGGAGGTGGCTTAATGGGTAATGCAATATGATAGGATTTGGGTTTGGATCCCCAACAGCAATATAAAGCCAGAATTGTGAGTAGGTGTCTATAATCCCAGGACTCCTGCATTAAGATGGGAGGGCCTCTGGAAGCTCATGAGTCACTCAGCCTGACATACTCGTCAAACAACATGGACAGCCTGCCTCTATCATGGAAGGCACATAAACTGGCAACACAGGTTCCCATTATTGTTGTGTTAGTCTGCTTCTGCTAGGTTTTCTTTGCCTTGATACTTTCTGATGTTCCAGTTTATGAGTGGGTGGCTATATTTCTTTTAGGGCACTAGTGAGGAAGAAAGTCAGTAGACACAAAATGAATCAGTTAAGAAAGCACGGAGACAGGACTTAGGGTGGAAAGGACTGGTTATCAGGCCTAGGGCCATGTATGAAGAGGGCAGGTATAGGGTCTTATCTGGAGTGTTGCAGATACCTGTTTCTTCCCCCTACCCCACTTCTGTTTTGAGACAGGATATCCTATAACCCAGGCTAACGTAAACTCTTCATGTATTGTAGCTAAGGATGACCTTGAACTCCTAATTCTCCGTCTTCCTCTTACTGCTGGGATGCTAGGCATGACCATGTCTGGCTTGTACAGGTTGAGGGTGGAACTCGGGGCTTTATGCATGCTAGGTACATGCCCTATCAGCTGAGCTACAGCCATTCTTGGGTAGATAGTAGGCTGAGTAGATGGTAGATTATTGGACCACCAGTCCTGAGTAAAAAAGAAAGCAAGTGTAGTGGTGGGATGACTTGGGGTGACATATCTGGATAAGAAATTATGTATTCTCAGGTTTTTTATTGTTTGTTTGTTTGTTTGTTTGTTGCACACTTATGCATGGATTGTTATGTGGAGATCAGAGGACAACCTCCAGGAGTCAGTTCTCTCTTTCTACAATGTGAGGCCCAGGGATCAAACTCAGATCTTCAGGATGGGCAGCAATCACTATTACCCACTGAACCATCTCAAGACCATCTCATGGGGCAGGTGAATCACAAAACCATGGCCATGAGGACTGGCCAATTGGAGTAAGAACAGCCCAAGTGGACCATGACAAATTGTAACTCAGGGTTATTGACAGGGAAGTAGGCAAAATAGCAATAGAGGGTTATATCTGCCCAGCTCTAATGTGTTAATGTGTTTATTATAAATGTAAAGGTTTTGTCTTTTATCTGGGAAATGAATGGTCAAAGGCAGTGTTAAAAAATAATTAATATTAATTTTAACCTCAACACTACATACTGTATTCGCATATTCCCACCCTCTTTCTCCCCAAACCCCTGTGTGTGTGTGTGTGTGTGTGTGTGTGTGTATGTATGTATGTGTGTGTGTTTTCAAACTTGCCATCTTCTTGCCTCATGTCCCAAGGCATGCACCAACACACTTTGTTTTGTTTTGTTTTGAGATGTGGTCTTCTGTATCCCAGACTAGCCTCCCTATACAGCCAAAGGTGATCTTGGACTTGTCATCCTTTCCTCATATTCTAAGTGCTGAGATAGAGGCATACAACACCCTGCTCAGAGTTGAAACCAGGATTTTTATATGTTAAGCAAGCATTCTACCAACTGAATTCACCCTCAGCCCAATAGCTCTTGTTTTAAAAGTCTCTTTATTAAAACAAGAAGCCGCATGGAATAACTATTCATATTACAAACAGACTCACCTACCGCCAATGTCCTAGGGTGCCTCTAGGTCATTAAGTGACATATCACTGCATGTTTATTTTCAAAAGAGACTTCCCTTTGCTCCCTCAGCAAACCAGCATCTGCAGGAAAGCAACGTGCTCATAAAAACAAACACAAAATACATCAGCTTCTATCCTGATGCTGCTGGTACATGAGGTGGTGGCAAGTGGCCACAGCTATAATCATTTAGGTTTGATTTAGTTTTAGTTTTGTTGTTGTTGATATTGTTTGGGTTTTCCATTTTCATTTTTCTTTTGTCTGTGGTACTAGAACCCATAATCTCATATGTGCTAAACAAGCATCCTACCAGTGAGCCACATCCCTAACCCCTCACTGGAAGATGCTAGGCAGGTGCTCTACCGCTGAGCTATATTGCCAGTCTCTTTTATTGCTTATTTTGAGACATGTCTTACTAAATTTCCTAGGCTAGCCTTAGGCTTATGATCCTCATACCTCTGGCTCCAAAGTACCTAGGATAGCAGGCCTGTGCTACCATGCCTGTAGCTGTTTTTTCTTTTCATTTTTCTTTATTTATTTATTTTTTATTCTTTTGGGTTTTTTTCTTATTTTTATATTCTTTCTTCATTTTGCTTTAGTACATATTTATTTTGTTTTTAATTATATATACATACAGATACACATCCACAGACATGCATGTGCACATACATGCACGTGCCTGAAAAAGTCAGAAGAGGCATTAGATTCTCTGGAGCTGGAGATCTGGGAGGTTGTGAGCCACCAGAGTGTTGCTGGAAAGCAAATCCTCTGTGAGAGGAGTATCAGCTTTTAACAGGTGAACCATCTCTCCAGCCCTAGGCTTGTCATGTCTTAAAGAGACACCAGCATCTATGTTGCTTGTAACCCTGTATCAAGGGGAAGCAGAAAGGAGCATTGCAGTGAAAAATACCCATATAGCATATGGGTTGCCCTCCAGATGTTATAGAATTTGTGGGAACATCCTATGGAGACAGGAGTAGTAATGGACACAGGTCTAAAAAAGCTATAGAACACACACACACACACACACACACCTTAGGGGTGGGGAAAAACGAGGGAGAGAATGTGAGAATACAGTAGATAGTGTTGTAGCTAAAATTAAAATTAATTGGGGGGCTTTTAATCCTTTTAATGGACCAGAGATGTAATACTCACTGGTGGTAGCAGGAAGGTAAAGGAAGCCCACTCTGGACCTATCCTTCCCTCCTACAACAATCCAATAGCAGCTCATAGCTTGATCCTATCCATCCCTTCTGATGACAAGACTGAGGGCTTCTCATGGCTCCTGGCCTGCCAGTTTGAGTTCTCTATGGTTACCTGGCTCCTCCTACCACTCCACCCAACCCCACTGATCATCACCTTGACTCTATAGTTCTCAGTCTGTGTCCTCAGATTCCCAGTCAAACTTCAGAAACAGCACCTTGGGCAGCTCTATGATGCCAGGCCTTTGCCTTGGCAGTTCCCTCCATGAGTCCTTCAGTCACCATTTCCATTATCTGATCCCAGGCCTGGCTGACCTTGCAAGTGAGACTTTTTCACAGACTAGGTCAGGGGATCCATCATGTCTCCAGGGACATGCCTCTGCTGGGACTAGTTTACTTTGGCTTACAACTTCTTCCCCATAGGGCCAGGCTAAGAAGGTAGTAAACGCATCCAATTCCTACCACAATGGTTAACTTTGGTTGTCAACTTGACCAGATTATGGGGTCAGCTAAGATACATGCCTCTTAGACTCAATTGAAGGTATCCCCTTCAATTGAGAATTAACTGAAGAAAGAGGACTCCCCCCCAACCCAAGGGTGGCATCTTCTGGTGGCAGCCTAGATATGAAGAAGTCTTCCAGGTAACAGGGCTTCTTTTGACTGTTGGTCTTCACTGACTACTGGTAAATGCATCTATTTTGCTGCTGCCACTGCACCTATCATCCTATGCTAACAGTACAACTCAGCTACTTTGACTTTTGATTGGAGAAGACTCTCCAAGAATTGTTCAGGACTTCAGTACCAAACTGGACAGCTGAGCTACCTAACCTTTAGGACTGAGCAGCTACTGGATTCTTACCCTCTCCAACATGCAGATAGCCACTCTTGGACTGCCCAGTGTATGTCATGTGAGCCTACCTAGCAAATCCCCTTTGTAATATATATTGAGTCTACCAGTTCTGTTCCTCTAGAGTAGCAATTTGCAACACGTGGGTCATGACCCCGACAGGGATCACATATCAGATATCCTGTATATCAGATATTTATATTATAATTAGTAATGGTAGCAAAATTACAGTTAAGAAGTAGTAACAAAATAATTTTATGGTTGAGAGTCAGCACAGCATGAGGAAGTGTACTGAAGGGTCACAGCATTAGGAAGGTTGAGAACCGCTGTTCTATGGATTCCTAACACAGTGTCTATTGCTGGCTCCAAATCCAGCCTCAGCCCAAATAGCACCAAGCAGAGTAGAGGAAGCCCCTTCGTCCTCAGACAGATTCTGGGAAAAAGAAAACACAAGAAAATCTAAATGCTCTGCTTCAGTGTTTGAGGTCCAAGAAAGGCTAACTAAATGAGATTCACCCCCAAGTCCTTTTGGCCTCTACCTATGTCTCCAAGAAGCCATAGTTGAGATTTCTGTTGAAGACTGGTTGCTTCTATCATCTTGTAGCTTGCTAGGATACAGAATCACCGAAGATCATAATGAAGTAGAAAGCTGAGAAGCAGAAGGTGAGCTTACCTATTTTATGAACCTGTACCCAAACTGAGCCTCATCTTAACATCCTGCCTGATCTTTACGTAGGCTGTATCCAGGGTATCTGGATGCCTAGCATCATTTGATCAACAACACTTACTTGGTACCTACCACGTATCAAGTACTGGCCTACACACTAGAGTCTACACAGGGGGCTGAGCAAACTCTATTGCTAACTCAGGAATTCATGTTTTTAAAAGAGTGGAGGAGAGATACATAGTATATTTTGTTAATTATTTCTTTCATTATATCAGGCAGCAACCAGTCTTGTGGAGAGAAAAAAGAATAAGGCAGGGAAGAGATGTGAAAAGGGATACAGAGGAACCCAGAGACTACATTTGAAAGACAGAGGTCAGAGGAGATGGTTCAGTCAGTAAAGTATATTCCACAAGTATGAGGGCCTGAGTTTGATCTCCAGAACCCACATTTTAAAAAGGAAGTCAGGCCTGGGGGGTACACGCTTGTAATCCCAGAACTTAGGAGGCAAAGACAAAGGCCCTATCCCTGGGGCTTGCTGGCCAACCAGCCTAGCCTAACTGGAAAGTGTCAGGTCCCAGTGAGAGGCCCTATCTCAACAAAGGTGAATGGCTCCTATGAAGGGACACTTAAACTTGTCCTCTGCCCTCCACAAGTGCTTACAGTGACATACACACACAAAGAAGGGAGTGAAGGGAAGAAAAGAGTAAAAGAAAAGGGGGAAGACAGAAAGAAAAAAGAAAAGACAACCAGACCTTGGTCAGAAAAGCCTCCTTGCTATGATAACATTTTAAGTGCAGGAGCCAAAGCAGAGAAACAGGTCATTCTAGCCAGAATTAACAGCCAGTCCAAAGGCCTGAGGCAGGGTTATACATTGAACTGAAGACACACAGAAAGTGACATGGCCACAGCAGAAGGAATACTGGTTAGAAGTGACAATAGGAAAGGCTCAGCCATTTAT
Source organism: Mus musculus (assembly GCF_000001635.26). Taxonomy (NCBI): domain Eukaryota; kingdom Metazoa; phylum Chordata; class Mammalia; order Rodentia; family Muridae; genus Mus; species Mus musculus. The sequence continues at coordinate 4,500,313 of NC_000074.6, read as the reverse complement.
ATAGAACGATCCTCACCAACATCTCAGCCAGAGGCCTGTTTCTCTTCCCTCCATCACTCTCTGTATTCCCTGTCATCTCCCACAAGTTCAGGCCTATGGGAAAACTCTGATAATTAAGGTCAAAGTCACCATGACTGGATACCCTCTGGGCTTGGCACAGTATGGGACACTCCATACATTAGTGGGGTGCCTTCTTCTCTGACCTTATCTGAGGAATTTTAAGCCCCCACATATGCGTCGACCTGAGGAATGTCACATAGCTCCAATTAGATTATAGGATCAATTTCCTTTCTCTTGATAAAACCTGTTCAGCTAGAACCTGAGATTCCTGAAATGTTTCACCATGCTTATGAGGCATTTCAGGTACCCTAAGTCCCCAGCCAATGACCTTTGCCCATCCTGGATGTTCCTTCCTACTCTCTGTCCCACAAATCTTTATAAGCCTTGACTCATCCCAAGTAAAGTTGACCTGCCTCCTGATGGCTGGTCCCGATGTGGTCATTCACAGTATGTACTCACAGGGCTTCCAAACCACCACCACCGCCACCCTTGATGTCTACTCCCTTGGAAGGGGCTGGATTGGCCAATGATCTACAAGGCAGGGAGATCCACACAAGCCCTCTGCCTCAGCCCCAACTATAAGCAGAAGAAGGTTCAAAGAGTACCTACCACAAATTTGGACAGGGACAGAGGGCAGCCACCCAGCACAGTATCCAGATGTAAGAAAGGTTAGCCATGGTAGCACACCCTGAAAGCCACTACTAGGGAGGCAAAGACAGCCAGATCTCTGTGAATTAAAGACCAGCCTGGTCTACAGAGATAGTTCCAGGTTGGCCAGGACTACATAGTGAGATTCTACCTCAAGATTAATTAATTTTGGATCTCAATTCCAGCAAACTGAGGTCAAAATCTGCTCATGAAGCCAGAGCAGATGAATGACTCAGTCAGTAGTAGGTGTGGGTTAGGTGACGAGAACCAAGTGACCAGCTCTTGCCCATGTGAGATACAAGAAAAAGGAACAAGTTTAATCTCCATCATCTGAGTAGAGAGTAGCCACTGGTCAGTAGCTGCCCCATCCTCAGAACACACCTGCTTGGCTTCTGTAGTTTCTCCTCCAGGCTCACCATCTCTGCATCCTTCAGGCCCCTGTTACCTGCTGCCCTGCTCTATGTATTGTGTGACCTTTATCAACTCCTACCTCCACACTGGCAATCAGAATTCTCTCCTTGGCTAATTCCTTTTCCCTGCCCCTGGGCAAGAAGGAAATCTGGACCCCTCTAGGAAGTTTCCCTGGGCCACCCTACCATGGGTAAAGAGATGTCTTGCCTTGGTGGAAAAAAGAATATGGCCTTGTCTTCCTCTTTTTAGGGATCATCGACACACACATGGAACAAAATTAGAAAGCAAAAAGTTCCAACTCCTCCTCTGCTCTTGAGTAAGGGCCTTCCAAGGGTCAGCTGTGGTTGGTCTGCAGGTCGTTGCCTCTGCTCCTCTTAGAACTCTCCCTCGCATTCACTCTATTCCAGCAACGCCAGCCTCCTTGCCATACCCAACACACACCAAGTTTGTGGGGGCCCTAGGGCCTTTGCACCTCCTGGTCCCTCTGCCAATGATATGCCTCCGCCACATGATCATCTGGCTGCCTCCTCATCCTTTTTCCTGTCTCTTCCTCTAGGAACACAGGTTCCCAACACCACTGGATATAAATGACACAAGCAGGAATGAAGGGAGAAAAAAACAAAATTAGGGCAAATGGGGACTCCCAGGTATTGCTGGCAGAGAAAGAATCCCTTTTTAGGCAGTCATGGAACCTTGGACCAGAATATATAGGAGCCTAAAAGTTGCTGAGCACTACCCATGCTGGTGCAGATGTCATACTAACAAAGATATAGAGTCCAGACTGAGACAGGAGAAAGGTCATGCTGAGTTTGAGAGGTCCCATTAGAAAGAGACTAAAGAAGCCCTAGAGAAGGTCTGAAGGAGGAGGCAGGATTGCCCCACAGGTAAAGGCACTTGCCACCAAATTTGACCCAATTCCATCTCTGAGATCCACATGGTAGAAGAACTTAGTCCTACAAGTTATACACACACACACACACACACACACACACACACACACACACGCACATGCACCGCACACACCACTATAAATAATTCAAAAGTGCTGCATAAAGGGCTGAGGAGGAAGATTCTTGCCAGTAAGGGCATTCAGAGACAGTTTCTTATTTATATTTTAATTTAAGTATTTATTTTGTACTCCTGGGATGTTAATCAGGGCTTTGCACATGCTAAGCAAGAGTTCCACCTTGATCTAGGTCTCTAGACATGACCTTTCTTTTATTTCTTTCAACATTTTACTTACTCATGCATGTGGATGTGTGTATGTGAGTGCCACAGTGTATGTGAAGCTCAGAGAACAACTTAAAGGAGTTAGGTCTCTCCTTCCACCATATGGATTCTGAAGATCAACCTCGGGTTATTAGACTTGGCAGCAAGGGTCTTTATCCAGTGAGCCATATTGCTGACCAGACTTCCTCTTTACTAAACCCACAGCACCCTTGGTCCTTGCCTCCCACCTATGTTCTGCCCTGTCTCCCAGTTAGCTCCCATTTTGTTACTCCAAAGCCTGCCCTGTGTCACTCCTCTACCAGCTTGGGGTCCAAAGACATGACAAAGGGCAGATACCAGAAACAGATTGCTGGCTTCAATGTAACAATGTTCGTCTCATGTCAGCCACACACATTAGTGTCTTCTCCAACCACAGCTCCATCCCACCTAGTCTATCCAAGATTCATTGAATTCTCACCCATCCAAACCTCTCTAGAACAGTCACCTCTATTCTGGTCTCCTGGCTCCTGCCACCACAAGCACCATACACACCCACTGTTTTGTTCTCTAGGATTAAAATAACATATAAATTCCTTGTTGAGGCCTAGCCATCCTGCTCTCCCCTAGACTTCAAGGTTGTTTTGTAGGGTGAGGGGTGGTTAGTTAGTTGATAGGTGTTGGGGTGGGGCTGGCAGAAAACACAAGAACATGACTGTGTTGCATGAAGAGGCCAAAAGAGGGCATTAAATTCCCTGGAGCTAGAGTTTCACCAAGTCGTTGTAAGCCACATAATTGGGGGTGCTGGGATCTGAACTCAGGTCCTCTGCAAGCAAGAACCAATGAGCAATCTCTCCAGCCCCCATAGATCTCAATGTTCTTTCAAATCTCTACTAATTACTCCTCCAAGTGCCCAGCAATGTGCTTGGAGCCTTGTATCTGCTTATCCTTTTTGGTTTGGAATACTGTTTCTCTGCCCAATCCATCCTTAGTTGAATCACCATAGCAGAATTTTAACAGAGCCATTCTATCTGGCATGAATTCCAGAGGGCACCTAACCTTTTCTCAGTGGCTGTTAGCTAAGACCTTCTGAGGCTGTGCTCAGAGTGTTTGCATAACTTAGTCCCAGGACATACCAGGGCGAGGTATGGCTTAGAATTGCTTAGGCGATGGTTCTTTCAAGATGAACCCTAGATCAGATACAAGGTTTTGATAAACAAAAATTAACTTGCTAAAAGCGCCTTTTGTGTCACAATAAAAAGCACTTCTAGAAAAACATGCATAGGGATGGCCTAAGCCGTCTGCACATAAGTAACAGTTGTGCGCCTGGGTCTTCATGTGGGACTCCCAACAACAGGGGTAGGGCTGTCTCAGAGTTTGTTGCCTGCCTTTAGATCCTTTTCCCCTAACTGGGCTGCCTCATTTAGCCTCACGAGAAGATGCACCTAGTCTTACTGCAACTTGCTAAGCCAAGGCTAGCTGATATCTATGGGAGGTCTCCCCTTTTCTGAAGAGAAAGGGAGGGGGGATTGGTGGGGAGGAGGACTGACAGGAAAGGAGGGAGGGGAAACTGCAGTCTGGATGTAAAGTAAATAATTTTTTTAAAGCGCTTCTAGGAAGCTGCCAGCATTCAGTCCTCGAGAGGCTGATCCCCCTGTTGCTTGAGAAAGCATGAATTCATCCCACAGTGTTTCTCTTTCTTCCGTCCAATCATCCCATGTAACCCAGAACACAGACAGCTGTCACTCAGCCAGGATGCAGCCTTCCCTGACACTCTCTGGGCCAAGCCGTGTTACTGCACTCAGTTCTACCCTGAGGCATGAACTCTGCAATAGCCCGGTGTTAACAGACTAGTTTCATCAGGCACTGATTACTAGCCAGGCATTGTCCTAGGTTCTTTTAACTATATGAGGAGTTTAACTGCTATTGGTCCCATTTTACAACTGGGGAAAATGAGGTAAACCCACTAGCCGGAGGGCTGCACCGCTCTGCAAGCCCAGACTGGAGAGGAAAGCAACCTGGGGCACCCAGATCAGAGGGGAGCACTCCCCACTGCAATGCTTTCTTGTGTCATCTCAGGGTGGGAGTAGGGGCCTTTACCCACTCTCTTTGTCCTCTTTAGTAAGCCCAGAGGCTCCTTTTGCTAAATGTTCATTCACTCCCTCCCAGGCACTGTACCAACTAAATGCCCCCACCCCCACCCCTCTACTGGCCAACAGCCTAGGATTTGGAAGAGGATAGTGTTCTCCTCAGAGTAGGCATGGAAGCTAACCACAGGTTCTCAGGAATGTAAAGGGCACAGGTTTTCAAGTACTATCAACAGCTGTGGACCCAGTAAGGAGAAAGATACTTCAGACCCATTTTCCAGATGGGCAAACAAAAGCTCAGAACCCTTTCCTGCAGCCAGGAGTTCCCAGCTTTTATCTATTGCCTCTTCTCGCCTTGACTCCTGGAAACAACCCCCTTTAGGAGTGAGTAAAGTGAGAAGGTAAAGAAGATTCCCCAATACTCCGGCAACCTGGCTGGCCTTCAGAGAAGGTTCAAGGCAGGCCGAGTGATGCTATTGGAACTCCACTCAAACTGACTCTACGGCTGGGAAAAGGCAAGCTGTAAAGGATGTGGGGCTTCCAGGGCAAGTTCATAGTCTGAGATTCCTTTCTTGGGGATCTCCATCCAACCAACAGGTCCAGGTCACCCCACTGGAGACCACACTGGTGCCTGGGACCTTGGCTGAGCCCAAACTGCTCTCTTAGGAAGCCCTGTCTCCTAAATCCCCGTATCACTCATAGATTTTGCAAGCTCAAGGCGTAACTGGCTTACAGAATGAATTCAAAGACGGCTTAAACAAGTTAGTGAGCCCGGGCGTGGTGGCGCACGCCTTTAATCCCAGCACTGGGGAGGCAGAGACAGGTGGACTTCTGAGTTCAAGGCCAGCCTGGTCTACAGAGTGAGTTCCAGGACAGCCAGGGCTATACAGAGAAACCCTGTCTCGGCAAAAAAAAAAAAAAAAAAAGAAAAGAAAAGAAAAGAAAAGAAAAAGTTAGTGAGGTGGTCTCAAAATAAAACCTAAGGACTAAGCTGGTGCTAGCTCAGTCAGTACAGCGCTTGCTATGCAAGTATGACAACCTCCAGGTTCAGTTAAGAGACCTGTCTCAGGAACTAATATGGAGAGTGAGAGAGGAAGGCATAAGAAGTCAATCTCTGGCCTCCACACACACATAGATGCACACACACATGCATACACACATTGACACCACAAGTTAGTGTACACACACACACACGTACACACACACACACACACACACACACACACACACACACGAAGGAAGGAAGGAAGCAACCAAAGTGCTGCAGCGGCAAAGTGCTTGTCTAGCATGAGGCCCTAGATTCAACCTAGCCCTTCCCCCAAATAAAATAAGGCCCCTTCCAAATTCTCAGAAGACCACCTCGGAAAGCTTCACACAGACCTTCCTCACATCTCACTTCCAAACAAGCATGAAACACAATTCTTGGGGGGAAACACAGAATTTCTAACTTACCTCTTATCACTTCACGCACCTTCCATCAGGGGTCCAGCCAGACGTCCAGGTTGCCCTGGTGTCTTTTCAACTTTCCCAGCATAGGGCAGGGTCTTCCTCTCAAGACACAATCAGATGGCTGTTGCTTGCTGCCTTAAACATCCCTTGTACACACAGCCCGGAGGATGGAGCTGTGGGCTCCTCATTGTCTTCCAAGCCCTGGTCAACCACTCCCTACCTCCTTTCTTCCCTGTATACACTCCAGCCTCTTTTCTGGTCTGCAAATACACCAGCCTGGCCATTTCCCTAGGATTTTGTGGCCTGGGCCCAGAAAGCTCTCCATAGCAGGTGCCCTCATGACAGGCTGCCCCTTTCCCTCAGACACCATAGGCTTCCTCACAACACTTCAACCTCCTTCCTCCAGGATTTGGATAGTGCTCTACACACTCCCTTGTTTCCCAGAGGCTGGGTCTACGTGGTTCCCGAATCTCTGTGTCTGCGGCCTTCGGCCTTCGCCTGTCGGGTCGGTAGCACCCAGCAGGCGCTCCGTACAAATTCTCTAGTGACAGACATTCCTGTGGCGCAGTGCCTGTTCACATGTCCGGATTCCCCACGTCACGACAACCCCCATTCTCTCCCGCGCGTTTTCTATTCATGTCCACCACCTGCACCTGCTCCATGGGGGCACCACAGCTCTCAGATCAGAATGCAACCTGATCCCCGACCAGATGGGAAACTCTGAGAAATACCTTGTCGGAGAAATGATGGGAAACTAAATGACTGTTTTGGCTCCGAGCCGGACTGCTCTTAGCCCTGGAGGAGAGGAATGTTTCGAGGGTATCTACTAGGGCGGCGCCCCCAGAGAGGGGTGATTGCTTACCTGGAGGTTCAGAAAGCAAGATGCAGGCCGAGGCGGTGCGGAGATCAGCTAATCCGAAGATGCCTTAGACAAGCCGCAGACCGCTCTGGGCCGAGAAACTCCTCGCTACAGAGCCTCCACCCGCGAGGGAGGAAATAGGACCGGAGGGGGCCTCCGGGAGGAGTTTGATGGGGCCTTGGGCGTGGTCTGAGCAGGGGAAAAGGGCGTGGCTTCAGTGCGGTCGGGCCCAGTGGGCCAAAGAACCGCTTGGTCCAAAACCCTGAGTCCTAAACTGCCCAACCGGCGGCCTGGCCTCGCCCCCACGCCACCAGGCCCCTCCCTAGACCCCCACCTTATAGTCGTTTGTCTCCTCCAGACCCCGCCCTGAGCCCCTAATCCTGCACCTTGGGACCCTCCCTCCAGCCTCGCCCTAGACTATTACCAGCTCCTTCAGTTTCCAGGCCCCGCCCACAGCCCCCTACCCGCCGCCGCCACCAGGACCCGCCCCCAACTCCACTCAACCTCTGGTCTGCTACTCCTCACCCCAATCCCTGCTTTCAGCCTCTTCCTCTAACTGGCAAGGCCTGGTCCCCAGCCCAGTCCAGCCTTATCAGGCCCCGCCCCGACCGGAGGCTGTTGTGGGCACCTGGCCTTTCTCCAGCCATGCTGTAGGTTTCTGCAGAGCATATCTCTGACGTTTTAACCCAGCAGCGTCTACTAGGCACTCTCTCTGGATCTTGTTTTCCAGTTCTAGGTCTCTTCTTTGTGATGCTCTGGCTTGTCTTTCTGCCTGCACTCTGTTTCTCAGATGCACTGCTAGGCTCTGCAAAGGAAGCTTGGATCGTTCTGCAGGCCTCAGCACCCCAGGGCATCAGTACTTGGAGTCGGTCAGACCAACCTAGAGGATTGCTGGGCCTGGGCCCACCAAGAAGCTGTCCACAGGATTGAAAAGGAGAAGGGAGATTACATTAATATGTCGGCTATGGTTTTGTGAGGTGCAAAGATCAGGCAAGATCTGAGAGATTAAGCTGAGATACAAGTCAGAGTGGGTGATAGCTGTTTCCACTGTTTGACCTAGGATAATGCAGGAGGATGTTGGCCTCTCCTTGCCTAGTACAACCAGAGGAAAGACAATTCTAGGGCAAGCAGTTAGAAGAGACTTCTAATAACTTGTCATCTTTGTAAAAGAGAATATAATATAAGGACATCAAGCCTAGCTCAGAAGGTAGACTGCTTGTCTAGTATACAGGTGTCCCTGAGTTTGATAAGCCAAGGGTGATATATAGACCAGATGCCAATGTGAAAGAGGAAAGTCACACAGGGTATTCCCAAGCACTTAGACCATGGGAGCCACTTATCTTGATAGTGACATGGAAATACAAGCCAGAGGTCCACAGAGAAGTGGAGGATTTGAGTGTACAAGGGTCATGGAGAAATGTTCAGTGGAAGTTACAACCAAAGTTGGATGGCTGAAGAAGAGTGGGGTGTCAGCTTTTTACTTGCATGCCTAGGCCTGCTCCACAGTCTGGAAGTAGTTGGGTGTCCTTGGAAGAAGCTACTTCTGGCTCTCTGAAGCCGAGTAAATTAACAGATTACAAGAAACCTCAGCTGACAAGGCAAGTCAGCAAGTAAAACTGTCTGTCACCAAGCCTGACAACCTGAGTTCAATAGCCAGGACATGGGAGTAGAAGAGAAGCAACTCCCAAAAGCCTTTTGACTTCTGGGTAGAGGTATGACTCATTTTGGACTTGGGTTGCATGAGAGGAGCATTATGGAAGATAGAGGAGTTTGTCGTTCTGGAAAGCATGACCCAGGGGTGGTCAATAGAAGGAAGATGGTATACCCAAAAGATTTAAAAGGCAGACAAAAGATCTAAAGACAGGGTTTAGAGAGACAGAGGAAGCTGTGCCTGGCTGGCATGAGATAATAGACTTCTAAGCTAGTGGATGCAGTATGTATCGTCTGGTGGATGCAGTATGTATCGTCTGGTGGATGCAGCATGTATCATCTGGTGGATGCAGCTTGTATCGTCTGGTGGATACAATATGTATCGTCTGGTGGATGCAGTATGTATCGTCTGGTGGATGCAGCATGTATCGTCTGGTGGATGCAATATGTATCCTCTGGTGGATGCAGTATGTATCGTCTGGTGGATGCAGCATGTATGTCTGGTGGATGCAGTATGTATCATCTGGTGGATGCAGCTTGTATCGTCTGGTGGATGCAGCATGTATCGTCTGGTGGATACAATATGTATCGTCTGGTGGATACAGTATGTATTGTCTGGTGGATGCAGTATGTATCGTCTGGGAAGGGGACCCTAACTAAGGCTGGACCTCAAGCCTGAGAAATCGAGGCTCCCATGCTTTCTCTTGCAGATTTTCTTTTGTTGCTTTTCAGTTATTTTTCATTGTTATTTTTATTTTTTGAGACAGAATCTCTTATATTTCAAGCTGGTCTCAAAATCCCTATGTTCCTGAGGATGGTTTTGACCTTCTAATCCAACTGTCTCCACTAATTTCTAAACTTGGATTAAAAATGTGAGCCACCATTTGAGGTGTTGTCGGTGTGTGTGTGTGTGTGTGTGTGTGTGTGTGTGTGTGTGTGTTTCTCGGGTCTTTCACATGCTTGAAAAGCACTCTCTCACTGAGCTATACCCTATCACTAGCCCCCACCCCACCCCACCCCCACCCCGACTTTGACCCCCTGTATAATCTTCCCATCCATGTGAGGCTCAAATGATTAAGGAAGCTACTAAGTGCTATGACCCAGGAAGCAACTCTGTGCTGCTCCCCTCTGTCTTAATTACTTTTTTGTTGCTACAATAAAACATTCTGACAAAACCAATTTAGGAAGAAAGCATTTATTTTAGCTCACGGTTCCAGATATACATCACTAACGGGAAGTCAGGGGCCTGGGACATATGGTGGCATTCCATCTGCAGTCAAGAAACAGAGAGGGATACATGCTATTTGCTTAGCTCATCTTCCCCTTTCTATAGACTCTAGGATCCAGACAGCAGTGTCACCACAGTGCACAAGTCTTCCCATTTCAATCTGATGAACACAACCACTGTCAGGCGTATCCACAGGTTCCTCTCCCAGGTGATTCTAGATTTCATCAAGTTGATAATTGAGATTGACCATCACAGTCTCCAACTAGGGGGTCTGAAGTAGATACCTATATTGATCTTCTCTAGAACCTGGGCTGATTGTGACCAGGCCTGAAGACTGGACCCTGGGACCCACAACACCTAGGCTAAGCACAATAAGAGTTATTCACAAGTGATCACTGTCTTAGGGTTTATATTGCTGCAATGAAACCTGTACCATTTGGGTGGCTCTTATACTACCAAGTTCTGCTACCGACATGAGGTACAACCTTGGTCACCTCTGGAACACAGGTTCTGTGTGCTCTCAGGAAACACCTCCCAGAAGATTTCTCTTTAATGATGCTAGTCTCTTTTTAATCACCTCTAATTTCCCAGCTCTAGCTAACCAACATCAATTGTCCCAGTAAAACAAAGATTATACTTTAGTTGTTCTGGTTTCTTGTTAATCACAGCTGATTCTTCAGCTCCAGCTGATCAGACACTGCAGATTCTTCACAAAAATAGCCCAATTAGAGTCTTTGCTTCCCTCTAAAACTTCATTAGCCAGCTCTCCAATCTTCTACATTGTCCTCAACATTTTCCAAGCTCCTACAGAACAAAACACTCAATGACTTTTCTTACTCAAAACTCCAAAGTACACCCACAATCCTGCTAATAACATGCACAGGTCTGTCTCAGCAATACCACACAATCCTGGTGGCAATTTATCTTAGTTAGTGTTTCTATTGCTGCATGAAACACCATGACTAAAGTAAGTTGTGGTTGTAGTTCTCCACTGAAGGAAATCAGGACAAGAATTCAAACAGGGCAGGAACCTATGGGCAAGTACTGCTTACTGGCTTGTTTATCACGGTTTGCTCAGCCTGCCTTCTTATAGAACTCAGGACCTTTAGCCCAGGAAGGGCACCACCCACATTGGGTCTGGCTTTCCCCTGTCAGTCACTAACTAAGGAAATGTCCCACAGGCTTGCCTTCAGTCAGATCCCATGCAGGCATTTTCTCAATTGATGCTCCCTTCTCTGAAGACTCTTGCTTGTGTTAAGTTGACATAAAACTAGTCAAGACAATCTGAGATTTTTCCTGACTTCTGAAGTCTGTGACTTTGTTACTTCAATTTGATTTTGTATTTATTTGAGGAAGACACTTATGTGTCCCAGCCTATATGCTGGGGGTCAGAAGGCAGTTTGCAAAGGTCAGTTCTGACCTTCCTTCTACCATGTGGGTTCTGGGGATTGAACTCCGGTCATCAGGCTTAACAGTAAATGCTTTTACTACCTGATCCATCTCATTGGCCCCTAAATGTGTTACTTCTCATGGTTAACAAGATTACACATGGGATAACATGAAAGATGTTAAGAAGGGAGATGACTGAGGACCATCTGGGCCTGGTGTTACCACAGGGTCCTCACTGCATTGCTTGCAGTTATGAGCCTGAGTCCCAATGACACCTGCTCAATATTGGAACCCAGGCCAGACCAGACTCTGCTATGGTCATGCCCAACAGCAACTAGTCTCTCTTCTCCCTCATAGCTGATTCTGTATCCAAGCCTCAGGCTAATAAACTTCACACTATCAGTACATATCTGTGACACAACCCAAATGACAGATATGCATCAAATAGATAGTCCCTCTCCTCACTCTCCATGTCCAGGAAATTAAAACAGCTTAACCACAAGTTCATGCTGTGGAAGACAATAGCATAAACTCTTCCTGTACATCTGAAACCTATAGGAAGGAAGTCACACCAGCTCTACCCTGTGATGCTACGTTCTCCCTAGAGCTCACATTTATGTTGTCTTCTTGTATATCCTTGGACTTCAATGCAGTGAGTAAGCTCAGTTTGAGATTGCTGCCCTCCAACAAGGTTAAGAATCTGTGTTGCAATGGAGTACTACTCAGCTATTAAAAAGAATGAATTTATGAAATTCCTAGGCAAATGGTTGGACCTGGAGGGCATTATCCTGAGTGAGGTAACCCAATCACAAAAGAACTCAAATGATATGTACTCACTGATAAGTGGATATTAGCCCAGAAACTTAGAATACCCAAGATATAAGTTACAATTTGCAAAACACATGAAACTCAAGAAGAACGAAGACCAAAGTGTGGACACTGTGCCCCTTCTTAGAATTGGGAACAAAACACCCATGGAAGGAGTTACAGAGACAAAGTTTGGAGCTGAGACAAAAGGATGGACCATCTAGAGACTGCCATACCTGGGGATCCATCCCATAATCAGCTTCCAAACGCTGACACCATTGCATACACTAGCAAGATTTTGCTGAAAGAACCCTGATATAGGTGTCTCTTGTGAGGCTATGCCGGGGCCTAGCAAACACAGAAGTAGATGCTCACAGTCAGCTATTGGATGGATCACAGGGCCCCCAATGGAGGAGCTAGAGAAAGTACCCAAGGAGCTAAAGGGATCTGCAACCACATTACGAACTAACCAGTACCCCGGAGCTCTTGACTCTAGCTGCATATGTATCAAAAGATGGCCTAGTCGGCCATCACTGCAAAGAGAGGCCCATTGGACTTGCAAACTTTATTTGCCCCAGTACAGGGGAACGCCAGGGCCAAAAAGTGGGAATGGGTGGGCAAGGGAGTGGGGGGGAGGGTATGGGGGACTTTTGGGATAGCATTGGAAATGTAAATGAGGAAAATACCTAATAAAAAATATTTAAAAAAAAGAATCTGTGTTGCTTTCTTTTGCTATTTTGTCTGTATATGTGTATACACATGGTTTGGTTTTGTTGTTGTTTTTGTTGTTGTTTTTATGTGTGGGAATTCACTGTATGGGAATACCTGTGGGGGGCGGGGGCGCATGCACATGCCCTAAGTTGATATCAACTATTATCTTTGATCATTCTTCCACCTTATTCACTGATACGGGGTCTCTTAACCAAATCCAGAGTTGGCCAGTGTGGCTAATCCTGCTAGCTAACTTGTCCTGGGGATTCTCTGTCTCCATTTTCCAAAGCTGGCATTACAGGCAGACATTATCTGTGTGGCTAATCTTGCTAGCTAACTTGTCCTGGGGATTCTCTGTCTCCATTTTCCAAAGCTGGCATTACAGGCAGACATTATCTGCTGCTTCCTCCACATCCAGTGCCAGGATGACAAGTATGTATGCCACTACAACTGGCCTGAAAAGGAAATGTAAAAAAGGTCCAGAAACCCCTGGGGGCTCTCAGAGACTGAGCCAACCAAAGGATAGACACAAGTTGGACCTAGGTCCCCAGCAGATGAGCAACTCAGTCTCCATATGGGTTCCCCAACAACTAGAGCCGGAGCTGTCCCTAAAACTGTAGTCTGAATGTGGACTCCATTCCCAGCAGGACTGCCTTATCTGGCCTCAGTGGGAGAAGACGTGCCTAATCCTTCAGAGACTGATACACCAGAGTGGGAGGGTATCCAGGGGGCCCCATCATCTTAGGTGAGGAGAGGGTGATGGAGTGAGGGACTCTGTGAAGGGAGGATCATGAGGGGAGAAGTATTTGGGATGTAAATAAATAAATACTGAAAAAGAAAAAGATCCAGGGATCAGGCATCATGATCTGCCATTCCAGCACTTAGAAGGTGGAGGCAGGAGAATCATGAGTTTGAGCCCAGCCTGGGCTATGTAGAAAGACCCTGTCTTGAAGAAAAAGGAAAGAAAAAGAAAAGAAAATGACTAGGACGGAGCTAAATGATAGAGAACCTGGCTAGCAGGTGAGAGACTCTAGATCTAGCTTCTAGTCCCAGCAACACACACACACACACACACACACACACACACACACACACACACCAGGCATAGTGGTGCATACCTGTAATGTCAGGATAGCCTAGACTACATAGCTCCCCTCCATCACAAAAGAAGGAAAAAAGTGAGCACAAATTTAATAAGTAAAGCAACATACAGGCTTGGGAGATGGCTCAGTGGTTAAAGCACTTGCTCTATAAGGATCTGAGTTTTCCTTCCTTCCTTCCTTCCTTCCTTCCTTCCTTCCTTCCTTCCTTCCTTCCTTCCTTCCTTCCTTCCCTCCCTCCCTCCCTCCCTCCCTCCCTCCCTCCCTCCCTTCCTCCCTCCTTCCTTCCTTCCTTCCTTCCTTCCTTCCTTCCTTCCTGGCTTTCCAAGCAGGGTCTCTCTGTATGGCCCAGACTGGTCTCAAACTTATGATTCTCCTGCCTCCACCTCCCAAGTGCTAGAATGGCAGGCACTATCCATGCTTTATCCCTGGACCTTTAGCACATTTCCTTTTCAGGCCAGTTGTAGTGGCATACATTAGTCATCCTGACACTGGATGTGGAGGAAGCAGGAGGTGGAAGCAGGATGATCGGTTCAAAAATCATCTTCCAGGCTGCATAGTGAGTTCATGACCATCCTTAACTACATGAGACCCTATCTTTAAAAAAAAAGTGGGGCCAGTGAAATGTCTCACTGGATAAAGGTGATTACTGCCAAGATAACAACCTGAGTTCAGGCCTGGGCCCCACATGGTAGAAAGAGAAAACGTATGTGCACAAGTATTCTCTGATCCCCCGTACACATGGCATGGTACACGTAATAAGTAAATAAATACAATAAAAGAGTAAATTGATTTTCAACTTGTGGTTCTACTACCCCATCCACCTGCAAAGACAATTCTCTGACATTGATTTGGGGCTTCCACATTCACACACATCTGGGAATGGCTGAAATTACAAACACGTACCACCACCCTGGCAGATTTGTGAGTATCTATTCTGATTACAACTATGAAAATCCTATAGACTAGAAGCTCCCAGCAAAAGATCTGTCTGCAAGATGAACCCTTCCCATAGGGCCCTTCCAAGGCCAGATCCATAGCCCCCACCGTGTTCATTACCCACACTTTCTGCCTGTCTGTATAGCCCTGCTCTGGAAGGATAGGCACACAAAGGTGTGGCTAAAAGTCCAGAGTAGCTTGCCAGTAGGCTTGCAGGCTGATCTCTCAGATTTTCCCATCCTGTCTTCCCTAGTATGACCTCTACCAAGCAAGGTTCCTGCTCTCCACTGGAATCAGGGGATTCCCTGTCCCAAAAGGGATTTCTGTTGAAGATAAACTGATTCTTAACCTGTGTGCCTTTGAGTGCTGACACAACCTCTCTAGACCCAATATTTCCATTTTGGAAAGGAAAACAACCAAGCTGATCTTGAAGTGGGGGCAGCAGATACCTAGAGGGGAGTGACCACTATCCACATTTGGTCTTAGTAAGCATGAGGACAGCCTGAGGAATGGGGATGGAAAGCGCTACCGTTTGCACAGACTATTTACTATGCCTAGAATGTTCCTCTGCCTCCCTTTCTCCAGCTTCTCACCAACGACTCAGCTTGCCTGGCCCATCCCCCAGCAGTCCTCTCTTTCCAGGCTCTCTTTTCCTACATCCATGGCCACCCTGGAGAGGCCCCACTCCATCCCAGTGCCCAAACAGCCTGGAGCAGGGGCTTATGCACAGAAAGCTGATGCAGGTTGAAACAGCAGTGGGAAACCACTGGAGGTGCGGGCACTCCTGAGTGTGTGCCCACTTACCTGAACCTATGTGCTTCTTTGTGTGACTGTCTGGGTGCTTCTGGAAGGCATGTCTATCCCTGGAGACATCTATCTGCAAGCCTGGGTAGGTGGCTATATGTTGTTTTACTCTGTGTATTTCTCTGCTCAGAGTGTGTATATCTGTGCATTCCTGTGTGTGCCTGTGTGATTCTTCTATTGGAGTGCTTCGGTGTGTATACATCTGTGTGTCTTACTTGTGCGTATCTTCCCTCTGTATGTATGTCTGTCTGTGTGTTTATATGTTTGTCTATTTTTTGTGTCTCTATGTGTGTCTGTGTACATTTGTCTGTCAGTGGGTGTATGTATGTCTATCTGTGTTTGTGTATGTGTATGTCATGTGTTTCTTTCAATATATTGCATTGGTGCTTGTGTTTCTCTGTACCTCTGACCATGTGTGTATGTGTGTTCGATCTCAATCCCAGAACAAATGGCTAGCTGAGGTACTCCTTAAAATATCAAAATGAGGGCTGCTATGCAGGTTCTCTCAGCATCCTTCAGTCTTTACCTGTTACAGGGCCCTCCTGGCTGGCATACCCTACCTTCTACCCTGAATGCTCCAGCCCAGGCATTGGGCTGGTCTTCCCTTCCCCACAGGTCCTCTCTTAGCCCAGACTGCCCCTCCTGGCCAGTGGCTCCTCTCTCTCATCTCCTCACATAGCCCAGCTCGGTCATGCTCATTCTGCTCTCTCCTGGATGTCACTGCTTCTGGCTATGTTCTCTTTTATCTACCATACCTTCTCCTCCACCATACTTAGAAGCAATCATGTCCGTTTTTTTAATTTCCTTTTTTATTCAAAATGTGTATCTGTATATGCGGCTATCGCCATATATGTGTGTATATGCGTCTGTCTTTGTGTGTCTGTCTGTCTGTGCACTTCTGCGAGTGTGTTTGAGCTGGTGTGTGGATTTCTCTGTATCTCTCGTTTCTCTGTCAGCTGTGATTCTGTATATTTTTCTGCATCTGATTACGTGTCTTTCCGTCTCTGTTTCTGTATACCTGTGTGTTTCTGTGAGTGAGTGTGAGTGTGTGTGTGTGTGTGTGTGTGTTGGCATGTAACTGTGTATATGGGTATGTGTGTTTCCATAGGTTGTATCTCTGTGTATCTGCATGTGTATGTATTTTGATTTGTCTGTCTGTCTGTCTGTGTGCCTGATCTGTCCATCTAAGGACCTCTAACAAGAGACGAATTTGGCTTGGACCTCCCCATCTGTGGCAAGTGGTATGGGGTTCTGCCCTCCCACTCACCTTAGAGCTCTGGCAGTCTTCTTGCTTCTTGCCTCCTCCCCAGCTTTTCCTCCTGTGCCTCAGGCCAGGCGCTGCACCCCTGGAGCAGACATTGGCTGTCAAGATTTACCTTTACCTCGTGCTTGGATCCTATCCAGTTCTCCCTGAAGCAGCTGGCACACGGCCCCACAGGGCTGAGTAACCTGTTCATAATGGCAAGGCTTCCTGCCAGCCCAGAACCCATGCCTGTTTTAACAGTCAGGAGAAGTCACAGCCCACGCTAGGGAGGACCATGGCCAAGTCATGTCGTACAACAGGAGTCCGTAAAAATCTCTATTTTATAGCAAGGGAAGGAAGGAGGAAGGGAGAAGGCTCTGATGCATTGAAGGTTTTTTTTTTTTTTTTTAATTTATTTATTATATGGAAGTACATTGTAGCTGTCTTCAGACACTCCAGAAGAGGGAGTCAGATCTCGTTACGGATGGTTGTGAGCCACCATGTGGTTGCTGGGATTTGAACTCTGGACCTTCGGAAGAGCAGTCGGGTGCTCTTACCCACTGAGCCATCTCACCAGCCCGCATTGAAGGTTTTTACCTAATCAGAAATGCATTAAGTGATGAACCCATCGAAGGACAGACAAATAAATCCATTGGAGAGGTCAGAGCCCTCATCATCTGCTTCACTTGCCTTGACCGCATGAAATGTGAGCGTTTGAGGAACATTTAAGATCAAAATTATTAACACGTGATAATTCCACTTTTACCTTTTTATGGATATGAGTAAATATCCCAGAAGGAGACAGGGACTCCACAGGAAGACCAACAGAGTCAACTAACCTGGATCCTTGGGACTTTCAGAGTCTGAACCACCAACCAAAGAATATACACGGGCTGGACCTAGGCCTCCCCGCACATATATAACAGATGTGCAGCTTGGATTTCATGTGGGTCCTGAACAACTGGAGCAGGGGGAGGGAAGGGGAGCTATCCCAAAAGCTGTCACGTGCACATGGGATTTGTTCTTCTAGCTGGGCTGCTTTGTCTGGCTTCAGTGGGAGAGGAACCGCCTAGCCTCACAGAGATTTAAACTGCCAGGGTGGGGAGATACCCTGGGGAGTCCCCACCCACTCAAAGGAAAAGGGGAGAGGGGATGGGAGGACTGTGGGAGGGAGTGGGCAGGAGGGGGTCAGTGAGCAGGCTGTAAAGTGAATAAGTAAAAAATAAAAGTAAATTTTTAAAAATATTTATTTATTTATTTATTTATTTATTTATTTATTTATTCTGTGTATATGAGTATTCCGTAGCTGTCTTCAGACACACAAAAGAAGACTTTGAATCCCATTACAGATGGTCGTGAGCCACCATGTTATTGCTGGGAATTGAATTCAGGACCTCTGGAAGAATGCTTTTAACCACTGAGCCTTCTCGTCAGCCTGCACCTTGGTTTTTTAGCTTGTGTGTGTGTGTGTGTGTGTGTGTGTGTGTGTGTGTGTGTGTATGTGTGTGTGTTTGCATTGTATATACATATGTGTGGCTGTATATGTTTGTGTTTGTATGTGTACATATATGTGTATGTGTGTACATGTATGTGCATGTGTGTTTGTATGTGCATATGTATATGTTTGTATGAATGTGTGTGTATGTGTGCATATGCATGCTAGAGGTTAGCACTTGGTGTCTTCCTCTATTGCTTTCAACTTTAATTTTTACAGTCTCTCATTAAACCTGGAGCCCGATGTTTCGGCTAGGCTGATTGACCCCCCTTCCAGTGCTGGGACTAGAGATAAGCACTACTGTGGGATTCAAACTCAAGTGTTCATGCTTTCACGAGTACTTTAATGAATGAACTATCTACATAGGCCTTCTCAGTGTTAAAGTAGTATTAAAGGCCCATTAGGGCTAAACCACTCCCTTCTGGTCCAGACAATGGAATCTCTGACTGGGTGGAGACCCAGCACCGCAGGTGAGTGAGTCAATCTTCTAGCTAAGGAACACCACTCAGAAAAGTAGTTCTACCTTAAGCTGTCTCTTACATATCTCTGATCCTACAGTCTTCTAAATCGGCCTGCTTTCCTGAATTACTAAGAAAACCTTAATCTTTTCCTTCCTGTCTCCTTTCTAAGCAGGCTTTCCCTAACACCTTGGCTTTGCTCTTTCTCTAGTACCTGCTCCATGACACATGGTACTTGTCTGCGGTGTGGATGGCCTCCATGCCAGCATGGTTTTCTCTCTCCCTTTCTGTTTTCTTCCTCAGGCAGCTGCGGCAATTTACAGGTTGTCTGCATTTTCTCTTCTCGTCTTTTTCTTTTTATTTATTCTTCTTTCATACAATACACCCAGACTGCAGCCTCGTCTCTCTCCACTCCTCCCAGTCCCTATGCCCTCAATCCATTGCTTCTCTCTTTCCCTTCAGAAAAGAGCAGGCCTCCAGGGACATCAACCAAATGAGGCCTAACAAGATCTGCAGTTTCTTCTAAGCTCTAATAAAATTGTCATTGAGTTTTCTTCTGAGTCTTTTTTAAAAAGTTTATTAACAAGACTAGAATCCCAAGAAGGAATGTCAATTTCCCCAGTTATGTGTGGTGACTCTACCAGGACTCCTCAAATTTCCAGTGATACTTGGAGTCTTGGAAATAAATATTTATTGTTTTATTTTTTCTTTCTTCCTTTCTTTTTCCCTTCTTTCTTTCTTTCTTTCTTTCTCTCTTTCTTTTTCTTTCTTTAATTCTTTCTTTCTTTCTTTCAGCTAATAATGAACCAATAATGAACCTACTTAAAATGTCCAAGTCCCAGAGTTTTTATACTAGTCACAGGCTAGCACTTCTTACACCTTCCTTTGGTTTGTCCAAGACTGTCTTGCTGTGTAACCCAGGATGGCCTTGGACTAGCTCCCTTCTTCAGACTCCCTAGCATTGGGATTGAAGGCAGATACTGCTGTACCTGGCCACTGTGTGTGTGTGTGTGTGTGTGTCTGTGTGTGTCTGTGTGTGTCTGTGTGTGTGTGTGTGTGTGTGTGTATGTGTGTATGTGTGCCTCTGTGTGTGTCTGTGTGTTTGTATGTGTATAGGATGGATCAGAAGTGTGTGGGTGTATGCATGCTTGTGGAGAGTAGAAGTCAACTCCAGTTGTCATTCCTCATGCGCTATTACCTTGGATTTTGTTTGGTATGGTTTTGGTTTGGTTAGTTGTTTTAAGATATCGGCTGACTGGCCAACAAACCCCAGGGCTCTACCTGTCTCCACATCCCCAGGATTATAGTGCTGGGACTGCAAACATGCATCCCCATGGTTGGCTTTTAAAACACAGATCTTCACTTTTGCAAAGCAAGCATTTTACTAAGCCATCTCCCTAACCTCCTTCCTTGTCTTTATGACTGCACAATATCACACCCAAGAGGAATTTCATTTAATGAGTCTTATGTAAGCTTCTAAAGTGGCAGCAGATGGATAATTTATGATAGAAGTTATAAAAAAAAAACAAAAAAACAATGACTCTATCTCGTGAATAAAATGGCCGTAAGTGAAGTGGTTACTCAGGAAGGCTTGAGGAGGTGTGACACTGACAAGTATTGCCAAAGGTGTCCCACAAATGTCACCATTGTTCTCAAACTCTTAGCGTCAGTAGCTTTATTAACTTGTTCTCTTTTATATCTTATCGCTTCCACTTAAAAAGCCAATCTGTGTTCTCCCGGAAGGCTTTTTGCGGTTTTTGGTTGTCGACCCTTTCTATATTTATGCAAGGAGAACCTTCCCCAAGCTCCAAAATACATATACACATAGTGGACCTTTCCAGTGCCATGCTGGGCTCAGAGCCCAGGGCCTTTGCTATGCAAGTCAGTTGCCTCACCTCAGAAATACATCCTCAGCATAAGGGGTGTGTGTGTGTGTGTGTGTGTGTGTTGTTCATGTGTACACATGTGGGGTAGAGGCCAGAGAGTGTCATTCCTTAAGACCTACCAGTCTTGGTGGGTTGGTTGGTTGGGTGTTTTAAATAAACTATTATTTATTTATTTATTTATTTATTTATTTATTTATTTATTTCGTCTGTGTGTGCCCATGACATGGGGCATGTGTAGAGGTAAGAGGGCATCTCTATGGCATCAGTACTCTCCTCCCACCATATGGATTCTGGGGATCAAGCACAGGTTGTCAGGCTTAGTAACAAATGCCTGTAACTGCTGAGCCATCTCACTGTCCCCTAGCCCTGGCCTTGCTCTTTTGAGACTGAATCTCTCACTGACCTGGGACTCAACAACTGAGTTAAACTGAATGACCCCAACCTGAAATCTGTCTGTTTCTGCTTCTCCCTACTCTGGAGTTACAAGCAGAGCCACGCTGTCATTTGCTTCTGTAGGTTGTGGAGATCAGACTTAGCCCTCGTGCTGGCACAGAAAGCATTTAGGCTGTCTCCTCAGTTACTCCTCTGTTAAAGTACTTTTTTTTTTTTTTTTTTTTTTTTTGGTTTTTCGAGACAGGGTTTCCTGGCTGGCCTGGAACTCACTTTGTAGACCAGGCTGGCCTCGAACTCAAAAATCTGCCTGCCTCTGCCTCCCACATGCTGGGATTAAAGGTGTGTGCTCAAAAGTACTTTTTAATCTTAAGGACTACGATTCTTTTTAATTTTTAAATTAAAATTAGAAATTTAATTTTTTTTACTTTAAAATTTTTACTTTATGTGGCCAAATGCTTTTTGTTTGTTTTTGTTTCTCTTTGCCTACATGGATGTCTTTGTACCATGTGTGTACCTGGTGCCCTTAGAAGTTATCGGAGGCCCTGTTCCAATGGATACATCTACAATACAGCTCCCACACCTAAGTCTCAGGGAACATTGCAGAAGAGGAGTCAGAAACATTGTAAGAACCATAAAATATCACTGACATGACTGTCTAAACATGAGCTGAGTAAGCTGAACACCAACCATTGCAAAATGAACAAAGACAAGCCATGAGACAAGGACATGAGTCCTCACCCCCGCACAAATAACCACAGACAACCAAGGAAGGCTGAGAGCAGGAAAAACCATCTTCCTTAGGGAAGAGCACACCAACTGGTTATCCAATATCAAATGGTCAGCACTGAAAACATGTACATACAAGGAACATAGTACAAACTAGGCATGGTGGCCCACTGGGGAGGGAGATTCAGTAGAATCTCTGTGAACAGGCCAGCCTAATCTACTTGAAGTGATCTTGTCTTAAAAATTAACTTCATGGGCTAACCACACACACACACACACACATACACACACACACACAAAACCAGTCATGGTGGCATATGCTTATAATACTAGCACTAGGAAAGTAGAAAGGGAAATCACCTTTCTGGCTAGCCAGCCTACCTAATGAGTAAGTTCCAGAGCAGCGAGAGACCTTGTCTCAAAAAAACAAGGTAGAAGAGGTAGCTCAGCAGTGAAGAAGAGCATTGTCTCTCTTCCAAAGAACCCAGGATTTGATTCCCAGAACCCTCACTGATGGCTATGCACCTTCTACATGCTCAGTTCTAAGGGGATCTGACCTCCTCTTCTGGCCCCTGAAAGCACTGCACATACATGATGCACAGACTTACATGCAGGCAAAACCCCCATACATATACAATAAAAATAAATCAATCTTTAAAAGATAATATGGTAGATATCACCTTAGTAACATCTGAGGTTGTCCTCTGGCCTTCGTCACACCGATGTGCACACATTTGCACTTGAATAGAAACAAGGGCAGAGAGAGAGAGAGAAATGAGAAATGGTGGAGATGGGGGTGGAAGAAGAGGGGAAAAATAGAAAAGAGAAAGAAAGAAGTTAAGGGAGAGAAAGAGAGAGACACACAGACACAGAGAGAGACAGAGAGACAGACACAGAGAGACAGAGAGACAGACACAGAGAGAGACAGAGAGACAGACACAGAGAGACAGAGAGACAGACACAGAGAGACACAGAGAGACAGACACAGAGAGACACAGAGAGATTCATGAGAGGAAACAGGCAGGTGTTTGTTGAGTGTTGTGAACAAGGGCAAGATACAGGGTGAGGTGTTCAGAAGGCAGACTGTGTAGAAAGTTGATAGGGAAGGCCAAGAGACATGGCTTCTGACTGTGAGAAGAGCTGTATTTCAACAGAAGCAAATCTGTGGGCCAAAATAAACCTTCCGTCCTTAAGTTGCTTTTGTAAGGTACTTTGTTATAAGGACAAAATAACTTATCAGGTGAGGTAACAAAGGCAACTCCTAGGAAGGAAAATCCTGTGGGCACAAGATTTGTTGAGAAGCAATCAGGAAACACCTATTTGAGGTTTTTCTTGCCTTGCCAATGTTTCACTCAAGTGGGACCCCCCCCCCCCATACACACATATAAACATGCATAAAAAACCCCTCTCTTGAGAAAAAATGAGTTCTTCTTGTATTGTACTTTTAAATAAAATATCACAACAAAACACTATTCATATTGTTTAAAAGATCTAAAGACTGCCCATCCAGATGGCTCAGTGGGTTAGGGCTTGTATGGATTCTCAGAAGTGGAAAGGCTGCTTGAAAAAGCAAGTCTGCTAATATTCTTGCCACATTGAGCCAAGGACTCTCCCAAAGACAGCAATATACACTGGGAAGAACAAGCAGAGACAGGATTCTGCAATAACCAGATGCAGTTAAAACATGTAAATGATGTATTATTATTATTATTGTTATTATTGTTATTATTATTATTATTATTATTATCATTTCTGAGTGAGTGTAAGGTTGAATTCCTTTCTCCATTATATTGAGTCAGTTGAGTTGATCATTTTATCTGGTTGTCCTATGTTTAGTTGTTTGTTTATTTTCTGAGACAGTGTCTCACCATCTGGAACTCTATGTAGATCAGACTGGCCTTGATCTCATAGAGATCTGCCTGTCACTTGTGTCAAGAATTAAACCAGAGCTTTCAACAAACTGAAAACAAACAAACAAAAAACTATTCCAATAAGCTACATCCTAGGTCTATATAGATTCGCTCCGAGTTCGTTTATACTGCTCTTGTAGGGCCTAAGCTCAGGTATCAGCGCCAATACCAGACAGCTCACAACCACTTCTAACTCCAAGGGTAAGAGAATCTCACAACTCTAGGCTCTATGGGTACCTACAGAGACACTTAATTTTTGATGATGGTCCTTATATATGGTAGGAAAACCCACCACCACTGTGCTATAATCCCAACCAGCATATACATAATCAAAAATAAAAAAAAATTAAAAATTTTTCACAGCCAGTTTGGTGGGGAGGCTTTAGCCCACTTAACATCAGTGGAGTTGGATACCACCCAGGGATGCTATCTCAGAATCCTTGACCAAGACTGGAGAATTCACTTTGAAGATAGCCCGTTTCCTGGCTTGCCCAGTTGATAGCAGTAGGAGGCCTTGCTACAGGACTGCTGGAGCATATTTACATGGTAGACATGTTTTACATATCAAACAGTCCAGAAGACCAGGTCTGACTAGAGTCCTTGAGGTGAAGTTAGAGAAAGTACATCCCTGGAAACATAACTAGACAGTTACACATGGTTGCTGGCTCCCTCCCTGCTCTGCTTCCTGTTCCGTGTCAGGTGATCAATGTCCACCTTTACACACAGCCACCACCATGATGTGTAGCTTCATCCCAAATTCAGAGTAATGTGGCCATTCAATCAAAGACTGAACCATTTAAAACCATGAGCCAGGCTGGAGAAATGGCTCAGGGGTTGGGAGCATCGACTGCTCTTCCGAAGGTCCTGAGTTCGAATCCCAGCAACCACATGGTGGCTCACAACCATCCATAATGAGATCTGACGTCCTCTTCTGGTGCATCTGAAGACAGCTACAGTGTACTTAGATATAATAATAAATAAATCAAAATAAAAAACCAACAACCATGAGCCATAAAAGTCTCCATTCTGCTGGGCAATGATGGTGCACACCTTTAATCCTAGCACTTGGGAGGCAGAGGCAGGCGGATTTCTGAGTTGGAGGCCAGCCTGGTCTACAGAGTGAGTTCTAGGACACCCAGGACTACACAGGAAACCCTGTCTCAAAAAAAAAAAAAAAGTCTCCATCCCAGAGCCATTTTCTCAATATTTAATCACAACAATGAGAAACTGGCACTATACTTAACATTTATTTAATAATCTCTGCTCTTTCCTTTAAGATTCTAAAAATTATGTGTCTTTTTGTATAGGTGTGTGTTCACAAGAGCAAGTATCTGATCAAGAGGCAACTATTGAACCTAGGTCCTCCCCCAATAGAGTGCACACACTCAACCACTGATCCATCCAAACTGCCCATTCTACTTTCTTGCTGGGTGGAACATGGTTGTGATGTCTGGAAGTACAGCAGCTGTCCTGAGACCTTAAGGACAAACCCAAGATACTTAGGAGGCTGGTGCAATGGGATGGAAGGGGGTCACAGCTGGCTTCATGGATCACAGGTGTACTCATCTGTTAGGTGAGGAGAACAAACTGTGCCCTCTAGCCCTGCTTCCTTCCCATTCTGTTAGTTGGGTTTTACTGGTTGTTTCTTTTCTTTTCCTTTTTACAATTTTGGCTATACCCAATCAAATGCAATCCCAAAGTTTTTCTGCTATTTTGTAAAGCAAGGATCCATATTTTTTTTTTCTCTTAAATGATTAACTACAGCCTTACAATAGTTTCAGAGTGCGTTTCAACTTTATGATGGTGTGAGAACAATATGCACCCAAGGAGAAAGTGTACTCTGAACTTTTATCTTTTTATGGGCTACCAGTGTGAGATATGATCTTCCTGTGCTGGGCAGGTGCAGTAAGCTGCAGTTTCTAGCAGCAACGTTTGATCACAAAGAAGCACAACCAGTGTCACAGAGTCAAACCACAAACTCAGAAACGAGCCCTAGACAGAATCCAACACAAAATCCAGCTGCAGAATCAAGATATAAAACTCCACCGTGAACCCCAGCCTCGGAGCAAAGCTACAAGCCGAACACAGACATAAAGCAAATCCATAGAACAAAGCCACAGAATGCAAGTACAAAACACAACATAAAACCCAACCATAAAAGGGAGCCACAAATCTCAATAGAATGCAGGCTTAAAACCAACCTCAGAGGCCAACATGAAAGGAACGGCATGACACTAGAACCCTATCACAGAGGTCCTGAAGAGAGGGAGATATCAGGGTCACCAAGAGGTGCTGTGTGATGTATACAGAAGAAACATTGGAAGAGAACATCCCTTGCTTACTGAATTTGTCACCATGCTGTGTGTCTGCAGTAGAGAGCCTCCTGAGCCTGTTCTCACCCTTAAACACAACCCAAAGTGGGGGTGGAGGGGGAGTCTCTGCAGTTAGCAACCAATTCCAGTCACCTTGACTTCTTGAATCATGTGGCTCTGCTAATCAACTACACCTAATTTTTAACTTTTTTACTTTTGTTGTCTTTTTTTTCCCACAAGATAGTGTAGAGTGCTTTAAAAAAAATTACAAGAAAATATTGAAGGAACAAACCTAAAACAGTAAATGGTGCTACCATCATCGTCATGACAACCACCACCTAGCAAAGTTTCTCTACCATTCCTCTGTATCACCATTCCTTTTTTCTTCCTTTTATTTTTGAGATTATAATTAGAAGATTTCTCCTTTCCCTTTCTTCCCTCCAAATCTTCATCTTCCCACTCCTTCAAATTCATGGCCTCCTTTTTCATTAATTGTTATTATATGCACATATGTAAACATATATGTATACACACACATCCAAATGTAACATCTTCTTGTTCTTACTATCTTCCTACCACCTCTTCCACAGTGTATCCCTGAGCCAGAAGTGTGGGAGTTGTCTCACAGATTGGGACTGGGCTCCACAACTCTGCATTTTTGATTGGTTGTGGTTTTCTTTAGTGATCTCCGTATGTTGCAAAGAGAAGTTTACTTGATGAGGTTGTGAAGCCTACATTTATCTGTGTGTATAAGGATAAATTTTTAGAATATAGTTAAGAATAATACAGGCTTAGTATATTGTTGGTTGTACTCTCTCCTCCAAGATTCACAAACTATTAGGCCTGGGTATTTATTTGACTAGGTGTCCAGTGTTGAGTTGTTCTTGTTGTTGCTGTTGTTTTATTTTGTTTTGTTCTAAGATAGAGTCTCATGTGTAACATGCTAGTCTTGAACTCACTATGTAACTGAAAATGGCCTTGAACTAATGATTCTCCTGCCTACATCTTCCCAGTGCTGGAATGTCAGTCATATGCCCCCCATACCTGGTTTGTGGAAATGGAACCCTGTAAGACAAGGCAAACACTTTACTGACTAAGCTACCTTTTTTTTAATAAACAAAGTCTAGGTATTTAGCACAAGCTTACCTCAAACTAGCAATCTCCCTGCCTCTCAAGTGCTAAGAGTATAATCATTATGTCTGGTAACCACCCATGCTGTTAGAAAGCTTGTTTTAAAATGTGCAAGGATTTTGTCTGAATTAGCTAAGAGGTTATTGTTTGAATAAGTATCTCCAGATATCATGTGTTGGAAACTTAATCATTAAAATTACACATCAATGGTTTCCTGTTTCATTTCTATTACTGTGATGAAATACTTTCACTAAAAGCAACATAGATGAAAGGAGGGTTTATTTCAGCTTATTAATTCCAGGTTACATTCTGTTGTGGGGACATCAAGATAGGAACTTCAGCTAGTCACATTACACCCACAATTAACAGCGCCCCCCCAAGAAAAAGCAAATGTGTATATGCTCACTTACTTGCTCCTTATGCTCAGCTCAGTTTCATTTTCTCCATTATTACACAGTTCAGGACCTCTGCCTAGGGAATAATGCCACCTACAGTGAGCGGTGCCTCCCCAAATCAATTAGCAATCAAAACAGTCTGCCCACAAGCCAGCCCAATGTAGACAATACCTCCAACAAGATATTTTCCTAGGTGATTCAAAGTGGGTTGGGTTGACAATTAAAGCTACTCATCACAAACAATATTTGAGAGATCAGGCTTTTCTGAGTCATAAAGACTGCCCAAATCATAGTGGACTAGAGCTCCTTCTTGTGGTATTCGACCCACAATCCTCTTGAAAAGTCCACAAAAGGGAAGGATGGCCAAAATCCTAATGAAAGTAATTTTATGACTTTGAAGAATAGCAACCCTTTGTTAGCGCACACGTATGGGAAAATATCCTGGTGCCTTCAAAAGTTTCTGATGTAGTAGAAGCAATTTGACAGCAGTTTGAATGGTGTTTACGTCATAAAAGAACATTTTGCCCTTTATGGGATAGCCACCAAGATGCTGCTGTAATTTTCTCTATAACAACAATTTACCAAAACAGGAGGCAAGTAACTTATTATGAGGCCACAGAGGGAACTGGGGACAATCTAGAGACAGAGAGAACAATGGCAAAAAGAAGTCCAAGAGTTTTTAATAACAATTTTCAGAGAAAAGGCAAAACCAACAGATCTTTTCAGTGGTTTCCAGGTCTTCAGAGTTGTCCTTAATTGCCTGGCATCTGACCCTGGCAGGGCAGAAGATAAAAAAAAAGAAGATATAAAGTCCTCATCAAGGAGCTAGCTGTTGAGTGTGAGCTCTAGACTGGTTGAAAGACTTACTACTGGGTAAACCTGTTAGTTATGGGCTATTAAGATTGGCTAATCCTGACTGATGCTCCAGATGGCAAGGTTAGGCAACTGTGGGCAGAGCTCAAGTACAGTTGAGGTGAAATGCCCAGGGCTGCAGAGGAAAAGCATCAGAAGAATCAACTGGGCTGATGGTACAGTGTGACCTGTCATCCATGAGACTCTGGGTTTGATCCCCAGCACCACATAAGCTTGGTGAGTCGTGCACACCTATCTTTGTAGCACTCAGGAAGCAGAAGCAGGTTCAAAAGTTCAAGGTCATCTTTGACCGAATACTGAGTTCAAGCCTGGCCTGGGCTACATAGTGAGACCTGTCTCAAACAAACAAATAAACAGCTGAAGTTGAGAAGACAATAAAATGCTTACTGCGCAAGAATGAGAGTGAGTTCAATCTCCCCAAACCTATGTAAATAAAAGTCTGGGCTCCTTGATATCTGGCCTGGAGTCCCCATTCCAGAGAGATCCTTGGGATCACCAACCAGTCAGTCTTAGCTGAATTAGTGAGCTCAAGGTTCAGGAGAGAACTTATCTCAAAAAATATGGTAGAGAGTAATTGAGGAAGACACCAAAAGTGGTAAGCATGCACGCGCACACAAACACACGGCATGCTATACACACCTCTTCTCCCTTGAACGTCTGGCCATCCATCACCCTGCCCTTCTGTACCTGTTCTCCATCTCAGCCTCTTTCTTGTCTAGCTTTTCTTTAAAGGCAGGACTCTGAGTCCCAGGATATCTCAAGGATTAAAAGTACTTTCCAAACAAGCATAAAGATCTAAGTTCAAATCCCTAAAACCCACGTGAACCCCAGAGCAATCTGGCAAGGGAGTCTGGCCTATTCATCTTGTAGAGTTCTGGGTTTTATTGACAGACCTAGCCTTGACAGTAGAAAAGTGATTCCTGACATTCATGGCAGATCTCCACATGCAAGCACGTGCACACACACACACACACACACACACACACACGCCTATAATAGAGGAGGGTAGGGTAAAGACTGAACTCTGCCACTTACTAATCCTGTCTGCCTCTCCAGTCCAGATCCAGCAGTTTTTATACATGTGGCTTCTGCTGCTTTAATCTTTCCTGGATCTCCAGTTGTCTGAGTCTAGCTTCCTAGACACTACATAAACATTGCTACCTGACCCAAGCTGCATACTGAGAAGCATCTTATCCTGCTATGATACAGGCACTTAGAAGATGCTCCTGGCTGAAGGGGTTTGCAACTCCACAGGAAGAACAACATTATCAACCAACCAGGACCCCCACCCCAGAGCTCCCAGGGACTAAACCACCAGCCAAAGAGTATACAGGGAAGAGAGGAGACCCATGGCTCCAGCTGTAGACGTAGCAGAGGATGGCCTTATCTGGAATCAATGGGAGAGGAGGCCCTTGGTCCTGTGGAGGCTCAATGCCCAAGCATAGGGGAATGCTAGGGCAGTGAGGTGGGAGCGGGGAGAGCACCCTCATAGAAGCAGGGGGAGGAGGGATGGGATAGGAGGTTTGCAAAGGGAAAACTGGGAAGGGAGATAACATTTGAAATGTAAATAAATAAAATAACCAATTAAAAAAAAAAAAACGGTGCTAAGAAAAACTTACTGGCTACAAGTAAGTAAAAGCAGGATCACAGCCTATCATCTGCCTTTATGTGTATACCCTTTATTTTGGTCACTCATAAACATGTAACTCACTGTGTCAGTCAACCAAAGAGTATCTGCCTAGAAATTGGTAATGAGAGATAGATAAATGGCTCAGTAATTAAGAACATGCAGTGTTCTTGAAGATGACCCACAATCAATTCCCAGCACCCACATCAGGCAGCCCACAACCTCCTGTAACTCTAGCTCCAGGGGATACAATGATGTCTTTTGGTATGTATGGACATCTTCATTCAAATGCACATTCCTACACAGAGACATAAGAAAGAGAGAGGTATATGTGTGCTGGTGCACATGAATGTATGTGCATATTCATGTGTGTGAATGTGCATATAGAAGCCAAAGGACAATCTCTGGTGTCACTTTTCAGGTGCTATCCACTGATGGTGTTTTTTGTTGTTTGTTTGCTTGTTTTTTGAAACTGGTCTCTCTTGGAACTTACCAAGTAGACTAAGCTGCCTGGCCAGCAAGCCTTAAGGATCATCCTGTCTCCACCTCCCCAGTTTAGGGATTACAAGTCTGTGCTATATTCTGATTTCCTTTAAACATAGGCTCTAGTATTTGAACTCAGCTCTTCATGCAAACATGGAAGGTGCTTTGCCAACTGAGCCAGCTCTCCAGCTCTACTGAATTACCACTGCATTTTATAGTGTTCTACTCCATACCTCAAATCACCTAAAGGTCATTGTCCTCAGATTGCAGCAACTCTGGATACCCGGAAAAACAAACCTTTATAGGATATACCACACCTCACATTAGGACAATTATCTGTGATTAAGAGGCTGCTCTATAAGACTTCTTCTAACTACTTGTAGAACCAGAAATCAGACAATAACTAACCAGACCCTGTCTAGAACAGGATTGCTTAATTATGCATATCTCGTTCTTTTTACTCCAAATTATTTATCTATTCAAACCTAAGGCTCATGTCAGGTCCCCAAAGACAGACTTGGGGGTCACTGGAACCCTTCCTCTTTTCCTTTTCCCAATGTGGCCACATTGATTAAATCTTTCTCTGTTTTTCACTGCTATTTGTATATTTTTTGACATTTATTTATTTATTGGTCTTGTGTGGGGCCTGTGCATGTCACAATACACATATGGAAGTCAAAGGGCAGCTTGCAGGAGTCAGTTCTCTTCTTCCACCATGTGGGTCCCAGGATTGAACCTGGGTCTTCAGACTTGGCAGCAAGCACCTTTATCCACTGAGTCTTCTGTGAGCTTTTATTTAACATTTAACTGGTATGTTGGGAAGATGACTCAACTTGTCCTCTGTAACTCCTAGAGCTAGATTTGTCTATATAGTTCTACTCTCAGATCATTCCCACGGTTATTATACCTGCAATGCATGCATGCCCATACCACAACTTGCCAAAATCTGGTCTTGGCCAATCTAATATCAGATTGTACATGACCTTGAGTGAGACGGAGGAAGAAGAGGGGGAGGATCTGCCCTAGAGGCAAGACACCCTACCTCTCAGTCGCTGAAGGAGTTGGAGGATTATCTCAGCATTTCTGCTATTGTTACATAGTGTTACAGCCTGCGTGAATTATAAACTACAGAAGTGTATTTGTTCTGAATTCTAAAGGCTAAGATGGCAAGATGGTGCCATCACCCCTCAAAGACATTCCTGGCATGTCAGAACACAGCAGAAAAGTAATGAAACACAAGAAAGTTTGAGTTATACTTACCTGTTTGAAAACAAACACGTTTTCCTGATGTAATAATCCTTACACCAGTAAGGATTGTGGCTTACTCACCCTGTAAAGTAAGAGAATATTGACAAAAATTAATGCAAAGATACCAGTCAGTGAGAGTCAGAGAAGAGGAAGGTAAAGTCAACCCAAACAAAGTATATGCAAAAGAAACATAAGAAAACTTGTTATTTTGTAAGCTAATTTAAAAATATTTCTTAATCTTCTTATTTGTTTTTCAGTGATGGGAATGGATCCAGAGTTTCAATCAAGATAGGCAAGATTCTAAGCAAGTACTTTACTAATGAACAAGGACTAAAGCACCTCACTGGGAGATTCTAGGCAGGGGCTCTACCATGAGCCAGGACCAAAGTACCTCACTGGGAGATTCTAGGTACGGGCTCTACACCTGAGCCACACTCCTAGCCCCAAAGTGTTAACACTGGCAATTCCTTTTCCATAGTGGATTGAGGGTGTTGCCCAAGAATAGGGCACTTATCTAGCATGCACAGGGTTCTAATTTCCAGCACCACAAACACAATACCTCTTTTTAACTTTGCTTTTATTTGGGGGGTTATGACATAATTATTTCTTTCTTCCCTTTCCTGACTACAAACTCTTCCATAAGCTTTCTTTGCTTTCTTTCAAATTCATGGACATTTTTGATTGATTACCACACACATACATGCATGCCTGTGCGTGCGCGCGCGCGCACACACACACACACACACATATCCCTAAATATAACTTGCTGAGTCTGTATAATTGTATATTACTTATATGTATGTTTGCAGGGCTGATCATTTGGTACTGGGTAACAGTTATTACGCTCTTCCTAGGGGAAAACTTTCCCCCACACCTAGAATTCCTCAGTTGCCTGTAGTTATTTATGTAGGGTTGAGATCTCATGGGCTTTTTAAAAGAATATTTATTTATTTATCTATCTAGTGTATATGAATGCTCTATCTGCATATATACCTGAGTCCCAGAAGAGAGCATCAGATCCTATTATAGATGGTTGTAAGCCACCAGTGTAGTTCCTGGGAATTGAACTCAGGACCTCTGGAAAAACAGCCAATGCTCTTAACCACTGAGCCATCTCTCCAGCCCACCTTATGGGGTTTTATTTGTCTACTTTGGTATGTAAATTGGTGTTATCCTTGTTCAGCCTATGTTTAGGCAGTCGTGTTGGTGACACTTTATGGATGTAGCTTCTGATATTACTAAGAGATACAATCTCAAAACAAACTCCCCGGTATGCTGGCTATTTAGATCTGTTTGCCCCCTTTTCTACAATGTTCACTGAACTTTAGCTGCAGAGTTTTATTGTAGAGGCATCCATTAAGACTGGGCTTTACAACTCTGCATTTTTGACTGGTTGTGGTTTTCTATAGTGGTCTCCATGTATTGCAAAGAGAAAGGCATCTGATGAGGGCTCAAGACTACAGCTGTCTAAGGATTTATGTACAGATGTTTAGATTGTTATTGGGGTTGTATTGATTTAGTAAAGTGGAGGTTGTAGGTTCTTCACTAATATTCATGACTTCACTATCAATGAATAGTTAGCTAGGTTTCCAGTACCAGGCCTGGTTTTCTTGTTGGCCTTAAGTCCAATTGGAAAGTAGAATGCATTGCGCTATTCTACTCTTCAGGTTATTATGCCATGTTGGTCATTGATATGGTTCATAGGCATAGCTGAGTAGGACTGTTGGTTGCCTCCCACCTTTACAGCTTATATAGAGAACTCTGATACCGTGAAAGTTAGTCTTTGTGGAGGCATTCAGGTTAGCTCTAGGTCAGGGCTATCTGGGCCCTGTGTCTGAAGTACATGATGTCTTCAGCAGTAGGGACTTACCTTCTACATGTAGGGGGGCAATGAAGAAAAACAGCAGTAGTGTGAATGTTTTAGAGGTTCCTTGGACAGTCCTGGCCAAAACCTTAAAAAGAGGCATTCTAAAAAGAGGCATTGTCCAGTACAGGGGAACACCAGGGCCAAGAAGAGGGAGTGGGTGGGAAGGGGAGTGGGGGGGGAGGGTATGAGGGACATTTGGGATAGCCTTTGAAATGTTAAATAAGAAAATACCTAATTTAAAAAAAGTGAAAAAAAAGAGGCATTGTCTGATACTGGGGATTTTGTTATGTGATCATTGGATCTTGAAGGGGGCATTGTCAGTCAGTTGAGAAAAGTTCATTAAAATTGCATTACATTGTTATAGTGTTCTTTTGTATGATTCCTTGAGGCTTTTCCAGATATCCTTATTGTTATTTTACCTACATACACTCTTCTTCCATATTGACTTCCCTCCCCATCCTTAAAGAGTCCTCTCTTTCCTAATTGGTTTTCTAAGGAAGAACATGTAAGTAGGTTTTCCAGTGCTAAATGGTTAGCCCTGAAAGCATACATACATTATATAAATGGAACACATTATATTTGTGAATAAATATGAATGTAATAACAATTAATGAAAAAGAGGTCATGAATTTGGAGAAGAGTAGAGAAGGGTATGTGGGAGGGCTTAGAAGGAGGGAAGGAAAGAGAGAAATGTAATAATTATATATTTTTTCTTATTTAGTTTTTATTCATAATCATAAACTTAACTCTGCAATCTAGCTAGACTTGAAGGGGAAAGAGGAAAATATGGAACCCAAAGAACCTCAGTGAGAGCAGAGATCACAGGACACTGCAAGCAGATGGTGGGGGGGTGCTCTTCTGAGCTACAGAGGGAACAGTTTGATGGGTAAATACCCAAAAGTCAAAAGACATTAGAGTTGTCCACAGTCAGAAATGGTGATCTCCTGCTGGTCTTGCCATTCCTGGACCCAAAATACTCCATGGCTTCCACAATGTTCATGCCTTCTTTCACCTTCCCAAAGACCACATGCTTGCCATCCAGCCATTCAGTTTTGGCAGTGCAGATAAAAAACTGGGAATCATTTGTGTTTGGTCCAGCATTTGCCATGGACAAGATGCCAGGACCTGTATGCTTCAGGATGAAGTCTCATCCTCAAATTTCTCTCCGTCGATGGACCTGCTCCCAGTGCCATTATGGCATATAAAGTCACACGAATCCTGAAATAATTGTGCTCAGAGCACAAAAGTTTTCTGCTGTCTTTGGAACTTTGTCTGAAAACAACTCGAAGGGCTCATCATCGGCCGTGATGTCAAAGAACGTGGTGGGGTTGGCCACGGCTGCAGCAAGCAGTGAAAAGTGACAGTGGCATCTGCCAATAATTATATTTTAATCTCACAGTGTGTGTGCTGAGGTTAGAGAACAACTTGCAGGATTACGTTCCCTCCTACTCTTGTGTGGGTTTCAAGGGTTGAACGTAAGCTGTCAGGCTTGGCAGCAAGTGCCTCTACCCACTGAACTATCTTCCCAGTGCCTTTCTTTTTAATTTTTTAATACATTTTTCAGTTTTTGTTTTTTTAAGACAGGGTTTCTCTGTGTAGCCCTATCTGTCCTGGAACTCACAAAGATCTTCCTGCCTCTGCCTCCAAGTTCTAGGAGCATACATTTTAATTTCTATATGGAGATGACAGAAGTGTCCAAATATCAGAGAATGCTTGTGGAGGTCAGTGGACAATTTGTGGGCATTAGCTCTTTCCTTCTACCATGTAGGTTCTGTGGATCAAACTAAGGTCATTATATTTGGCAGCAAGTGCATTTACTGACTTAGCCATCTCATTAGTCTTTGGCTCTTTCTTTATAATAGCAGCCAAGGA
Organism: Mus musculus; assembly: GCF_000001635.26. Classification (NCBI taxonomy): domain Eukaryota; kingdom Metazoa; phylum Chordata; class Mammalia; order Rodentia; family Muridae; genus Mus; species Mus musculus. The sequence continues at coordinate 4,465,046 of NC_000074.6, read as the reverse complement.
TCAAACTGATATTTCTTATCTGGAGACATAAGTTTTTCACAACTGAGCTCTGATGGCCTCTGGGATGGTTCTGGCATGTATTTCTAACATGCCTAAGTAATTCTAGGTCCTTAAAATATTGAACTCTCTCCTCACTATTTCATCTCTAAAACCTCCTCCTCTGCCCACCCTTAGAGTTGTATCCTCTCATATCTGTATAAATTTTCAGAAATCCCTGTCTAGGTGTGAAGTCAGTGTGCAGAAATGAAAGGTGTGATTTAGTGTGAGGACTGCCTGAAGGCTGGGCAATGAGACAAAACTATAAAATCCCATCTAGAATCAGGTAGGGGCTCAAGAGGTCCCACCCCAGGCTGAGAAGCTATTAACAGTGATAGCTGCTGGGAGATGGAGAGTCAGTTTTCTTCAGGGGCATGGCCCCTGGTCCACAGTGGACAGGTCCACAATGATGGCCACATGGGCAGCACTAACTGGATTCAGTAAAAATTTTTTTAATAGGACAAAAGTTGGGAGAGGGACATAGTAGGAACCTGAGAAGAGTTGGATGAAAGGGTAGAAACTGGCTATGATCAAAATACTTTGTATACAGGCAGGAAAGTCTCAAAGAATAAATGTGAAAAATATTAATTTTTTAAAAAGAAAATGTAGCCAGGCAGTGGTGGGTTATGCCTTTAAATTCCAGCATATGGGAGGCAGAAGCAGGTGGATATCTGTGAGTTCAAGGCCAGCCTGGTTTATAAAGCAAGTTCCAAGACAGCCAGGGCTACACAGAGAAACCCTGCCTTGAAAAAACAAACAAACAAGAATGACCTCAAAAGAACCTAAAAATCTTAATTGATTTGTTTTCAAAAAGCTTTGTGCTACTGAGGCAGCAGATGGTAAGGAAAATCCTTCTTTTTATTTTATTATTTTATTTTATATTTACTTATTCTTCTCTCACGTAATGTATCCTAATGGAAGTTTCCTCTCCTTTCTCCCCTCCCAGAACCTTACCCCTACATCCCCTCTCCCCAGATCCACTCTTCCTCCATTTCCTTTCAGAAAAATGACAGGCCTCCCCTGGATATCAACCAAACATAGCATATCATGTTACAGTAAGACTAGGTATATCCCCTCATATTAAGGCTGGATAAGTCAACCCGGTAGAAGGAAATGGCTCCCAAAAGCAGGCTAAAGAATCAGAGGTAGCCTCCACTTCCACTGTTAGATGTTCACAAGAGCATCATGCTATATACATACGTACGCACATACACACACATACATACATACATACATACATACATACATACATACATACAAACATACATATGCAGAGGACCTAGGTCAGACCTATCCAGGCTCCCTGACTGTTGGTTCCATCTTTGTAAGCCCCTATGAGCCCTGCTTAGTTGGTTCTGTGGGCAATGTCCTCCTCATGCTATTGACTCCTCTAGCTCCTACAATCCTTCCTCTCCCTCTCCTTCAGGGTTCCCCTGACTCCACTTAGTATTTGGCTGTGGTTTTCTGCTTCTGCTACCATCAGTTGCTGGATGAAGCCTCTCTGATGACAATTATGCTAGACTCTGATCTACAAATATAGCTGAGTATCATTAGGACTCATTTCATTGACTTGTTTTTGGTTTTGTTTTGTTTTGTTTTTTCCTGTCCTCTTTAGTTCTATCCTCAGTCTCTGAGATATCCATTCTCTGGCTTCTGGCCCTCCAGAGAGTAACAGACCTAGGTTTCCTCACAAATGAGTTACAAGTTGAACCAGTCATTGGTTGGCCGCTCCCACAAGTTCTGTGCCACCTTTACCCCAGCACATCTTGCAGGCAGGACAAATTGTAGGCCAAAGGTTTTGTGGCTGGGTTGGTGTCTCAATCTCTTTGCGGGAAGTCTTGCATGGTTACAGGAGATGGCTTGTTCAGGCTCTGTATGCCCATTACTAGGAGTTTTTGCTAAGGTCACCCTGTAGATTCCTGGGAGTTTCCATTGCACTAAGTTTCTACCTCACACCTGAAATTCTGTCCAGTTCCAGTTCTCTCTCTCTCTCTCTCTCTCTCTCTCTCTCTCTCTCTCTCTCTCTCTCTCTCTCTCTCTCTGTGTGTGTGTGTGTGTGTATAAAGATGATAGATAGGTAGTGAGATAGATAGATAATAGATAGGTGATATAAATATGTAGATATCGATAGATAGATCTTGATTCCCTTCCACCTGTTCCTGTTCTCTCCTGTTTCCATCCCCACTTGCCCCAAACCAACCCTCAAAATCTATTCTATTTCCCCTTACCTGGGAGATTCATGCATGCCCTTTTGAGCCCTTCTTGTTACTTAGCCTTGCTGAATCTGTAGACTGTAGAATGATTATTCTTTACAGCTAATATCCACTTATAAGTGAGTACAATGTTTGTCTTTCTGGTTCTGAATTACCTCAGGATAATTTTTTTCTAGTTCTATCCATTTGCCTGGAAATTTCATGATGCCATTGTTTTTAACAGCTGAGTAATAGTCCATTATGTAAGTGTACCACATTTTCTTTATTCATTCTTTGGTTGAGTGATGTCTAGGTTGTTTCCAGTTTCTGAGTATTATAAATAAAGCTGCTACAAACATATTTGAACACGTGTCCTTATGGTAGGATGGATCATCTCTTGGGTATATGCCCAGGAATGATCTATCTGGATCTTCAGGTACATTGATACCCAGCTTTCTGAGAAACTGCCATATTGATTTCCAAAGTGGCTGTATACATTTGCACTTCCACCAGCAGTGGAGGAGTGTTCCCATTGCTCCACATCCTTGACAGCATGAGCTGTCGCTTGCATTTTTGATCTTAGACATTCTGATGGGTATAAGATGATGGAATTTCAGAGTTGTTTTGATTTTCATTTCATTGATGACTAAGGATGTTGAACATTTCTTTGAGTGTTTCTCAGCCATTTGAGATTCTTCTGACTAGAATTCTGTTTAGATTTGTACCCAACTTTAGTTGTATTATTTGGTTTGTTGATATCTAGTTTCTTGAGTTCATTATATAATATTTGGATACTAGTCCTCTCTTAGATGTGGAGATGGTGAAACCTTTTCCCGTTCTTGGGGCTGTCATTTTACCTATTGATGGTATACTTTGCCTTTCAGTTTCATGAGGTCCCATTTATTGTTCATCTTAAGACCTATGCTATTGGTGTCTACTTCAGGAAGTTGTTTATGTGCCAATGCATTCAATGCTTTTCCCCAAATTCTCTTTTCCCAGGTTCAGTGTATTTGCTTTGATGTTGAGGTTTTTGATCCAATTAGACTAGAGTTTTGTGCAGGATAATAAGTATCATTTGCATATTCTTCTACATGCCAACATCAAGTTAGACCAGTATACCATTTGTTCAAGATGCTTTCTCTTTTCCATTGTATGTTTTTGGCTTCTTTTTCAAAAATTAGGTCGTCATAGGTATGGATTTACATCTGAGTCTTCAATTTTCATTCCATTGGTCAACCTGTATGTTTTTATGCCAATATCATGGGGTTTTTACTACTATAGCTCTGTAGCACACTTTGAAATCAGGTATGGTAATACCTCCAGAAGTCCTTTTACTATTTAAGCTATCCTGACTTTTTGTTTTTCTATAGGAAGTTGAGTATTGTTCTTTTAAGGTCTGTTAAGAATTATGATGAAATTTTGATGGGGATTGCATTGAATCTGTAGATTGACTTTGGTAAAATGATCATTTTTATTATGTTAATCCTATCCATTTATGAGAATAGAAGATGTCTCCATCTTCTATCTTCTTCAGTTTCCTTGTTCAAAGACTTGAAGTTATTGTCTTTGATTTGCTTGGTTAAAGTTACTCCAAGATATGTCATATTATTTGTGGCTAATTTTTAAAAGAATTATTTATTTATTTTATATGTCTGAGTACATTGTACCTGTCTTCAGACACACCAGAAGAGGGCATCCATCCAATCTCATTACAGATGTTTGTGAGCCACCATGTGGTTGCTGGGAATTGAACTCAGGACCTCTGGAAAAGCAGCCAGTACTCTTAACCACTAAGCCATTTCTCCAGCCCTCTATTTGTAGCTATTTTGAAGGATGGTTTTTCCCCTGATTTCTTTCTCAGACCATTTGTCATTTGCATATAGAATGGCTATTGATTTGGGTTTTGGTTGTTTGTTTGTTTTGGGGGATTGTTTGTTTGTCTTGTATCCACTCACATCACTGAAGATATTTATTAATTTTAGGAGTCCCTTGATAGAATATTGGGTGTCACTTACATATACTATCATATCCATCTACAAATATCAGTACTTTGACTTCTACCTTTCCAATTTGTATCCCTTTATCTCCTTCAGTTGTCTAGAACTTCAAGTACTATGTTGAATAGATATGGAAAGAATGGACAGCCTTGTCTTGTTTCTGATTTTAGTGGATTGCTTTGAGTTTCTTTTCATTTACTTTGATGTTGGCTATAGGCCTGCTATAAATTGCCTTTATTATGTTTAAAGGCTTTTTAAGCATCCAATGGGATGATCATGTGTTAGTTGTTCTTTTGTTTTGTTTATTTCAGGCTTATTAATATAGTGGATTGCATTGACAGATATTCCTATGTTGAACCATCTCTGCATCTCTAGGATGAAGTCTACTTGATCTTGGTGGATGGTATTTTTGATATTTTCTTGGATTTAGTTTATGAGTGTTTTATTGAGTATGTTTTGCATCAATGTTCGTAAGGGAAATTGATCTGTAATTCTATTTCTTTGTTGAGTCTTTGTGATTTGGGTAATCAGAGTGACTGTGGCCTCATAAAATGAATTTGGCAATGTTCCTTCTGTTTCTATTGTGTGGAATAACTTGAAGAGTATTGGTATTAGCTCTTCTTTGGAAATCTGGTAGAATTCTGCACTAAGACCATCTAACCCTGAGGGGTTTTTTTTGGGGGGGGGGTGACTGCTTCTATTTCCTTAGACGTAATAGGTCTATTTGTATTGCTTATCTGATCTTGACTTAACTTTGATAAATGATATCTATCAAGAAAACTGTCCATTTCAGATTTTCCAATTTTGTGTAGTATAGGCTTTTGAAGTATGACCTGATGATTCCTTGGATTTCTTTGGTGTTTGTTCTATGTCCCCCTTTTTGTTTCTGGTTTGTGAGAATTTGGATCTTCTCTCTGCCTTTTAGTTAGTTTGGCTAAGTGTTTGCCTATCTTGTGAATTTTCTCAAACAATCCTGTAGAGGTAAGTTTTGGCTACACCACTTTGTGCTCCTGGTGGGCTACGTGACCTTATTTTTTAAATGCCTTGGCTAACTCAAAGACTGGGCACTCCTAAACATTCCCCTGCTGCTCCAGTCCCAGTCACCCGAATTCTCACATGGCTGGGTGGCTTTCTCTCCTGCAGTTCCTGTGTCCCATCCTTCTTCCACAATTCATGCAATTCTCTTCTCTCCCTGGGTTCTAGCCCACACAACTTTAAGCATCCCACCCAGCACCCAACCATTTGCTGTTCATTGGCATCTTTATTGATCAAAAACCAATTGCACACAAGAACCTTTAGCATTTGACACACAGATTCCTGGTTGGATCAAAGCATTATAACTAATCTCTAGCAGAATCCTTTCTTTCACTGTATCTTTGTATTTGTCTCTATTTATATTATATTGATTTCAGCTCTCAGTTTGATTTCCTGCTATCTTTTCCTCATGGGAATATTTGCTTCTTTTTGTTCTAGAGCTTTCAGACATCTGAGGCTTGTAACAAACAATCCCCCACTTTGCTACTACCCAGCTCCCTGATTATTCTGCCAAAACTGTGTTGATTCTCTGTCTTCTTTGCTATTATCTATGAAAGCTTCATGACATCGCTAGCTCATTTCAATGTAGAATCTAGGGACCATGCCCAGCCTTTGCTTTCCACTTTAAATTGGGCTTTATTTTTTTAATTAATTAATTTGTTTATCTATTTATTTATTTATTTGGCCTATTGAGAACAGGTGGCTGAATGACTTGGAGCATAGGTTGAGACTCCCAAGCTCAATGGCAAAAAGTGAACAGCGCCTGATGTCAACCTCTGACCTTGACATGCACCTATATGTATGAGCACGTTAAAAGATTCAGACATACACACACACACGCACACATATGTGCACATATTACATAATAAATCAATATAGTATTTAAAAGAAAAACAAAAAATAATGTACTATTTTAGAGTTCTCATCTGCCTTCCTCTGGCAGCCAGACCTAATTTCTTTCTTCCCAAGGTGCCTCCTCCAGCCTCTAGAGTGACCCAGACACCAACACCCTTGTGTCCCACTCTTTGCCCTATATGGAACCAGCCAAAACCCAGATCTATGTTGTATCTTTCTCTGTGTGAAGTACCCAGTCTGACACTCCCTGTGGTCCCTTCTACATTCCAATTCAGAATGCATGAGGTGGGCACTCAGCAGGTGAGTGACAAAGCTTTCATGGGACTCTTCTTTCTGTCCCAGATTGCTTTGGTGTCTCTAGAGAACTAACCAGTTGGCCAGAGAAAGAAGCCCATGTCTTGCTAAGACTAAGAGGCAAAACCTAAATTAGTTAACTATGTGTCTTGACTGATTACAGGGCCTGGCCAACTGAGCCTCCTGCTGGTACCTAAATCTGATCTTAATCCTTTTGTATTATACATCAGAGTCTTATCACCTTATGACCTCCTTGAAGAAAGGGGAAGTCATTGTCAACACATGGAAGAAAGTGGTTTAGGCAGAAAGATCATGCAGGAAGAACAGTCCCACAGCTCTGTGTGGTACATACTAGACAAACACAAAGCTATGGCTTTATCATTTCTTTTTTAATATTATGTTACAATGTTAATGTTTTAGTAACAATAAACTAGGCTTGTAACGTGGAGAGGAACCTGTTCGGAATTGCAAAAAGAGCCCTCCCAGGGCCCTGGAGTGCCTGCTCCCAAAGTGTCAGTATTGCACAGTGTCACAATCACTACTATAGCATCTCGGTTGTGCTACTTAGAGTTAGATGGCTTTGGGTGAGTTCATAGATGAGTTCATTAAGGTTTAATATAAACCTTAATGTTTGCTCCTGAGCAAAATGAGGATAAGGCCAATACTTGCAGGTGGGAGGGGAGGGATTACAGAACATGTGGAAAGAAAAAGTGCAGTAGCCTAGAGTGGTAGTGTACACCCATCATGTCAGGCACTTGGAAGACTGAAGAAGAAGGATCTAAGTTTTAATCTAATTTGACCAACTTTGAGACCTGTTTCAAATGAAAAGCAAAAACAAACAAACAAACAAAAAGGGTCAGTGGTGTAGTGTTAGAATGCTTGACAATTATGTGCAAAGTTCTGGGTTTAATCTCTAGCCCAGAAGGGGGGGGAGGGTGTACTGGCTAGTTTTGTGTCAACTTGACACAGCTGGAGTTATCACAGAGAAAGGAGCTTCAGTTGAGGAAATGCCTCCATGAGATCCAACTGTAAGGCATTTTCTCAATTAGTGATCAAGGGGGAAAGGCCCCTTGTGGGTGGGACCATCTCTGGGCTGGTAGTCTTGGGTTTTATAAGAGAGCAGGCTGAGTAAGCCAGGGGAAGCAAGCCAGTAAAGAGCATCCCTCCATGGCCTCTGCATCAGCTCCTGCTTTCTGACCTGCTTGAGTTCCAGTCCTGCATCCTTTGGTGATCAACAGCAGTATGGAAATGTAAGCCGAATAAACCCTTTCCTCCCCAACTTGCTTCTTGGTCATGATGTTTGTGCAGGAATAGAAACCCTGACTAAGACAAATTGGTACCAGCAGAGTGGGGTATTCCTGTGACAACCTGACCATGTTTTGGGGAGGTCTGTGGAAGGACTTTGGAACTTTGGTCTTGAAGATCCATTTGTTGTTAAGAGCTCTGTGGGATGTTGTGTAGGAGCTTGGAAGATAATGTTGAGAACAGTGCAGAAGATGGAGGCCTGGCTTGTGAAATTTCAGAGGGAAAATTAAAGACTCTTTTCAGGGCCATTTCTGTTTTGATTGTGAAGATTCTGTAGTTCTGGTTAGCTGGGGCTGAAGAATCAGCTGTGATTAACAAGATACCAGAACTACTGAAGCAAAAGCTTTGCATTACTGGGACTATTGATGCTGGTTAGCTGGAGCTAAGAAATTAGCGGTGATTAAGAAGAGACCAGCATCATTGAGGTGACATCTTCTGGGAAGTGTTTTCTGAGAGCACAGTGGCTGTGTTCCAGATATAGCCAAAGTTGTACCTTGTGCTGTGGCTGGACTTGGTAATGTGTAAGAGTCACCCAGGTGGTACTGGTTTTGAAGGCATGAAGGAGTTGAGCAGAACAGCTGAGGCTTGGCACTGTGAGAGGCCATGGAAGGCCATTGGTGAAAGTCCAGCCTCATTTGCAATTGATGGCCCAGGACTGAAGGGGTCATGCAGTGTTTTGGAGATGCCAGTACCATGAGATGACCACCAAGAACAGCAGCAGCAGTGGAGTACAGGCATCTGGAGCCTAGAGGATGACACATGTGCTACAAAGGGCCTGGCTGGAGAAGTGACCCAAGCCCTTGGAGGAGCCCAGAAGATCGTGAGTTGGATCCCAGACATTGGACGGTTAGAGATTGACTTTTGCTTTTGATTGTGACTGTGCCCTGATATTTTCCCTCTTGAAGGAAGAAACTGTTTTAGTGGAGCCCACAGTTAAGAGACTTTTAATTGTAAAAAGACTTTGGATTTTAAAAGAGATGGATATTTTAAAGAGATTGAAATTTTAAGAATATGTAAAGGCTGTGGGACTTTTAAAGTTATTTAGATCTTGGGGATGAATAACATTGTAAGGGTTGAGGCTTACTAGTGATGTTTTTGTGTGTCAAGTTGACAAGGGGTCAATTGTACTGGCTAGTTTTGTGTCAACTTGACACAGCTGGAGTTATCACAGAGAAAGGAGCTTCAGTTGAGGAAATGCCTCCATGAGATCCAACTGTAAGGCATTTTCTCAATTAGTGATCAAGGGGGAAAGGCCCCTTGTGGGTGGGACCATCTCTGGGCTGGTAGTCTTGGGTTTTATAAGAGAGCAGGCTGAGTAAGCCAGGGGAAGCAAGCCAGTAAAGAGCATCCCTCCATGGCCTCTGCATCAGCTCCTGCTTTCTGACCTGCTTGAGTTCCAGTCCTGCATCCTTTGGTGATCAACAGCAGTATGGAAATGTAAGCCGAATAAACCCTTTCCTCCCCAACTTGCTTCTTGGTCATGATGTTTGTGCAGGAATAGAAACCCTGACTAAGACAGAGGGAAAAGGGAGTAAGAGAGAAAAGGAGAGAAAAGAGGGAAGACAAAGAAGGAGGGAAAAGAGATATGAATGAGAAAGAAAAAGGGAGGAGAAGAAAGAAAGGAGGGGGAAAGATAAGGATGAAGGAGGAGAAAGAGGGATAGAGAAGGAAGAAGAGAAAAGAAAAAGGGGAGGAGGGAGAAAGAGAACAGGAGGAGAAAGGAATTACAGAAATGAAGAAAGAAATGGGAGATGGGTGAGGAGGAGCAGGAAGAGTAGCAGGAGGAAGAAGAGGCAGTGACAGCTGCAGCATATTCCTGACACAGACTTTTCCTTAATCTATTTATTTCCTTGAGCACAAGATTTAGCTCCATTACTTTTCCCCATGACCCTTCTCAAACTGTACACTTCATATTCTTCCTTGCTCAGCTTGATCCTTTTCATTATATAGCTGCATAGGACTGGCCACTAATAACCAGAAGACTTAGTCAGCACCCAGCTATTTCAAAATTTCTTCCACCAGTGCCATTAATCTTAAAAAAATTTAAAAAAAAATTCTGTTTAGCCTCAGGCAATTTTTTTGAACAGAATGGAAAGCAGTAACTTTCTTCACCAAAATATCATAAAAGCATCTCTAGAGCTAGTCCCACAACACTCAGAGGAAGCTCCACTTCTAAGTGCTCTAACATGCCCAGAATCATAGGATCAGAGGTGAAGCAGACTCAGCATCTGCCCCAACACTGGAAGTAATTAGGATAAGCAGGAGCCAGGCACACAGGAACTCGACCGAACCAGTGGCACAGGTTCCTTTCAGTCCAAGTTGGTACCCTGAGCAGACCTTGGGCACAAACTCTGTAGCCAGTCCCACAACAACCAGAAGAAACCCCACTCCCTGGTGCTCTAACACACCAAGGACCAGAGGATCACAGGATCACAGGAGCTTGATCACACAAGGATCTCAGGGTCCCAGAGGCGGCTTGACTCCCAGGAGCTCTGACACACGCAGGATCTCAGGATCACAGGATCCCAGAATCACGGTATCACAGAGACAGCTGAACTCTGAGGAGTACTGACACAACCAAGATCACAAGAAGGACAGGCCCCAGTCAGATATAGTGAGGGCAAGTAGCACTAGAGATAATCAGAAGGCAGGAGGCAAGCATAAGAACAGAAGCAACAGAAACCAAGGTTACTTGGCATCATCAGAACCCAATTCTTCCACCACAGCAAGTCCTGGATACACCATCACACTGGAAAAGCAAGAGTCAGATCTAAAATCACTTCTCATGATGGTGACAGAGGATTTTAAGAAGGTCATAAATAAGTCCCTTAAAGACATACATGAGAACACAGGTAAACAGCTAGAAACCCTTAAAGAGGAGACACAAAAATCCCTTAAAGAATTACAGGAAAACACAATCAAAGAGGCGAAGGAAATGAACAAAACCATCCACGATCTAAAATTGGAAATAGAAACAATAAAGAAATCACAAAAGGAGACAACCTGGGAGTTAGAAAACCAAGGAAAGATCAGGAGTCATAGATGCAAGTATCACCAACAGAACACAAGAAATAGAAAAAAAAATCTCAGGGGCAGAAGATACCATAGAAAACATTGACACAACAGTCAAAGAAAAGGCAAAAAGCAAAAACTCCTAACCCAAAACATTCAGGAAATTCAGGACACAATGAGAAGTTCAAACCTAAGGATAACAGATATAGAAGAGAGTGAAGATTCCCAACTTAAAGGGCCAGTAAATATCTTCAACAAAATTATAGAAGAAAGAGATGCCCATGAACATACAAGAAGCCAACAGATATTCAAATAGACTGGACCACAAAAGAAATTCCTCTAGTCCCATAATAATCAAAACACCAAATGCACTAAACAAAGAATAAAAGCATTAAGGGAAAAAGGTCAGGTAACATATAAAGGTAGACCTTTCAGAATTACACCAGACTTCTCACCAGAGACTATGAAAGCTAGAAGATCCTGGACAGACATCATACAGACCCTAAGAAAACACAAATGCCAGCCCAGGCTACTATGCCCAGCAAAACTCTCAATTACCATACACGGAGAAACAAGATATTCCATGACAAAAACAAATTTACACAGTATATTTCCATAAATCCAGACCTACATAGGAGAGTAGATGGAAAACACCAATACAAAGCAAGAAAGTAATCTTCTTTCAACAAACCCAAAAGAAGATAGCCACACAAACATGATTCCACCTCTAACAACAAAAATAGCAGGAAGTAACAATCACTGTTCCTTAATATCTCTTAACATCAATGGACTCAATTTCAAAAAAAAAAAAAAAAATACATAGACTAACAGACTGGATACATAAACAGGACCCAGCATTTTTGCTGCATACAGAAAAAGCACCTCAGTGACGAAGGCAGACACTATCTCAGAGAGAAAGATTGGAAAACAATTTTCGAAGCAAATGGTCCCAAGAAACAAGCTGTAGTAGCCATTCTAGTATCGAATAAAATCAACCATCAACCAAAAGTTATCAAGAAAGATAAGAAGGCACACTTCATACTGGTCAAAGGAAAAAATCTACCAAGATACACTCAATTCTGAACATCCATGCTCCAAATGCAAGGGCACCCACATTCATAAAAGAAGCTTTACTAAAGCTCAAAGCACACATCGCGCCCCACACAATAATAGTGGGAGACCTCAACACCCCACTCTAAGCAATGGACAGATCATGCAAAAAGTAATGGAACAGAGAGACACAGCAAAATTAGCATCTTGCGCGCGCTCGACTCGACCAGCAAGAACGACGCTGCAACAGGATCCTTCTGCACACGTTTATTGGGAGAGCTTGATTGCAGAGGCGAAGAGACCCTGAGCCCAGAACTGGTGCTGCTTATATAGGCCTAGGAGAGGCGCGTCTCACACCCGAATTGGTTATGAACTATACCTCATTTGCATGTTCCTCATCTGATTGGCTACTCTCTCTCAGTACCTCACAGAACCTCATTAACATACCTCATTTGCATGTCTCACATCTGATTGGTTATATTCTCAGTACCTCACAGAACCTCATTAACATACCTCATTTGCATGTCTCACATCTGATTGGTTATATTCTCAGTACTTCATTAACATGCCCGGGCCAGGCAGTGACTTGGCAAAAAGCTTTACTGCATATGTACACATTGGTTGTTTGTCCAAACTTATGCATGGTGGCCAGCAGTAGCAGCGCCACACTGCAACGGCACATGTGGCTTCCCACATAGCATAAGTTATGAATCAAGTGGATCTAACAGATATTTGTGGACATTTCATCCTAAAGAGTGTACCTTCTCAGCACCTCATGGTACCTTCTCCAAAATTGACTGTATAATTCGTTGCAAAGCAGGCCTCAACAGATACAAGAAGATTGAAACAATCCCATGCACACTATCATATCACCATGGACTGAGGCTGGTCGTGAATACCAACAACAGCAATGGAAAGCACACATATACATGGAAGCTGAACAACACTCTACTCAATGATAACTTGGTCAAGGAAGAAATAAAGAAAGAAATTAAAGACTTTTTAGAATCTAATGAAAATGTGGACGTATCATACCAAAACTTATAGGACACAATGAAATCAGTGGTAAGAAGAAAACTCATAGCTCTAAGTGCCTCCAAAAAGAAACTGAAGAGAACTTGCACTAACAGCTTGACAGCACCCCTGAAGGCTCTAGATCAAAAAGAAGCAGGTACACCCAGGAGGAGTAGATGGCAGGAAATAATCAAACTAGGGGCTGAAATCAATCAAATAGAAACAAAAAGAACTATACAGAGAATCAACAAAACCAGGAGCTGGTTCTTTGAGAAAATCAACAAGATAGATAAACCCTTAGCCAGACTAACCAGAGGGCACAGAGACAGTATCCAAATTAATAAAATCAGAAATGTAAAAGAAAACATAACAGAAAAGAAAATATATCTTAAAATAATTATTCTGCTTGGTAAATGATGACAGTTGAAAATATTAAAATCATGTTTTACAAACATCTTGGAAATATTATTGATAATTTTTCTCACTGTGCTTAAAATTACCATTTTCTTAATGTTTAACTTCAAAGAGCTTTTGCTATTTTGAAATTTTAAAAATATTTTTTATTACATATTTTCCTCAATTACATTTCCAATGCTATACCAAAAGTCCCCCATACCCCCCCCCACTTCCGTACACACCCATTCCCATTTTTTTGGCCCTGGCGTTCCCCTGTACTGGGGCATAAAGAGGTTGCATGTCCAATGGACCTCTCTTTCCAGTGATGGCCGACTAGGCCATCTTTTGATACATATGCAGCTAGAGTCCAGAGCTCCAGGGTACTGGTTAGTTCATAATGTTGTTCCACCTATAGGGGTGCAGATCTCTTTAGCTCCTTGGATACTTTTTCTAGCTCCTCCATTGGGAGCCCTGTGATCCATCCAATAGCTGACTGTGAGCATCCACTTCTGTGTTTGCTAGGCCCCGGCATAGTCTCACAAGAGACAGCTACATCTGGGTCCTTTCAGCAAAATCTTGCTAGTGTATGCAATGGTGTCAGCATTTGGAAGCTGATTATGGGGTGGATCCCTGGATATGGCAGTCTCTAGATGGTCCATCCTTTCGTCTCAGCTCCAAACTTTGTCTCTGTAACTCCTTCCATGGGTATTTTGTTCCCAATTCTAAGGAGGGGCATAGTGTCCACTCTTCAGTCTTCATTCTTCTTGAGTTTCATGTGTTTAGCAAATTGTATCTTATATCTTGGGTATCCTAGGTTTTGGGCTAATATCCACTTATCAGTGAGTACATATTGTGTGAGTTCCTTTGTGAATGTATTACCTCACTCAGGATGATGCCCTCCAGGTCCATCCATTTGGCTAGGAATTTCATAAATTCATTCTTTTTAATAGCTGAGTAGGACTCCATTGTGTAAATGTACCACATTTTCTGTATCCATTCCTCTCTTGAGGAGCATCTGGGTTCTTTCCAGCTTCTGGCTATTATAAATAAGGCTGCTATGAACATAGTGGAGCATGTGTCCTTATTACCGGTTGGGACATCTTCTGGATATATGCCCAGGAGAGGTATTGCTGGATCCTCCGGTAGTACTATGTCCAATTTTCTGAGGAACTGCCAGACTGATTTCCAGCGTGGTTGTACAAGCCTGCAATCCCACCAACAATGGAGGAGTGTTCCTCTTTCTCCACATCCTTGCCAGCGTCTGCTATCACCTGAATTTTTGATCTTAGCCATTCTGACTGGTGTGAGGTGGAATCTCAGGGTTGTTTTGATTTGCATTTCCCTTATGATTAAGGATGTTGAACATTTTTTCAGGTGCTTCTCTGCCATTTGGTATTCCTCAGGTGAGAATTCTTTGTTTAACTCTGAGCCCCATTTTTTAATGGGGTTATTTGATTTTCTGAAGCCCACCTTCTTGAGTTCTTTATATATGTTGGATATTAGTCCCCTATCTGATTTAGGATAGGTAAAGATCCTTTCCCAATCTGTTGGTTGTCTTTTTGTCTTATTGACGGTGTCTTTTGCCTTGCAGAAGCTTTGGAGTTTCATGAGGTCCCATTTGTCAATTCTCGATCTTACAGCACAAGCCATTGCTGTTCTATTCAGGAACTTTTCCCCTGTGCCTATATCTTCAAGGCTTTTCCCCACTTTCTCCTCTATAAGTTTCAGTGTCTCTGGTTTTATGTGAAGTTCCTTGATCCACTTAGATTTGACCTTAGTACAAGGAGATAGGTATGGATCGATTTGCATTCTTCTACATGATAACAACCAGTTGTGCCAGCACCATTTGTTGAAAATGCTGTCTTTCTCCCACTGAATGGTTTTACCTTTCTTGTCGAAGATCAAGTGACCATAGGTGTGGGTTCATTTCTGGGTCTTCAATTCTATTCCATTAGTCTACTTGTCTGTCAGTATACCAGTACCATGCAGTTTTTATCACAATTGCTCTGTAGTAAAGCTTTAGGTCAGGCATGGTGATTCCACCAGAGGTTCTTTTATCCTTGAGAAGAGTTTTTGCTATCCTAGGTTATTTGTTATTCCAGATGAATTTGCAGATTGCTCTTTCTAGTTCATTGAAGAATTGAGTTGGAATTTTGATGGGGATTGCATTGAATCTGTAGATTGCTTTTGGCAAGATAGCCATTTTTACAATGTTGATCCTGCCAATCCATGAGCATTATTTTGAAATTTTTAAAATATGCTTACTGATAAAATAATTTCTCTCCTAGAAACACTGATAATCTTTTTTAAGTAAACTGATTGTTAGACAATGTACACAGCTATATAATGCATTTTAAATACTCTGTCACTATGTCAGATGGTATCATATAAGGGCTTTTGAATGTATTTCTTAATGATTCATTTTTAATATTTTATGCTCTTTTACTATGCTTAACTCCCAAATAATATTTTGTATGTTTTGAAACAATTTAGTATTCAACATTAGATACAGTTATGGATGGTATTAATTATTCATTATGACATATTCATATTTTATATGAATATAAAAGTTGAACAATTTTATTATTATTTGATTCTCAAAACACTCAATATTATTAGTATGTTTGACGTATAAAATGCATTTAAATAATAAAAAAAATAAGAAAAAAAGACTAAATCTCAAAATAAAAACCCATTGTTATCAGTCAAAAAAACATCTCTAGACCACTTACTAATATTCTTTCCCTTTGAAGCAAGGTAACGGTAGCATATACCTTCAATCCCATACACCTTTAATCTAGATGCAGAGGCAAGAGAATTTCTGAGTTGGAAGTCAACCTAGTCTACACAGTGAATTCCAGTACAGTCAAAGTCATGCAGAGAATCCCTGTCTTGATGGAAAAGGAAGAAGAGGAAAAGGAGGATGAGGAGGAAGAGAGAAGAAGAAGAAGCAGAAGCAGAAGGAGAAGAAGACAACAAAAAGAAACAAAGAAAGAGGGAGGGAAAAAAGAAAGGAAGGAAGAAAGAAAACAAAAGAAAGAACATTACTATCGTCATTTATTGTTGTTAAACTAGGGTATGGATCATAGTGTACCTGTGGCGATGAGAAAATTTTCCAGTCTTTTCTCTCTTTCTACCAGTCTTATACCATAAATACCTTTATCAGCTGAAACATCTTGCCAGCTCCTGACTTAAGTAAAAATTTAACATAAATGTATGTATATGTATATTTATTTATATATTTAATATATAATAGTTGTATATTAGTATTTCAAATTTTGGATTAAGGATGCCCAACCTATATTATATATGTAAGTGTGCTTGGCCCATACAGAGCAAGTGAACTAGAAAAAATTCACTTTTATAATAAAGTTATTTCCATAATAATTCACTGATCCATGAATACAGTAATCCATACACCTCCCTGAAGCCCCCCACCTCATTCATATTATCCACATTTGATTCAGTCTCAGTTTGCAGAGCAGAGGCTGATTAAAGTTGCCCTGCACCCTTAGCCAGGAGTCAAGCACAGCAGGAGAGGCCCTGCTGAAAAGCTGTTTTTTAAAAGGAGTCTACAGCTTCTTAGTTCTAAGGCAATTAAGCTGATAGTTGTTCTTTCCTAGAAAATTCTCTGCAATTGTGATTATTGGGTTCAGCAAATGACAAATTGTTTTTCCTCTTGAAATTATAGCTAGAAAAAGTAAACATTCCTTGATCCGTCTAGATTTATAAGATTCATGTAGCCGCTTCATTTCATTTCTGACTGGTCTTAAAAGTATAAATATGCTCTGCATGTATTGGTCATAGATTATTGGCTTATAAGTTATTGAGTATAATTAAAAAGGTGTAACATGCCAGGCATGGTGGTGCATGCCTTTAATCCCAGCACTCGGGAGGCAGAGGCAGGCAGATTTCTGAGTTCGAGGCCAGCCTGGTCTACAAAGTGAGTGCCAGGATAGCCAGGGCTACACAGAGAAACCCTGTCTCGAAAAACCAAAAAAAAAAAAAAAAAAAAAAAAAGGTGTAACATTGGTAACAAGAAAGTTAGCTTAAAACTGGTAACTCAGAGTTCATTTTAAACAACAACACATGGCATGAACCAGCCCAGGAAAGTAGGCCTCTAATGATACTTCTAAAT
This sequence comes from Mus musculus, assembly GCF_000001635.26. Taxonomy (NCBI): domain Eukaryota; kingdom Metazoa; phylum Chordata; class Mammalia; order Rodentia; family Muridae; genus Mus; species Mus musculus. Next base: position 4,447,722 of record NC_000074.6, on the reverse strand, counting down.
TGGGATAATATTTTATGTAATTCTTATTCTAGAAAATAGACTTAGAAGAGATAAGATTTAAAACAATGTCTCTTTAATGAAGCATTAAAAGTTGCACTGTGGAGTGGGTGGGTAGGGGAGTGGGGGTGGGTGGGTATGGGGGACTTTTGGTATAGCATTGGAAATGTAAATGAGCTAAATACCTAATAAAAATGGAAAAAAAAAGTTGCACTGTCATGCATTCATATGTATGAATTGGCGGCCAAACTTTGTAACATTAAAGTGATGTTTCTGATATTGATTTTAAAGAGAATAAATTGTTTAAAATTGGGTTTTGCTTTCCAAAAGTTATGAATATATGCTAAAATTGCAAAAGAAACTTTAAAATTAGGGTTAAAATTGCCAGTGTTCCATTGACTGCAGTTTGCAGTTTGATCACAAGCTTAAGATTTTGAACTCACCCATATATTCTTAATTAAGATGATTACAAGAGTAATCATCTTGAGAGCCACAGAGCTTCTGAGGCGGCGCCATTTTCGGCTCCAGACAACCGGCCACTTTCCCGACCAGAGACAGGTGTCCGCCCGGCCCAGGAGGCTTCTGCCTCAGGTTCCGCGGGAGCCATCTTGGTTCCGGGACTCTGCAGAGGGCAGTCTGCACAGGTGAGAGTGTGGACTACAGAGGCTAGCAGCTTCTGGGACACAAGAGAGCCGCAGAGCTTCTGGGGCGGCACCATTTTCGGCTCCAGACAACCAGCCACCCTCCCGGACAGAGGACAGGTGTCTGCCCGGCCCGGGAGGCTTCTGCCTCAGGTTCCGTGGGAGCCATCTTGGTTCTGGGACTCCGCGGAGGGCAGTCTGCACAAGTGAGAGTGTGGACTACAGAGGCTAGCAGCTTCTGGGACACGAGAGAGCCGCAGAGCTTCTGGGGCAGCGCCGTTTTCAGGCTCCAGACATCTGTCCACCTTCCTGGCCAGAGGACAGGTGTCCGCCCAGCCTGGGAGGCCTTTGCCTCAGGATCCGCAGGAGCCATCTTGGTTCGGGGACTCCACGGAAAGTAGTCTAAACAGGTGAGAGTGTGGACTACTGAAACAACGGCTTCTCTGACAGGCCAAAGCAACACAGCTTCTGGGAAAGATCCTGTTTTGGGCCTTCATCTTCGTCCAGGAGGACGTCCAAACACCAGATAACTGTGCACCTTCCCTGAAAGAGGAGAGCTTGCCTGCAGAGACTGCTCTGACCACTGAAACTCAGAGGAGAGAGCTAGTCTCCCAGGTCTGCTGATAGAGGGTACAAAATCACGAGAGGAACAATCTTTAAACAGAGACAACTATAACAACAAACACCAGAGATTACCAGATGGCGAAAGGTAAACATAAGAATCTTACTAACAGAAACCAGGACCACTCACCATCATCAGAACCCAGCACTCCAACTTCACCCAGTCCAGGGCACCCCAACACACCCGAAAAACTAGACCTGGATTTAAAAGCATATCTCATGATGCTGGTAGAGGACAACAAGAAGGACTTAAATAACTCACTTAAAGAAATACAGAAGAACACTGCTAAAGAGGTAGAAGACATTAAAGAGGAAGCACAAAAATCCCTTAAAGAATTGCAGGAAAACACAAACAAACAGGTGATGGAATTGAATAAAACCATCCAAGACCTAAAAAGGGAAGTAGACACAATAAAGAAAACCCAAAGTGAGGCAACACTGGAGATAGAAACCCTAGGAAAGAAATCTGGAACCATAGATGCGAGCATCAGCAACAGAATACAAGAGAGGGAAGATAGAATCTCAGGTGCAGAAGATTCCATAGAGAACATCGGCACAACAACCAAAGAAAATGGAAAATGCAAAAAGATGCTAACTCAAAACATCCAGGAAATCCAGGACACAATGAGAAGACCAACCCTACGGATAATAGGAGTGGATGAGAATGAAGATTTTCAACTCAAAGGACCAGCAAATATCATCAACAAAATTATTGAAGAAAACTTCCCAAATCTAAAGAAAGAGATGCCCATGAACATACAAGAAGCCTACAAAACTCCAAATAGACTGGGCCAGAAAAGAAATTCCTCCTGACACATAATAATCAGAACAACAAATGCACTAAATAAAGATAGAATACTAAAAGCAGTAAGGGAAAAAGGTCAAGTAACATATAAAGGCAAGCTTATCAGAATTACACCAGATTTTTCACCAGAGAAAGCCAGAAGATCCTGGACAGATGTTATACAGACACTAAGAGAACACAAACTCCAGCCCAGGCTACTGTACCCAGCCAAACTCTCAATTACCATAGATGGAGAAACCAAAGTATTCCACGACAAAACCAAATTCACGCATTATCTCTTCACGAATCCAGCCCTTCAAAAGATAATAACAGAAAGAAACCAATACAAGGATGGGAACCAGGCCCTAGAAAAAACAAGAAGATAATCCCTCAACAAACCTAAAAGAAGACAGCCACAAGAACAGAATGCCAACTTTAACAACAAAAATAACAGGAAGCAACAATTACTTTTCCTTAATATCTCTTAATATCAATGGACTCAACTCCCCAATAAAAAGACATAGACTAACAAACTGGCTACACAAACAGGATCCAACATTTTGCTGCTTACAGGAAACTCATCTCAGAGAAAAAGATGGACATTACCTCAGAATGAAAGGCTGGAAAACAATTTTCCAAGAAATGGTATGAAGAAACAAGCTGGAGTAGCCATTCTAATATCTAACAAAATCGACTTCCAACCCAAAGTTATCAAAAAAGACAAGGAGGAGCACATCATACTCATCAAAGGTAAAATCCTCCAAGAGGAACTCTCAATTCTGAATATCTATGCTCCAAATACAAGGGCAGCCACATTCATTAAAGAAACTTTAGTAAAGCTCAAAGCACACATTGTACCTCACACAATAATAGTGGGAGACTTCAACACACCACTTTCTTCAATGGACAGATCGTGGAAACAGAAACTAAACAGGGACACAGTGAAACTAACAGAAGTTATGAAACAAATGGATCTGACAGATATCTACAGAATATTTTATCCTAAAACAAAAGGATATACCTTCTTCTCAGCACCACATGGTACCTTCTCCAAAACTGACCACATAATTGGTCACAAAACAAGCCTCAACATATACAAAAATATTGAAATTGTCCCATGCATCCTATCAGATCACCATGGACTAAGGCTGATCTTCAATAACAACATAAATAATAGAAAGCTAACATTCACGTGGAAACTGAACAACACTCTTCTCAATGATACCTTGGTCAAGGAAGGAATAAAGAAAGAAATTAAGGACTTTTTGGAGTTTAATGAAAATGAAGCCACAACATACCCAAACTTATGGGACACAATGAAAGCATTTCTAAGAGGAAAACTTATAGCTCTGAGTGCCTCCAAAAAGAAACTAGAGAGAGCACACATTAGCCCCTTGACAACACACCTAAAGGCTCTAGAAAAAAAGGAAGCATATTCCCCCAAGAGGAGTAGAAGGCAGGAAATAATCAAACTCAGGGGCGAAATCAACCAAGTGGAAACAAGAAGAACTATTCAAAGAATCAACCAAATGAGGAGCTGGTCCTTTGAGAAAATCAACAAGATAGATAAACACTTAGCCAGACTCACTAGAGGGGACAGGGAAAGCATCCTAATTAACAAAATCAAAAATGTAAAGGGAGACATAACAACAGATCCTGAGGAAATCCAAAACACCATCAGATCCTTCTACAAAAGGCTATACTCAACAAAACTGGAAAACCTGGATGAAATGGACAAGTTTGTAGACAGATACCAAGTATCAAAGTTAAATCAAGATCAGGTTAATGATCTCAACAGTCCTATATCCCCTAAAGAAATAGAAGCAGTCATTAATAGTCTCCCAACCAAAAAAAGCCTAGGACCAGATGGGTTTAATGCAGAGTTCTATCAGACCTTCAAAGAAGATCTAATCCCAGTTCTTCACAAACTATTCCACAAAATAGAAACAGAAGGTACTCTACCCAACTCATTCTATGAAGCCACAATTACTCTGATACCTAAACCACAAAAAGACCCAACAAAGATAGAGAACTTCAGACCAATATCCCTTATGAATATTGATGCAAAAATCCTCAATAAAGTCCTTGCTACCGAATCCAAGAACACATCAAAACAATCATCCATCCTGACCAAGTAGGTTTCATCCCAGGGATGCAGGGATGGTTCAATATACGGAAATCCATCAAAGTAATCCAGTATATAAGCAAACTCAAAGACAAAAACCACATGATCATCTTGTTAGATGCGGAGAAAGCATTCGACAAGATCCAACACCCATTCGTGATAAAAGTCTTGGAAAGATCAGGAATTCAAGGCCCATACCTAACTATGATAAAAAACAATCTACAGCAAACCAGTAACCATCATCAAAGTAAATGGTGAGAAGCTGGAAGCAACCCCACTAAAATCAGGGACTAGACAAGGCTGTGCACTCTCTCCCTACCTATTCAGCATTGTACTTGAAGTCCTAGCCAGAACAATTAGACAACAAAAGGAGATCAAGGGGATAAAATTGGAAAGGAAGAAGTCAAAATATCACTATTTGCAGATAATAGTATATATAAGTGACCCTAAAAATTCCACCAGAGAACTCCTAAATCTGATAAACAGATTCAGTCCAGTAGCTGAATATAAAATTAATTCAAACAAATCAGTGGCCTTTCTCTACACAAAGGATAAATAGGATGAGAAAGAAATTAGGGAAACGACACCCTTCTCAATAGTCACAAATAATATAAAATAACTTGGCGTGACTCAACTAAGGAAGTGAAAGATCTGTATAATAAGAACTTCAAGTCTCTGAAGAAAGAACTTAAAGAAGATCTCAGAAGATGGAAAGATCTCCCATGCTCATGGATTGGCAGGATCAATATAGTAAAAATGGCTCTTGCCAAAAGCAATCTACAGATTCAATGCAATCCCCATCAAAATTCCAACTCAATTCTTTAACGACTTTGAAAGGGCAATCGGCAGATTCATCTGGAATAACAAAAAACCTAGGATAGCAAAAACTCTTCTCAAGGATAAAAGAACCTCTGGTGGAATCACCATGCCTGACCTAAAGCTGTACTACAGAGCAATTGTGATAAAAACAGCACGGTACTCGTATAGTGACAGACAAGTAGACCAATGGATCAGAATTGAAGACCCAGAGATGAACCCACACACCTATGGTCACTTGATCTTTGACAACGAACCTAAAACCATCCAGTGGAAGAAAGACAGCATTTTCAACAAATGGTGCTGGCACAACTGGAGGTTATCATGTAGAAGAATGTGAATTGATCCATTTCTATCTCTTTGTACTAAGGTCAAATCTAAGTGGATCAAGGAACTCCACATAAAACCAGAGACTCTGAAACTTATAGAGGAGAAAGTAGGGAAAAGCCTCAAAGATATGGGTAGAGGGGGAAAGTTCCTGAATAGAACAGCAATGGCTTGTGCTGTAAGATCGAAAATTGATAAATGGGACCTCATAAAATTGCAAAGCAAAAGACACCGTCAATAAGACAAAAAGACCACCAACAGATTGGGAAAGGATCTTTACCTATCCCAAATCAGATAGGGGACTAATATCCAATATATATAAATTACTCAAGAAGGTGGACTCCAGAAAATCAAACAACCCCCCAAAAATGAGGCTCAGAGCTAAAGAGAGAGTTCTCACCTGAGGAATACCAAATGGCTGAGAAGCACCTGAAAAAATGTTCAACATCCATAATCATCAGGGAAATGCAAATGAAAACAACCCTGAGATTCTACCTCATACCAGTCAGAATGGCTAAGATCAAAAATTCAGGTGACAGCAGATGCTGGTGAGTATGTGGAGAAAGAGGAACACTTCTCCATTGTTGGTGGGATTGCAAGCTTGTACAACCACTCTGGAAATCAGTCTGGCGGTTCCTCAGAAAATTGGACATAGTACTACCGGAGGATCCAGCAATACCTCTCCTGGGCATACATCCAGAAGATGTCCCAACCGGTAATAAGGACATATGCTCCACTATGTTCATAGCAGCCTTATTTATAATAGCCAGAAGCTGGAAAGGACCCAGATGCCCCTCAACAGAGGAATGGATACAGGAAATGTGGTACATTTACACAATGGAGTCCTACTCAGCTATTAAAAAGAATGAATTTATGAAATTCCTAGGCAAATGGATGAACCTAGAGGGCATCATCCTGAGTGAGGTAACCCCATCACAAAGGAACTCACACAATATGTACTCACTGATGAGTGGATATTAGCCCAGAAACTTAGGATACCCAAGATATAAGATACAATTTGCTAAAGACATGAAACTCAAGAAGAACAAAGACCAAAGTATGGACACTATGCCCCTCCTTAGAATTGGGAACAAAATACCTATGGAAGGAGTTACAGAGACAAAGTTTGGAGCTGAGACGAAAGGATGGACCATCTAGAGACTGCCATATCCAGGGATCCATCCCATAATCAGCTTCCAAACGTTGACACCATTGCATACACTAGCAAGATTTTATTGAAAGGACCCAGATGTAGCTGTCTCTTGTGAGACTATGCCGGGGCCTAGCAAACACAGAAGTGGATGCTCACAGTCAGCTATTGGATGGATCACAGGGCCCCCAATGGAGGAGCTAGAGAAAGTATCCAAGGAGCTAAAGGGATCTGCAACCCTATAGGTGGAACAACATTATGAAATAACCAGTACCCCGGAGCTCTGGACTCTAGCTGCATATGTATCAAAAGATGGCGTAGTTGGCCATCACTGCAAAGAGAGGCCCATTGGACATGCAAACTCTTTATGCCCCAGTACAGGGGAACACCAGGGCCAAAAAAATGGGAATGGGTGAGTAGGGAAGTGACTTTTGGTATAGCATTGGAAATGTAATTGAGGAAAATATGTAATAAAAAATATTTAAAAAAAAAACCACCTATGGAAGGAGTTACAGAGACAAAATTTGGAGCTGTGACGAAATGATGGACCATCTAGTGATTGCCATATCCAGGGATCCATCCCATATTCAGCTTCCAAACGCTGACACCATTGCATACACTAGCAAGATTTTGCTGAAAGGACCCAGATATAGCTGTCTCTTGTGAGACTATGCCGGGGCCTAGCAAACACAGAAGTGGATGATCACAGTCAGCTATCAGATGGGTCACAGGGCCCCCAATGGAGGAGCTAGAGAAAGTACCCAAGGAGCTAAAAGGAAGTGCAACCCTATAGGTGGAACAACAATATGAACTAACCAGTACCCCGGAGCTCTTGACTCTAGCTGCATATGTATCAAAAGATGGCCTAGTCGGCCATCACTGCAAAGAGAGGCCCATTGGACTTGCGAACTGTATATGCCCCAGTACAGGGGAACCCCAGGGCCAAAAAGGGGGAGTGGGTGGGTAGGGGCTTGTGGGGGTGGGTATGGGGGACTTTTGGGATAGCATTGGAAATGTAAATGAGGAAAATACCTAATAAAAAAAAAAAAAGAGTAATCATCTAATGAGAGCATTAATGCAGCTCACTGCAGCCATTCGGCCATACAAAGCAAAGTCGGACTTATCTGGATATATTCATCTTTGTGCAGAAATTGGACCCTCGTACAATCAGTTTAGCTATGGTTGCTGCCTTGCAGGGGACTACAGTACAAGCAATGCTTTCACAGCACTAAAGTTATAAGGAATGTTTTAAGTATAAATCATCTTAAGAAAGACTGTCCAAAAATTAGAGGCATAGACAGACAGTCTAATTGTTCCTCTGGAATCTGTCCTTACTTCATGAGGGGTAATCTTTGCGTCTGAATTTAGGCAGTATGCTCAGATTTAGAAATATTTACATTTGAGTTAATGCAAAACTCAGAGCAGCCTCAGCAAGGCTTGTGTGGCATTTCTTTTCTTTTGCAAACCCTGCCTAGGGAAGTTTTTGGGACCTTGCCTCTCCTTGCCTCCTGGGCATTATTTTTAAGCCAAAACAGCATTATTACAGCTCTATCCAGGTGTTGTTAAAATAAGGTTCAAACTTAAGATTTATGAAAGGTCAATGAGGCTGTAGAACTTATAGAGGCTCCATATAGAATTATTGCATATTGGAAGGTTGGGTTTTTTTTTCCTTCGCATCCTGATAATTGTAAAGGCCTTGCTTCTAGAGAGCTTGTGATCATTGGAAAGTTTTGCCTCTAGGTATGGCTAATAGCCTTACATTATGTAAGGAAAAATTTTATTTTGTCTCTTCTTCAATACAAGAAGCTAGGACTTTGAATCTTTCAGAGTATATTGTTTCTTATATGGAAAGTATTTTATTAGCTAATGCCTCTGAAGGGACGTTTACTACAAATCTTTGCTTTTTTTACACATTGAGCTTTAAAGTTTTGGGGAGTAGCTGTTGCTCCAGAAAAGATTCAGAGGCAATATATTTTTAATATTTAGGGTCTCAATTTTATCCTAGAAAAATTATGGTACAAAAAAATTTTAAAAATAAAAGATGATTTGCTTACTTCAAATTATTTTCAAAAGCTTCCAGGAGATATTAATTGGCTAAGACCTCACCTTAAGCTCACCACAGGAGGACTTAAGCCTTTGCTGGATGTTATCAAGGGAAATACAAATTAACTGGTGAAAAACAAAAGGCTTTGCAGAAAGTAGAGGAAGCATCTGTAATCAATTACTATCAGTTGTATTCAATGGTAATCAAACATTAGCTTCAGTATTCTAGTTATTGTTACTCAATGTGCACACGGCAATTCTTTGGCAAAAGAGAACATCAATGTAGAATCATCTTTCTTCCTCTCCACATAAAGTTTTAACATCCTGTTATGAAGCTGTTGTGGTGTTAATAAAGAATTGTAAGATAAAATCATGAAGGTATTTTAGGATAAAAAAGAAGTCTTAAACACCTGTTCCTTGTTTCGAACAGCAGTTAAACTGGTTATTGCAGAACATTGATGTTTGGCCTATTGCATAGCAAACTTTTTAGGTAAAATTGATAATCATTATCCAAAAGATAAGTTGTTAAAAATTGCTTCTATGCATGCTTTTGTGTTTTCTATAAGTTTATGCATGCATGCATCTCATAAAGAATACATCTACTGTATTTAAAAACAGCCCTTCTATGAGAGAGAAGTATATGTGATTGGATCACATGTTTATTCTTTTGAGTTTCCTCCTGCTTCAGCACAGATAATTAAATTGTGTGCTGTCATATATATCAGGACTTACAATTGCTCGAAATTGTTCCTTTTTTTAAAAATACTGCTAATTCTCAAATTTGCAATTGTTTATGCATATACAACTCAAATTAAGAAAAAATATTGTCTCTTTAAACAACTGTCTTTGGACATTTAAGAACTCATCCTGGATTGCCTGAACAAGACCTCTTAAGGCAATACCTCCCCAGATTTATATCCCAGGAAGATTATAGGCCTTACACAAGAATAATTGGCCATATAATCTCATTCTTTACATCATCAAAATAGTAATGGCTTGAGATAATTATTTGGAATTTTTAGAGGATGTGCATGTCAAATTGTAAAGTCTTATTCTCAATGTCCTCAGTTGCTACCTGCTCCACATAATGGTGTTAATTCTTGAGGACTTATACTTAATAGGTTATTGCAAATGGATACTCATATTCCTGATTTTAGAAAAATAAAATATGCACATGTGATTATTGATACTTTTTCAGGCTTTCCAGGTGCAACTGCTCTAACAAGAGAAGCAACTAAAAATGTAACTAGTAATTGCCTATGTTAATTTTTGTTTATACTTGATGTTCCAAATCAGATTAAAACAGATAATGGAACTGGCTATTACAGTCAAGCATTTGAGATGTTTTGTCAACAATTTAATTTTACCCATGTTTCTTAGTCAGGGTTTCTATTCCTGAACAAACATCAAGTTGAGGAGAAAAGGGTTTATTCGGCTTACACTTCCAGACTGCTGTTCATCACCAAGGAAGTCAGGACTGGAACTCAAGCAGGTCAGAAAGCAGGAGTTGATGCAGAGGCCATAGAGAAATATTCTTTGATGGCTTGCTCAGCCTGGTCTCCTGTAAAACCAAGACTACCAGCCCAGAGATGGCATCACCCACAAGGGGACCTCCCCCCTTGATCATTAATTGAGAAAATGCCTTACAGCTAGATCCCTTTGAGGCATTTCCCCAACTGAAGCTCCTTTCTCTGTGATAACTCCAGCCTGTGTCACGTTGACACAAAACTAGCCAGTACACCATGTTACTGTAACTTTTTATAATTTTCAAGGACAAGATATTGTGGAACTTTAAAACTATATCTTCTTTAAAAACAAAAAAGGGAATTATATCCCCGTGCACATTATTTATATCACACTTTTTATTTTTAAAATTTTAAAATTTGAATGCCAAAAAACTCCTTGCTGAGTGTCTATGGAAGGATCCACTTATTGGCATATGGCATGATCCTGATCAGATATTTAATATGGGGAAGAGGACATGTTTGTGTTTCTTCCATAGAATGCTGCAGGAGCATGCTAGCTGCCAGAATGATCTGTGTAATATGCTGACCTGTGAGCTTGCTGAGTGCCCTGACAATGGTGACAGGAAAGCTGTATTGGGTGTATGTTCTTGACTCACCTTTGCTTGCCTGTGTCCCAGATTAGACAAGCTAAGCTGCCTTGCTTCAAGCTTTTTAACCTTGTGGGACAGAGAACATAGAGACTGTGGAAGCTGATTTAGAAAAATTAATCAAAAGGAGGAGTTATAGTGACTCTTCCCTTTCCTTTAATGTGACAGTTATCCTGACTCAGTCATGGACTGACTTAGAAATAAATTCAATATTGGAGATTCCTATTATTATAAAGATAGCTAAAAATCTTTATTAGCCAGCAGATTTAACTTGGGGCATAGCTTCCACTATTTACATTAGAAGTAACAGTTTTTGTGTTGATTCTCAAAGCTACCTCCCCCACTCCAGGAGGCCAGACTTGCGCACGATCATCGCTAATTTGCAACTGAATTGAGTGGCTGGGACATCCCCCAAAACAACCTTAATCCTATTGCTTTCAACTTTCACTTTGTGTTTCAAGCAGGTCAGTTACCTCCATAAAGGCTCACCCTCAGCAAAACCCAGATGGCAGTGATTCATCACTATGAAGAAATACATTGAGCACATATTGTGGTTTTGGTCTGATTAGGAAAAAGGTGTGCAATGAGGGCTGGCAGCCAAAGATGGGCCACTGGGTCTATGGCTTATTTGACCTAAGACAGAGGCATGTGCCAATAGGCTGTGTTTGTTCAAAATAAACACTTTGTTTTATTCTGCAAATAAACACAAACAAGCTGTACATGTGCTCTGAGACGGGTCAGAAAAAGTCCAATTAGATTCAGTCCTAAGACAAGTGCAGCCACCAGTCACCGTAATTCCCAGGCAGAAACATGGTGCATACGTAAAGTTTATACCCCAGTGCAGCTACTTTTAATAAATAAAAAGGGAGGAACTGCGCCCTTTCCCCAGCCTTGACCAGGCTGCTCAGACCTGGCTAGCCACAGTCGCTAGCCCACCTAAGGTGGAGTCTTCCGACCTAGGTAAAGTCTATTGTCCTGCCACATCTGCAGCTTCCTGCAAGAAGCCACTACCTGCTGAGAGGCTGAACTTGTTCTCCTGACATGATACTGACAAAGCAGTGATCCTGACAAAGCAAGGAGATCCTGGTGTGGTGGAGGATGGATACCCTCCATGCCCCCTTTATAAGCTCAGACTCCTAAGTAAACATTTGCCTTGATCAGAAAACTTTGTCTTGGCTTATTACTTCTCTCGCAACCTTTCTCATCCAGAACCCCTTTTTTCCTTTCAGGAACCCAGTAACCCGTGGCCACTGGCAGCTACACAGCTTAGACCATTCCTATGATGAGAATCTTCCTGCCTCAGCCTCCTCAGTGCTGAGATTACAGATATTGAAGAGGTCAGCTCAGCTGTTAGAAAACTCCACTGGACCTCTCCCCTCCTGGAAGTGAAAGGTCATAAAGAACATAGGCACCCCTCCCCTCCAGAAGAGAGAGGCTAATTACATTCCTCAGACCACAGGGAGGACAGACTGACCACCATCATAGACACATTATGAGACCATTGGCCACCCACCTCATTTGCCACAGACCAGGCTCAGTCGGTCCCCCTCAATCCATGGGAATTAGGAGTTCCAGCAGGTGGGCATGGAGTTGTCGAGAAATGACAAATGGACACAGACACAAGGGAGTGCTGTATCTGGATGTAATTTTTCACAGAGGGAACACCAGGCTTATATAATACAGAAAACAAAGGAGTAGGGTGTCACAGCAGGCAAGGTACATTAAAGTATCTGACACAAAACAGAGGAATGTCTTCAAAGTACTGACAGGAACCAGGTAATGTTTACAGTAAAGATAAAACAGCTCTGCCTAGAGTCAGCTAATGGCAGGTAAGGATTTCACACCCTAGTCACAATTTATGCTATCCCTTTGAGCCTTGTGAAAGCTAGCACCAGGGGGTTCTGCTCTAGCAGACCTTATCATGAATAATGCAATACCACAACCCCCCTTTTCCTAGGCCTTGGTAAATACTTGCATATGAGAGTAATTTGGCTGTACCTGTAGGGAATCTCCATTTGTCAAAAGAATTCACCAACTTTCTTCTAATATACAATGTAGTCTGCTATACCTGGCTGTAGTGAAGATTCTAAGTATACTTTGCTAAGCTTGCCCTGAGATTTCTAACTCTTATCCAGTAAAATACTGCAAGAAAGCATGCAAGACCCTCCACAATATAGCTGGGACAAATCTGGGGCATTCAAGCTATGGGAATGCCAAGGTTCCAGGAGGCTAAGTTTCCTTGAAACTCTTTGCCTCATGACTGCTTCCAGGCTTTTAGGCCTGCCAAGCGAATCACTACTGGAGTGGATGTAGTACTCATTCCCTATAGACCAATCGGTTTAAAAGTCACACTGTTCTGCCAGTCATATTGTGCCTAATGGCGGTGGCCCGGAGAACTGTATAATGGCTCACTGGGTGGGTTGCACAGGGTCACTCTCTCCCTATGTGCAGGGTGACCTCAGCATGGTGGATTAAATAAAATTCCTCTTGCTTTTGCATTGATTCCGGCTCTACTCGGTTCACTCAGGGGGTCCCAGGTAACCTAAGGCTCGACAGAGACTTATATACCACCCAGGCCTAGTCTATCCATTTCAAGTGAAATTAAGCACATTCATAATGTTGTGTAGCCATTGCCATCTGAAAAACTTTCTCCAAGCAAAATGTCTCTCATTGCTAAATCCTAATTACCCTTCTGTATAAGGTGCAACCTCAATTCTATTCTCTGCTTCTATGAATGTGCCTATTCTCTGTATTTCATTACAACAAACTTTTACTTCTTTAAGCTGCAAGGTTAGAAGTTAGACATTATTATTTTGTGGTTCATGGGTCAGAATTTAGGGTCCTGTACATGTTAGGCAAGCACATCCAGCTAAGTCATACCCTAGCCTCTCACTGGGGGATTCTAGACAGGAGTTCTACCCCTGAGCCACACATACACCCATCTCTCATTCAGGGTTCCAGGCAAGGGCTCTATACCTGAGCCATACCCTCATCCCTGAAATAATTTGTTTTCACATCTGTATATCTAATTTCCCCAGCATAATCTGTAACAGAATTTCCTCTCTTATTGAATCACTTTTGCTCCTTTGGCATAAATGAATTGACATGTGTGTGTGTCTGTTTCTGGGGAAATCTTCTCTGCTTTATTCATCTAAGTGTGTGTTTTCTTGTCAATGTCATGCTGATTTATTTTCTGACATAGGGGGGTGGTTTTGTTTCTTCTTTTTGTAGCTGTTCTGGTAAGTGTCTTTGTCAGCTTGATACAAGCTAGAGTCATCTGGGAAGAGAGAACCTCCTATGAGAAAATGACCCCATTAAATTGCCCATAGGCAAGACTTTGGGGCATTTTCTTAATTGATCAAACCAGTAAGCAGTGCTCCTCCCTGATCTCTGCTTCAGCTCCTGTTTCCAGGTTTCTTCCTTAAACTAATGGCCTGGCCTCCCTTCATTATAAACTGTTAATCCAATTGTACTGGCTGTTTTGTGTGTCAATATAAGCTGGAGTAGTCAGAGGGAAAGGAGCCTCAGTTGAGCAAATGCCTCCATGAAATCCAGCGATAATATGTTTTTCCAATTAGTGATTAATGGGGGAGGGCCCAACCCACTGTGGGTAGTGCCATGCCTGAACTGCTTTCTACAAGAAAGCAGGTGAGAGGATTAGTCAAACTGACTCCGTGACAGGCTTCAAATTGGCAGTTCAGGAAACTGGGCCTAAGTTTCTGTTTCCCAGAACTGGGCAAGTCTCCACAAATCAGCTACTGGAAACAAACACAGGCCAAGGCAGCCAATCAGAAGCTGCCCAACCTCCTGGCCTGAGGCAAAAGCAGTAAGTCAGCAACAGTTTCCAACCCCCAACCCAAAACAGTCTCTGGGCACCCCCAGCAATGGTTCTGGAATGTCCTCAGAGCCCTAGCCAAACACAAAGATACCCATACACTTAGAGACTGAGTTAACCAATCAACATAAAGGTCACCTAACCCTCCCTGGAATTCCCATAATCTGCTTTAAATTGAGCCTTCAAGCTTACCTGGGTGTCTCCATCTTGGTAAATATAGACCCCTTCATGCTGGACTTCTGCAAAATAAAACACTCTTTGCTTTTGCATGCTATTTGAGTCTGGGGTATCATTCTTTGGTGAATCACAGACCCTTACATTTGGAGGCTTGTCCGGGATTCACTAAAGACCCCTAACCCAGCTGGGCGTGGCGGCGCACGCCCTTAATCCCAGCGCTCAGGAGGCAGAGGCAGGCGGATTTCTGAGTTCAAGGCCAGACTGGTCTACAAAGTGAGTTCCAGGACAGTCAAGGCTATACAGAGAAACCCTGTCTTGAAAAACAAAACAAACAAACAAACAAAAACCAAACCTAAAAAAAGACCCCTGACCCAAATAATTGAGTTTTTCCAATCAGTAAGTTTGGGTGAAGTCCTCCTTCTGTTCCTGCCCCTGCCACCACTTCCTCTGCCAAGTTGAGTTCTTTTCCTCTGGCAAAGAAAGGAGAAGCTCCTTACTGACTCCCCTGACTCAACTTGGAGTCCACATCACACTCAAGCTCATACTTCCCAGAGAGTTGACTTACCCTCCAGGCTACAGGAACCCCAGATGCTTAGGTCAGACAGTCATGATATATGTGCCACTTGCCAGTTCTGATATTTACAATTGGAAGTTGCAGAAACCCCTATTTTCAGAAAGACCATTAGTTATCACAGGTCTTCTAGATTCAATCATGCTGACTCACCAGCCCACCTGGGACGACTGTCAGCAACTGCTCCAGGTCCTCTTCATGACAGAGACAGATCACAGGAGCCACCCGAAAATTGGTTCCAGAAGTGAATGGGCTGCCCAACCATGTCCAAGCTGATATCGATGAAGTCTTTCCTTTGACTTGACCTGACTGGGATTTTAACACTGCTGAAGGTAGGGAGTGGCTCTGGGTCTACCACCAGATTCTGATGAGAGGCCAAGCAATGTAGGGAAAGAATGAGAGCCTTGGGGAATATCTAGAAAGACTTTTTAAAGCCTATAGGACCTACACTCCCTTTGATCCAGAAGCCAGAGAGCACCAGTCAGCTCCTTTGTTAACAAAGCTGCCCTAACATCCATAAGAAGCTTCAACACCTGGACAGCTTTCCAAGTAAGCAACTGACTGCATTAGATGCCATAGCTGAGAAGGTTTTCAACAACCTGGAGATCCATGAGGATCAACAGACCAGAGGACTGGCAGAAGTGCTACTCACCATCATGAGCCACAGCTGTCCTGGTGAGAGCTGAAAAACTAGCTCATGGAAGGGCCAAAGGTAAACCAGCTCCCACTGGAGGAAAAAAACCCATCCCCCATCAGAAAGGGACCAATGTGCCTATTGCAAGGGAAAAGGCCATTAGAAGCATGAGTGCCCTAAGAAACGTCAAAGTGAGGGTCCAAAGGTTCTAAATTAGAAAAACTTAGATGACTGAGGATTCCCAGGCTCAACCCCACTCTAAGAGCCCTGGATAACCATATAAGTGGAGGGGAAGCCATAGACTTTCTGGTGGACACAACATTCTGTTTTGAAACAACCACTAGAGCCATTGTCAAGTCAAAACACATGGGTACAAGTGGCAATGGGCACTAGGCCCTATCCATGGACTACCCAAAGAAAGGTGGACTTGGGAGTGCAACGGGTATGCTCATCTCTGAATGCCCATACCTATGCTGGGAAAAGGGCTCCTCGCCAAAATGGAAGCCCAAATCCATTTAGGTTCAGAGAGAGAAGTACCAGATAAGAACGCCCCTCCCATTCATGTTCTGAAATAGGTACTAGAAAAAAAATACAAATTGTTCCCTCAACTCCCATCTCCAAGCCAGATATTTCTGGCAGAAGTCCCTGAGGTCTGGGCAGATAAAAAATCCAGTGAGACTTGCTTGTCATTGGGTCCCGGTTCTAGTCCACTTAAAGTCTAGGGCCATTGTAGCCTAAGTCAGGCAATATTAAATGCCCAAAAAAGTCAGAATGGAGACCACCCTGCCTATTAACTGGCTCTGGGAAGCAGGGGTCCTGATTCCTTGCCAGTCAGCATGAACCCCCCCCTCCAGTCAATAATCCCCATTCCAATGACTATACCTGTGCAGGATTTAAGGGAGGTAAATAAGTGGGTGGAGAATATCCATCCCATGGTTCTAAACACATACACCCTGCTAAGCTGCCTCCCTCCAAACCACACTAGGTATACTGTGCTCAGCCTGAAAGATGCTGCCTTGAGCCTGCCTCTGGCACCCAAAAGCTAGTCTCTATTTGCCTTCAAATGGTAAGATTTGGAGAGAGGCTTTAATGGATAACTGACTTGGACATGCCTGCCTCAAGTATTCAATAACTCACCCACCATCTTTGATGAGGACTTTGTTGAGTACTGGTGAGTCTGCTCCCCAAATTAACCTTACTTCAATGCATAGATGACATTTTGATTGTGCCCCAGACTTGGAGACACGCCAGGAGACCGCACAAGACCTAATACAGGAACAGAGTCAACTTGGCTACCAAGTGTCTTTTTAAAGTCCCAGCTTTGTCAACTTGAGGTCACCTGCCCAAGGGGGTGCCAGTGCATGCTGTGGAATGCCTGGAAACAATCTGTCCTTAGCTTCCCAGTTCCATCAATTGGAAGGCAAGTACAGGAACTTCTGCAATCGGCCAGGTTTTGTAGACTCTGAGTGCCAGTGGTCACTGATAGTCAAACCATTATATGAGGCCACCAGGGGGCCAAAAAGATAAAATAAAATGGAGCCGTAAGATGGATCTAGCTTTTAAGAGTTTAAGAAAAGCCTTATTGGAGGCACTGGCCCTGGCCCTCCCAGGATTCACAAACCTTTTCAGGTGTATGTGGATGAGAGAAAAGGGATGAGTAAGAGAGTGCTCACCCAAACTTTGGGACCATGAAGAAGACCTGTGGCTTATTCATCTAAAAAGCTGGATCTGGTGGCCCAAGGATGCCCAGCCTGCCTCCAGATGATAGCTGCCACTGCTATGCTGGCCAAGGCTGCTGACAAAATAACCATGGGGCAGGAACTTGTTATCACCACCGCCCATGCTATTGAGAGGACCCTCAAGAATCTACCTAGCCTATAACTGTCCAACGCCAGACTGGTGCACTTTCAAGGTTCTATCTTTTTAATCTCCCTTACATAAGATCTAACCCATCATCTGCCATAGACCTAGCCACCCTGCTACCTGACCCATCCTCAGATGTGCAGCATGATTGCCCTATAGTTCTGGGGCACATCCTGAACATCATGCCAGATTGGACTGGCATACTGTGGCCAGCCACAGAATGTATCTACTTCATAGACAGGGGAAGCTTCATCCAGAATGGAACCAGGTATGCAGGAGTAGTGGTAGTAGGCAAGGACCCTGTTTTTTGGGCAACTGCTTTGCAGCCAGGAACTTAAGCCCAGAAAGCTGAGCTAAAGGCTCTTGCCCAGGCTTTAAAACTGCCAAAAAGAGCCATAGCTAACATCTACACTAACAGCAGATATGCCTTTGCTATGGTTTGTATACATGGGCTCATATACCAAGAGAAGGGATTATTGACTGCTGAAGGGAAAGCTATCACAAATAAGTAAGAAAGACTTCCTTTATTAGAGGCATTATGGCTTTCTCTCAAAGTGTCCATAATTCATTGCCCCAGGCATCAGAAAAGGACATCAGAAATAGCCCAAGGAATCAGACTAGCTGATAAAGCCACAAGGAAGACTGCCACAAGCTTCCACTGCCAACATCCTGGTAGCTTTGCCACCCACCATGCTCCCAGCCATACCTGAATATACTGCTGAAGACAAACAAGATAAAGCAAAATAACAAAGAATTTACAGAAGAGACAGATTTTTGCTGACCTCTGAAGCCACACTAGCCTACTTAAGGAGTTTGCTAAGCAACTCATCCATCATATTCATCAAGCTTCATACCTGGCCACCGAAAACTGAAGAAATGCAAGACACAAAATATTTTACTTAGGACACTTGGTTGATCAGGTAATCTCCCATTGTCCCACCTGCCACTCTGTGAACTTGAGACTCAGTCAAGGAGATACTCCAGGAACCAGAATCAGGGGCCAATTGAAAAACATACTATACAAAAATAAAACCAAAAAACATGAGTGTAAGTATCTGCTAGTTTTTATAGATACCTTTTCAGAATGGGTAGAAGCCTACTCTAAAAGGAGACTGACAACATAGTGGCAAAGCGGCTTCTGGAAGACATCATACCCAGGTTAGGTTTGCCTACCCTGCTTGGGTCTGACAGTGGACCAGCATGCATCTCTCAGGTAACTCAATCTCTAGCACAGGTACTGGGTACCAGTTGGAAATTTCATTGTTCATACAGACCTCAGAGTTCAGGACAGGTAGAGAGGATTAATCAAACCCTGAAGGAGGCCTTGACCAAATTAATCCTTGAAAATGGAGGTAATTGTGTGTCTCTCTTACCTTATGCCTTATATAGGACCTACACCTCCTACATTTTGGATCTCACCCACTTTGAGGCCCTCGCCTATGCTGCCTAACTTCCAGTCTGACATCTTGGCTAAGTATGACCAGCACTCTCAGGATCAGAGCCAGTGAACCAAATATAGAGGTCCAAAGTCCTTTTTGTGTAGGGCATAAAGATGTGAATCTGCTGGGTGGATAAACTGGAAGCCCCCTATCAAAGATGACCTCATCACTGAGACCCAGTTTGGGCATGCACAGACAGTGGGAGCCAAGTTCTGCATAAGAAAGGACACCAAGCCCTCCTAGGAGAGAGACTTGGGACTTGTCTTGAGCCCCCTTACTCTCTGAGTACCCCCAGGGGGAAACAATGCAACAACAACCTTGTCATCAAGTTCACAGCAGCTGGCCAGAAGGCTGATTGGACTGTTGGTAAGACTTTACTTCTCAAGCTATGATCTGGGATCTCCCATTTACTGTCCAACTGCTCCAACATAACCTCTCGGGACCCATGGTCCCCTTAGGCTCCAATAAGGGATTAGTAAAGCCAAACCAACCACCCCCACAACCTCTGCCTCTGCCCTCCCTTATCACAACCCACCATCCTCTCACCCCTGCAAAGTGTCATTTCATCAAACCAATTGCTTCTTAAAACAGTTCCACCTCCTGCGTTACCTACTCCATTACCCAAGTCAGAACTCCTGCAATTATTAAAAGCCACTCTTCAGGTTCTTTTTTTTTTTTTCCTGCCTCCCGAGTGCTGGGATTAAAGGCATGTGCCGCCGCCACTCAGCCACTTTTCAGGTTCTTAATGCCTCCTGTCCAGACTTAACACAGGACTGTTGGTTATGCTTAAATGCTCAGTTCCCCTAGTATGAAAAAAGAGCTATCTCTAGAGACTATTCACAGATGGTACTCAATGTAGATGGCAGAAATCAGATAAAAGTAATCTTACTCTAAAACCAATAATGGAACAAGAGCTCTGCGTTGGAAATAAGGTAACCTCAGCCTATTCCCACCTCTGCAACTGCCCTGCTACCCCTACCATTACAGGATATATGCTGCCCCCAGAGAACGTTTGGTGGGCTTGTGCCTTAGTGCTTACTCCACGTATTTATAGCTTGGTTGTAAATATGACTGGGAAACCCCTATATTCTGGACTTCTGCAGAATAAAATGCTCTTTGCTTTTGCATTCTATTTGAGTGTAGGGTACCACACTTTGGCAAATCACTGACCCTCAACACAGGCTGAGCAAGCCACAGCGAGCAAGACAGTGATGAGCAGCACCCATCCATGCCTCTGCATCAGCTCCTGCCTACAGGTTCCAGCCCTGCTTGAGTTCCTGTTCTGACTTTCTCCAATAATGGACTATGATCTGGAAGTATAAACCAAATAAGCCCTTTCTTCTCCAGCTTGCTCCTTGGTCATGATATTTTTTTTCACAACAATAGAAAAACCCTAAGACACAAATACATCCTTCCTCCCAAAATTGGTTTGGCCATGGTGGTTTATCACAATGATAAAATGAATGTGAAATACGAGAGTAGCCCAGGCTGGCCTCAGACTTGCTAGTAGCTAAAGATGACCTTGAACTTCTGATCTTCCTGCCTCCAACTTCCTGGAGACAGGTCTATGCCACCATGACTGGTTTTATGAAGTGTTGGAGATGCAACACAGGGCTTCCTGCCTGGGAGGCAACCCCTCTACTGCCAGAAGCCATGTAGGAGAGGCTAAAAACTAGCAGGTAATCTTCCTGAGATGGTTTCATTATGAACTGTAAAATCACAATAGACGAGCCCTTCTATATATATATAACAATCTCTAGGTATTATCCCACCATATGAGGCAGATTTTTGCAGATCAACAAAGATGTGTTGTCGTGTAGTGATGGCGTATAGACAAATAAATGATTTCCTAGGTCTTAATAATGATCCTATAAGAATTCCTAACATCATACTAGTAATTATTAAGACCTTTATAATAAGACTGCTATTATAAGTCCTCTCTGATATGAGAACTGCAATTAGAACTCTGCCAGTCTTCAAATGTTGGGAGTCAATTACTTCTGAGATAGAAAACAGGTATTTACAACTTAGAACACAGTCCAAAAGGTTGCAAAACAATTGACCATAGGTCATAAAAGAAAACTAATGATTTGGTGTGGGTTCAAGAACAGCAGATAAAATATTGACTGGGTTTTTTACACAAAACTTCAATATTAACTTAGTAACAAAAATTGTGAGTTATAACTTTCAAGGAACCTGTGGAGCTAGTTACAGATAATGAATGTCTAGTCTTAATGGAAACATATCTCTATTGTAATCTACTTATTCAATTTATGATTTGAATTTATATGGTGAACTTTTCACCATGTGGTCATGTATTCTGAAAGATGTATAAGTACTGAGGACAAAGAGCAGAGAGAGGATTTTTTTAGAGAATTTTTGGAAAAGAGAAAATTGTTGGAGAAGAATTTAGAAATAAAATTAAGATTACTTTTCAAAATGTCCCCTTTCCTTCCTTTCACTAGCAAACTGGGAGTTGTATGAACTCCCAGTCTGAGCTGAATTCCTGTGGAGATAAGAACAAAGCCCACTTTACTCAGTCCCCTGTTGTTTTATGATGAAGTGCTAAAGGCCAGAGTTTCAGGCAGTTTCTGGCCTCAGAGGAACTGAGATAGATGGGCCAGCTACCACTGTAAAGTAACAAAATCAAAATAGGTAAACATTATTGTTATAATTAAAGCAACCCTAATAGAGAGAACAAGAACACTAGAGCTAGCCTATGGCACACTACCAGTTGATCCCCAGTATCTGAACAAACTTTAGAATCTGTTGGCATCTACAACCTAGTAATATATACTACTAATAAAAACACATTTCCTGAGCATCGGCTAGAGACGTCTTGGTTCCAGGATTCCACCAAAGGTAGTCTGCACAGGTGAGAGTGTGGACTACTGAAGCTAACAGCTTCTGGGACAGGCAGGAGCCACAAAGCTTCTGAGGCAGCCCCCATTTCTGGCGCCAGACATCCGGGCACCGTCATGGCCAGAGGATAGGTGTCTGCCTGGCCCAGGAGGCCTTTACAGGAGCACCTGGGGGAGCCATCTTTGTTCCCGGATCCCTCCGAGACTAGTCTGTGCAGGTGAGAGTGTGGACTACAGAAGCTATAAGCTTCTGTGACAGGTTGAAGCAACACAGCTTCTGGGACAGGTCCTGTTTTGGGCCTTCATCTTTGGCCAGGAGGGAAGGCCGAAAACCAGATATCTGTGCACCTTCCCTGTAAAAGGATAGCTTGCCTGCAGAGAGTGCTCTGACCACTGAAACTCAGAGGAGAGAGCTAGTCTCCCAGGTCTGCTGATAGAGGCTAACAAAATCACAAGAGGAACAATCTCTAAACAGAGACAATTGTAACAACTAACTCCAGAGATTACCAGATGGCAAAAAGCAAACGTAAGAATCTTACTAACAGAAACCAAGACCATTCACCATCATCAGAACCCAGCACTCCAACTTCACCCAGTCTAGGACACCCGAACACACCCAAAAACCTAGACCCGGATTTAAAAGCATATCTCATGATGATGGTAGAGGACATCAAATTGGACTTTAATAACTCACTTAAAGAAATACAGGAGAACACAGCTAAACACGTAGACGACCTTAAAGAGGAAGCACAAAAATCCCTTAAAGAATTGCAGGAAAACACAAACAAACAGGTGATGGAATTGAATAAAACTATCCAAGACCTAAAAAGGGAAGGAGACACAATAAAGAAAACTCAAAGTGAGGCGATGCTGGAGATAGAAACCCTAGGAAAGAAATGTGAAACCATAGATGCCAGCATCAGCAACAGAATACAAGAGATGGAAGAGAGAATCTCAGGTGCAGAAGATTCCATAGAGAACATCAGCACAACAATCAAAGAAAATGGAAAATGCAAAAAGATCCTAACTCAAAACATCCAGGAAATCCAGGACACAATGAGAAGACCAAACCTACGAATAATAGGACTAGATGAGAATGAAGATTTTCATCTCAAAGGACCAGCAAATATCTTCAACAAAATTATTGAAGAAAACTTCCCAAACCTAAAGAAAGACATGCCCATGAACATACAAGAAGCCTACAGAACTCCAAATAGACTGGACCAGAAAAGAAATTCCTCCCGACACATAATAATCAGAACAAAAAATGCACTAAATAAAGATAGAATATTAAAAGCAGTAAGGGAGAAAGGTCAAGTAACATATAAAGGCAGGCCTATCAGAATTACACCAGACTTTTCACCAGAGACTATGAAAGCCAGAAGATCCTGGACAGATGTTATACAGACACTAAGAGAACACAAATGCCAACCCAAGCTACTATACCCAGCCAAACTTTCAATTACCTTAGATGGAGAAACAAAAGTATTCCACAACAGAACCAAATTCACACATTATCTTTCCATGAATCCCACCCTTCAAAGGATAATAACAGAAAAAAACCAATACAAGGACGGAAACCATGTCAAGAAAAAGCAAGAAGGTAATCCCTCAACAAACCTAAAAGAAGACAGCCACAAGAACAGAATGCCAACTTTAACAACAACAACAACAAAAAATAGGAAGCAACAATTACTTTTCCTTAATATCTCTTAATATCAATGGACTCAACTCCCCAAATAAAAAGACATAGACTAACATACTGGCTACACAAACAGGAACCAACATTTTGCTGCTTACAGGAAACACATCTCGGGGAAAAAAGATAGACACTACCTCAGAATGAAATGCTGGAAAACAATTTTCCAAGCAAATGGTTTGAAGAAACAAGCTGGAGTAGCCATTCTAATATCTAACAAAATCGACTTCCAACCCAAAGTCATCAAAAAAGACAAGGAGGGGCACTTCATACTCATCAAAGGTAAAATCTTCCAAGAGGAACTAACTCTCAATTCTGAATATCTATGCTCCAAATATAAGGGCAGCCACATTCATTAACGAAACTTTAGTAAAGCTCACAGCACACATTGTACCTCACACAATAATAGTGGGAGACTTCAACTCACCACTTTCACCAATGGACAGATCATAGAAAGAGAAACTAAACAGGGACACAGTAAAACTAACAGAAGTTATGAAACAAATGGATCTGACAGATATCTACAGAACATTTTATCCTAAAACAAAAGGATATACTTTCTTCTCAGCACCTCATGGTACCTTCTCCAAAACTGACCACATAATTGGTCACAAAACAAGCCTCAACAGATACAAAAATATTGAAATTGTCCCATGCATCCTATCAGATCACCATGGACTAAGGCTGATCTTCAATAACAAAATAAATAATATGAAGCCAACATTCACATGGAAACTGAACAAGACTCTTCTCAATGATACCTTGGTCAAGGAAGGAATAAAGAAAGAAATTAAGGACTTTTTGGAGTTTAATGAAAATGAAGCCATAACATACCCAAACTTATGGGACACAATGAAAGCATTTCTAAGAGGAAAACTCATAGCTCTGAGTGCCTCCAAAAAGAAACTAGAGAGAGCACACATGTACTGGCTAGTTTTGTGTCAACTTGACACAGCTGGAGTTACCACAGAGAAAGGAGCTTCAGTTGAGGAAATGCCTCCATGAGATCCAACTGTAAGGCATTTTCTCAATTAGTGATCAAGGGGGAAAGGCCCCTTGTAGGTGGGACCATCTCTGGGCTGGTAGTCTTGGTCTTATAAGAGAGCAGGCTGAGCAAGCAAGGAGAGGCAAGCCAGTAAAGAACATCCCTCTATGGCCTCTGCATCAGCTCCTGCTCCCTGACCTGCTTGAGTTCCAGTCCTGACTTCCTTTGGTGATGAACAGCAGTATGGAAGTGTAAGCCATATAAATCCTTTCCTCCCCAACTTGCTTCTTGGTCATGATGTTTGTGCAGGAATAGAAACCCTGACTAAGACAACACATTAGCAGCTTGACAACACACCTAAAAGCTCTAGAACAAAAGGAAGCAAATTCACCCAAGAGGAGTAGAAGGCAGGAAATAATCAAACTCAGGGGTGAAATCAACCAAGTGGAAACAAGAAGAACTATTCAAAGAATCAACCAAACGAGGAGCTGGTTCTTTGAGAAAATCAACAAGATAGATAAACACTTAGCCAGACTCACTAGAGGGGACAGGGAAAGCATCCTAATTAACAAAATCAGAAATGAAAAGGGAAACATAACAACAGATCCTGAAGAAATCCAAAACACCATCAGATCCTTCTACAAAAGGCTATACTCAACAAAACTGGAAAACCTGGATGAAATGGAGAAGTTTCTAGACAGATACCAGGTACCAAAGCTAAATCAAGATCAGGTTAATGATCTCAACAGTCCTATATCCCCTAAAGAAATAGAAGCAGTCATTAATAGTCTCCCAACCAAAAAAAGCCTAGGACCAGATGGGTTTAATGCAGAGTTCTATCAGACCTTCAAAGAAGATCTAATCCCAGTTCTTCACAAACTATTCCACAAAATAGAAACAGAAGGTACTCTACCCAACTCATTCTATGAAGCCACAATTACTCTGATACCTAAACCACAAAAAGACCCAACAAAGATAGAGAACTCCAGACCAATTTCCCTTATGAATATCGATGCAAAAATCCTCAATAAAGTTCTCCCTAACCAAATCCAAGAACACATCAAAACAGTCATCCATCCTGACCAAGGAGGTTTCATCCCAGGGATGCAGGGATGGTTCAATATACAGAAATCCATCAACGTAATCCAGTATATAAACAAACTCAAGGACAAAAACCACATGATCATCTCATTAGTTGGGGAGAAAGCATTCGACAAGATCCAACACCCATTCGTGATAAAAGTCTTGGAAAGATCAGGAATTCAAGGCCCATACCTAACCATGATAAAAGCAATCTACAGCAAACCAGTAACCAACATCAAAGTAAATGGTGAGAAGCTGGAAGCAATCCCACTAAAATCAGGTACTAGACAAGGCTGTCCACTCTCTCCCTACCTATTCAACATTGTACTTGAAGTCCTAGCCAGAGCAATTAGACAACTAAAGGAGATCAAGGGGATACAAATTGGAAAGGAAGAAGTCAATATATCACCTTTTGCAGGTGATATGATAGTATATATAAGTGACCCTAAAAATTCCACCAGAGAACTCCTAAATCTGATAAACAGATTCAGTGAAGTAGCTGGATATAAAATTAACTCAAACAAGTCAATGGCCTTTCTGTACACAAAGGATAAACAGGCTAAGAAAGAAACAGGGAAATAACACTCTTCTCAATAGTCACAAATAATATAAAATACCTTGGTGTGACTCTAAGGAAGTTAAAGATCTGTATGATAAGAACTTCAAGTCTCTGAAGAAAGAAATTAAAGATCTCAGAAGATGGAAAGATCTCCCATGCTCATGGATTGGCAGGATCAACATTGTAAAAATGGCTATCTTGCCAAAAGCAATCTACAGATTCAATGCAATCCCCATAAAAATTCCAACTCAATTCTTCAACGAATTAGAAAGAGCAATCTGCAAATTCATCTGGAATAACTAATAACCTAGGATAGCAAAAACTCTTCTCAAGGATAAAAGAACCTCTGGTGGAATCACCATGCCTGACCTAAAGCTATAGTACAGAGCAATTGTGATAAAAACTGCATGGTACTGGTATAGCGACAGACAAGTAGACCAATGGAACAGAATTCAAAACCCAGAGATGAACCCACACACCTATGGACACTTGATCTTTGACAAGGGTAGCTAAAATGATTCCAGTGGAAAAAAGACAGCATTTTCAACAAATGGTGCTGACACAACTGGCGGTTATCATGTAGAAGAATGCGAATTGATCCATTCCTATCTCCTTGTACTAAGGTCAAATTTAAGTGGATTAAGGAACTCCACATAAAACCAGAGACACTGAAACTTATAGAGGAGAAAGAAGGGAAAGGCCTCGAAAATATGGGTACAGGGGAAAAGTTCCTGAATAGAACAGCCATGGCTTGTGCAGTAAGATGGAGAATCAATAAATGGGACCTCATAAAGTTGCAAAGCTTCTGCAAGGCAAAAGACACCGTCAACAAGACAAAAAGACCACCAACATATTGGGAAAGAATCTTTACCTCTTCTAAATCAGATAGGGGACTGATATCCCATATATATAAAGAACTCAAGAAGGTGGGCTTCAGAAAATCAAATAACCCCATTAAAAAATGGGGCTCAGAGCTAAACAAAGAATTCTCACCTGAGGAATACCGAATGGCTGAGAAGCACCTGAAAAAATGTTCAACATCCTTAATCATCAGGGAAATGCAAATCAAAACAACCCTGAGATTTCACCTCTCACCAGTCAGAATGGCTAAGATCAAAAACTCAGGTGACAGCAGATGCTGGTGAGGATGTGGAGAAAGGGGAACACTCCTCCATTGTTGGTGGATTGCAAGCTTGTACAACCACTCTGGAAATCAGTCTGGCGGTTCCTCAGAAAATTGGACATAGTACTACCGGAGGATCCCGCAATACCTCTCCTGGGCATATATCCAGAAGGTGTTCCAACCGGTAAGAAGGACACATGCTCCACTATGTTCATAGCAGCCTTATTTATAATAGCCAGAAGCTGGAAAGAACCCAGATACCCCTCAACAGAGAAATGGATACAGAAAATGTGGTACATTTACACAATGGAGTACTACTCAGCTATTAAAAAGAATGAATTTATGAAATTCCTAGGCAAATGGATGGACCTGGAGGGTATCATCCTGAGTGAGGTAACCCAATCACAAAGGAACTCACCTAATATATACTCACTGATAAGTGGATATTAGCCCAGAAATTAGGATACCCAAGATATAAGATACAATTTGCTAAATGCATGAAACTCAAGAAGAACGAAGACCAAAGTGTGGACTCTTTGTCCCTTCTTATAATTGGGAACAAAACACCCATGGAAGGAGTTACAGAGACAAAGTTTGGAGCTGTGACGAAAGGATGGACCATCTAGAGACTGCCGTATCTGGGGATCCATCCCATAATCAGCTTCCAAACGCTGACACCATTGCACACACTAGCAAGATTTTGCTGAAAGGACCTATATAGAGCTCTCTCTTGTGAGACTATGCCAGGGCCTAGCAAACACAAAAGTGGATGCTCACAGTCAGCTATTGGATGGATCACAGGGCCCCCAATTGAGGATCTAGAAAAAGTACCCAAGGAGCTAAAGGGATTTGCAATCCTATAAGTGGAACTACAACATGAACTAACCAGTAGCCCCCCACCCACCCAGAGCTCTTGACTCTAGCTGCATATGTATCAAAAGATGACCTAGTCGGCCATCAGTGGAAAGAGAGGCCCATTGGTCGTGCAAACTTTATATGCCTCAGTACAGGGGAACGACAGGGCCAAGAAGTGGGAGTGGGTGGGTTGGGAGTTGGTGGGGGAGTTTGTGGGGGACCTTTGGGATAGCACTGGAAATGTAAATGAAATAAATACCCAATTTTAAAAAAAAAGAAGAAAGAAAGAAAGCAAAAAACAAAACAAAACAAAAAAAAAAACAAAAAACAAAAACCACATTTCCCCTTACCCAGAAGTTTCTGTTAGAAATCTTTCCTTTACAAAAAGTTGCTATCAGGCCTGGTTGGGAGGGGACACACACACACACACAAGTCTGAGTTCATGGCCAGCCTGGGCAACCTACTAAGATTCTGTCTAAAAATAAATATGAAAAGGACTCAGAGATACAGCACCTGCCTAGAATCTTCCTAGCACCTTCCTGCCTAGAACACACAAGGTGCTAGGTTCAGTTCACAGTACCACAAAAACAAAGCAAAGTAAGTCCTTACAAACGAGTACAGAAATGAAAGTGTTTACTGCAGCATGTTGACCTTCCTTTCCTTTTTAATGGTAGTGAAAATAAAACCTGTGAATGAAGTGTAAGTTGATTAGTGATGAAGTCATTTGCGTAAGTTTTGGTTCATCCACATCACATGGAAAATTATCAAGCAATTTTTAAGTGAACTTGAACTAAGTAAGTGGTCTGAGAAATTTCTTTAAGTGCCTTGATAAATACTTATATCCAGAGTTGGGGAGATAGCTTAGTGAATAAGAGTGATTGTTGTGCAAGTACGAGGACCTGAGTTCAAATCCCCCCAGCACTTACATAAAGAGCCAGGCTATGGCTGTGTGAGACTTTATAGTACTATAGAAGATTGCTGGGACTTGCTGGCTACCAGTCTAGCTCCAGGCTTAGTGAGAAAACCTGACTCAAGAGGATAAGGTGGAGAGTGATAGAGTAGTACACCCAGCTTCTTCCATTACCCTCTGTGCAGATGCACAGGCACACATAACTCCCCCATGCTCACACACACACACAGAGAGAGAGAGAGAGAGAGACAGAGAGAGAGAGAGAGACAGAGAGAGAGATTGTGAGATGGCAGTAGTTTGCTGCCAAACCTAGCAGTTTGAGATTGACATGTGCACTGTGTCACAAACATAACATCACAACACACACACACACAGAGTGGGAAGCAGAAACAGAGATAGACAGACTGTAAGGTAACTTTAAAATTTTTACTAGAATGCCATAGATTGATAATAATGTGAAGAGTAGCATTATGAAAATAAATAACAGAAAAAGAAAGCTGGAAATGGTGCCCCATGCCTGTCATGGAGCACTCCAAGAGGTGGTATCAAGAAGTCATTCTAGGCTATACAATGAGTTCAAGGGCAGCGGGAGCTAGCCGAGACCCTGTCTTGGAAAAAAAGACAAAATACCATTCTTCCCATAAATACTAACTCCTAAGCTAGGTGTAATTGTTCTACACCTTAAACCCAGGATGTGTGAGCTTGAGACAAGAGGGCTGACAAGAGGTGGAGCCAGCCTGGGCTATAGCTTAAGACTCTCTATTGATTTCTAAGAATCTCAAAAGCAAAACCAAAAAAAAATTTTACAAAAATCATATAATGTTTTCAAGTATTGATGTCAATAGAAAAAAGACATCTGGCTCCTCTATGCAATCATGGCCCTTTCTACACATTTGGTTTTGGTTTTGGGGTTATTATTATTATTATTATAGATTTATTTTTAAAGATTTACAAGCCCTGCCCCCTGCAACCCTCCATGCCTGCGGCAGTCAGGAGAGTTCAACCTGAGGAGAGCAGGAAAGCCAATCCTGCCCCTCACTGGCTACAGTAATAAAAAAAGGCCCTGCACCTCCCCTGGGCAGCACATTAGAGCTGAGGGGAGTTGGAGGGGCGTAGTTGGCCCTGCCCCTCATCTACCATGGGGTGGCTTTGGTAAGGGAGAGATGTCCCTCTACTGCCCACTCCTCACCACCTCTGGCAGGCTAGTGAGCTGGCACAGAGGTCATGAGAGTGGTAGAGCTGACCCTCCCCTGACTGGATGCAGAATTGGGTGATCTAGCTGGGACAGTGCTGGAGAGCTCGCCCTGGCAGTGTAGGTACAAGAGAACTGGTGGGCTGACCAACTCAGCTATCTCCCAGACCCAGATCCAGGGCGTTAAGTTAGCCCACCCCAACATCTATCTTATCTATGATCTGCTGGAGCTCTTGAAAGAGTCAGTCCTGCAGATCCTAAACTTTTTGGTCTCCATGACACAGAGCAACAACAATATATTTGCGAGGAGTCACAGTAAGGATATAGTATAGATAGTGTAGATAGTATAGATAGTATAGATAGTGTAGCAGAAAACAGAGGCCTCAAAACAGACCAATGACTCATTGCGACAAACATTTGCAAGAAAAGATGTGTAGACAAAAGGGTATACTGTGGGACACAATGTGACATACTACAGCTTTCACAAGATTTTTTTCTATCTTATTTTCTTTTGCAGGAGGAGATTGCAAGGGCAGAGGGAAGATATGAAGGGAAGAGAAGATTTGTAGAATTGGGGCTCATGATGTGAAATTCACAAAGAGTCAAAAAAAGGTTTTTTAAAGATTTATATCTTTATTTATTTTATGTAAATGAGTGCTTTATCTGCATATAGAGCCTGCAAACCATAAGAGGGCATTGGATTCCATTAGAACTGATTCTGAGCCACCATCTCATGGCTGCTGGGAATTGACTCAATACCTCTGGAAGAGCAACCAGTGCTCTTAAGAGCTGAACTATCTCTCCAGGCACATTTTTAAAATAACTTTTTGTTTGTTTGTATTTTTGAGACAAAGTTTCTCTGTGTTGCCCTGGCTGTCCTAGAACTCATTCTGTGCATCAGGCTGGCCTTGAACTCAGAGATCTGCCTGCATCTGCCTCTCAAGTGCTGCAATTAAAGGCATGTGCCACCAGAACCCAGGAAAGGTTTACTGGTTTATTTGTATGTGTATGTGTATTTTGCCTGCATGTATATCTGTGTTCCACATGTACACACACCAGAAGAAAGTGTTGGATTGTAGTTACAGATGGTTTGTGAGCCACCGTGTGTTAGAAGTCAAACTCAGGACCTTTGTAAGAACAACAATGGCACTTAACCACTGTGGTGGTTTGAATATGTTTGGCCCATGGAAAATGGCACTATTAGAATGTATAGCCCTATTAGAGGAGGTGGGTAGAGCCTTGTTAGATGAAGTATGTCACTTTGTAGCAGGCTTTGAGGCTGCTATGCTCAAGTTCTGTAGAATGTGACCCTCCTCCTGGCTGCCTGTAGAAGACAGTCTCTTCCTGGATACATTTGGATCAAGAATTTGGATCAAGATGTAGATCTCTCGGCTCTTTGAGCACCATGTCTGCCTGCATGCTGCCATGGTTCCCACCATGATGATAATGGACTAAACATCTGAAATTGTAAGCCAGCCCCAGTTAAATGTTGTCCTTCATAAAATTTGCTTTGGTCATGATGTCTCTTCATAGCGATAAAACCCAAACTAAGATACTAAGATAACTACTGAACCATCTCTTTAGCCCGCATAGATTTATATACATATATGTGTGTGTGTGTGTGTGTGTATTTTATATATATATATATATATATATATATATATATATATATATATATATATAAAACAGATAATTATGAGCTGCCTTGTGAGTGCTGGAAGTTGAACCCTAGTTCTCTGCAAAAGCAGGAGTGCTCTCAAGCACCAGGCCAACTTTCCAGTCCCTCATAAGCATGCTTTAGACATCCTTTGGGATTTATTTTTGTCATTTTCGATTTGTGTGGAAAGACTCATGCACACACAGATGCAAGTAGGCCAGAAAAAAGAGATAGAATCACAGGTTATCATGAGCTCCTTAAAGTGGGTGCTTAGAACCAAACTCAGAACTAGGGCAAAAGCAGCCGCTGCTCTTAACGCCAGAGCATCTCTCCAGCTCCTAGATACCACGTTAGGAAGGAAGGAAGGAAGGAAGGAAGGACGGACGGACGGACGGACAAGCTGACAACTTAAACTTTTTAAACGTATATTTGGGTGGTATGCTCACACTATAGCATCTGTGTGAAGGTCAGAAGACAACTTGAAGGAATCAGTTCTCCCTTCCACTATGTGAGTCTCAGGCAGGTCATCAGGCTATATGTAAGTGTATTTACCTGCCAAGAGATCTCACACAGCCTAAAATGATATTTTGGTTTCTTATCCCAATGTATACAAATATCATCATTTTCATTTCCAGTTGATTTGTGTATTCATATGTGTGTGCACCTGTGTGTGAATACTGGGGAAGGAGGGACCAGAAACATGCGTTAGGTGTCTTTCTCAATTGTTCATGCTATGTTTTTGGAAAGATCTCTCATTGACCTGGAGCTCCTTGAGTTTTCTAGGCTGGCTGGTTGGCAAGACCCAAGGATTTGCTCCTCTGTATTTCCCTATTGCTGCTCCACAATAGGAAGTCCATGCCTAGGACTTCAGAGCTGGTCAAAATCCCAGAACTTCAGAGGTCATAAGCCCTAGGAGGGGGCCTGCTGCTGCTCTTTTACAAAATGGGTGTGTTGTCAAATTGCCTTCTAAATGTTTCTGTGTATGCATATATATTAGTCCTGCTCTTAGCCTCTTTCTGCAGCAGGCACCAGGTAATGCAGAGACCCCTGACTGATCAAGGTTGAGAATAAATGACTTTTGAATGCTTAACCCTGAATGAGACATCTATATCAATCTCACTGAGACTCAGGGAACATTGCAGAAGTGGTATCAGAAACAATGGAAGAACTGGAGGATGTGGAGGGCCACTGTGAAATGCTGTCTTCTGGATGTGGTGTGGTCATTGCACTCATGAACTCACCACAGGTATTGTTATGTTTTATAAAAAAGAAAAGGAAGAAAAAACCAGGAATATGTACAGTAAGGTGGAAAGGGGTGTCTTTGTGGGCCCATACTGAGGCATCCCTTTCCCCTGAGGGACCAGTCACTTGAACTATAGTATGGAAAAGAGCTTATTTAGGGCATGGGGAGGGGAGGGGAGGGAGTAGAGACAGAGAAAGGCAGAGAGAAGTGGGAGAGAAAGAGGGAGAAAGAGGGGGAGGAAGAGAGGAGGGGAGAGAGAGAGAGAGAGAGAGAGAGAGAGAGAGAGAGAGAGAGAGAGGCCAGCCAGCCATGGGGGGGGGGAGTTATGGGAAGAGAAGGGACAGAGAGAGTAAGAGAGTGAGGAGGAGGAGGAGGCGGCAAACAGCCCCTTTTATAGTGAGTCAGGCATACTTAGCTGTTGCCAGGTAACTATGGGGCAGAGCCTAGAAGGAATGCAAACGCGTATGGTTACTTGCACAAGACCTGTACAGGCTCAAGCCAAGATCAGCCGACATTCCCACAGGCAGCTAATTATACTCAGTGGATTATTTCTAAAAGAAAGGAGAAAAAAAAAGGAGGTGGAGAGTGTGAGGAAGGGGCATGTTGGAGTGTGTCTGAGGACTTTAGACAGATGCATTATATGTGTGTGTGAAATTGCCAGAGAATAAATAAAAGATTGTTTAAAGGGGAAAGGAAGAGAGAGAGAAGGAGAGAGGGAGAGAGAGGCAAGAGCCAGTGAAATAGCTTAGCAGGTAAACCAGCTGCCAACGCAGAGAACCTGTGTTCAATCACCAGGAACAAACAACAAACATGGTAAACAACAGAACCAATCCCTACAAGTTGCCCTCTGACCTCCATATGAGTACATGATGATATGTGGGTGTGCATGCATGCGCACGTGCGCATGCAAGAGCGCGCACACACACACACAGTCACACACAAACACACACACACATATGAATAAATACATGTAAATTTAAGTTGGGGGGCAGTGAGGCACATAATCTAGGCCAAGACTTGGAGTGCCCTCTATTGACAGACTCTCTGAATTGCAGTACTTGACACCTTGCCACCTGTGTCTTCCAACTTTGATCTGATCCTCCTGACTTCAGAATATGACCACACTCCCAGCTTTCCTGGCCCATCTCTGTCTGTCCCATTCCATTCTCCTCCAGCCACTGTCACTCATTTCTCCCATCCGTATCAGACTTGCTCAGATTCATTCATTCACTCAGTCTGACTCAGTGCGTGCTACTGAGTACTGAGGTTGTCTGAGAGTCATTTTGTCATGCTGGGACTTCTGAGTTTTTCAGTTTGCATTTAATCGATTCTGTACTTGGGCCTTAGTTTTTTACAACTGACCTTGAGCTGTGCACTTTACATATAGGGACTTGCAACAATGAATGTGAAACACTTGGCACACATGGTAGATGTTGCATATATGTTTACCTAACTAGTAAACTCCAGATTTGGGGCAGGGTAGGACGCTGACAAGCAGATTCTCAGTGAGCACGAATGACCACAGGAAGAGAGGCTGAGCAGGCACATATGACATCACTTACGTAGGTGCAAGGTCTTCTGTCTTCCAGGAAAGCTAACTCACACCCAGCCTGTTGGTCCTTCCTAGTCTGCAGAAAACAACCCTGTGGTCACACCCAACATAAAGTCCTGAGCCGCTCCCCAGTGTTTTAACACAGCCTGGGAAATATCCATTCCAGAGCCCTTCTTCACGTTCTCACAGAGGGCTTGGAATGTGTAAAACCCAATAGAGGTGGGTAGAATGTTGAGGTAGCCTTGCTTGTCATCTGGGTGTGACGCATCAGTTGTGTTTCTTTTAAAATCTTTTTGTTTTGTTTTGTTTTTGTTTTTGTTTTTTTTTTGCTTTTTGAGACAAGTTTTCTGTGTGTAGCCCTAGCTGTCCTGAACTCACTCTGCAGTCCAGGCTAGCCTCAAAGTTAGAGATCTGCCTACCTCTTCCTCCTGAGTGCATGGGTTAAAGGAGTGTGCTACAACCTCCTGTTTGGTTGTACTCTTTAACCCTTAGCATCTAAGACTATCCACACAAGATTGGGCCCATTAACCTCCTACCATGTAAATCAGGGAGCGTTCACAAGTCTCTGCCCCTCCCTAAAAATCTATAAACAGACAGTTCATGGTTGCTAGGAAAGTAGAGATATTTCCTTCAGTAGGCTAGCCACTGGTAAGGAAGCTTTTGCTGTCCATTTCCCCATGACAATGGACTGTACCTTTCTGGAACAGTAGGCCAAAATGAATCCTTCCTCACTGAATCTGTTCTCTCAGGGTGTTTCTAAGTCTGCAACAAGAAAGGAGCATGGTTTTTGGCATGAGAAGTGCCTCCATAGGCTCATGTGTTTGAACCCTTTGTCCCCTGCGGTTGGCTCTGTTTGGGAGTTTATGCAATCTCTAGGACATAGAGTCTCATTGAGGATTAAGATCATGCAGGGATTAAGGCACTGAAATCAAGCTTTGACACTTAGCCTTGACCCACTTCAAGGTCTTATTTCCTGTTCCCTGTGTGCTGTGGAGATGTGATATTTCAACTTTCTGCTGCCGTGCCTTCCCCACTTTTATGGACATCTAGCCTGCTTGAATGTTGTTTTTGTCATAGCGTTTTATCATAGACACACACACCAAAAAAAATAGAACAGTAATTAAGACACAGACTGAGCCATTTGCCCAAGCTCCGGACACTGGAATATCAGGAGGACACGTCTAAAACCAGAAGAAGAAAGAGTTCTGGTGTGTGTCCTCACTTCCAATCTCAGTCCTCACCCTGGTTGTGGAATATGGGTGATGTCAAGGATATCTTAGAGCCTCAGTTTCATCATCTGGGTAATAAATGTCAGCAAAGCCTCAGGAACATATTGTGAGAGTTAAAATGTACACACAAAAGGGAGGTGGGGTGTACTTCCATAGGTGTATTTCCATAGGTGAACAGGATTTCATGGGGGTCAGCTGCATTCCCTGCCTTATCTCCTCCTCATAGCCTTCCCCAGGTCCTCATTCACACTCATTCCCAGGCATCAAGCCAAACTTATCCAGCCATGTGCTCCAGTTTCCCTTCCACCGGCTGTTCCCCGGGTGCAGACAAAGAAAGCCCTGTCCCTAGCCACCCACCCCAGCAGGCCCGGCACACTCTATAAACTTGACTGTAAGTATCCACCCTCCCCCACCCACCATGTCACTATTATTGGACTTATTGGAGTCACAGCTTGGACCCTAAGATTGTCAGTTCCTAGATAAGCCAATTAAAATGGCCAAATTAAAAGGAAAGTGGGAGAGGGTAGATTTATTCAATGTTGACCACATTGGGAAGACAGACGAAGGGATACAATGATCCCCTTGCTCCCAAAGTCCATCTCTGGGATTCTCAAGAGGTTACAGTTTAAGTAGAGGCCACAGCTATTCATGCCTAAGCAGTCTCCCATCGAGGTGTGGTCCTGTCCACCACTGACCAGTCAGTGTCTCTTCTGTAAGAGGTTTAGAAATCATAAATGTCTTTCCAGTTGAAAGCCTCTCCTCTCGCCCTGGTTTTAGGCTCTTCTCTCCTCCAAACATAAGAGACCCAAGGGAATTCCAGTTTTGTGGGGATCCATTGTTGCCACAATCTAGCGATCTAAGCCAGGGCTGCAAGTGTCTCTGCAAACTGTCTCCAGTTCAGCTTAAACAGTCAGTCAGAACACCCAGTCTCCAGCCTCAGCCTTAGGCTTTTGAGAACACCCTACCTACTCTTTCCAGATCCTTAGCTCTGGCTCACTCCCAGCGCTTGGGAGGCAGAGGCAGGTGGAGTTCTGAGTTTGAGGCCAGCCTGGTCTACAAAGTGAGTTCCAGGACAGCCAGGGCTGTACAGAGAAACCCTGTCTCGAAGAAAAAAAAAAAAATCCCTTCACTCTAGGCTTGCAGCTTTAAATCCTGTCCCTCAAAGGAGCCTCTGGGGATGCACAGAAATCAAAGGATGGGATCTATAGAAGTGTAAGCGATGGGCTGGGCTTAATGAGAATGACATGGGAGGGTGTGAAAGGGGGATCTCAGTGGTATGACATCATGACCTCAACCAGTAACAACATCACTATGAGAACAGGGAGAATGTGAAAACATTTGATGTCAAAAGGTGGTATGGGGCTGGTGAGATGGCTCAGCAGGTACGAGCACCCGACTGCTCTTCCGAAGGTCCTGAGTTCAAATCCCAGCAACCACATGGTGGCTTACAACCATCCGTAATGACATCTGACGCCCTCTTCTGGTGTGTCTGAAGACAGCTACAGTGTACTTACATATAATAAATAAATAAATAAATAAATAAATAAAGGTGGTATGGTGGTAGACATCTGTAATTCCAACCCTTGAGGGGATGAAGCAGGAAGATCAGAAGTTCAAGGTCATTCTCAGGTCCATAGGCCAATCTTGGTTATCAACTTGACTACATCTGGAGTCAAACCCCAAACATCTGGGCACGCCTTCGAGGGATTTTCTTAACTGAATAGCTTCAGTTGGGAAGACCCATGCTAAATCGAGGCCACACATTCTGGTAGCAGAAGCCCACCAACTGTTTATAGGATCCCAAATGGTCAGCCCTTGAAGCATATACATACAAATAGCACCATACAGAATGAGCAGGTGAAGGGTTGTGGGTCCTGCGTCCGCTCTGCCACAGGACTCCTCAGGATGCCGGGAGTTTACCCCACAACATCCCTTGGAGGCTGTTGGGCCATAGGGAAGTCCTGGGACACCACTAAGGGGGCGGAGGAGCACAGTCTGAGATGTGGGACCGCCAGAGCCATGGAGTTCCCAGGCTCTTGGACATCCAGGCACCGCTGGAAGTCACAGAAGATCTGAGAATGGAATCTGGGCCCAAGGGCTGGGCCTAGCCAGGGTAGAAGAGAGTCCCACCGGGAGAGTCCTTGGCTTGATGGCTGCAGGTTTGGGCTTGGTGCAATTATGGCTGGGAGTGCAGTGAGACCTTCTACGGAGACTAGACAGTGTCTCTATAGGCAAAGCCCTTCTCCAAGGCTCCCCACGGTGGATCCCGATGAAAGAGGTGGTCTGTGGTTCTAGACCATTTATTGCCATGATGGGAAGTAGATGTATAAAACCATATCCCATTCTCAGGGTGGGCCTGAGGAGTGTTGGGGAAGAAGAGCTTATTGGCTAAGCCCTCCAGGCCTTTAGGTACCTCATTAGAATGGAGCTCTCTATCTTGAGCCTGAGTGACCATACTTCATGTCACTTTTCCTCATCTACATGTGGAGGTCTTGGGGCATTGCCCTTACAAGACTAATGGTCACAAAACTATGCAGGGATGCAGCTAGTGACAGGTGCCTGGTGCCCGGGAATTCAGGATCTCCGAGGCTTCTAGCCTTACATCGACTGGGAACCAGGCTACCTTTCACAATCCCACAAGCTGGTGGTAGTTCTGTATTTAGGAATTATATGTGTGTGTGTGTGTGTGTGTGTGTGTGTGTGTGTGTGCGTGCGCGCGCGCCAACAATTAAAGAAAAAGAGGCTGCGATGGGGTGCATGGAACAGGTGGGAGGAAGAGAGGGAAGAGGTAAATATATTCACCAAAAATATGCATATAAAAAAAAAGACCACAGAAAAGGTCTTCACTCTTGCTGGCAAGTTCACCTATCCTTTCCAGTACTAGAATCAATTTTATTGGGGTTCCAATGTAGGTTGAAGACCAGCAGCTCTCTAGGAATCTTCTCTGCAGCACTAGATTGGGACTGCTGAGACACCCAGCCTGGTGTGTGAGGAGCAGGTGTGGCAGCAGTCCCTAGATGGCGCCCGGGACTGCAGCTAAGTCTTATGACTTGCACTTGACTTCCTCATACACCTGAAAATAAGCCACGACCATCATGAGAGCTGCGCAGGTGCACCATGATGCTGGTGGTGTAAACAAGTCCATATTTGGTGGAGACATACCCCTGCCGCCCTGATTGGCTGAAGCTGTGTGCCTGGTGAGGTGGCGTGGCCAGAGTGGATGGGGGCTGAGAGTATATAAGCAGACCTCCCTGGGTTCCCGGGGTCCCCGTAGCAGCATCAAGGCGTTCGTGCAATAAAGGCTGTTGAGAAGAATCCGACCGTGTTGTGTCTTCCTTGCCGGCCGAGGTGGGCGCAACACTGGTGGACTAAACAACTACCCAATTCTTAAAATTTCCTTTGTGAGACAGCCATTGTTGGACTTCCAAGACCATAGCCTGTAAACCATTCTAATAAACCACAGGTATGCATGTAGCCTTGCTGGCACGTATACATACACACAGAGAGACACAGACACACACACAGACCCACAAACACACTCATTCTATAGTTCTGTTTCTTTAGAGGAGTCGGACTAATACAGTGAGTAGGAGAATAGCATAGGCTATATGAGACCCTGCCTTAAACAATCAAATACCAGAGAACAAAGACTCTTTAGAGATTGCTCAGAGAGTAAAGTGCTCACTACTCAAGGACAAGGACCTGAGTTCAGGTTCCCAGCACCCACATAGAAGTTAGAGATGATATTGCACACATGTAAACCCAGAATGAGGTGGGGGACAAGACAGGAAAACATCTGACAACTGCTGACCAACCAGTCTAGACAAAAACAGCAGGTTCACTGAGAAGCCTTTTCTCAAAAAAAAAAAAAAAAAAAAAAAAGACAGGGGTCATCAATATTGCTTGGTAGGTAATGACATCTGCTACCAAGATCTGATCCTAGGCATGTGATCTGAACACCTGGGCCTGATTTCCAGGAACTATAAACTGTGTGTAATCTATACCCATGCACCTCACACAAACATAACACAAATAAAACACATGCAATTAAAAAATTAAGCAATACTTGACCTATGTTGACTTCTAGAAGACACTCAAGTACCAGAGACCAGATAATTTGTAAAGAACATAAGCGTAAACCAGGCATGGTGGTACTTGTCTATTCTCTTGGCACTTGAAAGGCCCAAGCGCAGGGCCTTCAAAGCATTTCAGGAGGGAGTCTAATGTTTGGTGACAAAGGACAATGTGTATGAATGTATGAGATAAAAGATCCAGACATGGTCGTCCATGTTTTCAATCCTGACATTCACAAGGCTGAAGCAGTTTAAAGCTAGCCGGGGTCACATAGCAAGACTCTGCCTCCACAAGGAAATTAAGCAGAGAAGTATAAGGTAATAGCGGACACAAGGTAGCAGTGGGATGTCAAGACAAGATGGGTTTCAGTAGGACTTGGTGCAGGTCAGAAACAATAACAGGAAACGAGAATTCAAGAAAAATTGGCTCCGTTTCTAAAGTGCTTGCATTGCAAGCATGAAAATCTAAATATGATCCTTAGAGTCTCTGTTTTTAAAAGCCAGGCACAGTGGCACAAGCTTGCCATCCTCCATGAGGAGGAGGAGATGAAAGATCCCTGGGGCTTATCATTCAGTCAACCCTGCCTAATTGGCCAGCTCTGGTCCTGTGAGAGATCCTTTCTCAAAAATGAGATGATGACTCCTGAGGAATGACACTTGAGATTGCTCTCTGACCAGTACACATACACACATACATACATACACACACACACACACACACACACACACACACACAGAACCTGTCCTGGTTTGCTTTATTACTATGATAAACAACACATCTAAAAGCAACATAGTGAGAAAAAAAGGGTTTAATGGAAACAAAATAAGATATGATACACTAAAGTCTTATCTTCAAGCCTGTCAAGTTGAAAGCACTCAACACCACTTTAAATTATTTTTGTTTCATTTTTTATTTTGGTTTGGGTGTGTTTATTTGTTTTGTTTTGTGTGTCTTTCAGGACAGGGTTTCTCTGTTTATACCTAGCTGTTTTGGAACTCACTCTGTAGACCAGGATGGCCTCGAACTCAAGAGATACGACTGCCTCTGGGATTAAAAGCATTTATCGCCACCACCTGGCACCACTTCAAGTTATTATGCTGTATTTATTTTCAATATTCTGGAAGTGCTATGATGATGCACGGTCAGGACATTTAGTTTTGGGGATTAAACAGAGTAAGCTAATGTCTGGGGGACGGGAGATTAAAACAAATTGGGCTTACTAGCTACACAGAATTTTGCTGGGTGGAGTTAACAATTTTAGATCCAAGAAACAGCTTCTGTCAAGACCCCATATTCAGGATTATTGGTGGTATGTTCCCAAAGAGGTGAAGAATTTGCCAGAACTGTCAATGAGAGAAATGTCTCTGTAGTCTGGGGGATGCAGCTCAGCCATAAAGAGGAGCCGCCTAAAATCCCCCCACTAGGGGTTAGAAACAGGCTCATCAGTAGAGCACTGGTTTTAGTATGTGAGGCTCTAAATTCAATCTCCAGAAATTGAGCTGAAATGCTGAATTCTACATCTTCTCTATGCTAAAGTCTTTATTTTGTCTCAAAGGAAGCAAACGGTGTCCAGGAAGATAAACCTGAAGCTATCTCTCTAGTCCGCACACTCATGAGTACACACATATAAAACTAAAGAATTGCATACATCTCTGAGAGATTTGAAGTGGAAAGACACATTTTAATTCAGATCTTTGGAAGTGAGAAGGTGCCCCTTAAGTCTGACCCACACCTCTGGTGAAAGCCTATGTAAAGTACATGGAAGAAAGAAGCTCTTGTCTGTTGCCCTCGCTCTTGCTGGCAAGTTCATCTCTTCACTGGCATTAGAGCCTACTCCTTCAGAATTCTAGCCTTATACAGAAGACCAGCTGAGATAGCCAGCCTCATGGACTGAACTACTGGATTCTTAAACTTTTCTTTGGACTTAGCCATTGTTGAACTAGCTGGACCACAGCCTGTAAACTACTCTATATACATATATGTGTCTCACACACACACACACACACACACACACACACACACACACACACCTGTTCTATTCCTGTTCCTCTAGGGAACACTGACTAATACACAGGTGAATTTCCAGTGCCACACTTGGAATTCTCCTTGCCCCATGAAGAAAGAGGCAAGAACATGGGAGACTTCCCAATTAAGTCTCAGGACCTCCCTGTGCCCATGGCCTTTTGATCACCTCACCCCACCTCAGGGCCACCCCCAACTCTATTGTCACTAGTAACGTGCCCCCTAGGAGGCTCCAATTCCAGGAACCCCTTGCATCTTTGCAACTCTTTGGAATTGCAAGCCAGCTTCAAGCCTTTCCTGGCTTCATTCTCCCCGCTCAGGCTCAGAAGTGCAACCGCACCCTCCCTCAAACTCCTCCTTCAATTCGGAGCTCAGCCTTCCCAGGCTTTCGCCTTGCTTTCTCAGGCGTGGTACTGAGAAGGGGTGACCACCGGGAACGCGGAGGAGGAGAGGTCCAGAAGTTGCCAGAGGGCGCCTGACCGACTGGGACCCGGCCAGGGATTCCTTTGTCTGCAGCCCTGCATATACTGGCCCAGCCCCTTCCTTTCTCCAGTCTCCTGGGCGCACTTTTGTAGGGTGCCGGGAAATCAAGTATTCTGCAGGAGAACAAGGGTTTCCAGGTTCTGAACCGCAAGTGAGGGCGGAGGACCACTCCGAGGGTCCAAAGAAGTTCTGTAGTTTTGTCGGCTGCAGATCGCTGCACATACACTCTCAAGGGTGTCTCCTTCCTGGAATTCCTGGTTCTCGCTCAGGCAGAGGTGGAAGCGATAGGGAGGTGGAGAAGCGCGAATCTTCCTATACAAGTTCCTTTGAGGCAAATCATTCATTAAACAAACCCTGGGGAAATAGTTTTAGGAGCTGGAGAGTGTGGGAGGGTCCAATGAGATCTCTCAGTCTCTACTCTGAGTCTCTCCCGCCCCTGCCTTATCTCCCTTTGCTCCCCACCCCCATTCCTGGAAGGTGGCGGTGAGAGCGGAAGCTGCCAGGAGCAAGGACTAGCCAGGAAGGTCATCAGATTGAATTGGAATCAGGACAGTCATCCCCTTCCCCGGCCAGTTCTATACTACCACGCTAAGTCAGCAGTTCTCAGCCTTTGGCAAATTTCCACTTCCATTATGATTCATAACAGTAGCAAAATTGCAGTTAAAACGTAGCAACAAAAATAATGTAATGGTTGCGGTCACCACAAGGAAGATTGAGAACCACTGTTCTGAGTTAACAACAGTTTAGTAACGTCTCATCAGACTTTCACTTCATCTCAAGGTCCAGTTTTCACTCTGCAATCTGTTTTTGAGACAGAGTTTTACTATATATAGCGCAGAAGGCTTTGAATCCACTATCTTTTTGCCTGCATTTCCCCAGATGATGACACGTGTACGCACTGTGTCAGGTTTATGCAGAGCTGGCTGGGGATCAAACCCAGCTTTCATGAATGCTGGGTAATCACTCTGCCAACCGAGCTACGTCCCCAGTCTCCACCCAAACTATTTT
The DNA here is from genome assembly GCF_000001635.26 of Mus musculus. Lineage (NCBI taxonomy): Eukaryota > Metazoa > Chordata > Mammalia > Rodentia > Muridae > Mus > Mus musculus. Next base: position 4,404,051 of record NC_000074.6, on the reverse strand, counting down.
ACAAAGGAAATATAACACACTATTTTTATTACATTTTAGAAATGTATTTAGTTGGGGGGGGGCAGGGAAAGCATGGCTAGAGGTCAGAGAACAATTTGTGGGAGCTGGCTCTCTTCACTGTGTGGGTCCAGGTGGATCAAACTCAAGTTCTCAAGTCCTTTACTGGGCTGAACCTTCTCACCAGTCTACGCTTTTGAAGAATCATCTCAGTCTGGAGTAGAGCAAACCTTATCTTGCCACATTCATTCTTCCTGGCCAAGGAGAGAGCCAGCCATTTTGGGAGATGGGGTGGGTGGGTAGACATTGTATCCTCTTACTAACCATGTGATAGTCTTGCTTTGCCCACAGGTGAACTAGATACAAATGTCAAAATACCCAGCTGTCTCCTTCTACTTACTCATTTAAGTGTGGGATGTGTGAGTATGTGTGCATGTGTGGTATACACATACACACATACATACACGTGGAGGCCAGAGGTCAACCTCAGGTACTGTTCCTCAGGCACTGTCTGCTTTGATTCCTGAGACCTGCAGGGTCTGACCTAAGATTCCACAAGTAGCCTCGACTGTCTCGCCAGTGAGACAGAGATCGGCCTGTCTCCTCCTCCCCAGTGCCAGGATAAAGAACATGCACCACAGGGCTATGCTGTATGTCTCGACGTCAGTTCCGAGCAATTGTCGATCGTCCAGAGAGCTTAGGTTCAATTCCCAGCACCCACGTGAAGTTCAGTCCCTAGGACCCACTAAAAAATGATAGCTCTGAGCATGAGAAGACAGAAGGATCCTGGGGCTCATTCACCAGCCAGCCTAGCCTACTTGAGGAGTTGAGTAGAGCGAGAAGTCCCATCTCAAAACAAAACAGGGCAATGGCTCCTGAGAATGACTTGTGACCTCCACATGCACATAAACATGCACATGTACACATGCGTGCACATACACAAACACACGAAAAAAATAATCATACCTCTCTCAAGAAGCTTGCCTTGGATATTATTTACCTTCCCTCCCAAGCTAGAACCAGTGTCTTTCCAGGTGGCCTCCCCACTGCTCTTTACCCTACGGGGCGCCTCCTCACCATGCAGTTCACCCGGAGCTGACTCTGCTTGCTCCCTGCATCCTCCAAAGACACATCATGACTCTGGAAGGCCCATGTTGGAGAATCTGGAGCCTTTCATACAGCCTGGGACCCTCCAGCTCAGATCCGGTTCTATCATGCATGGAAAATGGCCAAGGCCACTGGGATGGGGCCCCGGAACCTGCTCAAGTCCAGGTCATGTAAGATGAGGCGGGCCTGACATCATTTTGCAGGGATGCCTGATACCTGGGATGCTGAAAGGCACCTGGGGTATGGGCAGGGAAGGACTATCCTAGGGTGAGAAGACAGGTGGCGACATCACCCTTTTTCTCCCAAAGACCCTATATATGTGGTCCCCACTTTCATGCCTACTGCTGCCCCGGATGAAGGACAATGCCTGGCAGGAGTCAATGTATTGTTTGTGTTGAAGCATGGAAATGGAGGGTACAGAGAGGGGTGCTTGGGGGTCCACCCAGCCACTTGTCAGCAATCCCAACCTTGACCACATATGGAGTTGGAACTTAGGCTGAGGTTGCTGGGTGAGCTGCACTAGTATCCCACACTTTTGTCCTTAAACTCTAGAGTGACATGCTGCCTTTGATTCTCTCTTTTAAAAGTTTTTTTTTTTCATTTATTTTGTTGGGTGTGTGGGGCAGGCTGTGGTGTACATGTGGAGATCAGAAGGCAGATTCCAGTAATATGTTCTCTCCTTCTACCCCCTAGGTCTTGGGTATCAAAAAGTCATCCAGCTTGGAAGCAAGCACTTTACCTCCTCAATCATCTTTTACCCACCTTGCATTCGTTTCTTTTGCCATCCCACATTGCCATTCTGTCTCTCTCCTGTCCTCTTCCCTGACTCCATGCTTCTTTGGGCGCCTCACACTGTCTTTATGTCAACCTCACATCTTCTTCCCAAAATCAAGCATCTCTACTTCTAGATTCTGAATCCCATCATCAGAGACCCCACCACTCCAGCCTCTGTGCCACACAGTTCAGCTCTCTTGCCCAAATCACCTCTCCTGATGATCTAGCAAAATCTTGGAACTGTAGGTTATACCTCCTTCACAGACTAGATGGAGACTTGGAGGGTGTCCCATGTATAAGGGTGTGAATAGAAGTGTGGCTGGGGAGGACCCACTGACTCACCCTGGGGCTTCTGCCAGCCTGGCCATCATGGGCTTACGAGTGACATATAACTTGAGTCCTTCCCTTCTCTCTTCCTTCACACCTTCATCCTTTTTTGTTCTTCCTCCTACTCCTTCCTTAAATCCCACCCACCCATCTTTCCTGACACATCCTCCCAAGTGCTGAGTTGATATATGTACTCTATCACTGTACTGCTGGGTAGGAGTTAGTTGTTTTATGTGTGCATGTTGAGCATGTGGAGGCACGAGTGCCATGACTCATGTAGAAGTCAGAGGAGTTTTCTGGAGTCAGTTCTTTTCTTCCACCTTTACATAAGTTCTGAGAATTAAGGTCAAGGCATCAGGTTTATGTAGCAAGTGCTTATTCCCAATGAGCCATCTCAAAGGCCCAGGGCCCTGATCCTGATGCTGTATACTGCCTTTCCAACTGTCTGCAGGCACACCTGCGGCAATGGTTTTTGCTCCCAGCCCAATCTGTGTACCTGTGTGGATGGGACCTTGATCCCCAGCTTTGGAGTAAGTAGAAGTGAGTGGGCAGTGGCCTCTTGGGGGAGGAAGAGAAGATTCTAGGAACTTGAATGTCACTAGGAGCCTAGGTTGGTTTTGTTTTGCTGGACCTGGTCAGACCCTCATGGAACATCGTTACTTCACTGTATGTTTCTAATGATCCATAGCATCATTGGGGTGTAGCATGAGCTGTGTGACTGGGGGAAGCTGCCGAGGGAAGTCCTGTCTACACTGAAAGACCCACAGCATGAGGACTCCCCCACATTCTGACTCAGGAGAGGCAACACCCCAAATCACTCACAAGAAACGGTCTTGATGCAAACTGCAAGAGGTTTATTCAGGAAAGACCAGTGCACTGGGGACAACTTGTATCCCACGCAGGGGTAGAGGAGTCGACGATGAGCTCAAGGGGTAAGGGGTTTATGTAGACACACAAACCACAAACACCTGCCATTGGGCTATAAAGGCAAAAAACTGCAAACTCCTGACATCTTGGAACAATGGGGCTATTTTGGACACAGGTCTAGGGGCTTAAATAATGTTTTACTCTCTGTCAGGATCTTTTAATGCCAGAAAGGCTGTATAGGCACTGTGTGTGGACAACATGAGTACCTGGATTGCTGCCCTCACTTACACATTGGAATCCCAGATGGTGGGTCCCTTCATCCCTTTCCCACTCTCCATGACAATTCATCTAAGATCAAAGATCAGAGGTGACAAGCTCATTGTACAGTCTCTGTGTGAGTGGATGTGTGTGTGTGTGTGTGTGTGTGTGTGTGTGTGTTGTTTAGGGGGTAGTTTGTGCAGATGTGCAAGAATGCGTGGATATGTGCCTGTGGAGGCCAGAGATCGATGTTAGGTATTTCCACCAGTTGTTCTCCACTTTATTTTTTGAGACAGGGTCTCTCATTGAACCTGGAGCTCATCTATTCAGATAGGATACCTAGTCAGTGAGCTTTCAGAGACCCACCTGTCTCTGGCTCCCTAGCTATGAACTCACAGAGACCATTGCTTGTAGTTTTGGCATGGGTGCCAAGAATCTGAACTTAGATCCCCATGTTTACACGACAAAGCCCTTTACTGACTAAGCTTCCCCACATTATCCAGTTGGTGGGTATCTCCGGATAAAGAAAGGCTTACTTAGGTTCCAACCTCCTCTGCTTCTAGGAAACCTTCAGTCATCCTCCCCTATCTGTCCACAAACACTGTAACAGAAGTCGCTGTATCAGGCCAAACCTCTGTGCATGTGTATATGGATTCACGGGGCCTTGGTGTGAGAGAGGTACTGAGAAGAACTTGGGGAGGAAAATAGGCAGTGAACAAGAGATGGCTGGATTCTGGGCAGATAGCTGGCTCCTTTGCTACTCCCAGGGAAGTCTGAGAACAATGACTTTCTTTTGCTTATCCACTCTGCATAGCAGCTGTTACTCATTGGCAAAGAGTGAGGCACCATGGTGAGTCCTACTTTGGAAAAGCTGGTGTTGGTCTGGGAATAGGAAGAAGAAAACACTAACCTTGGGATTAATTGCCATAATAAGGGGGATCTGAAGGTCAGAGAGGTCAGGAATCATGGGGTCAAAGAGGGTTTTCTGGGGAAACGACCTCCCAGCTGACTCTTGAAAGGTTTTCTTTGTTTGTTTTGCTTTTGGGTTTGGGGTTTTGTTTTTGTTTTTGTTTTTTCTGTTTTCTATGTTTCTATGAAGGCCTCCTAGGGATATCAACCAAACATGGGATACCACGTTGCAGTAAGACTAGGCATATCCATTCATATTAAGACTGGTCAAGGCAACCCAGTAGGAAAAAGGGGTGGGGATCCCAAAAGCAGGCAAAAGCTTCAGAGACAGACCCCACTCCCTCTGTTAAGAGTCCCACAAGAATACCAAGCTACAAAACGATGAAATATATGCCTTTATGTGTATGTACTAATGCTACAGAGCATGCAGAAGTCAGAGGGCGACTTGCAGGAGTGAATTCTCTTTCCACCATGTGGGGTTTGAGGATCAAACTCGGGCTATTAAGCTCGGTGGCAAGTACATGTACTCTCTGAGCCACCTCCCAAGTCAAGATTTTCACATCTTAAGACAAGTCACACTGAGTTACCCAGGTAGTCCTGGATTTTAATATTTGGTCCAGGTTGACCTCAAGCTCACGCTTGATCCTCTTGCCTCAAGCTTCTCCTAGGCTCACAGGCATGTGCCACCATGCTCACCTGAACACTGGCTCTGAAAATGATTGGTAGGTAGAGCATGGATGGACAAACTTCTTTATTGAAACCATTTTTTTTCTTTTCCCCACCCCACCTCTACCATCACTGGCCCTCTGTCTCTGTCACTAGAGATTGGACTCAGTTCTTGCTTGAGAGCTAATCTGGCACTCTACAACTGAACCATGCCTCCTTCCACAGCCCTAGGAGATTCTAGGCAGAAGCACTACCCTTGAGCCACTCCCCAACCGCTCAGTGAAGAATTGTAGGCTTGTGTTTAATGATTAGCCATGTCCCAGGCCTCTTTTTACCTAAATTTTTTTTGAGATTTTAAAACATTTTATTGAAATTACTCACTTTTTTTTCCATTTTTATTAGGTATTTAACTCATTTACATTTCCAATGCTATACCAAAAGTCCCCCATATCCACCCACCCCCACTCCCCTGCCCACCCACTCCCCCTTTTTGGCCCTGGTGTTCCCCTGTACTGGGGCATATAAAGTTTGCAAGTCCAATGGGCCTCTCTTTGCAGTGATGGCCGACTAGGCCATCTTTTGATATATATGCAGCTAGAGTCAAGAGCTCCGGGGTACTGGTTAGTTCTTAATGTTGTTCCACCTATAGGGTTGCAGATCCCTTTAGCTCCTTGGCTACTTTCTCTAGCTCCTCCATTGGGAGCCCTATGATCCATCCATTAGCTGACTGTGAGCATCCACTTCTGTGTTTGCTAGGCCCCGGCATAGTCTCACAAGAGACAGCTACATCTGGGTCCTTTCAATAAAATCTTGCTAGTGTATGCAATGGTGTCAGCGTTTGGATGCTGATTATGGGGTGGATCCCTGGATATGGCAGTCTCTACATGGTCCATCCTTTCATCTCAGCTCCAAACTTTGTCTCTGTAACTCCTTCCATGGGTGTTTTGTTCCCAAATTTAAGGAGGGGCATAGTGTCCACACTTCAGTCTTCATTCTTCTTGAGTTTCATGTGTTTAGCAAATTATATCTTATATCTTGGGTATCCTAGGTTTGGGGCTAATATCCACTTATCAGTGAATACATATTGTGTGAGTTTCTTTGTGAATGTGTTACCTCACTCAGGATGATGCCCTCCAGGTCCATCCATTTGGCTAGGAATTTCATAAATTCATTCTTTTTAATAGCTGAGTAGTACTCCATTGTGTAGATGTACCACATTTTCTGTATCCATTCCTCTGTTGAGGGGCATCTAGGTTCTTTCCAGCTTCTGGCTATTATAAATAAGGCTGCTATGAACATAGTGGAGCATGTGTCCTTCTTACCTGTTGGGGCATCTTCTGGATATATGCCCAGGAGAGGTATTGCTGGATCCTCCGGTAGTACTATGTCCAGTTTTCTGAGGAACCGCCAGACTGATTTCCAGAGTGGTTGTACAAGCCTGCACTCCCACCAACAATGGAGGAGTGTTCCTCTTTCTCCACATCCACGCCAGCATCTGCTGTCACCTGAATTTTTGATCTTAGCCATTCTGACTGGTGTGAGGTGGAATCTCAGGGTTGTTTTGATTTGCATTTTCCCTGATGATTAAGGATGTTGAACATTTTTTCAAGTGCTTCTCTGCCATTCGGTATTCCTCAGGTGAGAATTCTTTGTTCAGTTCTGAGCCCCATTTTTTAATGGGGTTATTTGATTTTCTGAAGTCCACCTTCTTGAGTTCTTTATATATGTTGGATATTAGTCCCCTATCTGATTTAGGATAGGTAAAGATCCTTTCCCAATCTGTTGGTGGTCTTTTTGTCTTATTGACGGTGTCTTTTGCCTTGCAGAAACTTTGGAGTTTCATTAGGTCCCATTTGTCAATTCTCGATCTTACAGCACAAGCCATTGCTGTTCTGTTCAGGAATTTTTCCCCTGAGCCCATATCTTCAAGGCTTTTCCCCACTTTCTCCTCTATAAGTTTCAGTGTCTCTGGTTTTATGTGAAGTTCCTTGATCCACTTAGATTTGACCTTAGTACAAGGAGATAAGTATGGATCGATTCGCATTCTTCTACACGATAACAACCAGTTGTGCCAGCACCAATTGTTGAAAATGCTGTCTTTCTTCCACTGGATGGTTTTAGCTCCCTTGTCGAAGATCAAGTGACCATAGGTGTGTGGGTTCATTTCTGGGTCTTCAATTCTATTCCATTGGTCTACTTGTCTGTCTCTATACCAGTACCATGCAGTTTTTATCACAATTGCTCTGTAGTAAAGCTTTAGGTCTGGCATGGTGATTCCGCCAGAAGTTCTTTTATCCTTGAGAAGACTTTTTGCTATCCTAGGTTTTTTGTTATTCCAGACAAATTTGCAAATTGCTCCTTCCAATTCATTGAAGAATTGAGTTGGAATTTTGATGGGGATTGCATTGAATCTGTAGATTGCTTTTGGCAAGATAGCCATTTTTACAATGTTGATCCTGCCAATCCATGAGCATGGGAGATCTTTCCATCTTCTGAGATCTTCCTTAATTTCTTTCTTCAGAGATTTGAAGTTTTTATCATACAGATCTTTCACTTCCTTAGTTAGAGTCACGCCAAGATATTTTATATTATTTGTGACTATTGAGAAGGGTGTTGTTTCCCTAATTTCTTTCTCAGCCTGTTTATTCTTTGTATAGAGAAAGGCCATTGACTTGTTTGAGTTTATTTTATATCCAGCTACTTCACCGAAGCTGTTTATCAGGTTTAGGAGTTCTCTGGTAGAATTTTTAGGGTCACTTATATATACTATCATATCATCTGCAAAAAGTGATATTTTGACTTCCTCTTTTCCAATTTGTATCCCCTTGATCTCCTTTTGTTGTCGAATTGCTCTGGCTAATACTTCAAGTACTATGTTGAAAAGGTAGGGAGAAAGTGGGCAGCCTTGTCTAGTCCCTGATTTTAGTGGGATTGCTTCCAGCTTCTCTCCATTTACTTTGATGTTGGCTCCTGGTTTGCTGTAGATTGCTTTTATCATGTTTAGGTATGGGCCTTGAATTCCTGACCTTTCCAAAACTTTTATCATGAATGGGTGTTGGATCTTGTCAAATGCTTTTTCTGCATCTAACGAGATGATCATGTGGTTTTTGTCTTTGAGTTTGTTTATATAATGGATTACATTGATGGATTTTCGTATATTAAACCATCCCTGCATCCCTGGAATAAAACCTACTTGGTCAGGATGGATGATTGCTTTAATGTGTTCTTGGATTCGGTTAGCGAGAATTTTATTGAGGATTTTTGCATCGATATTCATAAGAGAAATTGGTCTGAAGTTCTCTATCTTTGTTGGATCTTTCTGTGGTTTAGGTATCAGAGTAATAGTGGCTTCATAAAATGAGTTGGGTAGAGTACCTTCTACTTCTATTTTGTGAGATAGTTTGTGCAGAATTGGAATTAGCTCTTCTTTGAAGGTCTGATAGAACTCTGCACTAAACCCATCTGGTCCTGGGCTTTTTTTGGTTGGGAGACTATTAATAACTGCTTCTATTTCTTTAGGTGATATGGGACTGTTTAGATGGTCAACTTGATCCTGATTCAACTTTGGTACCTGGTATCTGTCCAGAAATTTGTCCATTTCGTCCAGGTTTTCCAGTTTTGTTGAGTATAGCCTTTTGTAGAAGGATCTGATGGTGTTTTGGATTTCTTCAGGATCTGTTGTTATGTCTCCCTTTTCATTTCTGATTTTGTTAATTAGGATTTTGTCCCTGTGCCCTTTAGTGAGTCTAGCTAAGGGTTTATCTATCTTGTTGATTTTCTCAAAGAACCAACTCCTCGTTTGGTTAATTCTTTGAATAGTTCTTCTTGTTTCCACTTGGTTGATTTCACCCCTGAGTTTGATTATTTCCTGCCGTCTACTCCTCTTGGGTGAATTTGCTTCCTTTTTTTCTAGGGCTTTTAGATGTGTTGTCAAGCTGCTAGTATGTGCTCTCTCCCGTTTCTTCTTGGAGGCACTCAGAGCTATGAGTTTCCCTCTTAGAAATGCTTTCATTGTGTCCCATAGGTTTGGGTACGTTGTGGCTTCATTTTCATTAAACTCTAAAAAGTCTTTAATTTCCTTCTTTATTCCTTCCTTGACCAAGGTATCATTGAGAAGAGTGTTATTCAGTTTCCACGTGAAAGTTGGCTTTCCATTATTTATGTTGTTATTGAAGATCAGTCTTAGGCCATGGTGGTCTGATAGGATACATGGGATAATTTCAATATTTTTGTATCTATTGAGGCCTGTTTTGTGACCAATTATATGGTCAATTTTGGAGAAGGTCCCGTGAGGTGCTGAGAAGAAGGTATATCCTTTTGTTTTAGGATAAAATGTTCTGTAGATATCTGTCAGGTCCATTTGTTTCATAACTTCTGTTAGTTTCACTGTGTCCCTGTTTAGTTTCTGTTTCCACGATCTGTCCTTTGAAGAAAGTGGTGTGTTGAAGTCTCCCACTATTATTGTGTGAGGTGCAATGTATGCTTTGAGCTTTACTAAAGTGTCTCTAATGAATGTGGCTGCCCTTGCATTTGGTGCATAGATATTCAGAATTGAGAGTTCCTCTTGGAGGATTTTACCTTTGATGAGTATGAAGTGTCCCTCCTTGTCTTTTTTGATAACTTTGGGTTGGAAGTCGATTTTATCCGATATTAAAATGGCTACTCCAGCTTGTTTCTTCAGTCCATTTGCTTGGAAAATTGTTTTCCAGCCTTTCACTCTGAGGTAGTGTCTGTCTTTTTCCCTGAGATGGGTTTCCTGTAAGCAGCAGAATGTTGGGTCCTGTTTGTGTAGCCAGTCTGTTAGTCTATGTCTTTTTCTTGGGGAATTGAGTCCATTGATATTAAGAGATATTAAGGAAAAGTAATTGTTGCTCCCTTTTATTTTTGTTGTTAGAGTTGGCATTCTGTTCTTGTGGCTGTCTTCTTTTTGGTTTGTTGAATGATTACTTTCTTGGTTGTTCTAGGGCGTGATTTCCGTCCTTGTATTGCTTCTTTTCTGTTATTATCCTTTGAAGGGCTGGATTCGTGGAAAGATATTGTGTGAATTTGGTTTTGTCGTGGAATACTTTGGTTTCTCCATCTATGGTAATTGAGAGTTTGGCCGGGTATAGTAGCCTGGGCTGGCATTTGTGTTCTCTTAGTGTCTGTATAACATCTGTCCAGGCTCTTCTGGCTTTCATAGTCTCTGGTGAAAAGTCTGGTGTAATTCTGATAGGCCTTCCTTTATATGTTACTTGACCTTTCTCCCTTACTGCTTTTAATATTCTATCTTTATTTAGTGCATTTGTTGTTCTGATTATTATGTGTCGGGAGGAATTTCTTTTCTGGTCCAGTCTATTTGGAGTTCTGTAGGCTTCTTGTATGATCATGGGCATCTCTTTTTTTATGTTTGGGAAGTTTTCTTCTATTATTTTGTTGAAGATATTAGCTGGCCCTTTAAGTTGAAAATCTTCATTCTCATCAATTCCTATTATCCATAGGTTTGGTCTTCTCATTGTGTCCTGGATTACCTGGATGTTTTGAGTTAGGATCCTTTTGCATTTTGTATTTTCTTTGACTGTTGTGTCGATGTTCTCTATGGAATCTTCTGCACCTGAGATTCTCTCTTCCATTTCTTGTATTCTGTTGCTGATGCTCGCATCTATGGTTCCAGATCTCTTTCCTAGGGTTTCTATCTCCAGCGTTGCCTCGCTTTGGGTTTTCTTTATTGTGTCTACTTCCCCTTTTAGTTCTAGTATGGTTTTGTTCATTTCCATCACCTGTTTGGATGTGTTTTCCTGTTTTTCTTTATTGATTTCTACCTGTTTGGCTGTGTTTTCCTGCTTTTCTTTAAGGGCCTGTAACTCTTTAGCAGTGCTCTCCTGTAATTCTTTAAGTGACTTATGAAAGTCCTTCTTGATGTCCTCTATCATCATCATGAGAAATGTTTTTAAATCTGGGCCTAGATTTTCGGTTGTGTTGGGGTGCCCAGGACTAGGTGGGGTGGGAGTGCTCCGTTCTGATGATGGTGAGTGGTCTTGATTTCTGTTAGTAGGATTCTTACGTTTGCCTTTCGCCATCTGGTAATCTCTGAAGCTAGCTGTTTTAGTTGTCACTGTTAAGAGCTTGTTCTTCAGGTGACTCTGTTAGCCTCTATAAGCAGACCTGGAGGGTAGCACTCTCCTAAGTTTCAGTGGGCAGAGTATTCTCTGCAGGCAAGCTCTCTTCTTGCAAGGCAGGTACCCAGATATCTGGTGTTCGAACCAGACTCCTGGCAGAAGTTGTGTTCCACTCACTAGAGGTCTTAGGATCTCCTGTGGAATCCTGTGTGGGCCCTTGCGGGTGTCAGGTGACTCAGCTGGCAAGGTAGCCCGGGGCTCGAGTGGAGTGGAAGGGGTTTGTGCCCCAGATCAAGCCCGGGTAGCCTGCTTCCCTATGTACCACAGTCTCAGGTTCCGCACGATTGGATTGGGGCAGGCGCTGTGTTCCACTCACTAGAGGTCTTAGGATCCCGTGGGGAGTCCCGTGTGGGCCCTTGCGGGTGTTGGGCAAGACTCTGCTGGCAAGGTAGCCTGGGGCTCGAGTCGAGCGGAAGGGACTTGTGCCCCAGATCAGGCCCGGGTAGCCTGCTTCCCTATGTACCACAGTCTCAGGTTCCGCACGATTGGATTGGGGCAGGCGCTGTGTTCCACTCACTAGAGGTCTTAGGATCCCGTGGGGAGTCCCATGTGGGCCCTTGCGGGTGTTGGGCAAGACTCTGCTGGCCTTACCTAAATTTTTTAAAGTTATATTTTCTTACGTGGAAGGCCATGAGGAAATAAATACTATGCCAAAATGTGGAGGTGAGAGGTAACTTGCAGGAGTTGATTCTCACCTTCCACCATGTAAGTCTGAGTGATGAAACTCAGATGGTCAGACTTGGTAGCACACACCCTTATGAGCTGAGCCATCTTACCAAGACCCCTTCTTACTTTTTTTTTTTTTTTGGCAGTTTTTGTCATTTTATTTAAACATAAAACATGCACACCAGCCACCTATTCATTTTCTTCTCTGCGTAGCCTGGCGCTGGGATTGGTGACTCTGATGGCCAGCTGTGCTGCTCTTTCTACAATGGCTTTTCGGTTCTTAGAGGACACATTATGTGCAATCTCAGCACAGTAAGATTTGTTGCACATCAGCAGCACCTCCAGCTCCTTGACTCTGTGGACCAGGAGCTTGCGGAAGCCGCTGAGCAGTATGTGCTTGGTTTTCTTGTTGCTCCCGTAACCGATGTTGGGCATCAGGATCTGGCCCTTGAACCTTCTCCACACCCTGTTGTAGATGTCTCTGGGTTTCCGCCAGTTTCACTTAATTTTCACATATCGGTCTGACTGGTGTCTGATGAACTTCTTGGTTCTCTTTTTGACGATCTTGGGCTTCACCAGAGGCCGGAGGGCAGCCACGATGCCGCAAAACAGATGGCAGCCACTTCGTAGGCAGCACCGAGGAAGAAGCTTTTTTTATTTTTATTTTTATTTTTATTTTTATTTTTATTTTATTTTTTTTTTTGAGACAGGGTTTCTCTGTGTAGCCTTGGCTGTCCTGGAACTCACTCTGTAGACCAGGCTGGCCTCGAACTCAGAAATTTGCCTGCCTCTGCCTCCCAAGTGCTGGAATTAAAGGTGTGTGCTACCACTGCCCGACTACTTTTTATTTTTAAAGACTTTGTTATCTTAAAATTATGAGTATGGAAGAGTATTATACATGAATACAGGTGACTCTAGAGATCAGAAGAAGGTATCAGATCCCTTGGAGCTGGTTGTGAGCTGCCTGATATGGGTTCTAGGAACTGAATGCTGGCCCATGGTAAGCACAGTACACATTTTAATTGTACTAAGCCATCTCTACAGCCCCATAAGGAAACCCATCCTTCCTTCCTTCCTTCCTTCCTTCCTTCCTTCCTTCCTTCCTTCCCAGAGTTTCCTCACTATGCAGCCCTGACTAGCCTAGAAATGGTATGTAGACCAAGCTGGCCCTGAATTCACAGAGATGCATTTTCCTCTGCCTCCTTAGTGCTGCATTTACAGGCATGCACCACCATTCCAGACTCTTTAACTCTTTAAGTGAGGATTTTGTATACCCTAAACTGGTCCTGATTTGTAATCTTCTCATGTTAGCCTCTGGAGTAGCCAAGATTACAGGTATACACCATCATGCTGAGTTGAATCCTATGTCTTAAAACGTTTGTTGGATGTGAGTGGGTCTGTGTAAACTAAACCAGCTGAAAAGTGGCTGGGTGTGGGGTAGAGAGAAGAGGGGTGGAGCTGAGATACCACTCTGGGGATGGGAAAGTTCAGTCTGAGATGTGGGAAGGCCGGAGCTGGTTCAGGGGTCCCTGGGCCTGCAACAATTCTGGGGCTGCGGGGTTCTCTGACTCTTGGACATCCTGGCATCACTGGGGGTCAAGGAAGAACCAAGAACAGAGTCCAGGTCCCAAGGGCTGAGGACAGTGTCTAGCCTAGGGCCAAGGGAAAGGGAAGCTCTGCCTTGTACCAGCAGTGATTGTCCTTAGTTTGGTGGAGGCAGATTGTGGCTGGGAGTGCAAAGAAGCTTTCTACAGGAGAATTAAGCTGCAGCTCTGTAGTCAAAGGCCTTGTCCATGACTCCCTATGATGGATCTTGATGAAAGAGACAGTCCATGGTTCTGAACAATTTTTTGGTTGTTCATGACAGAAAATGGATGCATAATGTACTACCCTTCTCAGGGTGAACCTGACATTAAATAGCTTTTGCAGGGAGGAATGTCTGGGAAGGGAAGCTTGTTGGCTAAGTCCTCTGGGCCTCTAGGTACCTTAATAGCATGGAGAACTCTGTTTTGAGCCTATATGAGCATAGGACCTTTCTTTTATGTGAGGAATATGGCACATGTTCCAGGTCAGGAGTCTGGCAGAGAGCAGGGAGTCACCTAAGCCTCAGGTGTGTGCCCACCAAGTCTCCATGTCTCAACCTGCTCTACCTCACCAAACTTCCTGGCATGGTTTTACCATCCAACAAGTGTGTTACTCCAGCCCATATACCAAGTGACTAGGAAAGCTGCAAGCTTTGTGTGGGACCTGAACACAATAGGTTCTTCAACAGGTCCAGGTTGCTGTGCAAGCTGATCTACCCCTTGGTCCATATGATCTAGCAGACCTGGTGGTGCTTGAGGTATCCGTGGCAGATAAGAATTGTGTTGGGAGTCTTTGGAAGGTGAATCACAGAACAAAGTGGCCATGGTGGCAAAGATGGGGATTAGGCATGGGCTCAACAACATGAACCTCAACTCACCAAGGCTGGCCTGGGTACAGTTGCTACTGAGTGCCAGATCTGCCAATAAATAGCAAAGGCCAACACTGAGCCCCAGATATGGAACCAATGCAGGTTACCATCCAGCAACCTGGTGGCAGGTTGACTACATTGGACCACGTCCTCCATGGAAAGGACAATGCTTTGTCCTTACTGAAGTAGATACTTACTCTGTTTACATATTTGCCTTTCCTGCATGTAATGCTTCAGACTAAACCAACTTCTGTGAACTCACAGAATGCTTTATCCACTGACATGGTATTCCACACAGTATTGCTTTTAACCGAGGAACTCACTTCCCAGCCATAGAAATGCAACAGTGGGCCCACAATCATGGAATCCACTGGTCTTGCCACATTTCCTACTGCTACACACTCCGGTCGAGTCAGCTTGACAGGCCGAGAGGCCTGGAAGCCACTCATGAGGCAGAGAGTTTCATGAAAACTCACCTCCTGGAATCTGGCGTTCTCTTTAACCAATATACTCATATTCTATTCCCGAGTTAGTCTGGTGTATGGATCCACATGCTCTCTTTTAGTATTATCCTATTATAAGTGCCTTTTAAGATTGAATTCTGACATAGCTAAAGCCTTCACCAGTGTTCCAACAGTCCTAGAAAGTCCTTGAGCAGACCATGGTCTTGGAATTCAGTAAGAATGTTGCTATTCAGTGACATTCAGAATTGCCTCTGGTATTACACTATCACTTTGAATAAAAGCTAAGTCACTGCCCTGCACAGGAATTTACTATCATCTAGGAAGAAGGAAGTTTGAGACCTAAAGAGAAACCAGAATAGATACTTAGAACTATAGATAGCTGAGTTACACACACACACACACACACACACACACACACACACGTATTTACAATGGCCTAGGGGAAAAGGTGGACTATACAATAGACTAAAATAGGAACTATGGCAAGGGCATGAAGCCCTTGACCCTGGCTTCTAAGATTAAGTGAATCTTAGGTGGAGCTCTTGTTGATCCCAGTTGTTAACAATGAATTCTATCCCAGGTGGTTTCTGTTAGACCTTCTGTGTTTGCATTCCTCTGTTTTATGTAAGAATCCAGTAACCTCTTTGTACCTTGCGGGTGTGTCACCCAACTTCCTTATTTTCTTCTGTATAAAAAGTTTGATGCTCGATTTGACAAATTACATTCAGATTCTACACAACCTCTCCTGTGTGCATCTGTCTGTCATTCCATCCGACGCTTTGCCCACCCGAGACTAGAGACCCGTTCCACGCAGACAAAAGAGCCCAGAGGGTCTGCGGCACTCTACTATTCGTAAGTAACTGACCTGATAGAAAGATGGAATGACCTTTTGAAGGTACAGTTACAGTGCCAATTATGTGACAGCAACATGGACAGCTGGGACATGGTTCTCTAGAAAGTAGCATATGCTTTGAACTAGTGCCCTAAATATGGTACTGTTTCTCCCATAGCCAGGATCCTTGGGTCCAGGAATTAAGGGGTGGGTAAAGGAAATAGGTCCACTTACTATCACTCTTAGTGACCCACTAGGAAAGTTTTTGTTTCCTGTCCCCACAGCCCTAAATCCTGTTGACCTAGAAATTTGGTTGCAGAGTGTAGAATGCTCCTGCCAGGAGCCAAAACAAGCATTCCATTAAACTGGGATCTCAGACATTCCCCTGGTCACTTTGGGCTTCTAATGCTTAATCCAACAGGCTAAGAAAAGAAAAACAGTATTAGGAGAGGTAATCGATCCAGATAACCATGGGGAAATCGGATTGTCTTTCCACAGTAGAGGTAAGAAGGATGTTGTCTGGAGTGCAGGAGATTCTTTAGGGTGTCTCTTAGTACTGCCATGCCCCGTGATCAAAGTTAATGGGACACTACAACAGCCTAATCCAGCCAGCATGACAAAGGGCACAGACCCATCAGGAATGAAGGTATGTGGTCACTCATCCAGGAAAGGAGCCAAGACCTGCTGAGGTGCTTGCAGAGCGTGGAGGAAATATAGAATGGGCAGTAGAAGAACACAGGGCCATGACCAGTTGAAAAAATGAGGGTTATAATTAATGTGTTTCTGTTGTATTTTGTTAAGAATGCAATTGCACAGATATTTGTGTTTTCTTTCCATGGCTTTAACAAAAATTAAGAGAATATCAGTGACTATAGTATTTCAGTTTGAGTTACTAAAAGGATACCCTCCGCCAAGGGACACATACCACTTTTTGTAAATGACCACTTCGTAGCTGACCTCTCAGCTTTTAAGGAAAATGAAATTCACACACTTAATTTTATCACTTACAAGTAAATATTGTGCCAGGCGTGGTGGCACATGCCTTTAATCCCAGCACTTGGGAGGCAGAGGCAGGTGGATTTCTGAGTTCGAGACAAGCCTGATCTACAGAGTGAGTTCCAGGACAGCCAGGGCTATACAGAGAAACCCTGTCTCAAAAAACAAAAACAAAAACAAAAAAAAAACAAAACAAAACAAAAGTAAATATCGTGTGGCATTTGGCACATTTACTTTATACAATCACCACTTACCTTACTTTAAAAATCTTTTTGTCTCTCTTATGGGGAAAAACATTAAAAATGTAGCATTTGGGGCTGGTGAGATGGCTCAGTGGGTAAGAGTACCCGACTGCTCTTCCGAAGGTCCAGAGTTCAAATGTAATGAGATCTGACTCCATCTTCTGGTGTGTCTGAAGTCAGCTACAGTGTACTTACATATAATAAATAAATAAATCTTTAAAAAAAAAGTAGCATTTTTACCAGTTGTAACTAAATACTTTGGTGACAATATTACTAGAGTCTCAATATTATACAAAAGCCTCTTTCTTCACTCTGTTATAGTTTTGGGGGTATGTGTGTATATGTAGGCCATGACACATGTATACAAGCCAATGAACAACCGTGGGTGTCAGGTGTCAGTCCTCACTCTCCACCTTGTTTCTGGTAGAGTCTTATTTGCTCTCACTGCTGACTAAGCTAGAGGGCCCATAAGCTTCCAAGGAGTCTGCTATCTTCACATCACATCACACTGTAGACTCCCTGGGACTACAGATGCACATTACCATGCTTGTCTGGGATGTGAGTATCTGAACTCAGTCCCTCGTGTAGCAGCTACTTTGCCCACTTAGCCACCTCCCCAGCCATTATTTCCTCCGTTTTCTTGCATTTACTGTCATGAAATAAATACAAATAACAAAATTTATTGTTTTATCCTTTTTTAAAAAATTCGTGTTGCTGGAGGCTAAACACAGAGACTTGTATAGGGTAGGTAGGCCAGAGTCCCACCTGAGGTAATCTCCAGTGCTCATCTTAGGTTGGTTATTATCATTTTTAAAAGGAGAGGTTCCCTATACCCAGGCTAGCCACAAAACCAACACAAATTCAAGAATGACCTTGAACTTCTAATCCTTCTGATTTGGAGGATTACAGGTATGTACCACCATGTCCAATTCTTGCAGTGCTGAGGATGAACCCAGGGTTTCATGCATGCTAGGCAAGTACTCTACTAACTGAGCTATGCTGTAGGTTATTTTATGACACTGTGAATCCCAAGATTGTGGGGTTTTACTGGAAAAACCTGTTTCTGGTTGTGGTGTGGCTCAGCCATTGGCACACACACCTTTAATCCCAAACAATAAAAGTAAAGTAAGTTTGTAGAAGGAAGCACCCATATTTGAAAGTGGTGTTTATTGAGTGGCAAAGTGACGAACCAGAGAAAGATTTGACAGAATAGGATCTGCCCAACTCTCACAAGAAGAGAGAGGAAAGGGAATCTACTTAAAAGAACACTGCCGACAGAAAAAAGAAGAGAGGAGGCAGTTTTACCAAGAGAGCTTTACAGAGAAGAGAGAACAAGCTAGACAAGGTGAAAACAGAACAAGCCAGAGAATGAGAAGGAGCCAGAAGATCACAACAGATTGCTAGCATTAGTTTGATGAAGAGCAATTCAGTCAGAGGCCAAGAGAGAAGCCAGACTGAATCAGTCAGCTTGGAGAGGAATTTGAGCCAAAAAGGCTGAGTTGAACCAACCAGCTAGAAATCAGAAAGAGTTAGAAAGGGTGAGTTTATTCAGCAGCAAGTCTCAGAGGCTGAAAATATTCTAGACCTAGATTAGATTGTACAGAGGCTAGAAGCTTCCAGGACTAAGTCCTGATTAGCAGATGGGGGCAGTAAACCTTGGAGACAACTATTACATCAGTCAATAAAAATATTTTTACAGAACTACATTCCCAGTCCCATTTTAACCATTTCTGTATGAAGAAGTCAATCACATTTAGTATATTTCCAATGTTGTGCAATCAGTACTCCATTTATTCAACTTTGAACAAGTACTTATGGAGTACCTGGAACTGTGTACCAGGATCCAAGGTGTGACTTAAACAAAAGAGCCTCTATCAATTATGTGCATGTTAGCTCATATTCCAGCAGACTAGCTGTCTGTATTTATGGAATCTGCATCTGCATCTTCAGCATCAAGAAGCCTTAATTTAAACCATTGAGGAAAAAAAATCCATGTATATCCTGAACATGTAGCCTTTTTTCTTGTCCATAACCGTTACTGCATAACCAATACAGAGCAACTATTTACACAGCAGTTGTGAGTCCTCTAGAGAGATGACTTTAATGTCTATGGCAGGCTCAGGGGAGGATCTCCAGCATGCATGTTTGTAAAACAAACAAAGAACAAAAAGGTCAGGCACAGCCTATAATACTATAATATTATAGGCATGCATGCCTATAATACCAGTTCTGGAGAGATGGAGACAGAAGGTTCTCCAGAGATCATTAACCAGCAGCTTATCCTAACTGGTAAGTTCCAGGTTCACTGAGAGACCCTGTCTCAAATAAAAGAAAAAGAAAAAGAAAAAGAAAAAGAAAAATAAGGGCAGAAGAAGTAAAAAATTTTTAATAGGAACTGATTGAAGAATACATCTG
Organism: Mus musculus; assembly: GCF_000001635.26. Taxonomy (NCBI): domain Eukaryota; kingdom Metazoa; phylum Chordata; class Mammalia; order Rodentia; family Muridae; genus Mus; species Mus musculus. The sequence goes on along the minus strand of NC_000074.6, from coordinate 4,384,921 downwards.
ATGTTGACTTCCGGATGTCACATGCGTGCACATATGTACATACACACAAAGTAATCCCCAGAAGGCATACCAATGGTGACACACACCTGTGTTGACAGGCTAAGGGAAAATTGTGCGTTAGATGCCTGGGCTACATCCTGAGAACCTGTCTTAGAAATCAGGGGCTAGGATTAAAGAGATGATTTGGAGGTGGGAGCATATGCAGGGGACCTAGTTCCCAACACCCACGTCAAGCAGCTCAGAACAACCGTAACTCCAGCTCCAGGAAGGTCTAACCCCTTTTCTGATCTCTGCAGTCACCTCACTTACACATGTCCCATACCCACACAGACAGACACACATATACACATAGTTTACACATGTCCCATACCCACACAGACAGACACACATATACACATAGTTTTTTTAACTAAATAATTTTTGGAGGGTTTTAAGACAAAATCTCCCTATGTAGTCCTGTCTTGGAATTTTCTATATAGACATAGCTGAACTTGAATTCACAGACATCTGCCTGCATTTGCCTCTTGAGTGCTGGGATAAAGGCAGATGACACTACACCTATAAGAACTAAATAAATCTTTAAAAAAAAAAAAAAACAAAAAAAAACAAACCTGTGATTGTCATTCATTGGTAGGCCTCGGGTTCTATGCACTGCAGATGATGATGATGACGATGATAACAATGATAAAAACTATGGGGCAATATGTGTAGATGCTATGTAAATATTGCATCATTTTATATAAGAGGCCTGGTGTCAGTGCCTTGCAGATACCAAGACACAACTATATAAAGGTACTCACAGACAACCACACCCTGGAGAAGGGTATTTCACAGGCTCAACTAAGGTAAGGCTGACCTCCCTTCCTAGACACAGCCTCTTCCCTCCCTGTGTCCCTAGACCACAACAGGTCTGCCATCAGCACCATGTGCTTTAACACAGGTGGTAGCTTTGTGTTTCCACAACAACCCAGCTTCTTGCTGGCTCCTAGTGGCCAATACTGTGTGGGTGAGACCAGAGGCTGGACCTCTGATTTCAGAAGGTGAAAGAATGAGGGAAGGAGGTAAGAAGACAAAATGGAGATAGCATCAGGGTTGAGGGAATGGAGGAAGTGAAAAATGGAGACAAGGAAAGGGGGAAAGAACAAAGAGTGGGGGAGAGATGGTAGGCGAGGACACAGAAAGGAGGGAGAGGAGACAAAGAAGGGTTGATAACGTGACTCTGTCAGTAAAATGCCTACCATACAAACATGAAGGCTTCACCTTGATTCCCAGAATCCACATTTCTAAAGAGTGAGACATGGTGACATCTGCTTGTATTCCCAGCACTGAGAAGGTAGGAACAGACCGCCTAACCTAGTCAGCAAGTTCCAAACCACTGAGAAACCCTGTCTCAAAACACAAAGCATGTACTAGAGAGATGGCTCAGCAGGTAACATTGCTGGCTGATTCAGTGTGAGGACCTGAGTTTAGATCCTAGCAGTCACGTACAAGGCTAGGCATGGCTGTGTTCATCGGTAAACACAGAGCTGTGGGGGACAGACACAAGATCACAGGGAACCAGCCTAGTTCCAGGTTCAGTGAGAGAGCCTGCCTCAAAGGAATGAGATGGAGTGTGTGTGTGTGTGTGTGTGTGTGTGTGTGTGTGTGTGTGTGTCTGTGTGTGTCTGTGTGTGAGACTGAGAGCGACAGAGACAGCAGGATGCCTGACATCTTCTTCTGATCTCAATATGTACACAGAGGTGGATATACATGAATATGGGTCTTTACATATCATACACCACATGCACATTCATATGTATACAAAGGGGGATATAATATGTGTGAAAAACAATGCCTGAGGTTGGCATCTGTTCTTCATGGGCATATGCACACATATGAACACAACACACACACAGAGGGATCTGATTAGATTCCTAACATCCACACGATAGATCACAACCACCTATAACTCTAGTTTCAGAGGATCTGATACCTTCTTCTGGCCTCTGCGGTACCAGACATACATATGGTATGCAGACCTATACAGGCAAAGCATTCATATACATTAAACAAGGAAACAAACAAACAAATAAAAATAGTACAGAGAGAGGGGAGGGAGGGGGGAGAGAGAGAGAGAGGAGGAGGAGGAGGAAGAGGGGGAGGAGGAGAAAGAGGAGGAGGGGGAGGAGGAGGAGGGGGATGAGGAGAAGGAAGAGGAGGGGGAGGAGGAGGAGGGAGACTGCTGGTTGGAAATAGGAACCAAATCCAGATTCGCTGCAAGAACAGCAAGTGTTTTCTCTCTCTCTCTCTCTCTCTCTCTCTCTCTCTCTGTGTGTGTGTGTGTGTGTGTGTGTGTGTGTTTTCTTGTTGTCCATATCAGTGAACTTCATTAGGATTAACCACAGAGGGCTGGTGAGATGGCTCAGTGGGTAAGAGCACCTGACTGCTCTTCCGAAGGTCCAGAGTTCAAATCCCAGCAACCACATGGTGGCTCACAACCATCCGTAACGAGATCTGGCGCCCTCTTCTGGAGTGACTGAAGACAGCTACAGTGTACTTACATATAATAAATAAATAAATCTTTAAAAAAAAAAAAAAAAAAAAGGATTAACCACAGAAGCAAGGGCATCTTGCTAGTGGCTACACCACTGAAGAAACTGAGAAACTGTCCCTTCCACCTACAGCAACCACTGTATGTAAATACCCCAGAGGTTTTCAGGCTTACCCTATCAGGCAGAAAGCCTTTATACTCACTGAGTCAGCTCACCGCATCCATGACCTTTGAAGCTCAATGCCAGTAACAACCTACTAACACCATAATGGATACGAAAAGTCCCTGGACTAGACAAGGCTGTCCACTCTCGCCCTACCTATTCAACATTGTACTTGAAGTCCTAGCCAGAGCAATTAGACAACAAAAGGAGATCAAGGGGATACAAATTGGAAAGGAAGAAGTCAAAATATCACTTTTTGCAGATGATATGATAGTATATATAAGTGACCCTAAAAATTCCATCCAGAGAACTCCTAAACCTGATAAACAGCTTCAATGAAGTAGCTGGATATAAAATTAACTCAAACAAGTCAATGGCCTTTCTGTACACAAAGGATAAACAGGCTGAGAAAGAAATTAGGGAAACAACACCCTTCTCAATAGTCACAAATAATATAAAATACCTTGGCGTGACTCTAACTAAGGAAGTGAAAGATCTGTATGATAAAAACTTCAAATCTCTAAAGAAAGAAATTAAAGAAGATCTCAGAAGATGGAAAGATCTCCCATGTTCATGGATTGGCAGGATCAACATTGTAAAAATGGCTATCTTGCCAAAAGCAATCTACAGATTCAATGCAATCCCCATCAAAATTCCAACTCAATTCTTCAATGAATTAGAAAGGGCAATCAGCAGATTCATCTGGAATAACAAAAAACCGAGGATAGCAAAAACTCTTCTCAAGGATAAAAGAACCTCTGGTGGAATCACCATGCCGGACCTAAAACTGTACTACAGAGCAATTGTGAACAAAACTGCATGGTACTGGTATAGTGACAGACAAGTAGACCAATGGAACAGAATTGAAGACCCAGAGATGAACCCACACACCTATGGTCACTTGATCTTTGACAAGAGAGCTAAAACCATCCAGTGGAAAAAAGACAGCATTTTCAACAAATGGTGCTGGCACAACTGGTTGTTATCATGTAGAAGAATGCGAATTGATCCATTTCTATCTCCTTGTACTAAGGTCAAATCTAAGTGGATTAAGGAACTCCACATAAAACCAGAGACACTGAAACTTATAGAGGAGAAAGTAGGGAAAAGCCTCGAAGATATGGGTACAGGGGGAAAATTCCTGAATAAAACAGCAATGGCTTGTGCTGTAAGATCAAGAATCGATAAATGGGACCTCATAAAATTGCAAAGCTTCTGCAAAGCAAAAGACACCGTCAATAAGACAAAAAGGCCACCAACAGATTGGGAAAGGATCTTTACCTATCCCAAATCGGATAGGGGACTAATATCCAATATATATAAAGAACTCAAGAAGGTGGACTCCAGAAAATCAAATAACCCCATTAAAAAATAGGGCTCAGAGCTGAACAAAGAATTCTCACCTGAGGAATACCGAATGTCTGAGAAGCACATGAAAAAATGTTCAGCATCCTTAATCATCAGGGAAATGCAAATCAAAACAACACTGAGATTCCACTTCACTCCAGCAGAATGGCTAAGATCAAAAACTCAGGTGACAGCAGATGCTGGCGAGGATGTGGAGAAAGGGGAACACTCCTCCATTGTTGGTGGCATTGCCAGCTTGTACAACCACTCTGGAAATCAGTCTGGCGGTTCCTCAGAAAATTGGACATAGTACTACCGGAGGATCCCGCAATACCTCTCCTGGGCATATATCCAGAAGATGTCCCAACCAGTAAGAAGAACACATGCTCCACTATGTTCATAGCAGCCTTGTTTATAATAGCCAGAAGCTGGAAAGAACCCAGATGCCCCTCAACAGAGGAATGGATACAGAAAATGTGGTACGACAAGTCCCTTCCGCTCGACTCGAGCCCCGGGCTACCTTGCCAGCAGAGTCTTGCCCAACACCCGCAAGGGCCCACACGGGACTCCCCACGGGATCCTAAGACCTCTGGTGAGTGGAACATAGCGCCTGCCCCAATCCAATCGCGCGGAACCTGAGACTGCTGTACATAGGGAAGCAGGCTACCCAGGCTTGATCTGGGGCACAAACCCCTTCTGCTCGACTCGAGCCCCGGGCTACCTTGCCAGCAGAGTCTTGCCCAACACCCGCAAGGGCCCACACGGGACCCCCCACGGGATCCTAAGACCTCTGGTGAGTGGAACACAGCGCCTGCCCCAAACCAATCACACGGAACCTGAGTCTGCGGTACATAGGGAAGCAGGCTACCCGGGCCTGATCTGGGGCACAAGTCCCTTCCGCTCGACTCGAGCCCCGGGCTACCTTGCCAGCAGAGTCTTGCCCAACACCTGCAAGGGCCCACACGGGACTCCCCACGGGATCCTAAGACCTCTGGTGAGTGGAACACAGCGCCTGCCCCAATCCAATCGCGCGGAACCTGAGACTGCTGTACATAGGGAAGCAGGCTACCCGGGCTTGATCTGGGGCACAAACCCCTTCCGCTCCACTCGAGCCCCGGGCTACCTTGCCAGCGGAATCGCCTGACACCCGCAAGGGCCCACACAGGATTCCACAGGAGATTCTAAAACCTCTAGCGAGTGGAACACAACTTCTGCCAGGAGTCTGGTTTGAACACCAGATATCTGGGTACCTGCCCTGCAAGAAGAGAGCTTGCCTGCAGAGAATACTCTGCCCACTGAAACTTAGGAGAGTGCTACCCTCCAGGTCTGCTTATAGAGGCTAACAGAGTCACCTGAAGAACAAGCTCTTAACAGTGACAACTAAAACAGCTAGCTTCAGAGATTACCTGATGGCGAAAGGCAAACGTAAGAATCCTACTAACAGAAATCAAGACCACTCACCATCATCAGAACGCAGCACTCCCACCCCACCTAGTCCTGGGCACCCCAACACAACCGAAAATCTAGACCCAGATTTAAAAACATTTCTCATGATGATGATAGAGGACATCAAGAAGGACTTTCATAAGTCACTTAAAGAATTACAGGAGAGCACTGCTAAAGAGTTACAGGCCCTTAAAGAAAAGCAGGAAAACACAGCCAAACAGGTAGAAATCATTAAAGAAAAACAGGAAAACACATCCAAACAGGTGATGGAAATGAACAAAACCATACTAGAACTAAAAGGGGAAGTAGACACAATAAAGAAAACCCAAAGCGAGGCAACGCTGGAGATAGAAACCCTAGGAAAGAGATCTGGAACCATAGATGCGAGCATCAGCAACAGAATACAAGAAATGGAAGAGAGAATCTCAGGTGCAGAAGATTCCATAGAGAACATGGGCACAACAATCAAAGAAAATACAAAATGCAAAAGGATCCTAACTCAAAACATCCAAGAAATCCAGGACACAATGAGAAGACCAAACCTACGGATAATAGGAATTGATGAGAATGAAGATTTTCAACTTAAAGGGCCAGCTAATATCTTCAACAAAATAATAGAAGAAAACTTCCCAAACATAAAAAAAGAGATGCCCATGATCATACAAGAAGCCTACAGAACTCCAAATAGACTGGACCAGAAAAGAAATTCCTCCCGACACATAATAATCAGAACAACAAATGCACTAAATAAAGATAGAATATTAAAAGCAGTAAGGGAGAAAGGTCAAGTAACATATAAAGGAAGGCCTATCAGAATTACACCAGACTTTTCACCAGAGACTATGAAAGCCAGAAGAGCCTGGACAGATGTTATACAGACACTAAGAGAACACAAATGCCAGCCCAGGCTACTATACCCGGCCAAACTCTCAATTACCATAGATGGAGAAACCAAAGTATTCCACGACAAAAACAAATTCACACAATATCTTTCCACGAATCCAGCCCTTCAAAGGATAATAACAGAAAAGAAGCAATACAAGGACGGAAATCACGCCCTAGAACAACCAAGAAAGTAATCATTCAACAAACCAAAAAGAAGACAGCCACAAGAACAGAATGCCAACTCTAACAACAAAAATAAAAGGAAGCAACAATTACTTTTCCTTAATATCTCTTAATATCAATGGACTCAATTCCCCAAGAAAAAGACATAGACTAACAGACTGGCTACACAAACAGGACCCAACATTCTGCTGCTTACAGGAAACCCATCTCAGGGAAAAAGACAGACACTACCTCAGAGTGAAAGGCTGGAAAACAATTTTCCAAGCAAATGGACTGAAGAAACAAGCTGGAGTAGCCATTTTAATATCGGATAAAATCGACTTCCAACCCAAAGTTATCAAAAAAGACAAGGAGGGACACTTCATACTCATCAAAGGTAAAATCCTCCAAGAGGAACTCTCAATTCTGAATATCTACGCACCAAATGCAAGGGCAGCCACATTCATTAGAGACACTTTAGTAAAGCTCAAAGCATACATTGCACCTCACACAATAATAGTGGGAGACTTCAACACACCACTTTCTTCAAAGGACAGATCGTGGAAACAGAAACTAAACAGGGACACAGTGAAACTAACAGAAGTTATGAAACAAATGGACCTGACAGATATCTACAGAACATTTTATCCTAAAACAAAAGGATATACCTTCTTCTCAGCACCTCACGGGACCTTCTCCAAAACTGACCATATAATTGGTCACAAAACAGGCCTCAATAGATACAAAAATATTGAAATTGTCCCATGTATCCTATCAGACCACCATGGCCTAAGACTGATCTTCAATAACAACATAAATAATGGAAAGCCAACATTCACGTGGAAACTGAATAACACTCTTCTCAATGATACCTTGGTCAAGGAAGGAATAAAGAAGGAAATTAAAGACTTTTTAGAGTTTAATGAAAATGAAGCCACAACGTACCCAAACCTATGGGACACAATGAAAGCATTTCTAAGAGGGAAACTCATAGCTCTGAGTGCCTCCAAGAAGAAACGGGAGAGAGCACATACTAGCAGCTTGACAACACATCTAAAAGCCCTAGAAAAAAAGGAAGCAAATTCACCCAAGAGGAGTAGACGGCAGGAAATAATCAAACTCAGGGGTGAAATCAACCAAGTGGAAACAAGAAGAACTATTCAAAGAATTAACCAAACGAGGAGTTGGTTCTTTGAGAAAATCAACAAGATAGATAAACCCTTAGCTAGACTCACTAAAGGGCACAGGGACAAAATCCTAATTAACAAAATCAGAAATGAAAAGGGAGACATAACAACAGATCCTGAAGAAATCCAAAACACCATCAGATCCTTCTACAAAAGGCTATACTCAACAAAACTGGAAAACCTGGACGAAATGGACAAATTTCTGGACAGATACCAGGTACCAAAGTTGAATCAGGATCAAGTTGACCATCTAAACAGTCCCATATCACCTAAAGAAATAGAAGCAGTTATTAATAGTCTCCCAACCAAAAAAAGCCCAGGACCAGATGGGTTTAGTGCAGAGTTCTATCAGACCTTCAAAGAAGAGCTAATTCCAATTCTGCACAAACTATCTCACAAAATAGAAGTAGAAGGTACTCTACCCAACTCATTTTATGAAGCCACTATTACTCTGATACCTAAACCACAGAAAGATCCAACAAAGATAGAGAACTTCAGACCAATTTCTCTTATGAATATCGATGCAAAAATCCTCAATAAAATTCTCGCTAACCGAATCCAAGAACACATTAAAGCAATCATCCATCCTGACCAAGTAGGTTTTATTACAGGGATGCAGGGATGGTTTAATATACGAAAATCCATCAATGTAATCCATTATATAAACAAACTCAAAGACAAAAACCACATGATCATCTCGTTAGATGCAGAAAAAGCATTTGACAAGATCCAACACCCATTCATGATAAAAGTTTTGGAAAGGTCAGGAATTCAAGGCCCATACCTAAACATGATAAAAGCAATCTACAGCAAACCAGTAGCCAACATCAAAGTAAATGGAGAGAAGCTGGAAGCAATCCCACTAAAATCAGGGACTAGACAAGGCTGCCCACTTTCTCCCTACCTTTTCAACATAGTACTTGAAGTATTAGCCAGAGCAATTCGACAACAAAAGGAGATCAAGGGGATACAAATTGGAAAAGAGGAAGTCAAAATATCACTTTTTGCAGATGATATGATAGTATATATAAGTGACCCTAAAAATTCTACCAGAGAACTCCTAAACCTGATAAACAGCTTCGGTGAAGTAGCTGGATATAAAATAAACTCAAACAAGTCAATGGCCTTTCTCTATACAAAGAATAAACAGGCTGAGAAAGAAATTAGGGAAACAACACCCTTCTCAATAGTCACAAATAATATAAAATATCTTGGCGTGACTCTAACTAAGGAAGTGAAAGATCTGTATGATAAAAACTTCAAATCTCTGAAGAAAGAAATTAAGGAAGATCTCAGAAGATGGAAAGATCTCCCATGCTCATGGATTGGCAGGATCAACATTGTAAAAATGGCTATCTTGCCAAAAGCAATCTACAGATTCAATGCAATCCCCATCAAAATTCCAACTCAATTCTTCAATGAATTGGAAGGAGCAATTTGCAAATTTGTCTGGAATAACAAAAAACCTAGGATAGCAAAAAGTCTTCTCAAGGATAAAAGAACTTCTGGCGGAATCACCATGCCAGACCTAAAGCTTTACTACAGAGCAATTGTGATAAAAACTGCATGGTACTGGTATAGAGACAGACAAGTAGACCAATGGAATAGAATTGAAGACCCAGAAATGAACCCACACACCTATGGTCACTTGATCTTCGACAAGGGAGCTAAAACCATCCAGTGGAAGAAAGACAGCATTTTCAACAATTGGTGCTGGCACAACTGGTTGTTATCGTGTAGAAGAATGCGAATCGATCCATACTTATCTCCTTGTACTAAGGTCAAATCTAAGTGGATCAAGGAACTTCACATAAAACCAGAGACACTGAAACTTATAGAGGAGAAAGTGGGGAAAAGCCTTGAAGATATGGGCTCAGGGGAAAAATTCCTGAACAGAACAGCAATGGCTTGTGCTGTAAGATCGAGAATTGACAAATGGGACCTAATGAAACTCCAAAGTTTCTGCAAGGCAAAAGACACCGTCAATAAGACAAAAAGACCACCAACAGATTGGGAAAGGATCTTTACCTATCCTAAATCAGATAGGGGACTAATATCCAACATATATAAAGAACTCAAGAAGGTGGACTTCAGAAAATCAAATAACCCCATTAAAAAATGGGGCTCAGAACTGAACAAAGAATTCTCACCTGAGGAATACCGAATGGCAGAGAAACACCTGAAAAAATGTTCAACATCCTTAATCATCAGGGAAATGCAAATCAAAACAACCCTGAGATTCCACCTCACACCAGTCAGAATGGCTAAGATCAAAAATTCAGGTGACAGCAGATGCTGGCGTGGATGTGGAGAAAGAGGAACACTCCTCCATTGTTGGTGGGAGTGCAGGCTTATACAACCACTCTGGAAATCAGTCTGGTGGTTCCTCAGAAAATTGGACATAGTACTACCGGAGGATCCAGCAATACCTCTCCTGGGCATATATCCAGAAGATGCCCCAACTGGTAAGAAGGACACATGCTCCACTATGTTCATAGCAGCCTTATTTATAATAGCCAGAAGCTGGAAAGAACCTAGATGCCCCTCAACAGAGGAATGGATACAGAAAATGTGGTACATCTACACAATGGAGTACTACTCAGCTATTAAAAAGAATGAATTTATGAAATTCCTAGCCAAATGGATGGACCTGGAGGGCATCATCCTGAGTGAGGTAACACATTCACAAAGAAACTCACACAATATGTACTCACTGATAAGTGGATATTAGCCCCAAACCTAGGATACCCAAGATATAAGATATAATCTGCTAAACACATGAAACTCAAGAAGAATGAAGACTGAAGTGTGGACACTATGCCCCTCCTTAGATTTGGGAACAAAACACCCATGGAAGGAGTTACAGAGACAAAGTTTGGAGCTGAGATGAAAGGATGGACCATGTAGAGACTGCAATATCCAGGGATCCACCCCATAATCAGCATCCAAACGCGGACACCATTGCATACACTAGCAAGATTTTATTGAAAGGACCCAGATGTAGCTGTCTCTTGTGAGACTATGCCGGGGCCTAGCAAACACAGAAGTGGATGCTCACAGTCAGCTAATGGATGGATCATAGGGCTCCCAATGGAGGAGCTAGAGAAAGTAGCCAAGGAGCTAAAGGGATCTGCAACCCTACAGGTGGAACAACATTATGAACTAACCAGTACCCCAGAGCTCTTGACTCTAGCTGCATATATATCAAAAGATGGCCTAGTCGGCCATCACTGAAAAGAGAGGCCCATTGGACTTGCAAACTTTATATGCCCCAGTACAGGGGAACACCAGGGCCAAAAAGGGGGAGTGGGTGGGCAGGGGAGTGGGGGTGGGTGGATATGGGGGACTTTTGGTATAGCATTGGAAATGTAAATGAGCTAAATACCTAATAAAAAATGGAAAAAAAAAGAAAATGTGGTACATTTACACAATGGAATACTACTCAGCTATTAAAAAAATGAATTTATGAAATTCCTAGGCAAATGGATGGACCTGGAGGGTATCATCCTGAGTGAAGTAACCCAATCACAAAGGAACTCGCACAATATGTACTCTCTGATAAGTGGATAATAGCCCAGAAACTTAGGATACCCAAGATATAAGATACAACTTGCCAAACGCATGAAATTCAAGAAGAACGAAGACCAAAGTGTGGACACTTTACCCTTTCTTACAAATGGGAACAAAACACCCATGGAAGGAGTTACAGAGACAAAGTTTGGAGCTGCGACAAAAGGATGGACCATCTAGAGACTGCCTTATCTAGGGATCCATCCCATAATCAGCTTCCAAATGCTGACACCATTGCATACACTAGCAAGATTTCGCTGAAAGGACCCAGATATAGCTGTCTCTTGTGAGACTATGCTGGGGCCTAGCAAACACAGAAGTGGGTGATCACAGTCAGCTATTGGATGGATCACAGGGCCCCTAATGGAGGAGCTAGAGAAATTACCCAAGGAGCTAAAGAGAACTGCAACCCTATAGGTGGAACAACAATATGAACTAACCAGTACCTGGGAGCTCTTGTCTTTAGCTGCATATGTATCAAAAGATGGCCTAGTTGGCCGTCACTGCAAAGAGAGGCCCATTGGACTTGCAAACTTTATATGCCCCAGTACAGGGGAACGCCAGGGCCAAAAAGGGGGAGTGGGTGGGTAGGGGAGTGGGGGTGGGTGGATATGGGGAACCTTTGGGATAGCATTGAAAATGTAAATGAGGAAAATACTTAATTAAAAAAAAAGTTCAATTATAAAAAAAAAAAAAGTCCCTGGAATGATTTAAAAAAAAAAACTCTCAGTCATGCTCAATTTGACCACCTGAGGGCAGTATGTGTTCCATGATAGCTACTAATGTGTCCCAAAACATTTGTAGGTCATGTCATGTTGCAATGTCAAAAGAATGGGTGCCTTTGAATCTAGATGCTGGTGGGATTTTTATTTTCATATTTCCTGTGCATGGTTAGGTGGGCCCACTAGATCTTCTGGCCACCGCTTGGTCAAAACGACTTGCTAGCTAGTAAGACTATTTGGCCAGTGCAGCTTTACCTTAGGCCCTTCAACCTATTTGCTGCCCCGTTATGAGCTGTCTTTCCCTAGTCAGAAGCTGATGGACCCTAATGGCTCTTCTTGGGTTTGTTTGTTTGCCTTTGAAAATGCTCTGTGGGTTGGGGAGATGGCTCAGTGGGTAAAATGCCTGCCGTTCAAGCATGAGGGCATATGTAAAAAGCCAGGTGTAGTGTCATGCAGAGCAGGTGGGTCCTGGGGGGCTCATGGGCCAGCTAATCTAGCTGAGTCTTCAAGATCTACGTTCAATGAGAGACCCTGTCTCAAAATAAAAATAATGTGAAGTCTAATTAAGATACTGGACCTTGACTCCCTACACATTTGTAGCAAATGTGCAGCGTGGACTTCATTCGGGTCCCCTAACAAGCAGAGTACAGGCTGTCTAGGTCTTTGTTCCCTGCCATTGGATCTCCTTCCCCCTACCTGGCCTGCCGGGTTGGGGTTCAGTGGGAGAGGTTATGCCTAGTCCTGCTGACACTAGATATCCCAGGATGAGGTGGCTTGCCCAAGGGGAAAGCTCCTTCTCTTAGAAGAATGGATGGGGAATAGGGGGAAGGATTTGTAAGGGTGAGAATGGGAAGAGAGGAGGGAGGGGGCTTTGATCAGGATGTAAAGTGAATACAAAAATAATACTAATAAATAAAGCTGGTCTGGAAAGATGGCTCAGTGAAACCTACATGTAAATAGATGCTCCCAATTAATCGTAGCACCAGAGAGGCTACATAGAGGAACTCTGGAGCAAGCTATCTATCTACACTAGCCTATGAACTCTGGGTTCAGCTGTAAATCCTTACACTAATAAACGAAGTAGGAAGTGATGAGAAAGACACCCAGTATCAACTTCTACCTCTGTTACATTGACACATCATCATGATCAACTCTAGGTTCCCATGAGACCACTCAGTGCTGTACAAGCTCTGTGGAGAAACATGCAATCATGTATCGCTTGACAAAGAGAATACTTGAGAAATAGACCTAGAGGTAGAAGATTGCGGCAATGTGGAAGAAGTAGGCCAAAGGTAAGTCAGGGTAAAGGTGGGGAGTCTAGAAGATAGTTTATGGGGACCGTGTAGGGTCCCCATGATCAGAGAGTCAGCCTCCCCACAGTCTCTCAGTGCACACGCTGGGGGATCCTTGCTTTATTTGCTGCAGACCTGGATGAATGTGCCATCTAACAGCATTGTTGTGGCCCAAAGGCTGACTGCCTCCATGCCCTGAGCTCTTACCACTGCACCTGCCAACCAGGATTTGTTGGAGATGGCTTATTCTCTAAAGGTGAAGTGGAGGGCAGGGCCCGAATGGAACCACCACAGGGCCAGGATTGTCCTTCCCCTTCCCCATGGGAGTTAGAGATTTTAAGTGCTTAGGTCACAGAGCCACCCTCTGTATGGCCTCCCATCTTACCTGCACTCACATACAGGTGCACATATACGTGGAGGCCAGAGGTTAACTTCAAGTATCCATCCTCAGGAGTCATCCACCTTGGGCTGGTGGTTGGTTGTGTTGTTTGTTATGTGTTCATGCAGTATTTCTGGTTGAGACACCTAGGATTTGCCAATTAAGCTAGACTGGTTTGCCAGTGACCTCCAGGGATCCTGGGATCTCCATTTCCCAGAACTTGGATTATACATTTGTGCCACCACACCTGGCATTTTTCTACTGAGTGCTGGGTGTCAAACTCTAATTCTTACATTTGATTGACACTTTACCAACTGAGCTATCTCCTAGCCTCTGTGTTATTTCATCTTTGCTATCCAGTTCTTCCAGTACTAGTTTTTCCTTACAATCTGCACCACCATAGTCAACCTAATCCCTTCTTGTTCCCTTTCGGTGAATAACTAAGTCCCCTCTCTGTGTTGTATCAAAATGGAGTCCATATGTCAACAACCACCTTCCCACTCCTAATCTTCCATCAGGGCTATTTGCCTATTCAGAGTTAACGTCTGAGTTCCTTTGATAGACAATTGAATATGAGGATGCAGAATCTGTGGATAGAGAGGGTTGACTATGTTTGTGCACATGAAGAGCTAGCTATACTCACATGGTTACCATACTCATATAGATTCATGCATCCCAGTGGGCACATGTGTATGTGCACACCAACTTCCACATTTACTGCTATTTGTTGCTGTGCTGCTGGCCTTTAGTTTTCAGTGAGGGCGGAATGGTTGCCAAGGATCCTGAAGTGGACAGACACAGCATGCTGTGGAGTGGGGGGTATTGCAGTGGTTTTGCCTGTAATGCCCACTGCTTCCAAGAGGTGTCAGTAAGAGCATACATCTGAGCCACGCTCCTCAGCAAAGAGACTTCCCTAAAGCAAGGGCAGAGACTGAAATAGCTTTCTCTGAAATGTAACACCAGATCAGTCCACAAGCATATAAATGAAAGGACACAGGCACAGCAGGGCCCACAGTGGGGGGGAAAGTAAGCACAGATAACCCTTTGTAGAATTAGATACATCATCCAGCCTGGGGTGGCCTGCTGTGGAGGTCCATTGCCCAGCTGCCAGAACCATGAAGGCACTTCAGAAGAGTTCAAATAAAGAAAGGTTTGTCATCTACACACAGAGTCCTCTCAAAGACAGCCAGATACAGGAAGTACATTGGAAGCCAGCGGAAGCCACTTCTGAAGCCACTCCTTGCTCTCTTTCTGTCCTAGCTGGATACCTTCTCTGTAACTCCACAGATTCTGGCAAGTTTTGGAAACATACTTTTTTGGGAATTAAAAAAAAAAAAAAAGACCCTTGCTTATAAGACCAATCAGCTGGGCTGCCTCTGAATCACGTTAGGGCTCTAGAGCCTGATTATTATCTGCCTGACTTGCTTGCTGGGCCTTCAAGGCAAGCATCTGATCCCTTAACTGCTCTGTGTGTGTGTGTGTGTGTGTGTGTGTGTGTGTGTGTGTGTGTGTGTGTTTGTGTGTGTTATTTTTGGTATATCTGAGTGTCCTGTGTGTGTGTGTGTGTGTGTTATTTTTGGTATATCTGAGTGTCCTGTGTGTGTGTGTGTGTGTGTGTGTGTGTGTATGTTTTCATGGATATATACCACATCTGAAAACAAGAAGTGAACATCATTGTCTTATTTTCTTCCTCTCTTTTCTTTACTACTTTTATTTGGTGGTAGTGGTGGTGATTGTATCTATGTACGCAGACATAAACACAACGTGGATGTGGAAGTCAGTGAGCAGCTTGTAGGGATTAATTCTCTCTCCTTCCACCACGTGGTTCCAGGGAATCAAACTTAGGACTTCAGGTATGTGTAGCAAAGGGTCTACCTGCTGAGCCATCTGGTGGACCCTGTTCTACTCCATTTTTTGAGAGAAGGTTGCTCAATAAACCTGGAGCTTACCATTTGACTATACCACCAGCCAGCAAGCCCTTTGAACCCTCCTGTCTCCCCCTCCAGTGAAAATAGGCATGTATCACTACATTCAGCCTTTTACATGGGAACTAGGGATCTGAACTCGGATCTTCAGGCATGCACATCAAGCATTTTATTAATTGAGGCATCTTCTCAGTCTCTCATGTTTGTTTGCTTGTTTGTTTTTTATCAAAGAACGAGGGTTAGCCTTTGCTGCTATGTCCTCATCCTTAGCTGACCTTGGCCTTGTGAATAGATGACTAGACAAAGCCAAGAATCAAGCATACATGAAAATTTAGTCCCCTACCCTCTTCCATCCTTATTTACACAGTCTCCAACAACTCACCTAACAGTTCCATCCCCCTAGGTGAACCCAGTCACCCTTGACACAGAAGAACCCTTGACCCTGTACATCTCACACCTGGGCCAGGTCAAGCATATCTTGGAATTTTGGCCCGCTCTTGAAAGTCTGTAAGGCCATACCGGCTATGTTATTGTCAGAAGCAACTATCAAGATTTCTTCTGAATTAATCACCTGGATGGCCTCAGCACCCTTTAGCTAGGCCATGGGAGACCAAGACCAGGGAAATACCAGCTGGAGGCAGTGAGTATAGCAGGAGCTCAGGGCCAACCGGGGTCAGCAAGCCACGCCTTGTGGCTAACAGTCCAATTACAACTGCTGTAGAGAAGAAAAACTTTAATGTACCTGGGCTCCCATGCCTGAAAGTGAATCTGAAAGTGAAGATTCTGGCACTGAGAAGAACTGATTGGGGGAGGGGGTGCAGGGCATGCAATGGCTGACCAAGTCGAACTTCAAAACTCAGGAAGACTAGAACATTACACTATGACCTCAGATGAACCTAGTCTGTGTAAGCCTGGGGTTAAATCTGCCTGTGTGCTCTTAAATAAGTAGATGTTACCTCCTACAGGACACACATGACTCCTGTCTAGGGAACCTGGAGGATCCAAGCTGGTCTTCGGTAGCCCCAGGAGTACCTGGCCTTCAGCAATAGTGTTCTTTATCTCCTGACTTAGGAAAGAGGGGGACTTTCACACCTCTGTACGTCTGGCACAACCCCAAACCAGGCTGTCGGTGGCAGCCTCTCAGAGTTGTGATGGTTTCTCGGGTGTTCGCTTGTTTGCTGTTTGAAATTCTGGAGAACAGGCAAGTATTCAGAGTCTCCACTTGATGAAAAACGGATGCTCAGAGACATTAAGCCACACGGCCAGGATCGGATCGGGCAGCTGTACCGGCAGCTATGCTGTCAATCACCGTGCCCGGCTCTGGCTCAGTGCCTGGAATATGCATCACAACATGAGCTCTCTCGGCAGCTTGGGTGCATCTCTCAAACACTAGTTTATTTGGCCCCAGCAAGCCTATTTTAGGGAAGCAGTATTATATGGAAACTGAGGTCTCTGTGTATGGGGATGTATGGGAGCTTGCTGAGATCACATACTACATGAGCTAGAGCCTAAAATTTTGTGATGAGTGGGAGTGTGGTGAGGATTACATGTGTGTTCAGAATTACTCTATGTCCTGAAGGTTGGCTCCAAACCACCAAGGGTGCTCTCTACAAAGAAAACATTTGTTTTGGTTTTGGGTTTTTTTCTGTATGCTTATGTTGCTGTGTTGTTCTTTGGGTGGTGGCAGGAATCAAGCACAGTTTTACCTTAGAGTTCCTAGGTTAGCATTCTACCACTGAATCCTTCAAGGTCCCCCCTCCCCTTGACAAATTTCCTCCAACAAGGCCACACCCACTTCAACAAGGCCACACCCACTTCAACAAGGCTACACCTCCTAATGCATCTCAAGTAGTGCCATTCCCTGTTGACTAAGCATTCAAATATATGAGCCCACAGGGCCACTCTCATTCAAACCAATACACCTCCCAAACCATCTATATCCCTAGATCTTTTTAGTTTTTAGAAGAATTTGTTGTTGCTCCTGTTGTTTTACGTAGGACCTCACTTCTGTATCCCTGGCTGGCCTGAACTCACTTTGTAGACCAGGCTGCTTGTTTCAACCTTCTCGAATTTATGGTTTGGGAGGTGTATTGGTTTGAATGAGAGTGGCCCTGTGGGCTCATATATTTGAATGCTTAGTCAACAGGGAATGGCACTACTTGAGATGCATTAGGAGGTGTAGCCTTGTTGAAGTGGGTGTGGCCTTGTTGGAGGAAATTTGTCAAGGGGAGGGGGGAGCTTGAAGGATTTAAAAGCCCAAGCCAGGCCCAGTGGCACTCTCTTCCTGCTGCCTGCAGATCTACATATAGAACTCTCAGCTCTTCTCCAGCACCATGTCTGCCCATGTGCCACCATGCTCCCCATCCTGATGATAATGGGCTAAACTTCTGAAACTGTAAGCAAACCGCAGTTAAATGTGTTCTCTGATAAAAAGGTGCTGTGGTCATGGTGTGTCTTCACAACAATAGAACAACTTACTAAAATAGGAAAATAGATTCCGTGTTGACAGCAAAGTCAGGCCAGCAGGAACTTCTGAGAAGGCAGGAGGCAGAGAACACACTCAGAAAGGCTGAATCTTTTGAAACCACAAAACCTGACCCCAGTGACACAGTGACACATGTCCTCCACAAAGGCCATATCTCCTAATCCTTCCCAAACAGTTCTATAACTAGGGACCAACTTTTTGAGTCTTTGGAAGGTCATTCTCGTTCAAAACAGCACAATTCCCAAATACTGATGGAAACAGAACCTTTACCTTCAGGTCTCTAGTGCCTGTCCCCAGAGCTCTATCCTTGCTCCAGGTCTGACCCAGTGACCTCTGGGCAACCCATTAGGGCTGCAGAAAGCTTCTTCCGTTATGTAGATCCTGCTTATCCATTAGAATCTGGACACAGCAAGCACAATGACCCCCATGTTAC
Organism: Mus musculus; assembly: GCF_000001635.26. Classification (NCBI taxonomy): domain Eukaryota; kingdom Metazoa; phylum Chordata; class Mammalia; order Rodentia; family Muridae; genus Mus; species Mus musculus. Next base: position 4,366,395 of record NC_000074.6, on the reverse strand, counting down.
AGACAAACAAAGAAAACTTCAGCACAGGCACTGAGGTTAAGATTTGGACCTTAGCTGGGGGTTGGAGGATAGCCTTGTGCACTGGGTAAAGGTTGGCGTTGTGTTATTCACGTGCTGATTTCTGTACCTGTAGAGACAGGGAGTTGAGCACAGGCTAGACTTTGGTATTGTTATTTTTATGAAGTGCTTTGTAAACATTCTTCTCTATCACCTCCTGCTTGGTTTAATAAAGGGCTGATCAGCCAATTAGCTGGGCAAAAGAGAATAGTGCAGAATTTCCAATCCCAGTAGGGGGAGGGGTCCTAGACAAACCAGAATGAGAGAATACCTCGAGAAGAGGAAGGTGTAGTGAGACCATAAGGAGGGAGAATTTGCCCTGAAATCTCAATGAGAGAGCAGCCATGAGGACACACATTGACCAGAGCTAGCCAGAGCAAAACCATAGTAAGTAGTGGGGCATTTATCTAGGTATTAGCAGCCTAATTCAGTTAGAATTGCTCGAAACTGGCCCAGCTTAGTCTTGCAGCTTGTTAATAAAAGTACCAGGTCTCTGTGTCTTTATTTGGGAGCTAAAACAGGCTAGAGCAAGTGTAGAAATGCCTAGCTGTCATTTGAGAACAAGGGGGCTTGGCATAGAAAACTGCCCAAGAATTACCTTTACAGCTGAGAGTGGTGGTACAACCCTTTAGTCTCAGCACTCTGGAGGACGAGGCAGGCAGATCTCTGTGAGTTTGAGGTCAGCCTAGTCTACAGAGTGGCAGGGCAGTCAGAGCTACACAGAAGAACCCTGTCTCAATAAAGCAAAACAAAAATTTGGCCCTTGACTGATGTGGTGTCCATACCTTTAGTCCCAGCACTTAAGAAACAGAGGTGAGGCAGGGCAGTGGTGGTGCATGCCTTTAATCCCAGCACTTGGGAGACAGAGGCAGGTGGATTTCTGAGTTCAAGGCCAGCCTGGTCTACAGAGTGAGTTCCAGGACAGCCAGGGCTACACAGAGAAACCCTGTCTCGGAAAAGGAGGAAAGAAACAGAGGTGAGCATATCTCTGTAGGTTCAAGACCACCCTGGTCTACATAGCAAATTCCAGTTTAGCCAGGGCTACTCAGTGAGACCCTGGCTTAAAAAAATTAGACCAAGGGCTGGCAAAATTACAAGATGGTTTGGCAGATAAAAGTGTCTGCCATACAAGACTATATGAGGTCCATCCCCAGATCTCAAAGTGAAAGAAGAGAGCCCACGTTGGAGATTGGTTCTAATGCTTTGATTCAATCTGGACTGAGTTTCCAAATGCTAAAGGTCCTTATCCCCAATTGATTTTTTGATCTATCAATAAAGATGTCAGCAGCCAATAGCTGTGCAAAGGTAGATAGGGTGGGACCCTTATAGTTGCTCGGGCTATTATGCAGTGGGGAGGAGAAAGGATCGCCATGAAGTGGCGGGAGATGATAGGCGACAACTGTAAGATGGATGGACAGATGGACATAGGAGCTGCAGGAGATAAAGTCAATCAGCCATGTGAGAATTTGAGTGGGTAGCCATTGGTTACTTCCCCGATTTGGCCTGGGGTAGCAGAAGAAAATTTAGGAGTGCCCAGCCTTTGAGGTAGCCAAGACATTTTAAAATTAACTGACATGTGTGTGTGTTTTCCATTTCAGACTCCAGATAGCTTCTGGTGGGTACATGCATGTGATCTGCAGGGAGCAAAAGCATTGGAGCCCAAACTCACCACTACAAACCCACTCGCTAAGTTTGTTCTAAACTATACACACCTATCATTACTACCCCGCAACAACAAGGAACAAATAAGATTTGGACAGAGAGCACTTAGTGCAACTCAGTTGTAGAGTGCTTGTCTAGAATGCACAAAGCCCCAGGCTAAATCCAGCACTACATAAACTATGGATTCTATTTTCTGGACAGAGTGAGGAAGCAGCGGTCCAAGGTCAGGCCACATCCAACTTTACAGGGGGTCAGCCCCTCAGGAGCCATCTGTTATGAAGGCTAGCTCAGAGATGTAGCCTTATGTGATGGACTCACATGGGATTCAGTCCAAGCTTTTCCTGTGCATTGCCCAGTAAAACACATGTCAGGAACGTGAGGCTGGAGTATCTCAAGATGATGGCCAGCCTATGCACAGAGAATCACTGTTTCAAAAACAAAAAGTAGGAGCTGGAAAGATGGCTCAGTTGTGCTTGCCAGATGAGCATGAGGACGTGAGTTTGATCCCTAGAGCCCACACTTTAAAAATTAAACAAAACACAAGGCATGGCGGCATGCACCTGTAATCCTAGCACTGAGGAGACAGGCACAGGCAGATCCCTGGGGCTCAGTGGCCAGCCACTCTAACCTAGTTGGTGATCCCTGGGTCATAGAGAAGGAGTGGGGAGGAGTCAGGGACAAGGCACTTGGTGCCAAGCTTGATGACCTGAGTTTGGTCTCCAGGAGCCTCATGGTGAAAGGAGAGAACTGACTCCTGAAAATTGTCCACTGACTTCTTCTATAGGGGTGTTGTGACATATATACCCCCACACACACACACTTTAAAATTTAATAAATTTTTTTGAGACAAGGTTTCTCTGTGTATACCTTGCTACCCTGGAACTCAGTATAGAGACCAGGCTAGCCTCAAACTCACAGAGATCTTCCTACCTCTGCCTCTGCCTTGCTGGGATTAAAAGTATGTGCAACTGCCACCAGCAATAGTGGTGTGTTGCTGTTGTTTTAGTTAGTTAGTTAGTTAGTTAGTTAGTTAGTTAGTTAGTTAGTTTTTGAGACGGTCTCATTATACAGCCCTGGAAGGCCTGGAACTTGATATGTAGACCAGACTGGCCTTACACTCATAGAGATATGCCTGTCTGTCTCTGTCCTCAGGAAATAACAATTAAAAAAAAAAAAAAGGAAAATGAGAAGAGGATGTTGAGGTGGGTGGTCAAGAAAGTGGGTCTTGGAGGAGTTAAAGGGAAGAGTCAGTAGTGAACATGATCAAAATACATTGTATATTTGTATGGAACTCTCAAAGAATTAATAAAGTATATTTTTAAAAGAAACAAACAAAAAAGGCAGATAGTGTCCTGAAGAGCAACATCCATGGTATACATACACACATGTACACACACACACACACACACGTAAAACACACCAGGGGCAGGAATGATGGTTCCATCCCCAGCACTGTATAAACTGAGCATGTTAGTGCAGAAATACAATCTTGGCACTCAGGAGGTGAAGGCAAGAGGATCAGAGATTCAACATCATCTTCAACTGCACAGTGAGCATAAGGCCAGCCTGACATACATGAGACTCTCTCTCAACAAGGAAAAAAAATAGATTTGAACTGAGGGCTGGGGATGGCTCAATGATACAGTGATGATTTAAAATCACTTTGAGGTGCACAAAAGGCTTGGATTCTAGCCCAAGAACAACAACAACAAAGCAACCAAAGAACAAAAATTAAACCCACACATTCCTCCAAAATCCAAAACAACAACAACAAAACCCTGTATAGTTGGTCCAGTTCCCACAGAGTGCAGAGCACAGGGAAGTACCAAGATATCAACTGCCAACACTGCAGCCTTTACCCAGATTTCAGGGGGAGAGGGGGAGGCTGCATTGCAGGAAGTAGGTGGTGGAGTAAGTAGATGGGAGAGAAAGAAGCAAGCAAATAGATGGTGGGAAAATGGAAGATGAAGAGAAGCCGAGCAGTTTGTGTGCTATGAAGTAAGGCAAAAGTGGAAACACAAAGGTGGTTGCTATTCTTGCCCTTTGGGAAATGGTAAATTACACTGTCCATCAATAGCAAACACTAGTGCCAGTGGGCCTATGCCCTCTTCCTTTGAGAAAACTGACCACTATGTGAGTCACTGTGACTCCCAGAGCTGCACTCTAGCCCAGGAAAAAGCAATACCTGCAGGATGGAGACCCACAATTGACTTACATGGCCCGCTGTGTTTACTTCTCATAGTTGGCTAATCCCTCTAGTTGCCTGTGTTGGAGGTTCAACCTAAGACTAGAGGACTTTAGGTTGAATTGCAGTTTTTGTCTGCTGTGTTTGACTTTGACCAAAGATTTATTTCCTTTGGAATCTTTGGGTTGGACAAAATCTGAAGACCCCAGAGCTCTTACCCACCATGTGGCCTACTGCCTCGTGAGCCACTGTGATGTGCAAGTATTGGGTGAGGAGACTAGCGAGAAAGAAACAGAATGGTTTGAGCACTATGAAGAGAGGATGATCTGAACATGTAAGGGACAGCTTGATATGAGTAGGCTGCAATGCCACATGAGGCCATGTTGAAATCCTGACCCATGCTGTCTCTGAGATCCATGGATATGCAGCAGCAGAGGTCTATGTAGATGTCCATATTAACACCAAAGGCCATGCAGGCATCCCTGGTCTGGGCTGCTACCAAGGGCTATGCAGAGCTGGCCCCACCCCCTCACTGGCTGTAGCACTTTCGAGAGTGGGGGTCCCACATGACATATGCCATGTAGTGAGAGACATGGGTGAAGGAGAAATTGTCCCCTCACTACCTTTGGCAAGCAGAATAGCTGGCCCTGGGGTCATGAGAGTGGGAGAACTGGCCTGCTCCTCACTAGCTGTAGTACTCAGAAGAGCAGATCCTGCACCTCACCTGGGCAGCACAGTAGAGCTGGCCCTGGTGGCAAGGGCATGGGTAAGCCAGCCCGATGGACATGAGAGCAGGGGAGCTGGCTCTGGCTCATGTCAGATGCAGCATTGGTGAACTAACTAGAGCAGTGCTTCAGGATCTCCATGACATGGGACAACAGGATATCTGGAAAGCGTCCCTTTGAGGATCCAGTCTTGATAGTGTAGCAAAAGCTAGAGACTTCAGAACAGAACAATGGCTCATTGCAATGATCATTTGCAAGTAAAGGTGTGTGGATAAAAAGGTATACTGTATGACACAGGGTGTCACACTACAGCTTCTACAGCAAGATGTTTTTGATTGTTTGTTGTTATTTTCTTTTGAGAAGGAGGTTGCAAAGGCAGATACAAGGGGATGGAGAGATGAGTGGGATTGGGGTATCTGACAGGAAATTCACAAAGAATCATAAAAGCTTTTTTTTTTTTTTGCAGTATAGTTAAAGAGGACCTTGAACTTCTGATCTTCCTACCTTCACCTCTAGAGATGAACTGTTAAATGAACCACGCCCCTGGCCCCTAGCAGCAGCTTTTGCTCTTACAGTTGGTCTTTGGCCCCAAATCCTACCACAAAGCTTCAAAGACCTTGCGTTTCCTGCATGGCACTGACTTTCCTGAGTGTGTCAAGGCTGGTCATAAGGAAAAGTGAGCCATTGATTAGATTTCTGTTCCACTCCTTAAGATCCAAATAGGGCAGAAAGGTTGAAGATGAAGTTAATAATCAATCATGCTGTGTGGAAACACTGCCATAAAAATATTTAACTGTGAAGTTCAAAGAGTTTCCAGATTGACAAACACATATGTGTGCCATGAAGATAGTGCATCCCTGATCCGTGACACTTTCCCCGGGGAGTTGTAAACAAACCCCTACTCATCTCAGATCAGAGTAACACCACCACCAAAGTCAGTCTTGACAAACCAGTAAGTACTGGGGTTACTTACAGGAACATGTGTGACGGAAAGGCAGCTGCATCCCTGATAGCCCATCCTGGCCTAAGTGCCTACTTACAAAAGCTGTGTGCAATTCTGGCTGTCTCTTCTTCTAGTAGTACTCACTGCTGCTTGTAAAACCTTTGCAGGGAGGGACCTTGTTCATCTGGTAAGTTTCAGGGACTTCCTGACACATGTGAACCACTAACTTTCTGAATTTTAAGGCACCTCCCTACAGGATGCACATGGAGGTCACAGGACAAACTCAGGTATCAACCTTCACTTTACACCTTGCTTGAAACGGGGTCTCTTGTTCACTGCTGCTTCCAGTGGCTCTCCTGTTTCCACCATCTTACTATGGGAGTTCTAGGATTACAAACACACTCATATCCTCACACTTGCATTGCACTCTTTATCCCTGAGTCATCTCCTCAGTCCCCTTTTGGTTTAATGTTTGTTTGTTTTTGAGACAGGGTCTTGCTTTGTATCCCAGGCTAGCTTCACACTAACGATGTGGCCCAGGCTGGCCTCAAGCATGTGATTACCCTACCTTAAACTTCTTGAGCAACACCAATTCTAGATCATCCATAGCCTTTGTAACATCCTAGAGAATAATCAAGAAATATAAGGACAGTGCTTCCTGGAGTGTTGATAAATGATGACTTAGCAAAGATGGCTAAATAAAGCGGGTGGCTGGTGGGTGTCACAGGAACCCTGATATATAACAGGTAAGTCAGAAGTATAGGCACTAATCCCCTGATGGCATACTGCACACTAGACATCACTGTCAGTCATTACTTTTTAATAGCTTTTTAAGTTTTTATTTTTTAATTCTTTGACCATTTCACATGTGTAGGCACTCTCACACACTCACTATCCTCTCGTTCCTCTCTCTCCTGTTAATGTCTTCTTCCTAACAAGCCCCTCCTACCAAACTATTCATATCCTTTTCTTTTGTATGTGGCTATTGCATTTAATTAGGGTTGCTTGCCTGAGCACAGGTTGGGGATTATATACTGAACTATGGGCAATTTACTCAAGTCACACTTCAGAAAGAGAAAAAAAATTACTCCCTTCCCTCAGCAATCATCAATAGCCAATAGCTCCTTGGTGAGTGGGAGGGCCTTTAGCGCAGTAGTTCCTTCCTCATACATGCTGAGACGTTGGTGGGTCTGGTCTTGTACAGGAAACTGTAGCTTCAGTGAGTTCATTGGCACTGGCATGCCTAGAAGACGGCACTTCAGCAGACTCCTCCCATCCTCCAGCTGGTGCTTACTCTGAGTAATTAACTTAATTGTTGGTCTTTCTGGGCATCATCACCATCCTGTGAAATAAACAATGCTAGTACTGTTCCCCTTCTGCAAATGGGAAAACTGGGGCTCTGAGAGTTTGAGTGTTCAATGGGATCAGTTTCATATGGCTGTACCCTTAACCTTTGGAATCACGTGTAATTTGCACGTAGATGGTGTCAGATGGTTGACTATTGAGACCCATATACTGAGAAGAAGGAAGCAATTCCCAAAAGTGGCCTCTAGCCTCCACTTGCTCACGGTGGCATGCACTCATGCACTCTCACACAAATGCACACACACTAAATATGTGTCTGTGTTACATTGAAGCCAAGCATGATGGCATGTATTTTAGAGGTTAAGGTAAAAGGAGCTAAAGATCCAGCCACAGCTACAGAGTTTATTCAAAGCCAAAGTGGGCAACTTAGTGAGACCTTACCTCAAAATACAAATTATAAAAAGGCTGGGGATGTAGGTCAGCAGTAGAGTGCTAGCCTCGTTTTATAAGGTCTTGGGTTCAAGCCTTATTATTGCAGAAAGAAAGAGAGGGATAAGAGGGAGGGAGAGAGGGATGAAGGAAAGAAAGTCGAAAAGGGGTAAGGGAGAAAGAAGAGGCTAGAAGTGTGGCTCAGTTGGTAGAGTGCTTGCCTAGCATGGTGTTCCATCCCCTAGCACTGCGTGAACCAGCATGGTAGTACATGCCTGTGACCACAGCACTTGGTTGATAAAGACAGGAAATCAGAAGTTCAGGGGCATCCTTGGCTACATAGGGAGTCTGGGCCAGCCTGAGGTACATGAGACTCTGGTTGGGGAAAAAAAAACAGAAAGGAATGGAGGAAGAGGAAGAGGAGGAGGAGGAAAATGAAAAAAAAAGGAAGAAAGGAGAGGGGAAGGAGGCAAGATGATTCAGCATTTGCCACCAAGGCTAACAACCTGAGTTCCAGCAGAAACCTACATTGTAGAAAGTGAGAACTGACTCCTGAAAATTGTCCTCTGACTTCCAACTGGAAACACGGTCACACACACACGCACACGCACGCGCGCACACACACACACACACACACACACATGCACACGCACGCGCACACTGTGGCAATTCTGGTTTAAAAGCACAGAAATACAAGAATGTGCTTTTGTTTTAATCCCAGATATATGTGTGAGGCTGCTTCAGATTGTTGTATGCTCTAGCAGAGGCACAGTTTTGCCAGCTGTAGATAGTTCTGTGATTGGGTGACCTCTGGAATTCTTGGAACTTTTTAGAGGATATATAAATGCTAGGGCCCTTAGAAGTGAGGTTGGTTATTGGTCGTTTAGGGAAATTGGTTCCAGTTTGTTAGTAGTTGTGCTCAAAGAAGAAACAAAAGGAAAGAAATTAGATTCAGAGATCTCTATTTCTCTCTCCCCTCTATCTTCTTTCTCTCTATCTAGTGATAGGTGAAATTGGAAGCCAGGGATAAAGGGTGGGAGAAGAACCCAAAAGTAGCAAAGACCAGCTATAAACACACACACATGCAATGGTCAATCAATGTAAACATTTTTTTAAAGGGAAGAATGGAAAACAGAAAACGGGGAGGGGGGGAGAGAAGGGAAGGGAAGGGAGAGAGAGCAAATAGTAAGTGGTATGAGAAGACACTTTCTGTTTGCTGATAGTAGATCATGTTTCACATTTGGCTTTATTGATGCTCCCTACACCAGGTAGAGGGATGAACAGCCACCTAGGAAGTTCAGGGTATGACCAAAGTCCCGGGTAAGGCCCCTGTTCCTAAGAGTAAATCCCTGTCAGCAAAGTGATTGGTGGAAGAAGGCCCCGTGCTCAAGAGTCTTTACCTGGGATGACCTAGGGTGGCACTCCTCACGCTTGTACTGTTGGGGTTCTCCACCTTGGACTTCATATGGTTTGACTTCTTCCTTTCAGTCTGAGAGTCTGTTGAAAAGTAGAGAGAAAAAGACATGTGTTCCAATGGGAGTTGTAGAGATGGCTCAGTGGTTAAGATTACTTGCTACTCTTACAGCGGACTAGGGTTGAATACCTTCTGATGCCCTCTTCTGGCCTTCACCGGCACCAGACCAGAAGAATGGTACACACACTTAAAAACAAGCATGCATACACAAAATTAAAATAAATTAATTTTAAGTGATTTTTAAAATTTTTTTTTGCTTTTTTGAGACAGGGTTTCTCTGTATAGCCCTGGCTGTCCTGGAACTCACTTTGTAGACCAGGCTGGCCTCGAACTCAAAAATCCGCCTGCCTCTGCCTCCCGAGTGCTAGGATTAAAGGTGTGCGCCACCACGCCCAGGTAAGTGATTATTTTTTAATAAAAGAATTCTAACAGCTAGGCATGGTGCTATAAAGCTGTAGCCCCAGCACAGGGCTGAATCAGTGTGATAAAGTTTGAGCCAGTTTGTGCTCATAGCCAGCTCATAACCAGCCAGGGTTACATAAGGACACCTTTTGTGGCAGTTTCTTCTGAGCTTAAAGCCATCTTAGATGAAAGCTATTAAGACACAACTTGCAGGGAGGTGAAACAACAGGATATGCTGAGCGGAGGTGAAACACATTAGGAAATTCATTAGGTTCAGGAAGTAAACAATTGAATAGCTTCAGAAAGACCCTGAAACTGATCAGATGCACCCTGCCACTCCATTCCCAAAGGTATATAAGCAGGAAAGACTACTTCAAAACATTCAAATTTAGCTAAGCAAGTTCGCCCCAGACCAGCCAAGCCTCCTGGATGAGACACTCTCCAGCTTGTTTAGCTGCCTGCAGGGTATCCAGTGTACTCCTGTTTTTCAGCTTTCTTGATCCAAGAAAAAAGCGGGGTGCGTTTTGATGAAGGTATGTTTAGTCATTTCTGCCTTTGTAAGTTAACTCCTCACCCCTATTTCTGTAAGTAACCCCAGTAGAACTCATTGATTCCTCAAGTTATATTTTGATGCATGTGGCTCACAAACATTTATAATGGGATCCAATGCCCTCCTCTGGTGTGTTTGAGGATAGCCACAGTATACTTGTATACATAAAATAAATAAATAATACGTTATAAAAACTTTTCCAAAAAAAGATTAAATAAATAAATAAATAAATAAGGAATCTCCTCAATGCCTGAGCTGGCCCCCGAGATCAGACCACAAGATTCCCACCAATCACAGGTCATTCTGGAAACCTCTGCCTCAGCTCTTAGAAACCCTATATAAGCCTGTCCCCTGCCCAGCTCCTTCTCACACAAGACTGTCGAGGAAGCCACCCTCCCTCCTGTGTCTTTTTCAATAAATTTCTTGTTTGAGGTTTGTTGTGTAGTGTGACTAATTGCCAGGATACGTCTCTGCTCTGAGCTGTAACACAGTGTGCATGTGTGTGCATACATTGTTTCTCACGTGTGTGGGCTCATTTCATATGTGCACATGTGCACGCGGAATCAGAAATTATCCTCAATTGTTCTTTGACCTTTTTCACTGAGGAAGGATCTCTCAGTTAAACCCAGAGCTGACAGTTTATTATGTGAAACACATGTCTCCATGCTCCGAGGCTAGAAATTCAGGAAAACCACCACAGCCACCCAGGGTTTATATGGATTTCTTAGGATACAAACTTCGTACTTGGACATTAAGCACTTTAACAGGTGAGCTGTCTTCTTAGCCCCTGGAGAAAAACTTAAGTCAGTAGTTAAAACAAGGATGTACGGGGAGAGAGAGCGAAGTTGGTAAAGTGCTTATCATAAAAGCCTGAGGACCCGAGCTCCGTCCCTAGCGTCCATGTAGAACCCAGGTGTGGTAGTAATTTGTAAGCCCAGCACTGACGAGACACGAAGCCAAGGTCTTGAGTTCACTGACCAACGAGCCTAATTGGAAACCCTCCCATCCCAGTAAGAGGCGTGGTCTCAGAAAACAAAGTGGAGGCAGGTGTGCGGGCACACACCTTTAATTCCAGCACTTGGGAAGCAGAGTGGGCAGATTTCTCTTGAGTTCAAGGCCAACCTGTTCTACATAATGAGTGTCAGGGCTACATTGTCTCAAAACAACAACAACAAACCAAAAGCAAAGAAATAAAAAACAAGATAGGCCTGGAGAGAATTGGTTTTTCTGTAAGCTTCATCACCTGAGCTTGACCCTCATGCCCTGTACAAAACAGGTGTGTTTCATGGCACCATGCGAGGTTCCAACAACCCTATCCAGGCCAACACCTATGAACCACAAGGACCAGCCAGGCATGATAGCCCAAAGGCATGATGTATGCAGTAGTGACACACTTCTTGGTGGTAACCAACAGTTCTTTAATTGGACTTTAGAACTTCTCAAAAAGAGCAACATCGGGCTGGTGAGATGGCTCAGTGGGTAAGAGCACCCGACTGCTCTTCCGAAGGTCCAGAGTTCAAATCCCAGCAACCACATGGTGGCTCACAACCATCTGTAACAAGATCTGACGCCCTCTTCTGGAGTGTCTGAAGACAGCTACAGTGTACTTACATATAATAAATAAAAATAAATCTTTAAAAAAAAAAAAAAGAGCAACATCATGCCTGGTACTGGAAACCCAGCAAAGTCATGGCTCTTGGAAAAGACCCTACAACCACCACTCTCCTAAGCCAGCACCATCCCTAATGACATTCTAAACATTTGTTACCCACAGATAAGTGCAGTTCTCACTAAGAACACTTCTTGGTGCAACAGCAACCACTCCAGAAGGCTAAACTAAACAAAAGGCAGAGTTGTGCCTAGTCCCAGTGGACACATCTATAAACCCTGCACCTAAGGCTCAGGAAACATTGTGGAAGAGGGAGCAAAAATATGTTAAGAGTCAGGGGCCCAGGGAGTTTGCAACAATAGACATGCTAATGTAGATGGGAGCAGTTGGACCCCAGGAGGCCTTAGCCTTAGACTAAAGAATTCTGGGGCCAGGCAGTGGTGGCTCACCCCTTAATCCCAGCACTTGGGAGGCAGAGGCAAGCGGATTTCTGAGTTTGAGGCCAGCCTGGTCTACAGAGTGAGTTCCAGTACAGCCAGGGCTACACAGAGAAACCCTGTCTCGCAAAAAAAAAAAAAAAAAAAAAAAAAAAAAAGAAAAAGAAGAGAAAGAAAAAGAAACCCTGAATAAAACAACCGTCATAAACACAACTGTTGCAAACTCATTTGCATGTAGCACACACACACCAAAGACAAAATGGAAGGCCTAGAGATGTATCTTAGTTGTAGAACACTTACCCAGAATGCTGAAGGACTCAATGCACAATGCTAAAAGGGAGAAAAAGTAAAAAGCATAGGAAATATATAATCGCTGTTTTTCTCCCTGAGATGTTGGCCTGAGGCCTTACCCACCTGAGGCGCTCTTCCAGTGGACTAGCCTTTTCCTAGCTGTCAAGATTCTCATCGCCCTCTTCACATTCATGTCCTCTGGATTCCCACACACTACTTTCTGGCGGAAGTAGAATCTACAGAAGGTGGGAAGATGAGTGCCAAGTTAGGACATGAGGATCTAAGGCAAGCATGATGCCCTCCCAGCAAAGGGAGGTCCTGCTCACCTCACAGCACGTAGGTTGCAGCTTCCACTCACTTCCTGCTGGTGATAATTCCTAGCATGCCGGAGAACATTCCATTTGATCCTGTGCTGGTAACCCAGGCAGCAGTCTTCAAAGGCACCTACAGAGCAAGTGAGATGACTCAGTGGGTAAAGGTGCTTGCCTCCTAAATTCAATCCCCAGGAACCACATAGTAGGAGCGAATCACAAATTATCCTCTGACATCTATACACATGTGGCACATGCATGTAGGTGCACACATGTACCTGAGAACTACAACACACACACACACACACACACACACACACACACACACGAGTCATAAGGTCTAAGCTAGAGTCTAATACCTAATAAAAGGACATAGTAATAAACTCTCCACTCCATTTTTATGTATAGCTCATAGGTTATACCCTCATCAGAGAAGCTTCCTTTTGTAGTAGATGGCAGTTATCCCAGAGACCCACAAATGATCAACTTTCAGGAAAAGAGACTCTGGAATTCCCAGCTATAAATGAGACATCTATATTATACTCCCTAGCCACAAGGCTCAAGGATTATCTCAGAAGAGTGGGGGCAGAAAAACTGTAAGACTTGGAGGAAGTAGACATCCTCAGGGAAAGAATAGTTGCTGGGCATGAGAAGGCCACTGCACTGTAATGAGTGCACAGACCCACCCAAGATTAAGACAGCTAGAATCCAAACAAGGGTGGATGGGTAGCTGACCAAGCCAGCTCAGTCAGTCAGCAGGTCTCCAAGAGGGAGGGAGGACTGAAAAGAAAAAGACAATTAGACAACACTATAACATGACCCCAGCCAGTTCTGAAGCTAAAGCTGGTTCATTTTTTTCCAGTCTGCTTTTCTATCATTCTAGGTACATGCAAAGAATATGGTCAGTCCTAAAGCATAAACAAAATAGTCAAGGAGCAAACAAGGCATAAACAGATAGTTAAGGAACAAACAAAGCACAAACAAAGGCCCCTTGGTTACTATATTCAGAGTCTTTTTTGTTTGTTTGCTTGTTTTTGTTTTTTCAAGACAGGGTTTCTCTGTGTAGCCCCAGCTGTCCTGGAACTCACTTTGTAGACCAGGCTGGCCTCGAACTCAGAAATCCACCTGCCTCTGCCTCCCGAGTGCTGGGATTAAAGGCGTGCACCACCACGCCCGGCCTATATTCAGAGTCTTAACAAGACCCATCAATATACAAAGATCACATTTCTCAGCTGTATTCATCTTGTGCCTACTTTCTTGTCCTAGCCCAAAGTCAAATTCCTGCCAAATTCCTAGAAGGGGGCCCCCAAAGCTCTCCAAAGACAGAGCACACTAAGTCTTAACCCTGGCTGAAGAGCTACTGGAAACCGGTGGCTGCTAAGAGAGGCTCAGTTTTCTTCAGGGATATAATCCCTGAAAGACCATCAATGTTCTAGTAGATGACAGATCATGAAACTGGATGAGGAAAGTGGTGGGGGATGAGGTGATATTGGGGGAGAGGGGAATAGGGAATGGATTTGATCAAAACATATTTGCACATATGAAATTCTCCAAAATAAATCACAAAAAGGTACCTGTAACCTGACAAGCCAGTCACACACTTGATTCCAGGTGTACATCACTAGCAGGATAACCACAGATGTGAGCATACATGCATGTTTGTGTGTGCGTGCATGCATGTGTGTGCACACAGACAGACAGACACACACACACCACCTTCTAGATACAGAGGTCACCAGGCTGCCTTGGAAAGAAAGCTTCCTGGCTTGTTCTCAGCTCTTGATATCAGGGCACTGGCAGGAACTATAGAGTGTAGGTAGGCAAAGAAACAGCCCAAAGTCCCTTCTATTTCTGCTCTGAGGTAGAGAACAGGTGCACACCTGGGGCACAACCAGTACAGCCCTAATTTCCTAAAAGTGGTTATCCAGACATTGAGGCACATGTGTATCTTTAAGCCCAGCTGGGACAGAGGATAAGGAGTTTGAAGCCAGTCTGAGCTACATGAAACCTGTCTCAAAGCACCTAGATGGTACTAGGACTATTGGCAAAGTGTTTGCCTAGCTTCCATGAGGCACTGGCTTGGATCCCCAGAAGTTCATAAACTGAGTGCGGTAGTACATTCCTAGAATCCTCGCACCTGGGAAGTAGAGGCAGGCAGATCAGAATTTCAAAATCATCCTCAGCTAGGAAGCTAGTTGGAGACCAGCCTGAGATATATGAGACCCTATCTCAATTTAAAAATATAAAAATTAGCTAGATGTAGCAGTATACACTTTTAATCCCAACATTCAGAAGGCAGAGGCAGGCAGATCTCTGAGTTCAAGGCTAGCCTGGTCTACAGAGTGTGTTCCAGCATAGCCAAGGCTATACAGGAAAACCCTGTCAAAATTTTTTTTAATTAAAAAAATTTAAAGGCCACATGTGTGGCACATGCCTTTCATTTCAGCACTCAGGAGGATCTCTAAGCATTTGAGACTAGCCTGGTCTACATAGTGAGTTCCTGGACAGTGAGTTACACATAGTGAGAAAGCTCTTGCCACCAAGCCTGATAACCTGAGTTTGACCCCATGGATCCACAGAGTGAAAGGAAAGACTTTGCAAATTATCTCCACATGGGCACTGTGCATACTGATCCACACACACGCGCACACAATAAATAAATAAATGTAAGTTGGATAAAAATATAAACAGGTTATTCAACTTTCCTGACCATCTCAGCTCCAGGTATGAGTCAGCTTGTCCCCATGTTGAATTAACTTAAATCCCTTTTCCTCTCTATACTCATCTCAGTGGCTGCTAAACTGACCTAGCCATTCTTTGCCGATTCCCCTGTTAGTCTAACAAGAGCTTAAAGATTTCTTCTTGGTACCAAAGAGCCATACAACACAGACATGAATTAGACCTAATGCTCAGGAGTATCTCAACCTGGTAGGGAAGCCAAAAATGTTATCTACATGAAAGAAGGTGCACTGGAGCTGGAGGAGGTGCCCAAGGAGGAGGAGATGATCCTAGAAAGTTCTGAGGAGAGAAGCAAATGAATAAAGAAAGTTGGCAAGACAGTGGGTTCCTCGATCTGAGGACAAGTAGAGCCTAGTAGAGGTTCAGGGACAGAGTTCATCCTCCTTGCCATTGCTCCACCTTGGCTCTTGAGGACAAGGGGCAGTGGTGTCAGATAAGAAATGGGACTTCAGGGATCCCTGACAGGTGTTTTCCAACACTGGGGGCCATTTTTCTCCCAGGATCAAAGGGCAGAGGTTGGGAGTGGCCCAGATAGCAGAATGGGAAAAAAAAAAAAGCCAAGCTTGGCTTTCTATGGGTACGGTGGAAGCTTGAAGGTGCACGACCTGTCTGTAGAAGAGCAGGCAAGGCAAAAGCAGGGATCCTGGTCCTCAACCTGGCCTGGGATTTTGCCTTGACACCTGCTGGGACTTCACAGTTTTTTCTGAGATGAAGCACCCAGTGACAGGACTCTTGGGGGATGCTTCATGCCCCTGAGAACTGGCCTTGGGTAACTGAATCCTCCAGTACCTGCTTTCCAGGAGGCCAAGAAAGAAGACAAAGATGGTTCCCTGACCACAGGGCTGGGAATCCTGTTGCAGCTGAGAGTATTTTGCAGTTCATTGGATCCTTAAATTTTCATTCCTGCTTAGCAGATGGGGACACTGAGTCCCACACAGAATAATCTTAGCCCCTTGCCTAGATTACACAGGGAGGAAAGGCAGGGAATGCAGTCTGGAGAGTCTTCAGGGTTCTGAGCTTAACTTCACATCCCCTAACTAGGCAGAAGAAGGGCATCAAAATGCATTTCTGGCTAAGTGAATTTCTCCTCAATTGGAATCCACCCTCAGGTTCCTGCAGCCCCTAAACCTCTTGAGTCTTGCAAAGGAAGCACTTCAGAATGAAAGTGAGGGATCTGGGAGTAAGTAGCTGGGGACACTTCATCTCTACCCATCTACCTCCAGTAGTACCAGGAATTCTTGTTATGCCCAACCTCCCAAGAGACACTGAAGAGTTCAAAGGATACAGAATACAGGGAGACTTCAACAAGTGGAGAAGGACAAGTGAGAAGAGAAAGCAATATGCCCAAACCGGGGCAAGGTAGGTATAGCTAAGGACAATACCTTGGGCATGGACAACCGGCATCCAGGCCCCAACAAAACAGGCAACCAGGCAGGCAAAAAGCCACAGTTTCATAGTGAAGGTTAGATCTCCTCTCCAGATACCTGAAGGTTTAAGGGGGCCACCTATAAAAGTGGAAGGAAAGACATCAGTATCTCAAGCCACCCCTGGAACTCTCTGAAAGAGAGGCAGATGGCAAAGGACTTGCTCTAGCCTCTGCTGTAGTCAGAAAAAGACTCACCAATGCCTTTCTGGTCCTGAGAGCTGGTGCCTGCTTGTAGCGTGTATTGCCTATGGGATCAGTGAACTGGCTTCATTCTTTATAGTCAGAGCCCCACCCTGCAGTGACCTGCCCCCTCTCTTCTCTCCCTCCCTCCTCCTGCTCCTCCTCTCTACCAGCTCTGTGAGACTTGGGACTTCTCTCTCCTTCAGATAGACCAAGTCCTATTTTACATCTGTCTCTGCAGGTTACCTGCCCCATGAACCTTGAGGCACTTTATGCAGCCAGGCCTCTCAATCAGTATCCCCTCCCAATACCTTATTATGTGAGGTCCAATACTGTCCGCAGCCCTCTCCCTTACAAGCTTTTTATTCCATCTCCTCACGGATCTTTTTATAGTTAGCTGCGTTTAAAAGTTTTATTATTTCTAATTTTTATTATTATTTTGTACATGAGAACAGGGCACACATAAATCATGGCGTATCTGTGGGGTCAGAGGACAACAATCTATTCTTTCCTTCCACCTTGTGGGTCTTGGGGATGAAACAAAGGTCATCTGATTTGGTGGCAGGTGCCTTTACTCACTGAGCCACGGAGCCATCTTGCCTTTTCTTGCTCTCTTGCTCTGTCCTGGCCTTAACACGTTTTCCTGAAATTTCATAATTTCTTTCTTTTTCTTTTCCTGTTTGTTTGTTTGTTTGTTTTTGTTGTTTGTTTTTTTTGAGACAGACTTTCTTTGCGTAACAGAGCCCTGGCTGTCCTGGACTCACTTTGTAGACCAGGTTTGTCTTGAACTCACAGAGATCCGACTGCCTCTGCCTCTGCCTCCCAAGTGCTGGACCATAATGTTATTTTTTAGTTGCTGAATAAAATTCCAGTTGCTGGCCCACTTTTAAAATTGTATTTATTTGGGAGGCTGGGGACATGAGAACCATGGTGATCTGGGGGCAACTTTGCAGAGTCAGTGGAGCTTGGAATCAAAGTAAGGTCATCAAGTTTTGCAGCAAACTCCTTCAGCCAGCTCCCGGTCTGGAAAGGTACACTTTCAGTGGGGCAGTGAGTGATACGGAATGAAAGCCATTCTAACAAAACTGTTTGTAACCACAACACTGGAAAGAAAGTAATGTTCTGGTTTGGAATGTGAAGCCAGGATCCAGGTGACAGCGTCTGTTGTCTGCAGGAAGCAAAACAAGATTCATTTTGAAAGCATTTCTTCTTTCCTTTGGTTAACTTGACCCTCTGGGGGATAGGGGCAAAGTGTTTAGGAAGATGGGGCGGGGCTGGACGGGGCGGGGAGGAGGAACGGGGAGGCCTGCCACAAGAACTCACAACTAACCGCTTTTAACTTTTCATCACTCGCATCCGCAGCTAGCGACACGTCCTTTCTCTGGGTATTCCTCACACTCCGAACCTCCTGTTGTATTTAATTCTACTTAGTCGGGGTCTTTTGCCCTCTCCCACCCCCTACCCCACTCCGCGGGGCAGTGGAGGGTGCTGGCCGGCTGCAGGTGAGTGAAGCTTAAGGCCCCCCAGGATGATTAGAGCTTAGAGTTCCACACACCAGAGCAAGTCATAAAGCTTTGGTCTGTGTTTGGAGAATAGCACCAGGGGGCGAGTTTTGAGGAATGGCACCTGAGGATGAATCTTGATGGTGTAGATTTGAGTAGTTTTGGTGGGTAGAACTTTACAGCCAGTTTTCAAATGAGGAAGATATAAACAGAAGAGCTTATGAAACCAGGGGGTGCTTTCTGGGTGGGGCTTACTCCGAGGGTGTGGCGTGCAATCCAGCCACTGCAGCAGATGGAGTCTTCTTGTAGAGGGGATGCAAGCCCTCACCCCTACCCTTCAGATCCATGAGCTTCTCAGGTTCCTCGGCTTCTGGATCTGGGTGGGTGAGGCTGGGTTAGGACGCTGCTCAGCGTGGCTACAGGCTTGGAGACGCAGCGTGGCAAACCAGAACCTACTGAAGCCAAGTGTCAGGGGGAGTTACTAGGAATGTGTGCCCATTTTCCCCAGCTTGGGGGTCAGGGCTTGACCCACTAGCACCCTTCATAGGGAAGAGGAGAGGAAGTCTAAGCGAGTAGCTTGTCTGCTCAAGATGTAGACAGGACTGCGAGTAGGAGACAGGATGTTCAAAGGTCCCAAGGATGTGAATTAAAGACAAAGTGCTAGGCTGGGAACGTGGCCTAGGATGTATGAAACTTAAGGTTCTAACATTACTTCCACATAAAACCGGTGACACAGATCCGTAATCCTAGCATTTGGAGAGTCAGATGAAAATAAATATCACACACACACACACACACACACACACACACACACACAGAGAGAGAGAGAGAGAGAGAGAGAGAGAGAGAGAGAGAGAGAGAGAGAGAGAGAGAGAGAGAGAGCAAGCGAGCATGGATAGCTTAAACATCCAAATTCAAGGTCTGCCTGGACTGCAGTGAGTTCAGTGAGTTTAAGAGCAACTTAGTGGCCTGGAGAGATGGCTCAGCGGTTAAGACCACTGACTGCTCTTCCAGAAGTCCTGAGTTCAAATCACAGCAACCACACGGTGGCTCACAACCATCTGGAATGGAATCCGATGCCCTCTTCTGGTGTGTCTGAAGACAGCTACAGTGTACTTGTATAAATGAAATAAATCTTTCTTAAAAAAAAAAAAGTGTTCCTGTCATAAATAAGTTCATTCCTGCTTAATAAAAAAAATCAAGACACTTATTTGTTTAAAAAAAAGGATCTGCCTTAAAATATCAAGTAAAAACGAGGGCTGTGGTAGAGTGTTTGCCTAATATATACCCCAATACCGACTGGGGAGCCCTCTGAAATGCTACAAGTCCAGCCCTGGAAAGGCCAAGATCAAAAGTCTTAGTTGTATAGTGAGATCCCCCTCTCAACAGCAAGAACAACAGAAATATTGTCCATGAAATCAGCAGTCCTGCCATGGCAGAGGGCTGTAGAGCAGAGACCTGGAGGTCATCAGCAAAGGTGCAGGGATGGGCACTGCCTGAACATCCTGGGCTGAAGTGGGCATTCTCCTGAAGTCGTTTTTACCTGTCGGATCCTCGAGTATCCTGAAGTTCTACTGGTAAGAGGCATTTGCTAGCCGGACGTGGTGTGGCGCACGCCTTTAATCACAGCACTTGGGAGGCAGAGGCAGGCGGATTTCTGAGTTCCAGGCCAGCCTGGTCTACAAAGTGAGTTCCAGGCCAGCCAGGGCTATACAGAGAAACCCTGTCTCGAAAAACCAAAAAAAAAAAAAAAAAAAAAAAAAAAAAAGAGCCATTTGCTAAGACTTTGGCAGCCCTGGCTGTCTGGGAAAAGCAGCTGGAAACCCTTCTCCATAGCTGCTCGTTTCACAGGGAGGGAGGGATACTCTGTACTCCAGACACCTACCAGCCAGTCCTCACTAACCCTGTGTCAAGCTGCTGCTTTACCGTTTATTTTTTTCCATTTTTCCTGTGTGTGCATGCGCGCGCAAGTTTTTGCATATGTGTGTGTGTGTGTGTGTGTGTATGTGTGTGTATGTGTATGCGTGTGTGTGTATGTGTGTGTATGTGTGTGTGTGTGTATGTGTGTGTGTGTATGTGTGTGTGTATGCGTGTGTGTGTATGCGTGTGCGTATGTGCGTGCGTGTGTATGTGTGTGTGTATGCGTGTGTGTGTGTGTGTATGTGTGTGCGTGTATGTGTGTGTGTGTGTATGTGTGTGTGTATGCGTGTGTGTGTATGTGTGTGTAAGCCTGAGGTTGATATCAGGAATTTCTGTCCACTGTTTTTATGCCGATTCACTGAGGCAGGTTCTGGCTGTCGAGCTCATACCTCCCTGATATGGCTCGTCTCACTGGAAATTGCTCCAACATTTCATTTGATTTTATTAATTTTTTGAGACAGTGTCTCTCCAGTGCAGGATAGCCTTGAACACCTGATCCTTCTGCCCCTACATCCAAAGTACTGGGATTATAGGCATGCACCACCATGCTTACTTTATAAGGTACTGGGAATAGAACCCAGGATTTTGTGCATAGCAAGCTTCCCTTTTGGTATGTTTAGGCTTTTGTTTATTTTTAAATAAATACATTAAATAAACATTTTAAATAATGTGTGTGTATATCTGCATAAACATATGTGCTGGTCCCGTGGAAGCTAAAGGCATCAGGTCCCCTTGTAGCTGGAGTTACAAATGGTTGTGTGATGCCTGGTGTGGAGCTAGAAAACCAACTCAGGTCTTCTGAAAGAGATCTATCTCTCTCTCTCTCTCTCTCTCTCTCTCTCTCTCTCTCTCTCATTTTTCGAGACAGGGTTTCTCTGTATAGCCCTGGCTGTCCTGGAACTCACTCTGTAGACCAGGCTGGCCTCCAACCCAGAAATCCGCCTGCCTCTGCCTCCCAAGTGCTGGGATTAAAGACGTGCGCCACCACTGCCTGGTGCCATCACTGCCTGGCTGACCTTAAGCACTCTTAACCACTGAAGCATCTCTCCAGTCCTGTGTTTTGTTTCCTTTAACACAGACTCTCATGTAGCCTAGGCTGACCCTGAACCTCTGAACTTCTTGCATCTACCTCCTAAGTGCTGGGACTACAGTGTGCACCCCTACACCTGCTGTTTTTTTTGTTTTTTTTTTTGATGTAGGTGTTAAGTGTTATAGAATGACTATAGATGTAACCCAACTGAATTTTTTTCATTATCACTTTAACAAATGTGTTATTTTCCAAGTATTTGTGAATTTTATGAAATTCCTCATAGTATTAATTTCTAGTTTCATACCACAGGAGGTGGGAAAGAGTCCTAATTACTGTCTGTCTCAAATTTGTTGAGACTTGTTTTGTGCCGAACACACGATCCTTTCTGGAGAATGGTTCAAGTATTCTAGAGGAGGATGTGGACTCTGTAACTTTTGGATGGGATGTTCTATATGTTTTTGATGTTCAAGTATAATGTTCACATATTTTGTCTATCTAATCTGTCCATTGCTGAAAATGGATATTGGTGTACTCTCATAGTCTTGTTTTATCTTTAAATTTAAAAAACTCTATGTGTGTGTGTGTTGTGCATGTGTCCGTGCATGCTTCCATGTGTATGGGCACTTATGTTTTTGTGCACATATGCATGCATGAGTGCATGTACAGGCCTGACGTTGGTGTAGGAAATAACTCTTCCATGTTATTCTTTGAGGTACTGTCGCTCAGCCAAGCGCAGAGCTCATCCACACTACTATTCTTGCTAAATGACTTGCTCTGAGGATCCTGTCTCTTTCCACTGGTCTGCCATGAAGACCTGGCATTTTATGTGGGTTCTGGAGATCAAAATTCTAGCTCTCACACTTGCATGGCAAATACTTTAGCCATCTCCCCAGCCCTAACATTGATTTAGAGCCTATGTCTTCCTTCAGTTCTATTAATATTGCTAAATATACATCAGAATATGTATTTCCATAGCTCCTTGAGAAGCTGACCACTTTGTGAGCTTGTTTGTGCACATACACATGCACAACACACACACAAATAGAAATTTTAAAATTTAAAGATAAATAAAACAAGACTGAGAAAGTACACCAATATCCATTTTCAGCAATGAACAGATTAGATAAGACAAAATGTAATGAACATAACCTTCTTGGGCTTATTTTACAATGCTTGACTTCAGGTCTGTTTATGTGATGTAAGGATAGCTATTTTGTCTCTTAGATTCCATTTAGAAGAAATACGTTGTTTTATAATTCACTTTCAGTCTATGTATGTTCTTAAACCACTTGCACTTCGCTGTGGTCCAGAAGCACAGGGATTGCCTGGCAACCGGAGAGGGAGGGAAAGCGGTTTTCTCCAGATGCCTTAAAAGCCCTTGGTTTGAGGCCCAAGTACCTGGTTTATGGGCAGTCTCTGCGTGACCCCTTTTGCTGGGATCCCAATATGGTTCGCTAGATTTCAAGGATATCCTGCCCTAGACTGACTACTGTTTTTCTGTTATGCTCTTGGATGGAGGCTATGGCCAATTGAATACTGCCACACAAGTGTGAAAACTTAAGTTCAAATCCCACCCCCCACCCCCACTGCTGGTATAAAAACACAAATCTCAAATGTCTGAAATCTTGGCCCTCCTATGGTGATAGTGGACAGGACAATCCATTGAAGCTCATGGGCCAGCTAGCTTGGTGATCACTGGGGGAAAACAACCAAGAAATCTCAAACAAGGTAAAAGGTAAGTACCTGTTGTGTGTAATTTTAAAAAGCCCATGCTTGGTCTGGCTAGGTTCTGGGACCAGCAGACTACCCCCCACCCCCCACCCCCCACCTGCTAGCCAATACCACTCCCAACCCCTACCCCTCCACCTCCGCCTGCTAGCCAATACCACTCCCAATCCCTACCCCTCCACCCCCCCCCCCCCGCCTGCTAGCCAATACCACTCCCAACCCCCACCCCCCCACCCCCACCTGCTAGCCAATACCACTCCCACAAATGCCGGCAGAGCACTCCTGGCTATGCTCTGGGAACACCGTTGGCTCCACTTCCATCCTGGCCATTCCTCCTTGCCCCATGCTGAAAACAATCGTCTCATCCCCCCTTTCTTTAATTAGCTGCATGCCTAGACTGAGCAAATATGTGCTATCCACAATAGATGCACCACTACACTACTCTATTCCCCAGCTATGAGATCTCTTGCTACTTGCAGCTCCTCCAGGCCATGTCGTTCTGCTCCATCTTCTACCTCCTCTTCCTTCATCTTCCTCCCTTTCCTTCTCTAAAACTTCCAGCCCCACCATTCCCTTCCACTGCCCAATCACAGGCTCTAGCCTTTATTTGATCATTTAAAAAGGGGAGGAGGTTCATATGGAATCTCCTGAGTACAGGATCCATTCCTTGTCAGGGGCAGCCCCTCTTCAAGGAACAGAATTAGCATCAAAATACAAACAGCACCAAGGCAATCCACAACAAGTACTGATGTTGAAGGTTGTCCTCTGCTCTCTACATATATGCTGTTGTGCAAGTGTGTCCAACTCACACACACACACACACACACACACACACACACACACACACACACACACAGGAAGAATCTCATTCCTATTAGCACTTAAGAAGTAGAAACAGGAGGATCAGGAACTCACGATCATCTACAGGTTTGAGGCCATTCTGTGCCACATGAGACCCGATCTCTAAATAAACAAAGCAGTAAATAAGTAGATACATAGAAAAAAAATCTCACTGTTGGACAGACAGGCTTGCTGTCTTAGTTTGGGTGCTGTGAACAGACACAATGACCAAGGCAACTCTTATAAAGGACAACATTTAATTGGGGCTGGCTTACACTTTCAGAGGTTCAGTCCATATGGTACATCAAGGCAGGAAGCACAGGCAGGCACGACACTGGAGGAACCAAGAGTTCTACATCTTCATGCAAAGGAATCCAGGGGCAGACTGTCCTCAGGCAGTTGGGAGGAGCTAGGAGGGTGGTCTCAGAGACCACCCTCACAGTGACATACCTCCTTCAATAGGGCCACATCTCCTAATAGTGCCACTCCCTAGGCCAAGCATATTCAAACGACCACACTAGCCTTTAACTATCCTTGTGCTTCAGCCTTTGAGTAGCTGGTATTTAATAGGTGTACACAGACCAGCTTTGCGATGATCTTTTTTTAATCTTCAGTTTTGTTTTCAGTGTTGGGGATGGTGCCCAGAGCCTCAAATATGCTAGCTAAGTATTTACCACTGTGCAACATTTCTACCTCTTCTCTACTTCTCTTAATTATTCCAGAGTCATTTACCAGACAACTTGGGGCATACCCTATGCCCCAAAGTCCTCTAAAACTTTGAGCTAGGCAAGCCCAAGCCCACTTATCGTTTCTAATGTGCTCTGTTGTATGTAATCTATCACACTGCTCGTGCCCGTGCTTCCCTCTCCCTTCCTCCCTCTCTTGAGGGGTCCTGGATGGCGTGGCTTGTCCTCTCCTCTTAGGAACACAGAATACCTTTTCACTGTCAATCACAAGATCTGGGGCTCACTGAATAGGTTAGGTTGGCTAGCCACTGTACTCTAAGGATCTATCTACCTATCTCTGTCTCTCCAGTACCCACCTCCTTTCCTGGCTCTTTATATGGGCTCTGGGATAGAACACATACCCTCAGAGTTATTTCTTCCCTTTTAAAATTTCATTATTTATAATTATGTGTATTATAGGGACAAGTTATGTGCAGGCACGCATAGAGGCCAAAGGTGTTGAATCCTCCTGAAGGTGGTTATGATCTTGAAGTCTTGACCCTCTTTCCTGCATCTGGTTTTAAATATAGACTTTCTGCTTGTTCTAGTTATGTTTGCAGACAGGAACCTAGCATTTAACTGTCATCTAAGAGGCTCCAACTAGCAGCCAATGGAAAGAGATGCAGAGACCCACAGTCAAATATTAGAAGAGCTAGGGGAATTTTATGGGAAAATTGGGGGGGGATTGGCAGACTGGACCCCAAGAGGACAGGGAATCCAGAGGAACACCAGCAGAATGAACTAACCTGGACACTTGGGGTTTCCCAGAGCCTGAATCACCAACCAAAGAGTGAGCATGGACTGAACCTAGCCCCACTGCACATATGTAGCATATAAGCAGCTTAGTCTTCATGTGGGTCCCCCACCAACTGGAAGTGTGTCCCTGAGTCTGTTGCCTGCCCTGCAGCAACCTGATGCGTGTGTGTATGGGGGTACCAACACCTAGAAGAGACTCCTCCTTTGAAAGGAGAAAGGGAGAGTGGAATGGGGAGGGAGGACCTTTGTGAAGGGGTACTTGTCGGGGCTGATATTGGAATGTAAAGTGAACGAATTTAATAATAACAACAACAAAAGCAAATGCAGGATTAATGTTCTTACTGCCAAACCTGATGATCCCAGTTTGTCAGAAGGACACATGGTAGAACTGACTCCTCTAAGTTACCCTTTGACTTCAACACATGCATTATGACACACATACACATAAAATTTAATTTTTAAAAAGCAGAAGCATATCATCTCTGAATGGAGGGTGGATTAAGCCAACAAATATCAACAACAGCTGCCTCTAGCTCCTGGACTGACAGGGCTGGGCCTAGCATTTCTCTTCCTTTTTTTTTTTTTTTTTTAACCCACCACTAAGACACTCTAAGGTCTCTTTTCAGGAATAGGAAGATGGTTTCTTAGAAGCTGCGCATACCCACAATTCAGTCTGTAGCAATTAGATGGTTACAAGTGAAGTTGTAATTACTAACAGCTGCTGAGCTTATTAAAAGAGCAAACGTGCCTTGTGTGTTCCTAGAGAGGTGGAGATGGGGGTACGGTGCAGGAGGTGCTACATGGGACCCAGCAAAGGACTGGCTTGTTATTTTGCTTGTTTTACTTAATTTTTTTATGATTTTCACATCATACACCCCAATCCCACTCATCTCCCCACCCCTCCATATCCACCCTTGCAAACCCTCCCCCATATAAAATTAGAATAAAAAAGAAAAAATTCTTGCCATGGAAGCTAAACTGTGTTCCATAGTATACCCTTTTATCCATACATCTTTATTTGCAAATGTTTATTGCAATGAGCCATTGGTCTGTACTGAGACCTCTGGTTTCTGCTACACTGTCTGTCAATACTGGATCGTCACAGGCACTCCTCCCAGATATTCTGTTGTTGCTCTGTGCTATGAAGAGCCTGCTACTTTGGATCTACAGGACCAACCCTTTCACTAGCATCAGCAGATCATAGATGGTGTAGGCCTGGGAGGTAGCTGCGTGGGTCAGCAGCTTTCTTGTACCCACACTACCAGGGTGAGCTCTCCAGCAGTGCCCTGGCTAGTTCACCCAGTGCCAAGCCAGCAAGGGGTAGGTAGGACCAGCTTTCCTGTTCTCATCTTTGGGCCAGCCTACCAACACCTTTACCACCAGGGTCAGCTCTACTGTGCTGCCCAGGTGAGGTACAGGGCTATCTCAAAGGCAGTGAGAGGTAAGGGGCTGAGGGAGCCTCTCTTTCTCCCAAGCCACCCTATAGCAGTCTAAGGGTAGGACTAGCCCTTCCCTGCCTATACCCTTGGGGCTAGCTCCCACCATCAAGGATAGCCCTACTGTGTTGCCTAGGAGAGCAGTGGAGCCAGCTCTGTCTTGTTTTTCCTAGAGCTTTCCTTCCTCTTTCTGGTTGGCTACCTTATACCCAGCTGCAAGTTTTCCTATCTCCCCACATGACAGCACTATGTGTGTATATGTGTGCACATGTATGTGGAAGCTACAGGCCAACATTGGGCATTTCCCCCAATCACTCTTTACCCAGCTGCAAGACTTCTTATATTCCAGTACCATGTATGTGGAGGCTACAACTCAACACTGGGCATCTTCCTCAATCACTCTTGTTTTTTGGTTTTTGAGATAGTCTCACTGTGTATCCTTGACTGACATTGAACTCAGAATTCCATTTGCTTGTACCTCCCAAGTGTCTGTGTTAAAAGCCATTTTTGTTTGTTTGGTGTGTGTGAAAGAAAGGGCTTTTCACTCTTTGGCTAGCCTGCTTGGACACCAAGCCATGGAGACATTCCAGTCTTCTCAGTACTGACTTAGGTTCACAACACCTGGCTGCTGCTCCTGGGTTGTTTTGTTTGTTCTTACCCTTTGAACATGAGGTCTCACCATGAACCCATGGACAGCCTGGAACTTTCAGCAACCATCATACCTCTACCTTCTGAACACTGAGATCATAAGCACAGGTCAACATACCCAGCCTTGAGTTTTTTTCACTTTTTATTTTATTTTATTTTTTTATTTAATGGATACTGGTAATCCAAGCAGTGTCATGCTTGTATAGGATGCACTTTTCAAACTGAGCCATCTCCACAGTCCCCCCAAAGTCCCTATCTTCAAAGTTTCCCTATGCAGTAATGTTGAGAGATGGACTGGGCAAGATGGACTGTGGAGACTCTGACTTCATCAGTGGCTCCTCAAGTTCCTATCCATTGATAACCTATCCATTGATAGGTTCACATCTGAATGAGCCATTACAAACTGACAGGGCTGATAGGAGGGAGGACCTTGTTGGAGGAAGCAGGTCACTAGGGGTGGATATGTGGTACCTGCTCTCCTGTCCTCAGCCTCTCCCACTCCTAGCTGCCATGAGATGGGCAGCTGTGTTCCACTGGATGTTTCCCACCACCATCTTCCGCTCTCCCATCAGAGGCCAGAAGCAAGGGAGCCAAGGGACCACAGACTGAAGCCCAGAAGCCAAGGTAAACCTTCCCTAACCTAAGGTGCTCATCTCAGGCGCTCTGTCCGTAACAGAGAACTAATAAACACATGTCCACAGCTTGCTTCAAAGGAGTTGACAGAAAACACATGTGGGCATGTTTCCTGTTGCTAGGGCAACCACATGATTTACAAAAACGTAGGACCTGGGTTTGATGAGATAGCTTAAGAGGGCGTGATGTTCTTGCACAAGCCCAGCACCCACATTAGGTGCCTCCCAACCACTTATAACCCCAGCTCCAGTACTTATTTACCCTCTTCTGGCCTCAGACAACTACACACATATACACCCTTTTAAGACAGTTTCCTTGCGTAGTCCTAGTTATCCTGAAAGTAGCTCTGTAGACCAGGCTAGCCTCAGACTCAGAGATCTGTCTGCCTCTGACTCCTAACTGCTAAGATTAAAAGCATGTGATACCACCACCCACTGCTCACCTAAAAAACAAACAAATGAATGTAAAGCTTAGTCTTACCCTGTCCTTAGAATCATGATGTAACTTCTCCAGCTTCTTCTCTGTGATTCTTCAGAACAGGTGACCATCACCTCTTCAGTGTCTTCACCATTCTCTTTACTCACTACCTGAATTCCTTATGAAGAATAATCTTCCAGAATAGGCGTACCCTCCCCCTTTTTTTCCTTCATATATGTATGTATGTATGTATGTGTATATGTATGCATGTTTGCATGTATGAGCTCACACATGTGCAGGTGCAATGTGTACATGCATGTGGAGGCCCATGTTGATGTTGGGAACCATAGGCAGAGCTTCAATCAAACCAGACCCCATTAGCATGCTCTGCTGATTCTGTCTCCACCTCCCAAGGCTGAAATTACAGGGTACTGCAACCCATCCAGCTGGCATTTATATGGGTCTTAGGGACTCAAACTCTGTTCTTAACAACTGTCCAGCAAGTGTTGTAACCACTGAGCCCTATCTGCAGCCCCTGGTATCCATTTTGTCTGTCTGGGTCCCAAGCATCCTGCTTCTCTGCCTGGTAGGCTCTCCCTCATGACTGGTGGTGGTGGTGCTACAGATGGAACCCTGAGTCCCTATATGTACAACTGTTATTTCTTCTATAACCTCAGGTGAGAAGCCTTGTGCAGCTTTTAAGTCTTATTTACTTCCTGAGTTTTAGGAACCTTCCTTATTCTTCCCGGAGGGAATGCTTTAATCTGGAGGAGAGAGTTATACAAAAGCATCCCCTATGCTTTGACTGAGCCAGATGCGCCCCAACATGAAAAGTATATGTGAGAGCAAAGATATTCTCAAAGGAGGCATCAAGACTTAAGTCATCTCTGGCCAAGCACAGTGGTATGTGCCTGTCATCTCAGCACCAGGGACCCCAACTCTGAGTTCAATGGCATCCTTGGCTACTTAGCAAGTTCAAGCATGAGATCTTGTCTCAAAAAAACAAAGCAAGCAACAAACAAAACCCCTCTGGGCTGGAGATGATGTGTAGTTAAAGTACGTGTTGCATAATCATGAGGATCCAACACCCATATAACAAGCTGGAAACCAATACACTCTACAACCCGGTTCTAAGGGAGGCAGAGACAGAGACCACTACACCTTGCTAGACTCTGTCCAACTGAAAAACAAACAAAAGTCCCAGGTTCAGGGAAAGACCATAGGTAGAGTGGGAGAAACCTGATACCCTCTTCTGATCTCCTCGTGGCCACAGATGTGGGCAGACATTCAGAGACACATGCATACAAATCTTTCAAAAAAAAAAAAAAATCCTGCCAGGCGTGGTGGCGAATGCCTTTAATCCTAGCACTCGGGAGGCAGAGGCAGGCGGATTTCTGAGTTCGAGGCCAGCCTGGTCTACAGAGTAAGTTCCAGGACAGCCAGAGCTACACAGAGAAACCCTGTCTCGAAAAACCAAAAAAAAAAAAAAGTCCTCAGCCATCTCCTAACCTTATGAGCAGTGCAGCTTGTGCTGAAGGAACTGGGATATGAAGGTACAGCAAGAACATCCTGGGCCAGACATGACTGTCTGCTTTTTCTTACTCAAGGGCTGACACTAACCAGAAAACCTAAAGAGAAAACAAGGAGGTGGGAGTACAGCATGGCAGTAGAGCACTTGTCCAATATAAACAGGTGTTTGTGACTTCCTGAGCCAAGAAGGACGACTTGTCTATTCATTCTAGATGGGGTGCCAGTGTGCAGAAGTCATTCTACCCAAGTCTAGTGTGAACCAGGCAGTGCACTTAGGTTACTTACTGGAGCTAGATGGCTCGGAGACATCCAAGTCACTGAAAAGCTCACCTCACACAGGACGACTCATAGAAACTGCAGGCCTGGAACTCTAACGGCCTCGAAGACAGTTCAGTTCAACCACAGGACACTTTCCTTTCTCTTCATAGTAATGGTTACTGTTTCTGTAGCCCAGTGAAGCTCCCTGTGAATCTTCTAGGTTGCAAACTCTTCCTGAAACTTGGACGTCTCCTTTACTTTCTAAGTTTTATGAGCTTCCCCTTTCTGTACAGAAGAAAATATTTCAATCTGGAGGAAACAGTTAATCAACAGTGGGGCTTTGGGACTGATTCCCTAGAATGACGGAGAAAAATGTGATAAACACTTGCTCAAGCTCTGCCAGGGTTTCTAGTTCTCATAGAGTTTCAGGAAGTATTGCCATCATTCCCTCCCCCCCATTTTAAAAAGGGGAAATTAATTTTCCAAGGCCATAAAGCAAATGTTGGAGCTGCCCTCATGTCTCTAAGGGCTGACATTGAGCTAGATGACACACCTTGTATGCTCACTGCTATATCTCCAGAGTTGAGTGACTAAACCTGGTATAATGGGGACAATTAACAGAGCTGTGACGAGGGCTGGTACTATGAATACTTGTCTAGCAGTCACAAAGCCCTAGGTTCCAGCCTGAGGATCAAAACAACAACCAAGTATTGGTATAAAAGAAACAATATAAGTTAGTAGTACATGCTCTTGGAGCTCATAGCACATCTCAAGTTTTTAATTAAAAAATGTGATTGAGGGCTGGAGAGATGGCTCAGTGGGTAAGAGCACCCGACTGCTCTTCCGAAGGTCCAGAGTTCAAATCCCAGCAACCACATGGTGGCTCACAACCATCTGTAACGAGATCTGACTCCCTCTTCTGGAGTGTCTGAAGACAGCTACAATGTACTTACATATAATAAAGAAAGAAAGAAAGAAAGAAAGAAAGAAAGAAAGAAAGAAAGAAAGAAAGAAAAACTTAAAAAAAAAAATGTGATTGAGCGTGGTAATGTACACATTTAATCCCAGCACACAGAAAGGCAGAGGCGTGTAGATTTTTGATAGTTCTAGTCCAACCTGTTCTATATAACAATTTCTAGGCCGGCCAGGATTATATAGTGAGCCTCTGTATAAAAGGGGAAAAATATTGTGCATATATATGTGCACATATAATATCTGGTCTGCGAGGGCAGGCAGTCACACATAACATGGGATACCTGTAGATGTCAGAAGGCAAGTTTGGGAGGTCAATTCTCTCCTTCCAACTCCATGTGGCTCCCAGGAACCTAATTCAGGTCATCAGACTTGGGCAGTAAGTCCTCCGCACACTAAACCATCCCATTAACCTTCATCTTAATTGGTGACATCATCATTCTCTTACACAAACATCCAAGACTTCTTGGAGAAATGGTTTATTTCAGGACTGAGGTAAGAAGTATATAATACAATCCTGCAGGATCTTGCAATGCTAGAGTTAGAAGTGTCCAGGAACCTTGACATGTTTGGTGATAATAATCAAGGACCATAACAATCAACAGAAAGAAATTCTAATGGCCAAAATCAGAACCGTTTGAACAACAAAATGAAGTAGTATTCAGTTAAAATAAAAGCAGAAAATGTACTATAGTTGATCATTGTGAAGTGAAAGCAGAAACTTCATACAGCTGATTGCCATATCTACAATGAAGTACACAAAGTAAAAAATGCATGCATACTTGACTACTTGAGCATGGTTCAATTTCCTCAGGACCTCTGCCTAGTGATTGGTACCACCCACAGTGGACTGGCTCTTCCCATTGTTTTTATTTTAATTATTATTTTTAAAAATTATGTATGTGCATGTTTCTGTGTATGCATGTACAATTTGTGGAGGCCAGAAAATGGTTGCTATGATAACTATTCTTGGTTCTACATCTGGAATAAACTATAATCCAGAAATGGAGGGCATACCTGTGAGAGACTTTTTGCTTGGTTTGAAGTACATCTACTTCTAGTCTTGACCTTTGAGACAGGAAGACACACCTTTCATTTGAGCCACACCTGCTGGAAGCCTATATAAGGTCATGGAAGGTTCTGCTCTATGTCGGCTTGCTCTTGCCTTGCTAGCTAGCATGCACTACTTCACTGGCACTTGAGCCTATTTCTTTGGGATTTCAACATCTTCTGAAGATCAACTGAGACATCTAGCCTCATGGACTGAGCAATTTCTAGATTCTTAACTTTCCATTCATAGCCTGCCATTGTTGAATTAGTTATAACACAGCCTGTGAATCTAATAACTCCCCATTTTATATATACAGAAAAAGATTCATTCTGCTACTCTAGGGAACTCTGACTAATAACAGCATGCTGAAGGCTCTAGCAAAACCAACCAACCAAATAATGTTGATGGATGTACCTTAACATATGAGGGCACTGGGAAGATGACCCAGTCAGTAAAATGCTTCTAGTGCAAGCATGAGGACCTGAGTTCAGATCCCCAACACCCACATAAAAAACTGGGCACAGTGATGCATACTTATAGTCTTGGCACTGAGGAAACAGACCCTCATTGGAGGATCCCTGACGCTCATGGGCCAGCCAGCCTAGTCTACCAGTCAGCTCCATGTTCAATAGGAGACTCTGTCTCAAAAAATAAAATGGGGGAAAAAAAAAGATGGATAATGATTGAGGAAGACAACAGATGTCAACCTTTGCCTTCCACATTCACAAACACACACAGTATGATGGGTGGAAAACTGATTGGCGATTTTATCTTTCGGTCAATAACCCATTACCATAATCTTATGACTATTCTAACAAAGAAACACCTTCCAAAATAACTCACCAGCAGGTGCAGTGAGGTATACCTATAATTCCAGCACCCAAGAGGATTGTGAGTTCTAAGACAACCTGTTTGTTTGTTTGTTTTTCTAGACAACAAGATGGCTCTAAGCTACAAAGATCTAGTTTCAAAGGATCAAATGCCTGACCTGTACCTCTTAAAAGTGTAAAGGCCATCACAAATATGGAAGCTGTGATTCTGTCACCGCCAAGAAGCAACTAGACAGAAAAATTAATTTGTATGTTGTAATCTTTGTGGGACCCTGGAAGAGAAAACAGGTATTAGAGAAAAATACTCTGAATAATCAAAAACAAGTCATCAATATTGGCCTATTAATTACAATAAATTATTACTGTTTGTATGTGTATGTGTGTGCAGTGGTAATGATGTGTTCATGTGGGCATGTAAACATGTATGTGGGTGTATGTATGCATCTAAGCTGTCTCACTGGCTCTAAATCTTATTTTTGAGACAGGATCTCTGAGCTTAGAGCTCATCAATTCAGCCAGGCTAGCTAAGCAATAAGCTCTAGGGATCTGTCTATCTCCATCCCACCTGTGCTGAGTTTAAAAGGTGTGGCACAGGGCTCAGCTTTTATGTCAGTGTAAGACAATGCTAGATCTTCAAGCCTGTGCACCTGGCATTTTACTGACTGAGCTATTTCCCCCTCCCCTTCTCAGTACCTAGGACTGAATCTCAGGCCTTACACATACTAGGCAGCCCCACTACCTTTGATGTCCCTAGCTCTATTTTAAAAAATTATTACTATTGCTATCCTAGACTTGATATGTAGCCCAGGCTAGTCTTAAACTTGTGATAATCATATTTCAGCCTCCCAAATAATAAGATTACAGATGGATAAACTATTACTCTGAGCTTCAAGAATAGCAGGGAATACAAATCAGTACTACCAGGTCTGGTAACAACTACAGTAGTGAGAAGAGGTGGGAAACACCTCTAATCCCAGCACTTAGGAAACAAAGGCAGGCATATCTTGCTCAAGGCAGAGTTTAAGGCTAGTGAGTTCCAGACCGTCAGGGCTAAAGAGTAAGATCATCTCAAAATAAACAAAAAACCCAAGTAGGATATTAATAAAAAATCATTTTTGTTATATTTCTGAAAATATAAATAGTCTATGGCCAATGAGATGGCTTAGAGGTGAACTGTGCCAAGTGAGACAATCTGAGTTTGATCCTACATGGTAAAAAATAAAAGTGTACCAACTACAGGCACGGTGGTACACACTTGTAATCCCATTTCTGGGGAGGTAGAAGCAGGAGTACGAGTCCAAGGTCATCCTTAGCTACATATGAAGTCTGATGCCAGCTTGGGTTACATGACACCATTTCAAAAAGGGAGGGGTGGCTGAAAAAAATGGCTGTTTACGAAGAGCACTATTTGTTTTCCTGAGGACCCAAGTTTAATTCCTAGCACCTACATAGTAGCTCACAGCTCTCCCTAACTACCAGGGGCCCCATACCTTCTTACAGTCTCCATTGGTAGCAGACAAGCATATAATTCATAGACATACATAAAAGAGCAAGCTGAAGAAGAAAAACTATACAAAATATACACCTTGAGGAGAAAGGGGGCACTAGGAAGTATAATGGAGCTAAGGCCCGAGTTCAAGGAAATAAACAGATTAAATGAAATAAAAGGAGTAGTAAGCAGAGTCTAGGGAAAGATCTATCCAGCTAAGCTTCCAACTTGTGAAAAGTAATTAAAGAAAAGCTTAAGTAGCAAAGGAAACCATCAAAACCATAAAGCTTATGCAGATGTGATTGAACAAGGGAACCTCTGCCCACCAGCCCAAGCAAACAGCAGAACCAGGAAGCTTCAGCCACATGGCCCTGGTTTTAGAGGCAAGGATACAAGACAGATAAGGAAAGGGTTACAGAATCTCCCTCCGAAACCAAGGAAAGCTGCTGAGGCCAGGCTTGTGTCAGGGGTGTCCCTGAATGGAGGCCCAGAGAGGCCATTGTGTGAAACTGTGAAGGTTAAGGCTGTATTGCCTTGGAGACCCCAAGATGTTGGGGACGCCAGAACTGTAGGATACCTGCCAAGGAAAGCTGTTAACAGGGAGTAGAATCAACCCAAGAAGAGTGTTCAGCAAAACTGAATGGGCTGGAGATCCGAAGAGCATTTTGACATCAGACATGGAGATGCAGAATTTAGTTTGCACTAACTGGTTTTTGGTCTCGCACCGGTCCATTATGCATTATGCTCCCTTCCCTCCCTTTTGGAACCACTGTATGTTTTAAGTATGTGACCTGGTTTTATTTTGTGTTTTGTTTGTTTTCCATTTTGACTTTACAGGGATTACAGTTAAGAGATTACCATGAGTCTCAGAAGAGACGCTGAACTTTGGATTTCTAAACAGGGTTGAGACTGTTACAGAAAATGGGTACTTTTGAAGTTGAACTAAGTACATTTTACATTATGGTATGGCTACAAGTCTATAGTGGTTTACAGCTGGACTTTGCTATTTTGTGGTCTTTGCTTTTTCTTTCTCCCACTCTTTATCCCCACCCCCATTTCACCCTCTAACACTAGATAGGAGAGAAAAAAGGATTGGTGTGTGTGTGTGTGTGTATGTATCTGAATCTAATTTCTTTCCAAACCGTTCCTCCCAGTTTCCAGCCCAACCTCTTCAAATGTTTCTCCCAACCATCTCCTCAGTTCCCCAACAGTCTGCTTAAACAGCCCCTTCTCCCACTTTTCCTAATACTAACAGTTCCATATTATAACAACTGTTCTCTAACCTATTAGCTATCAGCCTGCTCATCTCAGGGTGTCCTCACTTGACTTTTTCTTCTTCTGTATCAACTGCCTTCTCCTCAGCCTGCTAGCCCCCAATCCCTCTTAGCCTCTGCTGACTTTTTGATATCCTATCCTGTTCCCAGAAACTCAAGAGGCAACCAATACTAAAGGTTATGGGGTCAAGCAGTTCTTACAGCTAAGAATTCTTAAAGGGCCAGTTGACTAGCAACTGGGATCCTTTTTTTTTTTTCTTTTTTGGTTTTTTTGAGACAGGGTTTCTCTGTATAGCCCTGGCTGTCCTAAAACTCACTCTGTAGACCAGGCTGGCCTCGAACTCAGAAATTCATCTGCCTCTGCCTCCCAAGTGCTGGGATTAAAGTTGTGCGACACCACTGCCAGGCTGCACTTTAAAGGATCCATCTTTAAAGGATCACCACTGGGGATCCTTTAAAGAGCCAGGCCCACAAGATAAATCAGACTCTATGGTCAAGGAGTGAAATGTGAGGGTTTAGATGAATTGGCCCCATAGGGAGTGGCACTGTTAGGAGGTGTGGCCTTGTTGGGAGTAGGTGTGGCTTTGTTGGAGGAAGTGTGTCACTGGAGAGGGCTTTTAGGTCTAAAATCCTGGAGCCAGGTCCACTGTTCTTTCTGTTCCCTGTAGATCTAGATGTAGAACTAAGTCTCAGCTATCTCTTCAGCATCATGTCCACCTGCCTGCCACCATGTTTCCCACCAAGATGACAATGGATTAAACCTCTGAATTATAAGCCAGCTCCAGTTAAATGTTTTCCTTTTTAAGAATTGTGTAAGGTATCTCTTCACAGCAATAGAAACCCTAAGACAAAGGTAGAACCCTGGGGCTCCCTGGCCAGACCTAGTCTAATTAACAAATTTTTAAGTCAATAAAGACACTTTGTCTCAGAAAAACAGGACAGACAGCACATAAAGAATGATAGTAGAGGGATCTCTGGCCTCTACATGCATGTGACCACATGTGTGCATGCATGAATATACACATACCCATCCACACAAGCACACCTACATACACAAAACTATAATAAAAAATTCAGACCTTTAGTGAACTGTTAAGTACCCAACATCAAGTTTGAATTGGGAAGTGTTGTTAAGGGACACATTCATCTTTGCGTGCAAGTATACTGTATGCCTGAATGTATGCACACATACAGAGGTCAGAGGAAGGCAATGGATTGTGTGTTCTTGGCCAAGTTGGAGTAGCCACTGTGGCTCTGGAGCCAGCTCTGCCTCGGAGTTTTTATCAATGGTCCCTTGGATTGTCTGGATTTAGATGGGGGTCAGTGCAGTAGCTCCGCCCACAAACAAAAGTGGGAAGAGGATGTATCTGTCTTTAGAGTGGGAAGGTCTGAGTCTTTTGGCCTAGCGCCAGGGGTTACTCACAGTCTGTTTAATTCAGAGTGCTGATGTGGATCTTGTGGGTTGCCAGCTGGGGTATGTGTCAGCTGAGTATGTCCCATGGTATATATGCCAGATGTGGTCCCATGGTCCATCTCGCCGCTAAACACCACTTAAGCTGGCAAAATGGAAGATGCTAGACTACATCTTACCCTATGCCACCATTTGGTGATGGGCTTTCAGGAAGCACCACTCTGGATGTGTGTGTGACAGAGAGAGAGAGAGAGAGAGAGAGAGAGAGAGAGAGAGAGAGAGAGAGAAAGAATGAATGCAGTCCAGGCTGGGGGCCTTAGCCTGAGTAAGAAAAATGCAGGCTGAGGCTGAAGTTGGGCTTCCCTGACTCCTGGACATTCAAATGCCGCTGGAAATCACAAGGAGGAGTAGTCCGGGGCCCAATGGCTGAGGGTGACAAGACCAGGACGAGGGGACCAGGGGGGACAACACAGACAACTACTCCGGCTAGCAAGGAGGGGCCTTCTGCAAGAGACTTAGACTTGGAAGCTCTGCAGATGAAGGCTCGCTCCATGCTTCCCGTGGCAGTTCTTGATGGGAGACAGTCCATGCTTATTCAGACCATTCAGTCACTGTTCATCATGGAAAATGGGTGCATACAACCTCCTCAGGGTGGACCAGAGATTAAATACCTTTTGCAGGAAGGAATGTCTGGGAAGAAAAGCTTAGCTAAATCCCCAGGGCCCATCTAGACACCTCACTGGCATGGAGAACTGTTTTGTGCTACGTGGTTGTCACATCCCTATGTGTGGCGTGTGGTCATGTGTTTCAGGCCAGGAGTCTGGTAGGGAGCAGGGAAACACCTACTGTGCTCAGGTGAGAGCTGGGGTCTCTGAACCCACTCAACCTCACCAAGCTTCTTGCCACGACCAACTGCCCCACAACGGATATCCTGCTCTCTATCACTGTCTGCCTTGTTCCTTTGAGACAGAGTCTCCCTTGAACCTTGAGCTAGATTGACAGCCAGCAAGACCCATCCATCTTCCCATCACTATTCCCACAGCATTGTGATTACAGACACACAGTCCATACCTGGCTTTTTATGTGTGTACTGGGCTCTGGACTCAGGTCCTCACGCTTGCATAGTAAACCTCTTACCCACTAAGCTATCTCCTAGGCCCCAGACCCATAATTTCTGCATGAGCTACAGGGCAATGCTAAACAACAAAGACTGTAACTCTTCCCAACTCCTCTGATTCCTGTTCACACTCCATCTTTAGAGCCCACCTTCCTGGCTTACCCTCTGAACTACAATCCCTTCCTTCCATATACCCTTTCCCCAGCTTACTTTTCTTCTTGCCCTTTTAAAAACCACTGCAGATGGAACCCACTTGATTTTCCTTCTGCCTCCTCATGGTCCAGTGGCAACGTAGGACTGCTGAATCCATGAAATGCAACAGGTCCAACTTGATATGCAAATGTGCACTAGATTTCAAAAACAAATAGAGGAAAAACACAAAATATAAAAGATCTCATAACTTTTTGTTTCATATAGGGTTTCTCTGGATAGCCTTGCTCTGTTGACCAGGCTGACCTCAAACCTGCCTCTACCTCCTGGGTGCTGAGATTAGAGGCCTGCACCACCACCTCCTGGCAAAAGATCTCATAACTTTTAACTTTGATCATATGTTGAAATATGGTTAAGTAAAGCTACTAAAAATATCTGGGTTTCACACAAAATAAACAAACAAACAGTGTGTGTGCCAATGTGTGGATATGAAAGTAAGGGCCACATCTTCTACTAAAGAGGCTAAACAAGGCAGGGCAACTTGCAGGAGTCAGTTCTCTCTTTCTAGCATGAGGGTCCTGGAGATGGCAGTCAGGTGGTGCCTCATCCTGCTCAACCATCTTGCAGACCTGTTATTTTTACCTTTTCAACTAATAACTTACTTTAAAAAAAAAGGGTCACATGTAGCTGAGGCTGGTCTTGAATTTGCTACATAGTCAAGAATGAACTTCTTTTTAAAGGGAAGATTGTATTTTTATTTGTGAGTCACATATGTATATGTATGTCTGAGTGTGGCTTTGTATACATGAGTGCAGTGCCCCTGGAGGACAGAAGAGGGTGTTATATCCCTTGGTACTGCAATTAAAGTTAGTTGTGAGTCAATAGATGGGTTGATGGGAATTGAATCATGGTTCTCTGTAACACTAATCATAAATGCTGAGCCATCTTTCCATCCTGTCTATGAACTTTTGACCCTTCTACTTTATCTCTTTGTGTATGTCATGAAGACACTCAACCACCAAACTATATCCATGTCCTTCTTTTCCCTTTCCTCTTCTTTTGTGAACCTCCTTGGATGTGCTAGGAAAGTACTTTACCACTAAGCTACGCCCTTGGCCCATAAGTTAATAATTTTAAAATTTAAGTTGCCATATAGCTGACAATTTTGTGGCTTCTTTAAAGTTTTACTGTACAGAGCTGATGAAGGATGTCCCAAGCGGAATATGC
This sequence comes from Mus musculus, assembly GCF_000001635.26. Classification (NCBI taxonomy): domain Eukaryota; kingdom Metazoa; phylum Chordata; class Mammalia; order Rodentia; family Muridae; genus Mus; species Mus musculus. The sequence goes on along the minus strand of NC_000074.6, from coordinate 4,326,726 downwards.
TCCCCTAACGGGGCTGCCTTGTCTGCCTTAGAGAGAAGTTGTGCCTCTCCCTGTAGAGACTTGATATGCCAAGGTGAGGGGCTCCACCCTCTCAGAGGAGAAGGAGAAGGGGACCAGGAGTGGGGGCAGCAATTGGGATGTTAAGTGAATAAATATTTTTTTTTTTACAAAGGACATCGCAGGCTATAAAGATGACTCAGCTGAACAGACATTGGTTGCTGAGTGTAAACCTGAGTTCAACCCCCATATCTCTTATGACGGAAGAACTGACGCCTCCAAGTAACCCTTTGACTCTCACATAGATGGTCACACAAACACATGCATATTATAATATATACATATTATACACATATACACAAACACCATCCTTTAAAAACACGTACATACATACAAACAAATACATACATAATATAAAAATTTTGAATATAACTTTTTTTCAAATCCTGTAGAACTACTTTTAAAAGGTTACCTACACGCAGCGGCTGTGTTGCAGGCCTGTAATCCTAGAACTTGGGAGATGAAAGCAAAAGGATCATTTCACTGACATCCTTCGTTACACAGAAAGTTTAAGGCCAACCTGGATCATATGAAACATCACCCTAAACCCCAGCAATCAGGAAACAGAGGCAGGCAGATCTCTATGAGGCAATGGTCAGCGTGATTTATAAGTTCCAAGCCAGGACTACTTAGGAAGATCCCGACTAAAAGAAAACAAACACGCTAAAAAACGGTGGACAGAGGTAGAGACAATAGAGAAGTTTTCAATCAAACAGGGTGGCATATACGTTTCTGATAGCACTAGTCCAGAACAGCAGCCTCCAAAAGGCACAGGCAGTTGTTTTTCTGGTCACTGCCCGACTGCCTGGCACATAGTAGGCATTTTAAATTTCGAAGGAAGTGGGGCTGGAAAGATGGCTCAGCAATTAAGATCACTGGCTGCTTTTACAGAAGACATGGGTTCAGTAGTCGGCTCCCAAACGCAGTTAACAATAGTCCCCCGGAGGATCCGACCTTCTCTCTGACTCCCATCTGCACTACACGCATATGGTGCACAGGGTTAACATACATGCAGGCTGAACACCCATGCATACACACTAAGAAAAATCTTAAAACCAAGAAATTTTAACTTTAGATTCCCAGAGGCTGACCATGCTGACCACATCCTTTAACCCGCTTCACCAGATAACAAAACTGAGGCCCGGCTCAGTGACGTCAGCCGGTGCTCAACTGCAGGCAGACCGGAAATGTCCGGGCCGGGATTCGAATCGGGGATCCTGTCCTCCTAGCGAGGGCTCCCGATGACCAACTTGCTTTCTCTGGACGTAAGCGGCTGCACAGCCCGCATTGTGAGGATCACACGACGTGCGTTCTATAAAGAGCGCCACTCTTTGGCCTCGACGTCCAGACGGCGTCCACTGCGGGCCAGGCTCCAACTCACCCTCTCCGCGGCCATCGCCAGCCACTTCGCGACTCCACTGGGCGCCTTGGTCCACCGCGGACGACGCCGACAGGAAGTCCCGCCTACGCCGCGCGCACCCGCGTACCGCGACAGCCATGCCAACCAATGAGCGTCGCTTCTTCAAAGACACTGACCAATAGCAGAGCGCGCTGAGCAGGGGGCGTGTCTGGGCCGCGGGGCCGGGGAGCGGGTCGTGCGCGCTGAGGAGGAGCCGCAGCCGTCGCCGTCGCCGTCGCCGTCGCCGTCGCCGTCGCCGCTACCGCTACCGCTACCGCTCTGCCGCCGCCGCCGCCGCCGCCACCGCTGCCGAGGCCGTGCGGAGCCGTTATCGCCGCGCCGCCCGCCCCGGAGCAGAGTCCCGGGCCTTCCCGCCCGTGTTCAGGTGAGGCCGGAGGCTTCGGCGACTTCCGAAAGAGTAGGCCGCGCTAGGGCCTGAGCTCGCCTAGCCCCACGGGCGTCCGCCGGGCCTGCACCGGCCGAAGGCCCCAGGCCGCGGTAGGCCTGGGTATGGAGACGCGCGTGTGGGCCGCGGCTGGGCGAATGGGAACCGACTCTGTTTGATTCAGGTTGGCGACAAGCCTCCGCCGGGCCAGATTCCTCTGGGCTCCCGCGAGAGAGGCGGGAGAAGGACACAGCGTGGGCACGCGCTTTGGGGGGCCGGGCTCCGAGGCTTGGGGGGCCCCGGATAGTTGATCTCGGAGGCCCGGTGATCCGGGGGTGGAAGAGTGGAGCGAGGACCTTGGGCGCCAGAGGTCATGGCCCACAGACTTGCTCCCTCGGGAAATCCCATAGATTTCTTTTGTGGACGATTTTCTGGACACACCGCGACGAATCATGAGGTCCTTTTAGAAGTGTGCAAACCTTTCGTCTGTGTGTAGAAGTCTAGAAGAGAAAGGGGAAATTTTTTCTTTGATCGCCATCTCTAACAAAGCTGTTTTAGGGACGTTTTCATTTGTAAAATAACGTGTAAATATTAAAAAGGCAATTGCACGCTGTTGAACAATGGGTAGTGATGATGGATCTTCCCTTTCTCTTGTCTTCTGCTGCTAAAGCATGCCAAAATGGGTTTGACGCCTACTATGTGGAGAGCAGGTGGAGAACTTTTTTGCACTAGACAGAGCTTCCATTATCGGAAGTGTCCATGTGGGACACCGCTGGCCAGAGCTCTAGAAGAGGCAAGATCGGATGTTAAAGCTTTCTTAACCTCCTTGTTACAGGCAGTTAGAGTCAGATAATGGTTGGTTGGGAGGGCCTGGCTGCCCTATGCATTGCAGAAAGTTGGATAGCATGCCTGGCTTCTTCTGCCTACTGAGTATTAGCATCTCTGCCTCCTACTTCTTCCAGTTGTGAGTACCAAAAACACATTGAGGCGTTGCTAGGGTTCTTTCTCTCGTTTTTTTCCCTCCACCAAAACACATACACAGAGAGGTGAGAAATCTTTAAGCAGTCTTCCTGGAAAAGTTCTTCCAGCCCTATCCGATGATCTGGGTGAAGCACCTAAGATCTTGAATAAGCCGTATTGAAATGCCTGTGAAATAGCATGGGGAAAGTATTGTGCAGATGTAAAGATGTGAGGAAACCCCCAGTACACATGGAATATGCAGTTAAAATAATCACCAGAATCTTTCAACAATGGACCATGTGTTCATACTTCACGGGCATGTCCCCAGCCCCTAAGGTAGATGTTACAGTATCCATTTTAGAGAAGAAAGTGAAACAGGATAATCTCTTGCACTGTAGTGGCCAATGCAGGGTTTGAAAGCAAGTCCTAGATACCGCCAACATATTGAATACTGGTGTATGCAAAACTGTTGAGGTCTGGTTTTGAAAATGGTGTGAGGCTGGAGAGGCGGCTCAGTGAACAGGAGCACTTGTTACTCTTGCAGAGGACCTGTGTTCAGTTCCTCGCACCTACATGATGGCTCACAGCCATCCATAACTCCAGTTCCAAAGGATCCCATTCCCTCTTCTGACTTTGCAGAACATCAAGCATACATGTGGTTCCCATACAAACAAAACACACATAAATCTAAAAATATTTTCTTAATGCTGTGACTTCAAGGAGTGTGAAGAAGCTGAGAGAAATAGGAAATGTTTCTGTTGAAGTGCTGGTTTGAGGGAAACAACTTCAGTTTGGCTGTGTTCAGGGATAGGTCCCTGGGCAGCAGTAGAAAGGGAGAGACTGAAGAACATACCCATTCCTGTGCTTACGCAGTGGCTTCTCACACCGCTTCTCTCCGTCCTTTGCACACCAGCAGGAGTTGACTTTTCGAAGATGCAGATCTATGTTTCTCCTGATTAAAAGAAGTCTTGGGGCATGAAAAGAAAAATTATGCTGGGCTGTTCAAATGGTTCTAAACATTAAAATCAGAAGCCCTTAGTTTGGGATGTCCCACTATGCGCTTTTCTGACCTTTCTGCTCTTTTCCTGGAAAGCTGTGTGGACCAGCTCAGAGCACAAACACCATTTGAAGCTGCCCCCAAATGCCAAGGCTTTTCCACTTCCTCCAGAATGATTGGTGTTCCCATCACCTTCAGTGTGTTCAAGCTGGTTAAATGCAGAATGGTGAGTGAGATGCAGTGCCGGCCTTTTGCCCCTAGGTGGCAGTAGTTCTATGGAGAAAGACCAACAAGAGGGAAGTAAGCCTTTTGTCCCCTTCCCCAAAGTTGTATTTCAGCCCAGAGGATCAGCTCTGGAGAGGCCATGGTGTATATGAACTATGTTTAGATGGTTTAGCCTGGCTGGTGAGCAGTAATGCACCAGGTGATGTGGAAGCACAGGAAAAGGAACTGTTATTCAAGCCCAGGAGACCCCAAAATGTTCCCTGAGTTGTTGAGGCAGGAGGACCTAGTGGAAATAGCTAGGTAAAAGATGAGTGGGAAAGACTCTTCAAGAACTTGGTGAGTGGAGTAGGTGGAGCTATTAACTCTGGAAAACATACGGGGTATGGAACTTTTGGAAACGTAGAAGGAAGTGAGTAGCAGGTCTGTTGGGAAGAAACCTCAGATATTATGAGGGCCCACTCCAGACTTATGATCATTGACAGAGGGAGTCACATTTGCAAAGGATGCGCTGACTGGCAGGCATAAAACCAGTTAGGATGTGACTGTGTTCCTTCAAGTTAGAAAAACTGCTAATATGACACAGAACAGAAGCTTAGAAACAAGGAAACACTGAAACACACTTAAGGAATTTGGACATGTGGAAGAACAACGATGGCCAACCCTGCCTAGTGTTTGAGTGCTGCAAAGATGAGTGGCCACAGAGAACTTGAGAAGAAAGGCAAAGCAGTTTAATGTATGCCTGGAGACAAGAAAACACATGGCTGAAACAGAATGGAGGAAAGAGGATGGTAGTAGACTTTCCATGTCCACACATGTCCAGTACCAACAGTGGATGTTCACTGCATGCTCAGTAATGTATACCTACCTTCCCATTCTCCATCACTGGGGAGAAATGACCTCTTCAAGATTTTGGATTTAGCTCAGGTGGTATAGTCCTTGCCTCTCATACATGAAATTTTAGTTTTTATACCCAGTACCCTATAAACCAGAAATAGTTTCTCGTCCCTGTAATCCCCAGTACTCAGAAGTTAGGGGCAGATATTGCCATCTATGGGATTTAAGGCTAGTCTGGGCTGCACTGAAACCCTGTCTCAAAAAGAAAGTCAACTTGGTTTGAGAAGAAGCCTCAATGTATGAGACAAAATATAAAAAACGAAGGTTTGTTTTTATATAAAGTATACTGAATGGAATGATTATTGATTACTGAGAATTTGTTATTCGAGCAGATTTCAATCAAAGAGGAACAGGGAAGGCTATCTAGGATCAACAAATGGGCAGAATAAGAGAAAAGGAAGGCACCAAGAAGCTTCCAGGCCTGAGTGGGCCAGTTAAGCCAGACCAAGAGGACTAGGGAGGATAAATGTGGAGATAAAAGTAGAACGTGGTTAAACAGAGCTGCTGAGGTTGGAATTGCTTCTGTTTTGTGTTCCCAGTGCCTGGCACATGGTTGGCATTCCACCCATGCCTGGAGAAGAAAGTTAGTGTGGAATTCAAAAGTGACTGGATGCAATTACGCATCAAAGAAACCTTTATGCCAGAAGAAGGATTGACAGGAGACAATAGTGCACAGCAACCAATGTCAAGGCTGATGTCACCATGAACAGAGAAGCCTGGAGACATTTGGAGGAAAAGGTTAAGTTGGCTTCTTTACAGACATGTTTAGAAGTTGGGCTAGGTAAGAGGGGACAGGGACCTGATTGAGAAAGAAGGTCAAGAGGAGGGAGAGGCAGAACTTGTAGCTGGATTAGATAGAGGAAATAGAGATTACTTGGAGGACAAGTATGTAGTGCCTCCACAGAAAGTAATTCAAGGTGATGGAAAGGTTTGGAGAAGAGTAAGGTCAGGAGACAGGTTAGGGAACCACACACACCTTAGATTTAGGAGTAAGGGTATCCACATTTTTTATGTATTGTATAGCAGTTGGTAATGTCCACAGTGAGAACATGAAATGATTTACCCTCACTGCCTTTCAGGATTCGCTTTGGAAGTGAGGTAGAGCCCATGGGTTTTCATGCCCTACTGTGTTCCTGAGCTCTCTCTGCAAGAGCTTCACCAGCTCTAGGTTGCTGGCACTTTCAACAGGACCCTAGAGCTGGCTAAGTTCCTAGGCCTGTAGAGCTCTTGGACTGGGCAGGCCACTCTCTGCACCTGACTCACTGTGAACTTACTTGCTGGAGCTACCCCAGGCAAGTGGTCTTCCTTTTCTTGGCTGTGGACAGGGGCCAGTAAGGATCTGTATGTGCCTCATCTACCTGAGCCCTTGATGGGTGGCAGTCAAAATTGGTTCAAGTGGCACCTTCAGTTTTTTTCTGCCACCAGAGCATTTCCTGGGTGATTGCTCCTCCCTCCCCCACCACCCATCTCGAAGACTCCAGGCATACAATATCCTTGGTGGAATCTGAGAGCCTGTAATTTCCTTTCCTACTGTGTAACACACCAGGGTTGCCTGGAACCCTGATTTTGGGGGCCCTTAGGTAACAGTGGTCTGTCCTTACCTGGCAGGGGATTTACCATGGTAAAAAGGTCATTTTCCCAGCATGAGGCTCATGCACTGAACGTGGGATATGTTAACCCCAATTGCTAGAAACAGTTTGTTGTAGTTGGGACTTGGGCCATGTCTGCACATATAAACTTGGCCCTTAAAGTCCTTGCTGTGTTTGTGTTGTTACTTATTTTGGTGTACAGCACATGTGGAGTTCAAAGCACAAATTTGTAGAGTTGGTTCTTTCTACTTTTGCATGTGTTCCAGGGGATCAAACTCAAATTATCAGACCTGCTCAATAAACTCTTGATCTATTGAGCCATCTTTCCCGCCAACATCTCACTCTTGTTATTGGTGAAAAGTAAATGATTTTAAAACAGTGATTGAGGAAGTAATAAAAACATAAGCCAGAGGTGGAGAGGAATTGAGTGTAGCTTGTCTTTGCTGTGGTGTGGGTTCTTTTTCCCACACTTTATGATCGTGTGTGTGTGTGTGTGTGTGTGTGTGTGTGTGTGCGCGCGCGCGCGTGCACGTGCGCGCACACACACAGTTTCAACCCCAACACTAGATAGGAGAGAAACAAGGATGGAGGCGAAAGATCTCTGAATTTAATTTCTTTCCTATTGTTTCTTCTTTGACCACAACTTAACTATCAGACCATAACAAACCTCCCTAAATAACCAACACCCACATCTTGGGGGGGGGGGGCCTCGAATTTATGTACCCTTATACAACCACAGAAATTATCTGCAGCTTGTGAAACCATGCTTCTGCTAGACCATGATGCAAATTATGGTCAACTGCCTCAGACAGTCTAAAGTAGCCCTGCATCAAAAACCTGGGATTAAAATGAAAGCACAGTCTCATATTTCTGTGGCTTTTTTTACAGTTGAGAAGTAGAGCAGCCTTTTGTCCTATATGGGACAAAGCCAGGCTAGGGACACAGGCTGGAAAATTCAATAGGGACATCATCACAACAGTATTTTTCATTCTGGAACACCACCATGTAGTGACAACTTAAGGCCAAGTTCTGTTACTTTTTAACAGCCTGATTGACCATGAGCAAAATAGTGTGACCTCTGAGCTTTACTGGGTGCTTATATGGAAAGCCTGGGAATGAAAGGAGTTAACATAAGAGCAGGAGGTAGCAGTGGCTTGATAGTAATCATTGATAATTCGATAGTCACAAGACCTGTTGTGGTTAGAGCTTATAGGCACAGGACCAGTTGGACCCAGGTTGGGCTACACAGATTTGGAAATGGTTAAGGGCAGCATTCCTGAAGGTTGAGTGGAGTAGCCTCTGAACTACCATGAGACTGGCTCTATTGTTGTCAGTTGGCTATAGATTTGACCTGCAAGAAGTGTTCAACTTTGACTGTCCATGACCATGCTGTGGAGCAGTGTGACAAAGAAATTTTTTGTTGAAATCTTAATTTTAGTTTTTAATTTGCATTATGGAAAATTTTACTCATTTTTGTGTAGGACTGTTTGAATGATGTTTTGTTTTGAGAAAGGATCCGAGGAGCCCAAGTTGGCCTTCAAACGTGGGGTGTGTGTGTGTGTGTGTGTGTGTGTGTAAAGTATATGTATACGAGGATGACTTTGAACTTCTGAATTCCACCTCCCAAGTACTGGGATTACAGTTGTGTACTACCACTTCCATGTGGTACTGGGGTGGGACCCAGGGCCTCATGCATGGTAGGCAAGAAGAGCTACCAACGAGCCCCAGTATTTGAGGCTTGGTTTTGTTTTGTTTTGTTTTAAAGGGTCTCACTATGTAATTCTGGCTGGCCTAGAAATCTGTGGGCTAGGATGTCCTTAAAGCCATAGTGGTCTGTCTACCTGTCTATGCCTCTGAGTGCAAGGATTAAAGGCATGTTCTACTTACAAATTTGATTCCCAGAACCCGCATGGTGGTTCGTAATCATCTTAACTCCAGTTCCATGGGATCCATTGCCTTCTGACCTCTGAGTGTACCAGGCATGCACCCTGTACGTATGTATGTACATACGTATTTATGTACATACATACATACATACATATACATACAGGCAAAACATTCATACACATAAAATTAATCTTTTATTTAAAATCAGTTTGTGTCTGTCTAGCTATCTAAAGTCACAAGTTAGAGGATCAGCCTGGACTGTAAACTGATCCTGTTTCCATAGGGAAAAATTTTTGAGATGGTCATCCTAAGTTGGGTTAGAATATCCTTAAACGTTTAGAAGAGGTAGCTTTTTTTTTTTAGATTGCTCTCTACCCCCAGTAAAATGAATTTGAAAATCATATATGCAGTATGAATTAGTAGTGCCTTTTCAATTGATAAGTAGTGTTCCATTCCATACTGTAATTTCTCCATCAATGACTCATTTTAACTTTTCAGACTTACAGTGATTGTAAGCAATGTTGTATAGATTTGTGTATATGCTTTTATATGAGCACAGATTTTCATTTCTCTTGCATTGATGCAAAAGTAGAAGACAGATGTGGTGGCTTACATCTATACTCTTAGCATTTCAGAGGCTGAGGCAGTAGTATTGTCATAGGTTTGGGCTACGTAATGTATTTTTCAGATTTAGAATATGTAAAAGAAAAGAACAAAACAGTACTAGGAGCATGATTGCCAGGACATGAGCTAAGTGTTCATGTTCAACTTAGAGACTGCCAATTGCCAATTCATCAAAGTGACTACAACATTTTTGCATTCCTACCACTCTGTGTATAGAAAGTCTTAACTTCTCCAGCACTTGATATTATCTTGTTATATTTTATTTTAGCCATTCTACTAGGTAGACATGGCCTCTCTGCCTGGCTAATGATATGGAGCCTCTTTCCATACATTCATTTACCATTTGCATACCTGCTTTGGTGCACTTATAAAGTCATCTGCCATTTTTTTCTTAAGTTTTGGGTGTTGGTTTATTTTAAAATTTCAGTTAATTTTTTGTGTTTGAGAGGACAAGCATGTTGCTGTACATGTGTGGATGTCAAAGGACAGATCATGAATATGAAAATGGATTGTTCTTTGGACTTCATACCTAGGGGTCTTTCCACTCCTAAGGTTTCTTTTGTTTTTGCTACACAGCTGGCCACAACATCTACCTTTATACCTGGGTTCTAGGGCTCATACTTAAATTGTCAAGCTGGCATACACAAATACTTTTATCCCTCTGAATTATCTCCCCAGTTCTCTTTGTTTGGGGGACTGTCATATAGATGAGGATAACTCTGAACTACATTCTCTACCTCTCAGATCTGGATACCACCATATCCAGATTTATTTGTGTGTATGTTTATACTTGTACACATCATACTGTGAATGTATATTTATCAGAAATAAATTTCTAATAAACACAATTTATGTATAACACCAGCACATTTCCAGTAGTTAAATGAGAACATTGGTAAGATGGTAGACCAGCATAGAAAGGAAAACCATTTAGTACACTAAAAGAAAGAGGTGGGCACCATAATAGCAAAAGATCTGCTTGTCTTGAGTTGTCTAGTCTTAAGAGCTTTTTATAAATGTGTCATCAAGGCTTAGTGGTTAAGAACTCTGGATCTGGGTTCAATTCCCAGTGCCTACATTAGAATTGTCTGTAACTCAAATTTCAAGGGATTTGATACCTCTCTGGCTTCCACGGGCATCAGGCTCACACATGCTGCACAGACATACATTTACGCAAAATGCCTATATGCATTTTTTAAAAAAAATAATAATAATGATTCAAGACTAGCTTGATCTATAGAACAAGTTCCAGGACAAACAGAGTTGCGCGCACACACACATACACACACCCTGTCTCAAAACAAACAAACAAACAAATGATGAAAAACTATTTCTTACTTCTTTTTAAATACTTTTCTCAGGCTTTGGGTATTCTAGCGTTGTCTTGCAAAGCACAGTTTAACATTTTGATGACACCTATTTTTTTTTTTTTAATGAAAACAGCTTTTGGTGGTATATCTAAGAATTCTTTGCACAGTACAGTGTTTAATCACAGCACTCCGGAAGCAGAGGCAGGTAGATAGCTGAGTTCAAAGCCAGCCTGGCCTACAGAGTAAGTTCTAGGACAGCCAGGGATACACAGAGAAACCCTGTCTTGAAAAACCAAAAGGATAAAAAAGATTGGCATAGTGGCACATGCCATAACTCCAGCCTGGGCTACATAGAATTTGACTGCTGGCAGTGCTAGGAATCAAGCCCAGGGCTTTGTCTTTGCATCCTGAGCTATATTCCTAGTTTGGTTCTTTTGTAGCACAGGCTAGATAGGAATACCCTGTGGAAGCCCTTTGAAGACTTCAGAATGGATAGAGGGGGAGGGAGAGGACAAAGGAAGGAAATAATGGCAGGCATTTTTTTTTTTCTGTAAAAAGCCAGGTGGTGAATTTTTTGGATTCTGTAGGCCATGTGGCTGTTATTAATTTGTTACTACTCAACTATGTCATTGTTGTTTAAGGGGGAAAAATTCAACCTTAAACAGTAGACAGCGCAAAGAAAATTATTGTATTGTAGTAAAACTTTCTTTATAAAAGGTAATGAGTTGAATTTTTTGTCAGTTGATCAGCTGTTGAAAACAGAATGAATGGGGAGAGTAAAAGCACAACTCTTAGAGGAGTGAAGAGAAGAAAGGCTCTTGATTCAATCCCCAGCACCATGAAAATGAAAGAGGACTAGGGGAGAGAAAAGAGAAAAAGAAGGAAGAGGTGTTTTGAATCTCTCTCTTTAAAAAAAAAAAGATTTATTTATTTATTTATTTATTTTATATATATATGACTATACAGTCATTGTCTTCAAGTACACCCAAAGAGGGCATCAGATCCCATTACAAATGGTTGTGAGTCACCATGTGGTTGCTAGGAATTGAACTCAGGACCTCTGGAAGAACAGTCCGTGCTCTTAACCGCTGAGCTGTCTCTCTAGCCCTTGAATCTCATTTTTAACAAACTTCATCTTCAAGTTTTTTGTTGTTTGTTTCTTGTTGTTGTTGTGGTGGTGGTGGTGGTGTTTTGACACAGAGATTCTGTATTCCCAGCTGTTTTGGAACTCGCTCTGTAGACCAAGCTTGCTTTTGATCCTCCTACCTCTTGAGTGCCTTGGCTAAAGGTGTGCAGTACCAGCATATTAATTTTTAACATTAATCTCTGTGCTCTCTTCTGCGGCAGATGCCTTTGTTCATTTGTTTGTTTTTGAGGTAATGATCTATTTTAAAATCTCATGACCACATTTTTTTGTGATTAAATTTTAGTGCTTTCTACTTAAAATTAACTCTGAGCCATCTTCTATTAATACACGTGTTAGCTACATTTTGTACTTTTTTACAAGCTGAAAGGTAGTGTGTTTCTTTAGATTACTAACTTGCAGTGATGTGGTCATTGCTGTGGGACAAATTCCTTTTTTTAAAAAAAATGACTTATTTATTATTATACATAAGTACACTGTAGCTGTCTTCAGACGCACCAAAAGAGGGCGTCAGATCTCATTACGAGTGGTTTTGAGCCACCATGTGATTGCTGGAATTTGAACTCAGGACCTTCGGAAGAGCAGTCATTGCTCTTACCCGCTGAGCCATCTTGCCAGCCCATGGGACAAATTCTTATCATGGGGTCAATTTCACAGTACAATTTTCAGTAGAAGTTGCCAAACTCTCCTTCAGGAAGCTGGTGCTGTCTTATGTATGTCAGTCTATGAGGCTGTTCCCTCTTCTTCCTACTTACAGGATATATATTTTTTAACTTTTTATTGATTCTTGTGAATTTCACATCATGTACTCCAGTCCCACTCATCTCCTTGTCATCTCCATATCTCTTCACATATGGCATTGTGCTAACTTACATGGTATCAGGGTTGGCTCTGTGCATGCTAGGCAAATGCCCTATTTATTAGCTGTTTCATCCCCAGCTTTCCTTTTTCATGAGTTTGGGGGTTTTGTTTTTGCTTTGTTTTTGTATGTTTGTTTTTGCGGGGAGGTAGTTTGGTTTGATTTGGTTGTTCTTGTTTGTTTTCCAAGATACACTTTCTTTGTGTAGTCCTGAAACTTGCTGGCCTTCAACTCACAGGGATCCTCCCGACTGCCTCCTGAGAACTGGGATTCAAGGCATTCCCCATCAAGTCAAGATTAAGCTTTTTTTCCTCATGGGTTTGTCATCTCTTTGAATGGCTATCATCATGAAATTGTAGTTTATATCATGTCTGCCTTTCTGTTAGTTATGTGTTAGATTTTAATTATTAATTGGTAGATGTGTTAACTCAACTTTGTTCAGCCTTGGCAGTGTTGAGATTTTTAAGCAAGGTACTTTTTAGTCATTGCCGTCATCCTCTGCCTTGCAGAATATTTAATTAACAGCATCCTGTAATGTGCTCACTAGACACTGATAGTGTGTGGGCACATACACACTGAGGCTAACCAAGAATGCCTGCACACATCATCACATCCTGTCCCTTGATGGTTGAATTTCCCAGCATAACAAATACTGATCAAAATGATACATAGCAGATGTTTTTCCCAGTCTCTTGCTGCTTGTCTTGTTTCTGGTGCTTTTTGCCATAGAGCTTTTTGATTTTATGATACCTGGCTTTCTGTTAACATACTTTATAGAGACGAAGGAACCTGCAGAGCTTTAAATGAGTAATAAACACGAGAAATTCTTAATGTTTGCCTGCTTGAGAGTTAAAAGAGTAGGAAACAGGTTTAATTCTTACCCTTCTCCCAGTGACTCAAGGAGTAGGAGAGAAATATCTGTGCAAGAGTTGTGTTCAGTTTTATGTAATCTCTGGCAAAGCCTTTTTTTAATGTGCTAGACATGGAACCTAGTGCCTCCTGCATACTAGGCAAACACTCTGCTACTTAGCTCTTAAAGGGTTTTCTTTGTTTTTTGTTTTCTTTTAAACAAAAAAGGTTTTAGACAGTTAAATATAGCCTATGCTGGCCTTGAACTTTCTATACAGCCTTTAAATTCCTGATCCTCCTGTCCTTACTGCTTGAGCACGGGAATTACAGGAATGCACCTTTGCAGAGTTGTTTTTAAAGGTAGTCAAAGGCTTATTATGCCTTGTGGGCTTCGACTTTTCACAAATTCACGCTTCACATCTTAAGGAAGGAGAAGTGGCTTGCTCACTGAGCTCTCCAGGCAGATGAGCACATGTGAAGTAGTGACTACAGATTTAAAAGCAGGGTCAAAGGGCCTCCCAGGTTAGGCCACTGCACCCCAATGTCTGTTGGACAAACTAGGTATTAGTTGTTTTCAAAAGGTTGATCTTGGTGCCCTCAGATGTATCTATACAGATGTTCCTCCAAAGCTATACTAGGCTGTTTGCCCCTGAAAGTAGAAAGTGCATTTACTGTGCTGGGAAGAATGTAGATTAGTGGCAGAGTGCTTACCTAGCATGCTCCAGGCCCTAGGTTTCATCCCAGAGCCTACTGCCTGCCCCACCCCACCCCATCTTGTCCCTACCCCACCCCTAGCCAAGGTCTGGGTTTAGCTCAGTGATAGAGCAATACCAGGTAAAAGGAAAATTAAGGCTGGGTACATGGCTCAGTGTTAGAACAATTATCTAGCTAGTTTCTTGCCTTTTTGTGACTTAATAACTCATTTCTTTTTAGGTTATTATCGATAAAACAGCTGTCTGTAAACATAGTTGATCTCCTTGTATGAATATAGGTAGGTGGATATGGTGTGTGTGTTCATATGGGTGGGTGCATGTGTATGGATGTGAAGGTACAAATTTATGTGGAAGCCAGAGATCACTATAGAGTGACTTCTATCACATTGTATTAAAATGCCATGACCAGAAACAACTAACAAAAGAAAGTTTACTGGAGCTTAAAGTCCATAATGGTGAGGAATATGTCACAGCAGGCAGCCAGAGTAGGAAATTGCAAAATCATATCTCTCTCCACATTCAGGAAGTTCAGAGAGCAAACTGGATGTAGCACAAAAACTCTCAAAGCCCACCCCAGTGGCTTTACTTCTTAAAAGTTTCACAAGCTACCCAAAGAGTGCTGTCAGTAAGGCTCAGAACAAGATCAGTGTGGGATACACTGGCTGTGGTGAAGTGTATGGTGGTGTCTACCATATATACTCCAGAACTTATTTTTTGAGACAGGGTCTTTCACTGAACCTGAAGCTTATTCAGCGAGGCTGACTCGCCAAAGAGTTCCATGGCTCCCCATATCATGTTCCCAACTCCCCGTGCTATGTATTATATGTATGTGCTAACTCATCCAACTTTTATTATGGGTGCTATGGATATGAACTCAAATCTCCATGTTTGTGCCAGCAAGCTCTTTACGAACTGAATCATCTCCCCGGTAGTTGATCTTTTAGTGCAGAAAAGAAAATCCCTTAACTGCAAAATGTAGTCATTTATCTCTGCCTTCACATACCCAGATGAATATCTAGAATTTACCTGATCTTACTTTTCTTTGCAGATTTTTAAATAATACAATGTCTAATGGTTATGAAGACCACATGGCGGAAGACTGCAGGGATGACATTGGGAGAACGAATTTAATTGTCAACTACCTCCCTCAGAACATGACCCAAGAGGAACTACGAAGTCTGTTCAGCAGCATTGGCGAGGTTGAATCTGCAAAGCTTATTCGGGATAAAGTAGCAGGTAAAGAGCCTGAGAGGTTTCTTGAAGGAGTCATGGTTGGCTATGCTGTGACTCATTGGCTTCCTTGCTGGTAACTCCTTAGTACAGAATAGGCTGCAGGCTAGAAACCATAGCTATAAATGAAGTTTTGTTCTTTAACCTCAGACTACTTTTCTTCAGCCCCAGTATAAGACTGGACAGAGATGGGGTGGGGGTTGGGGGATATCCTAGAGAGCCGTTTCAGCAGTTAAGAGTACTTGCTACTCTTGCAGAGGAGCAGAGTTTGGTCCTCACACCCACAGCAGACAGCTTACTGCATATGTAACTGCAGCTTAGGGAAGCTGATGCTCTGGCCCACGAGCACGTGCACATAGCACCACCACTACACGCACACAAATCCATAATTAACAATAAAATACATCTTGAGAAAATCTGAAGGTAAGGTTCCCCTAAAATATCTTGGAGTATTTGTAAGTTAAAACACATACCAGGTGTAGGGGTGCACGCCTTTAGTCCCAGGACTCAGAAGACAAGAGGCAAGTGGGCCTTGGTGGGATTAGAAAGTGATTTGAATTCCCAGATACAGGGCTTCTCTCTGATCTGAAGACAGTTTGGGGAGTTGTGGAGACGGTACCTGCTAAGCTCAGTAATATGTCTTTCATTCCAGTTCAGTGAGTGCCATATCTGAGATACTCATCCTGCCCTTACTTTACTTCTCCTGCTGTCAAATTTCACTGTTCATCTGTCATTCAGTGGCACCACTCTGCCTAATCCTGTGTCTCCTTTTCTCTAGCTGGATCTCAGTCCAGCTCTCAGGACTACTTTCCTTTTACAATTTTCCTTTTACAAGAATATCTTTGCACACTTTGCCAGCTTTACTATTTGTCCCTCAGCATGATTTATCTTTGCTCCTTATTTTAAAAGCAAAAACCAAAATAAAACGAAAAACAAAATACAAAAAAACTGACCAGGTGTGGTGCTAAATAACTTTGATTTCAGCACTTTGGAGGCAGAAGCAGGCATATCTCTTGAGTTTGAGGTCAGCCAAACGCTACATAGCAAGACCCTGTCTCAAAAATAAACAAACAAAAACAACAGAATCAGCAAAATGCAGCAGAAATACTACAAGCCGGAAGTAAAGCTTAAATTACCCATTTTTTCCCATTGGATACACTTCCTTTCATACTTCATTTGTTGCACATCCCCTATAAGTAATACTGTTAGCTAGATAGCAGTGCATTCTTCCTATCGAACGAGTTTTCTCACCATCATTACAGGGGTTGTGTAGTACTCTATTCCATATTACAAGCTCCACAAAGATGACTAGCTTGTATCACTCTGCTTACTAGCTCTTTCCATAGACCAGTTGTAAACTGGCCCTGCTTTCCACCATCAATGCCCTGGGCCCTGCAATTCCTCCTCTGCCAGCTGATACAGCATGGTCTTAGACCATGTGCACTTCTAAGAGAGCCTATATCATATCTATCTGCTTGCTGGTCACCTTTTTATTTTCTCTAAAACACCCTTCTTGTGCTTTGGCTTGTATGTTTCCTGTGGTCCCTCCGTCACCTATACCCTGTGATTCTCGGTGAAGTCTTCTCTGGAGCCCCTATGCACCTTTATAAAAAGGGTGGAGTTGGGTGGGTAGGGAGAATCTGAAAGGAGTTGGTGGAGAGGAAAAGAGAGGACAAAATTTAAAGAACAACAACAAAAAAAAAAAAAACCCAAACTTTGTTCCCTGTGTTCGTTATACCTGTAATACCCATAGATTAGTGTGTCTCTTTACCCTCAGCAGAAAAATTGCCTTTTTTCTTTCTTTTTCTTTTTGGGGGAGAGGGGGTTGTTTGAGACAGGGTCTTTCTTTGTAATCTTGGCTGTCTTGGAACTTGCTCTATAGACCAGGCTGGCCTCAAACTAGAGATCCACCAGCCTCTGCCTCCCAAGTGCTGGGATTAAAGGTGTGTGCCGCCACTGCCCAGTGAGAAGCTCTTTTTTGCAGTAGACAGTGAGCAATACAAAGACCCAGGACTGATCAACATGCAGAGAATAAGAGATTGGAGTGGTCAGTACTTTATTTTTTGAGACAGGATAGGCAGATTGTCCAGCCAGTGAGCTTCAGAAATCCACCTGTCTCTGCTCTTTATTCCATGCCTGAACACTGAGATCACAGGGAATTTTCTTTTTTTTAAATGAAGCTCCAGAGTAAGCATTTTGTTTTATTTTATTTTAATCTTATATATATGATGAGTACACTGTAGCTGTCTTCAGACACACCAGAAGAGGCCATCGGATCCCATTACAGATGGTTGTGAGCCACCATGTGGTTGCAGGGAATTGAACTCAGGACCTCTGGAAGAGCAGTCAGTGCTCTTAACCGCTAAACCATCTCTCCACCACAGGAATTTTTTTAATATGGAGTTCCCAACTCAGGTCTACATACCTACATAGTAGGAAACTTTGAAACAGCCATCTTCAGACTCTTATTTCCTATTTCTAATAGAGACCTCCTAGAGACTCAGCATTATAACTCTAGACAAAGTGAGGAGCCACAGCAGCAATGCACTATCCAGTAGTCACACTATAGAATACTACTAAGAGTATTAAGTTGGAGGAATGAGGATCTCCATAAAAGGTCCCAACCACAGTATATCTGGGCTTCTTCACATCTCTACCCAGCTCTGGTGTGGCCAGACCATTGTACCTCTAAGTACCTGTTCCATGCTTCTCTACCTTACTAGGCTCAAGCAACAGCGCATCCTATTTATCCTGACCTCTGGAATAGAGCACCTGTTTTTCTTTTTCAGGAGCCACTGCTTTTATGCTTTCTTGTCTTCTTTGCTCATGAGCCTGGTCTCTTTTACCATTGGCTCTTCTGACACTGTGGCACAGGGATAGTAAAACTGCAGAGGAGCTTTAGAGTGGACAGTCAGCACTTAGTAGGCAACTAGTAGGAGACTTCACGATGAGGAGAAGTAGTGGTTCCCAAGTGACTGTATATACAACAGTGGGACATCTAGACTCTGAAATCTTTCTTCAGCCTGAGGCTGAGGATACTGGACGTCTCATTCCTGTTGCTTCTGTTGACTAGTACCATAGAGTTCTGTCTTCCTTTGGAGAAAGGAGAAATCAGCCCAAAAGGGGCCTGAGGGCTGGGGAGCAGCAGTAGTTGGGGGACAAACACAGCTTCTACATTGTCTGCTAGGAATTTGGGTATTGAGATCTGCCTAGAGTCAGGTTCAGGTGGCCAGGGCTCTGCAGATGGGATAATAGTTTGACAAGAGGGAAAAAAGAAATCAGAAATGGTAATAGATACAAAGAATAAAGATTGAACAAATCATGGCTCTAAGGTCTGAGACCTCTCCTGGATGCTGGTTGTACCCCCTCCCTCTTTTAGGAGGAGCTGTAGGAACACAATTCTGCCACCTGTTTTCTGGCTGACCCAGCATCAATATCACTCTCCTAAAAAGTTCCCAGATGTTACTGGTGGTCAGAGGCCAGATGCCGGGGTGGGGGGTGGGGGGTGGGGGTGGGGGGTGGGGGGTGGCGCTGCTGCACTGGAGAAGCCTCCACATGGAGGTAACATGTATGTTACCTTGTTAAGTGTTCTGTGTTACACTTGGACCAGAATCTTGCATTTCCAAATATACAGTGGTTATGGCCGAAAAGATGTGTCTGCTTTCTGATTTGCCATGCTCTTTGTGCTTCTAGGAACTGGGAGCTAGCTGCAGGTCAACCTGGGGAGGGATGGAGAGTAATTGGAGAGATGGGGATAGAAGAGATTTATCAAAACATTATATTCAAATATGAATTTTTACTTCATGTGATTTCTTTTACCTGCATATATGTCTGTGTAAAGGTGTTGGATCCCCTGGAACTGGAGTTATATTCAGTTGCAAGCTGCCATATAGATGCTGGGAATTGAACCCAGGTCCTTTAGAAAAACAGCCAGTACTCTTTAATCATCTCCAGCCCCATATATAAACATTTTAAATTAAAAAAGGGAGGATTTGTGATTAAGGAATCTGGCCTCAACACACATAAGTACATGTGTACACAAACACACTTTTTTTTTTGAGTTTTTCAAGACAGGGTTTCTCTGTGTAGCCCTGGCTGTCCTGGAACTCATTCTGTAGACCAGGCTGGACTCAGAAATCTACCTCCCTCTGCCTCCCAAGTGCTGGGATTAAAGGCATGCACCACCACTGCCAGGCACAAATTTTTTTTTAATGAAATGTGGATTTCTATAAAGACTTTGAGAGGGAGGCTAGCCTTTGAAAAATTGCAGATAACATATGTAGTTTCTGTGCCCCAAAGAGAAAGAACATAATTTAGGACTTGTTTTGCAGTATCATCTGTCGAAACAATGTGATAGTGGAAGAGGGTCACCTCACAGACCATCCTAGCCAGGTAATCTAAGCCAATATGTTGTTGGTAGCATATGCACTTGGCCCTTGAAAGGCTGTCATGAGAGCCTTACCTCTTTTTCCTTCCTCCCCTAAACTTAAATCACCATAGTAAACAAAAGAAAAATACAAAACAAACTAAATTAAGGAACAGTACATGAGATACAGACCAGGCCCCCAAACTGAAAGTTATTAAAAGCAAGGACAGGGCTAGAGAGAAGACTCAATGGTTAAGAATATTAGCTGTTCTTCCAGAAGACCCAAATGGCAGCTCACAGTCAGTGAATGTGACAGTGTCTTCTGGCCTCCATGGGCTTTATACATACATAGTTTACATATTTGTACAGGCTAAATAACTATAAACATAAAATACGGTTGGGGAGTGGGTTTTTTGTTTTGTTTTGTTTTTGTTAAAAGCAAGAATGGTCTGAGATACTACCCAGGGGAGTTTTGGGATCGGGGGCTAGGGGGATGACACTAAAGGTTGTGTGGGGTCCTAGGGCAGAAAGAGGCATCAATGAGAAAAACTAAAGACATAGGAATTAAGTATGAATCTTTAGTTAACATTAAACAAGTACTTGTCACTGTATAAAATATGCCATGGTAATGGAAGATATTTGTAATAAAGGAGGGTGGGGGCAAGCTGGAACTTGTAATTTGTTTAGTGCCTTTTTTTTTTTAATCTAAAATTGGCATTAAAAAACGTCTGCTGGGCATGGTGGTTCTTGCCTTTACTCCTAGCATTTGAGAGGCAGAAAGAGGTGGATCTCTGTGATCTTGAGGCCAGTTTAGTCTACAGATCAAGTTCCAGGATAACCAAGACTACACAGAGAAACCCTGTGTGAAAAAACAAAAGCAGTATTTGAGGAAGGTGAGTTAACAAAATGGCTTGCATTTGAAAGCACTACCACCAAGCACTACCACCAAGCATGACAGCCTGAGTTCTGTGCTGGGACTACCATGGTGGAAGGAGAAAACTGATTCTTGAAATGTGCCTATTTTCCAAATACTTCTGTGCCATGGGTGCACACAAATACAGTAAAACAAGTTTTAAAATAAAATGTTGGAAAAGTGCCAATACAACTTAAAGAAAATAGGTTTTCTAGTTTGTTCTGGTTTTGTTATCAGCAGAGGAGATGACTTCCTGGGTTTTGGTTGCAGCAGACTCTCAACACGAAAGTCTCTACACCCAGTGGGTTTGTCTTACAGGCGCTCTCTGAAGTACCCAGAACAGAATGAAGTGTCTGCATGAGCTGGGAGGATGTGAGTCAAGTTTGTCATGGCTAGACATCCACTAAGACTCCTTCCTGACACTCCAGTAGCTCTTCCTCAGCCTCACCCTACATGCCATGTCCATACCCAGGTAGTGGGTGTTCCTGCCTGACTTGAGTATTTGGGGTCTTTTGTTGCTACCTTAATTTTTATGCCTCTCAGCTCTCATTCCAAATTTATGCTGGTGACATTATTATAGTAGACTCTGCTTCCAGGAAGAGCTGGGGGAGCTAGGCCAGGACTGTGAACCTGTGACCAGGGCCACTTAATAGGCTTAGTATATTCTCAGTTCAGCTTTTCCCCACCGCTTCACTGAGCCCAGTTGCTCTATACTCAGGAAAGAAAGGGAACCAGTACTAGATGGCGCCAGAGCCTAGGAGGCCTTCTCCCTAGGAATTCAGGTTTCAGAAATTAACAGACTATATAGCCACTGGTCACTGCTTTCTCTTCTGTCAGGCCTCATAGTACAGCCAGCACCATTGGGATTACTAGGCAACGTTTCACAAGATGCAGTCAGTAACACATCATTACTTTTTTTTCCTCTTCAAGAAACAAGGTGTCTATTTTGTGTGTATGCACATGCACAATAGCTCATATGTCAGAGACTAACTTAACGCAGTTCTTCTACCACGGGGCCTCGGGTATTGAACCTACGTCGTCAGGCTTGGCAGCAAGCACTTAACTGTCTGAGCCTTCTCACTGGCCCAGTTTTTAAGGAACTTTTAATTACAGGTTACCTTTGTTAGTTGCATAGATATACAAGTTTGCACAGAAAAAGTTTGCCACCATCTCAAGAGTGGTTTCCCAGTGTGCCTCCCTTGGCATTTTACTGTGTTACCCTGACTTTGCCCATGTACCTCCCCTTCACCTGTTCATTGGAAGCTAGTTTACCAATGTCATGTTCTCTCTTATAGGACACAGCTTGGGCTACGGTTTTGTGAACTATGTGACTGCAAAAGATGCAGAGAGAGCAATCAGCACACTGAACGGCTTGAGACTCCAGTCCAAAACCATTAAGGTAAAGAGTCTGTGTTGATCTGGAGGACAAACCTTAACTAGACCAGAATGGGGTATTAGAGTACTGTAGACTCAGTACCTACAGGTGCTAGGTGTATTACTCATGAATGGGGTGCCAAACAAGAGCAGTTATGCTTTAAGAGACCCAGAAGCCAGGTACATTTCTGTCCCTGCCTTGTTGCCCCCTGCACTTGGGTACTTTTTTTGAAGGCTTTGTTTACATGCACATCCTAACCAGCCACAGATCACAGCTCTTAATAGTTAACTTATCTGCTGTGTTCTCGCTGGTTCTGGTGTTGTATTCTGGTTGCAGAGAGCAGAGTGACATGTTCTGCATCTCTATGCCTAACCATCTATCTCTTCTCTGTGACAGACTGGCAGCTACAGAGAGCAGATGGACTAGTCAGGCTCAGGTGCAGATCCATAGGCCTTCTAGAGCCACGTGACTCACAACTCACACTTAACAAAGGAAATCATAGGTTAGATCCTTGCACAAAGCATCTCAGGCTCCTTATCACAGCCCCACAGAACCCCACAGAGGCCCAGTTTAGGATGGGGAGCTGGCTTTTCTTTTTCTTCTCGTAAATGAAATGGCTTTTCCAGGGTGGGGGTGGAAGGAGGGCAGAGCTAGAGCTTGAAAGTGGATGCTCTAGCAACTGGCATTTAACACGAGTTTAGCAGTTTCTTTATCACAAGATAAGCACCTGGAACTTAAATTGCAGCACAGAGCCCTGGGGAACTAAGTGGTGCATTTATTTTAGTTGCCTATTGTGGTTTTTGTTTGGTTTTGTTCTTGTGTTACTTTTTGAGTTGGGGCTTTTTTGGTTTTGGTGTTTTGTTTTTGAGACAGAATTTCACTATATAGCCCATATTGACCTTGAACTTGTTATTGCCCTGCCCCCATCTCTGGAGCACTAGAATTTATTACATGTGTTCACATCACAAGTGACTGTGTTTGGGTCATTCAACAGGTGTTTACTTGATGCCAGTATTCCCCCAACTCTGTTCTAGGTGCTGAATAAAACAGTGATCATCAAAGTTTTACCCTCATGGAATTAATTGGGTAAAGTGTAGTATGTGAGACTGTAGTAAATGTAATATAGGGACAAAGGGAACTATGCATTAAGTAAATAACAGGTCTGTGCCAACCACTTGCTCAGGGAAGTTACAAGTTTGCTGGAGCTACCCTAATATAGGACCCCAGACCAGATGTCTAAAAGAGCAGAGACTATTCACTGCTCTGAAGTCTTATGTCAAGGGGTCAGCAGAGTTGATTTCTTCCAGGGGCCCTGGAAAGGATCCTAAAAAAGCATCTCCCTTAACTTCTGAACTTGCTGGCAATCCGTGGCATTCCTTGGGTTATAGAAGCATCCCCTTGCCTCACCACCTCCATTTCTACAAGACATTCTGCCTGGATCCAGATTTTCCCTTTTTATAAGGGGGAAATTGTATAGGACTAGGAACCCAGCCTTCGATGTGTGACTTTGTCTTAACTAAGTCTCTGTGCAAAACAGATCACATTCTGTGATCCTGCAGGTTAGAACTTAACCATGGGAGTCTAAATTGAACAAATATATAGTTCAGCTACTCGCAGATTTCTCAAGATCAGGACAAGAAAGCCCTGGATTGACACTAAAGAAAAAGTTGCTGAGAACATAGACGGTCCTTGTGGAGCAGCACAAAAGGTTACCCACAGGGTATATACATACATAGCAGTACCAGATGCCTTTGCACAGCTCTACTGGACTCAGGTTTGACTTTGAATTTGGCAGTGCCTAAAGAAAAAGGCAAACAGGGTTCTTGTGGTCCTATTGTACAGTAGCATGGAAGTTTTCCTTAGCATTTGGCTCTGAAAAGT
Source organism: Mus musculus (assembly GCF_000001635.26). NCBI lineage: Eukaryota > Metazoa > Chordata > Mammalia > Rodentia > Muridae > Mus > Mus musculus. Next base: position 4,303,069 of record NC_000074.6, on the reverse strand, counting down.
ACAGCAAGTACTGGTCCTCAGCTCTCCCACTTGTGACTACAATTTGCCCCCCAGTCCTATCCTGAGAAAGTGTCAAGAAGAACTGGTAGCCCTGGTGGTGGGAAAGACTACCTCCTCCTTGAGCTGTCCTGCCCAAAATTTGATGTTTCCCACCAAAGGTTTTTGTATAGTTGAAAACACTTAGTTGCGGGTACTTACCCATGGGCAAGAGTGAATGGGTATTCTGTACAGTGTTGATGATGGACATGGCCACTAAGCATTTATGAAGAGGGAAACTGGAGAGGCTGTGGACCAAAGCAGAACAGTCATACGTATGTTTTGTCCCCTAACTTAGATCATAGAGTGTCCATATACTCAGAGCTCTTGCTCTACAGGCTGGACCTTGGTACCAAAGGACTGAAAACAAATGGGGAAGCATCCACTGTACACAGCTCCATTTCCTCGAAGATCTTGTACTGCAGCTCCCCAGGAGTCGTGGTGTGCCTTAGCATACTTCCAATCTGCTGTCACCCAAGAGATTGCTAGCTCCTTGACATGTTTAAGCAGTTTTGTGTCCTTGAGACAGATCTGACTTCTTCCTTCCCCACCATCCCATTTCTACATTACTTGGTTCACCCACACACATGTCTCTGTACCTAGCATCCTGACTCAGCTTTGTGTCCCATCCTACCAGGGCATGTCTCTACAGGCAGAAAGGCCTCCTACTAAGTATACTGTCTTCTCAGGGGCAGCCTTGGCCTTCCCTTCCTTTGTGATCTTAGAGGTCTCTCCTACCTATATTGCCTCTACCAGGAAAGCACCCAGTATCTCTCCTTTGCGACCTCCCTTCTTTTTGCTTAGCACACGCATTAACACTAAGTGTTTGAATGCTGATTACAGGGCCCCTCAATGCAGCATTCTTATGTTAGGCATTTTTTAGAATGCTTACTTGTTGGCAAGGGTTATTGCAGCCATTCTAAGAGTCTTTATCTTTGTGTAATAGGAATAATTTCCTGCTTGTTAGAAATGCTGAGGACCAGCTGAGAAAATGCTACAAAGTGTGTGAGCTCCCTTCTGGCCTGTCGTGATGTACCAGAAAATGTCATTGCAAGAGATTGTCCTGTGTGTAATTACTTGCACACATTGGTTTTTCATAAACACCAAATTTTGGTCCCTTCCTATGGTGCTTTGGCCATACATAGGCCCCAATTCTGAGTTTTTGTGTTTTTTTTTTTTGTTTTGTTTTTTTAAGGTGTCATATGCTCGCCCAAGCTCAGAGGTCATCAAAGATGCCAACTTATACATCAGTGGGCTCCCAAGGACCATGACACAGAAGGATGTGGAAGACATGTTTTCTCGGTTTGGGCGAATCATCAACTCCAGGGTCCTTGTGGATCAGACCACAGGTACACACAGGAGCTAAGATAGGTCTCTCTGAGCCCTAGACTAGGTGTTCTAGGGAAGATAGGGAGATATCAGCAATTAGCCTCCAAAGGAGGGCAGGTTGGACATGAGAGACCTTGGTTTTTGTTTAGTTGGGCTAGGAAAATGAAATGTCATTAAACAAATCCTGCACAACAGACAGTGGCACCTCCCTTTACTCCCAGCACTCAAGGTAAAAGCAGGTGGATCTGAGTTTGTGATCTGCCTGGTTTGTATATGAAGTGACAGGACAGACGTAGACCCTCTCTCAAACAAACAAACAAGCAGCAGCCACCCAGGATTAGGCTAGGGAAGACATCAGTGTTCTGACACCTTCTCTAGGCACTGAGATAGCTTTGGCTGGCTTGGGAATAGTTGGAAAGGTTTCTGTTTACCTGCCCTGTGAAGTTGTGTTCTTACTGTAAGTACATGTCAGTATATCTCCTTTAAGAGTCCCAAGAACTTACTTTGTGGTACTCTGAAGCAACACAATTGGCTATTTCAGATGGGCCTTCTTTAGTCTTCATGATAGGACACTCCTCTTCAGAGAAAGCAGTCAATTCCTGTCTTTTGACATCCTGGCTACTTGCCAGGTCCCTCCCAGAACATCTCAGTATAGACTTGAATTGCAAGTTGTGTGTTACCTCATATGCTAAGGACCCAGACACATGCCCATAGCTATGTCCCAACACAGCTATCTGCTACTTGAGACCAAAACATTCCCAATCAAATGGCAAGTATAGCTCCTCTTGGGAACATGACTATCCATTACCTCCACATCAGGAATGAGAAATTTATTGGCACCAGAGAGAAAGAGTATGTTCAGAAACCGTGCAAAGCCTGGGTATGTGGGTGGGTGGGTTGGTTGGTGGTTTTCTTTTTTTCTCCCTCTTCACTTTCTCCTCTGTAGACCTTTTGTCACACCCTTTAACTGTGGGTAGCTTAGCCATAGAATTACCTCACTTGAGGGCACCTTCCCTTTGGAGAAACTTGTGGAACACTTTATGGCTACATTGAGATGATGCTTCACCTTGTGACAAGTGGGGCTGGAATGGTACTGCATTGAACCTTGTCCCCTGAGCTATGTGCACCATATCCAAGAAGGATATGGAGGATGCATGCGTGCCAGCTATTGTACCTTTTTCTGCCTGGCTGAGGCAGCCTATCTCAACAGACTGCAGGATCACAATGGGAGCCTGAAGAAAGGAAGATGCCACCACACGCTCAACTTCAGGCTCACTGCAGGCTTCCCAGGTACCTGCTCCTGGCATGTCATAGGAGCTCTGGGTGTGGCCTGTAGCCTGATGTAAACACTTCAAGCAACCTGTGCCAAAAAGGCCTAGGTTCTCTCAAACCATTGTGCTCCTTGCTTTGAATGGGTAGCAGGCTGAGAAATTGTATTTACTCAGCAGGAACTCCCACCTCAATTTGCACTACAAGTTATCAGTAGTCCCTGAAGGACTTGTTGAGAGAAGCAATGAGCCACATGGCTTCATTAAAGAAAGGAAGCATGCAAGCAAGCAGGCAGGCAAGCATTTGAGTGGGTGACCATGCTAACACAGGTTCGTCTCCCTAAGCCTGTCCCTCAATCCCACATGGCTCCTATGTCTGTCCTGGCCTAGCATTGCTGGGTATGGAAAACTGAAGGAGAACCCCATTCCTAACAACATACCACTTTTCCTAAAGTCTCCCTCTGCTTCTTTGGCATAGTTAGACCCACTATGCAGAAAGTGTCATCTCTACAGGCAGCTCCCTCATCTGTTTATTACATCAGCGCCTTTCCCTAACTAGCCGTGAACTCAGGATGATTTCACTCTTTTCCCTTGGCCTTCCCTGGTGTTCTCAGATACGTTCCCAGCACTTTTTTTTTTTTTTTTTTTTTTTTTTTTTGAGACAGGATTTCTCTGTATAGCCCTGGCTGTCCTGGAACTCACTTTGTAGACCAGGCTGGCCTTGAACTCAGAAATCTGCCTGCCTCTGCCTCCTGAGTGCTGGGATTAAAGGCGTGCGCCACCCTAGCAGTGGCAGTAGGCAGGAGCAGGCGGATTTCTGAGTTCAAGGCCAGCCAGGGCTACACAGAGAAACCCTGTCTTAAAAAAAACAAACAAACAAACAAACCAAAAAATAAATACCACACTCTAAGCAAGAAGGATATGGCAGCACTGGCTCACACAGAGCTTCTGATGGAGATGGGCCACTCTTGGTGGAACTTTATGAGGCCTGATGTTCCTAGGGAGGGAAGGGTATGAGAGGTGGGCGGACTTGTATTAAATTCTTCAGATGATAGGCACTTGAAGTTCAAAAAACTGAGGACCATTTGCTCTGTGGTAGAGTGCATGCATACCATGAGTAAGGTCCCAGGTCCCAACCCTAGTACTAGAGGGAAAACACTAAGTACTTAACAGAGTATCATTTGGGGCCAGCTTAGTATGATAGCTCAGTAAGTAGAAGTACTTGCCCCCAAGTCACATACACACAGACACATGGTAAATAAATATTTTCATTCATCATTGTCTTAGTTACTTTTCTGTTGCTGTAATAACAACATTGCACCCCCACCCCCATGGGGCACTTCTTCCTAATAAGGCTTTACCTCCTAATCCTTCCCCAGTAGTCCCACCATCTGGGAACTAAGTGTTTAAATATATAATCCTGTGGGAGCCATTCTCATACAAACCTACAATTATTTTTAAATATATTTTTATTTTATATGTATGAGTCTATATATTAAAAAAAAAAAACTAGATGAGGTAGCACAAGACTTGAAACCCAGCACTAGAGACAGAGGCAGGTGGATCTCAGTGAGCTTGAAGCCATTGAGGGCTATATGGTAGAACCCTGCCTTTTGAAAAAGGAAAACTGGATGTTCTTTTGCGAATCTTCACATGTGGGGCTGGAGAGATGGCTCAGTTGTTAAGAGTGCTTGCTATTCTCCCAAAGCACCTAGTTCAGTTCCCAGCATGTAGCAGCTCGTAGCTGTCTACAACTCCTGTTCCAAGGGATCAGATGCCGTCGCCTTCTGACCTCTGCAGACTTCAGGCACACCCTGGTATACATACATATACTCACACATATAAAATAAAAATAAATAGATCTTTTTTGGTTGGTTGGTTGGTTGGTTGGTTGGTTTGGGTTTTTTGGTTTTTTTTTTTTTTTCGAGACAGGGTTTCTCTGTATAGCCCTGGCTGTCCTGGAACTCACTCTGTAGACCAGGCTGACCTTGAGCTCAGAAATCCACCTGCCTCTGCCTCTCAATTAAAGGCGTGTGCCACCACTGCCCTGCAAATAGATCTTTTAAAATGTTTTTAATGATCTTTACATGCACAATCAGTAGAACTTACTTTTGTTTCTTTGCTTTATTTATAATTGTGAATTCGATGAGTTCATACATCTGGAATTTGTTCTTGGTCTCTGTTGTCCTGAAAACACTAGCAAAAATAAAGCCCAATTCAAGGAAACTTTGTGCAAGTGGAGTCACAGCAGTGGTCACTGGGGATGGAAGATACCAAGGAAGCAATGTCTTCCAGATACAGCAGAACTTAGGTACATATGAACTCACAGAGGTAGGAGCCGCATGCACAGGGCCAGCCTAGAATCAAGCCAGATAATGTCCTGGCACTGAGAGAGGGAAGTAAACCTTATCTTCCGTCTCTAACCAAGAAGCCGTCTCCAGTTGCTCACAGAGGAAAACTAGTTGTCACTAACAGTCTCACTGGGATGCAGACCACAGTTAAGGGCCGCCCCATCCCTCACAGTAGACAGCAAACTCAGTGCTCTTGTTCTTTTGATTTGTTTGGTTTATTTCCCTCTTTGTTTTCTAAAATGAGAGAGAAAGAAGGCATGGAGTTATGGGCTGGGAGGAAAATAGGGAGAGGAAAACATAATCAAAATATATTGTGTGGGGGGAAATTATTTTCAATTAAAAATCAAATAAAGCCCAGAACACAGGGCCATCTCCTGAAGTATGGCGTTTACATCGAATTTTTTTTTTTAACCTCCTACATGAGATGCCATCCCCTTTTTGTTTCAGGCAATTTTTATTTGAAAGCAATTGCATGAAACTAACTTGGGACACAGACTTTTCCTCAACTTGGTCATAGGTCTCAGAAGTAGAATTACAGTCACTCTAAAAAAGTAGCCTTGTGTAAGAACAACCAACCAAGTTAGGTCAGTGTTCAGCTTTCTGGAATCAACTAAGCTATAAGTCTTTAAAGACAGCATCTGCCCATGGTAGGTCTCCAGGTGTTCCTTCAGGCTTAAGACTTATGAATGAATTAAGTGTCAGAACCTAGCATATTGCTAGGTCTTGAATCACTAATTCAATGGATGCTATACATTTAAGTAGGGGTAAGTTTTGATAGGTTTTACAATGCTAGCATTGAATACAGAAGAATGGCTGCTGTGTGCACACATAAGGCCCACAGTGTTATTATCATATGACACTTGAGGATTGTCTAAGAAGTGATTAGGAAAAGGACCAAGACATAGGAAGAGACTTGAGAATACTTGACAGCACGCTTACTAACAGGTCAGACCATTGTTATGCTTTAACTGTGCTAAAGGGCCTTTGCCTAAACCAGGTTGATAAATGCCATTAGAAGAGTCCTTGCCTGACATGCAGAAGACCTTTTGTTAAGTTCCTAGCACAGGTAAACAAGATATAGTAACACATGCCTGCAGTCAAAGCATTCGGTGGTAGAAACAAGATTAGTTCAAGGTCATAGGTTGCATAGTGAGTTTGAGGCTAGCTATGTCTCCGAAAAAAAAAAAAAAATCGATTATGTTTAGTCAAGTTGGGGTAGCTTCTCTTCCAGAACTCCAGCTCAGAGATGTCGTTCAGATTCCTTAACACCTTTCTAACCAACTCTTGAGCGTTTGCAACCCTTACCTGTGTTTGAATATCTTGCAAGGGAGAGTTTTACCCTTTTCCTCTTCCCATGGTTTGGAATATGACTGACAGGGCATCTTCTCTCCTCACAGGTCCCACACTTGGGCTGGACTGACCAGAGGCTCCCTTTAGCAGCCAGACTCAGATCTCAGGCAGCTCGTTCTAGGGATGGGATTCCAGTGGGAAAGCATGAGTTGTCTTCAGGTGGTAGACTGCACCAGTTGGGTCCTGCCTTTTATGCAGGAGCCTGACGAGGAACAGAGGGATCCAGGATGCGCTCATGACACTTCTAATAAGTTCTTGGCAGCTCCTCTCCATTACCCGTACTTTGTTGGTTTTCTGTGGAGATAGGTAGCCTCATTTGTTTCTGAACGCAGCTGTAAATCACAAAAGATCCTAAGGTCTCACTCAGATGGAAGTGCCCAAGAGATAAATGAAATCTGGAACAGAAAAGAGGAGAATGAAGAGCTGGCTCTAGGATACCACTGCTGTGTTCTGGAATGAAGGAGAAGGCATATAGGCTAAGGTTCTAAGTAGGCAGAAGTCCCCTTCAAGCAAGTCTGAAAGGCCTAATTTAGAGTCAGTTCTACCACCCTTCACCCTGCCAGGCCAATGTTCCTTGCAGAGCCCAAGGGGGAGTTCTGACAGCCCTGCTCAAGGTCCATGATTTAGTGTATATTTCATTATCCATAAGGTACAGCTAAGTAGTAACAGAGAACAAGATTGCTCCTGTTGCTTGTTTCTTTTTAAACATAGATTCAGGGACTGGAGAAATGGCTTAGTCCTTAAGAGTTGCTTTTGAGAGTACTCAGGTTCAATTCCCAGCACCTACAGGATAGCTTACAACAGTTTGTAACTCCAGTTCCAGGGATCCCATACCCTATTACTGGCTCCTGTTTGCAGGCAAGTAGAGACATACATGCAGACAAAATACCCATACACAAAATAAAAGTTTAAGAAAAAAATATGTGTGAAATGCTATTTGGAGTATCTCTGGCTCTGGAATCATTGCTTCAACTCAAAAGGTAGTCTGAAATCTTAATCTTTCATTAGTCAGTTTTCTTTATTCATTAGTTTGCATACCATTTGGGTTTGGTTTTGGTTTATTTCACTACCTAGGTGCCTACTTTGAAACAGACTTGATTTCTGCTTTTCAGTTTTGTTTTTCTTTCCTCACAGTTATTTCCCCTAACTCCATTTTTGTTGGTTTGTTAAAAAGGTTTGTCCAGAGGGGTTGCCTTTATCCGGTTTGACAAACGGTCAGAAGCAGAAGAGGCAATTACCAGTTTCAATGGTCATAAACCCCCAGGTTCCTCCGAGCCCATCACAGTGAAGTTTGCAGCCAATCCCAACCAGAACAAAAACATGGCTCTCCTCTCGCAGCTGTACCACTCGCCTGCTAGGCGGTTTGGAGGCCCTGTACACCACCAGGCACAGAGATTCAGGTGGGTCCGGAGGTTCATGTCCTGGTGGGCTATTCTTAGTGTGCCATGATCTTTCAAGCAACATGTAGCCTTTTGTTATGAGGTGTGTATGCTCAGAGGAGAAAATACTGGGGAGGGACACTAGGCTGATCCAAGCAGTCATATCTTTCTAATTTTGTCATCACCTCTATTAGCAATCTGTCTGTGCACTGGGCATGGTGATTCACACCTACACTTCCATCACTGGAGAAATATAGGCAAAAGGATCAAGAACCGAAGACTGCCTTTGACTAGAAAGCAAGCAAACCTTTTCTCAAGGGAAAGCACAATGTCTTATGGTAGCCCCTTGACATCAGGGGCTGGGGGAGTGGGTTCCAGGCCTCTGCAGGCACCAAATGCAAAGTTGCTCAGCTCTCCTATAAGGTCCTTGTACATCACCTACAGATGCCCTCCTGTATGATTCCTTATACCTACTGCAGTCTAGTGCTGTGATGTGTTAAGTCTGTACACAGATATTATGGACTCTTTTTCCCAGGTAAATTCAGACTGAGGGGTCCTCTCCACAGATAGCCCATGGCTGAAGAGGAGCAGCCCCATGTCCTGAGGCATCATTGGCTTTGTTTGGGTTGAGAAGGTGGCACCATTCACTGCCTGCTAAACATAGTTCATCAGGAATTGCAATCCTTCAGTCCTTGGTGTTCCATCTTTTTTTTTTTTTTTTAAAAAGTCTTGGCCCTGGACAGATGGCTCAACAGTTAAGAGCACAGCTCCTCTTCTAGAGGATGTGAGTTTTAATTCCCATCACCCACGTGTTGCATCACAGCTATCTGTTAACTTCAGTGCCAGGAAAGCCAATGCCCTCTTTTGGTTCATGAGGGCACCAGACACACATATGGTGTGTAGAATTACATTCAGAGAAAACACCCATGCACATAAAAATAGCCTATATTTTTTCTTAGGTTAAACAAAATCTTTTGTATCTGAGAAAAGATGGCAGACAACATGTGCTTAGGTAATATATGTTTGTAAATTAAGTTTCATACATTTGATCAGTGATTCTGATCATAAAACTTCCTTGTCTATTTTTTCTTTCCCTTTTACACAGTGTCTAATATACCCCAAAATGGTCTAGAGCTCACTATGTAGCTATTGGATAAGAATGGCCTAGAACTGGGCCTGGTGGTGCACACCTTTAATACCAATCAAATTTCTGAGTTCAGGGCCAGCCTGGTCTTCAGAGTTCCAGGACTGCTAGGAAGTCATTGAGAGACCCGAGAAAATACATACATACATACATACATACATACATACATACATACATACATACATACATACATACATACATAATGTCCTTCAATTTGTGAGCCTTCTGCTTCCACCTTCCAAATGCAAACAGGTCTGCCACTACTACACCCAGTTTATGCTGTGCTGGGGATGGAGCTTGGGGCTTCATAACTGCTAGGTATGCACTCTGCCAGACTATAATTGTAAGCTATTTACTTGGTCATATTTATAGCTGAGTGTTAGATGCTGCTTAAAGGTCCTAACCCAAAAAAGAACTGCTTTCCTCGGTTCCATTGTCTCCATATTGAAAATGATGTCAGTTGCCAGACTCGGATAGAGCAAAAACAGGATCACTAACATAGGTGGCCAGGACCAGGATATTACTGCCTTGGGGGCAATGGAAATCCAAATTTAGGTGCCGTTTTCCTTGGTTTTTGTCAGGATGGTAAGGGCTTGCCTTAGGTGGGTAATGATTTCTTCAGATTTCCCATCTTTGTTTTAAGCAGCAGATACTGCCATTTCCACATAAGCTGCCTTTGAGAAGGTTATTTTCACAATGTAGCCTTGTAGAGTTCTCAGCCTGGCTCTGCTTCCAAAGCTGACCTGCCTCAGCCTCCTCTTCTGAAGACAGGCTGGGGAGCCATGTGGAAAGAATCTGTCATTCCAGAAGTCTGAAGATGTTGGAACACTCCCAACTAAGTAGGCAGACAGTTTTATGAGGGAACTGCTCAGGAACAAGACCAGGGGATGCTAGAGGGAAAGAGCAGGGTTTGTGCTGCAGTCATGTAGAACGGGAATAAAGGAAACCAGGAGAAGAATGACAGAGGCCTGAGGGAAATAGTAGTGAGGGAGGGAAAGAAGGTTAATTTAATAAGTAAGGAGTTAGGGGAAGGTGGCAGAGATAAGTAAGGAAAGGAAGACAGGCTCAGATGGGCAGAGAACAGGTAGTCTGGTTCCCCGCTGCTCCCAGAAAGACACCTAAGTCAGGACAAGTCTTCCTCCATCAGAGATGTTGAAGAGTATCTTAAGAAATGAGAATGGAAGGCTGGAGAGCTGGCTCAGTGTTTACGAGCGCTGGCCACTCTTCCAGAGGACCAGAGCAACCACATGGTGGCTCACAACCATCAGTAATGGGATCTGGTGCCCTCTTCTGGTGTGTCTGAAGACAGCTACAGTGTACTCACATACATAAAATAAATAACTAAATAAAAAAGAAGAAGAAATGAGAATGGGGAAGGTGGTAACCTGAGTCACAGAACTCGGCTCTCGGTTTCAAGAAGTCCTGTCCACAGTAACAGTTCCTATGAATAAAGAGTCTCTTGCTAGGCTAGAGATGTGTCTGTAATTACAGCACTGGGAAGACTGAGCAGGTGAGCCATTAAGATAGTAAAGGAGTATCCTAGATGCTTTTAATGTACAGGCATCTATGCTGGTAATTAGGGGATTGAGTCTAGGGCACCCCCTCAGACCCATCTCACATTTCAGAATCATCCAATGCTCAAGTCCAAATTACAAAATATTTGCATTGATCTCATACACATCTTCTCTTCAGCTCATTTCTAGATCGCCACATGATTTATGCCTGGTAAGCTGTGATTACCATGGAAACAGATAATATATTGTACTGCTCAAGGAATAGTGACCCCAATAGTCTGCATATGATTAGTACAGGTAGAAAATTGTGGGATTTTTTTGCAAGGAAGGAGTTAGTTAGTTCTAGATATCTTACTTGATACAAAGTTGTGTCAGTTGCAGATGTGATTGCTGAAGACATCATTTGGTTGAAAGAGTGCTTAGCTAGCATATATGAAGCTCTGGGTTTCGTTCCTAGCACTACAGAAACTAGGTGTGATAGTACACACTTGTCATTGAAGTACTTGGAAGGTAGAGGCAAGAGGACCAGAAATTGAAGGTTATTCTCAGTTACATATGGAATCAGAGTCCAGTTAAACCTTACCTTAAAAAAACAAAAACAACTGATTGTGCACTTCAATACTCGGGAGACAAAGGCAAGTGAATCTCTGAGTTTGAATATTAGGTTCCGGGCCAGCTAAAGCTACATAGTGAGACCCTTTCTCAAAAATCAACAGTATGGGTGCTAAAGAGATGAAGACTCACTGCCCTTCCAAAAGTCCTGAGTTCAATTCCCAGCACGTATGTGTCAGCTCACAGCTTTCTGATGTGCAGAGTATATGCATACAACATATAAATTACATACATGAATAAATACTTAAAAACAAGAAAGAAAAAAAAATCAACAAATAGAGAGCCTACAGATCTATCTGTATCTAGGCCTACTGTAGTTGCTGTGTAAAAATGTAGATGACTTGGAACTGCAGTCAGCAAGCACCTCTTTCTAGTTCTCATTGAAAAAGAGCTCAGCTTAATATCTCACAGATAGCTGGGTGCCATCCTATCACCCACATCAACAATACTGTAGTCTTTCTGCCCCAGACTGCCTCTGAACTACTTGCCACTGTGACATCCTGCTGCTGGCTATTGAAACCAGTTTTTACAGTTTGTTTGTTTGTTTGTTTGTTTGTTTGTTTGTTTGTTTTAAACCAAGGCCAATAGTGTATCTTGGTTCTTCTTTACCACATTGAAACTATCCCTGAACCCTTCTTTATCACATTGAAAGTGAAGTAGCCTGAGGTCCCACGGCCCAGAGCCTGCTATCATTTTGGAGCAAGTGACAGACTCTGGTTGTACTGTGCAGCTCCACAGATGCTTTATCCTCAAACATTCTTTTTGGTTTATATTGTTTTGGTTTTTTTTGGTTTTTCGAGACAGGGTTTCTCTGTGTAGCCCTGGCTGTTCTGGAACCAGGCTGGCCTCGAACTCAGAAATCCACCTGCCTCTGCCTTAAAGGTGTGCACCACCACTGCCCAGCAATCCTCAAATATTCTTAAATATGCCTTTGGACCATTTTTTTTTCTCATTAAACACCAGCAGAGCTTCACTAGCACTTTTACTATTCTTAATCCTACTACTGCTACCACATGTTTTCAACCACATTTTGTTTAATGTAATTAACAGTTCACTATGGCCAGGCATGGTGTACACATCTGTTGTCTTAGTACTCTGGAGGCTGAGACAGGAGGATCATGAATCCTAAACCAACAATGAGGTGTAGACTGAGGTGCCTGTGGTCCTAAAGAAAGAAAAATAGAGCATCTGGAGGAAAAACAGGGAGGAAGGGGGGGGGGGGTGAACATCACTGTGGGAAAAACTCCTGTGTTGGTTAAGTTGCTAGCTTAGTTGAGTCCTCTAGCCTTGTTCTCTCTCCTGAGTTTATAGGCTTCAGTAGCTTGACCTGGCCCTTGCGAGATGGTTTTAGCCAGCTCAGAGGTAGGGATAAGGAATTTTTGTGCTCTGTAGTAACGTTGTGCAGCATAGTATACAGTTACTACAGGGCTTTGACCCCTCAGGGAGAAGTATCACAATGAATAGCTAGAGCAGTAGGGGTGTGGCTTTAATTCCAGCACTCAGGAGGTAGAGGCAGATCTCCGAGTTCAATGCCAGCGTGGTCCAGAGAGATAGAGTTATATAACAGCTAGAGCTAGGCAGAGAAAGAAACCTTATTTCAAAAAAAAAAGAAGAAAAAGGAAAGAAAGAGAAGGGACTAAATTTGGGGGGAAGCTCCCTCTTTCCCCAACATGGATTCATGTATACACATGCTCACACACAAAATGTGATGAGTTTCCTTCAAGGAGAGGGACCATGAGACTCCTTCAGAGTGCTTTCACCTGCACTGAAGCATGTGGAAGAAACTTCCAGAATTTAAAATGTGAGCTTGTGGTTCAGTACCAATCCTCAGTTTCTTTCCCAGCCTCACAATTTGGGAAGTAGACAAGGTCTGAGGGAAGGTGGGACAAGAGGATAATAAAGGTGAAAATTACCAAAGTATATGCATTATGAAGATGTTAAAATAAACATTATTCTCTTACACAGCTAATATATGTCAGTTTCTTTAAATTAGTTGACCCCATGGTATCCCAGCCTTGAGCATCTCCAGCTCAGAGGTGCTGGCTGCATGAGAGGCCCAAGTGTCCTTACATCTTGGCCCTCTCCATCCTACTTCTTACCCCATTGTGCAGGTACACTGCTGGCCTTAACCTTGACCTGAACATGTGCTCTCTGTTTGCTAGGTTCTCCCCTATGGGTGTAGATCACATGAGTGGGATTTCTGGTGTCAATGTCCCCGGCAATGCTTCCTCGGGCTGGTGCATCTTCATCTACAACCTTGGGCAAGACGCCGATGAGGGGATCCTCTGGCAGATGTTTGGCCCCTTTGGTGCAGTTACCAATGTGAAAGTGATTCGTGATTTCAACACCAACAAGTGCAAAGGGTTTGGTTTTGTGACCATGACAAACTATGAAGAAGCTGCAATGGCCATAGCAAGTCTGAACGGCTACCGCCTGGGGGACAAAATTTTACAGGTTTCCTTCAAAACCAACAAGTCCCACAAATAACTCGCTCATGCTTTTTTTTTCTTTCCTTCTTTTTTTTTTCCTTTTCTTTTTTCTTTTTTTGTACGGAATAGATAATTAAGAGTGAAGAAGTTGAAACTTTTTTGTTAGTGTACAACTCATTTTGCGCCAATTTTCACAAGTGTTTGTCTTAGTCTAAATGAGAAGTGCAAAGGTTTTTATACTCTGGGATGCAACCGACATGTTCAAATGCTTGAAATCCCACAAATGTTAGACCAATTTTAAGTTTCTTAAGTTATTTCCTTTAAAGTATATATTAAAGTGAAACCGAAGTAGACTGCGCTGACTAACCAGTCACTCTGGACGGTGGTGGGACTGAAGCATGCTTTTACTTCTAAGACTGTCTAACACCTGTTTCATCTGATGTCTCCACAGACTGGATTTAAAACAAAACAAAAAAAATTTTTTTTTAATTTCTTTGTTTTAGTTTTTAACCTAAAGATGTTAGACAGATGGGGAGTGTGTTTTTTCTCAACTGCTTCACTATTTTAAACAATTTCTGCTTTAGGTGACAGGAAATTTGCCCTCCCCAGCAGTCCCACTGCTGCCCCCTGCCCACTCAGTCCCAGCTCTATAGTGTTGGGAGCAGCAGCAGGGCCCATATTCTGGGGCTCCCACAAGGGGAGATGGGAAGAGGTTCCACATGTTGGGCTGAGCCAGGCCCTCCAGAGACACAAAAGGTGTTTTGTAAGCCCAGGCACCAATGAGAACGGACCAAAGAGTTTCAGGGCAGCTCCAGTATATTCCAGAGTCAAACCTGAGCTCCAGGCATGCCTGAAGATGCCCCACTCCTCTGACATCCTGAGCGTCTGTCCACACATTGCATGCATGGTGCCCACACATCAGATACTGTTGTTCATGCAACTTCCCGAGTTTCCAAGACCATTTAACCTAGCTTGAATGCACAACGATTGCTCTGTTTTTAATGACACAGAAACATTTGAGCATTGTATTTTCTCGCATCCCTTCTTGTGAGCACTAGACTTTTTCCAATCTTAGTCAGATTTTGCTTTGAAATTTTGCTTTTGTATGGACACTCAGCAGAAAAGTACTTCTTGCCAGTTATCTATTAACAAAATCCTTTGATTTGTAGTTTTAAGGATTAACCCTCAAAGTTCTCTTCATAACTGCCTTGACGTTTGGGGTTCTGTTCTGTTAATTTTCTTTTGCTTTTTTGTGTTTTTTGTTTGTTTTTACTTTTGCATTTAAGACCATTAAATTTGATTTTGTTTTGCTCGAGTTTTGTTTTGTTTTTTGTTTTACCTTTTCTTTCTTTTTTGGCTAGGGAAGGGCACAGACAGCCCAGCATTCAGGGAGGAGTCTGTCAGACCTTAAACACTTGCCTCAAGTTTAAAAAACATTTCTGGAGCTATGGTATAAGAAATACAGCTATGGATCAATGGTTCTTAACTCAGGAGCTGGTAGGAAAGGTCAAAGGGAAGGGAAGAGCACATGAGGCCTGACCCCTACAGCCCTCAGGACTGTTCTGATGTTTATTAGTATGTGGAGAGAATGAGAACAGGCTAGTGCAGTTACTGGCAGCTCTTCACTTTGATGTAAGCCTGGAGTGTATAACAGCAGGCTAGTATTTAGTTCTTGATATCATGGTATGATAGCATTATTTACACATATCTGTTTAGTTATATATACATATATATATACATATAGCTATTTTGTTTCATTTACTTAAGTGGAAAACTGAGCAAAAAGCACAGCCATCTCTAAAGTAGGTCAGTGTATCAAGAAGCCCATGTACAAATTGAGGCTGCCTGTTCCCTCCCCCGCCTCCTTTTCCTGACTTCCCTGGAGGCTCGTTGCAGTGTTCTCTACCATTGGTGAGGTTGTCTCATGTACTCAGGCTTTGTCCCACCCTAAGTGAGTCAAGTGCTGCTCAGTACCTCATTCCATCCCATAATTCCCAGCCTATAGGGCCTGAAACCCAGAACCAAAGGCTCATATGCCCAGATCTGACCAAAAAAGGAGAGGGGTCCTCTGCTTTGAGGGTGCAGAGTGCACCTCCCCGTGGGACCAAAATGTTGTGATAAAATACGCATTTCTAGTTTCTTAGCCAGCATTCTTCTGAGTGGAGGTGGGATTCTCCTCAGTCGTGTAGCCTTTGTATTCCACACCTGAAAGAGACTGTGTCTTTAAAGGACCTGGTGCTCAGAGCTAGCACCTTAATCACTATACCATCCCTACCACCCAACACCTGTTTACTCCATAGTAACTCTGAGAGGAACTGGGGGAAATGTCACCAGCTTCTGGAGGTCACTTCAAGTTCGACATTTTCTTTCTGTGTGGTCTCCACTGTCTGGGTAGCACTCTAGATAAAAGTCCCAGTGCATTCCTTGATGAGCTTTCTTTGTCAGTGTCTAGAAGAAAGTAGCTTTGAAAAGGCATTCCTGAAAGCAGTTTTCATTCTATGAAAGGACTAGGTCCTGGCCCTGGACGCGTTCATGACAGCTAGTCAGGCTGGGCAGAAATACAGAACCCAGACGTGTGTGTAGCTCAGAGATTAAAGCACTTGCCCAGCATGAGGGCAGCCCTGAGCTCTGTCCCCAGCATTGGAGGAAAAGTCACAACCCAAGAGAAAGGGGTTTTTTTTGTTTTGTTTTTTAAGGAGAAATTCATCCTGTTTTTATTGAGCAAGTTAAGGCCATTTCTTTTGTTGGGAAATCTGATGGAAAAAAATACAGAGAGTAGGTAATGTTCATTCATCAGAAATATGGTTTGACCAATACCAAAGAGGCTTTGACTGAGTTCTCTTGACCTCCTCTGGTAGTGGGTTATTTCTTGAGCCACCTCCAGGTTCTTCCGCCTACTTCTGGTTGGGTTGCCTGTTTCTTTCTTGAGTGATTCTCTCCCCCAATTGAAACTTCTAGGTAATGTGCCAAGCCATCCTGGCTGTGCCTCTGGTCACAGAAGTGTGACTATATCTCCCTCCTCCCCATACTCTGATCAGCTACCATCTTCCTTGACTACCTGAGAACCAAACTTCCCTTGGAGGGTGGGATGTGATGCCACTATATTGAATGGGTTCTGTCTCCCTTGAAGTTGCCTTAACCTTTTAGTGGCAGTAAGTAGTTAAGAAACTCGTACACACCTTCAGACTGGACCTCCTGCTATAAGGAGTTAAAGCTGGAGTCTCCCAGCTGACATTTAAGGAGAACCCTGCTGGGTCAGAGAAATTAATGAGCCTCCAAGACAACGGCAGTTACCTATATGGGGTTGCTTCCAAATAATAGCCATTTGTCTATAAAGTTATGTGTTGAAAGGATGTGACCTACTCCAGTCATTAGATTTGGAAATCGAAGTTGAAATAACTCAGCTCTTCCAGTTAGCGTGTTTCAGCAAGATTTTATCTCTTGATGGTTTATGTGGCCAGCTTTTCTATATTGGGTGAGAGAATATGAGTATGCTGAAAGGTCTTCTGCCTCCTCTATCCCCAACACCTTACCCCTTCCCATCTTTTCAGGAACTGCCTCACCTACTGGGACCCGAGGTAACTCCTGGGGAGGGATCCCTGGGGTTCATCATACTCAAGGGGTCAGGAATCGTGTTTCCAAACCTTCCTAGAGTACCCCAATCATCATGAATGCTTACTGTTGAGTGGCATTGATGATTTGACACATTCTTAGGGGAGCAACAGAACATGCATTTCCATCCTAAATAAGGACCCTCCCACTTCCACCTTTGACCTTTAATAATGATTGTATTACATTTCCCCATAACCTTTTGCTGATGTGGTTCAATTTATTTCTCTCAGTCATGAAAATTATTTATTTATTTATTTATTTTTATTTATTTGTTTGTTTATTTATTTATTTATTACTTGTGAGTCACCAGCTGCCAAGTATTTGCATTAGTCTGGTGGAGACTTTGAGAGGACTGTGCTTTTCTGTTCCCCTCCCCCAGAAAAGAAGGCTGGTTGGTTGGTTGGTTTGAACCACCTCTCTTCCCACATGCTGTTTCCCTCACCATGGCTTACTTTGGGGGAGGGGAGGGCTTCTACCAGCTGATTCCCTTGTTGTACACTAGATGGCTAGACATTTTTGTATATTAGTGTGTTTTAAGTTATTGATTTGTTTTATATGAAATAATTTATTTTTCAGGTACCATTTTTTTTTTCATTTTAACTTTGTTTTTACATGGGTTTGTTTTCAATAAAGTCTGACATTGCTGTCCAAAGTCAACAATAAAGTGAATCCCATTGTGTTCTTTTGAGGATGTTTATGTAACTAGCCTTTAAAAGTAATTTTCAGAAAAAGAAAGGTGGGGAACAAAAACCTTTAACCTATTTTCCTTTTCCCATTGCCTTTTTCCCCACTACTTTAAATCCTTGTGAATAAATGTTCTTCAGTGTTTTAGGAAGAAAAAAGCAAACCTAGATTTTGATAATCCAGAAGATTTCAGATTAACGAAGCTTTGAAAGAACCATTTTTCGAAATTTCAGTGACGTGTGAATATTTTTTGTCAATGGCTTTCTCAAAGAGAATGAAACTTTTGCACCATTTTCAGAGTTTTTATAGAGATGCCAAATTGATATATTTACATGTAATGGAAACATAAAAAAAGTTTTATTAAACAATTGTTCATAGCTGTGTAGACATTTTAATTCAGCTTCCAAAGCTCTTCAAAGTCGTATTTTGGAGATGCGGGGTGTTAACTGACGATTCCAAACCAGTCAGTTGTCTGAAGACTCGGTTCCTTCCACAGGTGTCAGGTTTGTGTTAAAGCATTCTATGTTACCACTGACTGCAATTCTGTGATATTTTGGTAATAAATGAAGTGGGATCATTGAGATGTGATGGTGTAGGGGTGATCGTCTGTATCAACATTCCAAAGCCGGATAAAGTACCAGGAGACTTCTTCCCTCAGTGTGCCAAGACCTGGCCGCAGCTTTGACCTAGCCCATGGACAGCCCAGGTATGCTATGTATGTCTCCCTTAAGACCCTCCGATTTCTGTCCAGATGTTTCTTCCTCATCAAGGAGCCCCAGAGCCCCGGATGGTGGACACCCTTATCCTTACCCTCTGGTTGGATTATAACATGGCCACATTTGAGCCACAGGGATAGAATGAGAATTCTCCATCTTACTGTGTAATTAGGAGCACAGAAACTCGTGTGGGCTAAGGGTGTGATACTTTGGAAAGCGTGTCTGTCTAGCCTGCACTAAGCTCTGACCTCCATGCCCTGGTTCCACTAGAAAGCAAGCATGGTAGTGTGTGCTTGTAATCCAAATTCTTGAGAGGAGCAGCAGAGAGACCTGTAGTATAGTCAAGCCTTGACTATGTAGCAAATTCGAGACCAGCCTGGGATACGAAAGACCCCATATAAGACTCCAACCCCTCCCAATAAGGGGATTAGGGGTGCACCCAGGAGTTAAAGATCTGAGTCTGGAAAACAAACTAGCTTGGAAACCTGGGAGGAAGATTCAAAAAGCTTGTTGAAGGCCCTCCTAATTGAACAAACTTGGACAAGAATGGGGGAGTTGGTGTGGGAAAACTAGTTTGGTAGCCACCTTGTTAAGGCAGGCCTTCTGGAAAGAGGCCTTATGATTCAACAGAGTAAACTACACAC
Source organism: Mus musculus (assembly GCF_000001635.26). Lineage (NCBI taxonomy): Eukaryota > Metazoa > Chordata > Mammalia > Rodentia > Muridae > Mus > Mus musculus. The sequence continues at coordinate 4,284,001 of NC_000074.6, read as the reverse complement.
TCTCAGTCCTGGCCAAATGGTTGGCTGTAGACAAGTGTAGAGAGGCTGGGAAATGCCACCAAGGGACTAAGCTTTAGGAAGGCTACAGGTTTGTTATCACATATACAGGGGACTGTCTGATTAGATAAACAGGATGCATGGGATCAAAGAAGTACTAGGCATCTGAGAAAGTACCTCAGTGACCCAAAACTAGGGAAGAATATTCAGTGACTTTTTGAACTGGTGAGGTGGCTCAATGGATAAAGCTTGCTACTAGACTGATAACCTGAGCTCAGTCCCCCAAGGCTCTACATGATCAAAGGAGAATCTACTCCCTCAAGTTGTCCTCTGACAGATCAGTATGCATGATCATACCCAACTTTGGTTAAAAAATAAACTTCAAGTGGCTTTCAGCAAGGCATAGTGACATGTGCCAGTAATCCTAGCATTTAGGAGGCAGAAACAAGCAATCTCCCATAAGCCAGGCCTGGTTCCAGGCACCCAGGGCTACATAGACCATCTCATAGAAAGGGTGGGGGATAGGAGATTTGTGAGTTAAGTCTAGTTCCTGCTTAACTCTGGTTCCAATCAGGCAGGGCTACACAGCAAAAGGTAGCCTTCAAAGACTTTGATTCTGGTCTGTCAAATAAAGAAGTATAGAGGAAGTGCATATGCTGCCCGTCAGGCAGGAAGGAGCCACAAGCCGTCACTTGCAGAGATACAGATGTGCAGAAATGGAAAGGGTGGGGAAATTAAATTCTTCAGAATGCCTGGCTGTGGGAGATGCATGGTCCCGGTTGGCATGGTCATTTCATGGCCTTGAAACCAGTTACAAATTAAGTTTCTGTTGTGAAGTCATCTTTAAAAATTGGGGCAAGGGTGGTGCATGCATGTGAGTGTCATGGGAGCGGTGAAGGTCAAAGGACAATTTGTAGGATTAGGTTCTCTTCACCATGTGGGTCCCAGAAATTGAGCCCTGGGATTGAACTCAGGCATTTCTGCACTCCCATACATTTTTGTTCCCTTCCATGCTGAGATGAGCTCCTGAGGCTCCTGCTCACTACCAGTGAGTCACCACACCCTGATTTGTTTTCATGTAACCAACTATGGATGCTTTTATGTCCTTAGTGAATCAAGACAACACCTATTTATCGTTGCCTGGTTCCATGAGAAGTCTAGGTACTGGATTCTGAAACATGTACACTAAAATTAGAGTAAGAATGAGGAGAGGTTAGCCAGGTCACCACTCAAGAATAAAATGGAAAGTCATGAAGATGTCTCTAATGTAAAGTCAGTGCAGCACTTGATATATTGTAAACTTAAGTTTTCTATTTTTATTAGATTTTTATGTTATGAGCGCTCTGCATGCATGCATGTCTTTAACAATAGATGCCAGAAGAAGATGTCAGATCTCTTGGAGTCTTGGAATTAAAGATGGTTGTAAACTACCATGTGGGTGCTGAGAACTGAATGTGAGCCCACTACAAGACCAACAAGTACTCTCAGCCCAGGATCCATCTCTCCTACTCGGCAAGCTGAACCTTGTGTTCAGAGCGCTCTCAGGGTGTGGCTTAAGACATGACAGTAGGCTTAGCAAGACAGCTCAGTGCAGAAAAGCACTTGATGCCTGGCCTCATCACCTGAGTCAGGTTCCAGGAGATAAGCTGTACAAAGAAGGAACCATCCCCTGCAAATTGTCAGCTCATTTCCACTCACAGACAAAATACTAAGTTATTCTAAATGTTTTTTTAGATTTACATACATGTTTTGCCCACATGTATGTATGTACACCATTAGTATGCCTGATGCTTACAGAGGTCAGAAGAAAGTGTCAGAATCCCGTAGGACTGATATTGCAAATTGTGAGCTGCTTTGTGGGTTCTGGGAATGAAACTTTTGTCCTCTGGAAGAGGAACAATTGCTCTTAACCACTGAACAATCTCTGGAGCCCTAATTTTAAAAGTTTAATGGGAATAATAATATTAACCACCTTATGAGATTATTGTAATAACCAGAGAGGTACCATAGAAGACCATGAGTCCTACACATTTGGCTTATTGAAATGAAGTAGAGCTGAGCAGTGGTGACCCGTGCCTTTAATCCCAGCACTCGGGAGTCAGAGGCAGGCGGATTTCTGATTTCGAGGCCAGCCTGGTCTACAGAGTGAGCTCCAGGACAGCCAGGGCTACACAGAAACACCCTGTCTTGAAAAACCAAAAAAAAAAAAAAAAAAAGGAAGTCTTGGAGTCCACTTGTAAAGCATAAGTTTCCTTGTTGGTATAACAAGTGGTTACTAAAGTTGTTACTAATTGCTTCAGATAACACATTTTGGGCTAGAAGGTGTCTCAGAAGGTAAAGGCACTGTGCAGGACATCCTGAGTTTGAGTCCCAGAACCCACATGGGGCCAATGAAATATTTAAGTACAAATAAACATATGAATCTATGGGAGCCATTCTCATTCTGGTCACTACACTAGCCTTGAACTAGCTTTGAAAATAAATAATTTTAAGTCTAAATCCTCCTACCTTTCTTTCAAGTTCTGGGATTTACAAGGGTATACCACTATGCCAGTCTCTCTTCCAATCTGAATTCCCCATTGACACATCCCTGGATGCCTTTGTCCAAGTATACATTTCTGAACACAACTGAGACTGTATTTTCAGCAGGGGATGGAGGTGTGTGTCTGTATCCTAAGCACTTGGGAGGCTGAGACTGTAGTGAGTTTGAGGTGAGCCTAGGCTACATAGTTCCAGCTTTCTCAGCCTCTTCCCAACTCCCAAAAGAAGCTATTAGAAGTATCAGAAGCCCAGACTTTAACAAACTTGTACCCACTACCCCTGTGCTTTTCTAGTCTGATACTGGAATGAGACTGTGCTAGCTAGTGTTTTGCTAACTTGACACAAGCTAGTATTATCTGGGGAGTGGGAACCTCTGTAGTATTAATAATTAAATAAATCCTGGCACATGCTTCCTTACCACCGTAGACCATTTATGTTCCTGGATGAAAGAAACACACACAGCCTTTATATTTAATATACTTTGAATAGCCTGTCAACTGTCTAACCTTCATGCTGTTAGTATCTACCTCCCATTGATAACTCCAAGTTACAACTTACTCATTTCTATGTTCAATCTTTGCTGCTCTTGACCCAATTGAACAGCCCTCTTGACTGAGTTCTCTTGGCCTTTTTACATGGCTGCTCTGATTCTCCCTCCTGCACATTCTTCTTTAATGGCCTCTCTCCTCTCCTGTACACTCTGCTAAGCATAGTGGCTCCCTCTCCTCCCACTGCTGCACCTCACCTAAGGGATGGCCGCTCTCCTCCTTCCTCCTGCTTCCTCAGGATCTCAAGCTCAGGAACTCTAAATCCTGCTTCTCACTCCTCCCCAGCTACTGGCTGCTGGCATCCATATTTACCAATCAGAATTAACTGGGGGCAGGTTCCCAGAAGCTATTCCTGACTCAAAAAAAAAAAAAAAAAACTTAGCATTAGAACACAAGCAGCATTAAGCCAACATAGTACAAACCTCAACTGAGAAAATGCCTCCATCAGACTTGCATTCAGGGAAGTCTGTAAATCATTTGTTGGTCATTGATGTTGGAGGGTCCAGTGCACTGTGGGTGGTACAGTTCTAGGTTGTAAAAGGAAGGTAGTTGAACAAGCCTTGGGGAGTGAGCCAGTAAGCAATGTTACTCTTTAGTCTCTCAGTTCCTGCCTCCAGTTGCTGTTCTGACTGCTTCATGATGCAGTGTGACCTGAGAACTGTAAAATGAAATAAAACCTTTCCTCCCCAAGTTGCTTTTGGCCAGTGTTTTATCACAACAATGGAAGGCAAACTAGGACAAAGTATCTCACATAAAACCAGAGTAAAAGCCTTTTCCACTTACTTTCTCCTGGAAGTGGGATTCCTGAGAGACAAAGTTCCCTAGTGTCAACTTGCCTCGTTTTCATTATTTTGTTTTGTAAATTCATTAGTAGTTATAGAGCTGGCAAGATGGCTCAGTGGGTAAAGGTGCTTCCCCTCAAACCTGACAATATGAGTTGAATCCCTGGAATGTACATGTTGGAAAGAGAGACCTGATTCTCAGAAGCTCTTCTCTAACCTACATGCACACGCGCGCACGCGCGCACACACACACACATGACCAAGAGAGAAAATTTGGAAGGATTAAGAAAAAATTGTGAAGAGTACAGAGTAAGATCGGGATGGAGAGATAGCTCAGCTGTTCTTCCAAAGAACACTTGATGGATTCCAGTGCCTACATTGAGGTTCACAAGGGTTCCAATCTCAGATGATCAATACCCTTTTCTAGCCTCCACAGGCACTGCATGTATGTGGTTCACGTACAAACAAGCAGGCAAAACACCTATACACATCAAATAAAAGTATTTTTTTTAAAAGAGTTTGATTGGGGTTGGTGAGATGGCTCAGCAGTTAGGAGGGCTGACTGCTCTTCCGAAGGTCCTGTGTTCAAATCCCAGCAACCACATGGTGGTTCACAACCATCTGTAATGAAATCTCTTCTGGAGTGTCTGAAGACAGCTACAGTGTACTTACATATAATAAATAAGGGGGCTGGAGAGATGGCTCAGCGGATAAGAGCACCGACTGCTCTTCCAAAGGTACTGAGTTCAAATCCCAGCAACCACATGGTGGCTCACAACCATCCGTAACAAAATCTGATGCCCTCTTCTGGAGTGTCTGAAGACAGCTACATTTACTTACATGTAATAAATAAATAAATAAATAAATAAATAAATCTTTAAAAAAAAGTTTGATCTTTGCTAATTCACATTTAGAAATACTACACAAACTGAATGTGGTAGTGTAAGCCATAAATCCCAGCACTTGCCAGACTGATGTATAAGAATTATAAGTTTGAGATTTTCCTGCCTTTGGGGAGGGGAAACTTCTGTGAGATAGGTTAACAAATGAAACCAAATGACCATGTCCTACAAGACACTAAATTATGAATGTAGTATGTATGTATGTATGTATGTATGTATGTACATGTGTGCGTATGATGTCATTAGAAATGGAACCTAGCTCTTACCCTCTTACTTTCTTCTCTCTCTCTCTCTCTCTCTCTCTCTCTCACTCTCTCTCTCACCTCTTACCCCTTGCTCCCCATTCCCTTGCCCCCTCTCTCCACGAGGCCCTGGCCAGCCCCTACTTCTCTACTCTCTCCTTCTCTCTGCCTCTGCTACTCTCTTAACTCCCCTCCCCATATCCTAAATAAACTATTCTATACAGGAAAAAAAAAAAAAGAATGGAACCCAATGGGGGTAGGAGATGGGAGTTTTTCAGAGGGGAAACCAGGAAAGCAGATAACATTTGAAATGTAAATAAAGAAAATATCTAATAAAAGATTAAGGCCCTATATGGTGGTGCACACCTTTAATCCCAGCACTTGGGAGGCAGTAGCAGGTGAATTTCTAAGTTCGAAGCCAGCCTGGTCTACAAAGTGAGTTCCAGGACAGTCAGGGCTACACAGAGAAACCCTGTCTCAAAAAGACCAAAAAAAAAAAAAAAAAAGAAAAAAGAAAAGAAGAAAAAGATAAAAAGAATGGAACCCAAGTCTTCGAGTTTCTCTGATGGATTCTAGGCCTATACATTCCAGCAAAATCCCTTGTGTCATCCAGGAATGCACTCTTACTGTGCTGTGGCCCCAACATGTTTTTGTTTTTTTGTTTTGTCTTCAAATGTATTCATTTTCGTATCTTTTTTTTTTTACTTCGAGACAGGGTTTCTCTATGTAGCCCTGGCTGTCCTGGAACTCACTCTGTAGACCAGCCTGGGCCTTGGACTCAGAAATCCACCTGCCTCTGCCTCCCGAGTGCTGGGATTAAAGGTGTGCGCCACCACCGTCCAGCTTTTCATATCATCTTTAAGAAGAATAATCTAATACACAAGACTGTTGCTGTCTCAAATGTTTAAGACTTAGCACCTTAGCAACTGACCATATTCTAGAGATATCACAGTGAGAAAGTCTGTGGTCCTATCTCCAGTTTTCTTCAGTGAAAGCTGCCTCTTTTTTTAAAGATTATTTTTTAATTTACTTATTATTAAGTAATTAATAAGTAAGTATTAGTGAGTACACTGTAGCTTTCTTTTAGACACACCAGAGGAGGGCATCAGATCCTATTACAGGTGGTTGTATGCCACCATGTGGTTGCTGGGATTTAAACTTGGGACCTTCGGAAGAGCAGTCAGTGCTCTTAACCGCTGAGCCATCTCACAGACCTGCCTCTTTTTTAAGGGATGAAATTTCATAAGTGCATGCTTTATTTTAGCTTCCATAGGATGGGGGCATTCTTCTATGGGATAGTCTTCCTTGTGTCCACAACCACAATTAGCACAGTCACTTTACAGTACTTTTGCTGTTGGCCATATTTTCTAAATCCAAAACAGCATGGAAGTGCCAAAATAGCAACGACCCATGCTTCTTCAAAGCAAGACGTGCCCATTTACATTGAACTAATGGAGGACTAGACCTCAGTCAGCCAGGGTTAATTTTCCTTTTCTTCTCTGGGCCAGAACTAACAGGTGTCTCCCTATATCACTTATAAGAAGAGGTTTGAGGGGCTGGAGAGATGGCTCAGCGGTTAAGAACGTCGACTTCTCTTCCAGAGCTTCTGAGTTCAATTCCCAGGAACCACATGGTGGCTCACAACCATCTGTAATGAGATCCAGTGCCCCCTTCTGGTGTGTCTGAAGATAGCAACAGTGTGCCCACATTACATGAAGTAAATTAATAAATCTTTATTTCAGGGGGAGGAGGAGGAGAGAAGAGGAAGAAGTGGTTTGAAAATCTTGCTCTGAGAGCAACTGGCAGGTCAAGGCACTGTCAGTCATTGTCAACTGTATCTAGAGTTAATCAGCCTTGTTTAGTTTCCAGTTAAATATATATTTTGTAGTTCACCCACCTACATGCCTATCTCTAACACTAACATTGTCCTGTCTCAGAGTGGAGCTGTGACTCATTTGGTAGGGTGCTTGTTTAGCATGCACAGGTTCTATGTTCCATCCCCTGCAGTGTACATAAACCTTCTGTTGTGGTGCACAACTGTGATCAGTAACATTTGGGAGGTGGAGGCAGGAGGATCAGAAGTTCAAGGTCTTCTTCAACTACATAACAAATTGGAGGCCAGCCTGGAGAGTACACACACACACACACACACACACACACACACACACACACACACACTGAGCCATAGGAGTTTTGTTTCTTTGTTTTGGGGCAATCTGTGCACCAGTTTGAATACTTCAAAGGTTTTGCCCTTTTGTAGTCTTTTTATAAATTTTTTATTTTATGTGTATGAGTCTTTTGCTTGCTGGACTACATGAGACCCTCAAAAAAAAAAAAAAATCCGTCAAACAAAACAACAAAAACCCACCATTGAGATGTGAGCTATCCCAATTCTGTACTGAATGCTCCCCAATAGGCCTTTTTGTAGTCATCTTAATTTGTTTGTTTTTGTTTTTCGAGACAGGGTTTCTCTGTGTAGCCCTGGCTGTACTGGAACTCACTTTGTAGACCAGGCTGGCCTCGAACTCAGAAATCCGCCTGCCTCTGTCTCCCAAGTCCTGGGATTAAAGGCGTGCGCCACCACACCTAGCATCATCTTAATTTTATGTGTATAGGTAGGAGTTTTGCAGCATGTATGTCTATCCTCCATGACTGGTACCCTTGGAAGTCAAAAGAGGGTTTCGGATCCCCTGAATCTGGAGTTATAGGCAGTTGTGAGCTACCATGTGCGTGCCGAGAACGGAATCCGAATTCTCTGCCAGAGCAGCCAGTGGACTTAACTGCAGAGCCATCTCTCCAGTCCTCTGTCCTTTTGTAGTTCCCACCTTACCACGGATGGTCTCACAAAAATGCTTTCCTCCCTGAGCCTCAACAAGAGGCTTACCTGTCCTAAACTCTGCCCCCTCCCAGGCTGGATCGCAGAATCCTTGATGTCTTGAAGCATAAGAGACTTGGCTCCCAGAAGACCAATCGGGTTTCTTTCTCCTCTACCTCCCTCCTCCTCCTCCCCCCGGGTTTTCCCAGGCTGGTGCTGTTCTAGGCCGGCGCAGCCGATGACGCGATCGATGAGCGACGCAGGAAGGTCACACGGGCTCTTCCAACATGGCGGCGGCAGCTCTGCGGGGTGGCTGGTGCCGCTGTCCGCGGGTGAGCAGACGTGCGGGGCTGGTAGGGCAGAAATAAGGGGTCTGGACGCTCGGCTTTTAAGATCTCCTTCTCTTCAGTCCCGGATCGCTCTCGTTTTTTCTTATGGGTTCCACGGTTGGGTTAGGGTTCGGTCATTGGGTCAGCCGAGGCTTGGGAAAGTAGCAGGAAGGCCCTGGGGCGGGAACTGATCCCCCACCCCCTCTTCCCCGAATTCAGCGGCAATGCTCGAAGCTACCCTGGAACTGGTCACCTCTCACCTGTCGGTCTGTTCCCTCGTGCACGAGGGAGTCCCTGGTGTCTGGGGAGATGATACCCCATTGAGAAAACAGCTTGATGAAAGTTTGGTTTTTTCTCTCGCTCTTTAAAGTGACATTCACTGTTCCCGTTTGAATGTCAAGTCCTCAGCGGAGAGTGTTTCCTAAATTCCACTTCTAATGATCAGCGTGAAAGTGCAGGAAGTAGTTCTTGCTCTGGATAAGAACTAGAACTCTTGACTTAGGTCAATGTCCTGTTAATACACACTCAGAATATAAATATAGTTCTTTATATTGCTATTGTTTAACCCAGTCTCATTAGGTTAAGGAACGCGAAACTTAGATTAAGCAATCTGCTCACAGACGCGGAGCTAGTAGGTTGCTGATCTGGTCCAAAGCCCAGCTCAGTATGATTCTATCGCCAATTATTAGGAGGAAGGGAAATGTAAAACAAGTTATCCCAAGAGCAAACTTCAGTAACTATAGCCATACTGGTATGCATTTGGACCTTGAGAGCTTGTTTGGAGGTTCTACCTGGGAAGAGCAGGTATATGCTTGACCAAAGAAAGATCATCCTCTTTGACTAAATGTGCAACTTTGAGAAGAACACACGTGGAGCTGGAAGGAAGGAAGGAAGGAAGGAAGGGGGAAAATGACACCAAGTAGCTAGATCATTCAAGTCAACCCTGGCAGTCAGTGCAGTGATAAATGATACAGCCTGATCCTCTTCACTTCTCAACCTATGTGAGTTTGGGATGTTAACCAGTGATTACATAGCTAGGAAAAAGTGGAGAAGAAAAGTTTGTAAAATGAAAAGTGCTTCTGTTAGGTCATTGTGTTTCAGTGGACCTGTGCTGGACTCAACTGCACACAACTACGAGTTCATCATTTGGTAGGATCAAAAAGGGTCTTTCTCATGAGGTTACTGGATTCTCTGCCCAGAGGGGCTCTGTATTTAGAACCTTTGACCAGGGCATGACAGGTCTATTCCATAGTTTTCCCTGCACCAAGAAGTTGTTGGTTTGTCTTTGAAAGTTCTCCTCTGTAGTTGTTGGAGATAGGCAGAAGTGGAGTGGGCTTCAGTAAAGATTGGGTTACACTGTCACAAATATACTGCTCTTGTGGTTTCCTGGTACCTACCCACGTTCTCCCCAGTTTCAGGTGTGGGACTAGGTCCTGGAGGTGCTGATGCAACATATTCTCTTTCTACCTAATTACAGTGGCTTCTCGGATTTTTACAAAGATTGCATATTAGCTTACAACAGGCATGAAGTTAAGGTCAGCAAATGACTCATGGTGACCCTCAGAGTTACCCTCTTTTCTGAATGGCTCTTTCTCTTTTTCTTAACCAATTAGAGGTGCCTAGGCAGCGGAATCCAATTTCTCTCCAGCCACAACCTACCCCATGGTTCAAGCTACCAGATAAGCCGGCCAGGAAGAGAGCTGACACTGGTGAGTGACCCAGGATACCAATAAGCAGACCCAACAGAGGTCTGGGAAAAAAGGGTGGGGGCGGGGCATGCCAGCACCGTCACTTCAGGGAGTGTGGTGTGCTGCGGGTATTCACAATTACAGAGAGCAGCAGGCCTTGTTTCTGGATGTCCTGGGATATGCTTGCTCTACCTCCTGTTTTGTCAGCAACAAGGCACTTTTACACATACAGTTTGCTGTGATGGCTAGAAAAGGCCTCCTGTATCCTGCATCAGATTACATTCTCCCTCTCTGGCCTCTGTCTGTGAGTGTCTCACTAAGCATGGGTATTTAAATATGGGTATAGAGTCACTTCATCATACCTTGGGTCTCATTGTGTTTTGGTCACTATTCTTCGACCACACTTCCGTAAGTGTGTCAGTGACTGAGTCCTCAAGTCTGCATGCTGGCCAGAGCCTCTCCTCAGCTTCTTCCTGATCCTGTTCTTCGAACAGCCATTTTAGGAGTGGGGCAGTTCCCCGTGGTTCCTTCCCCTCTGCTGCTTTCCGTTGTAGATTGATAAAACATAGGGAGGCAGTTGGCCTTCAGGCATTGTAACCAGCCTTCCATTCATCAGCCACACGTGGCCACTCCCACTGACCATTTTCTTCATTGTAAAGATAAGGGTTGGTATAACTCAGGCCAGCACCTGTGTAGCTGAGGATGCCCTGGTCCTCTTGCTTCCATTTCCTAAGTGCTGCAGTCTTAGGTGTGCCTCACCTACAGTTTCGTGAGTGTGTGAATGTTTGTGAGTGTGAGTTTGTGGCCTTGCTTTGGTATCTTACTTTTGACAGACTATCTTTTAGAGCAGTTTTAGCTTCACAGGAAAATTAAAAGGGGTGGAGATGTGGCTCAATTGCTAGAGTGCTTTCCCAGCGTTCATAAAGCCTTAGGTTCCATATACTAGACATAGTGGTCCACAGTTTTCATTCCAGTACTCTGAAAGTAGAGGCAAGAGGATCAGGGACTCATGGTCATCTTTAGCTACTTAGCAAGTTAGAGGCTAAGTTAGGCTACATGAGATCCTGTACATAATAAATGTATTAGACTAGGCACCATGGTGCATGTTTTTAATCCTTGCACTCAGGTGGAGTTCTAAGTTCTAAGCTACCCTGGTCTACTCTACATAGAGAGTTCCAGCGTAGCCAATGCTTCATAATGAGATCCTATCTCAACATTCCCCTAAAGAACAAACAAAATTAATAAAAATTTCACAAAAAGTACAGTCTCCCTGGCCACTTTCTCCCCTTTCCTGTTCACGGGTTCCCTTTAGTCATTGTGGATGACGATGTTACAGTTGAACCAGAGTGGATACACTGTTGCTGTCTGAATCTGGCTACATTCAGGTTCATTGCTGTGTTAAACATTCTGTGAGAGTCTAAGGTAGATAAGGATTTGTCCCTATTGTAGAGAGAACACAGAACAGTCCCACTGACTAAGCATCATGGTGTGTATCTGTGACCTCTAGCACTTGGAAAGTGGGGCAAGAATATCAGAAGTTCAGCTACACAGCAAGTTCAAGACCAGATCCCAGACCCTATCTCAAAACAAGCTCCTCCACATAAATAGTAAGATGAATGTGTGGGTCAAAGTACTTGCTATACAAGCCTCAGGATTTCAATTCCTGTAGCCCGCTTCTCAAGTTTTCATACAAGCCATGGCACTTACATAATCATCATTATCTCCCAAATTCTTTTTTTTTTTTTTTAAAGATTTATTTATTGATTATATGTAAGTACACTGTAGCTGTCTTCAGACCCTCCAGAAGAGGGCATCAGATCTCATTACGGATGGTTGTGAGCCACCATGTGGTTGCTGGGATTTGAACTTCGGACCTTCAGAAGAGCAGTCTGGTGCTCTTACCCACTGAGCCATCTCACCAGCCCCCATAATCATCATTATCAAACAGTCTCTGTCTTCAGTGATCGTCTGGGCTCTGCTTGTTCATCCATCTTCTTTTAGACCCTTGACAGCCATCGGTATTTTTACTGTCTTTGAGTTTTGCCATTTTCAGAATCTCACACACATTTTGGCCTTTTCATATGATTATTAATCAAGATATTCTCCCAACAGGCCAGTCTGGTCTGGACAGTCTGAGACTCCTTTTTCCTAGTGATTCAGGTTAACAATTACAAGCAACTGCACTAGAAGCACCTCTGAGGCAGTATAAATACTGTGTCAGTAGTTGCTACACTGTAATTTTAGGGAATAACAAATAAAACAGGGCTGGAGAGATGGCTCAGTGGTTAAGGACACATATTGCTCTTTTGAGGACCTGAGTTCAGTTCCCAGCACCCACATCAGGTAACTTTAACCCCAGTTCCAGGGTAGTCTAACACCTTTGAGCTCAGTAACTTCATGCATTCGTGTGTGTGTGTGTGTGTGTGTGTGTGTGTGTGTGTGTGTGCGCGCGCGTGTGTGCTCATGCGCACGCATGTGTGTATATCCACCCCTCTGAGCACACGATTAAAATAGTAAAAATAAATCTTGACAAAAAAAGAAAGAAAGACTGAGTTCGAGGCCAGCCTGGTCTACAAAGTGAGTTCCAGGACAGCCAGGGCTACACAGAGAAACCCTGTCTCGAAAAAGAAAGAAAGAGAGAGAGAGACAGACAGACAGACAGACAGACAGACAATCTTCCATGTGTTCAGTTTTGGGTTTTTTGATTTTGAGACAATGTCTTGCTATGTAGCCTGAAACCTGTGATGTAGACCAAGCTGGCCTCAAACTCACTGAGATCCGAACCAGGTTTAATCTCAAAATCGCTGTGTCTGGGCCTCATTTTTTGTCATTGTTGTTGCTTAAGCTTATTTTTTTTTTATTTATCTATTTAATTAATTAATTTGGTTTTTCGAGACAGGGTTTTTCTGTGTAGCCCTGGCTGTCCTGGAACTCACTCTGTAGACCAGGCTAGGCTCAAACTCAGAAATCCGCCTGCCTCTGCCTCCTGAGTACTGGGATTAAAGGCGTGCGCCACCACTGCCTGGCTCTTATTTTTTAAACATTATTATTTAGAGAGGAGCATGTTTAGTGAACAGATGTCTCTTTTATTATAACAGAATTTGAATTACTGGAATATCCACGATGTACATGTGTGGAGGTCAGAGGACAACGTGCAAGAATCTGTTTGCTCCTTCCACCATGTAGATCCCAGGGATGGAGCTCAGTCTTTTAAGTGCTGGGATTACATTATGTGCTACTACACCTGGCTCAGTTTTGACTATACAGTTATATAAGACCATGTTCATGCAAGCATATGATTAACTTCTAGCATATTCCTCTCCCTAATACTCTTCCTTTTCTTGACCCTCCATTAGTCCCTTTTGTTTCCCCAGCTTTGACTGTACTTCTCTCTCTCTTTCTCACCTCACACACACACACACACACACACACACACACACACACATATTGCTTGATGTAGCTATAAAATCTCATACCCACAACTGAGCAAATGCACAAGGGTTTGTCTGAGTCTAACTTAAAGTTACTTAATATGACTTAATATGGTTATTTCCAATTGTATCTATTTTCCAGAACAGTACATAATGTGGTTTCCCCCACTCCCTGGACATTTTTTTTTCCTTTACATAACTCTGGCTGTCCTGGAACTCACTTTGAAAAACAAGGCTAGCCTTGCACTCAAATCCACCTAGCTCTACCTCCCAAGTGCTGTAATTAAAAGTGAGTGCCACCATATCCAGCCATAACTTCATTCTTTATGACTGAAAAAAAAACTCCATGCTCTCTGTCCATTTCTCTGTTGTTAGACACCTAATTTGGTTCCATTTCTTACATATTGTAACTAATGTGCCAATGAATGCCAATGCATGCAAGTTTTTATTTTGGACTTGTGGTTGATATCATCAATAGATACGAACCTGTGAACATATAGGGCCTACAATGTCATGTATCGTGGATGTTCCTGTAATTCAAATTCTGTTATAATAAAAGAGACATCTGTTCACTGTTAAACTCCGCTGTCAACAGAGGAGAGGAAATCGGACACTCAGTGGTAACCAGATGTTACTGTGTGTGCCTTTCTTTCGAGCCTCTAAATGTTCATTCTTGTTTTTCAATTTTATATTCTTTCTAGACCAAATCTTATTCTTCTGGGAGCAGAAAAGGGTTTTTGTCAGGCTTGCTAGATAACATCAAACAAGAATTAGCCAAAAACAAAGAGATGAAAGAAAGTATAAAAAAGTTCCGAGATGAGGCCAAGAAGCTAGAAGAGTCGGATGCTCTCCAGGAAGCCAGAAGGAAGTATGTGAGTATCTCAGTCCCATCTCTGTTCCCTGGACCAGAGCCACTGGGGGAAGGCAGCCAGGTCATAGCGCTGATTCAAAGGTGTCAGAGCAGGAGCAGGTTGCTTCAGCCTCCCGGCCGTGCAAGATTCTCTGTGGCACTGTAGTTAACTGTGCGGTTGGCTCTACCTCCAGCATTGTAGATAGCACAGTAGAGCCACCAAAGTAATTACTTTTGGGAATCATGGGACCCCTGACAGAGCCATAATGCTAATAAGAAATGGGCCATAATGCTGGTGTCCTTTAGTGCTCGCTACTGTCTCTTCTTCTGTGTGTGTTTTGTGTGCACATGTGCACATTTATGTATGTGAAGGCAGTGGACAGTGTCAGGTATCTGCCTTTCTTGATTGGTTGCTACCTTCTTATTTTGAGGTAGGGTCTTTCCCTGAACCTGAAGTTCAGGGGACTCTGTTGAACTAGTGAGCATTAAGGATCCACCTGTCCTGCTGCCTCGCATCACCTCACCCACCTTCAACACCAGACTAACAAGCACATGCTTGCCTCCCCTTCTTTATTTCACATGGTTTCTGGAGATGGAAGGCTCTCATCCTTGCATAGCAGGCACTCCATGCTCTGCGCCACCTCTCTGCCTGATTACTCCCTGGTGTCTCTTGAACAGCCATCTAGTTCTGGCCACTGGGATGTCTACCAATGAGCCGCTGAGCCTCAGAGTGCAATGCTCTTAGCCCGGGTCCTCTGCATTTGAATCTGTTGATCCCCACCAGTTCCCCCAGGAAGGCCTTTCCCTTCTATGCATTTCCAAGCTATTTATTTGGAGGATACAACTTGTGTGATGAAAGATGGCCTTGTCCCATCAGTAAAGAGTGAGTTATCTGGGAACACAGCAAGCCAGGGACCCAAGATTGAACTATAGAAATGAAATGGTATTGGTGTGTAGTGGTTGGCAGAAACATCTCTTCCCACTCAGAGAAAGACTCAGGGCTTGGGGATTCCATATTCTGGAGGTAGCTACCAAATGGACATGCATGGATATGGTGGCTTGAATAGGCATTGCCCCCATAGACTCACGTGTTTCAATGCTTACCCCATTGGGAGTGACAATATTAGGAGGTGTTGTTGCAGGAAATATGTCACTGTGGTGGGTGGGCTTTGAGGTCTCACATGCTCAAGCTAGTCCCATTGTGGCAGTTATTTTCCTGCTACCTGCGGATGTAGTTGTAGAACTCTGCCTGTATGCTACCATGCTTCCTACCGTGACAATAATGGGCTAAGCCTCTGTAGTGTAAGCCAGCCTAGTTAAATGTTTTCCTTTATAAAAGTTGTCATGGTGTATCTTCATAGCATAAAACCCTGTCTAAGACAATAGAATTGAAGCTCTTCACAGAGTTTAAGCAGCCAGTGCTCCTGGGAACCTTTGATTAGATGCTCAAGTTCACTGTTGGATCCAAATAAACGGAGGAAACTCTTTGATCCTAGAAATCCATCGAATCAGAAACTGTGCGTACCAGTGAAGCAATAAAAAAGAAGCTTGGAGAATTAACAGGGACAGTGAAGGAGGTAAGGCCCGAGGGCAACTTAACAAGGGCTGAAAATAGAATGGGAGGGGCTCTCCAACCCAATTCAGGGTACAGGTAGGTGTAGGCTCCTCCTAGAGGGATAATACTCAGTGCTGGGTTAAACATCCTCTCACTTTTGTAAATGTTTCACGTGGCTGGGAATTGCCATTCCACTCATGTCCATTCCAGGGAGCACCCTGAACTTAAAAGGTTGAATGCAGTATTCTTATTCTCAAGGCTTGCGATAGGCCTGTGCGACATCTTCCCCTCTGCCTCTGTCTCAGTAGAGTCTTGATGAAGTCAGTAAGAGTGACCTTGGCCGGAAGATCAAGGAGGGGGTAGAAGAGGCCGCCAGGACAGCCAAGCAGTCAGCGGAGTCAGTGTCCAAGAGCGGGGAGAAGCTGGGCAAGACGGCAGCCTTCAAAGCCATCTCCCAGGTGGGTGAGCCTGGCTCAGGCCAGGCAGGAGCAGGGACCGCCCCCCAGTGGTGGCTCTCAGCAACCACAGCCCTGTCCCCCCTGCAGGGTGTAGAGTCAGTGAAGAAGGAGCTTGACGAGAGCGTGCTTGGACAGACGGGGCCCTACCGCCGGCCCGAGCGGCTCCGGAAAAGGACAGAGTTTGCTGGAGCAAAATTCAAAGAAAGCAAAGTGTTCGAGGCTAATGAGTAGGTCCCAGACAGGCTCCTGAGTGGTCCTGGCCAACTGGTGTCTGTTCTCAAGGTCCACTGGGAGGTGCCAGTGCAAGTCTGTTTCTCTCTCAGGGTTTCTGGCTCCCTCCAGAGAAGCTGGGGTTTGAGAGATGGGTGAGGGGAAGAGAGAAGAGAGAAAGCTGCAGTTGAAGCTCCTGGATACAGAGCGGAGCCATCATCTGCATCCTCCCAGTGGTCAGAGGAGGGTGTAGCGTCCTGGGCTGACCTCTGCAGGGCTGAAGGTCACTCCAGCTGCCTGCCTTTTCCCACAGGGAAGCATTAGGGGTTGTGCTACACAAGGACTCCAAGTGGTACCAGCAGTGGAAGGACTTCAAAGATAACAACGTTGTATTCAACCGTGAGTGTGGCCAGCCATACACTAGACAGAACCCCACTTTATAGAAGGAAAGATGGGATCAGACAGGGTTAAATCTCCTTAAATCTACCCACTAAGCTACCTGTAGATCCTGTCACTAAGACGCTCGATAAGAGAACAGTTAAGATGTCAGGAGCCCTGGGATTAGCAGAGGTGGTGTCCCAATTTTTGTACAGCTTCTGAGAGGCTGTAGCTGAGCTCTGCATTTGGGCAGGTAGGTGGATAGGTAATCCCCATTCTGAGACGAGGAGGCAGGCTCAGGCCCAGAACTGACCCCTGTCAAGAAGAGGAGTCTTGCAGGAAGTTCTCAGACTGGAGTCAGGGTGTCTCAGCAGAAGGTCCCTCCTCTAGCTCCTTCCTGTGTGTATCCGTAGGCTTCTTTGAGATGAAGATGAAGTATGATGAAAGTGACAATGTCCTCATCCGGGCGTCGCGGGCCTTAACCGACAAGGTCACTGACTTGCTAGGTGAGTGTGGCGTCAGGGCTATTCTTTCTTCCCTGGCTACAGCCAGGTCTGGAAGCTTAGCCCTAACCTGAGGGCTCCTCTCCTTGCAGGAGGTCTTTTCTCAAAGACAGAAATGTCAGAGGTGCTAACGGAGATCCTGAGAGTGGACCCAACCTTTGACAAGGACCACTTTCTTCATCAGTGTGAGACTGACATCATCCCCAACATCCTAGAGGTGCGAGCCGCGCCATAAGCCGTGGTGGGGCCCTGGCCTGCTGCACCTCCTCCCCATCTCCCCATTCTGGATGGCACCCTAGGAGTGACTTGCGATTACCTCAGAGTCAAGTTACCGAGGCTCGAAGATATTTACCTCCGGTACAGCTCCGGTCAGGTCACAGTGCAGCCTGGGAGCGACGTCTCTTAGTCTTCCCCAGCTATAGAAGCTCCGTCCATCCTGCCATGACGGTTAGGGTTCTCACCAGGGGACACAACCCTTTCCTGTGCTCAGTGCTGGCTCCAGTGAGAGCTGTGGAGGTCTCTTGCCTTCTCCAGGTTGGGTTTCTCTGTTTTTGTGGTCGGATAGTCATGGCTCTTGTCCCTGAAGCTCTGTATTGTGCCTCCTGGTAAGGTGTTCTTGAAGCCATTTCCAGACATTGCTGGGAAAAGTCTAGGAGCCCCAACTTTTTAGGCATTGGGGAGGAGCAGACAGCAGACTCTCATTCAGACCTAGGGCACCCTGGCCATTTATGAGCCAAGCAGGCCTGGAGCCAGTGTCTCTGGCAGCCCTGACATTTGCACCCAATTGTTCTTGCCTCTTTGCTTGTAAGGCAAGAGAAGGCATCTTGTCCAAGCCACAGAGCAGCACACCCGTCACTGCTTCTCCATCTCTGCCTCTCTGCAGCACTCAGAAAGGCAGAATCTGGGGATCGTACTCAGCTCAGCCAGGCCTTCGTTACACTACCAGGAGAAAGCCCACCGCCCCCGGCCGGCCTTCTACCTCCGTGTGCTTTCTCCTCTCCTCTCTCTCCACTTCCCCAGCTCCTTCTCAGTCTTTGGGTGGGGCTGAGAGGAGGTGGGAAGGGAGCTGTCACCAAGAGCAGGCAGCCTCGTTAGGGCAGCACCACAACTGCTTCTCTCTGAGCACCTCCCTCACCCTCCTCAGCATAACTACCTAGGTTTGTGTGGCTGTGTCTTCTACCTCACTCCATAGCCTGCCTGGTTTCTGACTGCAAAGCCTGGTCCTCAGAGAGGTATACCTGGAAGACAACTAACTCCTCCACTGTGAGGACCGCCCCCCCCCCTTGCCATTCCTTGTCTTGCACTCAGAAGACCAGAGCTATGTGAACAAAGTGAAGGGGGGACACCCACAGCTGCTTGTCACCCAACCTCGCCTCCGTCTCTTCCCCAGACCCAGGCTGGTGGGCAGGGCTTCAGGGTCCCCAGGGAAGGCTCTTGCATCCTGCTGCAAAAGCTCGCTCGGCTTCTCGTGCTTACGTCTTCCTTCTCCTGTTTAGGCCATGATTTCCGGGGAGCTTGACATTCTCAAAGACTGGTGCTATGAAGCTGTGAGTACCATTTTTCTCTTCAGCCAAAGAGCAAAGCAAAACAAAACCAAAATCTGTCAGAAGGGCTAGGGTGTGTCTCAGGGCCAGGCATTTTCTAGCATGTATGGTGTCTTGGGTTCCATCCCCAGCAATGCAAAGAGAAATAAGTAGATGACTGATAGGAAGGAAGGAAGGAAGGAGGGTCGGTAGATACATAGATTGATTGATTAGGTGGCTCTGGCTCCCCATGTCTGGTGGGAGAGGGGTCTTCGTATCTGATATAGTTGGTTCCCACAGAGCCCGGCAGCCCGCCCATCTGTCCTTTCCTCTGCATGTGATGCACAGGTGCCCACAGATCAGGCTTAATGCATGCATGAAGGCTAGGTTCTACTTAATGCATGCATGAAGGCTAGGTTCTACTTAATGCATGCATGAAGGCTAGGTTCTACTTAATGCATGCATGAAGGCTAGGTTCTACTTAATGCATGCATGAAGGCTAGGTTCTACTGTTGAACTCTATCTTCAGCCCTGTAAAATAATGGGGGTGGGTGGATGGCATGTGGCCTATGTATCTTTGTATGGCATATGAGTATATGCATATTTACATGTGGGTAAAGGCACGTGTGTCTGGAGGCTTGAAGAAAGGCTGATGACAGTTCCTCTCCACCTGAAATGGAGGCAGGGAGTTTTGCTGAACCTATGGTTTGCAGTTTCCTAGCTAGCCAGCTTGCCTGTGAGCTCCCTGCTTCTACCTCCTGGGCACTGGATTTACAGACGACGCTTCCACACCCCTCGTCTTTTGTGTGAGTTCTTGAGATCCAGACTCCACATGCTTGCACATAAAGTGTTTACCCACTGAACCACCTCCCCGGCACCTAGAAACTAATTTTGGTTAAAGAGAATCACAGAAATGATTCTTTGGTTTTCGAGACAGGGTTTCTCTGTGTAGTTCTGGCTGTCCTGGAACTCACTCTGTAGACCAGGTTGGCCTCGATCTCAGAAATCCGCCTGCCTCTGACTCCTAAGTGCTGAGATTAAAGGCGTGCGCCACCACTGCCCGGCAGAAATAATTCTTGACACAAATATATAATTTCCAGGGTAGTTGTCTTTTTTTTCTGCACAGTTTAAGTGGCAATGATCAGGACCCCATGAAAGATGGCCTGGGATGTGCAGGTTGGGGGCGTCCCATGCAGGAAGGTGATGGAAGAGCTCACTGGAATGTATAAGGTTTCCCCTGGCACTGCTGAGCCCCATACATGGTGGTGGCAGGTGCCTCATGGTGATTATGAGTTAACTGTGAATACTGAAGTATTTACAATGACCCAGCAGATTCCCCCCTCTAATAAGATAATGTAACAAAGATTAAAACAGAAATGTGGGTAGACTTCCCGGCTGAGGAAGGACATTGTGTCCTAAGGAGGCCCTAGCTACTTCCCAGAGTCATGGCTCATCTTAAGATCCCAGGGTCACGGTCAGAGCAGGCTGTGGGGAAGCCAGTATCTTCACTGGGAGCACATGCTGTCTGCTCTTTCCTGGCAACCTCCCTGTCTCCATGGAACTCCTGCTCTCGTCTGGTCTGCTCAGGCCACCTTACCTCACCCTACCGGCTTCTGGCTGCATCTCCAAGCAGGGTTGTGAGGTTTTTGTTTAGTTTTGTTTTTCTTCCAGCTTCTTTGTGTGAAGCAATCTGGAGCCTTTTTTTGGCTCATCCTATTCTGTCCCGAGCTCACAAACAACTTGGGAAAAGCAGAGGAGAAGATCTGTCAGGTTCTCTTTTTAACTACTCCCCTGCACTGGTGACTAAGCCAGTGGGCATTAGGAGAGTTCTCTTCCTCTTCCTCCTTCCTCCCTTCCTCCCTCTCTCCTCCTTTGGAACCACGAAGTCCTGGCTGATCTTCTCTATCCAAGAATAGCCTGGTACCCCCAGAACACAGCTGAAATTGTAGTTGGCTTCCAGTAAGGTGTTTGTAAAATGCTGCCTTGAGGAAGCGCTGGGTGTGGGGCATGGCACTTCTACCTCATGTGCCAGAAGCCACGAGTTTGCTCACTAGCACTGACACACCAGCTGTGGAGACCATGTCTACCATCCTGGCACTGGGGAAGGAGAAGCAGCAGAGACATCGTTTTTTCATGGTTTTGTTTTTTTTAAGATTTATTTATTATGTATATAGTGTTCTGCTTCCATGTATGCCTGCAGGCCAGAAGAAGGCACCAGATCTTATTATAGATGGTTATGGGCCAC
This sequence comes from Mus musculus, assembly GCF_000001635.26. Taxonomy (NCBI): domain Eukaryota; kingdom Metazoa; phylum Chordata; class Mammalia; order Rodentia; family Muridae; genus Mus; species Mus musculus. The sequence goes on along the minus strand of NC_000074.6, from coordinate 4,263,004 downwards.
CATGTGGTTGCTGGGAATTGAACTCCGGATCTCCAGCCCCAGGCTCATTTTTTGCTTCATGGCTACCTTGAGCTACATGAAACCCTTATCTCTATAGCAATAAACAGCAGAAACCCACCAGGTAGGGTTGGCACTCCTTTGTGTGTGTATAATGTGTTTGTGCCACAATGCTGTGTGGAAGCCATAGGACAGTCTCCAGTGCTGATCCTCATCTCTTATCTTGTGTGGGACAGGGTATCTTGTTCACCACTGTGTGTGCACCAGGCTGGCTGGCCAAGGGTTTCCAGAGCTCCTGTCCCCACTTCCCATCTCACTTCAGGAATGCTGAGATTACATACGCCCAACTTTACATGGATTATGGAGATTTGAACTCAGGTCATCATAATTGTGCAAAAAGTGCTTAATCACTGAGCCATCTCCCCAACCTAGCACTACTGCTTATTCGAGCCACTCCCACTTCTGTTCAGCATCTGTTATTTCTGAAGTCCAGAAATGCCTTCAGGCCATTTCCTGTCTTAGTTGACTCCAAGCTCAAACTGCTCTCCTTGTGGCTACATGTCCCCCAGGCTCTTGGGGCAGTGGAGGGTGGCACGTTGGATGTTCTGTGAGAGAGGCTACTTAAGCTGTGAGTTCTAGGGCAGCCCAAAGGGTTGGGACAAATCCTAGAAACGGCATTTGAATCCAGGCCAAGATTCCAGGGGAGGTGAATCTGGGAACAGTAGAGATCAGCCAAGAGTCCCCCAGCTTACCCTGGGAGTGTACTTCGGATGATGCTGTGAATTACCCACTACACTGATTAATACTGATCCTACTTGGACGTATGGCTCTTTCCATAATGAGAAGTGTGCAGGTCTGGCCAGCCAAGAGTGGCATCCTTCTGGGCTTGGACTTGTGCTCTTGGCTTCTGCCAGTTTGGGTGTTAGGGCATATAAAAGTGGCTATACCTCTGGGTGTAACCCAACCCCTATCAGTGGCTGACTACATGGGCATATTGCCTCTCATTGCAGACCTACAGCCAGCTGGCCCACCCTATCCAGCAGGCCAAGGCTCTGGGCTTCCAGTTCCACTCCCGAATTCTGGACATCAGCAATGTGGACGTAAGTCATCCCCAAGGAAGCAGACAGTCAGAGTGAAGCAGCAGCTGACATAGCCTATAAATGAAGCCAGACCTGCCGATCCCCCATACTCACGGCAGGGCTGCTTGGGCTACAGAGTGAGTTCCACACTCATCTAGGTAACTTTGTGACACAGTTTCAAAAGAGAAAGTAAGACAAGGCCTGGGGATATGCCAGTGCTAAGAGTCCTGGCTTAGCATTTGTAAGGCACCGGCTTGAATTCCTAGGATGGTAACAAACAAAACTGTTGACCTGCCTCTCAAAGCTTTCCGTATTTCTGCGCTTGAAGTGTAAGTGATTTCCAGCCAAACAATGTGGCTTGAGTGATTGGTTGATGTTTGGTTGGTTTTGAGGAGAGGGCTGGTCTGTGTTTGTGTGCACATATTAGCACACATGCTATTCATACAAAAAATGAAAAATAAAAACAAAATTCTATGCGGTGAGCCAGGCATCGAGAGACACACCTAGAATTCAAGCACTCTGGAAGTTGAGGCAGGAAGATCCCATGAGTTTAAGGGTAATCTGAGCTAAATGACTTTATTGTAAAATACTCTTTGTTAGTGGGTGTGGTAGCTCATGCCTATAATCCCAGCATTTGAAGGCTGAGGCAGTGGGATTCAGGCCATTCATAACTATATTGTGAGTAAGGCCACCCTATGTTACCTGAGACCCTGTATCAAAATAAAAATAGGCTTTGCATTACCTATTAATTACAAAATGAAGCTAATTTTGCTTACCTGTACTTGGCTAGGATGCTTATTTCATTTGGTGTTTTAATGAGTTTTCCATGATACTTTCAAGCGTGTTTATCAGGACGCAGCTCATCCTGCATCCAGGATCCTGTGTTATTGGGCAGGTGCTGAGCCCTTGAGCTCCACTGGCAGTGGTGCCCCTGCCTCTGCAGCGTGGGCCCCTAACAGGCAGTTCAGCTTCCGTCACCAGAACTTCTTACCTCGTAGGAGCTGCAGGCAAAGTGGAGCCAACTTCCTGCCTTCCTTCACCCCTTGGTTTTATGAACCTGCATGGACCCAGTCTGGGAACAGAGAAATCCCACAGTTGAAGGCCTGGAGTTGCCCATGAGAAGGAGCTCATTGGAAAAAAATCACTCCTCTAAAGTCGGGGAGGGTGGTACCATACCTTTAGCACGGCAAAGTGTCAGACTATAGGACAAGTACAGAGTGCAACTTTGGGGCGTTTCATCTCCAGGGTTGTGAGCATTGGGTGGAGGTGTACAGTTCTGAGGCCTGTACTTGTGTGTTTCCTGCAGCTGGCCATGGGCAAGATGATGGAGCAGGGCCCAGTGCTGATCGTTACCTTTCAGGCCCAGGTGGTGATGGTGATCAAGAACTCCAAAGGCGAGGTGTATGATGGTGACCCGGTGAGTGGTAATCAAGGGAATGGAGGTTTGGGAGTGCTTCTCACATACAGGGCCCTGTGCATTGCACGCCTCCCCAGCACAGAGCCAGGCAGAAGCACCACAAGTACGAATTGAGAGCTTTTTGAAGTCAGAGCACCGTTTCATCTGACCACTGACCAGAGCCAGCAGCCCGGGAACCCCTTCCCTGTCCCCCTCAGTAGCCCTTCTTTCTGTACACCCACCAAGCCTGACCCCTCACCCTGCCCGGTCTTCACAGGACAAGGTGCAGCGAATGCTGTACGTGTGGGCACTCTGCAGAGACCAGGAGGAGCTCAACCCTTATGCTGCCTGGCGCCTTCTGGACATCTCAGCCTCCAGCACAGAGCAGATCCTCTGAGGGCAGCAATGGAGTCTAGGCAGCTCGAGGCTAGACCATCATGGGACAGACACACAGAGACACTTTGCCACATCTGATACAGCTGTGAACAAGCTTCTGCCCCAAGTTCTTCAGGGCAGCTGTGAAACCAGCTGGACAAGGGAAGAGCTTGGGGTGTCTAGCAGGATGGGGACTGTCTCCCAGTGCGTCCGTCACAGGGGTTGCTGGCAGTGTCAGAAGGCCCCAGCCCAGGACTCCTGTCGGGTGAGGCCTGGCCTGCTGTTCTAAGTAGTCCACTGGCATTGCCTTCCAAGCCACTTTAGGTCCTTTTGTTTTGTTTTGTTTTTGTTTTTAAATCAGTGCTCTTACTTCCTGTACATAAGCCTAAGATCTGGACCTAATAAAACACCAAAGCGCAGAAGAGCAGTTTGAACGGTTTGAAGTGTACCTCTCTGCTGGGAAGGCTGGGACTGAGGGCCTGTCAGAGACCTAGGTCAGTGAAGGATTGTAGCCAGAGAGAGTGCTGCTTTCTCGGGCCAACACCCTGCCCTTTTGTGGGAAGAATAAGCATCCCAGCTGTCTGGGGTCTCAGTTGAATTCGGGGTTCCCTAAGGCTTCGGGGCTTAACTAACAGAGACTGGGGTAAGGGGTTGCCCGGGAAGAATACGGATACAGACACCGAGGTTAGGAGAGGCTTCCGTGGGAGAGGCGTAAATGCCCATGTCCTGGCGAGGTCCTGGGTGCTCTAGGAGCTGGAAGCTGAGGCTGTCTGGGCTGGCACAGCGGTGGGAAGGTTCAGCCTTCCGATAGGCAGGCCGGGGCGGGGTCACAAGCCCAGGCACCGCTCCTAACACAGCCACCACCCCCTCGCAGCCCCGCCCTCGTCGCCATGGGAACAGCCGCGGCGGCTGGGCTGGCGCGCGGCTCTCCTTCCTCCCTCGGTCTCCACCGCTCCAGGGGCGGGTGGGGTGGGCTGAGCCGGGGCTGCCACAGCCTCCGCCGCTACCACTGCCACCCGGGAAGACCAGAGCAAAGCAGCGCACGAGTTCCGAGAAAGAGAGAGAGAGAGGGGCTGCAGGGCGGCCGGTCCCCGTCTAGGACCAAGGGTGAGGGGGGCGCGTTGTAGCCCGGGAGTCGGCTACGGTGGGGGAGGGGGGTCTTGGGCCTTGGAGAACAAAGGGAGCGGGGCGGGGACCAGTTCAAACAGTGCAGCTCTGGTCTCTGTCCCAGCGCGATCGCACCTGTTGTGCGCGGGCTGGGCAGATCTAAGCTGACCTGTCCCGGCTCTCAGCGACCCCACCTGCGCGCACCGCTGGAGTTGAGTCCCCGCGTGGCTGTGGCGGCGGAGCGCACAGGCGGGGCATGGGCGTAGCCCGGAGACGACAACACGGACAGAGATGATGCTGTGGGATACAGCAAAGGGGCTACTCCAGAAGGGGTGGATGGAGGTGCAGGAAGGGCATAGCCTCATCCCCGCGGACCCCGGGGTGGGTACCCCTCTCTCCTCAGAGCGCGGCGATGTGAGCTATGAGTTCGGCGTGGACACTATCACCGGAGCCGCTGCCGCCGTCGACGGGGCCCCCGGTGGGCGCGGGCCTGGACGTCGAGCAACGCACGGTGTTCGCCTTCGTGCTCTGCCTGCTCGTGGTGTTGGTTCTGTTGATGGTGCGCTGTGTGCGCATACTGCTAGACCCCTACAGCCGCATGCCCGCCTCGTCCTGGACCGACCACAAGGAGGCGCTCGAACGCGGGCAGTTCGACTATGCGTTGGTGTGATGGGGAACCAGTCGGGGCAGGTCCTTAGGGTCATCCCCGTGGAGGGGTGCCACCAGCCTGGACTGTGCTCAGGGTTATGCCTAGATGCCCTAGCTCGAAGTTGAGGGCGTTCGGAGAAGTCCAGTCCTTACCTACCTTAGCTACCCATCTTCCTTCCTGGCCAGGCCAGAACCCCACCTGGTGCCTTTATCTACCCTGTCCCCTTCTCTCTACATACTTATCCTCATTGCTGATCCCTCAACACTGAGTCCCTGGTGAGTGAAGGACCCCGCACCAACCTCAGCTTTCCCCAACTACCAGGCATGCTACATTCTTTCCTGGAAATGCGGACACCTCTTATCTCTTATTTCTTTGTTATGGTCATCCTCAATTTCAGTGCACTCCTTGAGTCCTGGCCCTGGCAGGCAGGCTTTCTTCGACTCACATTGGACGCTGCCTACCTATAATGCACGGTACAGTTTGCCTCAGAGACAGACCCAGAAACCCCACCATGGCTGCTGCTTGTGTTGATAATATCTGGCACTTTATGTGCGGGAGTACAAGCAGGCTCATCCCCTTCCCAGACTCGGCCCCAGCACAGGTTAGAGTGCCTTTCCTTTGTCCCACCTCTCCCATGTCCCCCTTGTCCCCATGCCCTTCCCTTGCCTTTCACACCTCCCCGCCTCTGAACCGTGGCAATTATAATAAAAGCTATTATTGAGTGCTTACTGCATGTGAAGCAGATTGCTGAGTTAACCAGTCCTGTTCTTAGCCTGTTTGCTTCTGAGGGTTTGTGACAAACAGCCAACAAGCCAAGCTCCTGTTAGGATCCCCCATTCTACAAGCCAGGGGACGACTGGAAGTCCAAGCCGCTAAAATAACTTGCCCCCAAGCCATTGATCTGGAATCAAAACCCACATCTGCTCTTGCCTTTGACTGCTGCCTAATCCTGCAAACACCCAATTTCATACACAACCCTTCAGTAGCTTTGGAGGTGGGGGGCTAGTAACCACCTCCAGCCCCTCCCCCATGGTATAGTTGAGACAACCCCACACGGGGGGGGGGGGGACTATGGGGAGTTAGCCTAGAGGTTATTTTCTAAAACCATACCTATAACCCCCAAACTCCTGAGCCTGGTCCCTCTTGTCCCCATCCAGTGTGTCTTAGAAGCTGTGGGTTTGGCTTTGTGAGGCTGTGACTAGGGAGTGGGCTGGCTTGGCTCCACAATCTGCCTGGGAGATGTGTTGAGATCCTCAGGGAGCCGTGTGCAACGTGTGTGGGGAGAATTGAGCTTTTCTATAAAAGGAAAGCCATGCGAAGGCACAGCTCAGAGAACAGAAATTTTACTCTCAACTTGTTAGGCTTGGGGGAGGGTGCTATGGTGGGAGGGCATCTGTTTCCCCAAAGAGACCTAGCTCCCCGGGCCTGTGCAGTACTCCATACCCACAGAGCAGGTGGAGCTTCTGTGGAAAGAACTACAGCATAAAGGGGTAAGTGGTCTTGGGGTTCAACCATAACCGCAGCCACTCCCTGCAGCTCTGTAGTCCACACTATCCTAAAGCTCCTCCAGGTCTGCCTCCCTCATCCCTGTATTTCTCGGGGTGGTTAAGGTTCCAGCCCCAGTTTCAAGAGACACTCCCTTCTTCCTCCAGCCCTCTCTCTGCTAGTCCCCCTGGCAGTCCTCTCCATGGAACCAGGGCTTTGCTCCATCAAGTGGGCCACACGGCCAACTTCAGTCATCTATAGAAAACTTGCCCCTAATACCCATCCCCACAGAACCAGCCCTGCTTTTCTCTTCCATCTACATTTGTCAAAGAACCATCCACATGGTCACCAAGGAGCTCCTTATGCCAGATTAAGGTCACTCCAGAAAACAGCTTTGTAAATTGCCATTAAGTTTGTGAGTGCATGATATAGGTGTACATGCATGTTTATATAGCATGTGTTTGGCCAAACAACTTTCAGGGGCTTTTTTCTTCCTCACCTTTACATGACTTCAAGGATTTGATCTCAGATGCCAGGCTTCATACCAAGTGCTTTACCCCTGAAGCTATTTCACCAGCCCAGGTACCAGCTTTTGCCAGTGACAGCACTATCTCCCCTGGCATTTCACTCCAGCTCCCAAACTGTGTCATTTCAGAGCCCCCACTCTTATCTTTATGTCAAAGGGGGAATCACAGCTAGGTAGATGATAGCTTTATTGAGGGTTACAGGACACCCCAGGAAAAGGTGAAGAGAACCATCCAGAGGTCCACTGAGGTGGGGAGAGTGTGCTGGGGGGGATCCAGATGCTAGAGCCACACACAAAGGGGTAATGATGTGCTGCTATTATGGCAGAGAATAGGCACAGTGGGCTAGAGACACTTGCCCCAATCTACCAGTGCAGGAATCCTGCTTTGTGTAGAGCCTTCCGTCTCTCCAGCCCTCATTCATCACAATTGTGCTTCACTTTCTAAGGCTGCTGGTGTATACAGCATCTGAAGGCTTAGCCTATGGCTGAACACTGTGTCAGGAAGTCCACAATCAAGTTCCAACACCAGTGGTGCTGGACTGATGTTCTGGGCAAAACTCAGCACATCTCGTCTGCTGTACTCTTCACCTCGAAGGGCTGGGGGCCTGGCTCACGAGGCCCAGGGGTACCAGGAACGGGTTCAGTGGGCAGATCCCAACTGCTTTCCAGGCCAGCCTCGGCTCTATGGGCTCAGAAGCTTGAGGACTAGCTTGGTCAGGCTCCTCTGGCCCTGTGGAGCCAGTCCCTCCATCTTCAGTCCCAGGCCTGGGCCTCTTCTCTCCAGGGAGAGCGGTCTGGGGAGCCATCAGTTGAGCATATGTTTTGGTCATATGTTCCAGCAGGGCCGTGCAAGGCAGGTGGGACAGTTCCTCTGGAAGTGCCATGAGCAGGTTAAGGACCACAGCTGACTCTGGTAGAAGGAAAGGAGAAGAATGAGAGGACAGGTTTTAACATCCCCCAGACAACCCCCTCGCAACACAAACACAGTATAGCCCTCTCCTCCCTAGTAGCTCTTACCAGCTGCTGAGAGCTCAGGGCCATGGCCACCTCTGGAGGAGAAGGAAAGGTATTTGTAGATCTTCTCAAAGTCCACAGCAAGGTCTCTCTCTGTGGAGGATCCAGCCAGGGACTTGGTTGGGGCATCAGGGTCAGGGACAGTGACCTCTGAGGCAAGGCCAGAGGTCTCAGGGTTGGCTCCAGAGGCCTTAGGGTCAGAGACAGAAGCCTCACGAGTAGGGTCAGCAGCAGTCATGGGGACAGGCCCAGAACCTTCAGATGCAGGATCCTTCTGCCCATCTTGGTTGCTCAAGAACACCAGTGCCTTTCCACGGGCCTTTGTGGGCTTGCCTGGCCTGGAGTGCAGGAGGCTGAGGGGTTCTGCAGCAGCAATGGTGAGCACCTAATGGGGAAGAGCCGTCAGGGCAGGACGGGAGGAAGTCTTTCATCTTCCACTGCTAGACCTAGAATGGACCCTCTGCCTCTGCACGCTCTGAAGGTGATCCACACAAGAGATGGCCATAGACACTATGGCTCAAGTGTCAGTGCCTGGCTGGAGTTACTGACTTTGTACCAGATCTACATTTCTTTCTTTTCTTTTTGGGTAGTGTTAGGAGGGGCCTGGCAATTCTCTACTCCTTCAAATTTGGAGATTATATACAATACCACTGCCTGACTAAACCCAGTGGCTCTCTACCCCTGGGTTATTGATGTATAGGGCATCCTGGTACCCTATTAATAAACACCCTTGGACTTGCCAAGGGAATGGGCTTACCTGGGAGAAAGCTGCAGTCAGGGCTTCCTCCATTGGGCCTGTTAGTTTCTCAGCAAGATCCATCCATACCTGGGTGAAGCCAGTTGGTACATGGTCAGTCTAGGGACAAGCCCCCAGGGGTCCCAAGTTTTGCTCTTTCTTGTATTCCTCTGACCAGGTTATCCTCCCTCCCTAAGAAGCCAGCCTTGGCCATCCCCCACCTTGCCCTCCTGCCTCACCTCTACCGGGGCTGGGAGCGGTGTTCCTTGATGCCTTGGCCCCTCTCTGCCACCTGGCTGCATCTTCTGAATGGCCTCTCGAACCACCCGGCCCTTGAGCTGCTGGATAAAGCGACAGATCTGGGGAGGAAGACAGGCTGTGAGCTCAGAAACAGAGGCAAGACCAAAGTCTACCACCTTGCTGTTCTCAGGCCCTGCTACTGCTCCCTCTCCTGGACTAGTCCAGCGTTGTGCATTCCCAGAACTGCTGGGACTTGAGCCAAGGCCCCAGTGTGTGACCAAGCTACCTAATGAAGATGTAAAAGCTAGGCCTATTCTTGTTCCTTCCTGGAGCCATTGTTTGCTCTTATAATGAGAACTAATCTGTTCACTTCCACTCCACTCCATTTTGTAGATTCTCACTTTGGTTGTACTCAAATTAACTTTTTTTGTTGTTATTGCTGATATTTTTTTTTAAGACAGCATTTGCTGTCCTGGAACTATGTAGGTTGGGCTGGCCTTGAACTCAAAGAGGTCCACCAATGAAAGGATCCCAGGTGCTAGGATTAGAGGTGTATGTCACACACCGGGCTACCAACTCTGCCTTAATCCACGCCCCACCCTCTCTTCCACTCACCTCCACTCCCCTACGCTTAGCACGCCGACGTTTCCCGCCCACACTCTACAGCCTCACAACTCTCCACAGCCTTACCCACAGACTCACTCCACCCAGTCGTAACGCCCCACTCCCAGGCTTTCCCACTCACATACCACCTCTTCATGCTCCACTTGCCATATTCACTCACAGACCCGCAGTCGGGCAGCACGCCATCGCAGCCCCGCCCCCGAACTCCTCCCACCCACTGCGCCGCAGCTTTACCAGAGTTTAGCCTCACTCTAAACCTCACTGTCACCCGCCCCTGATCAGTCAGTATTCCTTGGTCACCTCCATGACCCCCTCCTCAAATTCCACCCACACCCCCGCCCTGAACTCCATCTTGCACGCAAATCCCGCGCGCCGCTGAGATCCGCGACGGTCCACCCACCCGGCCAGCTCCACCTTAGCACGGCCGTCCCGCTCCCCGGCCCCGGCCCCGCCCCCAGCACCAGGGCTTCACCTCGGCCTCGCTGCGGCCTCGCAGCTCCTGGGCCAGCTCCGCGGCGTCTGGCTCCGGCTGGCCCCGCCGAGCCTGAAGTAGTCTCAGTAGATGCCGCATCTCGCGGGGGCTCCAAGCGGTGGGGCCCGTAGCTTCACCTACGTAGCGTGCTGGGACCCTCCGCCGTCTCTGCGGTGGCTTCATAGCGGGACACTGCGGGGCTCTTTCCCTAGTGGGCGGGGCTACGGAGGCTGAGGCGGTCTGCAAGAGCACTTCGCGGAAGTTAGCAGACCGGGGGCGTGGCTCGCGTTTGTCTGCTGCCGGGTGTTGCTACAGAGACTGAGGCGGGCAGAGGGATTAGTGTTTTATCTGCGTTTTATGTCACTCGTGAGCTGCAGCAAAAAACTTTAGACCCTATATTTCCGAACTACGTCATGAAGTCCATACTGTGTGCTTTGCTTTTCATAGAGAAGTGGGCAGATGCCCTCAAAAACGTGGGCTTGCCATTTGTGAGGCAGTGTCGCTCTATGTCATCTTGGCTGGCCTGGATCTCGATATGTAGACCAAGCTGGCCTCAAACTCACAAACTCGTCCTCCTGAATGCTCCGTTTAAAGGCACGCTCCTCCACACTTCTTCACCAACCAATCTTCCTTCACCAACCTTTAATGCTCATTTCTAACACAGACATGGTGGCTCACAACCAACTGCAGTGTACACCCATATGGTTTACATACACATACATAAGGGCAAAAGGCATAAATCGAAACAGATCAACCCAAGCTTGCCACTATTCCCAGCATTTGGGAGGCTGAGACAGGAAGGCCGCTGAGTTTACAGGCTAGCCTGGGCTCCAATGAAAACCTGCCTTGCAAGAAAAATAAGTCTGGGTTATGGGGGCAGACAGCCCTAGACACTTCTGAGGGGATATAGTATTGCCAAGCCTGTTTCCTCGTTGGTGGATTAAACCCGGAAGTTCCTTTATTGCTGTATTAGTCAGGGTTCTCTAGAGTCACAGAATGTCTCTCTATTGAGGGAATTTATTGTGATGACTTACAGTCTGCAGCCTGACTAACCCAACAATGGGCAGCTGTGAATGGAAGTCCAAGAATCTAGAAGTGACTCAGTCCCCACGAGGCTAGTTGTTTCAGCTAGTCTTCTGTAGAAGTAGGCTCCAACAGATGTGCTGGCAATTAAGTGCAAGCAGGTGAAGAAGAGTGAGTCTTCCTTCCTCCAATGTCCTTATGTAGGTCTCCAGCAGAAGGTGTGGCCCAGATTAAAGGTGTGTACCACCAAGCCTGGATCTGGGACCTGCTTTGTCCCCAGCTGACCTTGAACTCAGAGATCCCCTTGCCTTCGTCTCCTGGGATTAAAGGTGTGTACTACCTTACGTGGGCCTTTGCTTTTCATGGCCACTATGCCTCAAGATCTCCATGCTAAAATCCAGGTCAGAAACTTGTGTCTTCCAGCCTCAAGATCTGGATCACAGGTGAGCCCTTTAATTCTGGATTGTAGTTCATTCCAGATATAGTCAAGTTGGCAACCAGGAATAGCCATTACATTTGCTTAACACAAGGATGAGACTCGAGTTTGAGGAGGTTGGTTGAGGGACATGGAAGTAAAGAACAAAGAAGGTCCAACTTGGGAGAGAACGAAGGAGGGAGGAAAGGAAGACTCTATTTAAACGTAAGCCGGCTGGGTTGTGTGTGCTTTTCTGTTTCAGGCAAATGGCCCATGTCTCTCCCTGGCTGTATGTGTTCATGGGGGTTGGAGTCCCACCCCTCCATTCTAAGTCTTTCCAAGCCACAAATCTCCCCACATCTGGACCCAAGGTACAGCCTGGAGCCTCCCCTCGTGCACTCCACCCCTGCCCATGTTTGGGAGCATATTGACTCCACCAGAAGTTAGCAGGTCACCAATTTATTTTGAACAGGGGAGTGAGGACAGGGAGAGGGGAGAGAAGACACGCAGGAGGCCTTCTGAACGGTAAACCACGGCTGAGTGGATCTCAGGACCTCACTGGGTGGTGCCATCTCTGGGGGAGAGGGGGTGACAGAGGCTCAGGTCACATTCTCCCAACAAGCTTTGGCTTCCTTCACCAATCTATGTATTGGGGTGTGTGAAACTAAAACTGTATAAATCCCTCTTACATATCTGTTCAAGTCCTAAAGACCCCGTTCTTCACTGCTCGGGACCCCATCTCCCAAATTCCATTTGCAGCTCCACCTTTGACAAGTTACTTAGCCTCATAAAAGCATTCTTCTTCTATCTATCTGAATGTTGTTCAAAAGAAGATTAAATGAATGCACAAAGTACTTGGAGTCCCATGAGTAAACTCTAAGAACGATCCTTACCACCATGCCCTTCTCATAGCTCTTGCTTCAGACCTTCACACCCAGTACTTACCTGCCTACTGGGGGTCTCTGGAGCTGGGGGCCGCTGAGAGAAGCTCTAGGAGGCGGGCCTGGGGGTGGGGGTGCTGAAAGAAGAAGCTAGCTAGAATAGGAGTTGCCTGTGCCCTGCGCCAGATTAAGCGCGCCCCCTGGTGGGAGCTGCTACAAGTGTACCAGCCCTAAGGGCCAGATCCTGGAGGCAGGTTCAGGGATATGGGCTCACGGGGTTGGGGGTGGGGCAGGTAGACTACTAGACTGTCTGAACGTGTGGAAATAGGTGTGGGGTTCTGGCGGAGCAGAAGTCAGTACCTGAGTGTGCGCAGACGAGACCAAGCCCAGCGGCCAGCGCAGCACCCAGCACGAAGGCCGCCAACACCAATGCCACCACCGGTGCAGGCTCCAGTGCTGCAGGGGCTGGAGCGGGTGGCTCCGGGTGTACCGACCTGCCTGGGAGACTCTTGGATGGCCCTATGGGGACACGCGCAAGGCTGAGACTAGGCCTTGGACCAAGCTGTCCTTCCCATCCCGGTCCCAGGGCCGTTTGTGAGCTTACTAGGGGACGGACGAGGTATTGTGACCACGATGGGCTGTGTCAGCATGTGCAGGTGGGGGCTGTCGGTACCAAGGCTCAAGCTGCTGCCCGCACATGCCTCATCCTGAGGCAGACACTGGGTTGCAAGGGAAGAAACCAGACTTCAGTGCCTTGGTGGTTCTGGGTCTGGTCTCCCAGGGCTCCTATGATGGGCTTAAGCTTCCAGCTTTCCACTAGAGCTAGGAGGTTACCACGGGACTCCTGGGCGTAACCATAACCATAAACCTAAACCTAAAAACGGTTTCAGCCCTAGAACACCCCATATGTCAACCTCTAGGTCTCAAGTGAGGCCTGCAAATCAAATGTGCAGAAGTTTAGATAGATCGCAGTGTTTTCTTGAATCCAGCCTTCCAGCCCTAAAAGGACTCCAGATCCCACCCAAGGATCTTAGAGCACAGGCTGTACATTTCTAGTCTACTTACCGGGAATCCTTCTGCAGAGCCCCATGAGGGATATCTCTATACCCAGTACCCATTGTGAGAGGGACCCAGACCATAAAGCACTTTGCTTCCTAAGGTCCCTCAGCTGCCAGAAATGCCTTTGCCTAGCTAGAGAATATTCCGCAGGTGCCGAGATTACTGTTTCTGTTAGCGCACCCGCAATGGTGCTGGTGGGGTCAAAGGCACTGGTGTCAGGCGGACAGCTCGGCGGTGGTGACTGCTGCGACGGCGGCAACGGCTGATCTGGCAGTGCAAGAACTGTACTGAGGCATTGAATACCGGACGCAGGCGAAAGCTGAAGCGTGAGACGCTAGCAGCATCCGGGCGTGGAGGTGGTGAGAAGCTGACAGAGTCGTCGGCGGGGCAGCCCCCACGTAGAAGCACCAGGGCAGGCCCCAGGGTCGGGCGTGAAGAAGGTGTTACTGAGCATCGGTGAAGGGCTAGGCCCCATCTCGGTGAAGGACGGGCCAGGGCCGCCTGCAGGATCAAGGCGCCATCAAGGTCGACCAGTCCCCATCTATCCCTCTTCCCAGCCACCCTCGTCGTTTAAGGCGCCCGCACCTGCACAAACACATGGCTGTCCGCCGGAACCTCCAGTGGCCCTGCGCGGCGAGGGAACGCGTCCTCTGCATCTGATAACTCCAGACTGAAAAGGGGTCTGCGCAGCCAGGGGCCAGGCGCCCCAGGTAACAGAGGTGCTGAAACAGAGCACATAGCAAGGGCGCAATTCCCTCTAGGGAGCCCTTGTCTCGCTTTGAAAAGGGATGCATTACAGGTGGTCTCTTTACCCATGCTCAGCCGCATGCCAAATTCTTTCCAAGTTACAACCATGTACCGCTTAGTGGCATCAGGGCCTAGTAGAAGCTGAAGCCAGCACAAAGCTGTGCTCTTTCATTTTCTGACCTTTTGTGCCATTTGCAGAGTAGGCAAGGGGATGTGGGGGACACACGGAGTTAATGCCCTCCTGTGGTGGTGGTCAGCAGAGATGAAGTCAGGATTCTCTGCTTTGCCCAGGTTGCTAAAGCCTTAGAGTCTAAAAGATCCAGTATGAGCTACTGGCCACTAAGGAGAAGTAGGTTACTGGCATCTGTTGCAGTCAGGAGGGTGCCCACCCGTATCCCTCCAGAGGGCAGAGGCTCAGTACAGACAGGCAACAGGACTGGGAATTTCTGTTCAACAGATCTCTAAGTCCCCAAACAGAGGAGAGAGAGCACCAAGAGGTAAGGGTGGATGGTCTCTTTTGTGTTTACCCAGGCTTGCACTTACACACACACACAGCCTATACAAGCAAATGACTGCTTTCAAGCAGCAGTTAGCTGGGGGTTTATCACGAATGATTTGCACACTTGACCCTATATCCACAGCCCTTACCATCACTTGGTTGAGAAATTTAAGGCAACTGGCAGAGGGGCTAGTCTGGGAAAAGAAAAAGGGATGGCACCCCTCCCCCTCCCCACACCACCACACACATCCAGGTGCAAAACGCAGTTGAGAAGGGACAATGGGCAAGTGGGACACAATGCCCCCACCCCGTGGCAGCCTCTACGTACCACGTGGTGTACCGTGCTTACTGGAGGTCCCAGGGAGCAGGGCCAGGAGCAGGAGCGCAGTGCCCACCATGGCGGCCTGTCCAGGTTCGAGTGCTCCAGACCGGCAGCGAGCACCTGGCTGGGCTGTACCCAGCCCTCTAGGTGTGGGTAGGTAGCCCTGGCCTTGGTGAGGCTGCCACCCTGGGAAGCAGGGAGCGGGGGCGGAGGATGGAGGGGCTGACATCTGAGCACATGCTCAAGGCCAGCCATGGATAAGGGCTTTCTTGATGTACTGAAATTTCTACAAGGGGGGCCCCTCACAAAGCTGCCTGATGCCTTCGGTCACTCCAAACACCTCCCACCCAGCTCCCGGCCCGGCTAGTTTCCCATGAATGTCATCCCTAACCACACTAAAAGCCCTCCTCCCAGGCCCTTCCCATATCTCTGTACACTCTACCAGGCTTAGGACACCAGACTCGGAAGAAAAGGGAAGGGTTTTATTCTCAAGCGTCTAAGGATTTACAAACAAGGGTATTTTGTTTTAAAAAGGGAAGAGGGCAACACTGGTGGCCTGAGGAGGAGGTCAGAGGGTGGGACCAGGCCACTCCAGGTCCCTACCTGCCCGAGACCCACTCTGCCTGGGCCTGAGGGATGGCTGGTGACAGAGGGAAGGACTTGGGAGAAGGTGGGGAAGTGGGAGACTCCTCCAGACTCCCACTTAACATTAGAGGGCAGTAGACAAAGACAACACAGACAGACAGACAGACAGACAACACACAGAAAATAAAGTTAAATAAAAATAAAACCATCAGGCCCAGTCTTGGGCCTGTGCTGGCCCTGGGACCAGCCATGTGACCTAAGTACACACAAAGGCTAGCCATGCTGCGGCCAGCCTCAGAATGGTAAGGGTGGGGCCGGGCTTGCTACTCTCTCCCTACTTCATTCCGCCTCCCCAACACAGGAGATAAGGAGAGAGGGTGCCCTACCCTACCCGGGCATAGAAGATGACTTCTATTACGATTTAAGCATGCGGCATTGTGAGAATAGGATGAAGAGGCGTCAACAGGACAGTTAAGAGCCACAGTGTCACCTAAGCCTACGTATGGTTGCATCAGCTACTTCCAGCAAGGTTTCTCAACTTTGGTGCTGGGATTTGTGGTTGTAAATTTTTTTGTTTTGTTATATTGTTCTCTTGTCCACTTGAACTGCATGCATCACCAACAAAAAGGAAACATACCCCACTCTGTCCTCGAAACTGCAGGACAATGGGACAGGCACCTGGCCCAGTCCAGGCCACAGGTTGGGTTGGAGCTGGTCAGCTCTAGGTGAGCTAAAGCATGCTCAGGGGCATGTTGGGAGTAAGTCGCGTCGCATCCCAATACTCTGGCCTCCCCTGCATTCACGCCTGTCCGTCTCGTCCCTGATTCACATGCTCGGACCTCCACATCTACTCCCTTCACTCCTAATCCCTGACTTCTCGGGACCCCTCCTGCCCCTTGGCAGGATTCCCTCCTGTCACTGTTCCCAACAGTCCCTCCCTGCTACCTGCTACTCTCTACTGCATCCCTCATACACCTTCCCTGAAGGCCATCGTGTGGCTGAGGCCCCTGGTCTCCCTCTGTGCCACCTGAGCTCTTCTACTCAACCCCAAACTGTCAGCAGCTCCCAGTCCCATGTGAGGGTCCCCCATGGAGCCTGGCCTCTCCTAGGCCAGAAATGACAAGGAGCAGCAAGCAGTCCAACCCCCAATGCCTGAGGCAATGGAGGAGAGGGGGCCACCACAAGCAGCTAAACATTACTTTGGTAAAATTTTCTGAAGGTACCGACCCCATGAGGACACCCCCCCCCCAACACACCCCCACCAAGTACAATAAAATACAATAAACTCCAAAAGGACCCCCTGAGATCAAAGAGAGACAGACAGACACAGAGACAGCAACCATTTGGCTGCAGTCACAATGCCCACAAAGCCATCCTAGGACAAAGACTTAAGGAAGCCTAGATGAACCTGGGGCTTCCTTCCACTGAGGGTAGAGTGGCGGCACCCAGGCTTCAGAGGCTGGGAGGGAGACAGGGGAACCAGAAAGGGACAGTGGTAGAGAGGGAGGGGACAGAAGGAAAGACGTAGAGCAAGCATGTGTGCGAGAGAAGGTGGAGGGGACAGACACTGGGAGTTTGGGGGGATGGGGACAAGGGGCTTTCTCTCTGCCCCTGGGGGTTACCCCAGCCCAGAGGTTATGATTGAATAAATAGCGAGTCTGCTCATGGCCTGCTGTCTTCCGTTCACAGTGTCTGTCGGGGTGGGATGGGGCTCACACTGCTGGCTGACCCCAGAGTGGGAGGGATTAGGAACCAGCATGCCCTTTTGTCCACAGCTGGTAGGCAGGGAGTCAGAGCTGGATGGGAACCCCCTACTTTCTGTCCTCAGTCCTTGGCAGTCGTCCAGGTCCCAGGTCCCCTGATGGGCAGCTGGGTTGGCCAGGTTGGGGGGGGGGTCGGTGGCCGTGGCCCGGGGCCCCTGCGGGGCTGGCCGCTGCCATGAGGCTACCTGAAGAAGGGCAGATGGTGCTGACTCAGGACTCCACTAGTCCTTGGGGACTCGGTCTTCGCCATGACATCCTTAAACCAGGACGCGACATCCACCTCGAGTATCTCATAGTGCTTGATGAAGCTGTGTTCCTGTAGGCCCAAGAGTTTGCTTATTATGAGGAGTCAGTCCTCCTGGTCTTGCAACTGAGACCCGGAGGACTTCACACGTGGTGGGGGTTGGGGGAGAGGTACTCACAAGTAGCTTATTATACTTTGGTCTCTTCCTGTGATCTTTAGTAAGGCTGGACAAAGAGCAGGGAGAAAAGAGAAATGAGAGTCAGAAAAATGAAGCCCGACTGTGCCTGGATGCCCATCTATGCTCAGGCCCTCCCTCTCCAGTAAGCCAGAAGCAGCTGCTCACAGCCAGGCTCCACCAGGCTGGGGATCCACAAACTCTCCTGGCCCAATATAGTATTAGGTAAAGACCCAGCTGGGGAGCTGGAACCACGCGCAATGTGAGGGTCACATCAGAGAAAGTTAAGACTCAAGTGTGATATTCCTACACAACCTCCATTGCAAAGCCACAGGGTCGCCATGCCAGACACCCACAGGGCCAGCGGTTCCCCACAGGTCCAAACAAACCCAAAAAGTGACTCCCAGGGCTCCAGCTTTAACTCCTGTCTACAGCCACAAGCCATGGGTGTACCTGTAGCTGTGCCCATCTCATCCCGTCCCCTTTTCCCAGCCTCCACCCTCCCCAGTAGCATGAGGACACCAGACATTCCAGAACATCCCGGAGTAGAGAGGTAGGAGCCAGGACAGGCAGCATGGGAGTGCTCACCAGTCTTTGACAAATGACTGGAAGTCCCCTGAGAAGCCCATGTGACCAGGCAGGAGTGGGGGCTCTTCCTGTAGGACTTTGGTGAGGACCTCAAAGTCCGTCTTGCAGTTCTTATAGGGGAACTGTCCTGTTGCCAGCTCCACCTGGGAGGGTGACAGGCATTGCTGAAACAGCAGGTAAGAGATCCCTGCCTTCCCACCAAGCCCTAGAACAGCAGCCCCAACTAACCAGTGAGATGCCCAGGCTCCACACATCAGCTCGGATGTCATAGTCAGGCTTGGTGGGATCTGGAGGGTCGATGCGCTCGGGCTGCCAGGTGAGAGAGAAGGAGGATATACCCTGAAGGTAGGGCCAGCCCACCCAGTCCCCTGGTCAAACCCAGCAGGGCCCTACTCACAGCCATATAGGCAGCACAGCCAGCACTCCGTGTTTTGGCTTTGGAGTCAACAAGGCGGCCACTGATGCCAAAGTCACAGAGCTTGATCTGGCCCCGCTCATCTAGCAGGATGTTGGAGGGTTTGACATCGCGATGGATGACGCCATGCTTCTCCTTCAGATAGTACAGTGCTTTCACAATCTGTAGGACATACACATTTGGGCACCTGTCATGGAAGACAGAATCCAGGGACACCCACCTAGCCATACAAGCCCAGATTTAGCTGCTCACCGCCACAGTCATCTTGCCCAGGATTCGCTCTGGAATGGGGCCCTGCATTCGTTTCTTCAGCTTCTCTGCACATGTGCCCATGAGCTCCATGGCAATAAAGACGTCTGTCTGTAGAAGGAGGGTGGTACCTGGGGCTTGGGACAGCCATGCTTTCTTCCCCACCCTAGCCACACTATGGTACTTGGAGACATGTAGGACCTTATAGGGGCAGAGGGTAACCTGAGACTTTCCCAGAAGGGGCTTGGTCCCTCAGGCAGGGTGCTCACGTTGGTGATGAAGGTGCCAAAGCACTGAACGATGTAAGGGCAGTCATGGCTCTTGAGTACTACATCCAGGTCCATCAAAATGCGCTTATTCTCTTCCTTGTTCCCAGAGCGCCGCATTTGCTGCAAGGAGGGACAGCCAAGGGGCGAGCTTCAAGTATTGAGCAGGCTGCAAGGTCACAAGGTGCATCCTGGCACTGGGGTGTGGAAGGCTTACCTTAACAGCAATGATGTGGCCTGTCTTCCGGAACCGCATCTTCCACACCTGACCACAGGTACCACTGCCCATCTCACCCAAGTTCTCCAAGTCATTGATTTCTGCCTGATAACGCTGGGAAAAGAGCAAGACAGCTGGAGGGTCCTCAGGGCCTCTGCTCTGTCACCCACCACCTCCAGGTTGCCCGGGTCCTGCCTGACACATCCCCCAGGGTGCCGAGCTATGGGGAGGTAGTACCTGGCCCCCGATAGTCAGGTACCCTGTCTGCTTCATGATCTCCTGCAGCTTCTGGTCAATCTCGATGCTGATAGGACAGAAAATGGAAGATGGTAAGGAGGGCCCCCACAAATGTCACCCGCCTCCCTCGGACCAGCAGGAGGGCCCAATGCTGGCCCTGCTCCACCAGCTTACCTCTCCATACTGCGCGGTGTGAACAAGGTTGATGGGAGCCCCAGCATGTGGCGGGGCCGGGTGGGGGGTGTAGGGTGCTGTGGGGAGCTCTCTGAGGATGGTGAGCGGCTGCCCCCATCGTTGGCCAGTGGGAGTTGCAGGGCTGGGGAATTAAAAACCAGGGGCATGAAAGGAGTTAGCATCTAGCTGGCCACCAAGGACTCGGCGTTCTCATCTTCCCCTTCCTGGTATCCCTTCGGCCAAGCTGGAACAGTCCCCTGCTCTGCTGGCTAGGGCCTTCTTCCCCACCCCCTGGGCATCTTCAGGGTCCTTCCTCCTGCCCCTCTGACCTGAAAGGAGATGGGGTGGCCTGGTGGGAGAGGGGTAGTCCCACAGGCTGAGGGCTTATCCTCAAGTACATACTGCAGAGAAGTGAGGGGTCTCTGCCAGGGAGCTTCCCTGGCAGAGCTCTCTGTTCCCTCTCAGTGCCAGGAAGCAGCCCAGGGCCGCAGTGCTCACATGGGGAATGTGTGAGGACAGAATGCCCATCAAGAACCTGGCCTGGCCACCAACACTACACTGTGGATGACAAGAGCCAAGAGCTATGGAACTCTGGTTTCAGGCTGTCTTGCCCTAGATTAGACTCCTAGGCCAGGGAGGGCCACCTTCTGTCCAGCTGTCTCATCTGTGCACCTCCCAGCCAGGCCTGCAGAGCTGGGGTCAAGGGATCGGGAACAGAACCCCAGGGTAAGCTTGATTTCTTGTGAAGAGAGATCGATGGTGATCTAATTGGCAAAGCTCTTCCAGGGGCTAGCTGGGCTGGCCAGGGGGGAAATGCTGGGCCAGGGAGGGGAGCTTGGTACTTCCCAATGGCCTGCATGCGGACAGCTCGGGCATGCTACAGGCAGATAGCAGGCAGGCAGCAGGCACCCCAGGACGGGCGGGTAGTGTTAGGGTGAGGGATGACAGGAGAAAGACAGACAGGAGGAGCCAAGACTTGGGACCCAGCTGCCCAGAGGAGGTGCTGCAGAGACAGCCAGAGAGGATATGAGACATTAAGAGGACATTCCTTGAAGAGCTAGGGGGTCTCTCTGGCCTAGAGGCAGGGGCCGTGAGCCCCCTTGTACATGGAAGCATCTGCTCTCCATGAACCTCTCATACTTCAAGGGTCCCAAGGCTCCCGGAGGCTAGCTCAGCTCAGGACAGCAACAAGCACCCTTCAAGCATCACTTCGCAGAAGGCCTGGAGCCTGCCACTTTCTAACACACCTCTCCACCCTTATCTTTACTACCGTCTCTTCCCACAGTCCCTCTAATGGCGTTTAGTAACTTGGGCCCAGCAATTAATGGTCAGAGACAAATGGGCTTTTACTGCAGATATCCAGGTCTTTTCTAGTTCTGGTAGTTGGGGCCCAACTGTATCCAGACTCACTAGGAACTGTCCACAGCTCACGTCCATGAGTACATGTGTGATCCTTCTTTGTCTGGCAACTCAGCTCTCTGGAGTGACCACACCTCTAACCTCTGTACTCCCTGCCAGTCCCCTGACCCACACAGACCATCAAGCCCTCTTGGGTTGCTCCAGATCCAGGGAAAAGGCTGCTGGCCCCACTCTCTGAAGCATGGATTTGGTGGAAAAGGGGGGAGAGAGAGAGACAGACAGACAGACAGACAAAAGCCCTGAGAACAGAAGTTAGAGGGGTTTAGAGCCACACGGCAGGCCTAGAAAGTAGATTAAGTATAAGTCAGTGAAGGAAAACAAAGTGAGAATGATTGAATGAATGAGAGAAAGCAAGACAGACCATGGAGACATGTACCCACTTATGGGATCCATATGTGTGCAGGCTACCAGCCCAACATACATACACTCATGTGCAAAAAGACAAACATGTACATACAGCACACATACACGCATCCATGTATACACACAAGCTGGGACACACTAGCACCAATAGTGAGCTCTTCTCATTTCTATCAACACAGGTGCTCTCTTACACACACAGGACATTACACACCTAGGAACTAGCACAGCTGATCTACCTAGCATTGGAGACCTTAGGTTGGAGGAAGGGGTGGAGGGGGGAGGTCTTGTTTCCCCTAACCTCTTGGTATACTTTTGTTCAAACCCTGTATCCTCCATAGGCTTTCCCTGAGAGACCCCTCTGCAGAGACCCTACTAGACTATTCTGCTGGATCAGACACATGCTTCGTGACCACTAATGGATCCCGTCCATCCTGCATCCTCAGCCCCACAGGATAGGAGCTTGATCTGTTTTACTTACTGCTAGGTTCCTGGTTCTGAAAGGAGACACAGTACACAAATAATGACACTCATTCACTTCATAGTTGAGACAGATTAAATAAGAGCAGTGCACCTATCTCTACCTACTTTATTTATACACACACACACATCATTGTGTGCCCACTTAGCAGACTCCTGCTCATTAAGGGAGCTCATTTCATCTTCTAGGATTCCAGATTGAGCCAGAGAAGAAATGAGAAGACTAATGGACACAGAGAAAGTATAGCCAGGCTCACATTTCTGTAGTTAAGGGAGAGTGAAAATGAAGACACAGAACTCTCTTTCCTTCTCTCTCTCCCTAAGTTATACACACACACAAATACACCCACACACCCACATACAGCATAGGGTAGGGATGGCATTCTGCAGCTGGGGCAGCGGTTAGGTCAATGTGCAGATATGCAAGCAGCAATGATAAAAAGGCTGGTACCTGCTCGCTGGGACGGGGCAGGAGCAGGGCTTAGAGTGATCACAATAACTGGATGGGGAAAGGAAGAAAAGAGAAAAAAAAAAACACCACAATAAATCACAACAGAAACAACCGATTTGTCCAACAGAAAAGAAATCAAATCATAATGAAGAGGAGGGGGAGGCACAAGGCACCAAACTGCAGAGATGGGTAGAAACCAACAGAGATGGGATGATGGCAGGAAGGTGTGGAGCTGACAGAGACAGACACCTGCAGGGGACTCCTTGGGGCCTGCCAGCCACTAGCCTTACCAGGTCTTACTCTGCTCTAGGGACAGGCAGCTCTTATGGCACCTAGAACCCTATTCCCAACCCTGTCTCATCCACAGGGCCGTGGAGGGATGGCCCTGGAATCCAGCAGGGGCCCAACCTCTGGTCCCAGGCAGAATCAGTGAAATGCATCCCCACCTCTGGGTATCTCCAGTTCCTGGAAGAAACTCCCAGGAAGGAAACGTGGAAGACTTTGTCCAGAAGGGGTAGGGATGGAGGGAATCCTGAATGCCTCTTCAGGAAGATGATCAAGCTGTGAAGGTCAGTCAGGCCAGGTGGCCAGGTAGTGAACAGAATTTTCACCTACAGGAGGCTGCCTTTCCCCTCTTACCATAGTGACCACACAGACAACTATAGTATGTATACTCCAAAGATTACATCACAGAGGATATAAAGAAGACATTCTGCTGAATCAAGAGGGACAGAGGAAGGGTTGGACAGAGAGGGGAGAAAAAAAGCCAGATTCTTTCAGCAAAGACAACTTGGGACAGGGGTATCTGGGATACAACAAGGATGCTAACTGTGGTCATGGTGGACAAGCTGGATGTGTGTCTAGAAAGGAAGAGGAAGCACTTTTGGTACAGGACCGTATGTCAGGAGGCAGGCCCAAAGACAGTAGGCTCAGAAAGGAGGTGCGTTTCTACTCGATGGGACTACACTGGTTACAGGTGTCTGTAGTAGTAGCAGTCACTTGAGCCCTGTAGACAAAGGCTGCCAGGCTGAGAGATGGCTATGTGTTTCCTGAGGGCTAGACAGCAATAGTGAAAAGTAGTTGGTCATTAGAGATATGAGGTGCCCCTGTATGTAGGAGGCAGTGAGCTGGGTCCAGTGACAAGGTCCTTCCAAGCTTAGAAGGAGCCATCTGATATGACCAAAGAAGTCAAATAGAAGCCTCCAATCAAAACGGATGTAGATGAGGACTTAGTGACCTACATGGGCAGATAGGCATGCACGTGTGTGGACTGTCTGCTAGGGGAGGGGACCTCTTGACAGTCACTGACTCGGCAGGAGTGGAACCACTGAATCAGAAGAGATATAACTGTTTGCAGAGTTAAAAGACTTGGTTGTAGTCACAGCGGCGTAGCTTCGAGTCTGAAAGCCTGCAAGGTGCAGGTGACAAGGCTCCGGAAGCCGACCACAGGGTGAGGGACTAAGCTCTCAGGTACCAACGGTGTGAACTTCGGGACCGCGGTACGTGGGCGGAGAGAGTCGCCCTGGAGACTGCCCACCCGACTTCCAGGTCACCGTGACCCTCTCCCTGCAAGCCGACAGCACAGAGAGTGGAGGGGAGGAGAGCTAGCGCCCCGGAAGCGGGGGCAGGATCTGCCCGGTGGGCGGGGCCTCCCAGTGCGCGCCCCGCCCCGCCCGCCCCTCCCCCACGAGGCCGTGCTTACTGGGCCTGGGCCGCTGTGGGCTGATATCCAAGTTGAGGTCGATCCTCCTGCGGGCCTCACGGTTCTCCTGCTTCAGCTTGGCTTCCAGGCGGGACAGCTTCTGCTCCAGGGAGGACGCCGCCATCTTCCCCGCCGCCGCTGCCGCCGCTCACCGCCAGGCCACCCGTCAGTCCGGGGTAGACAAACACCGCACTGCGCCTGCGCTCGGATGACCCCGCCGAGCCGCCGTCCTGCCTAGACCACCCCAGCGCGTGCCCGCCCTGCCTCGCGTGCATAACGCCGCGCGTGCGCACTGGGTTCCAGTAGGAAGCTGATGCCACCTAGAGCCCGAGGCGGGCCTCATGCATTGTCATGGCCTATCGCTGCCTTCCGCAGTGCGCATGCGTGAAGTTTCAGGCGATTAAGCGCTGTTGGAAATCACTTAAAAAAAAAAAAGAAAAAAAGAGAGAAAGCGAAGTCCGGTCAACCGCACGCCTGCGTGCAGAAGCGGGAGACCGGCCAAGCTCGCGCCTTTACTGCACACGCTTACGGCTGTTCCCAGATTATTCTTCACTTCGTGTGCATCTCTAGGGCGCTCTGGTGCCCGCGCCCTCACGGAACAACCTTCCTCGTCTAGGACGGTCTTTCATGAGGACCTGTTATGCTTAATTGCGGCCTGAACTCTCGCTGTTAGCATGGAGCCGCCTCCTCACCGTAATTAGGTGCCCATGGTAATCCCTTTCCATTTCAGCCAGTCCCAGCACAGTGAGAGTAGCCCTGACAAGTGGAGAGGGAATCCAGAGTTGGTGATTCCTGAGCTCGGTGTCAGAATCAAGGTTAAGGCCAGACTTTCTGCCCCATTCCTATCCTTTCGCCCGGAGAATCCGGACTTGAAACCAATGTTATCTGAAGACAGTCCCTGGGGTTAGATGCCTCTGCCCTGCTAGCCCCATCCCCACCCTGCATTAAGTTCTTCCAAGAGTGCTAGGATAAAGTTTGTGTGTAAATTCGGGTCGTTGAATGTGCAGGGACATTCAGCAAGAGACCAAACCCAGGAGGTCAGGCTGCGCACAACTCCGGAAGCAACAGTGAACACTTTGGGATGGGCCTTGGCCTTTAAAGGCTTCTTAGAACTCCTTTGGTAATGACCTATGGGTGGAGCAGAGAGAAGCTTAGAGTTAAAAGGATAAAAGAGGAGAGGAAAATTGGATTGGTTTTGTTTTGTTTTGTTTTGTTTTCGCAACAAGGTTTCACTGTGTAGTTCTAGCTGCCCTGTAACTCTGTAGACCCGGCTGGCCTGGAACTCAAGAAATCCACCTGCCTCTGCCTTCTGGAGTGTTGGGACTGAAGATAGGCATCACCACCATCCAACTGTTTTAGAGGGTGGGGTGAGGTAGATTCTTTAGGAAAAAAAAAAAAAAAAAACCTAGGCAGAAAACTACCCAATTTCTCTTGATTCTACTTCACCTCGTTGAAGTAACTTGGATATCCTTCCTCCCAGGACAGACAGCCTGATTTGATAGACAGGTGTCATCATTTGGCCCCAGTTATAGGCAGCTTAGACAATCATACTGTACAAGGAGGTGGAAATTACCGTTCTCGTTTATTAAGCACCCAGTGGTATATGCTCCCCTGCACAGGAAACATTCAAAAGAAAATCCCTGAATGAACTGGGAAAAAAGGTAGCCTTCACCAGCACTGGACTCAGGTGGGAATGTGTGACAGGAGACTCGGCTTACAGTTTCTTCTTTATGTTCCATGAGCATTGTCCTGAGAAAACACTGCTTAACTTGATGGGACTCCCTACGGCTCGAGAAAAGGGGCTCCATAGCTGACATGTCAGTATTCCATTCTTAGTTGTTTTGAGATGAGCTATGCTCCGTCTCCCAGGCTACCTCCAACCTTTCACGCCTCCTCCCTCCACCTCCAGAGTACTATACAGGCATCTCTACATTACATAGGTTCCACCACTCCTAGATTATGAAATGCTGAGGACGGGACCCAGGGCTGCCTGCATGTCAAGCAAGCACTCTCACAACTGAGCTTCAGTGCCAGCCCAGTCTTTATGTCAATATTTCCATTATGTGGTCTCAGGACCACCTGAATCAGAATTACCTGGCATTCTTACTTAGTAGCAGATTCCTGGCCCCACCCAATTTTTTTTTTTTTTTTTTTTGACAGGGTTTCTCTGTGTAGCCCTGGCTGTCCTGGAACTCACTTTGTAGACCAGGCTGGCCTCGAACTCAGAAATCCACCTGCCTCTGCCTCCTGAGTGCTGGAATTAAAGGCGTGTGCCACCATGCTCAGCTACCCATCCAAATTCTGAGTCAGTATAATTTCAGGGGTGGGGTGGGAAGCATGTAAGGGTTTTGTTTTCTTCCGGGCCTCTCAGCTGATTTTATTACATAGCTAAATGTGAGAGCCATTGTTCTAAGTACCCATCCCTGTCACAAAGGGCTTATAAAATCAGGACTTGCATGAAAGTTGGGATATGGAACTTTGGAACTGGACCCTGTATCCTCTCCTTAGGAGAGAACCCTAAGTATATGCTGATCCTTGTTGGGAAAGGTTGGAAATCCCACTCCCATATAGGAAACTAATTAAGCCAGAATGTTCAGAGGAAGGGCAAGCCAGCCAGCCAAAGACACAGGTGTGGTTTTGGTTGAAGAACCTAAGACTGGTTAATCCTTCCCTAAGGGGTTACACCTCAAATCTACCGCCTCCTGTTTCTCCTCCAGAAAAACCAGTCCCAGGATCTTGTCTGAGCTGCACAAAACCGACATGTCCTGCCTTCCTTCCACTCCTGCTGGACCTCTCTCCCTTGGAATACAATGTTGGGCAGAAACATGTAAAGGCCTCTGTGTCAGCCTGCCCCTTCCCCCACCAGGCTTCATTCCTCCTCCATCTTTTCCCGAACTTCTGCAGGCAGTCCCTCATAAAGGGTGTCCTCCACCAGCAGCCCCGACTTCTTCAGCCCCTTGCAGTCACCAAGTTCTTCTGGCAGTGTCTCCAACCTGTTACCCTTGAGCTCCAGACGGCTGAGGGCCTGGAGGGCAGCCACGTCAGGTGAGAGCTGAGTTAGGTGGTTGTAGCCCAAGAGTAACGTCCGCAGCTTGTGGCAGAAGAACAATTCATCGGGCAGACTCTCGAGTGCGTTGTAGGAGAGGGCTAGATGCTGGAGGCTCTGGAGAAGGCCCAACTCAGGTGGCAGGGAACGAAGCCCGTTGTGGGATAAATCCAGCAGGCGGAGGCCAAAGCACTGGCCCAGCTGGGTGGGCAGAGTCTCCAGCTTGTTGTGACTGAGGTAGAGCTGCTCCAGGCTCCGGAGCTTTCTCACATGCTCGGGCACATAGGCAATCTGGTTGTGCCACAGCCTGAGAGTGACCAGCTTCCGACAGTGCTGGAAGCTGAGGATCTCCTCGATAGACCGAAGGTGGTTGTCCTTAAGGTCAAGTTCCTGCAGAGCCCCCAGGCTGAAGATTGCATGGGGGATACGTTCCAGCCCACAGGCCACCAGCTCCAGCTCCCGTAACACTGCCAGCTTCTTGAGGCTGTTTAGGGCAAGCAAACGAGCCCCATCATTGTGCAGGCTGAGTCGCTGAAGGTGCCCGGCCACATCAGTCACACTGGCTGGCACCTTCCCTGCATTGCTACGTAGAGACAGTACCTTGAGCTGTTTAAGCTCCCGGAGGCTCTCCAGGGTGGCACCCCGAGCCATTTCTGGGGGAAAGAGTCCTTCCAGGTGCAGTTCTTCTAAGCCTCGAAGCCCAAACACCCAGAGGGGTACCTCTCGGAGCTCCTCGAATTTAACACAGATCACCTTCAGGCGATCTCGCAGGAAGATCTGTGATGAAAAGGGCAGCCTGGCTGGTGAGTGAAGCAAGCTGAGCTCCTGAAGGTTCACAAGCTGGGAGAGCCCAGGGGGAAAGGAGATGTCACAGATGGCCTCCAGCCTGAGTGCCTCCACCTCGCTGAGCTCAAAGACGGTGTCAGGTAGTCCAGGGAGCATGCAGAGGCTCAGCTCCAGCCGGCCACGCATGTTACGCTGCAGCTTCTGCCTCAGCTTCTCAGGTGTCCACTCATGGTTGAGGTTGAGTTGCTTAAGGCGGCTCTCACTGACTTCAGAGAGGAAGACTGCAAAGCGTTTGGAATAGAGGGAGTCGTACTGGTCAATGAGGTGGAGCATGAAGGCAAAGTCATTCTTAACATCCGGGATATCGTTCATCCCTGTCTCCTCACGCACAGAACGGAAGGAGTACTCTTTTAGGGGCCTATGGAAGAGCCAGTAGAGTGTATACAGGCAGGTGATGCCATAGACACACACAAAGGAAATATAGCAGAAGGCCAGCTTAGAAAAGAGGTGGGCCTTGGTGTGGTTGCAGCAGAAACTGGCATACCCCGTGATCTCTGATGTCTCCACCCTACAGGCCACCAGAAAGCTGATCTTCTCCACATAGATCAGGTTGTAAACCAGGATGGCAAAAAACTTACACACTTTGAGCACTGTCTGCCGGATGTACATGGAATAGAGGATGTCACCCTCTTCCACGTGCACTCGGAACTTTTTGACCTTCTCGAATAGGGCCTTCGCTTGCTCGCCCTCCTTCTTATCCAGCAGAGTAACAACTGGAGGCTCAGACACCACCTTTTCGGGCTCAATGAGCACTTTCTCCTTCTCACCTTCACCCACCTTCCCCGACCCTGCCCCTGTGGTGGTTACCGTGGTCACCATGGCCCGTCCAGAAGCTGGGCCCTTGTGATTTTCTCCAGACACCTCGGACAAGGCCCGAGTGGTCCATGGAGAATCAAAGCACTTGCCCAGGATGGAGATGAAGTGTTCTATTTTGGAGCTGGTACCAGGGAATTTGAACCAAAAGCTGGTACAGACCATAAAGATGAGAGTATGGATAACCACCAAGTAGGGGAAGTATTTGGCATACCAGTGGAGGGCAGTCTCATAGCAGAGCTGGTTGATAAAGCTATACTGCTGGAGGTCTAGGTTGTTTTTGAGGCCACTGAGCTCTCGGAGACCCCCCATCTGCTCAGAGATTCCTTGAGGCAAAAGCTGCTGGCATGGAGCCCCCGATATGTTCTCACGAGATTCGTGGCTAGGCAAGCAGATGATCTTGTCCTGTGTCACCTGGGGATAGGGAGAGAGTGAAAGACAGTGAGGGGACTAGGGAACTGTACGGGAGAGAAGCAGGATGAGGTGGGAGACCCTGATCCTAGACAGTTGTAAGCTGTTTGAGTGTGGAAGAGCTGTTAAACTATAGCATCAATCTTAATCTGAAAAGAAGTTCTAGGGGAGCTGAGCATGTGTGGTGGTGCACGTGGCGCACGCCGTTAATCCCAGTACTTGGGAGGCAGGGCCAGGTGGGTTTCTGAGTTCAAGTCCAGCTTGGTCTACAGAGTGAGTTCTAGGACAGCCAGGGCTACACAGAGAAACCCTGTCTCAAGAAACAACAACAATAACAACAACAAAAACCACCAAATAAACAAATTAAAAAAATTAAGTTATATCTATAACAAAATTCTATAAGAAAAAAAGTTTAGCCTGGTGATGCTAGCCTATAGTCCTAGTTACTTAGGAGCCTGAGGCAGGAGAATCAGCCTCTGCCTGGGCTACAAAGTAGGTATAAGTTCAGCCTAGACAACTTCAATAGACACTAGTGAAAGGGAGGGAATGGACAGGATTTAGCTCAGAGGTAGAGCCCCTGCCTAGAATCCCCCAGAGGGGCTAGGGTGTTGCTCAGTGGTAGAGCCCCTACCTAGAATCCCCCCGTGAGGGGCTAGCAGTTTGGCCCTGCAGTAGAATCCTGTTTAACACTGGAAGCCACAAAAAAGGAAAAAGTAAATGTGTATGGAAACACTCTAATATTATTTTAGACTTTGACCACTGCTTGTGGGGATGGAGGAGAGAAGGTAGGGGACTAGACTTGGTCTGTGTGGAGGCTTTGGCACTGCCTTCCTCTTGTCTGTTTCTCTTATTTTATTGATGATTTTTATTGAACCTGGGACCTCATGTAAGCTGGACAAGTACTCTAATACTGATACTTTTTCTTCTTTCCTATGTTATTTATTTTATTTTAGAGATGGTCTCACTGTATAGGCCAATTGACCTGGAACCCAGGATCCTGATTCATTTTCTCTATATCCTGGGAACGCAGGTGTGCACTGCCACACCTGGCCTTAATTTTAACTTTGAGTCTTGCTAAGATGCCTAGGCTTCAGATTTGTGATCCTCAGGCCTCTGTCTACAGAGCACTCACCACCATGCCCAGGCTCTTTCTCCCTCTTCTTAGGAGACTTGGGAGGCTTCAGGACTTCAAGCAAAAGGCCTACTCCTTTAGAGATCTGCTCTTTTACCTAGAGAGCCCAGCTGAACACATTTCCCTGTCTCATCATCATGGAGGGGTCTTACCCATATGCATAGCACAGTTGAAGACCCCCCTACCCCAGGCATGAGCATTGTCATGTTAAGACCACGTCCCTTTATGGTCCTGCCCTTCACCTGGAACGCAGCCATGGTGAGGCCCAGTTCCTTCATGACTGAAGGGGCTAGAGATTGGTTAAGAATACTTGTTGCTTTTGCAGAGGACCCAGGTTTGGTTCTGAGCACCCACATGGTGGTTTACAAGCATCTATAGTTCCAGGAAAGCTAACCTTTCTTTCTGACCTCCACAGGTGCCAAGCATACATGTACCTTGCATGTACACATACATACATGCAGGTCAACACTCATACACATAAAAGAAAAAGTTTGTGTGGGTTTTTTTTTTTTTTTTTTTTTGATTTTTCGAGACAGGGTTTCTCTGTGTAGCTCTGGCTGTCCTGGAACTCACTCTGTAGATCAGGCTGGCCTCGAACTCAGAAATCCACCTGCCTCTGCCTCCCAAGTGCTGGGATTAAAGGCGTGTGCCACCACGCCCGGCCAAAATGTGTGTTTTTAAAAAGACACTCATGAGGAGAGTTGCCAAGATGTGTCACACCTTCACATCCCCAGCCTCACCCCTAACCTGGAAAGAGCAGCTCAAGGCCCCAGTCATTAGCATGGTCAGGAATATGGCCACAATGAGAGCCAGATCCCGTGTACCCCCTCCCCTGTCTGCTCTTTCACCTACAGAGTTTATTGCCATAACATGGCCCTGCCTTGCCACATCCCACTCATTGTCAAGAAGGTGTGTCCTAAAACTCTAGTCATAGGAACTGCCAATGTGTGTGGCCCTGCCCGGGTTTGTTTTGTTCCTCACCTGGAGGGTGCACCCGAATACCCCGATCATGAGCATAGCCACGGTGAGGTACTCAGCCAGAACATCCCACCAGGGTTTGAGCACCTTGAATGCAGGCTGCTGCTCTGTGAACTGCTTGAACTCCGCCACTGGGATCATCCTGCCTATGGGAGTCAGAAGACAAGAGGGGTTGAGACACCAAACAGTGAGAGCAAGGGTGTGCCTGGTGGAAACCCCGAGAGGCCAGACATAGCTCAGAAGCCTACGCACTCTCAGCCTGGCCAGAACTTTCTAGAATCTATGCATCGTTGTATGTTCCCTTCCCCTCTTAGCCGGGGTCTTGTTGCTTCCTTCGGAACTCACCTCTTTCCCAGTCTCACAGCGTTTCCCCTCCTCCAAAGCACAGGTTTATCTTTCACTGCCTGCCCTCTTCAGAACTCTGTGAGAGTAAAAAAACTACAGGGCAGCTGTCCTCCAGTCTCCTCCTTTGGCTGCCCACCTCTGAAGGAGGAAGCCTGTGACATTCGTTCTGGTACTCCTTTATTCTAGCTGGGTTCTCACCTCCACCTTGCCACCAGGGTATCCCCAGGCTCAAGACTTCCGGGGTGTGCCCCCCTACAGGGGTGCTCTGGGCACCACCTCCATTCTCTAACCGGAAAAGCCGGCTAGGGAGAAGCAAGCTGGAGCGTGGCTGTGCTCTAGTTAAGGGCCTCAGGGGTTAGGGAGTGGCCAGGCTGAAGGCTACTGAGCCCTGGAGGCATGTGCCAAGACACCTGACTGTTCAGATAGGGACTAGAGCCTAGAATCTGAAGTGGAAATAAGAAATCTGCCCCCCACCCCCACCCCCGGGGAAGAGTTTTGGCATGTGTGGAAGCATGAGAATCACTAAACTGGAAAACTCTCAGGGTGACACCTATGACTGGAGCCTGGCACAGGGCTGCCAGCCCACTCTGTCTATCTCTGGTTTCCTTTTCTACTAAGGTATCATTATCACAAAGGCCAGACCCAAGTCACACGGGGGTGTAGAATGTGAGCTAAGACAGGACTCCCAGGAAGTCAGCTACTTGCTTAGGGCAGAGAAGGAAGCAAAGAGTGAAGGTCTCTTGGACAGCCCACCCCTGTCAGCATCCAAGCTTTGTGCGCGCACACACACACCAAGGTGTGGATATGGAAGAGTAGGGGGTTCTGTAGAAAAGGGAGCAGGCATTACGTCTTCCTATATAGAAAATATGACACTGAGGTCCCAAGTTCATCCTGAACCAGGTACATGTAAGGAGACGACCAGAGAACAAGGTCCTTTACATATGCTCACCAAACACTCTCTTAAAAGTCTCAGGCTGTGGAGTAGCTCAATTGGTAGGGCACTTTTCTGGCATGTACAATTCTCTGAATCCAGTCTCTAGCACCACATAACTAGGCATACTGACACATGCCTGCAAATCTTAGCACTTGGGGATTTCAGGTAGGAGGATCAGAGTTCAAAGTTATCCTCAGCTACATAGGAGACTCAAAGCCAGCCTGGGTTACATGAAACCACATTTCAAAAAGAAATTTTGTTGCCCTCCTTAAAGAGGGGCTGTAGCTTAGTACTAAGTGTTTGCAAGAGTGTCTCCAGAACTGGAGGGGAAAAAATCCCAATCTTCATAATCTGACAGAAATAACGAGGGGAGAGAGATGACTCAAGGGATGCTACACATGTAAAATCAAGGACCAGTTCCCTGTCTCCACCTTCCACGACCCACGTCACAGTGTCACAGTTCCCAACTCTGCCAGGCTACCCTCACAAGTCACAGGCCAGGAGACAGGAGCCCTCTGCTCAGCTCCCAGGAACAAGACACGATGTAGACACACAATCAGAGGGAAGCACAGGGGATTATCATTGTCTGGCCCCGTGACTCAAACAAGATCTTGCAGAACCTGCCATTAAATTCCAGCAGGCAGATGGAAGGCTGGCCCCCTTCCCTGTGTCTGGACAGAGATAGTGGAAAGGTCACAGAACTGGGGGAAGTGTAGAGAAAAATCACAATGGATTTTATATGAAAGAATTTCTCTTGTTGTTCTTCATGCTGATTTTTGTTTTTTTATTTTTAAGGTTTTTTTTATTTTTTTTTTTAATTTTTTTTTTATTTTTTTTTTTTTTTTTGGTTTTTCGAGACAGGGTTTCTCTGTACAGCCTTGGCTGTCCTGGAGCTCACTTTGTAGACCAGGCTGGCCTCGAACTCAGAAATCCGCCTGCCTCTGCCTCCCGAGTGCTGGGATTAAAGGCGTGCGCCACCACGCCCGGCTTAAGGTTTTTTTTAAAGTGTGTGTGTGTGTGTATGTGTGTTTGTGTGTGCTTATGTGTCCAGTGGTTGATGCCAGATGTCTTCTACCATTCATGACATCAGTTATCTTTGTTATCAAACTCAGGAGCTCATGCTTGCTAAGCTACCTCTCCCATCCTCCATCTTTTCTTTTTTTCTTTTTTTTCTTTGAGACAAGGCCTCTCCTTGAAATCTGAGGGTGAGCATTTTCACTGGACTGGCTGGTCATTCTGGAATCCACTAAGGTTACCAAAGTGTGTCACAGTGCCCTGCTTTTATGTGTGTAGAGAAAGAACCTTGGAGTTGGCTCAAGACACCCCAAGACCAAATCAGCACAAAGGAGATTTATTTGCTCCAGAGGGGCAGAGGGCATGGAATAAGAGATGAAGAGACAGAAGATGGAGGCCGAGGTAGAAGGCGAAAGGAACAGGCAGAGGGGAAAGGGATAATTTACCCTGGAGAACAAAAGACTTTCTCTGGATAGTAGGAGACAGAGTTGGCCCATAGGAAAGTGGACGTTTATAAAGGTAAAGGAGAAATCTGTGTTAGGATCAGGAGTTCAGTTTTGATTGGATATGTTAATTAGGTGAGCTAAGGGGGCTTCTGATTCCTGGACTTCAATACTTTGTTACCTGTATTTTGGCAGTCAGTCTCAGGAGAGGGAAGTAGCCAAATAAGGAAATAAACCTTAGGGGCTAGCTTCAGAAATGTAATCTAACAGTTTTTAGCAAAGCAGATGGAAATGGGGGTCGGGGGAGAACGGCAAGGCCTGCCACAGCCATGCTTGCCATGCTCAGGTTGGCTAGAGTTCCTTTAATGTGGGCATGAGATGCAAACTCAGGTGCGCCTGCCTTTGCAGCAAGCACTTTACCCACTGGTCCACCCTCCAGCCCTCTTGTATCCCTCAAGTTTTTTGAAACAAGGTCTTACTATGTAGCCTTGTCTAGGCTGGTGCTGGCTATGTAGAACAAGATGAACCGAAAATGTACTGGGATTACAGAGGTGTGCCACCATGTCTAGCCTAATGCTGAGTTTTATCCCAGTTTGGGAAGTATAAGTGTGAGGGTCTTTGTCCTTTCATCTTGGAGGATGAACATAACTCGCTGAGGATTTCACTGCTACAAGTATCACTTGAGCCTGCCCAGCCAAAGTCTACCTCCTGTTTGATGGCACCAACTCTGTTTCCACCCACTGAAAGCACCCCTCATTGAGATGCAGCCTCTATGTATGTAAGGAGTGCGCTTTGGGGAAATGGTTCAGTAAGTGAAATATCTGATGCACAAGCACGAGGATCCGAGTGATATTCCCAGCACCCACATAGAAGTGGGCAGGGTAGCCTAGATCTACCAACACCCCCTTCCTATCTTGCAAGCTCCTTCCCACAGCTAAGCCTTAGCACTGCTCCTGCTGATGCAATGGAGGCAGGGGATGTTCCCAACCTCAGCCTGTCTCCCCAGCTGTAGCTCATATGCTAAGGGCCGAGAAGAGACAGAAGAGTTTTCAACTTTTAGAATACAAAGTCAGAACTAGGAATGTGGCCTAGTTGATAGAGTGCTTATTCAGGCCCTGGGTTCAATTCCCAGCATCTCATAAAACCTGGAATGGTGGGTGCACATCTCTATCATACTCCTTAGGATAGAGGCAAGACGACCAACACATTGAGCTCACCCTAAGCTGTGTAGCAAGCAAGCTTGTTAGAAACAGGCCAGCATTATATGACCTTGTCTCCAACAAACCAACAACAACAACAGCAACACCCCAAAACACAGGGCTGCGGAGGTGGCTCATTGGACAAAGGCACCTGTTGCCAAGCTAGAAGACCTCAGTGCAATCTCAGGGACCCATAGGTGGAAGGAGAGAACCAATTACTACAAGTTGTCTCTGACCTCGATGAGAGTGCCGTGGCATGTATGCACACACACACTAACTAACTAACTAACTAGTAAAGAAAAAAATTAAGCTCTTGAAAAACTAATCCCTACACTTCTCACAAGGGGGATAAAGAGGTAAGGGAAAGACACCCCTAGAGGAAAGTCTTGGGGGCCTATAGACTCCTAGGCTAGCCCCTTCCCAAGCTTATTCTGCTGGGATTTGGAAGGGTTTTTTGTAGTCTTCAAATATAAGAACCTTGAAATGTAAGGGAGCAGGCTTGTGAGGGTGGGGTTCTGCAGCTTTTAGGGCGCTCATGAAGATGAGCTCTGTCTTTCTCAGCTACCTCCACCACCCCACGCTGGGACAGGCTGCCAAAGACTGTCAAAGTCGACTCCTGCCTGTTGATCTCTCTTCCTTCGCTTGATCCCGAACTGCCTGGATCCCAGGACACCAGCTCCCTGGGGCCAAGCTGGGGATTACCGCACCCCTCTCCCAGCCCGGGCTTTCAATGTGTGTGGGATTGCTCCGGCCAAGGCCACGGAACCACCCACACCTGAGCGACTCCCTCCACTCCTCCGGGCCATTCCCTGGGTCCAGGTTGATCTACACGGTGGGACGAAAGCCTCCCAAGCCCCCGCTACTTACTCACTGCTCAGGGATGGAACTCCGGGGCCCAACTTCTAGATGCCTGGGAGTAGATCGACCCGGACTCCCGCAGAGTTCCCGGGCGGGCCAGAGAGGGTGAGTCAGGGCGGGCTGGGCCAGGAGCCGCCCCGCCCCGCCCCCGGGATTGTTCGGCCCCGCCTCACTACAGACGCTATCAGGTCGACCCCACTCCACGCCACGCGATCGCTAACAAGGAGAGATATTCCTGAGACAAGGGTCTGTAGAAGTCTGCAGTCCCTCTACCTCCTGGCTGTGGGGGCAAACTGGTATCCTGTAGATGCTCCACCTGGACAGGTGTCAGCGAAGTGGTTCTGGGGAGAATTTCCTTCAACCCCTAAGCATCCCCAGCTGGCACTAAAGCTCAGTGGAGGCACAGGCACCACAGGCTTCCGGCCGGCAGGGGAAGACCAAGAGCAGAGGACTATCCCTCTTCCAGAGCTGGCCTGCCATCAGGAGCTGTGCCCAGCCACAGGAAGCTAACCCAAGGTCTTGACTGTCTCTGCTGAAGCTTGTGGCCCATCCTGAATTTTGGAGGGCTGGAGTAGGAACTAACTCTTTTCCTCAACCTGGACTGTTCCAGGTAGTAGAGTTGGGCATGCAGGCGAGGGGGTAGGGGAGCCTGGAACTACTTCTTACTTCCCCACCCCTTCTCTTCAAACTAGTTTCAAATTCTCCAGGTAGACAAGGATGACCTTGAATTTCTGATCCCCCTGCCTCCAGCATCAGAGTCCCTACCACCTGAGAGGATTACAAGAGGGTTTGCAGGCTGAGGGATTACAGGCTAGGGCCACCATGTGTAGTTTATTTAGTGGTGGGGATGGAATCTAGGGCTGTGTGTATGCTAGGCAAGCCTAAATCTTCAGCTTCTGAAAGGTTCATTAAAAACCAAACCGACAAAACAAAAACTCATCCTATCCCACCACTACCACCACCACTCCCCAGGCCTCACAAGAAACTATCAACTCCCCATCATAGACCACCAAACCAAGAATACTGCCTATTTCCATCTGAAGGCAGGCAAATTTGAGCCTTCATCTATTCTATTCTTAGTGTGAAAATACTTTCTTAATGGGAAACCTATTTAGATTAATGAGGAAAGTGAGCATGCCCCACCCCCACCCCTCTGCAGGAGCATGCACACAGAAAAGAATTTGGAAGCTGGAGAGTTAAGAGTATACATTGCTCTTACAGAGGACCTGAGTTCAGGTCCTAACACCCATATCTGGTGATTCACAATTACCCACAATCGTAGAGGATTTGATGCCGCCTTCTGGCTTCTGTGTGCTCCTGTTCTCTTTTACACATACGTAATTAAAAATGAAAGAAATCTCTCTTTTTTTTTAGAGAAAAATCTAGCACTTGGAAGAAGACACAGGTCTACATTGCTGTTGGGCACCCACTGGAGAAGACTACAGAAGCTAAAAAGCAAAGTTAGCACACTTAGAGACTTTCCCAGAACTATGAACTTTGATAGATTAGATTTTGTTTTTATTTTAGCTGGTGGGGCTGTCTACATGATGAATTTTATGGCTTGAATGGTACTTCCATCATGGAGTCAGTTGTGCTAGAGTCTGGGGATCTGTTACACAAATAGAGAGTTCCAGGTCAACCAGGTCAACATAGTGAGACCCTTTTTTTTTTTTTTTTTTTTTCATCCTCCAGAGACTGGAAGTGAGTCGGAATTCTCTAAGCCTGGAGTGACTCTTCAGGTAGCTGAAGAACAAACCTTTCTGTGTTTAGCAGTCTTTTCCCCTCCTCCTCTCCTTCATTTCTTCTGGCACTAGATAGCAAACCTAAAGTCTTTCTTAAACTAGGAAAGTTTACTACCACAGAGCTATGCCCTCTAGTAACCTGTTTTATTCATCTTTGTTTAAAACAGGGTGTCACCATATAAAGCCTAGGATGGCTTCAAACGTGTTTGTGTGTGTGTATGTGTGTGTGTCTCTGTGTGTGTCTGTGTGTGCTCTGTGTGTTTTGTTTCTGAGACAGAATCTTTCTATCTATGGAACATCTGCTGGCATTCATTTGCCTCAGCTTCCTTGGTCCTGGGATTGCAAGAACATGCTACTATTCTTGACTCTTCTCTTTTTTGAGACAGGGTATCACTACATAGCCCTGGATGGCCTGAAACTCTCCATGTGGCTAGTAGTGGGGATGGAATTCAGGCTAAAGCATAAGCTGGTCTCAAACTCTCTCTGTGTAGCCAAGAATGAGCATGAATTCGTGATCCCTTTGGCTTCAACTCTCCAGGGCTGTAAGTGTGTATGTGTGTGCATGTATGTATGTATGTATGTATGTATATATGTATGTATGTGTATGTGTCCCCACCCAGCATATTTGATGTGAGGATTAAATCCAGGGTTTGTGGCAGACAAGCACTCTTCAACTTACCTATGTCCCCTGCTCTTCCCTTTGATTTATAGATAGACATTAAGCATACAAACAAGACGGGAATGGTTGCATAGCTTGAAGTCCTAATATGAAAGAGGCTAAGGTGCATACATTTGAGGCTAGCCTGGGCAATGTACTAAGATTCTCAAAAAATATCAAACAACACTGCAAAGGCAGCTCACCTGACAAAGCGCCTCAGGCACGAAAGCCTGGGCTTGGACCCTGTGCAGGCCACGGACACAGAAAGAGATGAATCCTTAGGGCTCGCTGGCCAGTCGCCCACCCTACCTAAATGGATGTGCTCCAGGTTCAGTGGCAGACTCTACCTAAAATGATAAGGCAAAGGAGGCTGAAAAAATGGCTCAGAAGTTAAAAAGCACACACTGTTCTTGCAGAGGCCCTGAGTTTGATTCTTGGCACCCACACCAAACAGCTTATGACCTCTTGTAACTCCAGTACCAGAGGATCATGGATATCCTCTTCTTGCCTTTGCAGGTACTGCACTCCACACACACACACACACACACACACAATTAAAAAACAAAACAAAGCTAAGGGACTGAAGAGATATCCCAGTGTTTTAGAGCACTGGCTACCTTTCCAAAGAATAAGGGTTCAATCCCTTGCACCCAAGTGGTGGCTTACAACTATATGGAACTAGAGTCTCAGGGAATCTGGTACCCTCTTCTGATCTCCATGCTACTGCACACATGTGGTACACATACACACAGACAAACATCCAAACTTAAAAATAAAGATGAAGAATGACACTTGATGTTAGCCTCTGGCATACACACGCACAGAAAAACAAAACAGCAACAAGAAGACTCTGAACACAGAGCTAGCACGGTGGCACCCGCTTGTAAATCCCAGCACCCAGGAGGCTGAGGTTGGTGGATCTGTATGAGTTTGAAGCCAACCCAGTCAGGCACTCTCTCAAAACAAACAAAATCAGAACACTTACTAGAAATTTTTACTTAAGAAAAATAAAAGCACATGAGCAAAAAAGAGAACAAGTTAATATGAGATATGTTCTGTAGATATAATAAATAACGGCAAAGCAGGATCCAGTGAAAGGCTTTTCTGAGGTCTTCATGGAGTTGGAAGCATCTGAGAATGGTTGTCTCTCCCTTCTCCCTGACGGGTTCCTTGGACCCCTTGTCCTAGGGTGAGGGTGGAGGGTTGTGTGCACTGATCTGCTGAATAAGCATCCTGAGAGACTTCGATCTGTCACTTGTTAACAAGTCTGCCTTCAGGGATGGAGCTGGAGCTTAGAAAGCTTGCCTTCCATGCAGGAAGCTCTGGGTTTCATTTCTAGTACTCCACAGACAGGACACAGGCTAATCCTGGGAAGGTAGAGGTGGTGTGTGTGTGTGTGTGTGTGTGTGTGTGTGTGTGTGTGTGTGTGTGAGAGAGAGAGAGAGAGAGAGAGAGAGAGAGAGAATTTCATGAAAACCAGAAGTTTAAAGTCATTCTCAGCTACATAGCAAGTTTGAGGCTAATCTGGTTTGTAGCAGACCCTGCCTGCTTAAAATAAACCAGTGGTGATGCACATCTTTAACCCCAGCACTTGGGAGGCAGAAGCTGGTGAATCTTTGAGTTCCAGGCCAGTCAGGTCTACAGAGTGAGTTCCAGGACAGCCAGGAAGGGCTACACAGAGAAACCCTGTCTCAGAAAAACAAAACAAAAACCAACCAACTGGGGTTGGAGAGATGGCTCAGTGGTTAAGAGCACTGGCTGCTCTTCCAGAGGTCCTGAGTTCAACTTCCAGCAACCACATGGTGGTTCACAGCCATTGTAATGGGGTTCAATGCCCTTTTCTGGTGTGTCTGAAAACAGTGATAGTGTACTCACATACATTAAATAAACAAACAAACAAACAAACAAACCTTTAAACAAAACAAAGGAACAAACAAAACAAAACAAAACAAAAAAAAACCAACCAACCAAGTAACCAACAAGCAAACCAAGTAGAAGTTTAAGGTTAGAGAATCAGAAGTTCAAAGCAAGCAGATTTCTGTGAGTTCAAGCTAGCCTGATCTACATATCAAATTTCAGGACAGTCAGGGTTATATAGGGAAACCCTAACTCTCAAAAAAAAAAAAAAAAACAACCAAACAAACAAACAAAAAAACAAAACAAAAAAACCCACCACCACCACCACCACCACCAAAACCCTTCAAGGTTATTTTTTGCTGCCTAGTGAGATAGAGATAATCATGAATTTCAGGAAACTGTCACAAAAAGGAACAAACAGCCATTATCACCAATAATAACCCAACCTCACTGGAACACAAGCTCCACAAGCATGCTCAGTCAGCCACCCATCTCTTTTACTCTCTTCTGTATGTTTAACACTAGTAATGGTATCTAGCCCAGCAGGGGAGCATCCAATGAACAGTGGATGGGTGACCTAGCTAGTGCTGTCTTGGTTTAAGACCCTCTATATTTAGATTCTGATATGAAAAATTGAATGTGGCACAAAATGAATTCTAGTTGAAGCAAGCTGGAGAGGAGAAAGAAGTAACCCAGCATGTGTGCTCTGTATTTATTAATCTTTGTTCAAATCTCAATCTCTCTCTCTCTCTCTCTCTCTCTCTCTCTCTCTCTGTGTGTGTGTGTGTGTGTGTGTGTGTGTGTGTGTGTGTGTGTGTATCGTTCAATCATTCAGAGACAAGT
This sequence comes from Mus musculus, assembly GCF_000001635.26. Lineage (NCBI taxonomy): Eukaryota > Metazoa > Chordata > Mammalia > Rodentia > Muridae > Mus > Mus musculus. The sequence continues at coordinate 4,221,914 of NC_000074.6, read as the reverse complement.
TTGTCAGGCTTGGCAGCAAGTACCTTTTCCCTCCCAACTACCTTGACAGTCCCTTTTAAGATACATTTTTATTTACTTATTTCTATGTGTGTGAGTGGTTGTCCCATGCCACCGTCAGCTTTCTCTTTCCATGGTGTGAGTCCCAGAGATGAAACTCAAGCCATTGGGTCATCAGTCTTGCTAGCAAATACCTTGACCAGCTGAGTCATTTGCCATCTTTCCTTCAAGTATAAGATCTTGCTGTGTTTCCCAGGATGCCTAAATGAAACTCCTGAGTTCAAATGAACTTCCTGCTACCTCTTCCCAAGTGGCTGCTGTTACATGAGAACACTGACTTGCCTGGCTTCATCTTCTGGTTGACGGTCATTTGGAAAGGGTTGTTTTAGTTTTCTAGAGAGGGTTTCTCTGTGTAACAGCCCTGGCTGGCTGTCCTGGAAACTCACTTTGAAGACCAGGCTGGCCTCAAACTCAACAAGATTCGTCTGGTTCTTGTGCCCCATAGCAAAGGCATAGCATAGAACAGGGACATGTGGTTAAAAACAGAGGGTGAGACAGCTTATTGAGAAGGAGAGAACACTCCTGAGTATGGGAGTGGTTTAGTGAGCTGAGGAAAGCCCAAAACTCAGAGTCCTGAACCACATAACTCTAGAGTTTTTACATGGCACCTGCTTCAATCATCTTAGGTAACCCAGACATTCCTTGGGCTGTCTATGAAGCCCAGGTGACAGAGGGCTTCTTTAGGGTTAAGGGTTAATCTTGTAGCTTTCTCCAGGCACTCAAGTTTCCTGCCACAGTATCAGCTTTTGCTCAGGCAGAGTGTTTTATTGGTCTGCGATTTTGCCCAGTAGGCTAAAGTAGCCAGTTAGCAATCTTCCAGGGATCCACCTGACCCCCCTCAAACCATACAGTTACTAGGATAAAAGTGCTGGCCTCTGAACTGAGCTTTCTCCTGTGAGGTAAGAGCTCTTACCGAATGAGCCACTTCTGAAGCATGCATTTGCTTAAAAACAACTTTTGTTAATTTATTTACTTTCACATATGTGAACATATACATGCACCATGGCACATGTATAGAGGTTAGAGTGTGCGTTTTAGGTAACAAACTCAGGTCATTGGAGTTGCTGCAAGCCCCTTTAACTGCTAAGCAATCTCACTGGCCCATTGTTTGTGTTTTTTGGAGGCAGGGTGTTACTTTGTAGCCCAGGTTGGCCTAGAACTCATTATATGTCCTAAGCTAACTTCAAGTTAGTGGTGATCTTTTAGGCTAAGCTGGGAGAGTGTTGGAATTGCAAGTATGTATCTCCTCACCTAGCTGGTTACAACTCCCGAATGGAGAAAGCTCAGCCCCCTGTTTCCAGCCACACCTTACTCAGGCAACCCTCTGAATTCCAGGCAGGGAGGAATTACTCACCCGTGTGCGCACAAGTTTGCCATGTGTGTGTATGTGTATAAGCTGGAGTGACAGGCCGCAGGGTGCTATGCTAGTTCTGGGCTATGATGGTGGGGAGTGGCTCTGGATCATCAAGGCAGAAAGTACCACTGGACAGATGATACTCAGCCAACAGATGTGATAATACTGAACCCTGACACAAAAAAAGGAAGCTCATCAGAATTCCGTGTAAATAAGCTACCACCCCATGAAAAGTACTCAATTTAATGGAAGCCTGATGAAGGGAAAGAGAAATGAGGAAGACAAACAGTTAAGAGTTTTGAGCCAAACCAACAAAAGACGTCTTCCTGAATGTTAAAGCCTTGATTTAAGGCCTGGAAAATGGCTCAGTGGGCAAAGGTGCTGCATGGCAAGTCTGGATATCAAAGTTTGATCCCTGAGACCCACACAAAGGTAGAAGAAGAGAACCACTCCACAAAGGTGGCCTCTGGGCCTGGCTTCTATTTGTGGTATGTGCTACCCACCCCACCTCCCAATAAATAAATAAATATATATATATGTTAAAAAACCCTTAGACTTAAGGGCTGAGACTATAACTCAATTGGACCATAATTGCTTAGCATATATGAAACTCTGGATTGATCCCAACCATCTGATAAACCAGGTGTGATGGTACACGCCTCTCATCTAAGCACGTGGGTGGTAGGTGTAGGAGGAGCATATGTTCAGTGTCATTTTTGGCTTCAACTGGAGTCTAAAACTACACTGGGCTACAGGAGACTTAGTTTCAAAAACAAAAACTTCATAGAACGCTCTAGATGCTCACCCCCCCACAGCCCCCCCCAAGCACAACATTTCTGATTACCACCCCTGCCATTCCAGATGCATCAAGTACTGCTCCTTACATAACTACACCCTTATCCCAAAACGCTGTCTGCTTTATTCTTCTGTTTCCTTTCCCATCCTCCTCCTCCTTCTCCTGCTTTTCTTGGTAGGCTGGCCTCAAACTTGTGATCCTCATGTCTCAGCCAACTGAGTTAGAAAATACCAAGACTATTTGCCGTGTGTGTGTGTGTGTGTGTGTGTGTGTGTGTGTGTGTGTGTGTGTGTGTGTCAGAGAACAACTTGTAGAAGTTGTTCTTCAAGCCGGACGTGGTGGCGCACGCCTTTAATCCCAGCACTCAGGAGGCAGAGCAGGCAGATTTCTGAGTTCCAGGCCAGCCTGGTCTACAAAAGTGAGTTCCAGGACAGCCAGGGCTACACAGAGAAACCCTGTCTTGAAAAACCAAAAAAAAAAAAAAAAAAAAGAAGAAGTTGTTCTTCTACCATATGGGCCCTCGGGGATCAAACTTAGGATCTTAGGCTTGGTTACAAGAGTCCTTATGTGCCGAGCCATCTCTCGAGCCCTTATCTACTTTTATTATCCCTTACTATTCTGCCATTTTGTTTTGTTTTGTTTTGTTTTGTTTTGTTTTGTTTTGTTTTGTTTTTTAAGACAGGACCTTACTATATAGTTCTGACTGTCCTGGAATTCACTGTGTAGATCAGGCTGGACTCAAACTCACAGAGATCTGCCTACCTCTGCCTCCTGAATGCTAAGATTAAAGGTGTGTAGCCACTACTCCGGCTGTTGTTCTTTGTTTTGTTTTGGTTTTTTGTTTGTTTTGCTTTTTGTTTTGTTTTGTTTTGTTTTTGAGACAGGCCCAGGCTGGTCTCCAATTATCTCTCAGCCAAAGATGATGTTGAAATTGATTTTCAATTGGTCTCCACCCACCAAGTGCTGGAATGATAGCTGCACACCACCATTCCAGGTTTATGTGTTGCTGAGGATAGAGACCAGGACTTTTTGTATGCCACAGAAATACTCTGCCAACTGAGCTACATGGCCAGCCCTGAAAATGCTCTTAATTCTAGGTCCAGCAGACCTCATTCCAGCTGCTTGCTAGCCCTCCTTCTGAAACTTTTGAAGATGTTCCTGGACTCATTTCTTTTATCTAGTTAGCACTGTGATGAGTCAATAAACCTTAAGTAGCCCAGGCGGACCCGGAACTCAGGAGCCTTCTGCCTGTATCTCTAGAGTATTGGCTGTACAGCCCAAAATGCCAACTCAATGAGCCCATATACTTCAGAGATCCCTTACAGACCAGGGTCTTGGTTTAACATCCTCTATGGGTAAGATGCCTTATAAGGCACACCTGCCCCACTGGATCCATGAGCTGGCAAACTAAACTAAAGTGACAGCTTTTAGTTGTTCAACTGGGTTGAGATACTCAGAGTGCTCTCAGTTTCTTCATACACATTTTAGAGAGTTCTCTTTCCCTCTGTAATCGTGTTTTTTGATACTCCACAAATTCAGCTCTGCCAGGAAGTTTCTGAGGACTTGACTGCCTGTGGGCCAGCAAAGTTGAGATGCTCTGCCCCACAGAAGGCAGAGCCACCATCGTGTTTCCTATTTCTCTCCCTTTCTTTCATCCCGCTATTCTTCCTCTCTCCTCTCAACTCTGGGATCTGCTGTGCATCCTCTAAGTCCAAGAGTTTGGGGCCTGGTGAGATAGCTCAGTGGGTAAAGACACTTACGGCCAAGTCTGATCACCTGGATTCTATCTCCAGGACCCACTGGTTGTAGGAGTGAACTGAGCCCTACAAGTTGTTCTTTGACTTTTACCAGTATGCAGTGACATGTGCACAAGGACACACACACACACACACACACACACACACACACACACACACACCAAATAAAATGTAATACAAAGTAACTCCCAGGGTTCTCATTCTCCCACCAACCGTATCAGGTAAGGGCTGTGAGAAAAGTCAAAGTTACAAAATAGGTGACCTGGCACAGGTGTCGCAGGACTATCTAGCCTCCATAGTCATCAAGTGCAGGAAAAGAGGACCAGGGCACACAAAATGGCTGGATTGGTTGGTGGGCCAGAGGCACAATGATCCCGCCCTACTGGTTGCCAAGGCCCAGCCTATCCCTTGTCTAGGAGAGTGTCTGTCTCCAAGTGCTAGAGAAGGGGGGTGTCGGAGCAGGTGCAAGAGCTTGAGTAGAGGACTGTGAGGGTCTTCAAGGATTCCCCCACTGAGCCTCTCGAGTTCTGTGGTTGCTAGACACGACCATTGAAATCGGCCTCTTCTGGGGTATTACAGGGAGGCAGCACCCGCACCTCCCTCGGAGGCGCGCCTCTTTTCTTAGCCCTCTCGGCACGCTCTCGGCTCTGGACCGAGAGCGAGTGCGCGCATCCTCTACTCTCCCCACCCGAAGCTGGGGGGCGGGGCCGTGGCCAAGCTCCCTAGGCTCTGTCGCTTGAAGCCCCCTCCCCTTGCCTTTTCGCTGCTCCCCGCTACTGCTCTCCGGCCCAGCCCCACCCCAAGCGACCCTGTGTGGAGCGGCTGGTGCCCAGAGGCGGAGGTGAACGCGTGCTGTGAGCAGGTGGATCGGGCGGATCGTTGGCATAGGGGACCAGACTGGGGGAGGGGTCAGCTCTTTGTCTCCCAGAGCCCGTTCGCGGGCAACAAGGCCACTCTTTTTCTCTGTGCAGGTGCCTGTGGAACCTGAGGAAGGACGCTGGCGAAGCCCCATCGGCGTGCACACTGAGGCCCCTGAATCTGGAAGCCGGAGGCATTTCCCTGTTTGCCGGATTGGTCATTTAGGTTTTCAAGAGGCGAGGGGGTAGGGGAGTGGATGTTGTTCTTGTAATAGGGCAGAGGCGGGGTCGGGGGTCGGAGGGTGGGGACTGAACAGGGCGTCTTAGCCTTGGGGATGGAGGTAGCCGTAGGACTTGAAAGCGGCCAGGTTGGTGAGCGGGTGTGGGTGCTTAGAAGAAAAACAAATCGAGGCTCTTTAGGCTGAGGTTTAGGCACCCATGGGTGGCGATGCTAGAAGGAAGCACAGGGAGGCTTCAGGATGGTTTGTAGTGATTGGTTCAGGACCTGGGATACCAAGCCTCCTGTCTTCCTCATTAGGTGCGGTATGGACAAGAGGGATAGCGTCAAATCAGGAACTGCCCCGCGAATGCCGTCTTCACGACCCCCTGGCCTTCTGACCCCTAGGCCTCCTTCTGGGTCCGCTCGACCTCCTCCCCCTGTGACCACTGCTGCCCTTCGAGTCTTGGAAGCAAACGGAGCTATGGGGCGAAGGTCCCTGGTGGAGCGAGCCCCAGGCGTCTGCAAAGCCGCTCTTCCACAGACCAGCAAAGCCGCTCTTCCACAGACCAGCAAAGCCGCTCTTCCACAGACCAGCAAAGCAGCTCTTCCACAGACCAGCAAAGCAGCTCTTCCACAGACCACTATTCACGGGGCACCAGCGCGCAGTGCTGGGGCAGGTCCTCGTAGCCCAGGTACTCAGCTTTATTTGTGACCTCCATCTGCACTCTGCTTACCTTCTCTCTTCCTTCTTAGATACTCCTCTTTTTCAGAAGTACCACTGATTTTTGTCTTCTCCCTGAAGCCAACAGGCCCCCAGCTTCTGGGAAAGGAGAGAGGGCCCCTATGAAGACCCCTGGCCAGGGCTCTATTTCTAGCCCCGGGCGTGCCAGCAGTGGGATTGCCAGGTAATAAGTTAATTCCCCCAACTCCCTAATTCCCCAAGCAAGGGTTAGCAATTTGGAACCTTTTGATCTTAGACATGAATGGGCTGGAAAGGTAGCTTGGTGTGCTAAAGTGCTTGCTGCACAAATATGAGGTCCTGAGTTTGAAACTTCAGCACCTATGTAAAAGCTGATCTTGATGTATCACTGTAACCTCAGCTCTGGGTGGGAAGAAAAGAGGTGTGTTTCTGGTGCTCAGCAGAGGAAGTGTCAAACATCAGTTTCTGTGAGAGATCCTGTCCCCCAAAAAATAGCCAAGTGTAGTAGCACTTGCTGTTAATCCCAGCTCTTAGAAGCCAGAGGCATGTGGATCTCTGTAAGTTCAAGGCCAGCCTACACAGTCCACATAGTAATAATAAGCAAAACAGAAAATAAAACAAGGCAGAAAAATGGGTCCAGCTAAATGTTGGTGTTTATCTCTGGCCTCCACATGCACAGGCAATGGGGGGCGATGGGTGAGTACAACTGTATACACATGTGCACACACATACACAAAAATATTACATATGAGATAGCTCAGGAACACTTGCAGATAATGGACACAAATTGGGCAAAAGCCATTATTGGTTGGGTCACAGAAAGTCAAGCAACTCTATTTCACAGATGGGAAAATGTGAAATTGGGAATGCTAACAACTGGTCTTCCTGTGCCCAGACCAGGCCCTGTTGTCCAGAAGAGACTCCAACCTCCGACTAAGGAACCCTCGGCCAGAGGTAAAACACCAGAGACGCCCAAAAGGAATACTCTGAACTCTGGAACACGAAGAGGTATGTGATCTGGAGACAAGTAGGTTTCTATCAGTCTTTGAAGGCAACCAGCCCCGAGATGCTTATGTTTCTTTTGGACTTTAGTTTTGTCTGCAGATTCTTTAGGGCCCACCTCAGGAGCCCCCTCCCCTGCCATCACCCGTCGGTCCAGGGCTCCAGCTACAGAGGTGGGACTTCCTCAACCAGCTCCCAGTGCCAGACAGCGTCCTCTGACCACCGAGGCAGCCAGGAAACCTGGGAGCAGTGCTTCTGAACCCAGTGCCACGGAGCTGAGCCCAGCCTTTAGGAGACGCTCTGTTGCTGGTGGCAGCCTGCAAAAGCCGGTCTCACGTTCCCTGATCCCCAGTGCTACTCCTCAGCTCTCCCCATCCCGCTCCGGGGTCTCACCACGTGTAACCCCACGGGCTCCTGCGCATACCTCGCAGCTCAAGTCGAAAGGGCAGCAAGCTCTGCACCCAACCCAGACCACAGTCCCAAGGAAGAACAAGCCCTCTGTACAGAGCCTGATTCCTGCTTCATCTTTAGTCACGCCCACTCCACCTGGTGCTTCCTCTGTCCAGGGCCCAGATGATCCCTCGCAAACCACACTTCCTCCCTCTCCTCCCACCACCCCGCCTCTACCAGCTTCTCTTCAACTACTCCAACCACAAGCCTCTTCACAGGCAGTGCCCCATTCACAGTCTGGACAAGGCTCACCATCACCTCCGCCTCTTTCTCTGCAGAACCTCCCCTCTACACCAGCCACACCCCCATTGCTAGCTCCACCCACATCTCTGGATACTGAAGAGGCCTCTGACTCACCCCCACCGAGAGCTGTAATCTCTTCATCGCCCCCTCCCCTTATACAGAATATGCCCCCTAACCAGGCTTCTTCAGCAACGCTCCCTCAGGAGACTCTCTCGGCCATGCCTTTCTCACCTGCTCCTCTATCTCTAGCCTCGTCTCCTCCACAACTCCTTCCTTCCCCGCCAATTTCCCCGCAGAATTTGCCCACTTCCCTTGTCACGTCTTCTCAGTTGCCTCTCTCCACTCCTTTCCGGGCCAACTTTTCTGAGTCTCCTCCCCTTCCCCGGGCCACGCTCGCTAATCGAACCACGCCGTCTTTGCAAGATCCTCTGTTTCTGGCCATTTCTCCTCCAGTTTCTTCGTCTACCTCCATCTCACCACCTCTGCCTACCTCTTCCGTGGTCACGCCTCCTCTGAGGCTCCCACTTTCTCAGACTTTGCCCACTTCACAGGCCTCTTTGTTGACCTTGCCGCCCTCACTGGCCTCCTCACCCCAGCCGGCCACGCCTCCTCCTTTGGCCTTGTCCCCTCTATCCACCCAACTCTCTACTGGCTCGCCCTCTTTGCAGGCCTCTCCTTCTTTCTTGCCTACCCCCCCTATGCAGCCACGCGCTCTACCCTCGCCTTCTTTGCAGGCACCTCCTGTTACATACCCCTTGCCTCTTTCCTCACCCCCTGCCTCACCACCTCTGCCCGCTCTTCTCTCCCCTCCTGCCTCACCTCCTCTGGAGAGCCCTCTTTCTCCCTCAGCCTCACCCTCGTCTCCCTTAGCAACTCCCCCTCCAGAAGCCCCACCTTCACTGGGCTCACCCACTCTTTCACCCCTGGCCACGCCCCCTCCGCAAACCCCACCTCTGGCTTTTCCCCCTCTGCCAGCTTCCACCTCTTCCCTGGACACAGCCACATGTTTTCCACAGGGTCCTCTCTTGGCTTTGCCTCCTCTACAAACCTCTCCTTCTCCTCTGACAATACCCTGTCCGCAGACTCCACCTTCTCTGGCCTTGCCCTCCCTGCAGTCTCCCTCCTCCCCATTGGCCACAGCCACACCCCCCCTACAGATTCCCCTTGTGGTTTTACCTACTTTACAGACCCCTCCTTCTCCCCTGACCACTTTCCCTCCGGGGGTCCCGCCTGGCCTGACCTCGCCGGTTGTTCAGCCTCCTTCTCCTCCTGCCTCACCACCACTACAAGCCCCTCGTCGACCCCCAACCCCGGGTCCAGATGTCCCTATCACAGGTCCACGGCTGACCCTGGCGCTGGCCCCTGCCCCGCCCCCGCCCCCCTCGCGAAGCCCGTCCAGTACGCTGAGTGGCCCGGACCTGGCAGGTCACAGCAGTAGTGCCACGAGCACACCAGAGGAGCTCCGCGGCTACGATAGTGGGCCCGAGGGCTGTCCTACAATCTCCCCGGCCCCGGACGCGGACCTAGCTGCCTGCCACCCCGCTTCCTGGAGTCGAAGTTCTGCTCCACAGTTAGCAGTACGCAGCACTCCAGGTAAGGATGCTGAACAGAGATTCCAGACTCGGGGGTGGAGCTTCCCAAGAAGTTGTCAAGCCCTGCTCCTGGTCCATAGTGTGTGTGTGTGTGTGTGTGTGTGTGTGTGTGTGTGTGTGTGTGTGTGTGTGTGTGAGTGTGAGTGTGTGAGAATTCTCTTTCCACCATGTTATAGGGAGGGAACTCAGGTGGTCAGGAAGAGCTGCAACTGTGTTTACTCATCTCATAATCTCATTTTGCTTTCTCTTTCTTTCTCTCTCTCCTCCTCTCCTCTCCTCTCCTCTCCTCTCCTCTCCTCTCCTCTCCTCTCCTCTCCTCTCCTCTCCTCTCCTCTCCTCTCCTCTCCCTCTCCCTCTCGCTCTCCCTCTCGCTCTCCCTCTCGCTCTCTCTCCCCTCTCTCCCCTCTCTCCCCTCTCTCCCTCTCCTCTCCTCTCCTCTCCTCTCCTCTCCTCTCCTCTCCTCTCCTCTCCTCTCCTCTCCTCTCCTCTCCTCTCCTCTCCTCTCCTCTCCCTCTCCCTCTCCCTCTCGCTCTCCCTCTCGCTCTCTCTCTCGCTCTCTCTCTCCCCTCTCTCCCCTCTCTCCCTCTCCTCTCCTCTCCTCTCCTCTCCTCTCCTCTCCTCTCCCCTTCCCTCCCCTCTCCTCCCCTCCCCTCGCCTCTCCTCTCTTCTCCCCCTTCCCTTCCCTCCCCTCCCCTCTCCTCTCCTCTCCTCTCCTCTCCTCTCCCCCTTCCCTCCCCTCCTCTCCTCTCCCCTCTCCTCTCCTCTCCCCTTCCCTCTCCTCCCTCTCCCTCCCCTCCTCCTCCCCTCCTTCTCAACTCCCCTCCTCCTCCCCTCTCTGTCTCTCTCTGTCTCTCTCTGTCTGTCTGTCTCTGTCTCTGTCTCTGTCTCTGTCTCTCTCTCTCTCTCTCTTTCTGACAGGGTTTTCCTGTGTAGCCCTGGCTGTCCTGTAGACCAGGCTGGCCTCGAACTCAGAAATCTGCCTGCCTCTGCCTCCCAGGTGCTGGGATTAAAGGCATGTGCCACCACTGCCTGGCACAATCTCTTCTTTTAAAAAGCGATTTACTTTTATTTTTGTGTATGTATGTTTGTGTGAATGTATGTGCCATGTGTGTCACAACTGGTTTTAAGCCACCTGAAATAGGTGCTGAGAACCAAACTCAGTTCCTTGCAAGAGCTGTACTTATTCTTTACCTCCAAGTCACCTTTCCAGTCCTGCCTCCTTAATTTAATTTTTTGAATATGCTTGTATCACTCTGTGAGCATGCACTCCTTAGGTGCACTTGTGGAAGTCAGCCAACTTATGGAATTCAGTTCTCACCTTACCTGTGGATTGAACTCAGACCTTCAGGCTTAATGGCAGGTGTCTTATCCACTGAGCCATCTTTACAGCCCTATTTTATTCTATTCTATTCTATTCTATTCTATTCTATGTAAAGGGTGATTTGCCCGTATGTATGTTTGTGCACCACGTATGTGGTGCCATGGTGTCAAAATACCTGGAACTGGACTTGAAGACCATTGTGAGCAGCCACGTGGGTACAGAGAATCAAACTCAGTTCTTAAAGTGCTGCTAGTATTCTTACCCACTGAACCATCTCTCTGGCCCCCTGGTGGTCCTTTAGTTTTTTTCATATCAATGAGTTTTATTTATTCACTTGCTTCTTTGAATATTTGTGCGGACTCGAGTGTCACAGCGCTGCTGTGGAAGGCAGACAACTTGCAGGAGTTGGTTCCCTCCTTCACTATGTAGGTTCAAGAGATCAAACAGTGGTGGTGAGGTTCAGGTCTGGTGACAAGTGCTCCTCTTAACCAGGGAGCAATCTTTCTAGTCCCCACATTTGCTCTTACAGGAGTTCCCCTGCCATGGCCTCCCACTGCTGGCCCAGGTTCCTCTGATGGCCTGTGCACCATCTACGAATCTGAAGGACCAGAGTCGGTGGCCCCCACCCCGGGATCCCTAGATGTGGAGCCAGAACCAATGCCTGGCTCTGGCAGTGCGAAGGTGACTGCTGCAGACTGTGCAGGAGCATCCTCAAGAAGCCCAAAGTCCGCTCGCCTTGGCGAGCTGCCCCTGGGGGCCCTTCAGGCGAGCGTTGTGCAGCACCTGCTAAGCCGGACACTGCTGCTAGCAGCTGCAGAAGGTGCAGCTGTGGGCTGCGAAGGCAGTTCAGGAGGCTCAGGGGTGGGTGGTGTCTCGGGAGGATCCCGGGCTCCGCTTAGCGATGCTGAATTGGGCCGCTGGGCCGAATTGCTGTCTCCCTTGGACGAGTCTCGTGCCAGCATCACTTCGGTCACCAGCTTCTCCCCAGATGATGTGGCCTCCCCACAGGGTGACTGGACTGTGGTGGAAGTGGAGACTTTTCATTGAGCCAGATCCCATTCCTGTCCACCATACACATACCACTTTAGAATCCACCCTTCTGGTTACGCCTCTTTTGTCTTAGTCTCCACTCCCACTTCCTGTGACACTTGGCTGGATTGGTTTTTACCTCTAGAGTCCCGTGTTGGGGCCCAGGCTGTAACCTACATGGCCTTCCATTTGAGCTTCTCCTATTTTGCCTAAGCCACACCCCTTCTCCAAGGAGCAATACCACACCTTATGTTCAGTGGACGATAGTTTACATGCTGAATGGTTTACATGCTGGCACCTATGCGCTCTGCCACCTTGCGAGCTGGAAGAGGACCACAGAGGTAGTTCGAAGGGCCAGGCTACACCTTACTAGTGGTTATGCCTGAGCAAATCGGAGTTCTGGCTGAACTGTGTGACTTTTCTACAGAAAAGGGGAATGGTAAGACAGTGGCTACAACGGACTTGTGATTTTTCCGGTCTCACTTCTAATGAAAACCTTAGGCTCACAAAGGCCTGGGTGGATGAACTGGAGAGCCACCGAAGCTCTTACTCGGTCGGACATGGAGTAGTTTGCTTTCCTGGGTACCCCTTGCTACAGCACCGTTGTCCTGTGTGCACCCCTTCTCTTCCATGCTTGAGAGTTGGGCCTGAAAGATGAACTCGAGTAGAAGAATGGTGAGTCCTTGACTTCATCTGTTACTTCTCCATGATAAGTAGTGTCAAGTTGACAAAATGTAGAAAACATCCAAAAGAGGGGCCTTTTGACATGCCTATGGGAACTAACTTGCTTGGGCTGAGGCGGAAACGCCCACCATTCCCTGGCTGGAGTACTGGATTGTGTCAGCGGAGAGGTGGGCAGCAGCATGCCTTCAGTCCCCCCAACCCCCATTGTGGATGCTCAGAGACCGGCTGCTTCCAGCTCCTATTGCATTGACTTCCCCAGTGGTAGATGATACCCTGAACTGTGAGCCAGAATAAAACCTTTCTCCTCTAAGTTGCTTTTGTCAAGGTATTTTATCACAGTTGAAAATAAACTGAGGCAATCTCCCTTTCCTTTTATCAAGGAGGCTACAGTGCTAAAGCAGAAACATGCCCAGGCTTGAAGAAAGAACTTCCACAAATGTAGGGGTTAAGTGGACTGACCCGGCTGTAACTTGCAGGGGTCGGGGGTAGGGTGGGCAGAGTACTCAGGGGTTGACACCATGCTAATCTATGTATTAGCTAATCTAGGCACTCTCAGGGGCATCCTTGCAAGCTGACACACATTCTCCTTCTTCTCACCCTCTCTCCCTTCCCTTCTTCCCTCTCCCTTCCCTTTCCCTCCTCCCTCTCCCTACCCCACTCTCAGTGCTCTGCTTGATTTTTTACTCTCCTCTCTGAGGAGCACTGCTACCTCCATTGTTGGGAGAGGGAGTACACCCTGGACTCTAGTTCTGAGATTTGCAACAAGCCAGAGATTTCTTCTCTAGCTGAGCCCTGAAGGGAACCTCAGACATCCTTATTCCCAGACTTCAAGTCCAAGAGAAAAAACAAACAAACAAAAAAAACAAAAACAAAAAAAACAAACAACTATTTTTTTTTTATGGCCCTGACTGTCCAGGAATTCACCCTGTATCTGTTGTACCCAGTTGCTCTGTGCCATTGGGCAGTAGTTTGTTTTTTTGTTTGTTTGTTTGTTTGTTTTTTGGTTTTCTTTAGTGCCCTAGGCTATATTTATTTCACCTTACTGACATGAGCTGGGGCTAACCTGGGCACACTTTCCCAGATGACTCTCCATCCAATGCCATTGCCTGACTCGGTTTGGCATTTGATGTACTGGACTGGCTACTGATCCCTAAGGCCATTTCCCATTCAATGGACTCTATCCTCAGCCTTCTCCAAGAGCTTCATAGTGCCCTCAGTTCAAAGCCCAAACTCTGATCCAGATTGGAGCAGTCACACACCATCTTCCCCATCTCACCATACACCTAAATTCTGTTCCTTCTTCCTGGACGTGCTGCCTCCTCCAAAGGCAACGACCCGACCCGACCCGACCCCTCCCCTCCCCTCCTCTCCTCATCCTACCATTTTCTGGCACCTGGCCTTTGTGCTGTTACCTTCAGGGAAACCTCTCACCTGCCTCCTCCATGAAGGCTTCTTTGATTTTTCTGCTCTGGTTGTCTACTTTGGCATTATATTAATGCAATTCACTCCCCTAACCCTCAGTACCCATTCCCACGACATCAGAGACTCCACAGAGGCAGGTGTAGGGCAGAACACCCCAGTGGCCTCCTACAGTTTTCACACAACAGATACCACTGGGCCCAGCTCTTCCTGAGGCTGGCATTTTTGGATTAGGCCAGGCTCAAGCCCTCTCTTCATCCCTTTGGCATTTCTCACACCACCTAGCCACTGGATCCATCTTTGAACTTCTAGAACACACGGATGGAGGTTTGGCAACTTCTGGCTGTGATTCCCCAGCCCTTTGGCTCTCTATTCGGCATCCCTTAGGACTGTGTAAATACACTTTATTTTCCATCTTTTCTGCCTTGGAGACATGGAGTGTGAACAGGCAGTGTGCAAAATGGTGGTGGGCAGTGTGGAGGGGCACATGAGGAGCACACAAGAGGGCCTCCTCAGGGGTACCCTGCTCCAGCCCCCAGGCTTTTTTAACACTTGAAGAGCAGGCCACCAGGAATGGAAACGGAGCTGGAGGCCCCACCCAGGAAGCACCCAGGGAATGCTGTGGGCACCATTCTACTTGAGGCTCTAGGAGCACTGAGAAGGGGTCAGCCCCCAGGGGTCCAAGATGCGGGTTGGGGTGGGGTGAAGGGTAAAGGAGCCTGGGGAGCATTGATGGACTTTGGCACCATTCTCAACTCTGACTGGGCAGAGACCATGGGAATACTCTGAGGAGATAAGGGGAGGGAACGGACTGGGAAACTCTAGCCAGAATAAGTGGAATAAGTCCACAGGAATAAATGGACCGAGGCTGAGAACTCCCAAGTAGCGGGGTTCTCTCTTTTACAGCCAGCCAACACGTGTGATATTAGTACTCCCCAGAGGAAGATGGGTGCTCTAGGGAAAGGGTTTCTTCTTTGCAGCTTCTATAGCCCTAGAGAGTGGGGAGAGACTTCCCAGGTCTGAGCTGGTTCCCCCTGACTGCTCACACCCCAGGTGGTATGTCCTGCAGACAGGATGGGCTGGGGGCTTTGGTTTCTGCTGCAGGGGCCATGATGCCTGCACCAGGCAGAAAAGTCCAGCCTGGCCATCTGTCCCCAGTGGCAAGGGACTGGCTGCTCAATATCACTGTGTCCAGAGAACCTGTCCTGGGGTGCTAATATCCAGTCCAAGTTGCCCCTCCTTCCTCAGACCTGTAGTTCCTGGGCCCCACCCAGCAGGGCCTCCCTTGTCCCAAAGGGAAGCTGACTAGGAGGAGGAAGCTTCCTGCTTATTAACAAGTCCTGGGGCCTCCCCACTTTCGGCCCTTGTCCATGTTAGGAGAGCAACACCCTCCAGGTAACTGGCCCACGCACCCCTTGAACTCAGGAGGGCTTGGACAATATGGTCTAACACGGATAAACACTGCTATGCAGGGCAGGCCTGCCAGTAGGCCCTGCCCCTCTGTGCTGCCTCCTCCACCTGGCCCTCAGTTGGCAGGAGTTACAGAGGCACAGAATTCCTTAGTACTGTGGAGCAGCAAGCTCGCGGACTGCTGATCTCTCCCTGCCAGCAATGCGGGCCTCCAGGCTCCCCGTGAGTGGGCCCCCAGCTTCAGTTGTCCAGGCCCTGGTTGCTATAAGGAGTGGCTAGTTCATCTGCATCGCTGTCTGAGCTACCTTCGCTGTCCTTGGCTGGCCGATCCAGGCTTCTGAAGAAGCGCGCGTCCCGGGGAGAGAGAGGGTAGAGTGGGTCCTGCAGGGCTGCGCCCACGCCCACACCCACGCCCAGCAGCTCCTCATCAGAAGATGGTAGCGAATCCTCATCCAGGTGCCGCGTTAGGCTGAGCCCATCGAAAGCCAGCGGGTCCTCGAATGTCGGTGGGCCTTTCAGCAACCGCACCTGGTGTGCGCGGGGGAGGGTGGAGGCGCCCGCGCGTTGGAGACGTAGATCGACATACCCAGAGAACCCCAGCCATCAGGCGCCTTCCTCCCTCACCCTCCTAGCTTCATGCTTTATCTGGGTCCCCGCAGCAGCGTTTGGCCTGTGCCCGATATCCTTTGCTCTCACCTCAGTCTTGAGCTCCTCGATCTGGTCCTTCAGCTCCCGGATGTACTGCGATGAATCCGAGTGGTTCAGCTGGCCCTGGATGCGGCCCTCCTCCCTCTGCCGGGAGGGCCGGAGTACTGTCGGTCAGAGCTTGGCCAGCCCCGGGGTTCACCCTCCTCCCAGTTCCTGGGGCTCACCTGGATCTCCAGCTCTGCGATGCGCTGCCTCATCTCTGCCACTGCAGCCATGCTGTCTGCCTCCCGAAGTCGAACAGCCATCACTTCCTCCTTACTCTGAAGGGAAGGGGGTACACAAGGGGCGGGTCAAGGAGGTGGCAAGATCTCAGGTAGGGTCGTGGGGTCCGGGCAGGGGCTGCACCTTGCACTCAGCCTCTGCCTGCTTGCGGCGGCTTTCGCTGAGCTGAGTCTGGAGTCCCTTGTTCTGTGCTGCCAGGTACTGCAACTTCTCCTGCAGGGCCGCGCGTTCCGCCTCCACACGGTTCAGCAGGTTGCGGTGAATGTTGTCCTGGAAAGGAGGATCAGAGGGTGCAGCAGCAAGACCAGGGTGGTCATGCTATGGCCTAGGAGTCCACCGTGGGGTCCTTGTGTAGGCCTGGCCTACCTGCGTCTCCAGTTCCACCACGCGCTGCCGCCATTCGCGGCCATCGGCCAGGGCCTGTGCCTCGCGCAAACGCACAGTCATGAGCTCGTCCTGTAACTCGCCCAGGACCAACTTCCGCGGGGACTCCTTCCAGCGGCCACCGCGGGAAAGATGGGCCTAGAAAGCAGGGTGGAAGGGTTCTAGAGGCCAGGGTTGGTCTGCGATGAATCCCTAAGTATGGTCCACCAGCTGTTTCAGGCATACCCTGCAGGAGGCACCCTCTCACCTGCCAGGTGTCTGAGAGCTCCTGCAGCTGCAGCTTTAGCTCCCGAGCAGAGGCTACGGCCTCGCCCTCCCGCACCTTGAGTGCCTTGAGTTCCTCCTGCAGCCTGGCTACATTGTTCTCATCTGGCAGTGAGCTGTTTCTCTGCAGAGAGACAGTAAGTGAGGAAATGGGAAAGCACTGAATCTCCAAGCCTAACCTGCCGGATCCACACCTCTGGCCTTCCCTCTGATCTCTCTGCTTTGGCAACTGAGCGAAGGGAGGAAGACTCCCTAGACTACAGCATACCCAAGGGAACAGAGACTAGGCCCAGGGGAAGAAGACCCTCATGTGTTAGCCAGGGTTCATTATCTGCAAAACGGGTCTCAGGTCTGTCTTTGGGAGACTCCTTTGAACTGAGACCTCCTGTAAATAAATATCACTGACATTCTCACAATTCCGAGATCCAAGCCTTTCAGGACCCATGACCAGTCCTGAGAACTGCTGGAAGACCAGTGGCAAGCACCCTGCACTCTCCCCAGGCCTGGCCGGGAAGCCCCTCTTTCTAGAAACAGACAGTACTGGAACCAACCTGTAGTCTGTCCTGTGTGTAGGGTGCTCATGCACTAGGTTCTTGGTATATAACTTGTAGGCCTGGCCCTTACTGACCCTTGTTTAGGTCTGGGTATAGGAGGCAAGACAGGGTCTAGACTGGGCACATTTCCTTCCTGTGGAAGGTTGTGTGTTGATGGGGCTTAAAGGTTTGCAGCTCTTACACAGCTGTAGCAGGTACTAGGGGAGGGATGGTTCTCGACTTCAAGGGCTTTGTGCCAGCTCCCTGAGAGATCTGTTTGCTTGCTTGTTTGTTGGTTTTAGGAGATGATCTCAGGTAACTAGACTGAAATTAGACTTGTGATATAGCCAAGGATGGTCTTGAATGACTGTTCTCCCTTCCTGAGAGTCCCACCTGCACTGGGATTACATGTATGCATTAGGGATGGACTCCGGGACTCCATGTATGCTAGGGAAGCGTTCTACCAATTCAGGTACATCCTCAGCCTGAGTTGAGTCAATGCACAAAGCAGCTGGAGAGGCACCCAGGAAGTCTGGTCCCCCCTCTAGGGCTATAGGTCGGAAAGTGTAGTCCTTAGTTTGCCTCTGGAGGGTATCTTCATGGGAGAGAAGAGGAGGAAAACAGTCCGAATTAATTGGCCTGGGTCTTCCCCTGTCAACTTTCCTTCCCTATATCCTGGAACCTCAGCCCCTGGGAAGACATGCACAGTGCAGTGGGATACCAACCAGGCAGCGTATGAAGCTGCCACACTGTGCTCAGGGCAGGGCTGTGCTGCTGTGTATATGAGCCCACACAGTTCAAGGGTGTGGAGAGCTTTGTGGGTGAGGCTCCAACTTCTATAACCCTAGATCCCTGTGTGGTGGTGGAGGAGACGATGCCTAGGTGGCAATGGGCTCTAAAGCCGCACACAGAGGTCTCCTCTTCTATGGGATCTGACAGACATGCAGGTGGAGCAACTGCCCTGGCTACCTCTTTTTGTTCATTGTCTTCTCCCTCTCCCTCACTCCCCCTCCCCCTCCCCCTTCCTCTCTCTCTCCTTCTTCCCCCTCTCTGTATGTGTGTGTGCTTGAAGAGGCCAGAAGATGATGTCAAGTGTCCTACCCCATCACTTGACCTTTAGGTAGGGTCTCTCACTGAACCTGGAGCTAGGCTAAAGACCACCAAGCCAGAGATCATCCCATCTCCGCCATGGTACTGGGATTACATGTGGCCATGCTTGGTTTCTCCATCTTCTAAGACTCGAGACCTTTGTCTCCTTCCCCAGCCATACCTTTTCCATGTCCAGAACTTTGTCCTGCATTTCTCGAAGGGCCCCCAGAGTCTCTGTTTCTCGTAACCGTGACTGCTCCAGTTCTGTCTCCAGGTGGGCCACAAAGTCCTCTGTGAGGCGAGGGTTTTCCTGGAGGCAAAGAACTGCATTGGTTCCTGATGGTGACGGTTACTTGGTGGATAGCTTTCAAGCTAGTGGGCCTGGGCTGGAAGAGGGTCCCAGTTGTTAGGCATCCTGGGTTGAACCCATGCTAAGTTCATGGCACTAGAAGGCCGTGAAACTGGCTTGGCTTCTTTTCAGGGAAAGCTGCACAGAGGGAATGTTGGGGATGGGACTTTCCATGACTTCAGGGTGCCTTCTGAAAGTCTTCAAGACTCAGTCCCAGGACCATGGGCTGGGGTGGGGCATGTGCTCCTGCAGTATGGCCAGATTGGAGTGGAGCTGGCTGTGAGGGGCACCCTCACCCACCTTACAGATCTAAGCCCTGAGGGCTAGCAGGCAAGGGTGGCACGTAGGCCTGTAGAAGGTGTGGTCCTGCCAGTCAATCCCATTCAACCGCCGGGTACCTGCTGTTCTTGCAACTGCCGAATGGTACTCTGTGCTTTCTGAAGGTCCTCTGCAGTCGAGCTACACTGTTGTCTCACTACTGCCAACTCCCGTTTGATGACATAGTTCTCCTCAGCCTCCTGTGCCCGTGTCACCTGCCCCTGAGCACAGTGAGGATGGGGTGGAAAGGATACCATGACCATCTGCTTTGGTCCCAGGCCTGGCCTCTAGGAAGCTCAGAGAGGATGAGAGAGGGAGGGTTAAAGTGAGACAGGCATGGCCTTTAGTGCTCAGAGCCTGGGATGGGGTGCCCAAGCAGGCCTCAGAATGGGTGGAGACAGGCAAGAACAGGCCACCTAAAGGATCCAGGGAGTAATGGACAGTCTGGATGTGCTACCAGGCTTCAGTGACAAATGCCCCCAACTCCCATGCTGGGGCTCCATCCCCAATCCGGATTGTTTACCTCTGTCCCAAGTGAAGAAAAAGATTGTTGTACAAAGCAAAAGGCTTGTGTGAGGTGATACACCTCTACGACTCTCCCCGGGGCATTCCCTCCTCCTGCATCCTCCTTCCCACCCAGCTTGATAGTCCCTGCTCCCCATTCCAGGCTCGGAGCCGCTGGGCACTGTGCAGAAGCTTCTAGAAAAGCCATCCAAGAGTGAAGCAGCAGCACAAGCAGGCAAGTGAGAGATGGCGATGGGTGACAGCAGAAGCAGAGAGGAGTCAGAACAGTTGTGTGTGTGTCTGCATGCATACATGCCTGTGTGTGAGCACATTAGTGTAAGCTTAGCCAACAAATGTGTCAGGACCTGAAATGGAATGCTCTAAGTCCTGAGTCCTACTGGGGTAGCGTCCCTTGCTCCTCGGTGGAGGAAACCTGCTGTCTATCCTGAGGGTAAGCCTTCTTCTAAACTCACTCCCACAAAGGCCTCCCATCCTGTGTTTGTCTCCAGCTCACATGCCCCCACCCTCAAGGCATTGTTCTTCCTGGAAGCTGCCCCTCCATGCAAGTTGCTCTTGCCCCCAGAATGGCAGTGGCCAGGAAAAAGGTGGTTACTGGCTGTCTTGTGCAGGGACGCGGGAAGGGCCTGGGTTGGAGAGTGCAGAGGTATATGGAAAAGCTACAGTACCTGGATTAACCTATCAGCCAAGGCCGCGCTCTCCTACCAGGCGAAGGGGGTTCCCAGCAACGGGGGAAGGAGGCAGAGCAGAAGGCAGGGGATAGGAGAGGGGGAGAGACAGACAAGAACCACTTGTCACTAAACGCAGTGGGCTATCTCTAGAAGCAGGGGATAGAAAAGTGAAGACCAGAGAACCAGCGGAAGAGGGCCCAGAGAAAGACCAAAGCCAGAACCAACTCTGTCCTGGAGGGGGGTTCATGTGAGTGGGGAGGCTGGGGTGCACGAGGCTGAGAAAACTCAGCAGCAGGAATGTCTCTTCACTGTGTGTGAGGAGGAGATCCCAGAGAGGGCTGGGACAGGGGATGCATTTTAATCTTGAGAGAAAACAAGAATTGAGGTTTTGGTGTGGTAATAACATCCTGTCCATGACCTACTGCTTCCTTGTGGTCAGCAAATAGTCAAATGAGGAACACTAAGGAACAGGAGGTAGGGCCCAGAGTCATGCTAAGTTACCCAAACCACCCCATCCATAACCTAGTCCATGCCTCTCTACCTCAAGGGATGAGCCCCCCCCCCCCTCCCCGTCTGTCTTCCTTCCTTCCTAGGATGAAACTTACAAATTACAGGTTGGGATTGCTTGTGGCCCAGTGATGGAGCTTGCTCTCCCACCCATGCAGTTTGTGATTGCCATCCACTGAGTTGTAATTTAGCTGTAACCCTAGGGCTGAGTTGAGATCCAGAGTGGGATGATGTCTTCTGAGAACCCCTAACAACAGGGCAGCTCAGATCTCCGTGGAGTTAGGGGAGGCTGAGGGAAAGGCCACTCAGATATTTTTTTGAGACGGGGTCTCATGTGGCTGAGATTAGCTGGCCTTGAATTCTTAATCCTCCTGTCTCCTCTTCCTATATGCTGATATTACAAGAGTACCACCACTATGCCTGCCCTGCCTATGCTCCTTAACTCGGCTAGATCGGGACAGAGCAATGCCCTCAGCCTTAATAGCTGCCAGTGTTTTGGATTTGGAACCCAACAGCTGGTACCCACACTCCTTACCTTCTCTAGGGTCTCAATCCGCTGTTTGAGCAGCCGGTTCTCTGTTCGAAGCCTCTACAGAGGAAGAAGAAGAGCACTTCAGAGCCCCCCTCCCCCACAAGCACTTTAGGCCCTTAATCTCCACTGACCAACCACAGAGGTCAAGGAAGGTCCTCAGAGGGTGCTTATGTTCTGGGCCAGAAATTTCAGAAAATGAGGCACATGACTGTCTAAATGGTTTATTAAAAATACCGAGGCCCTATAAGATGGCTCACTGGATAAAGGTGCCTGCTGCCAAGCTTGACTTCCTACCTTAGATGCCCAGGATTCATGTGGTAGAAGAGAACTAACTCCTACCAGTTGTCCTCTGACATTCCATATGCATGTCATTCCACACTCACCCGCATACACAAAATAAAACACATTTTAAAAGTTAAAATGAAACTGTTTTGGTGCTAGGAATATTGTTCAGTTGGTAGAGTGCTTTTGTAGCACACATAAAAAGCCCTTACTTTGCAAAAACCTGGCTTGGGGCACATGCCTGTAATCCTAGTACTTGGGAGGCAGAGGCAGGAGGATCATAAATTCAAGGTCATCCTTAGCTATTGGACTGGAGGTCAGCCTGGTCTATATGAGATTCTGTCTCAAAATGCTTTTATTTTCATTTGAATTACGGGGTTTCTCTGTAAAGCCCTGGCTGTCCTGGAACTCACTCTGTAGATCAGGGTGGCCTTAAACTCAGAGGTCATCCTGCCTCTGCTGTAGGGGTGGTTCTGATGCTAATTTCCTGTTCACCAATTGGTTCTTGATCTATCAGTAAAGATGCCATGGGGCAATGCTGGGCGGAAGGATAGTCAGGACTTCTGGGGAAGCAGGCAAGCTGGCAGACGCAGGAGTTTGCCCTGCTTTGGAGAGAAAAAAACAAAAACCAAAAACCAAAAACAAAAAAAAACCAAAAAACAAACCAAGCAGCCATGTGAGATCTTGGGAGGAATGGCCTGTGGTTGCTCTCTCCAGGTGGGAGGGTGAGATGTTGAGCGGGGTCTAAAAAAACTGAACAGCTAAGGTTGAGGTTAGATTGAGGATGCTGAGCTAAGAGCACTGGGGAGGGCATACTAGCCTCGGGAGATTAATAATGCCCAGCAATTGAGCCGATAAGTCAAGTTGAAATTGAGCAATGAGTGTGTGTCTGTGTTTTTCATCCACAGATTCAATATTCTCTGGTGCCAGAGCTTAGGTGGGGTAGCAAAAGCTATACAAAATCCTCTGCCTCCTGAGTCCTAGGATTAAAGGCTTGTACCACCACTGCCTGGCTCAAAATTATTAAAAACAAACAAACAAACAAACAACCCACAAGAAAACCTGAGCTGGGTGTGTTGTTGAATGCCTTTAATTCCAGCACTCAGGAGGCAGAGGCAGGGGGATCTCTGTGAGTCTGAGACCAGCCTGGTCTACAAAGCAAGACCCAGGACAGCCAGAGATACACAAAGACACCCTGTCTAAAAGTATAAAAATAAAAAAAACCCTTCAGCTCCCGCTCCCTGTGGCGTGTGCATGTGTGCCTGTGTGTATGCATTCGCGTGTGTAAGCAGGTATAAGGAGCAGTCAGCATCTATACTACCCTCAGAAGTCTGTTTCTGCCTAGTCTTTCCCCTGTGTCTCAAGGGGGTCCTGACCCCCTTTTCCTTTGCTTCCAGCAGCCACTAAGACTCTCTGGAACAGCCCCCATCTCAGAATTCAGGTCTCTTGTGTTGAACATGTAGGTGGCCTTTGCTTTCATCACAGTCTCTCTGAGACAGGATTTCATGCATCCCAGACTGGCTTAGAACTTGCTGTGCAGCCAAGGATGCCTTTCACTCTGTGATGTTGCTGTCCTTATGTCCTGAGAACTGAGATGGCAGGTGTGTGCCATGAGGCTGTGATTATGCAGTGTGATGCCAGGGGTGGATGCAGCCCAGGACTTTCTTCACACTAGGCAACATCTCTACCACATTTCTAAGCTTCCAGACACACTGCCTTTATTTTTATTTTCCTTCTCCCTATAGTCTTGTTATGTAGTATAGGCAGCTTTGAACTTTGATCCTATTGCCTCCTGAGTAGGGACTGCAGAGGTATGCCACCCCATGTTTGGCTCTGTCTTCTGCTCTGTGATGAGGAAATCGGGGTAAGTATCTGTGGTTTTGATTTCCCTCAGGACCCTCTGATGACATATGCAAAGGTGCTGTACGTAGCCTTCTCAGGGTTCTTGGTTATGAAGAAATTGTTTGTAGTTGTAGATGACCAAAAGGCCTACAAGGCTGTGAGGGTTGGTTTTAGTTGTCAACTTGACACAATCTAGAGTCTAGGAAGAGAATCTTAATGAAGGATTGTCTACATTGGGTTGGCTCATAGACTTGTCTATACGGATTTTCTTTTTCTCTCTCTCTCTCTCTCCTTCCTTCCTTCCTTCCTTCCTTCCTTCCTTCCTTCCTTCCTTCCTTCCTTCCTAGACCAGGCTAGACTTGAACTCACAGATATCCACCTACCTCTGCTTCAGGAACGCTGGGGGAACTTTTTTTTCTTTTTTCTTTTTGATTGGCTTAATTGATGTGAGAGAAGACAGCCCAGCATTTCCAAGGCAGGGAATTCTAAACTGCATGAGTTGATAAATAGAACTGAGCACAAACAAGGGAGTGCTCCAACATGGAAGCATCTCTTTCTTTCTGACTGGATGTGATGCGGCCAGTGATCTCAAGCTCTTTCTGCTCGGACTTCCCTGGTAGCAGTGAACTGTAATCTGGAATTGTTAGCTACAATAAGTAAATAATTTCTTGTCTTAAGTTTAAAAAAACTTTTAAAAAAAACATTTATTTTAATTTTATGTGATTGGAGTGACTCCAGAGGCCAAAAGAGGGCCTGAGATGATCTGAGACAGCTGTGAACAACAGTTATGAACACAGGTCCTCTGGAAGAGCAGACAGAGCTTTTAATTGCTAGGCTATCTCCAGCCTTCCTCAGCTTGTCAGTATTCTACCACAGCAGCAGACGTGAGACAAGAACACGTCCTATGGGTTACCCAGCTCCTGGGTTGCTTCTTGGGGATGCGGTGATAGAAAGCAACTGGAGCAAACCGTGGATCATCAGGTCATTGACTCACATCATGTGTAAGGAAACAGAGTCAAAGAGGAGCGGCCCTCAGCTGAGCTTCCTAGTTGGATCAAAACTGTTTAAGGATGAGGAGTACTAGGTCTCTTGACCCTGGACTGTAACCCCTAGATGGCTCTATCCAATCTGAACCCATCCAGCACCACCACTCACAGAGGAACTTGGGCCTAGCTAATGAGTCCTATCTTTCCTGCTTATCCCAAATGGAAAAAATGGAGGCAGAGTGAATGAGGGGTATGTGGGGGTATACACTGGTCATGGTTTACAAAAGATTGAGGGTAGTGGTCTGGGGGGTGTAGCTTAGTTCATAGAGTGCTTGCCTAGCATGCTTTCAGCCCTGGTTACAATCCTCAGTATCACATAAACTGGGTATGATGGCAAATGCCTCGCTCTCGATATTCACAGGTCAGAGGATCAGGAGTTCAAGGTCACTCTTGGCTACAAAGTAGGTTTCAGGTTAAATATCTGGTCAATATAAGACTTTGTTTCAAAAATTTGTTTTCTTAGATGAGGATGGTGGCACATGCCTGTAATTTAATTACAGTAATTAGGAGGCTGAGGTAGGAGGACTGCAGATTTGAGGACAGCTTATATTATACAGAGAGACCTTGTCACAGCAAACAAACAAACGTGTTGCTTCCCAGCATTTTTGGCTAAGGTTAAAAATCAAAGAACCAAACAATAAAAAATATGTAAATGAGGAGGGGCATGTTAGCACGTGCCTGTTATCCCAGCAATGGGGAGTCAGAGGAAAGAAGAGAGAGTCAAATTCAAAGCCAGGCTAGTTTATATAGTAAGTTCCAGACTAGCCAGGGCTGTTTAGGAAGTCTGTCTAAAACAAAACAACACACCCTAACATTCTCAAACAAACAAACAAACAAACAAATAAAATGTTTGTATGTAAGTATGTTTTTTATGTTTGTGTGTGCTCATGAGCATGCGCACCATGATCCACCTGTGGAGGACATGCAGACGTCAGTCCTGTCTTTCTATCACTAGGGATCATCCTAGGGATCAAGCTTAAGTCATCAGGCTGATGGCGAGTACCTTCACTCACTGAGCCAGCTTGCTGACTCTGAAAGTTCCTGTATTTTATGATGCTTTAGCAACCTGAGGCCTTGCTAGCTTAGGAGAGATGGTCCTTCCCAGAACTAGCTAACTCATAGACAACAGGTGTGTTGCTGTCTTATCAGTACAAAATCAACAACTCCAGAACCCTTCACCTTTCCTTTATCTGAGGTTTACTAACTGAACGGCACTTTCATTCTAAAGGCCCAGGGCTGATACAGACACCATGGAGAATCTCCTTGAAGCCAGAGCAGAGGATATCACTCACATTGCCTGTTCTACTAGCCCATCATGCCTGGGTCCTGAGCCTGCTCACATACACCTGCACTGATTTAATTCTTTCTGTAGAAACCATGTCAAACGTTCTGGACCATGCCCCTCTCTGCTCTCTGACTGACATGACCATGACCTGCATTTTCCTCTTGAAACAGAAGAGTCAGCACCCTTTTCTTCCCTCTCTTTTGTATACACCTGTGTGTGTTTATTTGTGTGTATATATGCAGGCATGTGTGTATAAGCTCATGCTCCAGTGCACACACACACATGGAGGCCAGAGGTCAGCCTTTATTTATTTTAAAATACTTAGTAACTTCAAAATTATTTGTTATTTATATTTTGAGACAGTGTCTCACTTTGAGCCCTGGTTGGCCTGGAACTCACAGAAATTGGCCTGCCTTTGCCTACCATGAGTTGGGATTAAAGGTGTGTGCCACTATGCCTGGCTCCCTCCTGTTCTGTTCTGTTCTTTAGACAGGGTCTCATTTGGTAGCCCAGGTTGACCTCTAATTTGCCATATAGCTGAGGGAGACCATGTACTCCTGATCCTCCAAAGTCCACCTCCCAGCCCTAGGATGACCGACTTGTGCCACAATGCCTAGGTTTGTTGGTTTATGTTGAGACAGAATCTCATTATGTAGCCATGATTGGCTGGAACTTGTAGTCAAGGGTGGCTTTGAACAGAAATCTGCCTGCCTCGACCACCTCACAGCTGGGATTAAGGCAGGTGCCACTACCCCTGTTCCATGTTAGTTTCTGAAATGCAGTTTCTTGATAAGGCTGAAGCTCAGGCCTGTTGTGTATGGACTGAGCTAGGCTGGCTGGCTAATGAGTTCCAGGGATCTGCCTGCTACCTCTCCCAGTCCCAAGTGCTAGGGTCATAAATGCACACTACTTGTGCTGGGCTTTTACTGTTGGGTTTTGGGAGCTCCGAACTTAAGTTTCCATGATTGAGACACAAGCACTTTACAGAGGCATCTCCTCACCCTTACCCCTCCTTTTTTAACCTGGAATTTGCCAATTTGGCTAGGCTGGCTTGCCAGTGACCCCCAGGGATCTATCAGCCTGTCTCTGTGGATGGGATGAAAAGCGCACTACTGCTCTTTATGTGTGTTCTAGGGAACTCAGGCCCTTATGCTTGCACAGCAAATACTTCACCCACTGAGCCATATCCTTTGCCCCTTCTTTCCTTTTTTTCTATTGTTCTATACGGAGGGTGGAGCCCATGGCCTTGTGCATGCTGGGCAAATGCTCACCACTAAGCTACTGCCTCAGCCTCAACAAACACTTCTCTCAAAGGCAGTTGTCTATGCACCTGTCATCTTGCCTTTCCTGATGCAAACAAATAAGGGATTGGTTTTTGTTTGTTTGTTTGTTTGTTTTATTTATTTATTTATTTTTTGAGACAGGGTTTCTCTGTGTAGCCCTGGCTGTCCCAGAACTTGTTCTGTAGACCAGGGTGACCTCAAAACTAGAGATTCAACTGCTTCTGCCTCCGAGTGCTGGGATTAAAGTCGTGCATCACTGTGACCTCCCAGCATCAAACCAGGATGTTTTGAAACAGTCTAAAAGTAAAAGACCAAACTGCAGGACACTTGTAAGATGCCCTATGAGGAGACATCTGTCTGACTCTTCGAACACTCTGGGGAAATCTCTTCTCTGGAGAAATTTTTAATCTGGCCTGTGGTCTCAAGGTCTGTGACATTCTTTTCTATTCCTGGGTCCCCACAGTCACCAGATGAGAGCAGGCTGCTCATCTGCACACAGCAAGGACCACATTTGGTCTAGTGCAACCCTCAAGCTACCTTCCTTGTGAGATGGCTCACAAACCCAGGATAGAAAACTTTCTGGGAACTTCAAGCAGGGCCAAGTGCTTCAGCCTTCAGGCACATACCCCTGCCCCTGACTTCCTACAGGAGGTAGGAACAATGAGCATGAGGTTGGCAGTAATAGGACCAGCACAGCAAAGCTCCAAGGCTCAGAGAGGTGAATTCACCTGCCCGGGTCACACAGCTGGTCCTCTGTGGGACACCAGTGCTAACCACTTTGACTCATCAACTGGAGAGGACAAAACCAGGCTAATGTGTAGGTTTGTAACCCTGCCTGTCCTCCATTTCGTGTGGCAGGGCCCTTATTCTTGGCCAGCGGACTTTGGGAATGTATAGCTGGCTGGCTGGCTGAAGTAGGTGGGTATGAGCTTTTCTTTCTCCTCTCTTCTTCATCCTGGCCCTGGGTTGTACCTGGAAGTACCTGGGTCTGCTTGGAAAGATATTGAAGGACTCTAGATGCTCAAGAGTGCCTTTATCTGGAAAGCCAGGTCCTTGTCACTTAAGACCAGGTCTCATCTTTGTTTCAATCGATGTTGTTGGGTGAACAGCTAAAATCACATGAAGAGAGGTGAAGAGGCTATTGAGAGGTAAGTTTAGTTTCAGACGTTTTGTGCACTCAAGGCACTGACTTTGATGGGCTGGCAAGCTGGCTACCAGCACAACCAGAGCTCTCAGTGGATGCCCATACTGTAGTCTACATATCCTTAGCCTACATATCCATCTGGCTTGCCTGAACCCTACTCCTTAGCTCTCAACCTTCCGGGAGGCTCCTCTGTGCCCCCAGCCTTCGGGGTGTCCTCCTGCCCACCAGGTACATACTTCTATCCTAGGCCCTTTACACTGGACTCTTGGACTTAGAGGACCTAGAGTGTCTTCCCAGGCGCGACTGTCTCTTTCTTGTATGACTACATCCGGAGCACTCTGTGGAATCCACACTATTTCAGTGATTTATTGGAGGTCGCCCCATGACTTGGGGTGCTTCGGGGACATGAAGGCAAGGATCTTTGACTGTCTTGTTTACTGTTGTGTGGCCAGCTTTGAGGACATGCCAACTGGGGAATGCGCTCCCACGCGGGGCTGGCAGGTGAAGGAAAGGTCAAGTGAGCGAGGGTCATCCGAAGCCAGAGATTGTCTGCCCAGGCCAGCCTGTTCTACCCGTGCGCTAGATAGGCCCGCCCTCTAGCGGCCAGCTCTGGATTTGTAAGGGAAAGCCTCAGGGGAGCCCATCTCTGCCCCTCCCCCACGCCTCAGGCACTCACTTTGATCTCGATCTGCTCCTCCATCTCTTTACTCTTCATAGCTGCGTACTCCTTCTCCAGCCTGTGAGGACGGGGCACACGGTCAAAGTCCCGTCTCCCTGGGGTTGAGGTGGGCTTCCCATTTGAGTTCTCCACGCCCGGGCACTGACCTCTTCATCTTTTTAGGGTTGTACTTGACCTGATAAGCCTTGAGGACCAGCTTGTCTGGGCAGCTGTCAAACTGGTGGGGGATGACTCTCTGGAAGTACTGTGGAGACACAGGGAGTCATGGTCACTTGGGCCCTGACCACCAGGTCTGCCAGAGCTCTAACTGTATTCTGATTTGCCTGAGGCTTCTCTTTGTCTCAGCACTCAGGCTGTTTGTTTTTGGTTATTCAGCCAACATTTGTTGTGCAAATGAATTGACTGCAGGAGAGAGAACAGCTAGACTAGAAGGGAGGCCTGCCTTCCCAGCAGGCTTTTGGGGGAAGCGTGAGAAAACTGGGGCTGAGGCTGAGAGTGGGGATCAGCTTGGCCTGCAAAGCCTGACCTGAGTCCCATCCCTGGAACCAACAGTGGAAAGAATAAGAGAGTGGAAGTAGAGAATTGAATTGTGAGATACTGTGTGCCATGAGCCCTCCTCCTCTCTCCCTCTTCCCACCCCCACATTAACACTAATAATAAATAAAATTAAGACAATCTGGCCAGAGGACCTCCTGAAGGCAGGGCTGGGTGAATGGGGTCTGAGCATGGGGGAACCCTCCGTAGGAAGTGGGTAGACAAGCTCAGTGGACACAGGTCCTATTCCTCTGCCCAGCTGCTCCAGTCAGGCAGTCTTGGACAATGTATGGCCGTGTTCGCAAACACAACTGTGGTCTTTGTGCATTCTTTTCTGAAGCACCAGCTGGAGGATGCTGGGAGGGAATAGGGGCCTGTGTGATGGGGAAACCATGGTGAGGGGAAAGCTGGCTTTGGATCTAGCAGACTGTGCCAGGAGAAGGCGCAGGCAGGGAGGAGCAGGGTATGAGGCTACCTCAAGATGCCTGGCTCCTTCCCGTGTCCCCCAGGCTGAGAGCTGGGATGAAAACATACTGAAAACCTCCCAAATGTTTACTCTCAGGGTTTACTTTGCAGGCAAGCTTTGGGGACCTGCAACAAGTGGGTAGGAAAGAGTGAGTAGGACTTCCCCAAATCAGTTGAGTGTTGGCCTTCTCTTCTCCCCAGTACTAGGTTGCTGGCTCTGGGTTGTATCTGACAGAGCCTGGGGTTCCTCAGGGGCCTCAAGGGACGGAAGAAAGGATCCCAGATGCTCAGGAGTGACTTCTATTGGGAAGCCAGCCCCTCCCTTGTCACTTAGAATCTTTGTTTGTTTTTTGTTTTGGTTTGCTTTTTTTCAAGACTGAAACAAACTCAGAGATCTGCGTACCTTTGCTTCTCAGGTGCTGGAATTAAAGGTATGCACCATCACTGCTAGACCTATTGCTTAGAATCTTGTATAGCTCAGGTTAGCCTTAAACTTCTGATTCACCTGCCTTCACCTCCTGAGTGTTGGGACTAAAGACATACATCATTATGCCTGCTTATATAATGCTGTAAAATGGAACCCAGGGCTTTGTGCATGCTAGGCAAGCACTCTACCAACTAGCCATGGGATTTCCAGTGCCTGTCACCTCCAGGAGAGACAGTTTCATCTTCCCAGCCATCCTGACCCACCTGGGACATGCCCTCCATGTCCAGTTGCATCAACTCTGTCTGGTTCACTTGCAGCAGGGCAAGGCCTACTCGGAACACAATCTCCAGTCCCTGCAAAAGCAACCATAGTCCCATGAGCTTGCTGTCCTCCCATTAATAATCCCTCACCAATGAGCTTCCTGTCTCCCACCAGGAGGCTCAGACCCTCCTTGCATTCTAGCCCCTCCTTTGTCCTGTTAGCTAGGACTCCTTTTGGGATGTGATTCTCTCCACGTGCAGAGTGGAATGGGCAAGGGTGTCCTGTGGGGCACTCACCTCATACATAAAGATATCAAAGACCCGGGTGGCAACAGGCAGGGGGAAGGTGGTAAGGAAAAGCGTAAGGAACCAGGACGATGCATACATGGACGTGTGGAAGCTCTGTGAGCGGAAGTGGGTATTCAGGTCCGGAAGCTGCTCCTGTGTGGGGATGGAGAGGGAAGCATTGGGCCTCAGTGCCCCTCACCTCCAAGGAGTATTTGCTGACCTACCCTGGGCAGCCAAGGTCCCTCCTAGGTCCTCTTTTAGCTACTGTGTTTGGGGATAAGCTGAGGCATACTGGAACTTTGAGTGCCATGGGGCTACAAGCAGGGCCTGGGAAAATACATGTCAAAATGCGATGACCTCAGCTTCAGGCTATTAGATAGCAGCAGACCACTGGGGAAGGTGAGGCTGGAGAAGGCAGCATCAGAACTCTGGGTTTCCCCTTTAGCCAGCATCTCTATGCTTTTGGTTACACATCTGCTTGGGTGTGTAAATCATAGCCTGTGAAAGTCTTCGGTCTTCTGGCTTGGCATTGTAATTCCTTCTTAACTTTGAGGGGGGCAGATGCTAGGGATCAAATTATTTTTTATCTGTAAGTATGTGTAGGAGGTTTGTATGTGTTCATATGTGAATGCATATATGTAAGGGGGCTGTGCGGAGGTTGATGCTGCTGTCTCCTTCAATCTCAACCTTTCTTTATGAGGCAGCATCTCACTATGTGGCACTGGATGGCTTGGAACTTGCTATGGAGATCAGGCTGGCTTATGAACTCACAGTGATCTGGTTGCCTCTGCCTCCCAAGTGCTGGGATTAAAAGTGTTTATTACCATGTCCAGCTGTCTTTTACCTATTTGTTAAAACAATGCCTCTCATGGAACCTGTAGTTCATTGATTTGGCTGGCCCGGAAACTCCAGGAATTTACTTAACTCTGCCCTCTTGCTGCCTCTGCCTCCCCGTGTGAGGGTAGCAGGAATATCGTCCTATGAGCCTATGAGGCTTTTACATGGATGCAGAGGGTTCAAACAGAATTCCTTACATTTGTGCAGCAAGCACTTTACTGACTGAGCCATCTTCTCAAACCATAGTTTACTTTTTGGAAGAGGGTCTCATATATCATAGGGTAGCATTCAATTTGTTATGGAGCTGAGCTGACCTTGAACTCCTGATCCTCCTCCTGACTCTACTTGTAAAGTGCCAACTACCAAAGGAGGGAATTGAAGCAGGCCTTTGTTCATGCTTGGCAGGCACTCAAATGACTGAGCTACGTTCCCACCCTATTCTTTCTTTTAAAATAAGGTCTTACTCTGTAGCCTGTCAGAGTTAAAGGTGCTCATCGTTATGTCCAGCTGTGAAATTTCTTTTCTTTTCTTTTCTTTTTTTTCCCCCGAGACAGGGTTTCTCTGTATAGCCCTGGCTGTCCTAGAACTCACTTTGTAGACCAGGCTGGCCTCGAACTCAGAAATCCATCTGCCTCTGCCCCCCAAGTGCTGGGATTAAAGGTGTGTGCCACCCCTGCCCAGCGAAATTTCTTTCTTTCTTTCTTTCTTTCTTTCTTTCTTTCTTTCTTTCTTTCTTTCTTTCTTTCTTTCTTTCCTTCTTTCTTTCTTTCTTCCTTCCTTCCTTCCTTCCTTCCTTTCTTTCTTTCTTTCTTTCTTTCTTTCTTTCTTTCTTTCTTTCTTTCTTTTTTTTTTTGAGGGTAGGGAAGGATATTGGGGATCAAACCAGGACCTCACAAATACTAGGCAAGCACACTACCCCAACCCCCTGCCTTCATTTTTGTAGGTGCCTGGACCTCCTGTTTGTTCAACTTCCAGCCTGTGTGGAGCTCTGCCTCCCTGTCCTCAGAGCCTGAAAGAGGAGCCTTCACTGACCACTCACTGCTGGCACAGTTCTCTTGCCATGGGCTTCTGAAGCTGGCCAGAGAGTATAAGAATGTGTACAAGAGTACACGAATGGTATGCTTGCATGTGTGTGTACCTACACACCTACACACACACACACACACACACACACACACACACACACACACACACAGCATAAACACTTATGTTCTGCCTGCCAGCCAGGAGTGAGCCCTGTGGGGGTTGCTATTATAAATGGCTCTGTCTGTAGCTCCCCGGTAATCAGCAGAGGCAGGCAGACAACACTGTCTCCTCCTCCCACCACACCCTTAGCACTTGGAGCCAGCCCTCCTCCTACCTTTCTGCCTTAGTGGCTCTGGGAGCCCCCTTGGGAGCCGAGAGGCCCCTGTCCTGGCTAGCCTTGTCCCTCCCAGCATGCTCCAAAGTTGTGTGCTTTCATCTCACAGGAAAGGACAGGAATGGGCCCTTTCTAGGACTCCCCCTATCCTTCCTCTCTCCCTTTCTCCTTCCCTTTGCCCCCTCTCACTCCTTTCTTCCTTCTCTCTCTTCTGCTCTTCCTCCTTTCTCCTTCCATTTCCTCTCACTTCCTACTCTTCCTTCTCCACAGAACTTCACATTGAACCCAGGACTCTTATGTGCCATGTAAGCCCTCTACCACTGACCTATACTGTAACCTCCCTGCCCCCCAGCTCTTAGATATTGAAACAGGCCTTACTAAGTAGCCCTAGGGTGGCCTTGAACTTGTTATCTTCCTGTCTCATGCACTGTGATCATGAATGTGTACCACCTTGCCAGGCTCCAGGCATGTTATACCACTACTTTCCAGAGAGGGTTTCATGTAACTCAGGCTGTAACTCAGGCTTCCTATGTAGCTGAGACTGACCTTGAATTTCTGACCCTTCTACATCTACCTCATAAGTTGTAGGATGACAGATGTGTACTACCATGCCAGTTTATGAAGGTCTAGGGATGGTATCCAGGGCTTTGTGCATGATGGGCAAGGATCCTCCTAACTGAGCCACATCTCAGCTCCCAAGGGTCATTTCTCAGGCCTAGAATTTCCAGTTCAGGGGCTTTCTGGAGATAACCTCAGGATGGTCACCCCTAGTCTTCTTACCTGTAGCATGTATTCAAACTGGTAGATACAGAGTCCCAGCTCGGCCATGCTGGGCTTGAAGAGCTCCCGTAGCCGGTACTCCTGCATCAGTCGCACGAATACACAGAAGGCCTCTTCCTCAGGCATCTGGAGGGACCAGCAATGTGTGTGTGTGTATGTGTGACAGAAAGAGGGGGAAGGCCATGAGTGGGCTCTGGGCAATGTCATGGTACACAGGGGCATGTTTCTGTCCCATTTTCATTTATTGTAACTGTACTTGGCTACTGTGACTCATCCAACAAACCATAAATATGGTCAGTACTATTTATTAATGGAAGATCTGTGACTGAAGTTATTTGCTAAGAGCCACTAACACTAATGGAGCTGTACTTAAACCTTGATAGCACCCCAATCTCATCTACCCGGTTAAGACATCCCTGTTGACACCCAGCTATCTCCTTTCTCCCTGTTGTAAGCCTTCTGGTTTCTCTGGAAGAACATCTCTGTAAACCCCTATAAACACCTAAATTGTTGACCTGTGGTTCTTCGCTGTCCCACTGCTCCTTAAGTCCTGTTCCTGTCCTGCATGGTATAGTATCTGGACCTAGGCAGCATAAATGGCAGCCTAGCTCTTCCATATCCATCCATTGAGAGCTGAGTCTGGCCTCTGTCAGAGGGTGCAGTGAGCTGGCTGCTGAGTAGGCTCTGGCCCTAGGGGTCACTAGACTCAGGGGATCTTCCTATGTTCACCTCTTGGGGATGGAGCCCAGGGTAGCCACTTACCTGCATGAGGAGTAAGCCCACAATGAAGGCACTGCCCTGGCAGTAGCCCACCTCCCGATCAACCAGGGAGTATGCCTAGAAAGGAAGGAGGCTGGGTGAACACAGGATTCCCACCAGCCCCTATGGAGCCATCTCCAGTGGGGATTGTTGCTGAGGTGGCTGGAGCCAATACTGGAGGGCCTTACCTTCATGACATTGAAGAGGACTTCCTGGCCCAGGCTGTCCTGGCCTTTGAAGAATTCATGCTCTGGGTAGGTGCGGGCAATATCCCTCCTGATGAGTT
This sequence comes from Mus musculus, assembly GCF_000001635.26. NCBI lineage: Eukaryota > Metazoa > Chordata > Mammalia > Rodentia > Muridae > Mus > Mus musculus. The sequence continues at coordinate 4,187,367 of NC_000074.6, read as the reverse complement.
TCTCACATGGGGAGGACATCTTGAGGAGCTCAGAGTACTGGTTTTTGACGGGCATATCTGTGGCACTGCACAGGAGCTGCCAGACGATGGCCCGAAAGTGGTGTGGGATGCCCTTCCGGATCAGCTCCTGCATGGGGAGGGTGAGGTGGGGGAAGGGAAGCTAGGACTGGAGTCTGCCCCAGGCACTGCAGCCATCCCAAGGCCAACCCAGCTCAGCATTTCAGATATGGCTTACGCATGGTAACACACAGTACACATGGTTACACGTGGTACAGAGGACATCTGCATCCCCTATCCTGCAGTGACTCCTCTACCACTAAGCTATAATCCCAATTCTCATGCTCTGTGTTTGTGTGCATATCCATGTATGCATACATATGCACATATATGCACAGATATGTGTGTATATAGGAGGTCAGAGGTCAGCCTTGGTTGTTATTCCTCAGATGTTTCCACCTTGGATTTTGTTGTTGCTTGTTTTTGTTTTGCTGTTATATTTTAAATTGCAGTTAAATTATTTATCGTGTGTGTAGGTGTGCGTGTGTGTGTGTGTGTGTATGTATGTATGTACCAGATGATAACTTGCACCTGCATTTGAAAGAGTTGAATCTCTCCTACTATGTGGGACCTGAGGACAAAAGTCAGGTTGTTAGTCTTTACAGCAAGTACCTTTATTTGCTGAGCTATCTTGCTGGCCTATCCACTTATATTTTGAGGCAGGGTCTCTTTACTAGGCTGTGGCTTACCCACAGGGCTAAGCTGACTGGCTAGGTGCTCCAGGGAACTGTCTGTCTCTGCCTCCATAGTGCTGGGATTATAAGCATGTGCCAGCATGCTCAGCTTTATATATATAGGTACTGGGGATGGACCTTAGGTCTTCAAGTTTGTGCGGCAAGCACTGCACAGGGAGGTGTTTTCCCAGCCCCCACATTCTTTGTAAGCAAACTTTTTGACACAAAGTTTCACTATGCAGTCCAAACTGGCCCTTATCTTGCCTCATGTCCTGATTATAGGGGTCATAGGTATACACACCATTACATCAGAGCACAAAGCAAACAGGCACAAGGACTTCTCATCCCGCTGCCCTCCATTCCCATGTCCTATCTGTACTTTTTCACTTTGGCCCTTCTGCCTAGAGTGGGCTACCTGGCCCTGGCTGGTGGATGAATGACCAGGCTGGCCAGATTCATGGCCATCCCACATCTGCCTCAGGTCACCTTGAGTAGTTTTTCCTTCCTGCGCCGCCACTCCTCCCACTCGTTGGCAATTCGGCCCCAGAGAATCCACGTGTCCTCCTCCAGGTGGCTCAGGTTGGAGGAGGCTGAGGAGCTGGATACCAGTGAGGAGCCACTGTTCCTCCGGGAGCCATTCATGGAGCGCATGGACTTGGAGTCGGCTTCCAGGAGCCTAGGCAAGAAGAGTAGTGAGTGTACCAGCTCATTCTCAGACCAACTCTGCAAAACACATTTAGGGATGGTCTATAGAGAGGGGCTCAGAATGCAAGTTCTAGCTGAGGGCACGTATAGAGTACCAAGGACACTGTGGGGTCATATTAACCATGTCCTTTATCTTCCTCCCTCCTCTCTTCTTCCTTCCATTTTTCCTTCTCTTTTTTTGTTTGCATATGTATGTGTTTGTACATGCATGTGGAGACTAGTGATCAACCTTTGATACTGTTAAGGACTCCATTTTATTTTTGAGACAGGGCATCTTATGAACTTGCATCTCTCCAATTTAAGCAAGGATGGCTGGTCAGTGAGTCTTGCGGATCTGCCTGCCCCTACCTCTCTGTTGCTGGAATTACTTGACTTGTGTTTTATGTTGTTATTGTTTTTTGGAGGGGGTTTGTTTGTTTTTTTTTTTTTTAAAGATTTATTTATTGATTATATGTAAGTACACTGTAGCTGTCTTCAGACACTCCAGAAGAGAGCATCAGATTTCATTAGGGATGGTTGTGAGCCACCATGTGGTTGCTGGGATTTGAACTCTGGACCTTCGGAAGAGCAGTCGGGTGCTCTTACCCACTGAGCCATCTCACCAGCCCTTGTTTTTGTTTTAGACAGCATCTCACTATGTAGCCCTGGCTGTCCTGGAACTCACTCTGTAGACCAGGCTAGCTTCAAACTCAGAGATCTGCCTGCCTCTGCTTCCTAAGAGCTGAGATTAAAGACATATACCACCGTTGCCTGGCATTTATATTTTTGAATATTTTATTTTGTTTGTATTCTAATTGTTTTGTCTGTATTAATGTCTGAGTACCAGTATGTGCCTGGTGCCCCAAAGACAGAACAGGGCATCAAATCCGCTGGCACTGGAGTTACGAATGGCCATGAGACACCGTGTGAGTACTGGGAGTGTGTGAGTACTGGGAGTTGAATCCAGGTCTTCTGGAAGAGCAATTAGCTTTTAACCACTAAGACATCTTTCCAGCATCCTTCCCTTTAATTGTTTTTTGAAATGGGGATTGAATTTAGGGACCGGAACATTCTTGGTGAGTGTTCTACCACTGATAACTTTATTCTAAAACAGGATCTTGCTACAAAGCTCAGGCTGGCCTCACCCTCTTTATCCTCCTGCTGTAGCCTTCTACATGCTGAGATGCTTTCAGATACTTTTGACAGCTTTATATACTCTGGAGAGATGGAGGGCCTGGGATGGCTCTTCCTAGGGCTAGGCAGTTATTAAAGATAGGAATGGGCTGTCTGCCTGTGAGTGAACTTTCCCATATACAAATAAACCAATCCAGAGCCCACACCCTGACCACTTCCTCCATCAAGCTTTTGCTTGATGCTCACTATCCATCTGCTCATATCACCTCAGGGCTGAGTACCCAGCATCTGGGGCCAGACTGAAATGCTTCAAGTCAGTGACTTGAATGCTTGCTTGCCCTGTTTCATCCACTGCTGCCCATGGGAACCAATATAAAGGTTCTTGCCAGTGTTTTTCCCCCAGGCTCTTGTCTGCCTCTTGACTGACAGGTCTGCCTCTTCTCCTTTTGGGAATGGTAAGTAATTCCTTTTTTCTTAGTGGCCAGTGTCTCCCGATCTGTTGGATTAGTAGAGCCCCTGCCTCGAATACCTCATTGAGGGGCTGAGAGCATGACTCTGTGGTATAGCATTCCCTAGAATCCCACAGTGAGGGGCTGGAAGTGCGGTTAGGCAGTAGAGGTTCTGCCTAGAATTCCCAGTAAGGAGATTCTACAGGTAGAAAACTCAAAGACCTCCCCAACCCCAAAATCCAACACCTATAAGATAGGGGCAGGTGGGCGCTTTAACATCTTCCTTCAAAAAATGGCCTTGTAAAGGAAAGCTAGATTTATCTGACCTTTTGAAATGAAGATTTCCTCTTCTGAATGAAGAAATCAATTTATCCAGCCCACATGGGGAGGATCAAAGAGAAACCATTCTTTTTTTTTTTTGTTTTTTTTTGTTTTTTTTTTTTTGGTTTTTCGAGACAGGATTTCTCTGTATAGCCCTGGCTGTCCTGGAACTCACTATGTAGACCAGGCTGGCCTGGAACACAGAAATCCACCTGCTTCTGCCTCCTAAGTGCTGGGATAAAAGGCATGCGCCACCACTGCCCGGCGAGAAACCATTCTTTAAACATCTTGTGGTAGCTGTTATTCTGTGTAGCCCAGGTCTAGCTTTGAGTGTGAATGGTCCCAGGAAGCCAGGAATCAGCTCCCTCCCCCACTCACCGGTTCTGCTCCTCGAGCTTGGCCAGTAGTTCTAGCTCATCTGGGCTGAGATTCTCGGAGTCAGAGGTTGGGGAGCAGGTGGGTGCTGACAGGGCCTCTTGAGATGAGGAGTCCGGGCTCAGAGTGGGGCTTGCCATGGTGGGCAGGCTCATCAGCCAGGGGGATGCCAGGTTACAGCTCTGTCTAGGGAGATACATATCGTTAGCACTAGGTAGATGTCTACCTTGACCTGTCAGCTCTGAGCCAGCAAAGTCTGTCTGCTTACCCTGAGAATACTCCATCATTGCAGACTTTCCATTCCTGGTCCACCCCTACTTGTACTATAGATTCTATGTGCTACAACCAACAACCAAGGCTCAAATCCAGCAGCAAGGCCTGTGCCAGAGGTTTCCTGTCACTGGAGGGCCTAAGGATCTAATGTGAAACTTCAGGGGGGCACAGAAACCCCTGTTCTGGTCACCTCTTTTGGACAGTGTTCTGTCCTCTGCTGTGGCTTGCCCTGGGTGCCTCATGGTAGCATTTGACTTGCCCTGTCTCAAGAACAGTATGTTACTGGCACAGACCAAGCAGTTATTCTCTATTGTTGTCTGGTGCTGTCAAAGGCTGGAGCAGTAATGTCTCCTTGGCCTGGAAAGCCAAGGCCACATCAAAGTGCCAGGAATTGGTACCCTAGGGAATGCATGGGGGTGGGGGTGGGCTGAGGTTCAGAGGGGGCATCCTGGTTCCAATATTCACATGCCAAGCCTTCTTTACTACTTTTCCTGGGGCCATCTGCCTAGCCTTCTGGGGACTTTTGAAGACACTGACCGCTTGATTTTTGCCTGTCCGGTGACAAAAACAAAGGCTGAAGGCTGGGAGATGGCTCGGTCTGTAAAGGATTTGCCATATAAGCATGAGGACCCAAGTTCAATCTCGAAAACTCATGTGAAAATGCTGGTGTGGTAGTGTGTGCTTTATCTCAATGCTGGGGAGGTAAAGACAGAAGGGTCCTTGAGTGTACTAACCAATCAGCCTAGCTAAACTGGTAAATTTCAGACCATTGAGAGGCCCTGTCTTAAATAGACAACAACAATAATACCCGCAACAACAATAACATAAAAAAACCCAAAACAACTAAAAACCAAGGGGATAACCTCAGCTATGGCTCAGTGGTTAAGAGCACTTAGTGCTCCTTTCCAAGTTTGGTTTCCAGCATCCCCATTAGGTGGCTCACAACAGCCTGTGACTTCAGATCCAGGGGATTAGACTCCTCTTTAAGGAAATCACATGCCGTACATTCAGACAGACACACCTAAAATAAAGATATAAGACATATACAAAGCAAAGTGAACAGCAACTAAGAACAGCAGCTGTGGCTATCCTCCCATCTCCACAAGAGCACTTACTCACATATGTGCAACTCTGCACACATACAGAAATAAAGCAAACCAAAAGGTGTGTGTTAGCCGGGCGTGGTGGCGCACGCCTTTAATCCCAGCACTCACGAGGCAGAGGCAGGTGGACTTCTGAGTTCGAGGCCAGCCTGGTATACAAAGTGAGTTCCAGGACAGCCAGTGCTATACAGAGAAACCCTGTCTCGAAAAACCAAGGTGGGGGTTGTGTGGGGGAAAAAAAGGTGTGTGTTGATGTAGAATGATGTATTTAAAGCCTGGCTCTCTGCCAATGAGTTGTGTGAATTTTAGGGTAGTCACTGAACTTCTCTGGTCTCTAGAGACTAGGGTCCTTCAAAGGGAAGGTTGTGAACCAAGCATATTACATATAGCATATGACATGTTTGTCCACCAATGTAGGCCATTATGATCTATCCTGGGGCTAGAGCTGTAGGTCTTGCTGAGAGTTGAGGTTCCTGGGGTCTGTTGAGGCATGTAGAGGATTGGAGGTGGAGTTGGCATTTTCCTGGTAGGGAACATTTCTAGGATCATAAAATGCTTTGGAATGGGCTGAAAAAAATGGCTTAGTGGATAAAACACATGCCAATGAAGGCATGAGCTTGGATTCTGACGGTCTACCTAAGCTGGACATAGTAGCACACACACTTTGTAATCTCACCCCTCCTTCAGTGAGATGGGAGATAGACACAGGAGAATCCCTAGAAACTTGTAGGCCAATTAGCTTGGTGTACAGAGTGGCTACCAACAGCAGACACTGACACCCAAGGTTATTCTTAAGACTTCCATATGCACAGCATGGTACACACATACTTGTACTCACACACATGAACATGCCCATACCCACAGAAACACACATTAAAATAGAAAAAGGAAAGGCTCTGGGGGGGAAGGTGGAGCCTGGGGAGCATGTTCCTTTTGTCTAGCTATAGTTCCTCTTGGTGAACCTAGGCCATATGCAGGGGTTGAGAACCTCAGGCTGTAGAGGCAGAAAGAAATCTCTGCTCCTGATTTCTGATTACATAGCATGGTACCTTCACACTTGCCCACCTCCTTCTGTGCTCTATTCCAGAAGTCTGTTCCTTGTGCCTGAACCCAACTTGACCCAGTTCTGACTCATGGCCACAGAAAGGGCCTCACATGGTCCCTGCAAAGGGAACATCTGATTCCTTAGGTAGTGGGGAACAGACACAATGTGAGAGAACACTGTTTACCTGTCTGCAGTAAGCACCTTTTTATAGTGTCCAATCAATTCCAGGATTCCCAGGTAAGCTGGATTTCACCTTAGTCCTGAGCTTAGTTCTGGGCCTCTCTCCACTGATGCCTTATTGCAGGTGGATCTTGGGGCTTCACAGCTCTCATTTCAGCTTTTGAGAATCTCAGAATCCTTGCTCCTCAGGAACCTCTATCCCTTTAGGACAAGGACAGCTCTGAGGGCTTCCCCAACTCTATTTGGGAGCAGAAAACTCTGGATTTTGGTTTTCGTGTGTGTGTGTGTGTGTGTGTGTGTGTGTGTGTGTGTGTTTACTTGCAATGTGGAGTCCTGAGGTTGAATTAGCCTTGTCAGGAATCATTCTTGACCACCCTTCCACCTTATTCATTGAAGTGGGGTCTGTCAAGCAAAACCCAGAGCTTGTGAGCTAGAAGTACAGGCAGACTGCCACCACCTGATATTTATGTGGGTTCTAAAGATATTTATGTGGAACACTAGTCCTAAACCTTGTATAGCAGGCACTTTAATCCCACCCCAGCCCAGGGTTATAGATTTCGGTGAGTGCCAGGCTGGCTGAGGATGACCAGTCCCAAAGGTTTATCAGCAGTTATAAACTGCTGAACTAGGAGTTAATCATTTGGGGGGGGTTTGGGTGGGGAAAGGGAAGGAGGGAGGGAGAAGGAGGGAGAGAGGGAGAGAGGGAGGGAGAAAGAGAGAGTCAGAGAGAGACATAGAGACAGAGACAGAGACAGAGAGTGGGGCTGCTACAGGATCTCCTGCAGTGTCAATCTGTGGCTAGACAGGGCTGTGGTCACAAAGTGCTAAAGCAGAATGATCTTCCTAGGCAAAGCTAGTCTCCAGAACTGGGAGAACATGGAAAGAAAAGATAGTAGAGGCAGGATGAGGGTTCCAGAACTACTGCTGAATTTGGAGAGCATTGAGAGCTCAGGGCAAAGGCACCTATGGATAATGAGGTAGCCTGGGACTACCTAGTACCTGATAAGGAGAGAGGACCCAGCTTTAGGATGGACTCCACCCACCTCTCCTTATTCATACACTTTCATACGCATACATACTCTGATATATACACATTCACACACATTCATGCACATACAGTTTCACCTACGCCTACTTGGGCATATATACATATATTCTGAAACACATATACAACACATACACACATTGTCAGATTTATGCTCTTGGGGGTACATATGTACTCCTTCACATTCAGACATACCACATCCACACAGGTACTAGTCACCCAAACATATTCTCTTGAGGTTCATCGATATTCACACTCTAACTCATCAGCGTTGTGGGCCTGTGGCATGGCTGGTAGGGTTCTCTTGACTAGTTTAATAGAGGTGGGAAGACTCACTGTGGGACTCAAAGAAAGTGAGCCTATTGCTCTCTGCTTCCAGATTGTGAACTCAATGTGTCCCCACAATTTCTGCTGCTGTGACCACCCTGACATGATGGAATGACACAAAATTGTGAGCCAAAATAAACCCTTTTCCCTGAAGGTGCTTTTGTCAGGACACTGTATCACAACAGCAGAAAAGAAACTAAGACAGTCACGTAGGTTAGTCTCAAGCTTGCGATCCTCCTTCAGCCTCCTGAGAGCTGGGATTCACAATTATGAGCCACCACATCTGTCTGGCTCACGGCCGAGCAAAGATGGTGCTGGTGTCCAACGATTGTGAGGGATAGAAAAGCCAACATTAAGCGTCTCTGAATTCTCTTCCTTTTCCCTCTCTGGGATTTGGGCACTGCTGGCCATTGTTTCTTTTTCTTGAAGCCCTCTCCTATATAGTCAATAAGGAGAGCCTCCTGCTTCTCTTCCTATCTCTTTGGGCAGGGCATCTTAGTCACCTGTGTGTCACCTCTCCCTCTAAAGCCTTGCACGGGTGTCTTGTAGCCTGGGCTGGCCTCAGACTCACTAAGTAGCCAAGGATGCCTTTGAACTCCTGATCTCTCTGCCTCCATCTTCTAAATGCTGTGATAACAGGCCTCTGTAATCTTGTCTAAGAGAGACAGAATCCAAGATTGTGTGCCCGCCAGACTGATAAATCCTCAGTGCATTTTTAGGGTTTATTTTATTTTTATTTAAATTTTTTTTCTGTATATAAATGTTCACTGCTTGTACGTAAGTATACCATATGCGTGCCTGGTGCCCATGAGGGCCAAAAGAAGCTCCTGGATCTTTCGAACTGGAGTTAAGGATGGTTGTAAGCTACCATGTGGGTGCTGGGAAGAGAACCTGAGTCCTCTGCAAGAGCATCCAAAGGAGCATCCCTTCAGCCCTATTCTCAGTCTAAACAAGCTAGTGTAAGTGAAGCGTTCATCTCTTGCCTTTTCTTTCTACCAGTGGTTAGCCACGATTGCCAGCTGGCCCTTCGCAGCTCCTCCACAAGACTTGATGACCTCTCACTTTAAGGCAGGAGTCACTCTGGATCTTCCTGGTAAGAAACAGTCACCCAGAATGTATATGATAGATCCAGATGAGTGCTCAGAATGGAGCAGTCAGAGAATCTCTGGAAGTAATAAGTTACAGTAGGATCTAGCAGTTTCTCACTAGACGTTTACCCGAGACAATTGAAGTATTCACCCATGTAAATGTACATGTTAGTGTTCATAACTCACAGTGTATACAAAGTACAAATGATGCAAGTGTTCTGTACTCAAAAATAAAATTCCCAGTACTGAGAAAAACAAACTAACAAAACAAAACAAAGTTGGGAGAGGGATGGAACACCAAAGGAAGTCAAACCATCCTGCAGTAATCAAAGCCTTCTCTTTGAGGGCTTGTGAACGAGGGTGAGATTTTGGAAAGGCCCCTTTGGCCTAATGTATGCAGTTGAATCCAACACATGCTTTCTTCCTCCTTCCGTTTCTATTCTTTGTGCTTTGTTTACAGGTATCATCACCATGTTCAATTTTATACGGTACTGAGGATAGAACCCAGAGCCTGGAGCATTCTGGGTGAGCATTCTGCCAGTCAAGCTGCAGTCCTGGTCTAGCTGAGAATCCCTTTTTTTTCAATGAAACTATAATTAATTAATTAATTAATTAGTAGTGGTGTGGATGTTTGTGCCCCACAGCATGCATGTGAAGGTGTGAGAACCATTCATGAGATCAGTTCTGTGCTCCATCATGTACATTCCTAGGATTGAACTAAGGCTGTCTGTCACATTTGCTGGTAAGTGCTTTTACCTACCGAGTCATCCTCCAGCTTTGAACATTCTTTTTTCATTTCTTAGATTCATTTTATGTGTATGAGTGCTTGGCCTGGATGTATGTATGTGTACCTGGTGTCCTCAGATCTTAGAAGAGGGTGTTGTATTCTCTGGAACTGGAGTTAAGGATGATTGTAAGCCATCACATGAGTGCTGGGAACTGAACTTGGAAAGAGTGATAAGTGCTCTTAGTCACTGAAACATCTCTCTAGCCCCACCACAAGCATGATTACCATGAAGTCTTTCTTTCAATCTTGTTCTACTATCCTGAATTTTCCCCCTGAAAATCCACACCTTAGCCCAATATACATGCTTCCCCCTACATATGTGTGTGTGTTTGCACATGGGGAGGAGGATTAACATATATGTACTTGGATTCATGCAGAGAGCAGAGGTTGATATGCAGCATCTTCTTCAATTGCTGACATTATCATCTATTCTGGGTAAGCATTCTGCCAGTCAAGCTACAGTCCTGGTCTAGCTGAGAATCCCTGAGTTCATTTACATTGCTAGCATACCTAGGCAGAAGGTGGGCCCTAACACCCGTCAGACACTAAGTGGGTACCAAGGATCTGACTTCCAGTCCTCACACATGGCACATGTCTTAACCACCAAGCTGTTTCCCCAGCCCCCTACATACATTTTGTACCAATGGCTTCTGTCCTTGCTTGCTTCATTATGATTTGAGGACAAAGCAGTATCTTAATTTATGCTCTAATCCCTTAATGCACTATTAAAATTTGGCAGGTGCTCAATAAACATTTGTTGAGTGAATCAAGACAAAAATTCCCATGTGGTTCAAAGAGGTAATCAGGGTCAGCAGCAACAGTAACCTCATAAGCCCTTGACAGGAGGTGATGGGGAAGGGTGCTTTAATTCTGTGGTGTTTCTCCATTGAGGTCATTGTCTTACTCTATGAGAAGAATGCCAGAGAGGTCCTGATGAAGGGGTACTGCATGAAATATCTTGTCTGTGAAGGTCATCAGAAAAAAGGGCATTACAAGGAAGTGCCATAGCCCATGGGAGCTGGAGGACATGTAATAACTAAACATCATAGGGGTAAAAATAGACACTAGAGGTTGGGGAGATGGATCAGTGGGTAAAGTCCTTACTGTGTATATTTGAGGACCTGGGTTTGAGTCCCCTGAACCCTTATATAAAGCTGGAGAAGTAGTGCATGTCTGTAATCCCAGCATTCCAGTGGCAAGACAGGAGGTAGAAAGAGAGAATCCATGGGAGCTTTCAGGCTCAGCCAGCCTAACAAGAGACCATGTCTCAAACAACATGGACGGTGTGGTCAGATGCTGCAGGCTGTCTTTTGACTTCCACATGCACAAAGTGATATGCACCTGTATGCTTAGACACAAATGTAATACAGACATATACATACATTGATCCAATAAAAATGTATATTAAAAAATTAGGGTGTTAAACTGGAGAGTTTGCTCAGCAGTTAAGAACCCTTGCTGCTCTTGCAGAGGACACGAGTTAGGTTCCTAGAACCCAGATCGGTCACCTCTCAACAGCTTACAACTCCAGCTCTATGGGACCTGATGTCCTCTTCTGGCCTCTTTAGTAACCATATGAACATTCTCATGCACACAATTTAAACAGACTCACATACACATGAATAAAAAATAAAAATCTTTAGGGACTGGAGAGATGGTTCAGTAGTTAATAACATGTACTGCTCTTACAGACATATTCACACTTGCACACAAAATGAATAAAACTAAATAAAATAAATAAAAATGTAATAAGGCCATCTTTGGTCACATAATGAATCCAAATCTATCCTGGGCTATAAGAGTTTCTATATCAAAAAAAACCCTACCCCATATTATAAAAATAAATTATACACATAATACATACATATATATGTGTGTGTGTGTGTGTGTGTGTGTGTGTGCGCGCGCACATGCGCTAATATACTTTTATTTGTGGTACTCATGGTCAAATCAAGACTTCATGCTAGACAAGTTATCTACTACTGAACTACATCCCCAACCTCACAGAATATTGTTCAAAAAATATTGTGTACAAGGGTAGTTAGAAAAATAAAGAGCAGAATAAAGAATATTAGAAAATAAAGAAGCACCACACTGATAGGGAGAGGGTCATTGGTTGGTACCCCAATTCTGACATCAGAAGAGGATTTGAACTTGGTTTCTTCTCTCCACTCTGCCCTACATTTTACCCATGATGCTTCTGCCTTTTCTATATTTTTATTTTAAAAACATGTAGTTAAAAATATACATTATGTTTAATATATAACATGTTATTATATATGTATATGGGCCAGGGATGTGGCTCAGTTGGCAGCATGCTTGCTTAGCATATATGAAGCCCTGGGTTCCATCCCCAACACCATATAAAACCAGGCGTGTGGGCTAGAAAGAAGGCTTGGTGGTTAAGAGTACTTGCTGCTTAACCATGAGGACCTGCATTCTGATCCTAGCACCCATATAATAAACCAGAGTGGTGCTGCAGTAACCCCAGTGTTGTAAGGGCCAGAAATAAGATTATTGCTGGACTTGCTAGTTGTTAGTCTAGTCTAAAATTATGAGATCCAAGTTCAGGGAGAGACCCTGCCTCAAAGGAATAAGTCAGAGAGTGATAGAGGAAGATTCCTTTCTCTGGCCTTTGTGAACATGTACAGGTGTGTGCACTTGCATAAATGTCCCCCTTCCACAAAATCAGACATAGTGGTTTATGTCTGTCATTTCAATACTCAGGAATTAGAGACAGGAAGACCAGGGTTCAAGGCCAGTTTCAGCTATATAGGGAGATTGATGCTAACATAAGACCCTCTCCTATCTCAAAAACAACAAAAAGCAGAAAAACAAAAACAAACAAACAAAAAACAAAAACAAACAAACAAAAAAAAAAACCAATAAAACAAAAACCCAACCAAACCCAACCCAAAAACAAAGTTGGGCATGGTGATGCACACCTTTAATCCCAGCACTCAGGAGGCAGTTCCAGGAGAATCTCTGAGTTTGAGGCCAGCATGTGTGGGTCCATGTTCTACCTGGCAGCTGGGGTATGGCTGATGCCATAGGGTACCAGGCTTTAGCAAAGCACTGAGATATGGCTCAGGGGGTGAGAAAATACAGTCTAAAATGGGGGAGGCTGAAGCTGGGGTTCCCTGACTCCTGAGCATCTAGTTGCCACTGGGGTGCTACACAGAAGAGTTGGGAATGAAGGATTGGGGTCCATGGACCCATGATGAGGTTGGGACTGGGTGCTCCAAACTTTTGGACATCCAGGTCCTCTGAGTTTCGAGGAATTGAGAGCAGAGTCAGGGGCCCACAGGCTGAGGACTAGCCTGGGGCTGGGGGATAATGGGAACTTAGGCTTAGCTTGGTGGTGGTTTTCTGGAAGTGCAGAGAGGCCTTCTACAGGAGACTTAGGCTGCAGCTCTGTAGGAGTAGGCTTTATTGACTCTTCATTGTGGAAAATGGATGCATATCAATTCCTGAGGGTGGACCAGAGATTAAATACATTTTACAGGGAGGAATGTCTGAGAAGGGAAGCTTACTGGTTAAACCCTCAGGGTCTCTAGGTACCTCATTAGCATAGAGAGCTCTGTTCTGGGCTGTGTGACTACTGTGGCAAGTATGGACAGGTGTTCCAGGACAGGAATCTGGCAGGGAACAGCCGCCTACTGTCTCAGGTGGGTGCCTGGGAGCCAGGGACTCTGAACCCGCTCAACCTACCAAGTTTCCTGGCATGGTCCACTGTCCCACAAGCATGGTCTAGAATGGCCAGGGCTACACAAAGAAACTGTCTCAAAACCCAAAACAAAACAAAACAATCCAGCCAGAAATGATAGACATAAAACACTGAGTGCAGCTGGTAAATCTTAGTGAGCACTTGATAATTCACAATCATTGTTTTTCAGCACAGTGAACCAGCCAGCCTATATGGGCAACTTCTATGGAGGGCATGACATTATGAAGAGGAATAAAGACCCCAAATTCTTTTTGAAAAATTTGAATAGAATTGAATTGAAAAATTGAAAAAAGTCACATTTCAGATCTCCTCCCTCCTATGATTACCACAAACATAGATTCAGATCAGGATCTGAAGCTTGGAATGGTGCTACTTGTCCCCAATGTCCCCAAACTGGTCAGCAGACCATCATTGCTGTGGCTGTCCCCAAGTCCTGGGGCAATAGTATGGCTGGGTTCTAGGTTCTTTTGTTTGGCAAAGGGTATATAGTTCCTGGGGTAACAAGGAAAACACCGAGGATTGCTTTCTTCTCCCTTGCATTTTTAGCTATTTTAAATTTCTTCTGCTCATCTTCATCTTCCTTCTCCTCCTCCTCTTCTTTTTGAGATAGAAATCATATGTAGCCCTGGCTGGTTTCAAACCTGATAGGTAAATGAGGATGACCTTGAACTCCTGATCTGCCTGCTCCCATTTACTGAGTGCTGAGAAGACAGATATAGACTACCAAACAGGTTAGTTTTAAATGTCAGTTTGCTGTAACCTAGAATCATCAGGGAGGGTCTCAATTGCAAAATTGTCTAAATCAAGTCAGCCTATGGGCTTATCTGTTGGGGACTGTCTTGACTGTTAAATGACAGAGCCCATTGTGGATGACACCATTCTCTATGCTAGCTTCTGGAATGTATGAGAGAAAAGAAATCTTTCTGAGCAAAAGTTAATTAAGCAAGTAGGCAGCAATGGATACTCTCTGCTCTTGATAGTCATCTAAGTTCCTGCTTCAACTTCCCCAAAAATGATGGGCTGTAGCCTGGAATGGTAAGCCAATAAGCCCTTCTTCCCTTGAGATTTTTGATTGGGATATTTTTCAAAATTTCATTTTATTGCCAGGTGGTGGTGGTACAGCCTTTAATCCCAGTCCTTGGGAGGCAGAAGTATCTCTAAGTTCAAGACCAGTCTTGTCTACAAAGTTGCAGAATGGTCAGGGCTACACAGAGAAATCCTGTCTTAAAAAAAAAAAAAAAACCCAAAAAACTTTTAAAATTTATTTTTGGGTCTTAAAGTGTTCAGATTAAAGGCATGTGCTACCATGCCCAGTGACATTTTATTTTTAATTACATGTACTTGTGTCTCTGTGTGGGTGTATGTATGTGAATACAGGTACTCCTGGAGGGTACCAGAAGAGGGCGTCAGATCCCAGAGTTGATGAGTCGTGAGTCCCCCAACACGGATGCTGGGAAGTGAACTCTGTTCCTGTGCAGAGCAGAAGGTACTGTAATTGCTGAACTATCTTTCAAACTTCTGGCCAGGGTACTTTATCCCAGCAATAGAAAATGGAGCTAGAACAGCCACTAAATCTGGTTTTTATAGTGCTGGGGATTGAATCCAGGGCTTTGTGCATGCCAAGCAAGCATTCTACCAATGGTGCTACATACATACGCTGTCAGTTTTACCCAATTCTCCAAGATGTTCTGGAATTTTCCATATTCTTGCAGTGTGGACAGTTATTCTAAATCTTTTGGCTTACAGTTGAAACCTCCTCCTATACTCCCCCCTTGTGATCCAGGGTATCATGACATTTCAATCTGTAAACAGGGCTAATGATATAGTACCCGACCAACACTCTTTCTCCCCCTTCCCCCCCTCTCTCCCTCCCTCCCTCCTCCCCACTCTGTATTATTACCACTCAGACTTTTGTCCTGTGTTTAGAATCAGCAGTAGCCTGTATTTATTCCCTGCTGGATGGACAGTTCCTTGAAGGTAAGGGCTGTCAAGGCCACTGTGTGGACCCTACAGTCCAGTGCAAATTGCCCCTTAATGGTGATGATCTTTAAGGACTAAACACTATAAAACTATAATCACCCTTATTGGTAGTAACAGGAGCAGTAACAGCAACACACCTTCAGGTGAAAACCTAAGGGTGGACCATTATGACCTACAAATTCTCATCTGACCCAAAAAAATAGGCTTATGTTGTGTGTCCTTACCAGCTTATTTTCTGCCACTGTAACAGGTTCACTTGGGGGCAAATTTCTTCATTTTCTCTATTTAAATGTCCTTGAAAATGACAGAGGAAGAACATCAAAGCCCTTTTACAAGGGCTTCCTGTGGCAGGTGCACAGGTGGAGATGTTTCTCTGTCATCTGTGCCAGCTTTCTGGGCTTGTTGAGCTGGATTGGATGGTGGACACATGTGAGGCAGATAGGCCTTACAAAGCATTACCTTTACCTAAGGCAGACAGATCTGACCTCTTTCTGTTTCAGAAATGGCTGAGGGAGGGAAGCCCATTAGCTTGTAAAATCAAACACATTTTACTGAGAAACTGCTATGTGAATCTGGGATTCACCTGTGAATAGATACAGATACTGGAGAATAGATAGGCACCCTCCTTTCATGAGACTTGCTTACAGGTTGTGTGGGAGACAGGTACCAGTGAAAGGATTTCATTGGGAGGGGGTCTGTGGAAATGCTCCATAGATAAAGTGTTGGTTGTAAAAGTAGTGTTTGGACTCACAGAAGCCAGGTCAAAGATGAGCAGGAGGGGCTGCAGAAATGGTTCAGTAGTTAAGAGCACTTGTGCTCTTGCACAGGTCTCAGGTTCAAATCCCAGCAGCCACACTGAGACTCACAACTGTCTGTAACTCTAATTTCAGAGGGTCTAATGTCCTCTTTTAGCTGTGGGCATTGCACAAAATGCATAGACATACATGTAGGTCAAACAGGGACACACATAAAAATTATTAAAAATAAAAAAGCAGAGAAGGGATGGCAGTCATCTGTAATTCAAGATTCGGGAGACAGAGACTGGAGATCTCTAGGCAAGCTGGCTAACTAGACAAACTGGAGAGCTGCAGGCTCAGCAAGAGATCCTGTGCTACTAGATGAAAGTGGAGAGCAATAGAGGAAGACACTCTGCCCTCCACAGGGAAGTGCATCTTCACAGACAATTGTGCACATGTACAGAACATACAAGTACATCATACATACACACAGGCAAAAACCAACTACTTAATATTATTTCATAGGGCCAGGGAGATAGGCCAGTACTTTCCATAAAAGCATGAGGACTTGAGTTGGAGGCCTAGCATCCATGTAAAAAGTCATGCACAGTGGTGTATGCTTGTAATACCAGTGCCAGGGAAGCAGGGGCAAGAGGGTCCCTGGGGCCTAGTGAGAGACTGATTTCTTTTTTTAACCCCCCCTTGCCCCGGCCAAGAGAGGGTTTCTCTATGTAGCCCTGGCTGTCCTTAAACTGGCTCTGTAGAACAGGCTGGCCTTGAACTCCTGCCTCTGCTTCCTGAGTTCTGGGACAAACCAGCATGCACCAACCACCACCCAGCTGAGAGACCTCTTTCAAAAAACAAGGTGGACAGAGTCTGGAGATATGGCTCAGTGGTTAAGAGCACTGGCAGCTCTTGCAGAGAACCAGGGCTTGATTCCCAGTACCTACATGACAGCTTAATACATATTCTGAGGAATGACACTCACGGCTGACCCCTGGACTCCACATGTACACGCACACACATGCGTTCACTCATATGTGAAATATTAACACATACACCTACCATGTCCCCTACAAACAAAATGTTTCACAAGCACATGGATACATGTTAAGAACAGACATTAAAGTGCAGGCAAAATATGCCAAAGGAGCATTGGAAACGTTCCTCTGAGGGATGGTATCTTCTCCAACTGGGGTGTGGACACAGGGAGCATGTTAGCTCTCAACAACTTCCTTCTTTCTAGTGCTTGACTTTGGCTTTCCTGGAGATGGTATGGTTTGTACCTTCTCCCAATTTTCCCAATCTCAGATCCCTTTTTGACCATGAGTGCCTGATGGTCTGTACTGTCATATGGATCACATTTGGTAGACGCTGGCCTAAAGGGTAAAGCTCATCCATCCATCTGTCCATCCCTAGAAGTCACTCACGCATCCCATGAAAGAACTATGCTGGTGCCCAGCCCCTGTCCAAGTACTTCTGGGACACCCTAACCTGCCACGCCTGCCTGGTGACTGCATCCATAAGTCATCCCTGTCACACCTTCCTGGACGTCCTTTCTCAGAGCTCTTACGGCAGTGTAAGTAACTCTGTCTCCTGCATTCCTACTGCAGCAGCAGCAGCAGCAGCAGCATGTGATAGCAAAGGAACACACTGGAACACTGGCTCCTTTCGGTCGGTCGCTCAGAGGATTAAATGAGATGATATGCAAATGATGTTTGGCATAGTGAACACAAGACAAGAGCTCAATCAATGTGTGCTTCTGGGTCTAACTCTTCCTCAAGCTGGCTGTGCAGGCTTTAGATACAGGCCATCTGAGTCAATTCCCTGGGCACAGTGGGGTTATCACCCATAAACACTGACTTGACATTCTACAAGACTTGTTTCTGATCTACTAGTACCTATCAAAGCACAGACACAAAAGACAATGTATCTATATCCCCAGGCTACAGCAAAGCTGTGTTGGCTCTACTCAAAGACTTAAAGCCTTCTTGTACTTTCTACAGAGTTCACAGTCTATCCCAGGGGCCCTTTCTAACCCGCTGTGTCCATCTGTGCAAAGTCCCCTGGGGAGTGGGGGGAGGTCTTGCAGCTTCTCATGTGCCACATGACCTTCAAGTCTTTTCATGCACTCTTGCTCTCAAATGGACATGATAAACTTCTATCTTGTGTCCATCAGGAGGGCTGCCAGTAGTTAGTTCCCCATGTCCTCAGTCCTTCCAGAAGATGCCTGCATGACTACAAGTCCCACAACAGATCATCTTTTTTCTTCATTCTTTCAGCCCTGATTTAAGCCAGCTTCCTGCAAGATGGCTAAGTCCTTCAGATATGGCTACTATCCACTGAAGACAGGGATCATCAGGGCCAGTGACAATACCAACTTTGCTAGGTGTGTGTGGGGTCTGTTCTGCTAAACCCCACTGTTCTGCTAAACCTCACTGCTCCCAGGAAACACATTAGGCCACACCCTAATCTAACTGGCTTGACTGCAGCAGAATACTACTATTCTAAGGGCTTTTTCCCCCAACCCCCATTTTCCAGATGGAGAAGTTGAAGTTCTAAGCCAAGATGAGTTTTTTTTTTTTATTCAAATCTGTTCAGAATTTGTTTGTAAATATTCTACAAGGAAACCTAGGCTTTTTATCTGGGTCTTTCCAGGCATAACCAAATGCTTGTTAGGAGCTGGTTTGTTCTGGATTCTCCTTTACACTCCCTAGTTCTACAACTACAGCCAGTTCTGCAATCTCTTCTTTCCTCTCTGTCTTGTGCCGGGGCCAAGCTACCTGTGATCCCTTCCAAACCACCACAGTCAACCGCAGGAATCCAGAGGGAACCCACAGGTGGGACCCTAGGATGGGAGCTGTGGGGCAGAATTGGTAGGGAGAACCAATACAATACAACCATGAAGAGTGAGGGATGTGGGGAGTCTGGCTTAATGACAGATTGGCTGGGAGTGGTGTATATGGGAGTGGGGGTGTCAAGCAGAGGGGGTTGTCAATCAGAGCACTCATCCTTTCACACACACCCCCCCTGTCTTCTTCACATTTTAACCCTTCTGAAAATATTCCTTAAAGAGGTGCTTGCTTTTGGCAGGTCTGACCCAGTCTGAGCAGATCCCACATGCTAGGAGGAAGCTGTTTTATTTTGACCAAACATTGGTGGTGGGTAAAAGAACTCACAGGGCTCTCAGAAACTGGCCTTGATGAGCACCTTAGATGGCAGCACTGTCTATATCATCTGAGGCCAACAGATGCCATAGGCTCAAGGATGCTGGTCCTACCAGTCTGGTCAGACTTTAGGATTGGGGCCAGGAGCCGCTGGAAGATCTCACTCCCCATGGTATGTATAGGGAGGTGCCATTGATTTGGAGATGGGCACTGGTTCCTTTTGGGACACTGGTGTAGGAAAGAATGTCCTTCCTATTAAAAAGGATAAGAAAGAGAGAGGGGGGGGAGAGATTTGTGGTAGGTAGATCTTAGGCCCTGACACGCCCTGGAGTCCCAACTCAAAGAGAATGGGGTGGAAGGGACAGGCTAGGTGCTGGGGACAGAGCTTGCCACCTCACAATCTTCTGTCTTTTGTCTGAGTTAGGAGGTCTGTTGAGGGTACTGGGCTCAAGAAGGTGTATAGAAGTTCTCATGTGTGTGTGTGTGTGTGTGTGTGTGTGTGTGAGAGAGAGAGAGAGAGAGAGAGAGAGAGATGGGGGGGGGAGAGCACTCATGGGCCTGGGTCTGGGTTGGGCCCTTAGGTTCCTGTATATTTAGGGGTATCTAAATGACCCCACTCTGTATCAGAAAGATGGATGGGGAGGGTGTGTCTATGGGGGATGGGATTCAGCACTATCTTTTGGTCTTTTGGGAAGTCCTGAGTGTTCATTTCTTCAGGAAGATGCCATCTAGATGGCTCAAGATCAGCAACAGTGTATAGTCTTCTCAGAAGACTAGAAGTGATGTTTTTTTTGTTTTTGTTTTTATTGGAGCCCTTGAGCAGGAGGGGTGCCAAGTGAGCAGGCTGAGCTGATGTCTCTGGATTCAGTTGGGAATCTTTCCGTTTAAGAGGTGAGGCATGGGTTTCTGTGGAGTCAGAAAGAAAGAGTATAGGGCTCTGATCTTGGTCTCCTTGGAGAGGATGAGGGTGTAGGCCAGACACAGAAGACAGGAAGCCAAGTGGGAGGTTTAGGGGGATGTAAAGGCAAGAGATGTGCAGATGGGAGGGGTCCTGGGACTCGGGGTGGTGGTGGTGGTGGTTGTGGATTGGAAAGGAGACGCTCATGGTGTGTGTGTGTGGGGGGGGGCAGGTCTGCAGACTGGGGGATGGGGAAGCCCTGGACAGATTCTAACAGAGGAGTCTTGGGAAAGATGTACAGAGGTCCTGAGCCTGTGGGGGACGTCGCGAAGAGACACTGGGTCTTAGGAGCCCTGGGAGGGATCCTGAGGGGATCGGGAAGGAGGGTGGGCGGAGGCCGGAGTTCCAGGGTCCGGGACTGGGAATGCCAAGGCTCCCAGCGTGGATTCTGGAGGCGAGGCGACCCCAGGTCACGCTCCTGGTTTGGCTTCCCCGCGGGGCCCCGCAGCACTGACGCCCCCAAGGAGAAGAGGCCCGGTTCGGGCCGCCCTACCTGCGCCGAGAGCGCCTCCATCGCCGCGCCGAGCCTCGCTGTCCCTGCGCTGTGTCGTCCGATGCCCCGACCCACGGTCACGTCTGCTCGAGGGTCCCGCAAACCCCGCGGCCCGGCCCCTTTCAATCAGCCACCCCCGGGGACCGCGGCCGTCGCTGGCTCCGCCACTGCCATTTCACCCGCTGACAGGAGCCGCTGCCCCGCCCCCCGCCCCCCAGCCCAGTCAACCAATTCACCGCCCCCTTAGGCCTTTGGCTCCGCCCACTGTAGAAGAATGACATAAGACCTGACCAATCCATAGCCACCCCGTGAGGCGGACCCTGGCTACGGTTCTCTGAGGAGAGGAGCGAATTGAAATGAGAGAATCTGTGATGGACATCTAATTTTACCTATCAAAATAAGTAATAATATTGATCGACACCTAAACTACTAATAGTGATGGGCGAGAGGTGTGCCTCGGAAGGAAAGCTGAGGCCTTGAGCAACCCTTAGCTGAAAGCACTAAGCCCCGCCCAGAGCTGGAATTCTACCCAATCATGAGAGGTTCTGAGCCGTCCATTACTATCTGCTCTTCAAACCTCGTCCCTGGTAACTGTTGAGATGGGAGGGGTGTGCTGTGAAAGAGATCCTGACTTCTAAGCAGTCAGCGACACTGATGGAAGGCGGGCTCTTGTATTTGACCAATGGAGTCGTGAGACTGGGAATGAGGTTGGCGTCCTGGGCGGTAGGACTTAAGGCCATGGGCTGAATGAAATGGAGGAGTTAATGAGGAGGCGTGTCTCGGTGCAAGGATAGGCGGGACCAGACAAGGGCCGGGCTCCTGGCTTGGGTTTTAGATCGGGCGTATGCAGAAGGCCTCTCTTCAGAGCCAGCATCTCTGTGGTGGCCGGGTGGTTAGGTCAGGTCCTACCCTTGCTGGGTGAATCTGGCATCAAAACGCCGATTGCATCCTTCATTTGCCCCAACCATTATCTCTCCTGGGACGGGGCGGGGCGGGGCGGGGATGGGGTATAGAGCGGCGGAGGGGGTGTCAGGTCTCCTTTGGGTCCAGAGCCGCACACGTGAGAGCTGCTTTAAAGGCTTGAAGAATGAATGAATGAATGGGACCTTGGTTCTTTTGCCGACTCCCCCTTGTCCTCGTTTTTTTCCTCCTCCCCTTTCTCCTTCCACTTTGTTTTTATTTTTTTTTTATTTTAATTTTTGAGACAGAGTCTATTGTAGTCTTAGGATGACCTCAAAATTTTCTGTGTAGCAGAGGGTGACTTTGAACTCCAGATCCTCCCACTTTTCACCTTCCACTCACCACCTTGGCCAGATCCTAGATTCTTTTAATAAGTAAGTGAGGGCAGAGAGCATGTATGACCCATCATTGACAGCTACAAGACTTGAGAAGAGGATGACTCCAGGGTGTGGGTTATGGGCCTTGGACAGGGTGGGGCAAGGAAGGATGTGTCATAGAAGGAAAGCTGAGATCATAGGTTCAGCAGGGGGAGTGGTTCCCCTCTGGAGGAGACTGATGAGTAGTGGAGTACAGCCTGATTCACAAAAGGCTACAAAAAAGTTCAGCATGATGGCTGAAGATCGGGGGGGGGGGGGGGGGACACGAGGGGAAACAGAGGAGTCTATTCAGAATAGGGACTGTCAGGATTTCTAAGGTTTGAGATCTTAACCTTTTGTATAGTCAGGGCTTCTATTTGATACTAACAGTTGACAGTCACATGGATTTTTAAATTTTTAATTTTGTTTTTGTTTTTGTTTTGTTTTGTTTTGTTTTTTGAGACAGGGTTTCTCTGTATAGCCCTGGCTGTCCTGGAACTCACTCTGTAGACCAGGCTGTCCTGGAACTCAGAAATCTGCCTGCCTCTGCCTCCTGAGTGCTGGGATTAAAGGCAAGCGCCACCACGCCCGGCTTAAAATTTATGAGATAGGGTCTCACCACAGCTCAAGCTGGCTTCCAACTCGCAGCGCATTTGACTGGTGTCAAACTCAGAATTTTCCTACCTTAGTTTCCAGAGTGCATGGATGTGTATTATAGTGTTGATCTCATACACTCTCCCTCTTTTATCTATATTGCCCCATTAAAATTTTGAAACTGTTAAGAAAAACTAGACTATTACTAAATACTCAGGTGATTGAAAACCTCATTCCATCCACATTTCTGTATTCCTTTCCCTCATCTAAAAAAAAAAAAGAGAAGAAAAGAAAAGAAAAGGAAAGAAAAGTTCTTCTACAGCCCGTTTGTGTGCTGTGCTATTTAACAGCATCAAGTTGAAATCAACCTCCTGCGGAGGATGCAGCTCAGTTGGTAGAGTGCCTACCTAACTAACATGCACGAAGCCCCAGGTTTGATCCTAGCACGTTGGTAAAAAAAGATATAGTAGTAAACACCTGTAGTCCCCAGCTCAGGGAGGTGAAGGCAGGAAGACAAGTTCGAGGCCGTTCTCAGCTCCACAGTGACTCTGAGGCCAGCCTAGGTTACATGGAAGCATGGCTCAAAAGAGGAGGATAGGCACCTGAACAGTTCAGTCGGGAGTTAAGATTGATAATTGCTCTTACAGAGGACCTGAGTTCACTTCCCAGCACCCACATCTGGTGGCTGACAACTACCTGTAACTCCAGTTCTAGGATATCCTCTTATGCCTCTTTTGGCCTCTTAGTACAGTGAAATTATTTTGAAAAAAAAATTAAAAATTTCTTATCTATATGTTTCTATCTATCTATCTATCTATCTTTTTTTTTTTTTTTTGAGACAGGGTCTTACTATGTAGCCCAGGCTGTCCTGAAGCTTGTTCTATATACCAGGCTGGGATTGAACTCACAGGGATCTGCCTGACTCTGCCTCCCAAGTGATGTGATTAAACGAATGCACCACCGCAATCCAGCTTTTATTTTAAAAAAATTTTTTTAAATTAGTTCAGTTTGTCTTCATGTCACCTGAAGAGGCCAGAAGAAGTAATTGGCCCCTCTGCAGTTGGACAAGCTGCTGTGAGCTACCCTACCTGAAGGCTGTGAAGCAAACAGGTTCTGTGGAATACAGCAAGTACTCTTAATCACCGAGCCACCTCTTTAATTGCTAAAAAGAAATTTTGGGAAATCTGAGGATGTAGCTCAATAGTTGAAAACTTGCTAAGCATATATGAGACCAAAGCCTTCATCCCCAGTGCCACAAAAAAGTTTTTTCCCCCCTTTTGGGACAAGACCTCATTTAGCTCAGGGTGGTCATACACTCAGTAGCCAAGGATACCTTTGATCTTCTGACTCTCCCGTGTCCACCTCTTAAGAGCTTTAAATACAGGCAGTGCCACCAGTTAGGTTTTATATGGTGCTGGGCTTGAACTCACAGCTTCATGCATGCTAGGCAAGCACTATACCAACTAAACCACACCCCCAGCCTAGTTAATTTTTATTGTTTTGAGATGGGGTGGTGGTGTCTGTTCCTCAGGCTGGCCTGAAACTCCAGGGCTCAGGGGATCCTTTGGGTTCAACCTTCCAAACAGCAGGGCTTTAGGCATGTGTCATGGTACTCTCCATGTACATAGTCACTTGTATCAGGAACACTGTTTTCTCTTAGCAGATCATTGCATCCACACTGAGGCCTTTCCTGACTTGACTCACCCCAAATAGGGAATCCACAACAGACCAAAGTAACAATTTGACTCAAGTCAGCTTGGTGAACCATTGAGGTTTTCTTGGGGTTACTTACAGGAGCCAGGACGACTCAGAGGCAGCTGTGTTACCAGAACAACACCCCAGTATGGCTGAGGACTCCAGGAAGCTGCCACCTGAGAGCTCTCTGCAGGACTTGTAGGCAGTGCTGTAAGTGGGTCAGAGCCCTATTCTCCGTCTGCAGCAGCAGGTGTTATCGTGACCTTGGAGGAGGGACCCTGGTGAAACTTGTTCCATTTCACCTTTCCCAGACTTGTTCTCTTACTTCCTGAGTCTTGAAAACCTCCTTCCTCTTTCCTGGAGGGTGGAAACGGCTGTGTGACAAGGGGGTTATTTCTATACTCTCAGGCCCTGTACCATCTACGTACGATTCACTCGCTAAGATCCCCACGCTCTTTGTTGTTTGGTTTTTATTTTTATTTCATGTGTATGGGTGTTTTGTCTGCATGTATATCTGTGCACCTTGTGTGTACCTGGTACCCAGAGCGGCCACAAGAAAGCACTGGATTCTTTGGACTGGGTGTACAGATGAGCTGACCTGTGGGTGTTGGGAAATAAATTTGGGTCTTCTGGAAAAGCAGAATGTCTCTGTGTGCTCTGTGTGTGTGTGTGTTTAGGTTGTAGGACACCTTTTAGTAGTTTTCTGTTTCTAGCATGTGGATTGTAGGATTGAACTCAGTACCCCAGACTTAGTAGTAAGCACTTTTACTCACTAAGGCATTGTGATGAACCCTACTAAAAATTTTTTTTTTAGTTAAAAAAAATTTTTTTTGTGACTTTAATTTTAAAAATTTTTTAACGTCTATTTTTAATGATGGTTCTTAAATGCTTTAACCTCCTTTTTTAGCCCACCACCCACCATCAGCAGTCCAGTTCAGTAGAGTCTAGTTAGCAACAGCGCTGACATGACCTAGCAGAGTCAGCCAGGCCTCAGCCTTGGGACCAGAGGGATGCCAGGAGAAGTTCTTGGCTATGCCTCTCTCAGGGAAGCAAAGATCAGTGAAGAGACCCACAAGTGTTGCACAGCAAATTCTACAAGCAAGCCTAGTTTAGCCTCTGTCACTTATCCAGAGAGTCCTATTTGTACTCTCCAAACAGCATATGTCCTCCACGGGTCTTGTCTCAACATATGTCTTGCCTCAGCTGACATCACTCTGCCAATCAGCCCAAGTCTGCGGGAGCGGCAAGAGACTGTAGCACACCACCAGAAGTTTTTGGTGTTTCTTTCTATGGAACTGAACTCCTCAATGTAAGGTGTACCAATACATGCATATCATTAGCAAAGAATCCATCATCGCATGTCCTTTCACGAGCTTGCTTTAACAGAACATCCTCTCTCCTGTGTCTGCTTCAGTGAAACGTTCCTTCATGAGTCTGCCTTAGTCTTTCACTGTACCCACTTCAGCTAAACATTCCTTCACATGTTTGCCCCAGCAAAACATCATCCAACTTATTTTCCAAAGAACCCTCAAGTTTCCACCTCACAGGATCTTTTATTATTATTATTATTATATTATATCTAAGTATACTGCAGCTGTCTTCAGATGGTGTCAGATCTCATTATGGATGGTTGCAAGCCACCATGTGGTTGCTGGGATTTGAACTCAGGGTCTTTGGAAGAGCAGTCAGTGCTCTTAACCGCTGAACCATCTCTCCAGCCCAACCTTACAGGATCTTACGGTGTAGCCCTGCCTGGGCTGGAATTCTCTATCTAGACATGGCTGGCCTCAAATTCAAAAGAGATCTGCTTGCCAAAGCCTCTAGATGTGAGCAACCCTAACCAGCTGCTCTTAGTATTTTGTAGTTTGTTTGTTTGTTTCTGGTGTATATTCTGTTTTAGGTTTTACAAGGACATTTTCCATGCTGGCATTTGCTCAAAACTCTATGAAGTGCTCATACCCTACCCCCTCACCTTGCACACTCAGTACTCTTCCAGTCAGTCCCCTTTGCAGCCTAAGCAGGTTTTCTTCTATTTTCATGTTGTATAGACTATGCTAGTTGGTCTTGGTGGTCACTATGACTGGATCTGGAATCAACTAAAGGTAAGCCAATAGAATTTTTCTGAGGATTTTTATTGATCAGATTGTTTTAAGTGGGAAGATCCACAGTAAATGTGTGTGTGTGTGTGTGTGTGTGGGGGGGGAGTTTGGTTGCAGCCTAGAGAGAGGTTCCAGAAGGAGAAAGTTTTTGCTTCTTCTTGCCCTTCTTGCTTTACTTTTGTTGGTAAGTTCGTTTATCCTGTTTTTGCCTCTTAAAATATTTTACTGATGTTAAGACCCAGTTTTGGGCTTCCAACATGTACAGAAGACAGAGGCTCTACAGGAATCCTCCTGCCTTCAGCACACAGAGATGGATGAAGCACACAGCCTGGCATAGTGACTCTTTTCAGTGTAATATAGTTATTATTGAGCTACCCAGACTATCTCATGTAAGCTAACCTAAAAGACCTTCTCGTTGAATTATATTTTTACTTTTTACTCATGTGTATATGTTTATGTAACTGTAGGCAAGTGCATGTCTAGTGCCCATAGAGGCTCAAGAGTACATCAGATCCCCTGGAGCTAGAGGTATAGGTGGTTGTGAGCTAGGAAACAAACTTGAGTCCTCAGTAAGAATAGCAAGCACTCTTAACTATTGAGACATTTCTCTAGCTCCAGAGCCCTTTTACTATATATTCATTCTATCAGTTCTGTTTCTGTAAAGACCCCTGACTAATATATTCCATACATAATTTTATCTACCTCTACCTCTACCTCTATATCTAGCCCTGACTGGCCTGGAACTCACTCTGTAGACCAGGCTGGGCTCAAATTTGGAGATCTGTTTGATTCTGCTTCCTGATTTGCTGGGATTAAGGGTGTGTGCCACCACCACTCAGTTATTTATTTTAATTTTATGTGTG
This sequence comes from Mus musculus, assembly GCF_000001635.26. Taxonomy (NCBI): domain Eukaryota; kingdom Metazoa; phylum Chordata; class Mammalia; order Rodentia; family Muridae; genus Mus; species Mus musculus. The sequence continues at coordinate 4,160,196 of NC_000074.6, read as the reverse complement.
CATGTGCCCATGTGCATGCAGTGCTCATAGAGGCAAGAAGAGGGAGTGAGATCCCCTGGAACTAGAGTTAGACAGTTGTGAGCCACAGTGTAGGTTCTGGGAATCAAACTTGTCCTCTACGAGAACAGGAATTGTTCTTACTTACTGAACCATATCTCCACTCCTCATTTTAAAAAATTAAACATTGTATTTCTGTTTTTGAGATTTATCTGCTCATTTTACTAGCTCACTTAAAAGTAACTAAATTTGCCATTTGACAATCTCATGTATGTACACAACACATTCTGATTATTCTCACCCCCACTCTGTTTAAACTCCTTGTCACCTCCATCCCCCACCCCTACAGATACATTTCCCATGTTCACTCTGTGTGTGTGTGTGTGTGTGTGTGTGTGTGTGTGTGTGACTGTAGAGTTTATCCAGGGTAGTCTTAATGAGCTTCCCATGAGTGTATAACTGAACCAGTTCTCTCAGAAACCGTGAACAGCACAAAGGTCAACAGGGATAGGCAGGACCCTCTGAGGGTCCTCTCCCATCGGTGACTGACTATTGGCAAGTCAGACTTGGACCTGCTGTGAGATGATGACTGCTGTGTCAGCACTTCCTCTGCTTCTTTTCAGACAGGGCCTCACCATCTAGCTCTGGCTGACCTGAAACGAATGGAGAGCTGCCTTCCAAGTACTAGGGTTAAAGGCATATACCACCAAAAGCCCATGTTTCTTGATTGAGCTGTTAAATTTCTTGTTATCTAGAGGTTTTGTTTTGTTCATTTAGTTGTTCTTCTTTGTTTCTTTTTTGAGGAAGGGTTTCTCTGTGTAGACTAGGCTGTCCTCAAACTCAAAAGATCCACCTGCCTCAACCTCCTGAGTGCTGATATTAAAGATGTATGGCGCTACTGCCTGGCTCTAGTTTTTTGAGTTCTTTATATGTTCTAGATCTTAATCCTTTGTTAGATGGACAGTGATTAAAGGGTTTCTCCTACTAAATAACTATGTCTTCACTTTTATTTTTCTGTTTAAGAGCTCTTCAATTGCATGATGTCTTATTTGTCAAATATTTTCCTGAGCAACTGGAGTTCTGATCATAAAGTTCTTACTGTGCCCATATCTGGAAGTGTGTTGCTTACTTTTCCCTTGAATAATTCAGAGTTTATGATCTTACGTTAAAATATTTCATGTATTGAGGATGGAGAGATAGTTCAGAAGCTGAGGACACCTGCAGAGGACCCAGGTTCAGTTCCCAGCATCCACATGGTGCTCATGACTATAACTCCAGTTTCAGGGGATCCAGTGCCTTCTTCTGACCTCTGTGGCCACCAGACAAGCATGTGGTGCACATTCATACCCACAGGCAGAACACTTACACTCACAAAATAAATAGAATAATTATTTAAAAATTCTGTCGACCATGTAATGTTGATTTTTGTACAGAAAGGAAGAGAGATAGGGTTCACTTCTCAGTTTTCTATGTGAAGCCATCTCGTTTTCCAACTATTATTTGTTGAAAATGTCTCTTCTTCAATACATGATTTTGGTATCTTGGTAAATAAAAAATCAGGTACCTGTAGCTGTGTACGTTTAAATTTAGGCCCTCTTAAAATTGTTTTATTAGATTTATTTTGTGTTTATGTGTATGGGCAGGCACTAAAACATGTGTGGAGGCCACAGAACATCTTGTAGAAATTGATTCTCTCCTGATCTCTGGATAGGACCACCAAGTAGGTCCCAGAGATCAAACTTGGGTCATTAGGCTTGACAGCAAGGGCCTTTACATACTGCCCGCCGAGTCCTCTTTTCTATTCCATTGATCTATGTGTCTTATGTTGGTGCCAGTACCGTGATTTTGCTATTATAACTAACTGCTTGAAATCAGGAATGGTGATAACTCTAGCATTATTCCTTTCTTTCAGAAATGCCTGGGTATCTGCTCTCTGTTTTGCTTTCATATTCATATTAGCACTATTTAAAATATTTTCACGAAGAATGCCTTTGATGTTTTAATGAGACGAACACTGAATCTATAGATTGCTTGGGTAGAGCAATCTAGATTGCTTTGCTACAGCTGTTTTCACAGGAGTAGTTCTACAGAGCCATGAGCTGAAAAGGTCCTTGTGCCTGCTTCAGTTTCTTTCTTCCCTGTTTTAGAGTTCATTATAGAGGCATTTCGTTTCCTTGGTTAGATTTATTCCAAGTTTTTTGGCTTCATTTTTTGAGGCAATTGTGATTGGGTTTATTTTCCTGATTTATTTCTAAGCATGGTTTTTATAGGCAATAAAGAAAGGTAACTGACTTTTGTATGTTAAGTTTGTATTCTGTCACATTGAAGAGCATGATCATTCTAAGAGTTTTCTTGGGCTGGAGAGATGGCTCTGCTGTTAAGAGCACTGACTGCTCTTCCAGAGGTCCTGAGTTCAAATCCCAGCAACCACATGGTGGCTCACAACCATCTGGAATGGTGTCTGATGCCCTCTTCTGTTGCATCTGAAGGCAGCTACAGTGTACTCATGTACATAAAATAAATATTCTTAAAAAAAAAAAGAGTTTTCTTATGAAGTCCTTTAGGAGTATGTAATAAGAATTTCTTGAGTTCTTTCTTTCCTATTTATGTACCTTTTCTTTTCTTCTCCTATTGTTTTGGCTGAGATTTAAAGCACTGTTTTGAGTAAGAGTTAAAAGAGTGGAAAGCTGCTCCTGGTTTTAGGGACTATGTTTCCAATTTCCCCCCATCTAGTATAATTTGGCCATAGGTTTGTCATATGAAGCCTTGCAATGTTGAGATAGAATCCAGCAAACCTATCTTCGCTCTCTCCTGTGGACCCTCTCAGCCTTTCCTTCTATCTCATCGCCATTGCTTTGTGTCAGCCACAAAGAAACACTCTACAGGGTCCCTCCACACAGGGCTGGAACTCAGGGAGAGGATTATCACTTTCCTTCCTGTCCTCCATTTATGAGCTCTCCTGTTTCATGCCCAGCCCTGCTTACAATTGCCACCACTCCCATCCCAACTCTATCCACAGGAGACTCCACTCCTTCATACAGATCCAGGGTCCTCCTAGCCTTTCATCCCTGTCTCTCCAGTCCTCCTACAGCCTACTAACTCCTTAACCCCCTAGGGAGCTTGCCACTTGGTGTAGATTGGATCTCCCCTACCTCTCTCCCTAAGCTCTTCTCAGACTTTTCTCATAGCCTATCTCTATTCCTTTCTACCATCCACCAATGCTCAGAACCAATCTCTCTCTCTAGCTCTCTCTTCCTCCCTCCCCCTCTCTCCCTTCTTACTTTTGTCCTTCTTCCTTTTCCTCCTCCTCCTCCTGCTGGGGCCAGCCCAAGCTGATCTTCTTTCTGGTGTTCTCTTGAAGGTCACTGACAGGAGAGCATCAGTGGGGGCAAGACTTGATCTTGTGAGATAAATTTAGAGTTGTTGTTTAATTATGTTTACCTGTCTTATGTCTAAGTTATTTGGCCACAGTAGCTGATCTGCTTGTCTGAGTTCCTCTGAGGCCAGAAAACTGCATTCTCTTGTGTTTAACACCTCATAGTAAAACAGTGAAGGCTTAAGTAAAGTAGCCTTTGCTCTATCTCTGCAGGAACTGTGGAGCTCTGACTTCCAGCCTGCTAGTTAACGTCACAGGAAGAAAAAGGGACACTTCGAAAGCGATTTTATTGTTTTTCTTCCTATGGGGTTGCAAACCCCTTTAGCTTCTCCAGTCCTTTCCCTCACTCCTCCATTGGGGACACCATGCTCTGTCTGATTGAGGTTGTCTGCAAGCATCTGCATCTGGTAAGGCTCTGGTAGAGCAATCCCATAGGAAGAACAATAATATCAACCAACCAGATCCCCCAGAGCTCCCAGGGACTAAACCACCAAACAAAGAATACACATGGAGGGACCCATGGCTCCAGCTGCAAATGTAGCAGAGGATTGCCCTATCTAGCATCAGTGGGAGGGGAGGCCCTTGCTACATTCCCATAGGGGAATGCTAGGGTGGTGAGGTGGGAGTGGGTGGGTGGGTGGGTGGGTGAGGGAGCACCCTCATAAAAGCAGCAGGGGGTGTAGATGGGTGGATTAGGAGGTTTATGGAGGGGAAATGGAGACGGGGGTGGGGTGGGGGGGGGAGATAACAGTTGAAATGTAAATAAATAAAATAACCAATAAAAAATTTAAAAAGTGATTTTAGCCTTTATTTCTAGGTTCTTTCTAAAAAGTCCTCTCTAAAAAGTTTTCTATGAAAGTTCTCTAAGAAAGTTATTCTCTAAAAAGTTCTATCTAAAGATTCTCTAAAAAAGCTCTCTTAAAAGTTCTACTCTGCCGGGTGTGGTGGCACACGCCTTAAATCCCAGCACTCAGGAAGAGGCAGAGGTAGGTGGATTTCTGAGTTTGAGGCCAGCCTGGTCTACAAGTGAGTTCCAGGACAGCCAGGGCCACACAGAAAAACCCTGTCTCAAAAAACAAACAAACAAACAAACAAACAAACAAACAAGTTCTACTCTGCTCTCTTCTCCTAATCTTGCTCTCTCTTCCTGCTCTGATGTAACAGTAATGCTTTTGCTCCCAATGCCATGCAATGCAATCTTTCCTAGTTTTTCGTATCTTTTTTTAGAAGAATAGATCACATGGATTTTTCCAAGTATTTTTTTTTTTTAAAGTTCACTAAGAGTTCAAACATAAATTCAAATCATAAATTGAATAAGACATATACAACAGAATGTTTACATGCATATCCATTAAGAGTAATTATCTGGCTAAATATTCATTATCTGCCACTAGCTTTACAGGTTCATGGAGAGTTAAAACTATAACTAAGTTATCATTGAAGTTTTGTATAGATAAACTCAGTCAATATTTTATCTTTTATCTTTGCACCTACAATAAATCATTAGTTCCCTTTTTATGACCTCTGGTTAATTGTTTTACAAACTCTTGAAATGTGCTCTAAATTGTAAATGCCTTCTTTCTATCTCAGAAGCAATTAGCTGGTGACACTTGAAGACTAACAGAATTCTCATTGCAGTTTTGACATCAGAAAGGAGTTAATAGCAGTTCTATTATTTACCAGGGACCAAACAGCTAATACACTTGCCTAAGATCCTAAAGAGGGCAACAGTCACCAAAGACTGGAACATACACCCAACAGAGATAAGAGCAGATATCAACACCTAGAAATATCTTAGTCATCACAACTCCAGATGTCTAGACCTCAACACAAAATACAAATATGAATAACCAAGACAATATGCCTCTACCAGAACACAGTAACCCTACTACAGTAGACTCCACTAAACCCAATATAGACAAGAACTTTTTTTTTTTTTTTTGAGACAGGGTTTCTCTGTATAGCCCTGGCTGTCCTGGAACTCACCAGGCTGGCCTCAAACTCAGAAATTTGCCTGCCTCTGCCTCCCAAGTGCTAGGATTAAAGGCAAGACAAGAACTTTAAAATTATAATTATAAATATGTTCAAGGACCTTAAGGAGGAAATTAATAGATCCTTTAATAAAGATCATGAATCAAAAACTCCAGTTGAATGAAATAATAAAAATAATTCTTAACATGAAAATAGAATTTAACAACAACAACAACAACAAAACAGAAAATAGAATCACTAAAAAAAACCAAGCAAAACTGGAAATAAAAAATGTAGGATGACATCTTTCCAGGAAAACATTCAGGAAATCTGGAGCACAATGACAAGACCAAATCTAAGAATAATAGGAATACAAGAAAGAGAAGAAACCCTAGTCTAAGACACTGAAAATATTTTCAATAAAATCATGGACTAAAATGTCCCCAACCTAAAGGAGATGCCTATCAAAGTGCAAGAAAACTAGAGAGCACCAGACAGACAGAACCAGAAAAGAAAGTCTCCTCAGCATGTAATAATCAAAACGAAAAATATAAAGAACAAAAAAAAAGGCTATTAAAGATACAAAGGAAAAAGACCAAGTAACATGTAAAGACCGAACTACTAAGATAATATCTGACTTTTTAACAGAGGCTCAAAGCCAGAGGGCCTGGATAGATGTTCTACAAATCTTAGGACATACAGATGCCAGCCCAGACTAATATACCTGGCAAAAAACACCAATCACAATAGGTGAAGATAAAACATTATTCCATGATTAAGAAAAAAACCTTTAGGGGCTGGTGAGATGGCTCAGCAGGTAAGAGCACCCGACTGTTCTTCTGAAGGTCCTGAGTTCAAATCCCAGCAACCACATGGTGGCTCACAACCATCCCTAATGAGATCTTACTCCCTCTTCTGGTGTGTCTGAAGACAGCTACAGTGTACTTACATATAATAAATAAATAAATCTTTAAAAAAAAAAAAAAAAAAAAGAAAAACTTTAATCAAGATCTAGCTCTATAGAAAGGAAAACTTCAGTCTGCAAAGTTTAACCACATTCAAGAAGAGACAAAGAATAAATAAACATTGCTCATTGATAATTCTCAGTATTAATGGCCTCAATTACACAATAAGACACATTAACAGAATAAACTAGAAAACAGGGTCCATCTTCCAGATGCATTCAAGAAACACATCTTACCATCAAGGATAAACATCACCTCAGGTAAAAGGATAGAGAAGGATAACCCAAGTAAATGAACCGAAGAAGCAAGCCTGTGTAGTTATTTTAGTGTCTGATAAAATAGGCTTCAAACCAAAACTAATCAGAAGAGATAGAGAAGGACTCCATACTCATAAAAGAAAAAAAATTTGCCAAAGGAGATACATTTATGCACTAAACACAAGAACACCCAAGTACAGAAAAGAAACACCACTACAGCTAAATGTACGTATTGACCCTTACACAGTAATAGTGGGTAACTTCAATTCCCCATTTTTGCCAATAGCTAGGTCATCCAGACAAAAACTAAACTGAGAAATGCTGGAACCAAATGATATCCTAAATCAAATGGACCTAGCATATGTTTATAGAACATTTCTAGCCAAATACAAAAATATATATTTTCTTCTCAGCACCTCATGGAATTTTCTCCAAAACTGACCACATAGTTGGACAAAAAGTAAATCTCAATAGACATATAAGACAATTGAAATAACACCCTGTATCCTATCATACTACCATGGATTGATGTTGGATATCAACAACAGAAACAGGAGAAAGCTTACAAAGTCATGGAAACTGAACAAATCACTACTGAGTGAATAATTAGTCAAGACAGAAAAAAAATAAAAAAGACTTTTATAATTGAATGAAAATGATAACAGTATACTCAAATCTATAAGATACAATAAAAGCAGCACTAAGAGGCAAGTTCATACCACTAAATGCCTATATTAAAATATGGAGATCATTTCCAGTTTCTGCCTATTACAAATAAAGCTGCTACGAACATAATTGAGCAAATGTCCTTGTGGTATGGTGAAATATCTTTTGGGTGTATGCCCAGGAATGGTATATACTCTCATATAGCTGGGTCTTGAGGTAGAACTAGTCCCAATTTCCCAAGAAACTGCCAGATTAATTTCCAATTGTTTGTCCAGGTTTGCACTCCCTAGTGGGAAGAATGTTCCTTTTGCTCCATATCCTCACCAGTATGTGTCGTCACTTGAGTTTTTGATCTTAGCCATTCTGATGTATACTAGATGGAATCTTAGTCATTTTACTTTGCATTTCCCTGATGACTAGGAATGTTGATCATTCTTTAAGTGTTTCTCAGCCATTAGAGATTCCTCTGTTGTCAATTCTCTGTTTAGCTCTATACCCCGATTTTTAAAATTGTGCTATTTGGTTTGTTGGTGTCTAGTTTCTTGAGATCATTATATATTTTGGGTATCATTCCTCTGTCAGATGTAGCCCATTCTGTAAGTTGCCCTTTTGTCCTATTGACAGTTTTGAGTTTCATGAGGTTCCACTTATTAATTGTTGATCTTAGTGTCTGAGTTGCTGGCGTTTTGTTAAAAAAAATTGTCTTACCGAGTCCTGCACGACTACAGAAGGGACAGTGTGACACAGTTCCTGCCCCTAGAGCAGAGCCAGCAGGGCACGGGCCTTCACAAGTGTTGCTGGGCATAAGGCTTGTTTGTATAATAATGTACGTATTTTCATGTTCCTCCTTTGGGGAATGTGCTCCCTATTAAGGATAATGACTCCATTATAATTAAAAACAACATGAGTCTGGGGCAAGAATGTGTTCCTCAGCAAAAGGGTAAATGCTGTGACCTTCATGACAGCCATTAAGACTGTGGCAAAGAACTCTGAAAACATGAATTCAAGAATATATAATTACTCAACTATGAAAAATATAAGAATGCAATATGAATTGTAGGAGGGACTTTATGGACCTGAAAGAACAGACACAGGTGCACTAATGAGCCAGCTTGTCAGAACTATATTAAGGAAAGAGATAAAGAGATTTAGAGAGTGGTGATCTCAGAGTTGGATCCCACCCAGCTAGCTTATTGTCTGTGCTTACAAAGGCAGATCTCTGGATTTATTTGCTTTGTGAAGAAAATGTACTTGATGTCTTTTTCTAAGAATCAAGGGGCTAAGGTCATATAATGCTGACTTGTGGCATAATCAAAAGGGAACTTGAGGTAACGATTGAATTGATATCTAAATAAAATTGGGCCTTTGGTCTTCAAGAGCTGAGCTATCTAGATGAGTTTTCTAGAGAGCCAGATCCAGCAGAAGACAGAGCTGTCAGCTTGTACTCATCCTTGACTTTGAGTCATTTCTTCTGCTGCTCCCAAACATCCTTTCCTCAGGACTCCCTCTCCAAGCTGAGGCTGGTCCTTAGCATTGTCACCTGAACCAATGTGTTCAAGGCAGTTCCCCACTTTCTCTTCTATTGGAATTAATGAGTCTAGTTTTATGTTGAGGTCTTTGATCCCCTTGGACTTGAGTTTTGTGGAGGGTGATAAATATGGGATCTGTTTGCATTCTTCTACATGTAGACATCCACTTATACCAGCACCATTTGTTGATGATCCTCTTTTCCCCCTCATTAAATTGTTTTATCTTCTTTGTTAAAAATTAAGTGTCTATAACTCTGTGGATTTATTTCTGGGTCTTTGATTCAATTCCATTGATCAACCTATCTGTTTTTTATGCCAGTATCATGTAGTTTCTATTAGTATTGTTTTGTAGTACAGCTTGAAATCAGGGTTGGTGATACCTCCAGAAGTTCTCCTATCATATAGGATTATAGGATGGAACTTGAAAATATCATTCTGAGTGAGGTAACCCAGACCCAGGAAGATACCATGATATGTACTCACTTATAAGTGAATATTAGCCATAAAGTACATGATAACCATGCTACAGTCCACAGACTCAAAGAAGCTAAGTAACAAAAAGGGTCCAAGGGAGGATGCTTGACTCCTACTCAGAAGGGAAATAAAATAGACATCAGAAGTGGATGGAGGGAGGGAACTGGATGGGAGAAGGGGTAGGGATCAAGTGTGGGGTAAGGTGGGGAGAGGGCAGTGAGAAGATAGAAATTAGTAGGGGGCATCTCTGGAATGAGCCAGAGACCTGGCATGGAGGAGCTTCCAGGGAGTCTATGGAGATGAACATAGCTGAGACTCCTAGCATTGGGGTGTTGGAGTGGAGGGGTGTATATGGAGCCTGAAGTGGCCACCTCCTGAAGTTAGACAGGACTTCCAGTGGAGGAAAAGGGACACCAACTCACTTACAAAACTTTCAACTCCAAATTTGTCTGCCTACAGCCTGTGTGGAGATAAAGATGGAACAGAGATTGAAGGAATGGCCAACCAATGACTGGCTCAAGTTGAGACCCATCTCATAGGAAAAAGCCAACATTCTGACACTATAAATGATGCTCTGATATGCTTGCAGACAGGAACCTAGCATAACTGTCTTCTGAGAGTCTTCATCCAGCCACTGATGGAAACAAATGCAGAGACCCACAGCCAAACACAGGCAGAGTTTGTGGAGTCTAGTGGAAGAATTCAGGGAAGGATTGAGGGAGCCAGAGGGGTCATCACCACAAGACCTACAAAGTCAACTAACATGGGCCAATAGGGGCTCACAGAGACTGAACCAAAGGGCATGCATAGATTGGACTTAGGCCCCCTACACATTTGTAGCAGATATGCAGCTCGATCTTCATATGGAGCTGAGGCTATCTCTGACTCTGTTGCCTGCCTTTGGATCCCTTTCCCCTAGCTGGGCTGCCTTGTTTGGCCTCAGTAGGAGAGGATGCACCTAGTTCTGCTGCAACTTGATATACTAGGATGGGCTGGTACCCATGGAAGTGGGGGCTTCACTTCTCTAAGAAGAATGGGAGGAGGGAATGGGGGAATGATGAGTGCAAGGGTGAGACTGGGAGGAGAGGAGGGTGCAGGGCTATGATCAGTATATAAAGTGAATAAATAAATAAATAAATGGAAAAAACTGGAGAGACCTTGTACTAGTAACTTAGCACATCTGAAAGATCTAGGAAAACAAGAAGTAATAAAGAAGACATAATACCCCAAAAGGAATAGATAACAAGAAATAAACTAATGGCTCAAATAAATAGAAACAACAACAAAAACAATACAAAGAATTAGTAAAGAGTTCATTCTTTGAGAAAATCAATATGATCATCAAACTCTTGGTCAAATTAACTAAAAGACACAGACAGAAATCCAAATTAATAAAATTAGAACATAATTAATAAAATTAGAGGAGCAGGGTGGTGGTGGTGCACACCTTTAATATCAGCACTTGGGAGGCAGAGGCTGAGGTAGAGGCAGAGACAGAGGCAGGCAAATCTCTGTGAGTTTGAGGTCAGCCTGGTCTACAGAGTGAATTCCAGGACAGCCAAGGCTACACAGTGAAAACTATCTGGAAAAACAAAAACAAACAAAACAACCACAAATTTGTCCTGCCTACAGGATGTACAGGGATAAAGATGGAACAGAGATTGAGGGCATGGCCAACTAATGACTGGCCCAAGTTGAGACCCATCCCATAGGAGATAGCCAACCCTCTGACACTATAAATGATATTTTGGTATGCTTAGAGGAGACATAATAATAGACACTGAGGAAATTCAGAGAATCATGAAGACATACTTAAAAAAAAAACTTGTATTCCACCAAACTGGAAAACCTAAAACAAATAGATGAGATTTTGATATATATAACTCACCAAATTAAATTATTAGCAGATAAGAAATTTAAACAGATCCATAAGCCCCAGTGAAATAGAAGCAGTAATTAAAAGTCTTGCAACCAAAAAGAAAGAGAAAAAAGCCCAGGGTCAGATGGTTTTAGCACAGAATTTTATCAGACCTTCAAAAAAGAATTAATGCCAATACTCCTCAAATTATTCTGAAAAATAAAACCGAAGGAACATTGCCTTTTTTTTTTTTTGAGGCCACAGCTACTCTCATACCTAAATCACATAAAGACCCAACAAAGATGGAGAATCATATTCCAATTTCTTTTATGAATGTAGATGCAAAAATCTCAAAATACTTGCAAACCAAATCCAAGAGTGCATAAAAAAGATCACCGACTATGATCAAGTTGGCTTCATTCCAGAGGTACAAGGGTGGTTCAACTTACATAAATTGATAAACAATATACATATACATAATATACATAAATAAAGCAAAAGTAAAAACACACGATCGTCTCCCTAGATGCAAACACCTTTATAAAATTCAACATCTCTTCCTGACCAAAGTCTCTGAGAAACTAGGGATACAAGAGACATATTTCAACACAATAAAGGTGATTTACAGCAAGCCCACAGCCAGTATCAACCATAACATAGTTAACTGTTTCCACTAAAATCAGGAACAAGACAAGACTGTCCACTTTTGCTATGTAAATTCAATATAGTATTAAACTCTTAGCTAGACAACTGAAGGATATCAAAGGGAAACAAACAGGACAGGAAGAAGTTAAATTGTCTTTATTTACAGATGACATTTTTTTTTTTTTACATAAAACTAAAACTGCACCAGGAAACTTCTACAGCTGATAAACACTTCTAGTTATTATCGGGATACAAAATTAACATATAAAATCAGTAGCTTTCCTATATATTAAATGACAGACAGAAAAAGAAATCAGGAACGTATACCTTTCATTTCATAATAGCCTCAGAAATATCTTGGAATCACTCTAAGCAAGTGAAAAACTTGTATAATAAAAACTTCAAGACACCAAAGGAGGATAGTGAAGAAAATATTAGAAGAGGTTAAGGTATCCTATACTTATAGGATATGTAGGATTAATATAGTAAAAATGTCCATCCTACCAAAAGCAATCTACAAATTCAATGTAATACCACCAAAATTCCAACATGATTCTTCACAGAAATTGAAAGTATAATTTTTAGCTTCATATGGGAATACACAGACACAGACACACACACAGACACAGACACACAGACACACACATTCCTCCCCACAAGACTCCTAAGTAGAACTGTAGCCGCCTGCGGCCACACTAACTGGGTTCCTGAGTGGGAGGCCGGAGCTGTATGGAAGAGAAAGATGAGAGAAATAATGGAGGGCAAGACATGTTTCTGTTCAAGGCCCCCAAGTTTACTAAGAGTCTGTGCTTATAAAGGGGGGAGGCTCATCCCCCACCAATCCATTCTTGATGCCTGTTGCCAGCCTGTTGGTGATCAGCTGGATACTGTCTCCTGAATATCTCAAGGGCCTCTCAGCAGGTAGCAGTGTCTTGGAGAAGTACAGCAGCAGGTGACAGAACAATAGAGCTATCTAAATCGGAAGACTCCACCCCAGGTGGTCTCATACTCAGTGGCAGCAAGGTCAAAGCTAGCCTACTCAAGGCTGGGGGAGGCTACATAGAACAATCCTGAAAAAAAAAAAATCTAGAGGTATCACCACCCCAGATTTCAAGTTGTACAGCAGAGCTATAGTAATAAAAACAGTATTGTATTGGCACAAAACCAGACACATGGACAACAGAGTCAAATCAAAGACCCAGACATAAGTATGTATACCTATGAACACTTGAGTTTTGACAAGGAAGTCAAATATACACTTTGGAGAAAAGATAGCATTTTCAATAAATGGTGCTGGTCAAACTGGATGGCTACATATAGAGAAATTAAATTAGATCCGTATTTTTCACCTTACACAGAGCAACTCAGAAATGAATCAAGGACCTCACCATAAGTCCAGACTGAATCGGATGAAGAGAAAATGAAGACTAGTCTAGAGCTCATGGGCACTGGAAAAGACTCTCTGAACAGAACACCAATAGCAGGCTATAACCATGACAAAAAATAGGACCTCATGAAACTGAGAAGCTCCTGTTTGGCAAGGACACTGTCATTCGGAGAAAGGGGCAGCCTGAAGAACTGTAACAGATTTTTACCAATCACACATCTATTATAGGGTTAATATCCATATCAGAACTAAAGTTCTCAAAAGTTTAAACACAAACTGAGAAACACTTAAAGGAATAGATAGGATCCTTAGTCAACAGGGAAATGCAAATTAAAACTACTTTGAGATTTCATCTTACACCTGTCAGAATGGCAAAGATCAATAAAACGACTGACAGTTCATGCTGGCAAGAATTGGAGGGGGGAGGGAGTAAGAGAAACACTCGTTCAGTGCTGGTGGGACTGCAAATTTGTGTACTCACTATGTACATTAGCATGGAGTTTCCTCAGGAATGTGTGGTCTTCCTCAAGAAGCTGGGACTAGAGCTACCTAAAGATCTAGTTATACCCCTCTTGGACATATACCCAAAGAACTTCATCACACTACAGAGACACTTTCTCATTCATGTTCATTATGAATATGATGAGATTCATGATACCTCAAACTTGGGAACAACTGAGACGGCCATCAGTAGATGAATGCATAAAGAAAATGTGGCACATCCACACAACAGAATATTACCCAGCCTTTTAAAAAAATTATGAAATTCTCAGGTAGATGGAGCTAAAAAAAAATCATCCTGAATGAGATAACCAAACCCCAAAAGACAAATACCATAGGTATTCACTCATATATGGATGTTATCTGTCAAATAAATCTTTACTAAGCAGGCTATAATCTGTGTAAGTAAAGAGGCTAATATAGATTAAAGAGGAGAGGGAAGGATGTTCTGAGGAGAGGGAAATAGAATATAGTTAGAAAAGACATGTATGAGACTGGAACAGGAGTTGTTAATGTGAGGGAGAGCAAGGGAGGGAATATACGGAGGGGTAACTGTCACTAAGAGTCATTTGAGGAGTCATATGGGAACCTATCTCTGGAAGCTACGTAAAATATATACATATATGAAAGAAATCTTAATGGAGCCACCAAATAGTGAGGGAGACAATGTCCAAACTAGATATCTTATGTCACCATGTGAAACCTCTAGTACCAGAATGGTAATGCAACTAGATAGTTACACCTTGTTGAGTTGTTGGCCAACGGGGTCTCGTGGAAATTCCTATACACCTCATGCTACTGTTAAGGTTATTGACTACTTTCCATGAACTGATGGCAATAAGGCCCTAGTGCTAAAGACAACACTTATCAAACACGAACTGGTACTTAACAAAAGCCTTCACCCCTACTGACTAGTATTCACGGCTACAAGGTACGCTGCATCGTTCCAGAGGAGAAAGGTAAACACAAGGCAGCTACCAACCGTGTGACCTACACTGTCGACCTGCCTGCATGCTCTGCTGGTGCAATAGTGGTACAAATATTGTGGGAACAACTAACTACTCTCTGACTGGATTTAAGGCCCACTCCATGAGCTGGAACCCATTACTGACATTACTCAGCTGGTTAAGAACCTAAGACTGGATAGAATTTGGGCCTAGGGGGAAATTAACCAAGGGAAATTAACATAGAGATTCACAACAGGACGGATGCAGAGAATGAGAGATTTGGGATCATTCATTCCTAAGTGGAGGTCTTCATCAACCCCCTCCCCTCAGGGGCTACATGAAGGAGGAGGCAGAATGATTTTAAAAGGGGATGGATGACTCCAAGGAAACAATATCCCCCAGACATAGCACGACAAATGCACATATGAATCCACACAGTGAAGTCCCTCATTATTTGGTGTGGTAGCACACACAGGGCCTGCACAGAGTCAAGCCACACAGGATTCTAATGATGAGAAGGAGAAGGAGACCAAGAAGCTTTCAGAAATTGACGTCACAAGGAAAAGAAAGCGTTTTCTCCAGTGGCATTGCATGGATATATTAACCATACTTTATGTTAGGTTTCATGCCTAGCAATAAATGGCCATAACAAAATGAACTCTATGATATTTTTGTAGATGTGTTGCTTCAAATTGCTTTGTCTGTATGATTTTTGCCTGGTTGTTTTTGTTTTGTTTTTGTATTTGTGTGTGTCTTTTTAAATTTTTTTTTCTTTTTTTAAGAGAAAGGGTATGGAGCTAGGTGCATGGGGGAGGTGAGGGGAAACTGAGAGATGTTGGGGAGGCGAAGTGTAATCAGAGAATATTGATTGAAAAAAATTGAAAATATGACCCCCCCTTTTTTCCTGGTATTCAGGGCTTTTATAATAATTGGATACTGGATTTTGTCAAAATCTGCATTTATTAAAACAATCACGATTGCTGTTGTTGGGTCCATTTATGTTATTTTAAATACAGTTATTGATTTATATATGTTGAACCACTAAACCACCTCTGTAGACTTAAATTTCTCAAAACCTACTTTAATTATGGTTCTTTAATGCTTCAACTGCCCTTCTAGCCCACCCACCAGAGGTAGGGGAAAAGAAAGGTTAACAGGAAATGCAGTTGTGGACATGTTTAGAAATAGCTGTTTGGGGCAATTTCAGTCTTTGTTGTCAGCAGTCTGGTCCACTAGCAAAACACCAATGCAAATCAGTAGCAGCAGCCAGGTCCAGAAGAAGCAGAGAGGCTCCAATGAAGTGGCAAGGAGCAGCCAAAATACCACCAGAAGTTCTTTGGTGTGTTTCTCTCTATAAAGTCATGGCAAGCGAAGATCAGCAAAGAAAGCAAGGCGAACCAATGCAAAAGCGTGTCAGCAAAGACCAGCGTCAGTGAAGCCCAGTGATGGCCAACAGCTGCAAGGTTGTTCACTACCAGTCGGGTTATCCTTCTACTCTTTCCAGACATCATGTGTCTCTCAATCATCGCTCCAGCAAAACATCACATGCCCTTTCACCAAGCAACTTCCAGAAAAACACCACGTGTCTTCTCTCAGCAGAGCATACTCTCATAAGACAGTTTCTAGAAAAACATCACATGACACAACTGAGTCTCCAATGAAACCAGAAATTCCCACTTCACATCCCTGCACCTCTGGATTAGTCAACTTGAACATGATGAGTGATGTCTGTCCTTTTTTTTTTTTTTTGGACAGAGAACTCACTATATAGTACTGGCTGTCCTGAAATTCAATTACCTAAAGCAGGCTGCCTTTAGAGATCCACCTGCTTCAAGGGTCAGGATTATAAGCCTGCATCACCACACCCAGCCTATGTGACTTTGGTTTATAAGTATTTTGCTAAGATTTTTTGTGTATGTGTGTCTATGTTTGTCAGAGAGCTTGGTTTATGATTGTTGTTGTGTTCTTATTTTTGGTACCTGGATAAAACTTTAAAGCTTCTTATTTGAGGAGTACGGTCATTTCTTTAAAGATCTAGTAGAATCAGCAGTGCACCCACTTGTGTACCAGGAGTGTTTTCTCCATGTGGTGTGTGCACAGCGGTGCTCACATATTGTGGAGAACAGAGGAAAACTTTCAAGAGTCAGATTTCTTTTTTCTCCATGTGGGCTAAGGGGACCAAACTTAAATCTTAAGGCTTATCAGCAAGTGTCCTTACCAGCTGAGCCACATCACTGGGTCTACAGTAAGCATTTCATTCATCAATTGAACTTAAATACTTGATATTTTATTAAGCTCTTATCTTACCAATGTACTTTTAAATATGTGTTTAAAGAACATGGATTTAGAGTCTTCTAACATTTGCCTATAAAACCAAGACTAGCTTGGGCTACAGGAAAACTTGTCTCAAACAAAACACAAATAGAACAAACACCCCTTTTAAAAAAGTCCACCTAAACCAAACCACACCTACAGCACTAAACAGTGATATGTAAGAAAAAAGTGAAATGGGTGGATGTTTATCCTTTTGCAAGACAAATAATTCTTTCCTTCTATAGATTGCCTTGGTAATGGTGTTTTATTGCAGTCACAGAAAAGTAACCAGTAAAACTCCTAACACAAATAAGCAAAAAATGTAAAACCAGAAATGCTAACTTGTTTGGTTTTGATCATTACAAACTGGGGATATATAATAAAAGATCCATTTATATACATGTGTATATATGCCAGCCATTTTATATTTATACACTTATTTATAATTTATTTGGGATGTGGGTAGATGGGCATGCACATGGGGACAGAGCATGTGTGGGGATCAGAGGGCAATTTGTAGATATGAGTTCCCTTCCTCCATCATGTGTTTACAAGGATCAAGCTCAAGTCTTCACTCCCCTTACCTGCGGAGCGGACTCATCAGCCTCTAGTTGTGCTCACAGAATTTTCTACAAATAGTTTGGGATGCTCACATCTGGCTTTTTGGACCCTGGCTGATATGATGGTTAATTTTCATTGTCAACTTAATTTGTGATCACCTAGAAGACAAGTCTGGTAGTGTCTTTATATTTACTAGTCAGGGTTCTCAATAGAATAAATCTCTCTCTGAAACTATATATATTAACATATATATAATTGTTATATATTAATAGCTATGTGTGATCCAGCTAATCCAACAATTGCTGTCGATGAATAGAAAGTTCAGAATCCAGTAGTTGCTTAGTGTACAAGGCTGAATGTCTCAGCTGGTCTTTTGTAGACATTGGAACCTCAAAGGAGTAGGTTTTAATGCCAGTGACGACTTGCTAGCAAGGCAAGGAGCAAGCAGACAAAGAGCAAAAGCTTCTTTCCACGTCCTTACATAGGCTTCCAGCAGAAGATGTGCCCCAGATTAAAGATGTGTCTTCCTGTCTCAAGATACATATGAAAGGCATGTGATCAAAACCTCAAAAGATTCACACTAGGAATGGATTTACCCGCTTCAAACCAAGCAAAACTCTCACAGTGTGCTCTCCATTTCTGGAGTTCATCCCGATGCAGTCAAGTTGGCAATCAAGAATAGCCATCAGAGTGTCTGAGAGTGATTTCAGAGAAGCTTAATTTTTTTTTTTTTTTTTTTTGCAGGGGAGGCCCATTTTTTAAAAAAAGATTTATTTATTTATTATATATAAGTGCACTATAGATGTCTTTAGACACCAGTAGAGGGCGCCAGATCTCATTACAGATGGTTATGAGCCATCATGTGGTTGCTGGGATTTGAACTCAGAACCTTCAGAAGAGCAGTCAGTGCTCTTAACTGCTGAGCCATCTCTCCAGTTCCAGGAAGGGCCATTCTTAAGGTGGGTGGCACCATCTGAAGGGCTGTACTCTAATCCTGAATTTAAAAAAACGCAAGAAAATGTGTTCAATTCTGCCTGCTTCCTAAGTGCAAATGCAATGTGAGCAGACATTCTGGGCACCGCAGTGGGTTTTACCCTCAAGTGAAGAACCACAATGAACATTTCCTTTGCTTTTGTCAGGTGATGACTACAGCACGGAGGAAGATAGCACAGTGGGCGGGTGTCTTAGGGCTCCACCACTGTGATAAAACAGCGCTGCCAAGAGCAACTCAGGGAAGAAAGTTTATTTCATCTACACATCTATCTCACAGTCTCTCCTCAAAGAAAGTCAGGGTAGGAACTCAAGGCATAACTGAAGCGGAAGCCATGGAAGAACATTGTCTCCTGGGTTACCCAGTCTGCTTTCTTATACACTCCAGGCCCATCTTCCCAGCAGCAGCACCAATCACTGAGTAAGAAAATACCCTACAGGCTTGCCTATAGGCCAGTCTTGTGGAGGGATTTTCTTTCTTTTTTTCATTCATTAATTAATTAGTTAATTAATATCCTGATCACAGTTTCCCCTGCGTCCTCTCCTCCCAGTCCTTCTCTTTCTCATCTCCTCCCCAGACATCCTTCCTTTCCCCTCAGAGAAAGGGAGCCATGTAGACATTTTCTAATCAGGGTTCTTTCTTCTCAGATAACCCTAGCTTGTTCAAGTTGATAAAAATACCAATCAGGGCAATGGAACCTTTGTCAAATTGTCACATAAACAGAGTCATTGCTAAACCATAACATTATCTTTCTTGTTTATCCTCAAGATCTCATGTCAATATTAATGCCATAACACAAAATAGTTCAA
The DNA here is from genome assembly GCF_000001635.26 of Mus musculus. Classification (NCBI taxonomy): domain Eukaryota; kingdom Metazoa; phylum Chordata; class Mammalia; order Rodentia; family Muridae; genus Mus; species Mus musculus. Next base: position 4,140,949 of record NC_000074.6, on the reverse strand, counting down.
CTTTTAAAATCCCAGGTTCCTTCCTTCCTTCCTTCCTTCCTTCCTTCCTTCCTTCCTTCCTTCCTTCCTTCCTTCCTTCCTTCCTTCCTCCCTCCCTCCCTCCCTCCCTCCCTCCCTCCCCCCCCCCCTCTCTCTCTCTTTCTTTCTTTCTATTCAAGCACTTTGGAAATTCAGCCTCTTGCCTGGATGGTGGTGGTGGTAGTGGTGGTGGCCTACGCCTTTAATCCCAGTACTCAGGAGGAAGAGGCAGGTGGATAACTGAGTTCGGGGCCAGTTTAGTCTTCAGAGTGAGTTTCAGGACAGTCATGGCTACCTTGCCTTGAAAAACAGAAGAAAACAAAAAATTCCAGTCTCTTTAAGACATCCAAAGTCTCTTTCAAAATTCAAGGCCTCTCTAACACTTCAAAGTCTCTTTAAAAATCGCTGTTTGCCTCAAATATTCAAGGACTCTAAAGTCGCAGTTTTCCTAAGCTGTATCCAAGGCTTTGTAACTGTAGGCTTCTGTATACTAAAAAAAATTAAATTCTTTGAACTCCACACGAAGCAGTAGCCAGCGAGGTGGGAGGTACATCATCAGGCAATGCAGAGAGGGTTCCTGATCAAGGAGCTGATTTTCCCTGGGACAGGCTCTCTCTTTGGTCCTGAGGTCAGCGAGTGAAGCAAGGTAACCGTGAAGGCAGAGGCAGAAAAGCAAACAGAGCAACGCTTTCCGTGATGTCTGGCGCCACCCAGAGGACTGAGGGGGAATTTCCCTCTAAGAGTCTAAAAGCTCCCTGAGCGCTCGCTTTCTCTCTCTCTCTCTCTCTCTCTCTCTCTCTCTCTCTCTCTCTCTCTCTCTCTCTCTCTCTCTCTCTCTCTCTCTCTCTCTCTCTCTCTCTCTCTCTCTCATTTTCTTCCCTTCCTTCTTTCTCTCTTTCTTTTTCTTCCTTTCTCTCTCTTTTTCAATAATTTTTTATTCACTTGAAATCCTGATCACAGCCCCCCTCCTTCCTCTTCTCCAAGTCCCATCCTAACAAGTCCCTCCTGCCACTTTTCCCTCCCTTTCTCCTCAGAGAATGGGAGCCCCTCCCCCTTGGGTACTGTCCCACCCTGGGACATCTAGTCCCAGTCGGACTAGGCCTAGCCAGATAGTCCAGGTAGGGTGAAGGGGATCCAATGGCAGGGAACAGAGACCAAGATAACCTGTGTTTTGCTTGATAGGGGACCTACATGAAGACCAAGCTGCACACTTGCTACAGTGTGTAGGGCATCTAGGTCCAGCTCCTGCATGCTCCCTGGTCCAGTCTCTGTGAGCCCCCATGGTCCCAGGTTAGTTGACTCTGTAATTCCTCTTGTAGTGTCCTTGACTCGTCAGGCTTGCTCAAATCTATCCTCCACTCTTGCATCTTCCCAAGCTCTGCCTGATGCTTGGCTGTGGCCTCTGCATGTGCCGCCATCCACTGCTGGATGAAGCCTCTCAGGAGACAGTTATGCTAGGGTCCTGTCTGCAAGCAGAGCATCATTAAGTATCAGTAGTTGGTTCTTTCACAGGGGATGGGTCTCAAGTTGGGGCAGTCATTGGTTGGCTGTTCCCTCAATCTGTGCTCCATCTTTACTCCTGCACAACTTGTGTAGGACACATTTTGAGCTGGAGGTGTTATGGGTGGATTGACACCCCCTCCCTCCTCTGGAAGTCCTGTCTGGCACAGGAGATGGCCACTTTAGTCTCTATATCCAGCTATATCACTCCTGGGCATATACCCAGAAGATGTTCTACTACACCACAGGGACATTTGCTCAACTATGTTCACAGTAGCTTTATTCATAATAGCCAGGAACTGGAAACAACCTAGAAATCCCTCACCTGAAGAATGGATAAAGAAAATGTGGTGTATTTACACAATGCAATAGTATTCAGCTATATAGTAAGGCATCATGAATTTTGCAGGCAAATGGATGGAACTTGAGAATTTCATCCCAAGTGAGGTAACCCAGAGCAAGAAAGAACACTTATAAGTTGCTATTAGCCATAAAGTACAGGACAATCATGCTATAATCCACAGACCCAAAGCAACTGCATAATAAGAAGGTCCCAAGGGAGAGTGCACAGATCTCACTCAGAAGGGGAAACTAACTAGTTATTTGATGGATAGAGAGAGGGACCTATGAGTGTGTGGGAGAGGGGAATGGGGATGGTGATCAGGCATGGGGAGAAGGTGGGCAGGAGAGGGCTGGGAGTGAAATGGAAATCGGTGGAGGGGGACGAGGGGGCATCTCTGGTGACAGGCCACAGGCCTGGTAGTGGGGATGATACGGGGAGTCTATTGGGACCCCAGCTGAGGTTCCTTAGGTTTCAGATACTAGGGGAGGCTGAGCCTTTGGCATCACCAGGAAAAGGGCCTTCCTGGCTGGGAGACAGTGGGCTTGGAGACAGCGTCCCTGAGGGAGAGATGCTGGGAGGGGCTCTTTATCCTTTGCCCGGCCTTAGGTGCCAGGAGAAACAGGCTCACGGTAAGGGGAGCACCAGGTGACACTGGCTTGCTCCTTGAGGACATGGAACCTATTGGGGAGGTGGAAGAAGCACATGACACCAGGCAGAAGGTCGAGCCAAGACAAAGGGGGGGGGCAGGAAGCATGGTCTGGGTTTCTGCAGCCTGTGGCTGAAAGCACCTTGAAGTTTGGGTGGCTCTTTGTAGCCTTGGGGAGCCCAGAGGGCTGGTCATTCCTCCACTAGTTCCATGGAAGTTTGTTTTGAGAGCAAAGGATGTGCTAAGCTCTAGAACCACCAGATGATGACTGTGGCATTTTATTTGAATGCTAGGTACAGAAACCTGGAAGAAATGCTTGGGGGTCTGTGAATAAAAGAATGAATGAACTAATGAATGAAGAGAGAAATAGAGGCATGTGGAGATGGGAGAGACAGACAGACAAAGAGAGAGAATGTGAAAACATGAATGTGAATGAGAATGCACCCAGTGGGTGTTCAGGTACCAAATCAGTGTTTTTAAAAATATTCACCCAGGTGTAGTGCTGCATGCCTTTAATTCCAGCACTCAAGAGGCAGAAGCAGGCAGGTCTCTGTGAGTTCAAGGCCTGCCAGGAACACATAGTGAGACTCAAACAAACCATAAAACAAATTGCTCACAACCCAAAGATGTTGTAGACACTAATATACTAGCTAACATGAAACATTCCAAAGTTTTACCAATGAAGACAGAGTCAGAAATAGAGAATCCACTAAATACAACACATCAAACCATGTATACACTTAATAGTTTATTATTTTATTTGGGTGCTGGGGATGGGACTCAGAGAGCCACCCATGCTAGGCAAACTGGGGTGTATCATTGAGCTATACCCCAGCCCCAAGCGGGTGTGACTCTACTGAGGGGATTTGTGGAACTGAAATCACCCACAGAGGAAGAGGGAAGCGCTGCAGGGTAGGGTGCCTCAGGGACTCTCTCAGGATCTCAGAGGTCTCAGAACAGGGGCACTGGGATGAACAAGGCAGCTGGAACGGGAGCAGAGTGCCCCCAAGTTGCCTGTGTGGCTAGGGGAGCACAGACCCTCAGTAACCAGGGCAGGGAGCCGAGGGCTGCTCACAGACCCAGAAGTTGTTTGCAGTACAACGGCTGTCATTCCATTTATCTTCTGCCATTACCACGCAGTCCTCGTCCCCTTCATTATTGGGCTCCCCTTCTTTCCAGAAGCTGTAAACATTACTAGTTATCAGAGACAGCCATCCTGCCCAGAACCATCCACTCCTCATTCACTGCAGAAGTCCTGGGTCTTGGGCTTTCATAGTCAAAGTCTGAGGACCAAGCCAGTGGACAGGAGTCCAGGGCAGGGCTTAGCAAAATGTGGGATCTCATTTTGGTCACCACATCATCCCCACGCGAACCATGCCAGCAAGGTGAAAACGCAGATTCTGGGGACTCAGACTTAGGCTCAAAAGACAGAAAGTCCAGGGATGTGGGGTCCTGGATTTAAAATGTGCCTGGTGCTTTCCAACACTGAAGACCGTGTTTAGAGTGAGGGCCATCTCCCTGCCCCATGCCTCTGAGGGTTCACCTGAGTTTGAGTGGGGTGTCATCTACCCACTGCCAGGAACCTTCACTTCTGTGATCGCTGAGGCCGATCCAGGTGAGCTGATTCTTTCTGATGTGCCAGTATTTGAGGAATTGCTGAATGGAGGTGGGAGTCAGGAGGATGGACAGGAGGATACCTCCACCCTCCAAAATCCCACTCTTTCCTGCCTTCACGCATGTTCTTTCTGAACTCAGGCCTATTGCTGTTAATCAGGTTTTCTGGCATACGATTGCATCCATGGGTGGGGGTTAAAGGGCACACAGGAGGAAATAAGTTAATTTACATCTCAGTTCACAGGTGTATCTCTGGAGGGTTACACGATGACTCAGACTTTCTCTACTCCCTGCAGGTCCAACTGCTTTCCCTCTGCTCTTCCCCCAGAGGACCTCCTCACTCCATTGTGCTTCCTCCCACAGGAAGCCCTCCCAGACAGCATCTCCTTCACATCCCACAGCTTCCTATCATCTAGAGTCCAATGCCCAGGACAGATGGACCCACTCACCTGCTCTGAAACACTGTTGACAATCACCAGGTGGGCCCCGAGATCCTCGCAGGAGGAGGCAGAGGTTTCCCAGCTGCCCAGGGTTCTGGAGAAGAGGTAGCAGCTTCCCTGGAAGAGCTCCCAGTCCCAGGGACAGGGCCGGCACAGGCCAGCTACGGAGCAGACACTGAGTTCAGTGGCTGGCTTCTCTTCTCCCTTCTGCCTTGGACCTTAGAGCCCAGAGCTGGTCTCTTATTTTTTCAGTTATCCACTCAGAGCTCCCCAAACCCAGACCTCAATGCATGTGCTCTGTCCTGCCTGCCTCAGTGGAAGCCCTAGAAGGTGGATGCCAACCCATCTGATGACCCCTCTGCTCTGTCCTAACTCAGGCCTTGGAGTCTCACCCAGCGAGGCGTTGAACTGAGTCAGCTGCTGCTGAATCTGCTGGATCTGCTCCAAGCCGGAGTGTGTCTGCTCCCGAGGAACGGCAACTACAAGGAGAGGTTGGCAACAATTAAGCATCAACTGCGTGCCTGCTCCAGAGCTGGACCCATGAAATCACACTGGTGGTCATATTGACCCCAGGACCCCATTTCACAGACCACAGCACTGAGTCTCAGACTCTGTTAGGCCCAACAGGTCTCTGGCCTCCCCCATCATGCCATGCATCCAGCACGCCTGTGCCCATGGTTACCCGCCTCGTACAACCTCAGAGTCCTCTCCCACCTAGAGCCCCAGTTACCCTTGTCCAAGCTGGAGCTACCCTGCTGATCCTGGGTCTGTCCCTGTGAGTATGCACGAATCCTGGAGACTGCAAGAGAGAAGAGCACACCCATGCCCTCTTATGAACACTGACAGTACCTGGCTGTGCCAAGTTCAATTGCAAGGGAAAGATGATCCCCATTTCAGAGAAGGACAGTAAGCTGCTGGTGGTCACAGATGAAAGGAGGGATGTGGACTTTAGATGTCCCAGCTGTGGTGAATTTGGGGCTAGGCAATGATCACCACAGAGGGAAAATCTAAGAGCTCAGCTACTGTCCCATGCTGGAGTTCTTGCTTAACAAGTGCAAAAATAAAATAATAAATAAAATAAAAACAGAACTCCCTCCCCCCCCAAAAGCAAACAAGTCAACCTAAAAGCATTCTGTACTCCTGTCACCCTCTCCCAGCCCTGCTCTGACTTACCTTGAACCAGGGTGGCCAACATAAGCAAAAAGAGGCCCAAAGAGATGAGAAGCAGCAGAAGCCAGGGGACTTGGGTCAGATGCCCTGCACAACGGACAGATGGGCAGAGCTGAGCTCCCAGGGAGCAGATCCTGCTCTGCCGTGTTCCTTCTGCAGAGAATCCCCGACACCTCTGCCCCTGAGTCATCCTGGTACCTTGTAAACTCTTGGAGCTGCAAACGAGACCCTCGGGGTCATGCTCAGCAAATCCCTGCTCTCCAGATGTGACCTCCTCCTCTGAATGGGGCAGAAGATACGCAGCTGACCTTCAAAGCTCAGCCACCTCCCTCATCACCACCTCTCCCAAGCTGGAGGCCAGGACCAGATCTCTCTGGATCCTGGATCCTGGATCCTGGACCCTGCTTCCCCTAGTTGGTACCCAGCCTCACCATGATTCTTTGGCTGATGGAACTCTGGCTCTCCTGCCACCCTCTGCTTCTCTTGACTCCCTCCTCTCCACCTTCCCTCTGCCCTGGGATTTATATAACCCCATGGCCCTCTGCAGCACCCTCTGTGAGGTCGATTCTTCTCTGACTCAGGGGAAAAAAAGGGAACAGGATGGGGACACCCTCACCCCGGAAAAGAGACATGGGGAGAGAGACATTGCTTGACACAGCTAGAAGAGTAGTTAGTAGAGCAGAGACAGGAGCTATGGTGTATATTTTAGTAGCATTAGCTTGAAGCAGCCAGTTACAGTACATGTGCAGGCAGAAGAGAGCAAGCAATCTGATGCATGCCAGAGCTCCGCTCGCTTTCTCTTTCTCATCTTGGGATTTCTTGCGCGATGAATGGTGCCACCCACAGCACTTCCCTACCTCAACTAAGCAAGGTAATCCTCCTCAGACTTGCCCAGAAGCCTGTTCTACAGGGGATTCTAATTCTAGCAAGCTATTCCTCTATAAACCACACTCCGTACAGGTACTCGCACCATCACCATATAAGAGTTTTTATCTCTCTTCTGCGAGATGGAACTGTCTTCCAATGTAAGGCTGACGTTCAGTGGAGTACAGAGGAAATGTGTGCAAATAACGTATGCTGCAACGGAGCCTCAGACACTGTGCTACATGGTCTTTGTGGCATCGCTAACTCAGCTCTCAGGGTTCAGTTAGGTGTTCAGTTGCTCATAGCTGAGTTTTACTTTGTAGGTGTTGAAATGAAAATTCCATCTTTGAGGGAAGCTTCTTAAGACTTGGGATGTTCCGAGCCGGGTGGTGGTGGCGCACGCCTTTAATCCCAGCACTTGGGAGGCAGAGGTAGGCAATTTCTGAGTTGGAGGCCAGTCTGGTCCACAAAGTGAGTTCCAGGACAGCCAGGGCTACGCAGAGAAACCCTGTCTCGAAAAACCAAAAAAAAAAAAAAAAAAACCCAAAAACAAAACCCCAACTTGGGATGTTCCAGTGTTCACGGGCTGGACTGAGGCCCACAGCACATATGTAACAGACAAGTTCAGTCCCCATGGTTGGTCCCTCAACAACTGGAATGGGTACTTGTCCCTAAAGTTGTTATCTGGCTGTGGAATTGTTCCCCAACAGGGCTGCCTGTCTGGGTTCAGTGGGAGAGGATGCACCTAACCCTGAAGAGACTTGGTGTGCCAGGGTTGGGGGATACCTCGGGGGCGGCTACCCTCTCAGAGGAAAAGGGGAGGAGATTTGGGAGGGACTCTATGAAGGGGGAACCAGGAGGGGAGGCAGTGTTTGGGATGGAAATAAATAATTGAATAAATAAATAAATAAATAAATAAATAAATAAATAAATAGGAGGTGAGACATTCCATCCCTGCAGGAAAGCCTTTAAAACTCAAGAAATGAAGCCGGGTGGGTGTGGTGTCGCTCGCCTTTAATCCCAGCACTTGGGAGGCAGAGACAGGCGGACTTCTGAGTTTGAGCCAGCCTTGTCTACAAAATGAGTTCCAGGGCAGCCAGGGCTATACAGAGAAACCCTGTCTCAAAAAACCAAAAAAAAAAAAAAAAAAAAAAAAAAAAAAGAAAAGAAAAAAAAAGAAAAGAAAAGAAAGCCTCCAGAAATAACGAAATCAAAAGCTTCAGGAAATCCTTGAAGCTCAGCAGATGTACTAAGTCCCTCCCCAAGCATAACAGGAAGGAGGACTCTGAGAGACACTTTCAGACCAGTTGAGCTCCGGGAAGAGGCTCAGGCCAATTGAACTAGCTACAAGAGACATTTTGTGACCTGGATTGTGCTGTGTGCTCTTGGATTCTGGTTGTCAAGAGCTTTCATCCATGCTGGGGTGAGCTTACCACACTGCAGCTGTCTTTGAACCATTTCTACTCCTGTGAGTAAGCTGTCTCACACACTCTTGTAAGTAAGAACAATAACTTCACCAACTTGGTCTTTGGTGGTATCTTTACTTCAGTCTGACGTTAGTTCCCTATCTCAGATGCATAGAGAGCTGGTCACCTTTCCCTAGGAACGGTGTTCTACAACAGTAGATGCCACTCTGGCCTTTCCAGGTGACCTTTAACTCAGTGCTCCCAGTTAGGCTGCGTTGCTTGCCTGTTCTAAGGGAAGACTTTCACAAGATGTCAGCCCAAATGAGGCTCCTCTGTAACAGCTGGTGGAACACGACAGCAGTCACCCCACTGTTACATGTGTGGGATAACAGAACACATGTAACACATGCACTCACACAACCAAACATTCCCATATCTGAGGCTGGGACTGCAGCTGGCATCTGAGGACTTAGACTATTTCCTGTGCCTTCAGTGGCTGGAACAGGTTAGGGAGTTCTCTAGGGTCTCTTTAAAAATAGACTCCAGAACAAAATAGAAGACCCAAGCGTAACTACTTATAACTACACTCATCTGATATTTGGCAAAGAGGTCGATGACAGCAGAGCAAAGTCAATGTCTTCAATAAACGGTGCTGGGGAAACTGGTTGTCCACGTGCAGGAGGATTAAATTAGACTTGTATCGATGGCCTCATACAAAAATCAGCTCCAAGTGGATCAAAGATTTTAATTTGAAAACTGCCAGAAGAAAACAAAGGCAGTGAGTGCCCTACAAGATATAGCTGTCAGAAAGGACTTTCTGGACAGGATTCCATTTGCCGAGGAATAAAGACCAACCATTGACAACTGGGGCCTCATAAAACAAAACAAAACAGCCGGGCGTGGTGGCGCACGCCTTTAATCCCAGCACTTGGGAGGCAGAGGCAGGTGGATTTCTGAGTTCGAGGCCAGCCTGGTCTAACAGAGTGAGTTCCAGGACAGCCAGGGCTACACAGAGAAACCCTGTCTCGAAAAACCAAAACCAAACCAAACCAAACCAATCCAAACCAAACCAAAACAAAAGCCAAGGAAACAATGAATGTAGTGACGAGGAAGCCCACAGAATTGGAGGCAATCTTTGCCAACTATAAATCTAACAGGAGACTAATATCTAGAATCTATGAAGAACTAAAATAAAAAATAAAAACAGCAATGAAACAGTTAAACCTTAATAAATGGGCCAGGAATCTAAATAGAGAGTTCTCAATAGGAGAAATAAAAATGGCTGAGAAAAAACTTTAAAAGTGTTTATCATCCTTAGAAATCAGGGAAATGCAAATTAAAGCAATTTTGAGATTTTTATCTTACTCCAGTCAGAATGGCTAAGACCAGCAAAACAAGGGACAGTAAATGCTGGCAAGGTTGTGGGGAAAAGAGAACCCTCAGCCACTGCCAGATACAGCCACTATGGAAATTCCCCCAAAGCTAAAAAAAATCTAGCCATCTATACCACTCTCATGCATCAGCCCAGAGGACTCACCATCCCATTCCACAGACACTTGCTCAGCCATTTTAATTGCTGTTCTACTCACAATAGCTAGGAACTGAGAACAACCTAAATGTCCTTCAACAGACAATAAAAATGTGAGACATACATACATACATTCGATGAAATACTATTCAAGCATAAGTAAAAAGATAAAATCCTAAAATGGAAAATTAATGGAACTAGAAAAAAAATATTGAGTGGGGTAGTCCAGACAGCAAAAGACAAAGGTCACATGGTCTCTTTCATCTGTGGTTCCCAGCTCCAGCCTTCAGATACAAGTATAGCTATCACCCATCATCAAGAAAGCCTCTCTTTACAGCTTGATAGATCATCACAGACAACCAGACTTGGACAACAGAGATCCCGGTCTCAGTAGGTCCATGTACATTCCAGTTCCTGAACCTATGGCTCAGGGAACATTGCCAAAGGAGGAGTGGAAAGATTGTAATATCCAGAATACCAGGAAGTCTGCTGTGAAACCATCTCTTCTCCCAGAAATGGCTGCATACACAAGACTGGAACACTGGCAATATCAATGGACATATTAACGTAAGGTTGAAATTCCCATGGGATTGCACCTCTAGACAAAGAACTACAGGCAGATAATGACTGCAGGGAGAAGGAGGATTAGCCTCTCTGAGGGCTGAGCTCCTGTAGTGGTTGTCCATTGTAGAGTAGTAAGCCCTGAAACATACACACACAAACAACAAAATGGACTCAGCAGGCACACACACACACACACACACACACACACACACACACACACACACACACACAAATAAAGAAAAAACAATAATAAAGAAAAAGCTATCCATTTGAGGGGAACATGGAAGGGGTTGGGTGAAGAAAATGGAGGGTAAATTCCTAATGTCATTATGCAACCAATCACTTTCTATGAATACGCATGAAATTTAAAACAATGTTAATTTTCGATTAAATGTCTATGCTGGCAAGCATGATTATTTTAAACTATGTGCTTATGTACATGGGTTGAGTGAAGTGCCTGCAGATGCCAGAAGAGGGAGTTACATTCCCTGGACCTGAAGTTATAGGCAGCTGTGAGCCACCTGATCATGTAGGTGCTGGGTATTGAACTCAGACCCTCTGAAAGTGCACTATGTTTGTTTGTTTGTTTGTTTATTTTTGTTTTGTTTTGCTTTTTGTTTTTGCCAGGTTACTGCAAGCATCATTACAGTCAAGGAAATGAAGCACAAAGAAGTAAGAGTGAAAATTTTCTTCAGCCTGACTTAGTCAGTCTGGATCAACCTTCTGGAGAGTTTGATGTCAGGTGGTTTATTATAAGCATATTTAAACACAGTACAATTTGAGAGAAAGTTTCCAGGCAAAAATCACTCCAATTCCATGTGCAAAATAAAGCTTAAGGTGTGACTACATAGAAACTCCTTTGCAAAGTACATGTGACCATAAAGATGGGTTCTATAGCTAAAGGACCTAGAATCTGGTGTGGTTTCTATAAAATACATGTGGTATCTTTCCTAAGGATGGCTTACAGTAACTTGGAGTTAAGTATAAAGGTCTAGGGAGGGAAGAGTCTGGGATAAATATCCCCAGGGGGATTTGGGTGAAGTCTGCCTTCACAGATAGCAAAAGGTCTCCAGGTAATTAACATATACTCCCAGATTTCTTGGGGGGACAGCAGGTATTTTATTTTGTCCATTGAGGAGACACCCCATACATGTTTAACATTCCTGGCTTCTCTAGAGTTTATCTGTGAGTACAGGGACCTCATGCCTTCTACACTTTTATTTTTTAATTTCACAAATTTTTATTAATTATTTTATTTATTTTTTCCAGATGTTACTCCCCATCCCCAGTCCCCTCCCAGAATTCTTTATCTCATTGTGTTTACCCTTTGACTCTGAGAGGGTGCACCCCCCCCCCCATCTCCCTTCCATGGGGCATTGAGGCCAGACTAGGCAGTCCTCTGCTACATATGTGCGGGGGGGTGGGGTGGGGGTGGGGGTTGGACCAGCTCATGTATGCTCTTTGGTTGATGGCTTAGTCTTGGGAATTCCCAGGGGTCCAGGTTAGTTGACACCATTTTGATCTTCCTATGGGGTTGCTATCCCCTTCAGCTCCTTCATTCCTTCCCCTAACTCTTCCATAGGAGTCCCTGATCTCAGTCCAATGGTTGGCTGTAAGTATCTGCATCTGTTTCAGTCACCTGCTGGTAGAGGCTTTTAGAGGACAGACATGCTAGATTCCAATCTGCAAGTACAACATAGCATCAGTAATAGTGTTAGGGTTTGGTGCCTGCCCATGGGATGGATCCCAAGTTGGGTCAGTCACTGGACAACCTTTCTTTCAGTCTCTTCTCCATTTTTGTCCCCAAATTTCCTTTAGACAGAAATAATTCTGGGCCAAAAATTTTGAAGGTAGGTGGGTGGTGGTGCCATCACTCTACTGGGAGGCCTGTCTAACTACTAGAGGTGATCTCTTCAGCTTCTCTCTCCCCACTGTTGGGCATTTTGGCTAAGGTCATCCCCATTGAGTCCTGGGAGCCTCTCACACCCCAGGTCTCTGGGAATTTCTAGAGACCATCCCCAACACCCTGAAGCTGCATATTTATATTCATTCTTCTGGCCGTCTGGGCTTCTCTTCTGTTTCCCCTCATACCTGATCCTGTCCCCCTTTCCCCTCCCATCCAGTTCCCTCCTTCCCCCTGCCTGTCATGATTGTTTATTTTGTTTCCTCTTATAAATGAGATTGAAGCATCCTCACTTGGGCCTTCCTTCTTGTTAAACTTCTTATGGCCTGTGGGTTGTATCATAGGTATTCTGTACTTTTTGGTTAGTATCCAGTTATTAGTGAGTACATACCACACATGTCCTTTTGGGTCTGGGTTACCTCACTCAGGATATTTTCTAGTTTCATCCACTTGCCTGCAAAATTCTTGATGTCCTCATCTTTAATAGCAGAATGGTATTCCATTGCGTAAATGAACCACATTTTCTGTATTCATTCTTTGGATGAGGGACATCTGGGTTGCTTCCAGTTTCTGGCTATTATGAATAAGGTGGCTGTGACCATAATGGAGCATGTGTCTCTGTGATGTGGGGGAGCATCCTTTGGGTATATGCTCAGGAGCAGAATAGCTGGATCTGCAGGTAGAACTATTTCTAATCTCCTAAGGAAGCACCAGATTGATTACCAGAGTGGTTGTATCACTTTGCAATCCCATCATTCATGGAGGAGTGTTCCTCTTTCTCTACATCTTCATCAGCATGTGCTGTCACTTGAATTTTTGGTCTTAGACATTCTGATTGATATAAGGTGGAATCTCTGGTTCATTTTAATTTGCATTTTCCTGATGACTAAGGATGTTGAACATTTCTGTAAGTGCATCTCTGCCATAGGAGATTCCTTTATTGAGAATTCTCTGTTTAGCTCTGTACCCATTTTTAAATTGGTTAATTATTTTTGAGTTTAACTTCTTGAGTTTCTTATATATTTTGGATATTAGCCCTCTATTGGCTTTATGGTTAGTGAAGATCTTTTCTTAATTTGTAGGTTGTTTTGTCCTACTGAGAGTGGCCTTTGTGTTACAGAAGCTTTTCAGTTTCATCAGGTCCCATTTATTAACTGTTGATCTTAGAGCCTGAGCCATTGGTGTTCTGTTCAGGAAACTTTCCCCTGTGCCAATGCATTTGATTATAAGATTCAGTGTATCTGGCTTTATGTGGAGGTCCTTGATCCACTTGGGCTTTATGCAAGGTGATAAATATGGTTCTATTTTCATTCTTCTACATGCAGATCACCAGATAGATGAGCACCATTTTTGAAGATGCTTTCTTTTTTTTTCAATGTATGGTTTTGGCTTCTTTGTCAAGGATCAAGTGTCCATATGTGTATGGGTTTATTTCTGAGTCTTTGATTTATTCGATCTATTTTATTGATTCACCTGCCTGTCTCTGTACCAATACCATGCGGTTTTTAAATCACTATTGCTCTGTAGTACACATTTAGGTCAGGGATGGAGATTCCCCCAGAAGTTCTTTTACTGTTGAGAATTCTTTTGGCTATTCTGGGTTTTTTGTTTTTCCATATGAAATTGAGAATTGTTCTTTCCATGTCTGTGAAGAATTATGTTGGAATCTTGATGGGGTTTGCATTAAATATGTAGATTGCTTTTTTGATAAGATGGCCATTTTTACCATGTTAATCCTACCAATCCATGAGCATGGGAGATCTTTCTATCTTCTGAGATCGCCTTTGCTTTCTTTCTTCAGGGACTTGAAGTTCTTGTCATACAGATCTTTCACTTGCTTGGTTAGAGTTACACCAAGATATTTTATATTATTCGTGGCTACTGTGAAGTGTGTTGTTTCCCTAATTTCTTTCTCAGCCCATTAATCATTTGTATAAAGGAGGCTACTGATTTGTTTGAGTTAATTTTATATGCAGCCACTTTGCTGAAGTTGTTTGTCAGCTGTAGGAGTTCTCTGGTGAAATTTTTGGGGTTGCTTATGTATATTATCATATCTTCTGTGAACAGTGATATTTTGTTTTCTGTTTTTCCAATTTGTATTCCCTTGATCTTTTTTTGTTGTCTTATTGCCGTATCTAGAACTTCAAGTACTATATTGAATAGATAGGAAGAGAGTGGGAAGCCTTGTTTTGTCTCTGATTTTAGTGCACTTGCTTCAAGTGTCTCTCAATTTAATTTGATGCTGGCAGTTAGTTTGCTGTGTATTGCTTTTATTATGTTTAGGTGTGTGCCATAAATTTCTGATCTCTCTAAGACTTTTTAACATGAAGGGTGTTGTATTTTGTCAAAGGTTTTTTCAGATCTAATGAGATAATCATGTATATTTTTTGGGTTTGTTTATATAGTGGATTACGTTGATGGACTTTTGTATATTGAATAATCCCTGTATCCCTGGGATGAAGCCTACTTGATCATGATGAATAATGGTTTTGATGTGTTCTTGGATTCAGTTTGGGAGAATTTTATGGAGTATTTTGCATTGATATTTATCCCGAGCTTTTGTTCCCACCGGAAAGAACACGCTCAGGACAACCGGAATCTTCTGCAGCAAAAGCTTTATTGCTTACTTCTTCAGGAGCAAGAGAGAAAATGGCAAAACCCTGTCCCTTTTAAGGAGAATTATCCTCCGCCTAGGACATGTCGCTCCCTGATTGGCTGCAGCCCATCGGCTGAGTTGTCGTCACGGGGAAGGCAGAGCACATGGAGTGGAGAACTACCCTGGCACATGCACAGATTATTTGTTTACTACTTAGAACACAGGATGTCAGCGCCATCTTGTAATGGCGAATGTGAGGGTGGCTCCCCACAGATATTCATAAGTGAAATTGTCCTGAAGTTCTCTTTCTTTGCTGGGTCTTTGTGTGGTTTAGGTATCAGAGTAACTTAGTACAATGAATTAGGTAGTGTTCCTTTTGTTTCTGTTTTGGAGAATAGTTTGAGGCATATTAATATTAGTTCTTCTTTGAAGTTCTGGTAGAATTCTGCACTAAACCCATGTGGCCCTGTGCCTTTTTTGGTTGGGATGTTTGTAATGATTGCTCCCATTTCCTTAGGGGTTAGGGACCGTTTAGATAGTTTACCTGATCTCGATTTAACTTTGGTATGTGGTATCTCTCTAGAAAATCATCCATTTCATCTAGGTTTTCCAGTTTTGTTGAGTATAGGCTTATGTAGTAAGATCTGATGATTTTTTGAATTTCCCCAGTTGCTATTGTTATGTTTCCTTTTTCATTTTGGATTTTGTGAATTTGGATACTGTCTCTTTGCCCTTTAGTTTGACTAAGGGTTTATATATCTTGTTGATTTTCTCAAAGAACCAGTTCTTGGTTTCGTTGATTCTTTGTATTGTTCCAGGATCTGTCCATTGCTGAAAGTGGGATGTTGAAGTCTCCCACTATTATCGGGTGGGGTGCAATGTGTGCTTTGAGCTTTAGTAAAGATTCTTTTATGAATGTGTGTGCCCTTGCATTTGGAACATAGATATTCAGAATTGAGAGTTCATCTTGATAGATTTTTCCTTTGATCAGTATGAAGTGTCCTTCCTTATTTTTTTTGATAACTTTTGGTTGAAAGTTGATTTTATTCGATATTAGAATGGCTACCCAGGCTTGTTTCTTGAGACCATTTGCTTGGAAAATTGTTTCCCAACCTTTCACTCTGAGGTAGTGTCTGTCTTTGTTACTGAGGTGCGTTTCCTGTATGCAGCAAAATGCTGGGTCCTGTTTACGTATCCAGTTTGCTAGCATTAATCTCTTATCTTCTTGACTGTGGATAAAATGTAACCAGTTGCCCTAAGCTCCTGCCTTTCATGTCTTCTCTACCACAATGATCTGTACCCTCAAATGCTAAGCCAAAAATACTTCTTTCTGCCTTAAGTTGCCTTTGGCTGAATGTTTTATCATAGTAACAGGAAACTAAATAAGACAAAGAGGCTCTCCTTGGATGCTCAATTGAGGATATCTGAAGTCTATTAAGTCCAGGGAGATATGTGGACTAGAGTCATCTGAGAAATATATCAGAGGGTCAAGAGCTTTTCCAGTGGCTCTGAAGGCAGCCTATGTAGCTTCAGACAGCACCTCTCAAAGCGATATGGCTTGCATCTTATGTAAACTACAAACAGAATGGTCAACAAGCAGCAGATCCCACAGGCTGACAGGAATCTCTATAGCATTGGCCCAGCCAAAGTGAATACCTCATCTGTCCAGGCCAGATGGTGAACAGAAAGAGCATGCTCAACTGACTCATTATCATGATGCTTTGAGGATTTTCTGAAAACAGTAGGAGACAGTATTCTTTCATGTACCTTTGCTGAAATTCCTTCCCACCACAAGACAGTATCTATGCTTCCTCCCAAGATCCCAGTGACACTATGGGTGTGGGCATTCCCCCCAACCCCCAACAGACTTCACTCCAAAAGCCTTTATTTAGCATGGTTGAGGGCTTCCCTATAGTAGTGTAGATAGATAGAGCCTTTTGCATTCTTCTCTAGCCTATATATCCTAGTCTCTCCTTCAAGTCACTTGCAATTAAGGCAGAGGTGCATATTGCAGGAGGTAGGGAGCAGCTGGGCACTCAGGTGAGGGTCTATGACCCTTTCTATGCCTCCATAGGGGGATGTAAATAGTCAACAAGCCCAGCTGGGATGATCTCTTTTCAAGAGGGCAATGCTGAACTCCTCAAGATTGTAGTTGCTTGGCTCAGAGGACAGTCACTTACATATGCATGAAAATTTTCCTACAGGTTATTGTCTTTATCAAAGTATAACTTTGGGGCTATGAAAAGACCTAACACCTCGAGGCCCTTGCTGCCAAGTCTGACAACCTGAACCCAATTCCTGGGACCCAAGTGGTGGAAAGAAATAAATGACTTTTCCTCCGACTTCCACATGCATGCTATGGAATACAAACACATAAATAAATACATTAAAAAAATATTTTCATACTTTCTTGTGGAGTGGTGGGATGCACACAGACAGCCTGGTCTCCAGTCAAGCAAAGGTCTGGAACCCAGTAACCCAGTGGGTGGTGATTTCCACCTGCATGGGACAGAAGGTGTTCAATTACGTCTCCTGGGCCCCTGGCTCCTGTTGAAGTTACGGCCTTCACAGCCCCCCCCACCCGCCCCGCAGGAGAGGTGCGTGGCTATCAGTCACATAGGAGCAGCACCAAGCCTTTCCACATGCAAATAAGGTTTCCTCAAAGCTTTCAGTCCAAGCTAATGAGAGGTACCTGCTGTTGAACCCTGAATCACCTCCAAAACTGTATATAAATCCATCCAGGGAATTAAAGGTGTGCGAGAACTACTCCATCGTCCGAGCCTTCTGTTCTAAGAGCTGTAACGCTTGGGAAGAGATCTGCTCTGCCGAAGTGCTGCCTGAAGCTCTGCTGCACTCCTCACTGGCTAGTCAGCCTCTCGTCAGCCCAGCCTGACCTGACTCAGTTCAGGGCAGTGCAGAGTAACCGAATGGCAAGTCAGAGATGAAGGTAGAGCCAACTGCAACAGCAGAAGCAGCGGGAACGAGTTCCCCTCCCTGCCCACAGTTGCTTCCCTTCTCTGGAACTCTCTTACCAGGCCAGACCAGAGGTCTCTGTGGAAAGCCTCTGGTACACAGGCCCACACTATAACTACAGTAAGCTGACTTCTCTTGAGACAACATGGTGATGAGAAAGCAATGACGTAACCTATTCAATGTGCTAAAAGAAAAAAAAAATACCCGTCAGCAAATCTATATTTTCCACCATAGAAAGAAATTACTTGGGTGAGCTTTGTTTTTATATGTGTCTTAATTGATGGATCAGCTAATTTGTTGGTGTTATGCGTATGTCACATGGAATGTGTGGAAGTCAGAAGACAACTTGTGGAAATGGATTCTCTCCTTGTAGGCCCTAGGAACCAAATTCATTACCAGATTTGGCAGCAAGTACCTTTGCCCTGTGAACTAATTCGATGGCACCTTTTTGTACATTTTTTGGTTTTGGCTTTTCAAGATAGGGTTTCTCTGTGTGACCATGGCTGTCCTGGACTCACTCTGTAAACAAGGTTGGCCTCAAACTCCTAGCAATCTGCCTGCCTCTACTTCCTGAGTGCTGGGATTAAAGGTGTGTGCTGTCATGCCCAGTCTGCCTTTTTGCACTTTTTATCTGAATTGAGTAAAACAAATGGCTGCAGATTCATAACTGTTCCCTTGCTATGAACTGCCTAAAACAGGGAACATGCCTTTACCTTCTGAGCCATTTAGCCAACCACTAGATGAACTTTGTAAACATGACGCTCAATAAAAGAAGCCATGCATAGAAGATCACATCCTATATAAAACTGAGACAGGCTGAAAAGGCCTGGATCTACTCATGGGACACACTTTATTTTTCTGCTGCATCCAGTTGGAATGCAGACACCCTGAATCTGCTCTCAGGGGCTGCTTCAACAGTCTAAATTTGACAATTCTAACTCACAGCTATCTCTGGATGACTGAATAGACTTCAGAGAACTGGTAGAATCTTCAAGGAGAACCTCCTTATCTTAGTTGCCTTTTCCATCGTGGTGATAAAATACCTTGACCAAGGCAATGCAAGAGAAAGGGGGCAACTTTGGTTCATGGTTCAAGGGTACAAGCATTATGGGGAGGAAGGCAGGGCAGCAGGGGTCATGTTGCACCCACAGTCCAGAAACTGCAAGAATAATGCTGGCACTCAGTTTGCTTTCTTCTTTTTTTATTATATTCATGTCCTCTGCTGCCCAGTTAAGACAAGTCTTCCCATCTTTGTCAACCTAATCTAGCCAATCCTACACAGGTGTTCCAGGGGTCGTTTCCTAGGTGATTCTAGATCCTGTCAAGTTGATGTTTATTAATGTCACCTACACTCCCCCCACCCTGGGACATTGCATAAGCCAGTGCACATATATTTTCTGGGTCAGAGCTTTTGACTGTGGGATGACAATCCCATCCCCCCACTTGATATCCTATCCCTCCACTGGAGGTGAACTCTACAAGTTCCCCGTTCCCACTAAAGAGCACTTCATGCAAGATCTCTCCCTTTGAGTCCTGAGAGTCTCTCACCTCCCAAGTCTCTGGTACATTCTAGAGGGTACCCCCACCTCCTTCCTCCTGAGGTTGCCTGTTTCCATTCTTTTTGCTGGCCCTCAGTGCTTCTTCAGTCATGTTTCCCTCCCCCTATACCTGATCACGTTCCCCCTTCCCCTTCCTGACCCTTCTCCCACTCAGGTCCCGCTCTCTCTCTGCCCCCAGGACTTCTTTCTTCTCCCTCCCAAGTGGGATTGAGGCATCCTCACTTGGGTCCTTCAGCTTGTTATTTAACCTTCTTGAGTCCTGTGGGTTGTGTCCTGGGTATTCAGTACTTTTTGGCTAATACCCACTTATTAGTGAGTACATACCATTCATGTTCTTTTGGGTCTGAGTTACTTCATTCAGGATGATATTTTCTAGTTCCATCCATTTGCCTGCAAAACTCATGATGTTTTGATAACACTTGCTGTGATAAAGCACCACGGTTCAAGACAACTTGGGGAGGAAATAGTTTATTCCAGTTTATAGCTTGTAGTCCATTATCTAGGGAAGTAGGGCAGGAACTAACAGGAGCCTGAAGCAGAAACTGAAGCAGAAACTGTAAAGAAGTACTGCTTACTAGCTTGCGTCCATGGCTTGCTCATCTTGCCTTTTCTTATAAACCTGTGGGCCATCTCCACCCACAGCAGGCTGGGCCCTCCCACATCAATCATCAAGAAAAAGAAAACACCCCTTTATGATAAAAGTCTTGGAGAGAATAGGGATTTGAGGGACATATTTAAATATAATAAAGACAATTTATAGCAAATATATAAACAACATCAAGTGAAATGGAGAGAAACTCAAAGCAACTTCACTAAAATCAGGGACATGACAAGACTGTCCACTCTCTCCATATCTGTTCCATATAGTACTTGAAGTTCTATCTAGAGCAATAAGACAGCTGAAGGAAATCAAGGGGATATAGATTGGAAAGGAAAGAATGAAAATACTAAAGGATTGCTACTTACAGATGACATATTATAAATAAGTCACCCCCAAAATTCTACCAGGGAACTCTTACAGCTGATAAACACTTTCAATGATGTGGCTAGATACAAGATTATCTAGAAAATATCAGTAGCCCATCTACATACAAATGCCAAACAAAAATGAGAAAAAAAATCACAGAAACAACATCCTTCACAATAGCTGCAAACAATATAAAAAATTTTGGGGCAACCATAACTAAGCAATTTAAAAACTTTTATGAAAAAATTCAAGTCTTTGGAGAAGAAAATTATGAAAAATATTAGAAGATAGAAAGGTCTCCCATGCTTTCTCTCAATGGATTGGTAGAATTAACATAGTAAAAATTGTCATTCTACCAAAAGCATTCTACAGCTTCAACACAATGCCCATCAAAATTCTAACACAATTCTTCACAGACCTTGAAAGGAAAATACTTAATTTCATATGGAAAAACAAAAACTCCAGGATATCTAAAACAATCTTATATAATATAAAACCTTCTGGTATTACCATCCCTGACTTTAAACTGAATTACCAAGCTATAGTGATAAAAACCTGTGTGGTATTGGCACGAAACAGACAGGTTGATCAATGGCATCAAACTGAAGACACAGACATAAATCCATATACCCATGGACACCTATTTTTGATAATGAAGACAGAAATGCATAATTGAATAAAGAAAGCATTTTAAACAAATGGTGCTGGTCTCATATTACATTGGTCTGCAGAAGAATGAAAATGAACCCACATTTATCACCCTGCACAATACTCAAATCCAAGTGGATCAAAGACTGCAACATAAAACCAGACACACTGAACCTGTTAGAAGAGAAAGTAGGGAATGGCCTTGACCACATTTACTGAGGGCCATGCAGAGGAACAACAAATGACTTAGAACCCATGGAATGCAGCCCACGGGTTACCACAACCACATAGGTATGGCATGGCCCCAAGGATATGTGTCCTGGGGACTTCATGCTGTTGTAGAGTTCTGCTCTGCTTGCTGTCCTCACATCCCTCTTAATCTAAGAATTATATGAAAACTCTAAGGGTTTTTTTTTCCAGTCCCTCCATGGGCAGTATTAAGTGTATTAATGCTTGGTCTCTTTCAGGCATGGCGGCTGGAGGAGATCATGATTCTGTCACCACCCTAGAGAAGAACTTAGAGATGGAGATTGTCAACAATGACCACCACCCTCAGAAAACATTTGGAAAAATAAAGTTGTCAGTGAAGTTAGGTGGAGATGTTTTTACTCCTGTCTCTGATGTAAAAAAAATCTTAGGGGCAAATATGGAGTTTAGAAAGGCACGGTCTTATTAGTTAAGCTAGAAACCCTTTATAGTCAGGGAACAAGAACAATGGCAGCACTGGCTGATGAGACTCTCACTGAGATTGGACTGGTGATAACTGATTTCTTATATTTTTGGTTGTGAGCCTAGCCTTTAACGGCTGAGCCATCTCTTCAGCCCGATAACTGATTTCTTATACCCATTTCTCCCCCTCAGCTTCCTGATATGATTTATTAAAAATTGCTGATGAGCAGATACACATTTTGAGGATTTAAGGAAGATATGACTAATTTGTATATAAAAGTTCAGATTTGTGATTAAGATTTTACAAGATTCATTTTAAAGATTAATAATAAAATAATTATTTCTTTCTTTGTAACTGCAAATTGCTGCCTGCCAGTAAGAGAAAGTGCCTGAAAAAAAAAAACTATCTTGGCTTGCTTACACTTTTTTAATGTATAAAAAGTTCCTTGGTTATGAATGTATGTGGGTTTTTGAGAATAATTTGTTTTCTTACCTTTATTACATAGTTATTTCTTGTAAAGGTACTGGAAAACACAGGTTTTTTTCATAATCATTCACTAGAAGAAAACTAAAATAAATCACATTACAGTTGTATACTGCTTGAAAGATTTTGCTGGGATATATAAGCTATGGAAGGAAGAATAAAGAATGGTGTGGTGTGGCTGGATCATTGCTTCTCCCATCTATCAACTGTGTGTGTGTGTGTGTGTGTGTGTGTGTGTGTGTGTGTGTGCATGTAAATTTTCTCTCTCTCCTGTTTCTCGACAGCCCCAAGTACTTAAAAGAGTTCATAGTTTTCCCACTGGCCACAGAGAGTCCGAGCTCCAGTAAATTAAGCTTTGTTCCCTCAGAAAAAAGTCTGCATCTCTAGTTGCTGACTGCCCTTGGCTGCAATCCCTGTAGGTATCTGGATCTACCCTGGTCAGTGGCTCTGAGCACTGACCTCCTGCCTCAGTATACCCTTCTCATGGATGCCAAAGTCAGTCATTGACACACACTGGCATAGTAGACAATTTCCTGAACAGAACCCTGATAGTTCAGGCACTAAGATTGCCAATTAATAAAAGAAACTTCCTGAAACTGAAAAGCTTCCAACTCTTCTCAAGGACAGTGAATTTTTACTCAGGCTGTTTTCTGTTCTTTCCTCTCTTCATCACAGAATTAGGGGGTAAACTCATCCTCTGACAAAGGGCCTTGAAGGACACTTGCTACAAAACTGTTTGATTCTGAACTGAGAGTTTGAACTAGAATCACTTCCAGAGCCAGCTTCTCATTGAACTCAAACAATACACAAACAGTTTAAGAGATGAATGTAAGATGGATTATGCAGACCAAGAAGGGAGAGATGAGTGCTGAATTTCAGGTGGCTTGCTCCTCTTCTTTTCATTCATTCCACAGGATGGTGCAACCTACATTGCAGGTGGATCTTCTCTGGAAATGCACACACAGACACCTGAGAAGTTTACTTCAGCAATAACTGCATCAACCCCTGCCTTCCTCCTTCAACTAACTTGGAGCCTTGGGCTGTGTTTGTATCTGTGAGCCTGGATTCACAGACAGGAGCCTAGCATAACTGTCCTTTGAGAGGCTCCACCCAGCAGCTGACTGAAATAGATGCAGAGATCCACAAAATCTACAGCCAAATGTTAGACTGAGCTTGGGAAGTCTTGTGGAAGAGTTGGGGGAAGGACCGAGGAACCCAGAGGGGATAGGGAGTCCACAAGAAGACCAAAAAAGTTTAACCTGTACCCTTGGGGGCTCCCAGAGACTGAACCACCAACTAAAGAGCATACAAGGGCTGGACCTAGGTGCCCCACCTCCATATATGTAGCTGATGTGCAGCTTGGTCTTCATATGGGTCCTCCAAAAACTGGAGTGGGGGCTTACCCTGATTCTGTTGCCTGAGTGTGGACATGTTCCCCTAACTGGGCTACTTTGTCTGGACTCAGCCAGAGATGAGAATTTAGGGACCCACAAACCTAAAATTCCCAAGACCGCCAAGAATATGTCAGAACTTTTCAGAACCCCTAAGGATATTCCATGCTTCTGTTTTTCCATTTCCAGTCTGTGACTAGAAAGGGTATGTAACAAACACATATCTGCAAAACAGTATTTATTGTGGTGCTGTTCATGATAGCTATTGCATGGGATCAACCTAGGTATGCATCAAAAGAAGGATGGACAAAGAAAATATAGTGCATGAGTGCATCTCTCTCTCTCTCTCTCTCTCTCTCTCTCTCTCTCTCTCTGTCTCTCTCTCTCTCTGTGTGTATGTGTGTGTGTGCGTGTGCGTGTATGCATGTGAAAATCCTGTTACAAGCAGAAAATAGGTGGAGTAATGAAACATTGTGTTAAGGGAAATTAATCAGACATGGAAGGACAAGTGCCACACTTCTTTCTGACATGTAAAATCTAGAAAATAGATTCAAGATCATAGGAAGATGGCTCACTGGTTAAAGAGCTTGCGGCAGAAGTATGAAGATGGGAGCTCAGATCATCAGTGAGCTTGGCAGCCTGCCTGTAATTCCAGCCTTGAAAGGGAAAGATACAAAATCCCCAGGTCAAGCTGGATAACTTAACTAACCATATCATTGAGCTCTGTGTTTGACTGAGAGACCTTGTATCAATGAGTAAGTTAGAGGAATGAAACAGAATTATTCACACACACACACACACACACACAGAGAGAGAGAGAGAGAGAGAGAGAGAGAGAGAGAGAGAGAGAGAGAGAGAGAGAGAGGAATAGTGACCAGTTAAGACTGGAATAGATGAGAATGGGGAAAAAGAAGGCTGGATATTATCAGTGCACACTGTATGTACATATGGAAAATTGAACCCTATTGATATGTACAATTAATATATGTTAATTAAAAATGTGTAATGGGGATAGAGAGACAGCTCAGTTATTAGGAATGCTCGCTGCTCTTTCAGAGAACCTGAGTTTGGCTCTCAGTACCATGTTGGGCAATTTACAACCACCAGCCCTAGAGAATCCAATGTCCTCTTCTGGCCTCTGTGGGTACCACACTCATGTATGCATACATATAATTTAAAATAAAAGGCTGGAGAGAATAGCTCATTGGTTAAGAGTTCTTGCTGTTCTTGTGGAAAACCCACGTTAAGTTCCCAGCAACTGTATGGCAGTTCACAGCCGTCTATAACCATAGTTTCAGGAGATCTGCCATTACCTTCTGACCTTCAAGGTGATTGCTACATGCGGTGCACTTACATGTTGGCAAAACATTCATACACATAAAATGAAAAATTAAAAACTTAAGATCGGTGGACTAGAGAGTTGGCTTAGTAGATAAAATCTTGTGACACAAGCATAAGACCTTAGGCAGATGTGGTAGCACATACCTGTTGCTCCAGTACTGCCACAGTGAGATCAGAGGTGGATACAGGAGAATCCCTGAAGCTCAAAAGCCAACTGGCTATGGGCACACAGTGGCAAACCAAAGGTCTTAAGGTGGACAGCAAGGACCAACACTCACGGTTGTTTACTAACCTCCATGTGTACATCATGGTACACGCACATCTACACTCCCACATCATATATACACATACACACATAAAGATTTTTAAAATATGTAGACACATTGTGTGTGGCGATGCACCCTTTTAATCTCAGCATTGGGAAGGCAGAAGCAGATGAATCTCTGTGAGTTCCAGATCAGCCTGATCTACACAGTGATTTCTAGGCCAGCTTGGGCTACATCGAGACACTTTGTCTAATTAATTAATTAGTCAATTAATTAATTAAAAAGCTGCTTCTGGCATGTGAGGGTGATCTGGCTGTGTCATCTGTCACCCCATTGACTGCCAGGGTTGATCCAGCTGATATGGCTGGTTAGGCTGGTGTCCCCTTCCTCCCTTACAATTCCATGTGCCTCCCTCGCAAAGCTGCATGTTGGATAGAAGAAAATGACCTTCCCCGAATAGAGGAGGACCAGTGTTTGGTCCTCTGCTAGAACCTCAAAACAAGCTCTCAAGAATCTACTTCTTAGATGAGGAAGAGAGACTGGGAGTGGGGCAGCTTGGAATTCCATGGTGCTTGCGTTTTTTGTGAGGTTTGAAGTTTTTTTTTTTTTTTTAAATGCTTATTTGGATTTTTGTAAGCTTTTGGATCATTTCCAGGGTTTTGGAAACTGTTGATTCTGTCAAATCTCAATAGGCTTTTAACTGCTTTTAAGGAAGGGGGATTTTACTTGGTCATTGTGCTGATGTTTCTTTTTCCCTTAATGCTTAAATTGTCTTTGATTTGACCAGTAGAAGCTTATCATGTTTGCTCCTGAGACTTTTTGACATATCTCTAATTGTTTTTGATTTTGCTAATTTGTTTTCTCTTCTGACCCATTGAGATGTCCTAGCGTTATCCCTTACCCTCCCCTTGGGAATTAACTGTTTTCTCAGGGTTGGGTGCCTCTCAGTAGAAAATAGAATTCATAAACTCAGATCTGGATATTAGGGTATTCATTGGTATTGGAGTATTATGGCTTCAGATCCTATCATCAAGCAAACGGGAACACAAACATTCTTATACATATATTCATACAAAGACACACACAGACAGGCAGTAGCTGAGAGCTCACACCAGGAAACAGAAGGACCTAGTTTAAAACTTCCAGAGCAGTGAGTGGTTAATGCCCCTCCTCCAAGGTCACATTTTTAATCCTTCCCCATAGTTCTACCAACTGGGGACCACATACTCAAATATAGACACTCATACCCCACCCACATACACACAGATAAACTCATACACAGAATCATACACACATTCATATAGACTCGCTGTAAACACACTTGTATGTTTATGCATACAAATGTAAATATTTGTGGTGATAAATACACACATATGTCACATTAATAACCTTTCACATGATTGTGATCAGATATCTGGAAGGCATATATTAAGAAGGGATTTATTTTAGCTCATGGATTAGGTCACAGTCCATCAAGGCAAAGATGGTCAGGGGCAGTTCCACCAGTGTTGACTGTCACTAGTCACATTACAATAGGAGACAAGAAGCAGAGACAGGAGGATAAAAGCAAGGATGGGTGACAACCCCCAAGGCTTGAACCTAGTGTCTCTGTCAGTCACACCTCAAAGGCTCCTCAAGCTCCTCAAATCCAATGAAGTCAAAACATAGAGCAAGATAGCTCAGTCGGTGAAGGCAATTGCCACCAATCCTGGTGACCTGTGGCCAGTTTCTTCATTTGAGATGAGGTCTCACCATGTAGCCCTTGCTGGCCTGGAACTCAGAGATATACTTGTCTCTGTCTCTCAAGTACTGAGTTAAAAGTGTGTAAGTATATACTACCATACCAGGCCCACTTGGCAGAAGAAGAGAACTGACTCCTTCAAGTTGTCCTCTGAGTACATGAATGCTATGACATGTGAATGAATGTTTGAACACACACATACACACATACACACACACACATACACACATACATATATACACAAACACACAAATACATATACACACACACAAACACACAGACATATACACACACACATACACACAAAGAGGTGGTTTGAATGACAATGTCCCCCACCCCCATGGGCTCATATGTTTTGAATGTTTGATCTTCAGTTGGTGGAACTGTTGGGAGGGATTAGAAGGTATGACCTTGTAGTAGGAGGAGAGTCATGGTAACTGGCTTTCAAAAGCTTTCAAAAGGTTTTCTTTCTTTCTTTCTTTCTTTCTTTCTTTCTTTCTTTCTTTCTTTCTTTCTTTCTTTCTTTCTTTCTTTCTCTCTCTCTCTCTCTCTCTCTCTCTCTCTCTCTCTCTCTCTCTCTCTCCCTCCCTCCCTCCCTCCCTCCCTTTCTTTCTTTCTTTTCTTTTCTTTTCTTTTTTTTTTATTGGAGATTTTCTTCATTTACATTTCAAATGCTATCCCAAAAGTTCCCTATACCCTCCTCCACCCCCCTCCCCCCGCACCCTGCTCCCCTACCCACTCACTCCCACTTCTTGGCCCTGGCTTTCCCCTGTACTGGGGCATATAAAGTTTGCTAGACCAAGGGTCCTTTCTTCCCAGTGATGGCCATTTAGGCCGTCTTCTGCTACATATGCAGCTAGAGACATGAGTTCTGGGGGTAGTGATTAGTTCATATTGTTGTTCCACCTATAGGTTGCAGACCTCTTCAGCTCTTGGGTACTTTCTCTAGCTCCTACATTGGGGGCCCTGTGTTCCATCCTATAGATGACTGTGAGCCTCCACTTCTGTATTTGCCAGGTACTGGCAAAGCCTCACAGGAGACAGCTATATCAGGGTCCTTTCAGCAAAATCTTGCTGGCATATGCAATAGTGTCTGCGTTTGGTGGCTGATTATGGGATGGAACCCCGGGTGGGGCAGTCTCTGGATGGTCCATCCTCTCGTCTTAGCTCTAAACTTTGTCTCTGCAACTCCTTCGATGGATGTTTTATTCCCTATTCTGGGGAGGAATGAAGTATCCATGAGTTGGTCTTCCTTCTTGATTTTCTTGTGTTTTGGAAGTTGTATCTTGGGTATTCTAGGTTTCTGGGCTAATATCCACTTATCAGTGAGTGCATATCTAGTGACTTCTTTTGTGATTGGGTTACCTCACTCAGGATGATATCCTCCAGATACATCCATTTGCCCAGGAATTTCATAAATCCATTGTTTTTAATAGCTGAGTAGTACTCCATTGTGTAAATGTACCACATTTTCTGTATCCATTCCTCTGTTGAGGGACATCTGGTTTCTTTCTTTCTTTCTTTCTTTTTTTTTTCAGAGCTGAGGACCGAACCCAGAGCCTTGCTTTTGTTAGGCAAGCGCTCTACCACTGAGCTAAATCCCCAACTGACATCTGGTTTCTTTCCAGCTCTGGCTATTATAAATAAGGCTGCTATGAACATAGTGGAGCATGTGTCCTTATTACCAGTTGGAACATCTTCTGGGTATATGCCCAGGAGAGGTATTGCTGGACTACCAGTAGTACTATGTCCAGTTTTCTGAGGAACTGCCAGACTGATTTCCAGAGTGGTTGTACAAGCTTGCAATTCCACCAGCAATGGAGAGTGTTCCTCTTTCTCCACATCCTCGCCAGCATCTGCTGTCACCTGAATTTTTGATCCTAGCCATTCTGATTGGTGTGAGATGGAATCTCAGGGTTGTTTTGATTTGCATTTCCCTGATGATTAAGGATGTTGAACATGTTTTCTAGTGCTTCTCAGCCATTCGGTATTCCTCGGTTGAGAATTCTTTGTTTAACTCTGTACCCCATTTTTAATGGGGTTATTTGAATTTCTGGAGTTCAGCTTCTTGAGCTCTTTGTATATTTTGGATACTAGTCCCCCAAAAGGCTTTCAAGAGAGGTTTGGAAAGACTGTAGCAGTTTCCTGCTTGCTCTTTGAGATGAGTTCTTAGCTGCTGTGTGCTGCTTGCTGCCTGCTGCCTGCTGCCTGCTGCCTGCTGCCTGCTGCCTGCTGCCTGCTGCCTGCTGCCTGCTGCCTGCTGCCTGCTGCCTCCCCTAGGCTATCATGGACTCTGACACTCTGAAACTGTAAGCTCCAAATAAACTTTCTTGCCTTGGACATGGTGTTTAATCACAGCAATAGAAAACTAATACATATATTAAATGTAGTTTAGGATTTGTTTGTAACATAACATACAGATATACATGCTCATGCTCTTATACATGGTGAAAATTAATAACCAGTATTAACACTCCATTGTATTCCATGGAGCTCTCCAGCTTTTGTCACCTTAACTCCTTTTATGGCAAACGAACTGGTTTTCATTATCTTTTTATTTTTATTTTTATTTTTTTATTTCTTATTTCTTAACCAGTACTTGGGGTGAAGCCTAGGACTTCCTATATACCAGTCAATCACATAACCACTAAACTACATTCCTCTTTTTAATTGTCTTACATTTTGAGACAGGGTCTGAAGCTGCTCTAACTGGGGCTGAACTCATCCTATAGCTCAGGCAGCCCTTGAACTTATGACTCTCCTAGTACTAGGATTGCAGCCTGTAATACCAGGCTTGTCCAATAATCATTTTAATACATTTAATTTTGTGTACACAGGTTCATTTGTGGGGAATCACACATGTTTACACATGTATGTGGAGGCCAGGGGACAACCTTGGCTGTCATTCCTCATACAGGGTCTACCTTGAGTTTTTTGTTGGGGAGGATGATATTTTGTTTTGTCAGTACCCGGGACTGATCTAGAGCCTTATGTATATTAGGTATTTAAATTACCATGGAGTTACAGCTACAGCCTATGTTGCTATTTAATTTTTCTCAGATTTATTTATTTTTGCCTTACATATATGAATGTTTTGCTTGTATATATGTATGCACAGCACATAAGTGTACTGGATCCCTTTGTACTGGAGTTACAGACAGTTGCAAGATACCATGTGCTTGCTAGGAATTGGATCTAGGTCCTGTGTAAGAGCAACAAGTGCTCTTTACCACTGAGCCATCTCTTCTATTGGTGGACTTATGTGTGTGTTTGAGAGAGATGGGATGTAAAAAGAGGGAGATGTGGTGGTGTACACTTGTGCCATGGCCTGTGTGTGGTGGTGTACACTTGTGCCATGGCCTGTGTGGAGGGTGGAGGACAGCTCTGGAGAGTCTGCTCTCTCCTACCTTACATGAATTCTTAAGACTGAACTCAGATGGTTGGACTTGCTGTCAAACAACTATTAGCTGGGCTCTACCTTATTTTTGTGATACAGGATCGTTTGTGGAAACTAAAGACTTGATTTCACAGAAACTGAATAGAATAATGGCTCCTAGTGATGAGGAGTGTAGGGAAATGGAAGAAGGCACCACCATATGTGGGGCAATGGGCTATGTGCAGACAGCCTGGTTTCCAGTCGAGGTTAGATCTTGAAGCCTGGAACCCGGTAGTGACAATTCACTTACATGGGATGGAAGGAGTTCTCTCATGGCTCCTGAGATCTGCTTGTCTTTGTCTCTCAGCACTGCTGCCACTCAGCCCTCATGCTTACAAATACTTTACATGCTGAACTATCTCCCCAGCCCATCTACAACCTTTGAATAGTACTATAGGCTGGAATCCAGTATTCAACACCCCAGCGTTAGGAGGGCATTGAAGATCTGAACGACAGCTGTCTTTTATTTTTAATTTTTTATTATTACTTTTTTTATTAATCATTCCATTCATTTTCATCTCAAATGATATCCCCTTTCCTGGTTACTGCCCCCCCCCCCCCCCCCGCACAACGCCCTCCATCTCATCTCTCTTCCCCTTCCACTTTGCCTCTATGAGGGTGCTCCCCCACCTACCCACCCACTCCTGTGCCACCATTCCAGCATCCTCCTATGCTGTGGCATCAAATCTCCACAGGACAAAGGGCCTCCCCTCCCATTGATGTCAGACAAGGCATTCCTCTGCTACATATGTATCTGGAGCCATGGATCCATGGTTGGTGGTCTAGTCCCTGGGAGCACTAGGTGGTCCGGCCAGCCAACATTATTCTTCCTATGGGGTTGCAACCTCCTTCCACTCTTCCAGTCTTTCTGCCAGCTTAGCCACCAGGGTTCCTGAGCTCAGTCTGATGGTTGGCTGTGAAAATCCACCTCTCCATTGGTCAGATGCTGGCAGAACCTCCCAGGAACAGCCAGACCAGGTTCCTGCCAGCAAGCACCTCTTGGCAACAGCAACCGTGTTGGGGTTTGGTGTCTGCAGGCAGGATGGATCCCAAGGTGGACATGGTCCACAGATGACCATTCCTTCAGTCTCTGCTCCATTTTTTTGTCCCTGTCTTGATGGCTGTCTTAATTACTTACTCTTTCTCATGACTGTGATGAAAGCAATCTGACAAAGCATTTCTCATAGTTTTGAAGGTACAATCCAGAGCAGGAATGGCTTAGAGACAGGTATGGGAGGCAGCTGGTCTCATTGCATTTGTTGTGTGGAAGTGGAGAGCGATGAATTATGGTGCTCAGCTCACATCCTCTTTTTATTCAGTTCCAAACCCCAGCCCATGGAATGGTGATACCTACATTTAGGGTGTGTTTTCTCACCACAATTGACCCAATCTAGAAACCCACTCACAGGCATACATACCTATGTGCTTGTCTTCTAGGTGATTCTAGATGCTATCAAGTTGACAATATTAGTCATCACAAAGCAGGTCCCATTTTGCAGACAGGAAAACCTAACTTAGAGAACTTAGATGACCCATTTGTTCATGGTACCTGAAGGAGAAGCGGAGCTGTGGTCTAAATCCAGGTCTGCTTGGCTTTGTAAGTTTTTTGTGCTCAGCTAGGAACTTTCCCAGCTCTATAGACACATCAGCAGAGAAGGGGTATCTCCTTCCCTAGGAAGATCAGACAGGACAGCTGGGTGAAGGACAGGGTATTCCCCACCATGTTAATTAATAGCCCTTCTTTTGAGCAGTACATGCCTTGCCATCATATTCTGAGATAGCCTTCCCATTTTCCTTCCTGGGGCCCTCTGGGCTCTAGTTCCTCTGAAAGGTCATGTCTTTTTTCACTTCCTACTCTTTGCAGTTTCCCTCCTGTCATTGAAATACTGTTCTACCTCCCTATTCCATCTCTGCTTCTGTAATGCCTCTTTTCAAAATGCCATGTCTCAACTGCATCAGCCAGGTGACTTGAGTTCAGTCCCTGGAACCCATATAAAGTCAGATGGAAAGAACTGATCCCACAAGGCAATTTCCTGACCTCCACATGAATGTCATCACATGTGTGTCATGCATACATGTTATACGAAGAGAAAGAGGAGTAGGGAGGCAGACAGACTTTAACTTTCATTAAAGAACATGGCAGCAGAAGCATGAGGCAGCTGATCACATTGCATCCCAAGTACAGAAGCAGGGATCAATGAATGCTGTTGGTCAATTCACTTTCTGCTTTTTATTAGACCAGGATTCCAGAAATAGTGCACTCATGGTTAAGGTGAGTCTTTGCACTTCCAGCAACATAATCTGATACTCCCTCACAGACACACCCAAGGCTTGTTTCCATGGTGACTCTGGATCCTGTCAAGTTGATAATCAACCTTAACCATCATAGTAGGTCAGCTCATGATAGAAGAATCCTCATAAATGAGGTGACAGCCTCATAAAAGAGATACCAGAGAGCTGCCGAGATTGATCCATGGGTAGAGGTACTTACATCAAGCCTGAGTTCTATCTATGGAACCACATGGGAGAAAGAAACATATTTTCACTGTGGTATGCCTCCTGAAGTGGAGGGAGGAGAATTTGAATGCAGAGTTAACTTTGGCTACATATCAAGTTGTTTTAGGCCAACCAGAGCTGGGTGAGACTCTGAAAAACAGAGAGAGAGAGAGAGAGAGAGAGAGAGAGAGAGAGAGAGAGAGAGAGAGAGAGAGAGAGAGAGAGAGAGAGATGCAGAAACTGGAGAAATGGCTCAGGAGTTAAGAAAATATATTGCAGGGGACTTGAGTTTGGTACCCAACACCCACAATGGGCAAGAGAAAACAACCTGTAAGATGATTGGATGCCTGGTCAGATGCTTTCTTTTGGCTCCCTCAGGTACTGCACACACATACACACACACACACACACACACACACACACACACTTAAAAACGAAAACAAAACCTTTCTTTTCTCAAAAAGAGAGGAAAGCCCAGAGAACTCACTGAACCCTTCCAGTTTGGGAAGACATGATAGCAGGGAGTAATCTAAGAACTAGGAAGCAGCATCCCCAGATACCAGCTGCAGCTTCCTTCTTTAGCTCCCTGAAGTCCAGAATTGGAGACATCAGTTTCTATTGTTCTGGAGCCACTGGGGCTGTGACGAAACAGAGGGAGGCCCCTCCTATTGACCAGTGTGTGAGCAAGCACTTTGGTGGTGCTGGGGACGGGATCCAGAGCCTCATGCAAGCTACAGTTCTAGCTCTAGGGTATGGGATGTGTATGCTTGGAGCTACATGTGTCCTATAATCTCACACATTTACAGAGTGGGGGACTGCTGTCTTGTTCCATCACCATTTTCAGGGACCTCATTTGAGGCTGACATCCATTAGAGTTCTTCCCTTAAAACAGGTGAGCAACACACCCCAGCTGGGTATACTGTTTTAGTAGTTTTTGTCACCTGGGAGGGACAGAGGATCCTGAGTCATCTCAAAAGGTTAAAGCAGTACCTAGCAAGTCAAATCCAACTAGGAAAGGCTCGACACTAGGGACCACTTTGCCCTCCCATGAGGCTGAGTTTTCTATGTCAGGTAGACCAAGGTCTGCAATCTCTCTCTCTCTCTCTCTCCCTACCTCTCTCTCTCTCTCCCCTCTCTTCCCTTCCCTTCCTCCCTCCCTCCCTTCTTTCCTTTCTTCCCTCCTTCCCTGTGTGTGTAGGAGTACAGCCATGTCTATTTTAATGTGTGTACACATGTGCAAACCACAGTGAGTGTGTAGATGTCAGGGGAATACCTCAGGCATTGGTCTTCAGCTTCCATGTTCTTTGAGGCAGGGTCTTATTCCCTATTGCTGACTCCCAGCTAGCCAGTGTTGCTGATAGCCCTGAGGCTAATTATATTTGATGTTGATTCCATTCTCCTGTGAAGGGTTCTGAACAAAGACTCAGTCAGCACTCAGGCAATTTCCTGGAAACCTTTTCACCTTAATTTGTAAAATAAAGGCTAGAGCCAGTGATTGGGGACAGAGAAAGAGGGGAAGGTAGAGCTGAAGGTTTTGGGAGAAAAGGAGAGAGAGAGAGAGAGAGAGAGAGAGAGAGAGAGAGAGAGAGAGAGAGAGAGAGAGAGAAAGAGAATGACAGATGAGGAGGAAGAGGAAGAAGAAGGAGAAAGTGGAGCAGAAACACTTGGCCTGGAGAAACCGCAAGTTATAAGGGATTCATAGACAGGGAAGATGGTAGTGCAGTGGTAGATCTGCCCAATCTATGTGCACAGCATGTATTCATATTAATTGAGTTGTGTTTTCATTGCCAGGGTTTATTTGGGTTGGAGATTTACCGCAACAAGCCAGTGTACAAGTTTCCAGGGATTCTTCTGTATCTATGGCCCATCTCATTGTGGAGTGCTGGGGTTACAGATGCTAAAGCATCCAGTGTTTTTTTCCCATGGGCTCCTGGGATCAAACTCAAGTTCTCAAGCTTGCATGGCAAGCACTTTACCCACTGAGCTATCTCTCTAGTTCAATGTCTGTAAATCTCACGTGATAACATCACTAGACTACATGATATTTTACTTAAGTACTGGATTAAACCTCACCCTGAAAATTCACAGCATGGACACTTTTTTTTTTTCTTATTCTCTCTCCTTTTCCTCTTTATTTCTTTCTTCTTCTTCTCTTCATGGCCTCTAACAGTCTAACTTGCTATGTAACCTTGAAACAACCTTGAACTTTTGATCCTTCTGTTTCTATCTCACACTTTATGAGATGAGAGTTACACACCAGTTTCTATAGTGCTTGGGATTTGAAACCAGGGCCTTGTGTATGCTGGTCAAGAACTCTAATAACTGAGTCAGAGCCCCAGTTCCTCAGGGCTCCATTGCACAGCTGAGTAAACCAACTCCCATTACTAGATATAGCTTGGAGCAAGGACATTGTCATAAAAATATACAGCAAAACTCCTGGCCCAGACTGGCACCTTTTTAGCTGTGTAAAGCAATGTCTCTCTCCCCATGTCTCTTTTCCGGGGTGAGGGTGTCCCCATCCTGTTCCCTTTTTTTCCCCTGAGTCAGAGAAGAATCGACCTCACAGAGGGTGCTGCAGAGGGCCATGGGGTTATATAAATCCCAGGGCAGAGGGAAGGTGGAGAGGAGGGAGTCAAGAGAAGCAGAGGATGGCAGGAGAGCCAGAGTTCCATCAGTCAAAGAATCATGGTGAGGCTGGGTACCAACTAGGGGAAGCAGGGTCCAGGATCCAGGATCCAGGATCCAGAGAGATCTGGTCCTGGCCTCCAGCTTGGGAGAGGTGGTGATGAGGGAGGTGGCTGAGCTTTGAAGGTCAGCTGCGTATCTTCTGCCCCATTCAGAGGAGGAGGTCACATCTGGAGAGCAGGGATTTGCTGAGCATGACCCCGAGGGTCTCATTTGCAGCTCCAAGAGTTTACAAGGTACCAGGATGACTCAGGGGCAGAGGTGTCAGGGATTCTCTGCAGAAGGAACACGGCAGAGCAGGATCTGCTCCCTGGGAGCTCAGCTCTGCCCATCTGTCGGTTGTGCAGGGCATCTGACCCAAGTCCCCTGGCTTCTGCTGCTTCTCATCTCTTTGGGCCTCTTTTTGCTTATGTTGGCCACCCTGGTTCAAGGTAAGTCAGAGCAGGGCTGGGAGAGGGTGACAGGAGTACAGAATGCTTTTAGGTTGACTTGTTTGCTTTTTTTTGGGGGGGGGAGGGGAGTTCTGTTTTTATTTTATTTATTATTTTATTTTTGCACTTGTTAAGCAAGAACTCCAGCATGGGACAGTAGCTGAGCTCTTAGATTTTCCCTCTGTGGTGATCATTGCCTAGCCCCAAATTCACCACAGCTGGGACATCTAAAGTCCACATCCCTCCTTTCATCTGTGACCACCAGCAGCTTACTGTCCTTCTCTGAAATGGGGATCATCTTTCCCTTGCAACTGAACTTGGCACAGCCAGGTACTGTCATGTTCATAAGAGGGCATGGGTGTGCTCTTCTCTCTTGCAGTCTCCAGGATTCGTGCATACTCACAGGGACAGACCCAGGATCAGCAGGGTAGCTCCAGCTTGGACAAGGGTAACTGGGGCTCTAGGTGGGAGAGGACTCTGAGGTTGTACGAGGCGGGTAACCATGGGCACAGGCGTGCTGGATGCATGGCATGATGGGGGAGGCCAGAGACCTGTTGGGCCTAACAGAGTCTGAGACTCAGTGCTGTGGTCTGTGAAATGGGGTCCTGGGGTCAATATGACCACCAGTGTGATTTCATGGGTCCAGCTCTGGAGCAGGCACGCAGTTGATGCTTAATTGTTGCCAACCTCTCCTTGTAGTTGCCGTTCCTCGGGAGCAGACACACTCCGGCTTGGAGCAGATCCAGCAGATTCAGCAGCAGCTGACTCAGTTCAACGCCTCGCTGGGTGAGACTCCAAGGCCTGAGTTAGGACAGAGCAGAGGGGTCATCAGATGGGTTGGCATCCACCTTCCAGGGCTTCCACTGAGGCAGGCAGGACAGAGCACATGCATTGAGGTCTGGGTTTGGGGAGCTCTGAGTTGATAACTGAAAAAATAAGAGACCAGCTCTGGGCTCTAAGGTCCAAGGCAGAAGGGAGAAGAGAAGCCAGCCACTGAACTCAGTGTCTGCTCCGTAGCTGGCCTGTGCCGGCCCTGTCCCTGGGACTGGGAGCTCTTCCAGGGAAGCTGCTACCTCTTCTCCAGAACCCTGGGCAGCTGGGAAACCTCTGCCTCCTCCTGCGAGGATCTCGGGGCCCACCTGGTGATTGTCAACAGTGTTTCAGAGCAGGTGAGTGGGTCCATCTGTCCTGGGCATTGGACTCTAGATGATAGGAAGCTGTGGGATGTGAAGGAGATGCTGTCTGGGAGGGCTTCCTGTAGGAGGAAGCACAATGGAGTGAGGAGGTCCTCTGGGGGAAGAGCAGAGGGAAAGCAGTTGGACCTGCAGGGAGTAGAGAAAGTCTGAGTCATCGGGTAACCCTCCAGAAATACACTTGTGAACTGAGATGTGTGCACTTTATTCTGTATCCTTGTATGCATATGTATGACAATGTATACAACTCAATAGAGTGCCTCTAGACTTGAGTGCAGAGTGAAGTTGTGCGCGAGGCTGAGAAGAGTGGGAAGCAGAGAATCGCAGACCTTTCTCTGTGCAGAGATTCATGAAATATTGGAATGTGAGGAAAAACCAACGCTCCTGGATCGGCCTCAGTGACCATATACATGAAGGTTCCTGGCAGTGGGTGGACGGCAGCGCCCTCAAGTTCAGGTGAACACTGAGATTCCATGGCTCAGAAAGCAGCTGGCAGGGGAATCATTCTAAATACAACCTTCACTGCTGAGAAGAACTCAGAGAGCATTATAACTACAACCCTACATTACCTGGGTATTTTCACATCCTGCCCCCAGCTTAAGTCCAAAGTCCAGAGACCTTTGAAAGAGACCTTTTCCTTTGCTGTGCTGATTCTCTTAGGGGTCATGTTAGAACTCACTTATATTTTAATAGCTCTGCCACGAACCCCTGCCCACTGCTTGGAGGGTTCTTGGTCTTTTACCATAAAAGAGTGTATAGCTTTTCTTTGCTAGCTACTGGTGGGTTCTGGGTGGAATGGCTCTGTCTGACAGCCAGTGATGTTTGCAGCTTTTGGAAAGAGGGGGAACCTAACAATGACGGAGATGAGGACTGCGTGGAGCTGTTCATGGATGATTGGAATGATAATAAGTGCACTGAACAGAACTTTTGGGTCTGTGAGCAGCCCTCTGCTCCCTGCCCTCATCACTGAAGATCTGTGCTCCCCTAGTCACACAGGCAACTTGGGGGCACTTTGCTCCCATTCCAGCTGCCTTATTCATCCCAGTGCCCCTGTTCTGAGACCTTTGAGATCCTGAGAGAGTTCCTGAGGCACCCTACCCTGCAGTGCTTCCCTCTTCCTCTGTAGGTGATTTCAGTTCCACAAATCCTGAGCTCAGGAGTCCCCTCAGTAGAATCATACATATAAGGAGTTGGGGTGTAGCTCGATATACTAGAGTTTGCCTAGCATGGGTGACTCTCTGATTCCATTCTCAGCACCCAAATAAAAAATAAAATATTAAATTCACACATGGTCTGATGTGTCCCATTTAGTGGATTCTTTATTCCTGGACACTGTGTTCATTAGGAAAGCTTTGAAATGTTTGATATTAACTAGGATTTTAGTGTCTATATAGTACCTTTGGGTTGTGGGCAATTCACTTGCTTGCTTGTTTGGGACAGACTCTCATTATGTATCCCTGGCTGGCCTTGAACTCACCAGATCTACCAGCTTTTGCCTCCTGAGTTCTGGAAGTAAAAGCATGCAGCACTCTACCTGGATGAATTACTATTTTTTTTTAATTTGTGTTGGGAATATGCACCAACCCAGTCACAAAACCTTTGACCTCCAGTTTGTCATGCTTGCAGAGTGTTCTGGGACCAGTGCCTAGAACAACCATTCTCAGAGACGGGAGAGACTTCATCTAGCAACTGAAGGGAGCAGATGCTGAGTACCATAGCTAACATCAGCCAAATCTCAAGAAGTCCTGGGAGTGGGCATGGGGGTGGGGCAGGAATCAGAGCAACCAGAGGGGTCAGCAACTGTTTGGCCTTATTCAGCCAGATACTGAGGCCTGGTGAGGAAGCCTGAAGTTCCAGTCACTTCAATACTGGAGTGACTCTGCACGACATGCCTAAGCCTGCCTTTGCCTTTGCCTAGCTATTGCGGAGGCAGAATAACCTTCTCTGCTCTGTGGATTATAGCATGGCTATCATTTACTTAACAGCTAATGTCTACTCATGTGTGAGTACATACAATGCTTATAGTTCTGGGACTGGGTTACCTCACTCAGGATGAATTTTTCTAGTTACATCCATTTGCCTGGAAATTTCATAAGGCCATTGTTTTTAGTGGCTGAGTAATCTCCATCGTGTAAATATACCACAGTTTTAAAATCCATTCTTTGGTTGAGGGCCATCTAAGCTGTTTCTAGTTTCTAGCTATTATAAATAAAGCCACTATAACCATAGTTGAACAAGTATCCTAGTGGTAGGATGGAGAATCCTTTGGGTATATACCCAGGAATGGTATATCTAGGTCTCGAGGTACATCAATTCCCAATTTTCTGAGAAACCACCATATTGATTTCCAAAGTGGTTTGTACAAGTTTTTACTCTGTGGTGGTTTGGATAGGTTTGGCCCTAGTAGACTCATATGTTTGAATGCTTGGCCCATGGGGAGTGCCACCATTAGGAGGTGTGGCCTTGTTGGAGTAGCAACAGGGAAGCATTTCTCTTCCTCCACACTCTCAGTAACATGAGCTGTTACTTGTGGTTTTGATCTCAGTCATTCTGACAGGTGCAAAATGGAATCTCTAAGTCATTTCAATTTGCATTTCCCTGATGGCTAAGGATTTTTTTAAAAACATTTCTTTAAATGTATCTCAGCCATTTAAGATTTCTCTGTTGAGAATCCTGTTTATATTTGTACCCCATTTTTATTTATATTATTTGGTTTGTTGATGTCTAGTTTCTTGAATCCTTTATGTATTTTGAATATCAGCCCTCTGTCAGATGTAGGATTGGTGAAAATATTTTCCCATTCTGTAGGCTGCTGCTTTGTCCTGTAGGAGTTTCATGGCCAAGGTTTTGGGGTTGATTATGTATACTATCATATCATCTGCAAATAAAGGTACTTTGACTTCTTCTTTTCCAATTTGTATCTCCTTGCTCTCCCTTAGTTGTCTTATTGCTCTAGCCAAAACTTCAAGTACTATTTTAAATAGATATAAGAAGAGTGGACAGCCATGTCTTATTCCTGATTTTAGTGCAATTGTTTTGAGTTTCTATTTAATTTGATATTGGCTATAGGCTTGCTCTAAATTGTCTTAATTATGTTTAGGTATGTCTCTTGTGTCTCTGATGTCTCCAAGACTTTTATCATGAAGAGGTGTTGTATGTTAACAAAGGCTTTTTCATGTTTTTTTTCTTTCAGTTTTCTTATATGTCTGATTATATTGACAGATTTTAATATGCTGAACCATCCTTGCATCTCTGGAATAGAGCCTACTTGATCATGGTGGATGATCTTTTTGATGTTTTCTTGGATCCAGTTTTAAAAATATTATTATTATTATTATTATTATTATTATTTTTTAGAGAGACAGAGAGACAGAGAGAGAACATGATTTAAAGTTTCAGTTCAGTACACCTTTTTTGTTAGATATTTTCTTTATTTATGCTTCAAATGTTATCCTTTTTCCTAGATTCCGCTCCGAAAATTCCCTATGCCCTCTACCCTCCCCCGGCTCCCCAACCTACCCACTCCCATTCCTGGTCCTGGAATTCCCCTATACTGGAGAATAGAGCCTTCACAGGACTAAGGGCCTTTCCTCCCATTGATGACTGACTAGGCCATCCTCTGCTACATATATAGCTAGAGCCACAAGTTCCACCATGTGTTTTCTTTGAATGATGGTATAGTTCCAAGGATCTCTGGGGGTGCTTGTTAGTTCATATTGATGTTCCTCTTATGGGGCTTCAGTCCCCTTCAGCTCCCTGGGTATTTCTCTGGCTCCTTCATTGGGGACCTTGTGCTCCATTCAATGGATGACTGTGAGCATCCACTTCTGTATTAGCCAGGCACTGGCAGAGACTCGCAGGAGACAGCTATATCAGACTCCTGTCAGCAGACTCTTGTTGGCATTTGCCTAGTGACTGGGTTTGGTGGTTGTTTATGGGGTGGATCCCCAAGTAGGGCAGTCTCTGGATGGTCCTTCCTGCAGGCTCTGCTCCAAACTTTGTCTCTGTAACTCCTTCCATGGGTATTTTGTTCCCTATTCTAAGGAGGGACAAAGTAACCCACACTTTGGTCTTCCTTCTTCTTGAGTTTCATGTGCTTTGCAAATTGTATCTTGGGTATTCTAAATTTCTGGGCTAATATCCATTTATCAGTGGGTGCATATCATGTGTGTCCTTTTGTGATTGGGTTACCTCACTCAGGATGATATCCTACAGATACATCCATTTGCCTAAGAATTTCATAAATTCATTGTTTTTAATGGCTGAGTAGTGCTCCATTTGTGTAAATGTACCACATTTTCTGTATCCATTCCTCTGTTGAGGGACATCTGGGTTCTTTCCAGCTTCTGGCTATTATAAACAAGGCTGCTATGAACATAGTGAGCATGTGTCCTTATTAACAGTTGGAACATCTTCTGGGTATATGCCCAGGAGAGGTATTCCTGGATCCTCTAGTAGTA
This sequence comes from Mus musculus, assembly GCF_000001635.26. NCBI lineage: Eukaryota > Metazoa > Chordata > Mammalia > Rodentia > Muridae > Mus > Mus musculus. The sequence continues at coordinate 4,099,617 of NC_000074.6, read as the reverse complement.
CTATGTCCAATTTTTTTGAGGAACTGCCAAAGTGGTTGTACCAGCTTGCAATCCCACCAGCAATGGAGGAGTGTTCCTCTTTCTCCACATCCTCGCCAGCATCTTCTGTCACCTGAATTTTTTATCTTAGCCATCCTGACTGGTGTGAGGTGGAATCTCAGGGTGGTTTTCATTTGCATTTCCCTGATGATTAAAGATGTTGAACACTTTTTTTAGGTGCATCTCAGCCATTTGGTATTCCGCATTTGAGAATTCTTTGTTTAGCTCTGTACCCCATTTTTAAATGGGGTTATGTGATGTCCCATCCAGCAGGACTCAGTTATTCATGGGTGCAAGGGGGACTGCAAACCTGGGAGAAAATGGGATGGGAGAGAAAAGAGGAGTGGAGACCAAGTAGAACATTCCTATCAAGGTCTCCGTTTATTAGGCTGAAATGCCGGGTTATAAAGCATACATCAAGGGAAATAGGGAGGGGTTGAGGGGGAATTAAAAAAGAACAAAGAAGTGGGCATCAGGGGACATGAGGGCCGAAGTCAGGCGCTAGGCGGCAGGCACTTTGCATCTTATCTCTGGAAGGTGGAATCCTCCTTAACAGACTTGGTGTCAGGCCGGGCTCAGCACATAACTCATGTCCTTGGATGTCATGGGAGTCTGGAAGAGATAAGGAAGAGGGGACTATAATTCAGCTTTTACAGCCTCAGGTGCCAGGAAGGGAACAGGGAGAAGGGAGTGATGACCAGACCCTAGCACAAGACCATTTGGCTTGTCAGGGTGGGAGACAGTGAAAGGCTTTTTCTCACGGTATGGTCTCCAACATCTCCCCCTTCTGAATTAAATTTAATAAGGCCACACTTAACTGAGGTGATCAAATGATCTTCTCATCCTTGGATGAGTGGACATTAACCATGGCTGGTGGAGCATTGACCCAATTCCTCCCGTGGGTGCTGTCATGACCCACACTTATGGCTCTTGGTCTCTTTTGGGGAGGGGAGGCAGAGCCTTAGAAAGATTCTTTGGTTGTAACTGGAACTCGATACCAACCTCCATGCAAACTGGGTGTGTCTCTCAGGGAACTCAGAAACGGTCTAATTGGACCTTCCCCTGCAGTGCTTAGCCTCGTACTCACGATAGTGCCCATATTGGATTCGTATTATCACGAACCAGCATGCACAGTTCTGAGTCCTGTGCAGCTCCCAAAGGAGAATTGTCAACCTCAGATTCAGCAAGGCCTGTACAAGAATTATGCCAATTGTAACACCACAATTTGTGGCTCTCAAGCTATATTAGGAGCTGGAGGTCACCCTTCCTCATCCCCATTGTCTCCACGGCCTGAAGAACCAAGGGGACCCTGCATTTGCAGCAAGGGTGGAAAACTGGAGGCCAGCATTTGTTCTTTCTGCATCGGTGGAAGGGACATCTTCTTCGACTGAGTCTCGGATATCTAGCTGATGATAGTGAACTGCAACCGGCTTGCTTAAAGCAGCTTCAATCTGTGACTTAACAAAACTGGTTAATCTGTTAAAGGCCCAAGGGCCAAAAGACAAAAGCAGTAAAATGCCCATGAAAGGTCCCAAAAGGCTGGGAAGTAAGTTGGTGAGCCAAGAAGAAGTAGAAAACCATTTTTATACCAATATTCTTGTTTCTCTCTGTTGCATTTTCTCTCTTCTAAACTAGTTCTAACTTTGTCTATGCTATCGTGAACTAAGCCAGTCTTATCAGAATAAAAACAACATTCTTCTAATATCTGAAATTTCTGTGTTTGTAGCCTTAATATTTGTTATATCCTGCCTTATTGTTGAGACCATAACTTCTAAGACATTAACCTTTGCCTCCAATTTTTTATCTACAATAAGCTGCTAATATTCTTATGCACATCATTAACAAAATGAGCAGTATGCAGCTGTTGATTTAAAGCTGTGGTAGATATTGAAGTTAAAATAGTAATTAATGCAGTAAATCTTAAAATTGCTCATTTGACCTTTTCCAAATTTGCGTTCCCGGATTTTTAAACCAAGGATCATTTCCTAACCCTAACAGGCAGCAAAACATAAGCAGGTCTCTTTAACAAAATCATAACAGCAGATTCCTTATCTAAATTAGGATCTACACAATTAGTTAATTGACAACAATTACAATGAATATGGAAAGACTTGTCAAGATTGGTGATTTTAACTCTTAAAATTATCTAACAATATAGCATACAGGTAAGGTACAAAAGCTTTCACAGCTATAGGGGATTTGGCTTGAATGGCCAAAAACAGTGTCTCTGACGAAATCTTGTTAAATACACTGTAGCAGTCCCTCCGCCTCACGGGTCATCATTTATAGTTGTCCTCAAATTGACACCAGGTCGGCTCTCCTTGCTGTAGCCCATGGCAGAGATAGGAAGTTTCTTCATCTTGTTTGCAAGTGGCTGCTCTCCCTGATTCCTCTTTCTCTGTGCACTCAACACAGTTTTCTTGTCATCATCACTGCCAGGGCACTCATGAACTCACAGGTCAGTCTGTCACACGAATCATTCTGGAAGCTAGCATGCTTCTGTAGCATTCTGTGGAAAAAACAGAAACACTGCCCCCCTTTCCCCATATTTCTGTTCAGGATTGTGCCATGTGTCAATAAGCGGATCATTTTCATGTCACCTAGACATGATCATGTCTAGTTTTAAGATACTATAAGGCATTTATTAAGTTCTTTGACATCTAAATTTCAAAAATTCTTAAAAATAAAAGTATGATTTAAATAATGTGCATGGGGGTATAATTTCTCCCTTTCTTTGTTTTTAAGAAGATAGAGTTTTTAAAGTTCCACAATACCTTGTCTTTGAGAATTATTAAATTGTTGACAAAACCACTTAAATACTTGACTGTTATAGTCAGTTTTAATATAACTTGGACAGTGACTAATTACACTTTCAATTGTTTCTCTTGAAGAGAGATTGTAACTAGAATGCTTGAAAAATTATTATAGTCACATGTGCATAATTTATTTATTAATCAGAAATAAGAGAAAGTCCTTAAGTTGTCTCTGAGAATAACTATCTTCTAGAGAAAAACAGCTTGATTAGTAAGTCTAAAACCCAAATAATTATAAGGATCCTGAGTTTGTATCTTTTTAGGAGCTATCTGTAATCTTTATCAGTTAAAGCTTTATGTAAACCTTTATAACACAAAAGCAAATCCTGGGGGTCTTTTCCAGGCAACCCAGGACAATTTCTTAACTGACCAAAACAGTCTTCTTAAAGGAACAGTATTTTTTCTTATAAGTTGCATAAGCAATTGCAAGCTTGAGAATTAATAGCATCTGAGGGATGAACAATTTTAAGCAATTGTAAGCTCTGAGATATAATATTGACTATTAACATGCAACTTAAAGTTTGATTGTTCAACATTTTAAAACACCATCTACAGCACACAATTTAATTATCTGTGCTGAAGCAGGAGAAAACTCAAAAAAATAAGCATGTGATCCAATTCACATATACTTTTCTCCCATAGAAAGGCTGTTTTTAAACACAGTAAATGGGATGCATGCATCCATAAATTTATAGAAGATATAGAAGCATGCATAAAAACAATTGTTAACTATCTTAGGATAAGGATTATCAATTTTATTTGATATGATGGCATGCAATAGATCAAATATTAATATTCTGCAATAACCAAATTGATGGCTGTTTGGACCAAGGAACAGACACTTTGTCAGGTTCTTAAGACACAATTTTTGTTATAGTTTTTCAAAAATATATGAATTTATCTTATAATTCTTTATTAGCACCACGGTGGCTTTATAGGGTGCTAAAACTTTACTTTGAGGTGAAGAAGGATGATTTTTTTACAACAATATTTTCTCTTGCCAAAGATTTGTTGTGGGCACAAAAATAAAATGAGCAGATAATATTTAATTACCATTGACTATAATTGATAACAATTGATCACAGAAGGTTCCTCTGCTTTCTGTGAAACCTTTTTGTTTCTCACCAGTAATTTTGAATCTCACTAGATAACACCTAACAAAGGTTTAAGTCGCTTTAAGGCCTCAATGTGAGGTCTTAGCCAATTAACATCTCCTGGAAGCTTTTGAAAATAAAATAAAATTTTGAAGCAGATCAATTTTTCCTTCTTAGATTTTCTGTACTACAATTTTCTAATATAGCTAAAAACCCTAAGTATTAAAAGATATCGCCTCTGAATCTTATCTGGAGTTACAGCTACCCCCCAGAACTTAAAAGCTCATTGTGTGAGAGCAAGAATTTTAAGTTAACATCCCCTGAAAAGCATTAGTAACTAAAATACTTTTCACTTAGGAAACAATATACATAAAGCAAACTCTGTACACTATAACTTTATATAATGTAGGCAAATCAAATCGCAATGTCCTGATAAATCCCACAGCCTGATTGGCTTTTTATAAACTTTGAATTTAAACTTTATTTAGAACGACATTTGGCTAGGTCTGCAACAAGGCCCCTTCAGCTAAAAGGAAGGGAGGGAGAGCTGAAGTCCCAGGAATTTCCCTAGTCACGGTTTGTGAAACAAAAGAAGTGCCACACAAAGCCTCGCTGAGGCTGCTCCCCTCTGAGCTCAGCTTCAACCCAAACACAAACGTTTCTCAATCTGAAACACTCTGCCAGAGTCCTGGCCCAAAATTTATCCCTATTTTGAAGTATCTTTAAAGACCTGTTTTCCTGGGTTCCTATTGTTTAGAATGACTCCAACCCTGAGTTCTCAATTTTAAGCTAACTTTCTGTTATAAGCAAAAGGCTGCCTGCCTCTTTAAGAGCTCCATTTGCAATCAGTTCCCAGCAGGGCCTTTCCAGCTGTACTTGACTCCCAGCCAGAAACTTATCAGTTTCTGCTGTGCAAATTGAGACTGTTTTTTAAACAAGTTAAACTAAATCAAAGGATGGACAGCCAGCAGATAAAGTTTTAACTATTTATATTTTTCAACATGAAACAGAGAACAACAATCATTCAAACAACAAAACAAAAGCAAACATAAATAGACAGACATATGGACAATTTGGTGCACCAAAAACAGATGATAGAGAGAGAATAGAACTTGATGTCTCAAAGGGACCCAGATATCCTAACCAGAGCTAAGAATATCTCCATAGGAGCCAGAGAGGAAGCAGGACATCTCCCGTTTTCCTTCTGCCCCTAGGAGAGCTCAGAAACAGCTTATTTTCATTCTCTCTCTCTTTTGCTAAAAGGTCCCAAACGGGATAAGTGCTTTTCTGAAACTTATTTTCTCTCTCTCATGTTCAGATTCTAATTCCTTATCTCCTTCTTCTGGGAATTCTGCCAGAGAAGGGAGAGGAGGCACAGTTACTCCTCAATAAGAAAAGATGGTTGCAGGGATTGCATCGGGACCCTCATTAGCTAGTTTATCATTTAAATCTCTACCTACCTTTCACCATTTTTTACAGTGTATCTCTGCTCCATCTATAATAAACCATGGACATGCCTGGTCTATGAAAATAAAAAAGTTTATCAAATCTTTCTTTTTAACTCTAACTACTCTTTCGCTGATTACTATCTTCAAGCCTTTAACGAAGGCAGTCTCTTTAGATAGCTTATTTCCCATTTCCTGAAGTGGAGATGAATCAACTCACCAAGGACTTCTTACTCCCGTGAGTGGTGGAAGTGGTACTTCACTACCTCTAAATTCTTGGGGTCTCGAAGAACTTCTCTGGAACCTCCACTGGAAGGAAATATGATCCAAACCTCGGCCGCACATGGGGCACCACTTGTCCCATCCATCAGGACTCAGTTATTCGTGGGAGTGAGGGGGACCCCAAACCTGGGAGAAAATGGGATGGGAGAGAAAAGAGGAGTGGAGACCAAGCAGAATGTTCCTATCAAGGTCTCCGTTTATTAGGCTGAAATGCCGGGTTTTAAAGCATACATCAAGGGGAATAGGGAGGGGTTGAGGGGGAATTAAAAAAGAACAAAGAAGTGGGCATCAGGGGACACGAGGGCCGAAGTCAGGCGCTAGGCAGCGGGTACTCTGCATCTTATCTCTGGAAGGTGGAATCCTCCTTAACAGACTTGGGTGTCAGGCTGGGCTCAGCACATAACTCATGTCCTTGGACGTCATGGGAGTCAGGAAGAGATAAGGAAAAGGGACTATAATTCAGCTTTTACAGGTGCCAGGAAGGGAACAGGGAGAAGGGAGTGATGACCGGCTCCTAACACAAGACCATTTGGCTTGTCAGGGTGGGAGACAGTGAAAGGCTTTTTCTCAAGGTATGGTCTCCAACAATTTGATTTTCTGGAGCCCACCTTCTTGAGTTCTTTGTATATATTGGATCTTAGTCCCCTATCTGATTTAGGATTGGTAAAGATCCTTTCTCAATCTGTTGGTGGCCTTTTTGTCTTATTGACAGTGTCTTTTGCCTTACAGAAGCTTTGCAATTTTATGAGGTCCCATTTGTGAATTCTTGACCTTACAGCACAAGCCATTGCTGTTCTATTCAGGAATTCTTCCCCTGTGCCCATATCTTCAAAGCTTTCCCCCACTGTCTCCTCTATAAGTTTTAGTGTCTTCAATTCTATTCCATTGGTCTACCTGTCTGTCGCTATACCAGTGCCATGCAGTTTTTAATCACAATTGCTCTGTAGTACAGCTTTAGGTCAGGCATGGTAATTCCACCAGAGATTCTTTTATCATTGAGAAGAGTTTTTGCTATCCTAGGTTTTTTGTTATTCCAGATGAATATGCAGATTGCTCTTTCTAATTCGTTGAAGAATTGAGGTAGAATTTTGATGGGGATTGCATTGAATCTGTAGATTGCTTTTGGAAAGATAGCCATTTTTACTATATTAATCCTGCCAATCCATGAGAATGAGAGATCTTTCCATCTTCTGAGATCTTCTTCAATTTCTTTCTCCAGAAACTTGAAGTTCTTATCATACAGATCTTTCACTTCCTTAGTAAGAGTCATACCAAGGTATTTTATATTATTTGTGACTATTGAGAAGGGTGTTGTTTCCCTAATTTCTTTCTCATCCTATTTATCCTTTGTGTAGAGAAAGGCCATTGACTTGTTTGAGTTTATTTTATATCCAGCTACATCACCAAAGCTGTTTATCAGGTTTAGGAGTTCTCTGGTGGAATTTTTAGGGTCACTTATATATACTATCATATCATCTGCAAAAAGTGATATTTTGACTTCCTCTTTTCCAATTTGTATCCCCTTGATCTCCTTTTGTTGTCGAATTTCTCTGGCTAGGACTTCAAGTTCAATGTTGAATAGGTAGGGAGAAAGTGGGCAGCCTTGTCTAGTCCCTGATTTTAGTGGGATTGCTTCAAGTTTCTCTCCATTTAGTTTGATGTTGGTCATTGGTTTGCTGTATATTGCTTTTATTATGTGTAGGTATGAGCTTTGAATTCCTGATCTTTCCAAGACTTTTATCATAAATGGGTGTTGGATTTTGTCAAATGCTTTCTCAGCATTTAAAGAGATGATCATGTGGGTTTTGTCAGTTTTATTATTTTTGCATCCATGTTCATAAGGGAAATTGTCCTGTTCAGCAGGACCCAGTTATTCGTGGGTGCGAGTGGGACTGCAAACCTGAAAGAGAAATGAGTGAGAAAGAAGCGAGACCAAGCAAAGAATTGTCAAGGTCTCAGGTTATAAGCACACAGCGAAAGGAAATAGGGAGGGGTTGAGGGGGAATTAACAAAGAACAAAGAAGTGAGCATCTGGGGATATGAAGGCCGAATTCAGACTGCAGGCAGGAGGCACTCTGAGTCTTATCTCCGGAATGTAGATTCCTCCTTAACAGACCTGGGTGTCAGGCTGGGCTCAGCACAGAACTCATGTCCTTGGAAGTCTTAGGAGTCAGGAAGAGATAAGGAAGAGGGGACTATAATTCAGCTTTTAGGGTCTCTGGTGCCAGCAAGAGATAGGGAGGAGGAGGCAACCGGCTCCTTAGTGCAAGGCCATTTGGCTTATTAGGGGGGAAACTGTGAAAGGCCTACTTTCTCACCGTATGGTCTCCAACAGGAAATTGATCTGTAATTCTCTTTTTTTGTTGAATCATTGTGTGGTTTTGGTAATGGGTAACTGTTGCTTCATAAAATGGATGTTTTAATATTCCTTCTGTTTCTACTTTGTGGAACAATTTGAAGAGTACTTCGGTGAAAGTTTGGTAGAATCCTGCTCTAAAACCACCCAGCCCTAGGCTTTTTTTTTTTTTATCCTTGGAGAATTTTAATGACTGTTTCTATGTCCTTATGGGTTATATGTCTATTTAAATGTTTTATCAGATCTTGATTTAACTTTGTAAGTGGTGTCTCTCAAGAAATTTATCCATTTCTTTTAGATTTTCTATTAGATTGAGTATAGGTATTTGAAGTATGACCTAATGAGTTTTTGGATTTCCTTGGTATCTGTTATGTTCTGCCTTTTTTTTAAAAATATTTTTTTATTACGTATTTTCCTCAATTACATTTCCAATGCTGTCCCAAAAGTCCCCCATACCCTCCCCCCCTACTCCCCTAACCACTCATTCCCACTTTTTGGCCCTGGCATTCCCCTGTACTGGGGCATATAAAGTTTGCAAGTCCAATGGGCCTCTCTTTCCAGTGATGGCCGACTAGGCCATCTTTTGATACATATGCAGCTAGAGTCAAGAGCTCCGGGGTACTGGTTAGTTCATAATGTTGTTACACCTACAGGGTTGCAGATCTCTTTAGCTCCTTGGATACTTTCTCTAGCTCCTCCATTGGGGGCCCTGTGATCCATCCAATAGCTGACTGTGAGCATCCACTTATGTGTTTGCTAGGCCCCGGCCTAGTCTCACAAGAGACAGCTATATCAGGGTCCTTTCAGCAAATGCTTGCTAGTATATGCAATGGTGTCATTGTTTGGAGGCTAATTATGGGATGGATCCCTGGATATGGCAGTCTCTAGATGGTCCATCCATTTGTCTCAGCTCCAAACTTTGTCTCTGTAACTCCTTCCATGGGTGATTGTTTCTAATTCTAAGAAGGGGCAAAGTGTCCACACTTTGGTCTTCGTTCTTCTTCAGTTTCATGTGTTTTGCAAATTGTATCTTATATCTCGTGTATACTAAGTTTCTGGGCTAACATCCACTTATCAGTGAATACATATCATTTGAGTTCATTTGTGATTGTGTTACCTCACTCAGGATGATGCCCTCCAGGTCTAACCATTTGCCTAGGAATTTCATAAATTCATTCCTTTTAATAGCTGAGTAGTACTCCATTGTGTAAATGTACCACATTTTCTGTATCCATTCTTCTGTTGAGGGCATCTGGGTTCTTTCCAGCTTCTGGCAATTATAAATAAGGCTGCTATGAACATAGTGGAGCATGTGTCCTTCTTACTGGTTGGGACATCTTCTGGATATATGCCCAGGAGAGGTATTGCGGGATCCTCCAGTAGTACTATGTCCAGTTTTCTGAGGAACCGCCAGACTGATTTCCAGAGTGGTTGTACAAGCCTGCACTCCCACCAACAATGGAGGAGTGTTCCTCTTTCTCCACATCCTCGCCAGCATCTGCTGTCACCTGAATTTTTTATCTTAGCCATTCTGACTGGTGTGAGATGGAATCTCAGGGTTGTTTTGATTTGCATTTCTCTGATGATTAAGGATGTTGAACATTTTTTCAGGTGCTTCTCAGCCATTTGGTATTCTTCAGGTGAGAATTCTTTGTTTAGCTCTGAGCCCCATTTTTTTTTTTTTTTTTGCTTTCAAAGTTTTATTTATGCCTTGTTACACCAAAAGTAAATAGTCCATTCAAAATAAACTAGTGACCTGCATATTTTCATATGGATGAATGACTGTATATCTAAATAGGAAATAAATGGCAATCCTATCTACCTATATTAAAAAATAGACAGTCTTTCCAGATTTTTGCATACTAAGGAGAGGTACGGGGTCTTAAGGTCTCACAACGGGTGGTCAGGAAAGCAGCAGTTATCCCGAAACATCTTGACATCTGACTCAACTGTTCCTAAATGATAGTTTAAAAGACACTGTAAACACGTTTTCAAATCCATAGTTATTCTGAGATGGTTCCAACGTTAACCCTAGAACTACCAGAAAGAATTAGCAGTACAATAGAGAAGAACAGATAATCCACCTGACGATACATGTGCTCTCTTCAGGAAATCAGTCTGGTCATCTGGGGAACACTCAGGGTGGGATGCTCATCTGGCCAGGTCACACTTTCTATGCAGGAGACCCACGGCACCAGGCTAGGTCTCTTCTAAGGAGACTTTGCTAGGCAATGTAACTAGTCCAGTTCCTCTCAGAGCAGTTCTACCCACTTCAACTCACAGCGTGGCATTGAAACCAGAAGAGCATACTGGAGCAGAAGTGAGCAGAGACGTAGACTCTTGCACATTCTTATTGCTGCATTGTCTGAAGTTCTGCACATCTACAACAGTGCTGTCCGGGAAACAGGGGAGTAGTGGCAATGAGAAAATAGACTATTCATTGCACAATTAATAGAAAAGTGAAAACGTTTCCAAATCTACAATAAACCTGTATCCAAAGGAGTGATAGGTCAGTGATGTGCTGAACTTTTGTTCTGGGGTTCGGCTGTGCAATAGACTTGCTTGGTCAGCTGGCATGGGTAGGGCTCACTTCCTGCCTGTTGTGCAATAGACTGGCTTGGTCAGCTGGCATGGGTAGGGCTCACTTCCTGCCTGTTGTGCAATAGACTGGCTTGGTCAGCTGGCATGGGTAGGGCTCACTTCCTGCCTGTTGTGCAATAGACTGGCTTGGTCAGCTGGCGTGGGTAGGGCTCACTTCCTGCCTGTTGTGCAATAGACTGGCTTGGTCAGCTGGCGTGGGTAGGGCTCACTTCCTGCCTGTTGTGCAATAGACTTGCTTGGTCAGCTGGCATGGGTAGGGCTTACTTCCTGCCTGTTGTGCAATAGACTGGCTCGGTCAGCTGGCATGGGTAGGGCTCACTTCCTGCCTGTTGAAGGGTGATTATGCTACACAGAGCTATGATGGGTTCTGAGTGGTAAAATTCACACAAGTTCTTGGTTATTTGTATCAGGATCATTCTTTGTGCAAACTTTGATGTAGATGAAGATAAAGTGGTTTCTTGGTCAACAATTGCAATTTCTTTCTTTTAAAGTCAGTGGGTTTCTTGTATAGTTCTATTACGATTGGCCCAGGTTTAATTTCATCCATCTCCATGAAGGCAAAACACTTAGTGCTGGTAAACCTCTTTTTAGGCTTGTAATGTTTGAATTCAAAGAAAATGGCCGCACCTTTGGTTAACTTTTCAACGTGTTTCTGGAGCTCAATGTCCACATTAAAGTGAACGTAAGTATCTTCTTTTCTTGAAGCCACAGGAGTGTCTTGTACGGGAGTTAAATCTATGCCATTCAAATCTTTCACGCTGACTGTGATGTAGGGATCGATGCACTGCCCCGCATCTTTCAAACCAATTTTCTCAATCCTGATGGTGAGTAACGTCATCCCTGGTTCCGATGGCAACCGTGGCAATAAAGTACCAGGAACTCTAGCAGAGAAAGAATCAGGAGGTCCTGCTCCAGCACCACCTTCTTCATCTTCTTCAAATTCCAAATTCTCTTCTTCACCAGGTGCTAAAATACGTCTTAATGGAATAGGCTGAACATCAAATGGGAATTCTTTATTATATGTAAGAATATTCTTCAGGATTGGTTCTAGCTTCTTCAGGTCCTCCAGTTTAAACTCTTCTTGGGACTGTGTGGCCTGTAATGCTGCACTTCGCAATTCCAAACATGTCGCAATTTTGCCTATGGTTTTCTTTTGTTCTTCTGTAAATTCAGAATTATTGTGTTGAGCTTGGGCCTCCTTCTGTAAGTGTCTTGCTAATATCTGATACTCGTCTATCGCCTCCAACAGCTGGCCCCAAGAGTCGAAGTCGGCGCCTCTCCTAAGACTGGCGCCCCAGCGCTGCAGCAGACTCCAGGTCACCTCCGACATGGCCGGTCCCCGCCCCGGCCCCCCTCCCGCCCCTACCCCAGCAAGGCCAGGCTCTAAGGCGCCATCCTCCCCGGGCTTGGCCCTGACATTAACAGGGCCAGGAGGAACCGCTAAGGCCACCACCGCCACCCGCCGAGGAGCCGCCCAAACCCATTTGCCGCCACAGCCAAACTTTGCAGCTCCAAGGCAGCCGCCCTGCCGAGGCCACGCCCCCAAAACACGCCCCAGTTAGGTTGAGACCGCCCCAATCCTCGGGGCGCCATAGCTACAGTGGCATTCGGCCTTGGTTTGGGGACCCCAGGCTACATCTCTAGGGCCCAGACAGAAGCTCGAGAGGTAAGAGCAGACGAAGTTTAGAGAGGGTAGGGAGAAGGAGAGAACCAACGGGGCTCGCCCCTCAGAGACACGCTTGGCCGCCTCCGCAGATGGTGCGGTCTCCTGAGCCCCATTTTTTAATGGGGTTATTTGATTTTCTGGAGTCCACCTTCTTGAGTTCTTTATGTATATTGGATATTAGTCCCCTATCTGATTTAGGATAGTTAAAGATCCTTTCCCAATCTGTTGGTGGTCTTTTTGTCTTATTGATGGTGTCTTTTGCCTTGCAGAAGCTTTGCAGTTTCATGAGGTCCCATTTGTCATTTCTCGATCATACAGCACAAGCCATTGCTGTTCTATTCAGGAATTTTTCCCCTGTGCCAATATCTTCCAGGCTTTTTCCCACTATCTCCTCTATGAGTTTCAGTGTCTCTGGTTTTATGTGGAGTTCCTTAATCCACTTAGATTTGACCTTAGTACAAGGAGATAGGAATGGATCGATTCACATTCTTCTACATGATAACCGCCAGTTGTGCCAGCACCATTTGTTGAAAATGCTGTCTTTCTTCCACTGGATGGTTTTAGCTCCCTTGTTGAAGATCAAGTGACCATAGGTGTGTGATTCATTTCTGGGTCTTTAATTCTATTCCATTGGTCTACTTGTCTGTCACTATACCAGTACCATGCCATTTTTATCACAATTAGTCTGTAGTAAAGCTTTAGGTCAGGCATGGTGATTCCTCCAGAGGTTGTTTTATCCTTGAGAAGAGTTTTTGCTATCCTAGGTTTTTTCTTATTCCAGATGAATTTGCAGAATGCTCTTTCTAATTCGTTGAAGAAATGAGTTGGAATTTTGATGGGGATTGCATTGAATCTGTAGATTGCTTTGGGCAAGATAGCCATTTTTACAATGTTGATCCTGCCAATCCATGAGCATGGGAGATCTTTCCATCTTCTGAGATCTTCTTTAATTTCTTTCTTCAGAGACTTGAAGTTCTTATCATACAGATCTTTCACTTCCTTAGTTAGAGTCACAACAAGATATTTTATATTATTTGTGACTATTGAGATGGGTGTTGTTTCCTTAATTTCTTTCTCAGCCTGTTTATTCTTTGTGTAGAGCAAGGCCATTGACTTGTTTGAGTTAATTTTATATCCAGCTACTTCACTGAAGCTGTTTATCAGGTTTAGGAGTTCTCTGGTGGAATTTTTAGGGTCACTTATATATACTATCATATCATCAGCAAAAAGTGATATTTTGACTTCCTCTTTTCCAGTTTGTATCCGCCTTGATCTCCTTTTGTTGTCGAATTTCTCTGGCTAGGACTTCAAGTACTATGTTGAATAGGTAGGGAGAAAGTGGGCAGCCTTGTCTAGTCCCTGATTTTAGTGGGATTGCTTCCAGCTTCTCACCATTTACCTTGATGTTGGCTACTGGTTTGCTGTAGATTGCTTTTATCATGTTTAGGTATGGGCCTTGAATTCCTGATCTTTCCAAGACTTATATCATGAATGGGTGTTGGATCTTGTCGAATGCTTTTTCTGCATCTAACGAGATGATCATGTGGTTTTTGTCTTTGAGTTTGTTTATATAATGGATTACGTTGGTGGATTTCTGTATACTAAACCATCCCTGCATCCCTGGAATAAAACGTACTTGGTCAGGATGAATGGTTGCTCTAATGTGTTCTTGGATTCGGTTAGCAAGAATTTTATTAAGTATTTTTGCATCGATATTCATAAGGGAAATTGGTCTGAAGTTCTCTATCTTTGTTGGATCTTTCTGTGGTTTAGGTATCAGAGTAATTGTGGCTTCATAGAATGAGCTGGGTAAAGTACCTTCTACTTCTATTTTGTGGAATAGTTTGTGCAGAACTGGAATTAGATCTTCTTTGAAGGTCTGATAGAACTCTGCACTAAACCCATCTGGTCCTGGGCTTTTTTTGGTTGGGAGACTATTAATGACTGCTTCTATTTCTTTAGGGGATGTGGGACTGTTTAGATTGTTTACTTGATCCTGATTTAACTTTGTTACCTGGTATCTGTCTAGAAATTTGCCCATTTCGTCCAGGTTTTCAAGTTTTGTTTGAGTATAGCCTTTTGTAGAAGGATCTGATGGTGTTTTGGATTTCTTCAGGATCTGTTGTTATGGCTTCCTTTTCATTTCTGATTTTATTAATTAGGATGCTGTCCCTGTGCCCTCTAGTGAGTCTAGCTAAGGGCTTATCTATCATGTTGATTTTCTCAAAGAACCAACTCCTTGTTTGGTTAATTCTTTGATTAGTTCTTCTTGTTTCCACTTGGTTGATTTTGCCCCTGAGTTTGTTTATTTCCTGCCGTCTATTCCTCTTGGGTGAATTTTCTTCCTTTTTTTCTAGAGCTTTTAGATGTGTTGTCAAGCTGCTAGTGTGTGCTCTCTCTAGTTTCTTCTTGGATGCACTCAGAGCTATGAGTTTCCCTCTTAGAAATGCTTTCATTGTGTCTCATAGGTTTGGGTATGTTGTGGCTTCATTTTCATTAAAATCTAAAAAGTCTTTAATTTCTTTCTTTATTCCTTCCTTGACCAAGGTATCATTGAGAAGAGTGTTGTTCAGTTTCCACGTGAATGTTGGCTTTCCATTATTTATGTCGTTATTGAAGATCAGCCTTAGTCCATGGTGGTCTGATAGGATGCATGGGACAATTTCAATATTTTTGTATCTGTTGAGGCCTATTTTGTGACCAATTATATGGTCAATTTTGGTGAAGGTCCCATAAGGTGCTGAGAAGAAGGTATATCCTTTTGTTTTATGATAAAATGTTCTGTATATATCTGTTAAGTCCATTTGTTTCATAACTTCTGTTAGTTTCACTGTGTCCCTGTTTAGTTTCTGTTTCCAGGATCTGTCCATTAATGAAAGTGGTGTGTTGAAGTCTCCCACTATTATTGTGTGAGGTGCAATGTGCGCTTTGAGCTTTACTAAAGTTTCTTTAATGAATGTGGCTGCCCTTGCATTTGGAGCATAGATATTCAGAATTGAGAGTTCCTCTTGGAGGATTTTACCTTTGATGAGTATGAAGTGTCCCTCCTTGTCTTTTTTGATAACTTTGGGTTGGAAGTCGATTTTATTTGATATTAGAATGGCTACTCCAGCTTGTTTCTTCAGGCTATTTGCTTGGAAAATTGTTTTCCACCCTTTCACTCTGAGGTAGTGTCTGTCTTTTTCCCTGAGATGGGTTTCCTGTAAGCAGCAGAATGTTGGGTCCTCTTTGTGTAGCCAGTGTGCTACTCTATGTGTTTTTATTGGTGAATCGAGTCCATTGATATTAAGAGATATTAAGGAAAATTAATTGCTGCTTCCTATTATTTTTGTTTTTAGAGTTGGCATTCTGTTCTTGTGGCTGTCTTCTTTTTGGTTTGTGGAGGGATTATTTTCTTGCTTTTTCTACGGTTTGATTTCCATCCTTGTATTGTTTTTTTTTTTTTTCTGTTATTATCCTTTGAAGGGCTGGATTTGTGGAAAGATAATGTGTGAATTTGGTTTTTTCGTGGAATACTTTGATTTCTCCATCTATGGCAATTGAGAGTTTGGCTGGGTATAGTAGCCTGGGCTGGCATTTGTGTTCTCTTAGTGTCTGTAAACATCTGTCCAGGCTCTTCTGGCTTTCATAGTCTTTGGTGAAAAGTCTGGTGTAATTCTGATAGACCTGCCTTTATATGTTACTTCACCTTTCTCCCTTACTGCTTTTAATATTCTCTCTTTATTTAGTGTATTTGTTGTTCTGATTATCATGTGTCAGGAGGAATTTCTTTTCTGGTCCAGTCTGTGAGGAGCGGGTGTGGCAGCAGTCCCAAGAAGGCGCCAGGGACTGCAGCTAAGTCTTATGACTTGCACCTGACTTCCTCATACACCTGAAAATAAGCCACGGCAATCGTGAGTGCTGCACAGGTGCACCATGATGCTGGTGGTGTAAACAAGTCCATATTTGGTGGAGACATGCCCCTGCTGCCCTGATTGGCTGAAGCTGTGTGCCTGGTGAGGTGACATGGCCTGCTATGAGTGAATGGGGACTGAGAGTATATAAAAGTGAGAGGCCCTGGGTTTGGGGGAGATAGATGAAGACTGAAGTTTGCTGAATAAACTGTTGTTAGAAGGACTGGTGGTCGTGTCGTTCTTGCTGGTCGAGAGCGGACAGGACAAATGGTGGCCCGTACTGCGAACCGACTCCCCCACCGAACGATTTCAGAACTTTCAGCAGTCAGTGTTTGCTGGCAGGGTAAGTTCACAGTAAGTGAAACTTAGGACCCCAGGAGTTTGGAAAGGACCTCAGATAAAATAGAGGCAAATATAAAGTTGCCAGGAAGCAGGCACAAAGTAACCCAGGTGTTTTGGGAAGGACCTCGGATAAAATAGAGGCGAATATAAAGTTGCTGGGAAGCAGGCACAAAGTAAAAGTGATTTGGGAAGGACCTCGGATAAAATAGAGGCGAATATAAAGTTGCCAGGAAGCAGGCACAAAGTAACCCAGGTGTTTTGGGAAGGACCTCGGATAAAATAGAGGCGAATATAAAGTTGCTGGGAAGCAGGCACAAAGTAAAAGTGATTTGGGAAGGATCTCGGATAAAACAGAGGCAAATATAAAGTTGCCAGGAAGCAGGCACAAAGTAAAAAGGAAACCATGGGGACAAGTTAAGGTTCCTGGCTTTGGGACAAGTTAAGGTTCCCGGTTTTGGGACAAGTTAAGGAACTATGATAACCTCAGTGTAGTGATCAATAGATCCTCGCTGTGTAGTTATGCTTTCTTCTCCCATTGACCCTTTGTGGGTAGGTCTGATAGTTTTGGTCTTGTTTGTTCTGATATATGGACTCTGTTACTGTTTGAAACTGTGTGTAGAGGCAGTCAAGACAGTTCAGAAAATCCTTACAGAGCAACAAGAAAGTATGTCGGAAGGGGAGAAGGGCTTAAAAAGAAAAAGGAAAAAGAAAGGAGACACAGTGTTACCAGGTGGACAGAAAGGACAAAATAAAAGAGCTGAGGCAGAGGAGGAAGGCGAATTAGCTTCTGCACCTCCTCCCTATGCCTCCTCAGCAGCCACCTATAGGCGGACCTTCTGCCCGGAGGTTTGGAGAGAGGATAGATTCTCCTTGCTGGGATGTCCTATTTTCACCGATCAAGCAGGGCAGAGATATCATGAGCCTCTAGATTTCAAGGTAATCAGGAATTTGGCTGAGTCTGTGCAGACATACGGCTTAACTGCCTCCTATATTGTGGCTCAAGTAGAGGCATTGAATAGACACTGCATGATGCCGTCCGATTGGGCAGGCTTGGTAAAGGCATGCCTTTTACCTGGGCACTATTTAGATTGGAAAGCCTTCCTTATTAAATTTACAAATGAACAGGCAGTGGCTAACGTTGTTGCAGGAAATCCAGGATGGGATAGGGATATGCTGTTTGGTCAAGGTCGCTTTGCACAACAACAGACAGGATATCCAGTGCAGGTGTTTGAGCAGGTGAATCAGATTGCCATAAGGGTTTGGAAATCATTGCCCACCAGTGTTGACAGTGTTGCAGAACTCCAGAGAGACAATGAGGCACTGAATCAGGTAAGAGAGGAGCGCTCTCAATTGGTTTGAGGGAGAGGGTCTGTTTGTGTGTTTCCCCAGGATCACCTACAACAGCTGTGGGTCCCAGAACGGCTGACCAGAGCAGTTCAAATCAAGCAGAACCGAGGACATGAATGTTCCTGTGGCTGGGGATGCTCCCGCTAGTGAGAACTGAAGAGCTACGTTGGGGAATTATGTCTGTGTTCCTGAGGCCCATGCCATTGATGCATTCAAGTGTTTCCTCAATTCTTTTTTTTTTTTTCCATTTTTTATTAGGTATTTAACTCATTTACATTTCCAATGCTATACCAAAAGTCCCCCATATCCACCCACCCCCACTCCCCTGCCCACCCACTCCCCCTTTTTGGCCCTGGTATTCCCCTGTACTGGGGCATATAAAGTTTGCAAGTCCAATGGGCCTCTCTTTCCAGTGATGGCCGACTAGGCCATCTTTTGATATATATGCAGCTAGAGTCAAGAGCTCCGGGGTACTGGTTAGCTCATAATGTTGTTCCACCTATAGGGTTGCAGATCCCTTTAGCTCCTTGGCTACTTTCTCTAGCTCCTCCATTGGGAGCCCTATGATCCATCCATTAGCTGACTGTGAGCATCCACTTCTGTGTTTGCTGGGCCCCGGCATAGTCTCACAAGAGACAGCTACATCTGCGTCCTTTCAATAAAATCTTGCTAGTGTATGCAATGGTGTCAGCGTTTGGATGCTGATTATGGGGTGGATCCCTGGCTATGGCAGTCTCTACATGGTCCATCCTTTCATCTCAGCTCCAAACTCCGTCTCTGTAACTCCTTCCATGGGTGTTTTGTTCCCAAATCTAAGGAGGGGGATAGTGTCCACACTTCAGTCTTCATTCTCCTTGAGTTTCATGTGTTTAGCAAATTATATCTTATATCTTGGGTATCCTAGGTTTGGGGCTAATATCCACTTATCAGTGAATACATATTGTGTGAGTTTCTTTGTGAATGTGTTACCTCACTCAGGATGATGCCCTCCAGGTCCATCCATTTGGCTAGGAATTTCATAAATTCATTCTTTTTAATAGCTGAGTAGTACTCCATTGTGTAGATGTACCACATTTTCTGTATCCATTCCTCTGTTGAGGGGCATCTAGGTTCTTTCCAGCTTCTGGCTATTATAAATAAGGCTGCTATGAACATAGTGGAGCATGTGTCCTTCTTACCTGTTGGGGCATCTTCTGGATATATGCCCAGGAGAGGTATTGCTGGATCCTCCGGTAGTACTATGTCCAGTTTTCTGAGGAACCGCCAGACTGATTTCCAGAGTGGTTGTACAAGCCTGCACTCCCACCAACAATGGAGGAGTGTTCCTCTTTCTCCACATCCTCGCCAGCATCTGCTGTCACCTGAATTTTTGATCTTAGCCATTCTGACTGGTGTGAGGTGGAATCTCAGGGTTGTTTTGATTTGCATTTCCCTGATGATTAAGGATGTTGAACATTTTTTCAAGTGCTTCTCTGCCATTCGGTATTCCTCAGGTGAGAATTCTTTGTTCAGTTCTGAGCCCCATTTTTTAATGGGGTTATTTGATTTTCTGAATTCCACCTTCTTGAGTTCTTTATATATGTTGGATATTAGTCCCCTATCTGATTTAGGATAGGTAAAGATCCTTTCCCAATCTGTTGGTGGTCTTTTTGTCTTATTGACGGTGTCTTTTGCCTTGCAGAAACGTTGGAGTTTCATTAGGTCCCATTTGTCGATTCTCGATCTTACAGCACAAGCCATTGCTGTTCTGTTCAGGAATTTTTCCCCTGTGCCCATATCTTCAAGGCTTTTCCCCACTTTCTCCTCTATAAGTTTCAGTGTCTCTGGTTTTATGTGAAGTTCCTTGATCCACTTAGATTTGACCTTAGTACAAGGAGATAAGTATGGATCGATTCGCATTCTTCTACACGATAACAACCAGTTGTGCCAGCACCAATTGTTGAAAATGCTGTCTTTCTTCCACTGGATGGTTTTAGCTCCCTTGTCGAAGATCAAGTGACCATAGGTGTGTGGGTTCATTTCTGGATCTTCAATTCTATTCCATTGGTCTACTTGTCTGTCTCTATACCAGTACCATGCAGTTTTTATCACAATTGCTCTGTAGTAAAGCTTTAGGTCTGGCATGGTGATTCCGCCAGAAGTTCTTTTATCCTTGAGAAGACTTTTTGCTATCCTAGGTTTTTTGTTATTCCAGACAAATTTGCAAATTGCTCCTTCCAATTCGTTGAAGAATTGAGTTGGAATTTTGATGGGGATTGCATTGAATCTGTAGATTGCTTTTGGCAAGATAGCCATTTTTACAATGTTGATCCTGCCAATCCATGAGCATGGGAGATCTTTCCATCTTCTGAGATCTTCTTTAATTTCTTTCTTCAGAGATTTGAAGTTTTTATCATACAGATCTTTCACCTCCTTAGTTAGAGTCACGCCAAGATATTTTATATTATTTGTGACTATTGAGAAGGGTGTTGTTTCCCTAATTTCTTTCTCAGCCTGTTTATTCTTTGTATAGAGAAAGGCCATTGACTTGTTTGAGTTTATTTTATATCCAGCTACTTCACCGAAGCTGTTTATCAGGTTTAGGAGTTCTCTGGTAGAATTTTTAGGGTCACTTATATATACTATCATATCATCTGCAAAAAGTGATATTTTGACTTCCTATTTTCCAATTTGTATCCCCTTGATCTCCTTTTGTTGTCGAATTGCTCTGGCTAATACTTCAAGTACTATGTTGAAAAGGTAGGGAGAAAGTGGGCAGCCTTGTCTAGTCCCTGATTTTAGTGGGATTGCTTCCAGCTTCTCTCCATTTACTTTGATGTTGGCTACTGGTTTGCTGTAGATTGCTTTTATCATGTTTAGGTATGGGCCTTGAATTCCTGATCTTTCCAAAACTTTTATCATGAATGGGTGTTGGATCTTGTCAAATGCTTTTTCTGCATCTAACGAGATGATCATGTGGTTTTTGTCTTTGAGTTTGTTTATATAATGGATTACATTGATGGATTTTCGTATATTAAACCATCCCTGCATCCCTGGAATAAAACCTACTTGGTCAGGATGGATGATTGCTTTAATGTGTTCTTGGATTCGGTTAGCGAGAATTTTATTGAGGATTTTTGCATCGATATTCATAAGAGAAATTGGTCTGAAGTTCTCTATCTTTGTTGGATCTTTCTGTGGTTTAGGTATCAGAGTAATAGTGGCTTCATAAAATGAGTTGGGTAGAGTACCTTCTACTTCTATTTTGTGAAATAGTTTGTGCAGAATTGGAATTAGATCTTCTTTGAAGGTCTGATAGAACTCTGCACTAAACCCATCTGGTCCTGGGCTTTTTTTGGTTGGGAGACTATTAATAACTGCTTCTATTTCTTTAGGTGATATGGGACTGTTTAGATGGTCAACTTGATCCTGATTCAACTTTGGTACCTGGTATCTGTCCAGAAATTTGTCCATTTCGTCCAGGTTTTCCAGTTTTGTTGAGTATAGCCTTTTGTAGAAGGATCTGATGGTGTTTTGGATTTCTTCAGGATCTGTTGTTATGTCTCCCTTTTCATTTCTGATTTTGTTAATTAGGATTTTGTCCCTGTGCCCTTTAGTGAGTCTAGCTAAGGGTTTATCTATCTTGTTGATTTTCTCAAAGAACCAACTCCTCGTTTGGTTAATTCTTTGAATAGTTCTTCTTGTTTCCACTTGGTTGATTTCACCCCTGAGTTTGATTATTTCCTGCCGTCTACTCCTCTTGGGTGAATTTGCTTCCTTTTTTTCTAGGGCTTTTAGATGTGTTGTCAAGCTGCTAGTATGTGCTGTCTCCCGTTTCTTCTTGGAGGCACTCAGCGCTATGAGTTTCCCTCTTAGAAATGCTTTCATTGTGTCCCATAGGTTTGGGTACGTTGTGGCTTCATTTTCATTAAACTCTAAAAAGTCTTTAATTTCTTTCTTTATTCCTTCCTTGACCAAGGTATCATTGAGAAGAGTGTTATTCAGTTTCCACGTGAATGTTGGCTTTCCATTATTTATGTTGTTATTGAAGATCAGTCTTAGGCCATGGTGGTCTGATAGGATACATGGGACAATTTCAATATTTTTGTATCTATTGAGGCCTGTTTTGTGACCAATTATATGGTCAATTTTGGAGAAGGTCCCGTGAGGTGCTGAGAAGAAGGTATATCCTTTTGTTTTAGGATAAAATGTTCTGTAGATATCTGTCAGGTCCATTTGTTTCATAACTTCTGTTAGTTTCACTGTGTCCCTGTTTAGTTTCTGTTTCCACGATCTGTCCTTTGAAGAAAGTGGTGTGTTGAAGTCTCCCACTATTATTGTGTGAGGTGCAATATATGCTTTGAGCTTTACTAAAGTGTCTCTAATGAATGTGGCTGCCCTTGCATTTGGTGCGTAGATATTCAGAATTGAGAGTTCCTCTTGGAGGATTTTACCTTTGATGAGTATGAAGTGTCCCTCCTTGTCTTTTTTGATAACTTTGGGTTGGAAGTCGATTTTATCCGATATTAAAATGGCTACTCCAGCTTGTTTCTTCAGTCCATTTGCTTGGAAAATTGTTTTCCAGCCTTTCACTCTGAGGTAGTGTCTGTCTTTTTCCCTGAGATGGGTTTCCTGTAAGCAGCAGAATGTTGGGTCCTGTTTGTGTAGCCAGTCTGTTAGTCTATGTCTTTTTATTGGGGAATTGAGTCCATTGATATTAAGAGATATTAAGGAAAAGTAATTGTTGCTCCCTTTTATTTTTGTTGTTAGAGTTGGCATTCTGTTCTTGTGGCTGTCTTCTTTTTGGTTTGTTGAATGATTACTTTCTTGGTTGTTCTAGGGCGTGATTTCCGTCCTTGTATTGCTTCTTTTCTGTTATTATCCTTTGAAGGGCTGGATTCGTGGAAAGATATTGTGTGAACTTGGTTTTGTCGTGGAATACTTTGGTTTCTCCATCTATGGTAATTGAGAGTTTGGCCGGGTATAGTAGCCTGGGCTGGCATTTGTGTTCTCTTAGTGTCTGTATAACATCTGTCCAGGCTCTTCTGGCTTTCATAGTCTCTGGTGAAAAGTCTGGTGTAATTCTGATAGGCCTTCCTTTATATGTTACTTGACCTTTCTCCCTTACTGCTTTTAATATTCTATCTTTATTTAGTGCATTTGTTGTTCTGATTATTATGTGTCGGGAGGAATTTCTTTTCTGGTCCAGTCTATTTGGAGTTCTGTATGCTTCTTGTATGATCATGGGCATCTCTTTTTTTATGTTTGGGAAGTTTTCTTCTATTATTTTGTTGAAGATATTAGCTGGCCCTTTAAGTTGAAAATCTTCATTCTCATCAATTCCTATTATCCGTAGGTTTGGTCTTCTCATTGTGTCCTGGATTACCTGGATGTTTTGAGTTAGGATCCTTTTGCATTTTGTATTTTCTTTGACTGTTGTGTCGATGTTCTCTATGGAATCTTCTGCACCTGAGATTCTCTCTTCCATTTCTTGTATTCTGTTGCTGATGCTCGCATCTATGGTTCCAGATCTCTTTCCTAGGGTTTCTATCTCCAGCGTTGCCTCGCTTTGGGTTTTCTTTATTGTGTCTACTTCCCCTTTTAGTTCTAGTATGGTTTTGTTCATTTCCATCACCTGTTTGGCTGTGTTTTCCTGCTTTTCTTTAAGAGCCTGTAACTCTTTAGCAGTGCTCTCCTGTAAATCTTTAAGTGACTTATGAAAGTCCTTCTTGATGTCCTCTATCATCATCATGAGAAATGTTTTTAAATCTGGGTCTAGATTTTCGGTTGTGTTGGGGTGCCCAGGACTAGGTGGGGTGGGAGTGCTGCGTTCTGATGATGGTGAGTGGTCTTGATTTCTGTTAGTAGGATTCTTACGTTTGCCTTTCGCCATCTGGTAATCTCTGAAGCTAGCTGTTTTAGTTGTCACTGTTAAGAGCTTGTTCTTCAGGTGACTCTGTTAGCCTCTATGAGCAGACCTGGAGGGTAGCACTCTCCTTAGTTTCAGTGGGCAGAGTATTCTCTGCAGGCAAGCTCTCTTCTTGCAAGGCAGGTACCCAGATATCTGGTGTTCGAACCAGACTCCTGGCAGAAGTTGTGTTCCACTCACTAGAGGTCTTAGGATCACGTGTGGAATCCTGTGTGGGCCCTTGCGGGTGTCAGGCGACTCAGCTGGCAAGGTAGCCGGGGCTCGAGTGGAGTGGAAGGGGTTTGTGCCCCAGATCAAGCCCGGGTAGCCTGCTTCCCTATGTACCGCAGTCTCAAGTTCCACGCGATTGGATTGGGGTAGGCGCTGTGTTCCACTCACCAGAGGTCTTAGGGTCCCGTGGGGAGTCCCGTGTGGGCCCTTGCGGGTGTTGGGCAAGACTCTGCTGGCAAGGTAGCCCGGGGCTCGAGTCACGAGTCGAGCGGAAGGGGTTTCCTCAATTCTTTACATCTAATGCTTCACTACAATTTGCTTTTTTCTATGCTGCTTCAGCTAAAGGGATCATTGCATTTTCAGATGATTCAAAATATTTCACAGATGAGTGATTGTGTTCAGCTGTATCTACTAAAGCTAATGCTACCTGGATTCGAGGGGTGTGGCCTGCCAGTATATCCAAGGACAATGGCACTATACCCTCCTGTATTAGTCAGGGTTCTCTAGAGTCACAGAACTTATGGATAGTCTCTAAATAGTAAAGGAATTTATTGATGACTTACAGTCGGCAGCCCAATTCCCAACAATTGTTCAGTCGCAGCTGTGAATGGAAGTCCAAGGATCTAGCAGTTACTCAGTCTCACGCAGCAAGCAGGCGAAGGAGCGAGAGCTAGAGCTAGACTCCCTTCTTCCAATGTCCTTATATTGTCTCCAGCAGAAGGTGTAGCCCAGATTAAAGGTGTGTTCCACCACACCTTTAATCCCAGATGAAAGGCGTAGCCCAGATTAAAGGTGTGTTCCTTAAACTCGGAGATTCAATCTTCTGGAATCCATAGACACTATGGCTCAAGATCTTCAAACCAAGATCCAGATAAGGATCTCCAAGCCTCCAGATAAGGGTCACTGGTGAGCCTTCCAATTCCGGATTGTAGTTCATTCCAAATATTGTCAAGTTGACAACCAGGAATAGCCACTACACCTCCCAACCTAGATGGGCACCCCTTCCTTTTTGTAGGAGTGTTCCTGATTCCCTTCCACCTTGGGCAGTGCCCCTTATATGTATGGTTGTTATGTGGGGTGAATGATAGTTGCACTGATCTTTCCCCCTTAAGCCAGGTGGTGGGAGGGGCTGGGGTAATGCAAATTTTATTGGAATGGTTCTAATGTGTTTGAAACTTCTGTATTTAAATTTGCTAGAGGAAGGAATGTTTCTTTTCAGGCTACGCCTGTTTGTATGTGACCTCCTTTTGTTTTTATTGTTTATAAGATCCCTTGCCTCAGGGCTGATGGGAGCCCTGGGATGTATGCTTGTAATAGTGTGTGTGTTGTGTGTTTGATGTATGTGTCGGGTGCAGTGTGTGCAGGCCCACACTTCTGCCATGGTGGCGCAGGCCTTTGCCACAGTGGAGGTGGGACAATCTCCTCATATTTGGCTTGCTGCTCTAAAGAAATAATGCTGTGTTTTGCCATGGGTTGCGAGGCTAAGCACTGCGCAGAGGATAGCTTGCTGTTGGCATCCTGTGGAAGGCACGTCTGATTGCATGAAGGTTCAGTGTCCTAGTTCCCTTCCCCCAGGAAAAACGACACGGGAGCTGGCCAATACCTCTCTGGGTGATGAGCCCAAGAGATGGTTTTGTGTAGGGCCCCTATGCTTGCACACTGGGGATCAGACCTCTACCTTTACTCATGAGGCTTGCTTGCAGAAATCAAAATCGGGCCATAGATTAATCAACATCCTGGCCTCCTGGTGCACCTGCCGCATACAGACAATCTTCCCATGTGTGGCTTGGCATGCTAGAGAAGTAGTCAGTGACAGATAAGACTCCCTGGGCATGTCACCAACCTAAGACAGCGATCAAAACAATGTTGTTTGTCTCCCAAGGACGGGTAAGGGGCATTGCTGCAGGGGGCAATCTAAGACAGACATTCTCTCTGCCAAAAAAGAAAAAAGGGGGAGATGTGAGGAGCAGGTGTGGCAGCAGCCCCAAGAAGGCGCCAGGGACTGCAGCTAAGTCTTATGACTTGCACCTGACTTCCTCATACACCTGAAAATAAGCCATGACCATCGTGAGAGCTGCACAGGTGCACCATGATGCTGGCAGTTTAAACGAGCCCATATTTGGTGGAGACATGCCCCTGCCGCCCTGATTGGCTGAAGCTGCGTGCCTGGTGAGGTGACGTGGCCTGCTGTGAGTGGATGGGGACTGAGATTATATAAGAGTGAGAGACCCTGGGTTTGGGGGAGATAGATGAGGAAAAAGATGAAGAGAGAGAGATGAAGACTGAAGTTTGCTGAGTAAATTGTTGTTAGAAGGACTGGTGATTGTGTCATTCTTGCTGGTCGAGAGCGGATGTGACACCAGTCTATTTGGAGTTCTGCAGGCTTCTTGTATGTTCATGGGCATGTCATTCTTTAGGTTTGGGCAGTTTTCTTCTATAATTTTGTTGAAGATATTTGCTGGCCCTTTAAGTTGAAAATCTTCATTCTCAACAACTCCTATTATCCGTAGGTTTGGTCTTCTCATTGTGTCCTGGATTTCTTGGATGTTTTGAGTTAGGATCTTTTCGCATTTTCCATTTTCTTTGATTGTTGTGCCGATGTTCTCTATGGAATCTTCTGCACCTGAGATTCTCTCTTCCATCTCTTGTATTCTATTGCTGATGTTTGATCTATGGTTCCAGATTTCTTTCCTACGGTTTCTATCTCCAGCGTTGCCTCACTTTGGGTTTTCTTTATTATGTCTACTTCCCTTTTTATGTCTTGGATAGTTTTATTCAATTCCATCACCTGTTTGGTCGTGTTTTCCTGCAATTCTTTAAGGAATTTTTTGTGCTTTCTCTTTAATGTCTTCTACCTGTCTAGCTGTGTTCTCCTGTATTTCTTTAAGTGAGTTATTAAAATCCTTCTTGATGTCCTCTACCATCATCATGAGATATGCTTTTAAATCCAGGTCTAGCTTTTCGGGTGTGTTGGGGTGCCCAGGACTAGACTAGGTGGGGTGGGAGTGCTGCGTTCTGATGATGGTGAGTGGTCTTGATTTCTGTTAGTAGGATTCTTACGTTTGCCTTTCTCCATCTGGTAATTTCTGAAGCTAGTTGTTATAGTTGTCTCTGGTTAGAGCTTGTTCCTCAAGTGATTAAGTTAGCCTCTATCAGCAGTCCTGGGAGACTGTCTCCTTAGTTTCAGTGGTCAGAGTACTCTCTGCAGGCAAGCTCTCCTCTTGTAGGGAAGGTGCCCAGATATCTGGTGTTCAAACCTGCCTCCTGGCAGAAGTTGTGTTCCACTCACCAGAGGTCTTAGGATCCCATGGGGGATCCTTTGTGGGTCCTTGAGGGTGTCTGTAGACTCCGCGTGCAAGGCACCCCGGTGCT
This sequence comes from Mus musculus, assembly GCF_000001635.26. Lineage (NCBI taxonomy): Eukaryota > Metazoa > Chordata > Mammalia > Rodentia > Muridae > Mus > Mus musculus. The sequence goes on along the minus strand of NC_000074.6, from coordinate 4,072,249 downwards.
GGAGTGGACCGGAAGGGACCTGTGCCCCTGATCAGGCCGGGTTATCTGCTTCCCTAGTTAATGTAGTCTCAGGTCCCTTGCAATTGGATTGGAGCGGACGCTTTGTTCCACTCACCAGAGGTCTTACGATCCCGTGGGGGATCCTGTGTGGTTCCTTGCGGGTGTCCGGAGACTCCGTTGGCAAGGAACCTCAGTGCTGGAGTGGACCAGAAGGGACTTCTATATTCTGCTTTTTGTTTTTGTTAATTGGTATATTCTCTTTCTTTCTTTTAATTAGCTTGGCTAAGGGTTTGTCTATATAGTTGTTTTTCTCAAAGAACTAACACTTTGATTCTTTGTACTGTTTATCCCTCAGTTTGAGTATTTCCTGATGCTTACTCCTCTTGGGTGTCTTTTCTTCTTTTTGTTCTAGAGCTTTCAGGTCTATTGTTAAGTTGCAAGCATGATATCTCTCCAATTTCTTTATGAAGGCACTTTGTGCTATGCAGTTTCCTCTTACTACCACTTTCATTTTCCCATAATTTTGGGTATGTTGTGCATTTATTTTAATTGAATTATAGGAAGTCTTAGTTTCTTTATTTCTTCCTTGACCCAGAAATAAAGTTGTTGTTGAAGTTATTCAGTAGGCAGTTGTTCAGTTTGTAGGTTTTCTGTTGTTGAAATTTAGCTTTAATCTGTGGTAGTCTGATAGGATATAGGGGGTTATTTCAGGTTTCTTGTATCTGTTGAAACTTGCTTTGTTTTTGAATATGTCATCAGTTTTAGAGATGGTTCCATAAGGTGCTGAGAAGAAGGTATATTCTTTTTTGTTTGGGTGAAATGTTCTGTATATATCCGTTATGTCTACTTGATTAATAACACCTATTAGCCTCATTCTTTCTTTTTAATTTTTTAAAAATTTATTTATTTATTTATTTATTATATGTGTGTACACTGTAGCTGTCTTCAGACACTCCAGAAGAGGGCATCAGATTTTTGTTACAGATGGTTGTGAGCCACCAGGTGGTTGCTGGGATTTAAACTCAGGACCTTTGGAAGAGCAGTCAGCGCTTTTAATCGCTGAGCCATCTCATCAGCCCAACCTCATTATTTCTTTGTTTTGTTTTTGTCTGCATGACTTGTCCTTTGATGAGACTCAGGTATTGAAGTTTGATGTATGATTTAAGCTTTAGTAATGTTTCTTTTACAAAGGTGGATGCCCTTGCCTTTGGGACATAGATGTTAAGAATTGAAATGTCATCTTGGTGGATTTTTCCTTTGAGTATGAACTGTACTTCTCCATCTCTTTTGATTAATTTGGTTGGGAGCCTGTTTTGTTAGATACTAGAATTAATTATACCATCTTGCTTCTTAAGTCCATGTGCTTGGAAAATATTTTTCCAAACCTTTATTCTGAAGTAATGTCTATCTTTGATGCTTAGGTGTGATTCTTGTATGTTGCAGAATGATGGATCCTGTTTCACATTCATTTTGTTAGCCTGTGTCTTTTTATTGAGGAATTTAGTCCATTGATATTAAGAGACATTTATGACCAATGACAACAATTTCTGTTATTTTGTTGTTGTTAGTAGTGTACGTATTTACATTTTTAGGGTTTTGATGGTATACTGGCTGGTTTTGTGTGTCAACTTGACACAAGCTGGAGTTATCACAGAGAAAAGAGACTCAGTTGAGGAAATGCCTTCATGAGATCCATCTGTAAGACATTTTCTCAATTAGTGATCAATGTGGGGAGGGCCCATTGTGGGTGGTGCCATCCCTGGGCTGGTAGTCTTGGGTTCTATAAGAAAGCAACCTGAGCAAGCCAGGGAAAGTTTGTTTTGTTTGTTTGATTTATTTGTTTATTTATTTATTTATTTATTTTTGGTTTTTTCGTGACAGGGTTTCTCTGTATAGCCCTAAGCCAGGGAAAGGAAGCCGGTAAGTAACATCCCTCCAATGTCTCTGCATCAGCTTCTGCTTCCTGACCTGCTTGAGTTCCAATCCTGACTTCCTTTGGCAATGAACAGCAGTGTGGAGGTGTAAGCTGAATAAACCCTTTCCTCCCTGACTTGCTTCTTGGTCATGATGTTTTGTTCAGGAATAGAAACCCTGACTAAGACAGATGGTGTGAGATTATTTATTTCCTGTGCTTTTATGGGGTAGTGAGCCTCTTTGGGTTGAGAGTTTTTTCCTTTTAGTGCCTTCTTACAGGGCTGGATTTGTGGATAAATCTTGTTTTAGTTTGAGTTTGTCATGAAATATCTGTTTTCTCCACTGTACTGGCTAGTTTTGTGTCAACTTGACACAGCTGGGGTTATCACAGAGAAAGGAGCTTCAGTTGAGGAAATGCCTCCATGAGATCCAACTGTAAGGCATTTTCTCAGTTAGTGATCAAGGGGGAAAGGCCCCTTGTGGGTGGGACCATCTCAGGGCTGGTAGTCTTGGTTCTATAAGAAAGCAGGCTGAGCAAGCCAGGTGAGGCAAGCCAGTAAAGAACATCCCTCCATGGCCTCTGCATCAGCTCCTGCTCCCTGACCTGCTTGAGTTCCAGTCCTGACTTCCTTTGGTGATGAACAGCAGCATGGAAGTGTAAGCCGAATAAACCCTTTCCTCCCCAACTTGCTTCTTGGTCATGATGTTTGTGCAGGAATAGAAACCCTGACTAAGACATCCACCTATTGTGATTGAAAATTTTACTGGGTATAGTAGTCTGGGCTGGTTTGTGGTCTCTAAGAGTATTCAAGACATCTGTCCAGGCCCTTCTGGTTTTTAGAGTCTCCATTGAGAAGTCAGATATAATTATAATAGGTATACCTTTATAAGTTACTTGGCCTTTTCCCTTCCAGCTTTTAATATTCTTTTTGTTGTTGTTATTGTTATTGTTCTGTATGTTTAGTGTTTTTGATTATTGTGTGGTGTGATGACTTTCTTTTTCTGGTCCAATCAATTTTGTGTTTTCTAAGCTTTTTGTATGTTTATATGTGTGTCCTTCTTTAGGTTAAGAAAATTTTCTTTTATCATTTTTATTAGATATATTTTCTGTGGTTTGAGCTGGGAATTTTCTACTATTATTTTTAGATTTGGACTTTTCATAGTGCCCCAGATTTTCTGAATGTTTTGTGTTAGAAGGTTTTTAGATTTAACATTTGCTTTGTCCAATAAATCCATTTCTTCTCTTGTATCTTCAGTGTCTGAGATTCCTTCTTCCATATCTTGTATTCTATTGGTGATGCTTGCATCTGCAGTTCCTGTTCACTTACCTAGATTTTTCCATTTCCAGAATTTTCTATATTTGTGTTCTCTTTATTGGTTTTATTTCTATTTTTAGATCCCTAAAGAGTTTCGTTCACTTTTTTTTTTTTTTTGCTTTCTTTAAGGGATTTATTGATTGTTTCATTTTTTGTTTGTTTTTTCCTCAATTTCTTTAGAGGAATTTGAAATTTCCTCTTTAAAGACCTCTATCATCTTCATAAAATAGGTTTTAAGGTCATTTTCTTGTGCTTCAGCTGAGTGGGAATATTCAGGTAAGATAGCTGGGCTCTGATGGTATGATAGTGCCTGTTGTTGACTGTGCTCTTATACTGGACTTTAGGCATCTGAGTTTGGGAAGATTATAGGTCTAAGTGCTGACTTCTGAGTTTGTCTTTGTTGAATGGGTGTGTTGTTCGTTGGTTTCCTCTTTGGTCTTCTGGTCTTTGTAGCCTGGATTTAGCTAATTGATTAATTGCTTTAAAATTAATTGCTGCAGTTTTGTTTTATTGACTGTATCCTTTGCCTTACAGAAACTTTTCAGTTTCATGAAGTCCCAGTTATCAATTGTTGATCTTAGAGCCCCAACCATTGGTGTTCTGTTCCTGAAATTCTCTTCTGCACCAATGAAGTCAAGGCTTTTCCCCACTTTCTCTTCTATGAGATGTATTGTATCTGGGTATATGTTGAGGTCCTTGATCTATTTGGACTTGAGTTTTGTGCAGGATGATAAACATAGATCTATTTGCATTCTACATGCAGATATCCGGTTAGACCAGCACTATTTGTTGAAGATGCTTCCCCTGACCCCATTGTATTGTTTTGGCTCCTTTGTCAAAAATCAAGTGTCCATGGGTGCCAGGAGCCATCTAGGAGAAACTAAAACTGTCAAGTGATTATAACCTCCTTCAGCCTAGCCAGGCTGGTTTAGACCGTTCGCCACTGAGGCAGAGCCACCTGCTGTGCTGCTTCTCATCCCTCTCCTTTGATGTAACACTGCCTGCTGCCTGCCTCCAAGATTCCAACACCAAACTGTGAATTTGGTGAGTTTCTGCTAAAAGGCTGTTCTGACGACTTTACAAGAAACTTGGCATGCCTGGGGATGATGGGCTTCCCTCCTTATAAGCACAGATTTTATCATTAAACATTGAGCTTTGATCAGAATCCTCTCTTGGTTCCATTTCTCTCTCTCTTCTGCCTAGATTCCTTTTCTTTCAGCTCTAAGATGCCTCCCAGGCTCAAACCCAGACATGAGAGCTGCAGGCCGGCCCCAACAAGTGATCATTGTGAGAAGATTTCAATGTGGACTGTAAAATCATAATGGACAAGTCCTTTATGATGGATGGACTGTTCTTGACAAGGCTGAAGGGATTACATTTTAGAAAAAAGTCCTGCTATCAATATGTTTTTCTGTCTATCTATCTCTATCTATCTATCTATCTATCTATCTATCTATCTATCTATCTATCTATCTCACTAGGTATTAGCTTACCTTTTGGGACAGATTAATGCAAATCAATGAAGATTTACTGTCTTTCATGCTATATACACAAATGATTTCTTAATTCTTTGTGATGATTCTATAAAAATTACTAAAATCATACTAGTAATTATTAAGCCCTTTATAATAGGACTACTATTAAAGTCTTATAGGATATTAAAGCTGAAATTAGAACACTGCCAGTGAAAGTATAACATAAAAACAAAATTCTAGGCCTTTAGGCCCAGGCTTGGGAATGTGACCTCTGTGACTTAATGCTCCAAGGTATGCTAATCATAAAACAGATAGTGACATTCCTCCACCCACCCACTTCCTGGGTTCAAAGAGTGTTCATTCAAAGAAAGTCACCCTGACCATTGCCGGAACCCACTATGCAAATGTGCTATTGTTAGAGGCTCTTAGAAACTGTCTTGAGAGATAACCGGAACAATTACCAGGTATTCCTTGTGACTCTTGTGACTTTGCACTTCCTTGTGACACTTAACTGATATCTTTGGTATTTTCCAACAACGCCCTCCCCACTTCCTTGAGTTGTGGTTTCTTCCTTTAAATACCCCCTTACCCAGCTACTTGGGGCGCCACGGTCCTCTACATCTGTGTGGTGTATGACCGTGGGCCCGAGAGCGTTCTTGAATAAAAGTCCTCTTGCAGTTTGCAGCAAGACCGTTTTTTGTGTGATTTGGGGTGTCACATCTCCTGAGTCAGAACGTGGGGGAGTCGTTGTGAGTCTTTCATTTGGTGCATTGGCAGGGAAATGCAACCACCCCTCACACCCGAGAACCAACTTGGAGGTATGGGGATCCCCTCTTGTGTGCATGCCGGCCAGTGTCTCTGTTTTGAGTGTCTGTTTTCTGAAACGAACATTGGAACATGTGCTTGTTGTGTTGGGTTGTTTGTGTCTTGTCCTATGTTTCTAAAGCACAGCGTAGTCTGAGTTTGGATCCGCCTGAGTTTAGATACTGATCAGCCTGAGTTTTGGATACTGATCAACCTGAGTTTGGATCCGCCTGAGTTTAGTTTCTCTGGTTTTGATAGCCTAGGTAAAAGTGGACGATGGTGTTTGTAGATGATGGGGTGACGGGGTTTTCTGAAATGGGTGTGCTTTGTATTGGCAGCTGTCCTCTCAGGCCGTAAGGACTGGAGGACTGTGGTCGGCAGACGTGCTAGGAGGACCACAGGCTGCCACCCTGGGGGACGCCCTGGGAAGTGGGGAGAGCCAGGGATGCCTGGCTGTCTCCGGAGATCGGTCAGAGGGACCGAGTTCTGTTGAAGCAGAAGCTTCCCCCTCCAAAATTGTCTAATTCTTTTGCCTGCTTGTGGAGGAAGAGAAAGGGTCGAGTGTGTCTAGATCTGTTGGTTCCTGTTTTGTGTGTTTTTGTGTATGTGTTTAGAGCTATGTGAAAATCTAGAGAAGCGAAGGTAATTCTCATAGGTGCTTTATACCCTGACTAGAGATAGTTTACACCTGAGACATGAGAGAATGGGTTTTGAGAAAAGCAGTACTCTCCGACTATCTGGGGATAATTTTGTAAATAAATAAATAAATAAACAGTATCAATTGGTCTTTGGAGCCCTGCACCTATAGTTAGGAATCTAGTGTTGCTAGAGAAGCCCCACTAGAAGCTGATTATAAATGCTGCTCTTATAGGGACCAGCAGCTTGTCAAGTATTATGGTAAGGGAACAGATGGTTGTTTTTCCTACAAGAATCTCCAGGCTTGTGATTATTAGATTCATCAGGTGACAAGGTTCTCCTCTCTTAAAATTACAGCTTTAAAAATTAAGAATTTTGTTTGGTTTAAATGAGCAAATATATACGGCCATTTCATTTTTGTTTCTGAATAGTTTCAAAGGTATAAATATGTTTTATATGTCTTAGTTATAGATTATGATTAGAAATTTGCACCATTGGTAACAAAAAGTTGACTTAAAACTGGTAACTCAGGGTTAGAGTAATTTAGAACTACAACATGCAGCATGAGACAACTCATGGAAACAGGTCTCTAAAGACACGCCTGAATTGGGTAATTTTCTATGTAATTCTTATCCTAGAAACCTGATTTATAAAAGATAGGATTTAGGGTAGTGCATTTTTGAGATATTGGCGGCTATACCTTCTTGTGTATGTGTGCAGGAACAGGCAGCCAAAGTTTGTAGCAAGTAATGTTTTTGGAGTTCATTTTTAAAGAGAATGGATTGTTTGCACTATTAAAATTGGGTTTTGCTTCTCATAATTGTGGTTGTACTCTTGTGTTACAAGAGAAATTGAAGGCTTCTCCCAAATCGGAGACACCAGCTAAATCCATCGGCTCCTCCAAAATCTATGAAGCCTCCTGAGTGACCTAGTCCACTACCTCCCCCTTATCCACAGCCTCAACCCCAGCCGCTGGGGGAACCACAAATCCCTCGGGGCGTCGAGAGGTAGACCTCTGTGGGTACATGGAGCCGCAGAGCACAGAGTCAGGGCGGGCTCTGGACCCGCCCAAACTTCAAACCCTCAGTACTGGTCATTTTCCTATGCTGATCTTTATAGCTGGAAAACTAACCACCCCCTTTCTCAGGGTCCCCAACACCTCACAGGGTTGGTAGAGTTCCTTATGTTCTCTCATCAGCCTACTTGAGATGATTGTCAACATCTGTTACAGATGCTCTTCACAACCGAAGAGTGAGAGAGAATTCTGTTAGAAGCTAGAAAAATAGCCCAGGAGCCAACGGGCAGCCTACACAGCTACAAAATGAGATCAACATGGGATTCCTTTTGACTCACCCCAGTTGCGACTGCAACATGGCTAAAAGTAGGGAGAGCTTAAAAATCTATCGCCAGGCTCTGGTCTCCAAGGTGCCTCAAGATGGCCCACTAATTTGGCTAAGGTAAGAGGTAATGCAGCGGCCAATCAAACCTCCCTCAGTGTTCCTTGAAAGACTTATGGAAGCCTTCAGGTGGTTCACTCCCTTTGATCTTACCTCGGAAGCCCAGAAGGCCTCAGTGGCCATGGCCTTCATAAGGCAGTCAGCTCCAGATATCAGAAAGAAACTTCAGAGATTGGAAGGTGTATTATAAGAGGGAAACAGTTAGGCAATCTAGTGAAAGAGGCAGAGAAAGTGTGTGTGTGCATGTGTAAGAGAGAGAGGCGGGAGGCAGAAGAAAGAAAAAGCAGGAGGGATCATAGACAAGAAAGAAATTTGCCACAGTGGTAGGAGAGAAAGAAAAGACAGGATCTAGACAGGAATCCTGGGCAACAGAAGACCGAGCCTCAGCTAAAAAGGCTCAGCTGTGTCAGACTCAAGTTATCTATTTAAGATACACCCTTCGAGGTGGAAAAGAGTAGCTAAAAGAAGCCAGAAAAAGACTGTAACTACACCAAGCAAGTAAAATTCTTGGGCACCGCTGGTTTCTGCAGGCTCTAGATACCTGGGTTGGCGACTTTAGCTGCCCATTGTACCCCCTAACCAAGGAAGGAAAAGTGTTTGTGTGGACCCCAGATCACCAGAAAGCCTTTAGAGAAATGAAAAAGGCCCTACTGATGGCCAGCCTTTGCCTGACCTAACCAAGCCTTTCACTCTTTATGTAAAAGAGAGAGCAGGGGTTGCCAGAGGAGTCCTTACTCAGACTTTAGGACTTTGAAAAAGGCCAGTGGCTTACCTATCCAAGAAGTTACACCCTGTTGCCAGTGGGTGGTTTTCTTGCCTGAAAGCTATTGCTGCCATAACACTGCTTGTCAAGGATGCAGATAAGCTCACTCTGGGACAGCAAATAGCTGTAGTGGCACCCCACACTCTTAAAAACATTATCCAAAAGCCCCCTGACTGATGGATGACGACCAATGCTCCTGTGACACATCAGAGCTTTTTGTTGACTGAACAAGTGACCTTCGCTTTGCTCCACCTGCTGTCCTCAATCTCACCACACTACTGCCCGAGACTTCACCTACTCATCACTGCGCTGACATTCTGGCAGAAGAAACTGGCACTTGAAATGATCTGAAGGATCAGATCAGCCTTGGCCTGAGAGTTCAAGCTGTTACACTGATGGCAGTAGCCTAGCAGTTAAAGGTAAGCAGAAGGGGAGGGGGGACAGCAGTACGGTGGTGAACAGAAAGCAAGTGATCTAGGCCAGCAGCCTCCCTGATGGGACATTGGCCCAGAAAGCTGAACTTGTGACTTTGAGACAAGCTCTATAAATGACAAAAGGAAAGTCTACACTGACAGCAGGTATGCTTTTGCCACTGTACGGAGCAATATACAGACAAAGAGGGCTGTTGACATCTACAGAGAAAGACCTAAGATGCTGTGGCTAAAGAAAATCAGATGGCAGATCTAACCGACAAACAGGCGGACCAAGGAGCAATGATCCTGGCAATCAAGGAGCCTAAAGATTATTATGACATCAGAGAGACCAGCTTTAGAGACACCCCTGAGCACTATCAAGTTATGGACAGTATTTGACCCACCTGGGGGGCCAAGAAATTAAAAGGTGTGGTTAGGTCCTTTGACTACTATGCTACAGGACTCTCTGACTTGGCAGAAGAAATAGTCAAAAGCTGCAAGGCCTGTGCTATGACGAGGTAGAATTTCTAAAAAAAATATCTTCCCAAGGTAATTGGGTCCAATAACGGACCTGCCTTTGTTGCCCAGGTAAATTAGGGACTGGCCAAGATATTGGGGATTGATTAAAAGTTACATTGTGCATGCAGGCCCCAAAGCTCAGGACAGGTAGAGAGAATAAATAGAACCATTAAGAGACCCTTACCAAATTGACAGTGGAGACTGGCGCTAATTATTTGATAGCTCTCCTACCCTTTATGCTCTTCGGGGATAGAAACACCCCTGGACAGTTTAGACTGACCCCCTATAAATTACTCTACAGGGGGCCTCCTCCACTGGTAAAAATAGCCTCTGTACATAGTGCTGACATGCTGCTTTCCCAGCCTTTGTTCTCTAGGCTCAAGGTGCTTGAGTGGGTGAGACAGCGAGTGAAGAAGCAGCTCCAGAAGGCCTACTCAAGAGAAGAAGACCTGTAAGCCCCACATCAGTTCCAAGTTAGAGATTTGTTCTACATTAGACGTCTCCACGTAGAAAACCTTGAGACTCGGGTGGAAAGGCCCTTATCTTGTAATCTTGACCACCCTAATTTCTACTTTTATGGGACCCCTTTTGATTTTGCTTCTGCTTTTAATTATAGGTCCATGTGTGTTAGAGAGCAAGAATTAGTGCAGTGCAGCTTTTAGGTTTGAGACAACTGTACCAGGCCCTAAAGGATCAAGTGCGTCAGGGAGAAGATAGTGTCTAGGTCTAAGATTAGAACTACTAACAAGTAGAAGTGCAGAATGAAAAAGTGAAACATAAAAAACAAAAAATTCTAGGCCTTTAGGCCCAGGCTTGAGAATGTGACTCAATGCTTCAAGGTATACTAATCATAAAACAGATAGCGAAATTCCTCCACCCACCTGTTTCCTGGGTTCAGGGAGTGTTCTTTCTTTTCATTTTTTTTAATTAGGTATTTTCCTCGTTTACATTTTCAATGCTATCCCAAAGGTCCCCCATACCCACCCCACCCCCAATCCCCTACCCACCCACTCCCCCTTTTTGGCCCTGGCGTTCCCCTGTACTGGGGCATATAAAGTTTGCAAGTCCAATGGGCCTCTCTTTGCAGTGATGGCCGACTAGGCCATCTTTTGATACATATGTAGCTAGAGTTAAGAGCTCCGGGGTACTGGTTAGTTCATAATGTTGTTCCACCTATAGGGTTGCAGATCCCGTTAGCTCCTTGAGTACTTTCTCTAGCTCCTCCATTGGGGACCCTGTGATCCATTGGGAGTGTTCTTTCAAAGAAAGTCACCCTGACCATTGCTGGAACCCACTATGCAAATGTGCTATTGTTAGAGGCTCATAGAAAACTGTCTTGACTTTCCACTTAACTGGTATTTTTGGTATTTTCCAACAACACCCTCCCCACCCCCTTCAGTTGTGGTTTCTTCCTTTAAATACCCCCTTACCCAGCTACTTGGGGCGTCATGGTCCTCTACCCCTGCATGGTGTATGACCGTGGGCCCGAGAGCATTCTTGAATAAAAGTCCTCTTGTAGTTTGCAGCAAGACCGTTTCTTATGTGATTTGGGGTGTCACCTCTCCTGAGTCAGAACGTGGGGGAGTCTTCACGTTGTGAGTCTTTCACCAGCCTTCAAGTGTCATAAGTTACTTGCTTCTGAGATAGAAAGCAGGGATATACAACTTAGAATACATTCCAAGAGGTTTTAAAATAATTAATCAAAGGTCAAAAATTGGAACTACGACTTTATTGTAGGTGTAAGTGAAAGACCCACAACGTGAGGCCTCCCCCACGTTCTGACTCAGGAGAGGTGACACCCCAAATCACTCACGAGAAACGGTCTTGTTGCAAACTGCAAGAGGACTTTTAATTTAAGAGCGCTCTCGGGCCCACAGTCATACACCACGCAGGGGTAGAGGACCGTGGCGCCCCAAGTAGCTGGGTAAGGGGGTATTTAAAGGAAGAAACCACAACTCAAGGAAGTGGGGAGGGCGTTGTTGGAAAATACCAAAGATATCAGTTAAGTGTCACAAGGAAGTGCAAAGTCACAAGAGTCACAAGGAATACCTGGTAATTGTTCCGGTTATCTCTCAAGACAGTTTCTAAGAGCCTCTAACAATAGCACATTTGCATAGTGGGTTCCGGCAATGGTCAGGGTGACTTTCTTTGAATGAACACTCTTTGAACCCAGGAAGTGGGCGGGTGGAGGAATGTCACTATCTGTTTTATGATTGGCATACCTTGAGCATTGAGTCACAGAGGTCACATTCCCAAGCCTGGGCCTAAAAGCCTAGAAGTTTGCTTTTATATTTTTTTATAAGGACAGAAGATAAAATATTGACCAGGCTTATCTATAAAAAACTTCAATGATAATTTGGTCACAAAAATTAATTTTTTTTTAACTTTCAATGAACCTGTAGAGCTAGTGACAGATAATGAATGTCTAGTCTTAATGGGAACATATGTAAACACCTCTGTTCTAAACTTCTTTTTTATGACTCAAATTTATGTGTATGTTCATGGTGAACTTTTTACCATGTGATAATGTAATCTGAAAGATGTGCTGAGGACAAAGAAAATGGAGAGAGAATTTTTGGAGGAGAGAAACTTTTTGGAGAAAAACTTAGAAATAAAAATTAAAATTACTTTTAAAAGTGTTCCCTTTTGTTCCTATGACTTTCACTAGCAGACTGGGAGTTGGACCCTGGAAGTCCCTGCAGAGATAAGAAGAAAAGCTACTTTACTTAAATTAATCCCCTGATGTTTTAAGTTGAGGTGCTAAAAGCCAGAGACTCTGTTTCTGGCCTTGGAGGAACTGAGAGAAGCAGGCCAGCTAGTGCCACAAGTTACTTAGAGTCAAGATAGGTAAATGTTTATAATAAAAGCAACCCTAATATCTTGCAAGACCAAGTCTTGCCCATGTCAGCTCTTTTTCCCCTCAGCTACCTTCAAGAGAGAACAAGAATGATGGAGCTGGCATCTGGCACAAAGCTTTGTGAGTTTTTCAGGGTCTTCCATTCTATTTCACTGATCAATGTGTCTGTTTCTGTGCCAATACCATACAGTTTTAAAATCACTATTGCTCTGCAGTACAGCTTGAGGTCAGGGATAGTGATTCCCCCAGAAGTTCTTGTATTGTTCAGGATGGTTTTGGCTATCCTGTCTCCCCCCTACCCCCATATTAGGTTGAGAATTGTTCTTTCAAGGTCTGTAAAAAAAATTGCATTGAAAAAAATTTTTTTTTGTTTTTTTTTGTTTGTTTTTGAGACAGGGTTTCTCTGTTGTAGCCCTGGCTGTCCTGGAACTCACTTTGTAGACCAGGCTGGCCTCGAACTCAGAAATTCGCCTGCCTCTGCCTCCCGAGTGCTGGGATTAAAGGTGTGTACCACCACGCCTGGCATATTGAAAATTTGATGAGAATCACACTTGAACCTGTAGATTGCTTTTGGCAATAAAACCATTTTCACTATGTTGATCCTATGGATCTATGGACATGGGAGATCTTTCCATCTTTGAATATCTTCCTCAATTTCTTTCTTCAGCAACTTGAAGTTTTTGTCATATTAATTTTTCACATGCTTGGTTAGAGTTACACCAAGATATTTTGTGACTATTGTGAAGGGTGTTATTTCCCTAATTTATTTCTCTGACCATTTATCTTTTGTATAAAGGAGAGCTACTAATTTTTTGGGTTAATTTTGTATCTAGCCACTTTGCTAAGTTGTTTATCAGCTGTAGGAATTCTCTGGTACAATTTTGGGGGTCACCTATATACATTGTGATATCATCTGTGAATAGTGATACTTTGACTTCTTCCTTTCCAATTTGTATATGATTGATCTCCTTTTGTTGTCTTATTACTCTAGTTAGAACTTCAAGTACTATGTTGAATAGACAGGGAGAGAGTCAGCAGCCTTGTCTTGTGCCTGATTTTAATGCTTCCAGTAACTCTCCATTTAATTTGATGTTGGCTATTGGTCTGCTGTATATTGCTTTTATTATGTTTAGGTATGTGTCTTGAATCCCTGATCTCTCTAAGACTTTTAACATGAAGGGGTCTTTGATTTTGTTAAAGGCATTTTCAGCATTTAATCAGAGGATCATGTATGTGACTTTTTTCTTTGAGTTTGTTCATATAGTGGATTATGTTGATGGATTTTTGTAGTTTGAACCATCCCTGCATCCCTGGGATGAAGCCTACTTGATAGTGGTCAACGATACTTTTGATGTGTTTTGGGGTTCTGTTTGCTAGAATTTTATTGAGTGTTTTTGTGTTGATGTTCATAAGCAAAATTTGTCTGAAATTCTCTTTCTTTGTTGAATCTTTGTGTGGTTTAGGTATCAGGATAAGTGTGGCCTCACAGAATCAATTAAGTAGTGTTCTTTCTATTTCTATTTTGGGAACTAGTTTGAGCAGTATTGGTATCAGCTTTTCTTTGAAAGTCTGGTAGAATTCTGTACTAAAACTATATGGCCCTGGGCTTTTTGTTTGTTTGTTTGTTTGTTTGTTTGTTTGTTTGGAAGACTTTTAAATTACTTGTAATTCCTTAAGGGTTTTGGGCTCTTTAGTTTACCTGATTTTGATTTAACTTTGGTAAGTGGTTGTAGGGGGAGGTGTTGATGCCTTAATTGGTTTTTGATTGTGTCAATAAAAGAGATTGTCAGGCAAGTGGAAAAGGTCAGACTCCTGAGTCCCAGGAGTCCCAGGAGAAAGAGAAGGGATGAAAAAAGACTGTGTGTGTGTGTGTGTGTGTGTGTGTGTGTGTGTGTGTGTGTTTCAGAATGGGAGGACACAACAGCCATATGAGATCTTGGGGGGCTGAAAATTGTGGCCTCCACCACCAGTGGATGGCTGGGATGGACTAGCTGATAAGACTAGGGCAGAAAAGTCTTCAATCAGTGCTAGTTTTAAAGTAATAAAACTGATGTTTTCTATCTGTGGCACTAAAGTAGACAAGAGGAGAAAGGGGACAGCCATGGTTGTTGTTAGAGGCTTGGTGAAGCAATCCATGAGGGACTGGGGAGAGTGATTACAGCTCCCAGGAGAAATGGCTGTTGGCAGAGCTGAGTGAAACCAGTGGTGGCTGACCTCAGAGCATAGCCAGGAGTGCAGGAAGACCTCCTGAAAAGAAAAAAAGCATGTATTTTAAAATTATACACAACAAGTGGTATCTGTCTAGAAAATTATCCATTTCTTTTAGATTTTCCAGTTTTGTGGAGTACAGGCCTAATGATTTTTTTGGAATTCTTCAGTTCCTATTGGTATGTCTCCTTTTTCATTTTTCATTTTGTTAATTTCGATACTGTCTCCATGATTTTTAGTTAATTTGGCTAAGGGTTTGTCTATCTTGTTGCTTTTCTCGATGAACCAGCTCTTGGATTTGTTGATTCCCTCTGAATTGTTTCTTTTTTGTTTTGTTTTCTTTTCTTTTTTTAGTTTTTTTATTAGATATTTTCTTTATTTACATTTCAAATGCTATCCCCAAAGTCCCCTAAACCCTCCCCCTGCCCTGCTCCCCAACCCACCCACTCCCGCTTCCTGGCTCTGGCATTCCCCTGTACTGGGGCATATAATCTTCGATAGACCAAGGGCCTCTCCTCCCAATGATGGCTGACTAGGCCATCTTCTTTTACATATGCTCTGGGGGTACTGGTTAGTTCATATTGTTGTTCCTCCTATAGGGTTGCAGACCCCTTCAGCTCCCTGGGTACTTTCTCTAGCTCCTCCATTGGGGGCCCTATGTTCCATCTTATAGATAACTGTGAGCATCCACTTCTGTATTTGCCAGGCACTGGCAAAGCCTCACAAGAGACAGCTAGTTCTCTTTGTTTCTAGTTGATTAATTTCAGCCCTGAGTTTGAGTATTTCCTGCCTTCTACGCCTCTTGAGTGTGTTTGCTTTTTTTCTAGAGCTTTCAGTGTGCTGTTAAGTTGCTAGTATGAGATCTCTCCAAATATTTTTATGAAGGCACTTAGTGCTATGAGTTTTCCATTTAGCATTGCTTACATTGTGTTTCATAAGTTTGGGTATGTTGTGTCTTCGTTTTCATCGAATTTTAGGAAGTCTTTAATTTCTTTATATATTTCCTCCCTGATCGAGTGATCTTTGAGTAGAGAATTGTTCATTTTCTCTATGTGGAATTTTCTGTATGTGGAATTTCTGTTGTTTCTGTTGTTGTTGTTGAAGTCCAGCCTTAATCAGAGATAATCTGATAGAATGTAAAGATTTATTTCAATCTTCTTGTATCTGTTGAGGCTGGTTTTGTGCCTAATTTTGGAGAAGGTTCAATGTCAGGCTGAGAAGAAGGTATATTTTTTTGTGGGGTCAAAGTTCTGTAGATATTTGTTAAATACATTTGGTTTATAATATATGTTAGTCTCACTGTGTCTCTATTTAGTTTCTGTTTCCATGCCAGGTCCATTGTGTGAGATTCAATGAGTGTTTTGAGCTTTATTAATGTTTCTTTTACGATGTGGGAGCCTTTGCATTTGGGGCATAGATGCTCACACTTGAGAATTTATCTTCGTGGATTTTTCCTTTGGTGTGTATAAAGTGCTCTTTCCCATCTCTCTTGATTACTTCTGTTGAAAGTTTATTTTATAATTTATTCGAATGGCTACCTCAGCTTGTTTCTTGGGTCTGTTTGCTTGGAAAATCGTTTTCCAGCTCTTTAGTCTGAAGTAATGTCTATCTTTGTTTCTGAGGTGTGTTTCTTGTATGCAGCAGAATGATGGATTCTATTTACTTATCCAGTTGGTTAGACTGTGTCTTTTTATGGATGAATTGAGTCCATTGATTGTGAGAGATATAAATGACCGATGAGTGTTAGCTCCTGGTAGTGTGTGTGTGTGTGTGTGTGTGTGTGTGTGTGATTCTCTTCTTTTGGGTTTTCTGTGAGATGATTAATTTCTGTGTTTTCTTGGGTGTACTTATTTTCCTTGTGTAGGAGTTTTTCTTTTAGCACCCTCTGTAGGGCTGGGTTAATTGAAAAGATATTGTTTAGATTTTTTTTTCATGGAATATCTTGGTTTCTTCATCTATGGTGGTTGAAAGTTTTGCTGGGTATAGTGTGTGTGTGTGTGTGTGTGTGTGTGTGTGTAGCTACAGGCAATCTGACACCTTCTTCTAACACACACACACACACACACACACACACACACACACACACGGTTACACACTTGAGAATAAAACAAGTCTATAAAATACTCCTAAAAATAGAGACCTGTATAATCTAGCTACCACTCCTGGATCTTTACCCAAGGGACTCCTTGCCCATATGCTGCAGGAATGCTCTCACACCTGGTCATAGCAACTGTGTTGTTCAGCAGAGGAACAGACGAGGGAAATGCCACACTGATCTGTACAATGGAAGTTTTTCAGTGTAGAGAGGAGTGAAGTGTCTCTCAGGAAAGTTAGATGTGGCCAGAGATGGTCCCATCACAGGACCCAATTCAGAAAGACAAATAGTATACTCTCTTTCTCTCATGTGTAGCTCCTGATTTTTCAAGGAACATAAATCATCTATGTAAATATGAAATAAGACTAGACATAAAACCATGTAGGGTTCTAAAGGGAGGGAGAAGAGAGAAAAGGACTGAGGGTTTGAGGGAGTACAATTTACAATGGATGTAGGATCACAATTTTATTTATCTTTAAAACTTCTTGTTAGGTAGAGTGATGCATATGTTTAATTCTAGCACTCAGCAGGCATTAAGGGGTTTCCAGGACAGTCATAGCTACATGTTTTAACTGTGTCTCAAAAATATGATACCCCCAAGCCTCACAAAACAACAAATAATCCCCACAAAAGCCTCAGATTTCTCTCCCAGCACAGGGCTCACAGATACACATGTGGTCTTGTCTAGCTATTAATGTGGGCACTGGAGATTTGAACTTTGGTCCTCATGGTTATTTTTAAGTGCTCTGTAAGCATTATTTACAGTGTCTATAACTTTAAAATATTAAGGGCTCAATTTAAAAGTTGGCACGTGGTGGTATTTGAATATACATTTCAGAATATGGCTAGCTGAGGCAGAAGGATCAGAGAGCAGATTAACAGTGTTCAGAAATACCCCCTCCCACTTTTTGTGGTATTGTGTGTCTTTGGCTGAAGTTGATGGTGTGGTTATGTTGCTGTTCTTTGATTTCTTATTATTTTGCACTATTTTAGGAAGAAATCTTTGAGAGACAAGAAGCCAAGTGATTAAGTAGATATCAACACATTTACCACCATGAAACTTTGGGGATTTATATATATGTGTAGTGAATGTATATATGAATGATCATATATGGCATGTGTATGCATATATGCAGGTGGAGGTTGACATGGAGTATTTTCCTCTATTGCTGTCTGTTAATTTACAGGCAGTTTCATTAGGCTTCTCTCATGGACCTAGCAAGGCTATCACCTTCCACCATCACATGCTGCAGCCGCCAGGTGTGGCATATAAAAGGACTGAAGGACTGCCCCAGTTCTGGCTCTCTGTTCCTGGAACTCTCCCTCTCCCTCCCCTCCACTCCCTCCCCCCTTTCACCTTCCCCTCCCCCTCATTCTTCTCCCTCCCCCGTCTCTCTGCCCCCATTTTCTGTCCTTCTCTGTATCTCCCACTCTTCTCTGCCCCCATTGCTCTGCCCTCATCTGTCTGCCTGTCTACATGTCTACTCCTCTGCCTCTACACTTTCCCAGCTCCCCACTCATCTCCCTTCCCTCAGTAAACACCCTTTATACTAGATCTGTTGCATGGAGTAATTACTCAGGGGCATACCTAGGTATGGGTCCATCAGGAACACCCTTGCTTCATTATATTTCATAACACTGAATAATTTTTTTGAGACAAGGTCTCTCAGCAAACCTGTAATTCACTGTTCTGGGCTGGGCTGTCTGACTAGCAAGCCCCAGGTTCTCCCAGTTCCAGTGATTATAGGTGCTGTTGCACTCAGCTTCTTATGTAGGTTCTGGGGACAGAATTCCGGTGCTTGTGTTATACAACAAATACTTTTCTAAGTGAACCAATTCTCCAACACCATATATGAATCTTTGTGGAATACCTCATACCCAAACCATGTCTTCCAAACAAAGGAAGTCTTATGAAAACCGAGGTAAACGGAAAAATCTTTTACTAGGAGGAAAAGAAGGGAAAGTTAAATTCTATAGGAACCTGTTGGGAACAAAAAAGAAAAGGGGGGCTCATGGAGCCCTGGGGAAGAGGGAAGGAGCCCAATGTTCGGCCAGAGTTCCTGTGCTCTGGGCAGGCAGACACAGGCATGGGGGGCTTCAGGACACTTTCCACTCGACCCCCAGGTGAGCATAGCCTCTGACCCACTCAGGTGGAGGGGTGGTGGTGGAGAAGGGGCAGCCCCCGACCTGGAAGCCCCAGGGCTACACTCTGTAGCCCCGGGGGTACAGGAGAGAGGGATAAGGGAAGAGGTTTCCCACACTGACCAGGGTGTGCAGTGGATCTTGATGGAGCAGAGACTCTCTATGGTTTAAGAGCTTTATTATAGAAATGCAGGGGAAAGAGAGAAGGTAGAAAGGGAGAGAGAGAGGGAGAGGAAGAAGAGAGAAGACAAAGAGAAAGGGAAGAGGAGGAGAGAGGCGAGAGTTAAGAGGACAAAGGAGTGAGAGAGTAAGAGTAGGAGAGCAAGGTCGGGGGCCTAACAGCCCTTTTTATGTTCTTTACTGTTGCTAGGTAACTGGGGAGGAGTTTAGCCTGAAGATCAGAAGCTTGGGCCATTGCTTATATGACTACTGACCATGCTTCTCTTGTGGGGGCTGTGGAGGGCAGTAACTTAAGCAGGGGCCAGAGTTCCAGGAGCATGAGGGAACGCCTACCGTGTCATGTAGGTGAATTAAGACCGTCGGGGTTGAGACCTCAGCTCGACTGGAGACCAGCCTGCAATTCCCCACAGGAACCAAAGCAAAGGGATGAGAAAAAGAAGAGAATTTATTAAGTGATGTTTAAAATAGTAATAATAACCAAGTTACATTGGAGATGCTGAGAACCCCATTGTAACTAAGTCGACAAGGCGAGGTGTCTTTGTAATACCAATCTGGTATTAAAAGCCTGAAAAGTATCTAGAGAGTCAGTGGTCCCTGTTCCATGATAAAAGCTGGGAAATGCTGACTTTGTTGTCAGGGAAAAAAAAAAATCACCACCATCAGCAAAACCAGGCAAATCAACCCTGCAATACGCAAACCAAACCCTAAGGAGCAACAAGCCACCAGAGCTTTCTTCTGACACACCCTTTTTTATCTCAGCTGCTAGCAAAAGGTGGGTCTTCCCACATCAATCAAGACAATCAAAATAGTTCTTCAGATGAGACTTCCTACCTGTGCCTCCACAGTACTAACTATATGTATGTGGTGCCATCTATAATAGGTAGGAAGGCTACATGCTACTGAAGGTAGAGTCCATGTTACTTTTCTCTTCTGGAGAGCCAAAGGTGACAGCCGATTTTGCCTTCTAGGGCAATTCCTGTAATTCCCTGGAAAACTTGCTATTTCTTGCAACACTCCTCCGTAAAGCACAACATTTGCAAGTCCCTGCCCTACTCTTATCAGAAGATGCCAGTTGTTCAGGGCTCCTAACTTCTAGACAGAGATGACTGGTTAGATTGTCTTGGGACTGGTTCTTATCATGTCCTTTTCCTGTAATAGTTCAGTCTAGCAGTTAGGATGTCAGTTATCCAAAGTGGCTTTCTTTAGAATCTTCAGTTCTGGGCAAAGTGGAGAGAGAAAAAAAAGAATAAACAAACTTACAAAGGTCAATTTCAATGTTGAAGTGATCTAATACAGAGGCTGGGAAGAGGACTAAGTAGACTGCCTGCTTTGCAAGCAGGAGGACATAAATTCAGTTCCCCAGCACCAGATAAAAGCTGTTTCAACTCAGTATTTACAGTGCTGAGAGGTAAAGCTGAATCAGTGAGGTGCAGGTTCATAAAAATTCTGGCTCAGAAACAGACCTACCTCAAAGGTAGAGAACAGTTGAGGAAGTTGCCTGACATTGACTTCTGCTCTCTCCACATACATGCCTGTTCATGAGCATATCCACATGAATATGTATATATGTCTCTCACACATAGACACAAACACACAGACACATATACTGACATAGGCAGAGAGACAGAGGAAAGCAGAGACAGAGAGAGAGAATAATCTAAACCAGTCTGACATAGGAGATGAATGTGTTGTCATCTGAATCCTAGTTTCATTCCATTGGTGTACTAAAACACTGACCAAAGACAACTTAGAGGAAGAAAGGGTTAATTTTATTTTTGCTTCCAGGCTGCAGCCCATAATTGAGGGAAATCATGGAAGGAACTTGAAAACACGATTGCTTTCTGTTCCCTGAAGCATTATCTCTGATTAGGAAACCCATCCACTGTGATAAAGTATAGCAGGAGCCATAGCAGTTGTGGAATGTTCACTAACTAGGTCTCTGACTCAATCTCACAGAAACACACACACACACAGACACACAGACACAGACACACACACACACACACACACACACACACACACACTACAGTATAAGGAAACAAATGCTATCTCCAGGAACAATGACTAATGTTCAGCCTCCTAGAAGCTGTAGCAGGGAGATGGATAATTACAAGGTTCAAACAACAGAAACAGATTTTCTGTAACTCCACAAAACCTCAGGTTAGAGCCTACTGTGAGACCATTACTGCTGGTGGCTGGGGTGTGGGGTGGGTATCAAAATGAAGATGGCTTTCATATATGCACACATTGTGGAGACAGGCACAGTTATTGTCTGTATGCCTTTATGCAGTGAAACTGATACTGATTTCCTAGAAAACAATGATGTAATGGGTCTCTTCACTCTTGGGTGATACAGAAACCCCAAAACACTTTTGAACATTTTATTTTCTTTTTAAGAAGTCAAGTTAACTTACAAATAACAGCTCTTAGATAATTCTCATGGCCATCTGGACATCTACCCTGTCTCTTCCTGTGCCTGATCCCACCTCCCCTTCCCATCTTCATCCCCATTTCTACCCAGTTTCCTAACTCTGTCTGCCTCCTACAACTATTTTATTCTCCCTTCGGAGTGAGATTCAAGAATCCTCACTTGGGACTTCCTTCTTGTTTAGCTTCTTTGAATCTGTGTAATGTAGCATGGGTATACTGTATTTTATGATTCACTTATAAGTGAGTTACATACCATGCATGTCCTTTGGGGTCTGGGTTGCTTCACTCAGGATGATATTCCCAAGTTGCATCCAGTTGCCTGGAAAATTTATGATCTCTCTCTTTTTAATAGCTGAATAGTATTCCCTTGAATAGATATATGCCACATTTCTTTATTCATTCTTCAGTTGAGGGACATCTAGGTTGTTTACAGCTCCTAGCTATTACTAGTAAATCTGCTATGAACATAGTTGAACAAGTGTCCCTGTGGTTTAGTTGGGCATCTTTTGGGTATATGCCCAGGAGTGCTATAACTGGGTCTTGAGGTAGAACTATTTCCAGTTATCTGAGAAACTGCAAAATTGATTTCCAAAGTTTACACTCCCACCAGCAATGGAGGAGTGTTCCCCTTGCTCCACATCCAGCAAAACTTGAGTTTTGATCTTACCCATTCTGATGGATGTCAGATGGGATCTCAGAGTCATTTTGCTTTGCATTTCCCTGATGACTAAGGACTTTGAACATTTATTTAAGTGTTTCTTGGCCATTCAAGACTCCTCTGTTGAGAATTACCTGTTTAGCTCCATACCCCATTTTTAAATTGGGTTATTTGGGTTGTTGGTGTTTAACTTCTTGTGTTCTTTATAAATTATGGCTATTACTCCTTTGTTGGATGAAGGGTTAGTAAAGACCTTCCCCCAATCTGTAGTCCACCGTTTTGTTTTAATGATAGCATCTTTTGCATCAGAAGCTTTTCAGTTTCATGTGGTCCCATTTATCAAATGTTAATCTTAGAGCCTGAGACATTCTTACTCTGTTTAAGAAGTTGTCTCCTCAAAGTTTGGAGCTGAGACGAAAGGATGGACCATCTAGAGACTGCCGCACCCAGGGATCCATCCCATAACCAGCCTCCAAATGCTGGCACCATTGCATATGCCAGCAAGATTTTGCTGAAAGGATCCTGATATAGCTGTCTCTTGTGAGACTATGCCGGTGCCTGGCAAATACAGAAGTGGATGATCACAGTCAGCTATTGGATGGATCACCCGGCCCCCAATGGAGGATCTAGAGAAAGTACCCAAGGAGCTAAAGTGGTCTGCAACCCTATAGGTAGAACAACAATATGAACTGACGAGTACCCCCAGAGCTCATGTTTCTAGCTGCATATGTAGCAGAAGATGGCCTAGTCGGCCATCATTGGGAAGAGAGGCCCCTTGGTCTTGCAAACTTTATATGCCCCAGTACAGAGGAACACCAGGGCCAAGAAGTGGGAGAAGGTGGGTAGGGGAGGGTGGGTAGGGTATAGGGAACTTTTGGGATAGCATTTGAAATATAAATGAAGAAAATACCTAATTAAACATATTAAAAAAGTTGTCTCCTTTACCAATAAGTTCAAAGCTATCCCTCACTTTCTTTTCTGTTAGATTTAGTGTATTTAGTTTTTCTCTGAGGTCTTTGATCCACTTGGACTTGAGTTTTGTACAGGGTGATAGATATGGATCTATTTGCATTCTTCTACCTGCAGACTATCAGTTAAACCAGCACCATTTATTGAAGATGCTTTCTTTTTTATCCACTGTATGGTTTTGCCTTCTTTGACAAAAATCACATGTCCATAGGTATGTGGGTTTACTTCCGGGTCTTTGATTTGATTCCATTGGTCATCCTGTCTGTTCTTATACCAATACCATGTGTTTTATTTTTATCACTGTTGCTCTATACACTGCTTGAGGTCAGGGATGATGATACTTCCAGAAGTCATTTTATTGTTCAGGATTGTTTTGGCTATCCTGGGTTTTTTTGTTTTTCATATGAATCTGAGAATTGCTCTGTCAAGTTCTGTAATTAACTGTGTTGAGATTTTTATGGATATACAACAAATTTGTAAATTGCTTTTGGTATGGCAGCCATTTGCACTGTGTTAATTCTACTGATTCATGATTACAGGAGATCTTTCCATCTTCTGTTCTCTCTCTCTCTCTCTCTCTCTCTCTCTCTCTCTCTCTCTCTCTCTCTCTCTCTCTTCCTCTCTCTCCTCCCCCCTCTTTCTTCTTCAGCAACTTGTCATATAGATCTTTATTTGCTTGGTTAGAGTTACACCAAGATACTTTATATTGTTCATGGGTATTGTAAAGGGTGTTATTTCCCCAATTTCTTTCTTGGCCTGTTTATCATTTGTATAAAGGAATGCTACTGATTTTTTTTTTTTTTTAGTTAATCTTGTATCCATTCACTTGACTGAAGTTGTTTATCAGCTGTAGGAGTTCCCTTGTAGAATATTTGTGGTCACTTATGTATACTATCATATCATTTTCAAATAGGAACATGTTAACTTCTTCCTTTCCAATTTATATCCCCTTGATCTGCTTTAGTTCTCTTATTGCTCTAGCTAGAACTTTAAGTCCTATGTTGAGTAGATAGTGAGAGAACTGTCTTCTCCCTGATTTTAATGGAAGTGCTTTAAGTTTCTCTCCATGTTTTTGATGTTGGCTATTGACTTGTGGTATACTGTTTTTTTTTTTGTTTTGTTTTGTTTTGTTTTTTGGGTTTTTTTTTTATGCTTAGGTATGCCTTGATATTCCTGATCTCTCCAAGACTTTTAATATGAAGGGTTATTGTATTTTGTCACAGGTTTTTTGAGCATCTAATAAGATGATCACTTATTTTTTTCCGATCAGTTTGCTTTTATAGTGGATTATGTTTATGGACTTTTGTATATTGAACCATCCCTGCACCCTTGAGATGAAGCCTACTTGATCATGGTGGATGATGTTTTTGATGTGTTCCAGGATTCTTTTGGTTTGTGAGTACTTTTTTAAAAAATTATGTTTATTTATTTGCTTATATCCCAAACACTATATTCCTCCTGGTTCTCCTCTCACAGGGACCCTCTTCCACCCCTCCCATTCTTCTCTGAGAGGTTGGGGCCCCTGGTATCTGCCCACCCTGGTGCAACAAGTCTCTGCCAGAGTAGGTGCATCTTCTCTCACTGAGGTCAGAAAAGTCAGCCCTGTCTGGAAATGGATATCACAGTCATGCTACAGCTTTAGGGAGAGCCTCTACTCCAGTTTTTGGAGGGCTGACATGTACACTGAGCTGCATGTCTGCTACATATGACTGTTAGCCTTGTTCCAGCCTGTGTGTGTTCTTTGGTTGTTGTCTCAGTCTCTGAGAGCTCCCAGAGGTCTAGGTTATTTGATTCTGATGTTCTTCCTATGGAGTTTTCATCAGGAACCTTTCCTCTTTAATCCTTTCCTGACTTTCCCATAAGAATTCCCAACCTCCATCCAGTGTTTGGCTGTGGGTTTCTGCATCTGTTTCACTTTGGTGTTGGATAGAGCCTCTCAGAGAACTGTTATGTTGGGCTCCTGTCTGCAAGCATAGAGTATTATTAATAATGTCAGGGATTGGTGCTTGCCCATGGGATGAGTTTCAAGTTGGGTCAGTTATTGGTTGGCCATTCTTTCAATCTCTGCTCCATCTTTCTCCCTGAATTTCTTTTAGACAGGGAAAATTTTGGGTCAAAAGTTTTATGGTTGGTTTGGTGAAGACCCAAATGAGAATGCTTGAATCACATTTAGAAGGGGGAACAAAATAGTTAGTCATAGGAGGCAGAAGGAAGAAGAGACTATGGTGGGAGAGGGAAGGGGGAGGGGAATTGTGGTCAGGATTAGGTGCAGGGACAGACAGGAGAGAGACCCAGAGGGCCTGGGGAGAATGAATGGAAATCTACAGATGCCAGGGATTTGAGAGAATCTCTATGAAGTCCCAGAGACCTGCGATAGGGAGGCTCCCAGAAGTAGATGCTGGCGACCTTGCTAAGATGACTAACAGTGGGGACCTGGAACCTCAATGAATCATTTTAAAATTATGTGTATATGTGTGAGAATGTATACATTGAGTGCAGTAGCTCAATGTCCAGAATATGGAGTCAAATGTCTTAGAGATTTAGTTAAAAGATGTCCAATATGGGTTCTTGGAACTGAACTCAGGTTCTCTGCAAGATTGGTACACATTTTTAATTGCTAAGCCACCGGTGAGTTCCTTAAATTTGTTTTCATTAGTATATATACTAACTACATGATAGTGGTTGTCATTATATTTTCATCCATGTACATGTTATATTCTGATCATATTCACTGATTATTACTAGCTATTGTCTCCCATCCACTCCTATTGATCTCCTTCTTGCCCACCTTTTAATTTCATGTCTTTTTTTTGGAGCCTCAGTTAGTTTCACTTAGGTTATCTATAGGAGTGTGGGTGAGGGACTGTTTACAGGCACCTTACCAGTGGTTACACCACTGAAGAAAATGCCTCTCCCTCCTTCAATAACTGTTAATTTCCTACATATTCTCAGGAATGGGTAAGGGCCTAGTGATTCCTTGCTCCTTTCAGATATGGGTGTTTGTGGATCTAATCTGTGCAGATCTTATATATTTATTCCTTGACAATTTCATACACATATATAACATATTTTGACCAAATTAACTCTCCATTCCCCTCTCTTATCTCCTCCTCACTCCTGAATCTCTTCTTCTTTCTACTCTTGTGTCTTTAAAAGTAGACAAATTGGTGATTTTAATTAGGGTTGATGCACAGATTTTTGTATAGGGTTACTTAGAAGAGCTGGTTTCTCATTAGTGGCTGTGCCAGTAAAATGCTACCTCCTCACCAGCAGCCATTAATTACCAATGCCTCCTAGGAGTGGAGTTTCATCCCTGTTGGCATGTTGTCTTAGTTAGGATTTCCATTATTGTGAAGACACACCATGACCAAGGAAACTCTCATAAAGGACAACATTTAGTTGAGGCTGGCTTACAGGTTCAGAGGTTCAGTCCATTATCATCAAGGCAGGAAGCATAGCAGCTTCTAGGGAGGCCTGGTACTGGAGGAGCTAAGAGTTCTACATCTTCATCCAAAGGCAAACAGGAGACTGACTTCCAGGCATCTAGGACAATGGTCTTAGAGCCCATGCTCAGAGTGACACCCTTCCTCCAAGAAGACCATACCTTCTCCAACAAAACTACACCTCCCTGGGACAAGCATATTCAAACCACCACATACATTAAGGGTCCCCATCAACTGTTGTAACCATGGCTGCAGTGAGGTCATGGATACAATGCATTTTGACCAGGAGGGTCTATAATTCTTTTCCTTGCTTCTTTGTCAGTGTTGCTGAGGATTGAATTTAGAGGTCATACACACAGCAACACTCGACCACTGAGCCATGTTTATACACTATTGTTCATATTTCTACCAGCTATGGTCAGGGCCACTTAAATAATCTTTGTTCCAGGTGTTTCTGGTCATTTTGTCTTCAGTTGAGTTTTAATCAGAATCATCGATTCTAATGTTAACACTGATGGTCAGCTTCACAGGGCCTAGAATAACCTAGGAGACAAAGATCTGGGCTTGCCTGTGATCCAGTTTCTAGACTGAGTTAATTGAAATGAGAAGATCCATTCTGAATGTGGGTGGCAACATTGTATGGGGGCAGGCCCTTGATTGAATGAAAATGAGGGAGTGTTAAACCCCAGCATCCATCGCTCTCTGCTTCCTGACTGCAGATATAGTGTGAAGAGCTACCTCAAGCTCTTGCTGCTAAGGCTTTTCTGTATCTATAACTGTGAACCCAAATAATCTCCTTGTTCCTTAAATTGCTTTTGTTAAATATTTTGTTGCAACAACCAGAAAGGTAACTAATATCCTTAATTTATAATATTCTAGGCTTTTTCTCCTGTATACCTTTCAGAACCATTTGTAGTTATAGCCACAAACCGGCTACAAAGTGGCTTTCATAGTGTCAGGTATACATAGCAATATTCTATCTACTTCATGCATTAAACCTCTCCTCCCATCATATAGTCCTCAATGGCATGGAACTAAATATATAGGTTAGCCTTGAACTTACATAGATCTGCCTGTTTCTGCCTTCTGAATATTGCCAGACTTAAGGATATAAGGTACCTTAACTGGCACCATGAACAATTTTCTATCTTAGTTTACTTTCAACTGCTATAAGAGAATAATTAATACTGTGTACTTTATAAAGGAAAGAATTTCAATTAGCTTACTGTTCTGTAGGTCAGAAACCCAGATCAATCAACTGCATCTGGGCCATCATTTTTTGCTTTCTATCATGTTATTATTGTATTATTTACTTTTCTCATCACTGTGGACAAATATGAGAAGACTTGGGGGCAGAAGTATTTATTTTAGTTTATAGTTTCATGGTGGGAAAGGGATAGAAGAATACATGATTTAGATGGTAGTGCTACTACAGGTTATTTATGTGGGAACAAAGTGGATTTTCTGATGTTGTTCAATCACTTATTGAAAGTTGATTTGATAGTAATATGCACTTGGGGAAACATGGAGAACTCTACCTCGGTCACATCCCTGGGTTCACGTTTATTTACCCTGAATCAGGGAATGTGGCATGAATGCCATTTTTGTCAGTGTCGGGAGATAGTTTATTTGGTAAAGTGCCTGCTGTATAAGGACTTGAGTTCAGGTCCCTATCACCCACATAATTTGGGTGCAAGGGTGCACATCTGAAACCTTGGGGCTGGAGGGCAGAGGCAGGTGGATTCTTGGAGATCATTGACTAGCTGGCCTACTGAATCATGGAGTTCCAGGTTGAATGAGAGGCCTTGTCTCAAAGTAAAAAAAAAGTAATTAAGAAAAACATCTGACATTGACATTTAGCCCCCCCCTCTCTCTCTCTCTCACACACACACACACACACACAAAGCTTTTGCTTCAGAAGATATTGAATTAACCAAGGTTAATAGGTTAACTTTTTAATTTCTGTACCAAAAACAAAACAAAACAAAACAAAACAACTTAAGGAAGGGTGCTCTACATCCAACCTCTCCACCCAACCAGGTCTCCAAAATTCTTTAAGTTCCAGCCAGGTGAAGCTCCCTCATCTCTCCATCCATGCCTATGCCTAAATCAACAAGATCTAGCCCTGGTCCCATACACAGGACCTATTGTAGTGAGAATTTTGCTTTCTTAAAAAAAAAAACCAACCCAGTTGTGTTATTGTGTTTTGTTTTAATCCCAAGTGTGGGATATAGGCTGCTTTAGATTTTCCACAGCCACTAACTATGATTTGTCTCATGCTCCAGGTGTGTATGTGTGTGTGTGTGTGTGTGTGTGTGTGTGTGTGTGTGTGTGAGATTTTTGCCAGTTGTAGATAGTTTATGTTGGATTTCTGGGGAGTCTTGAGAGGGTACAAATGCCAGAGCCCTGAGAGGTGGCTGCTGCTCCCCCTCTGCTGCTGGTTCTTACTGTTGCATTTGCTGCTTTTGCTATTGCTTGATTACTGCTTTCTGGATTTTAATCTTATAGCCTATAGGATTATAGCCATAGCCTTTAATTGTTAAAACACCAAGTATCATTGAGAACATAACAGCACCAAAAATCAACAACATGATGACCACAACTAACACACTCATTTCATCAATAATTTATATTGTTGGTCTCAGTTTTTCACTCAAAAGACACAGGCTGACCGAACAGATGAATAAACAAGACCCATCTATCTATTGCCTAGAAGTAACACATCTTTGCTTTAATGATAGGCAGCATCTGAGAGTAAACTCATGGATAAAAGTAATCTAATCAAATGAAACCAGCAAGCATGCAGGAGTTGCTATCCTAATATCTGACAAAACAGGCTTCAAAATGAATCTAATCAGAAGTGATAGAGAGGGATACTTTAATCAAAGGAACAGTTAACCAAGATGTTACTATACTAAATATTTATGCATCAAACTATGACGTGACCAATTTCATTGGATGAATACTTTTAGATTTAAATATGGTCAATTAACATCAATCCATTAAGAGTAGGTGATTTTTTTTCATTTTAATATTTTTATTAGGTATTTTCCTCATTTACATTTCCAATGCTATCCCAAAAGTACCCCATACCCTTCCCCCCACTCCCCTACCCACCCATTCCCACTTTTTGGCCCTGGCATTTTCCTGTTCTGGGGCATATAAAGTTTGCATGACCAATGGGCCTCTCTTTCCAGTGATGGCCAACTAGGCCATCTTCTGATTCATATGCAGCTAGAGTCAAGAGCTCCGGGGTACTGGTTAGTTCATATTGTTGTTCCACCTATAGGGCTGCAGATCCCTTTAGCTCCTTGGGTACTATCTCTAGCTCCTCCATTGGGGGCCCTGTGATCTATCCAATAGCTGACTATGAGCATCCACTTCTGTGTTTGCTAGGCCCCAGCATAGTCTCACAAGAGACAGCTATATCAGGATCCTTTCAGCAAAATCTTGCTAGTGTATGCAATGGTGTCAGCGTTTGGAAGCTGATTATGGGATGGATCCCTGGATATGGCAGTCTCTAGGTGGTCAATCCTTTTGTCTCAGCGCCAAACTTTGTCTCTGTAACTCCTTCCATGGGTGTTTTGTTCCCAATTCTAAGAAGGGGCAAAGTGTCCACACTTTGGTCTTGGTTCTTTTTGAGTTTCATGCGTTTAGCAAATTGTATCTTATATCTTGGGTATTCTAAGTTTCTGGGCTAATATCCACTTATCAGTGAGTACATATTATTTGAGTTCTTTTGTGATTGGGTTACCTCACTCAGGATGATGCCCTCCAGGTCCAACCATTTGCCTAGGAATTTCATAAATTCATTCTTTTTAATAGCTGAGTAGTACTCCATTGTGTAAATGTACCACATTTTTTGTATCCATTCCTCTGTTGAGGGGCATCTGGGTTCTTTCCAGCTTCTGGCTATTATAAATAAGGCTGCTATGAACATAGTGGAGCATGTGTCGTTCTCACCAGTTGGAACGTCTTCTGGATATATGCCCAGGAGAGATATTGAGGGATCCTGTGGTAGTACTATGCCCAATTTTCTGAGGAACCGCCAGACTGATTTCCAGAGTGGTTGTACAAGCTTGCAATCCCACCAACAATGGAGGAGTGTTCCTCTTTCTTCACATCCTCGCCAGCATCTGCTGTCACTTGAATTTTTGATCTTAGCCATTCTGACTGGTGTGAGGTGGAATCTCAGGGTTGTTTTGATTTGCATTTCCCTGATGATTAAGGATATTGAACATTTTTTCAGATGCTTCTCAGCCATTCGGTATTCCTCAGGTGAGAATTCTTTGTTTAGCTTTGAGCCCCATTTTTTAATGGGGTTATTTGAATTTCTGGAGTCCACCTTCTTGAGTTCTTTATATATATTAGATATTAGTCCCCTATCTGATTTAGGATTGGTAAAGATCCTTTCCCAATCTGTTGGTGGCGTTTTTTGTCTTATTGACAGTGTCTTTTTCCTTACAGAAGCTTTGCAGTTTTATGAGGTCCCATTTGTCAATTCTCGATGTTACAGCACAAGCCATTGCTGTTCTATTCAGGAATTTTCCCCCTGTGCCCATATCTTCAAGGCTTTTCCCCACTTTCTCCTCTATAAGTTTCAGTGTCTCTGGTTTTATGTGGAGTTCCTTGATCCACTTAGATTTGACCTTAGTACAAGCAGATAGGAATGGATCAATTCGCATTCTTCTACATGATAACCACCAGTTGTGCCAGTACCATTTATTGAAAATGCTGTCTTTTTTCCAACGGATGGTTTTAGCTCCCTTGTCAAAGATCAAGTGACCATAGGTGTGTGGGTTCATTTCTGGGTCTTTAATTCTATTCCATTGATCTACTCATCTGTTGCTATACCAGTACCATGCAGGGGTTTTTTTGTTTGTTTTTGTTTTTGTTTTTGTTTTTTATCACAATTGCTCTGTAGTACAGCTTTAGGTCAGGCATGGTGATTCCACCAGAGGTTCTTTTATAACAGTAGGTGATTTTTATACTCCAAGTCTTCCAATAGACAGGTCACCTGGAAAAAAACTAAACAGAGCTAACATCATAATTAATATAAATCATACATCAAATGTACTTAACTGACATCTACAGAATATTTCACCCGACTATCAAAGAATACTCAGCAGTATTATATTCAGCAGTGCATGGAAGCTTTTGTAAAGTAGACCACATCCTGGGACATAAAACAAATGTTTACAAATTCAAAAGTATTGAAATCACTTATTGTGATTACAGTGCAGCAAAACTTGAAATTGACAGCAAACAAATCTCTAGTAATGTTCAAACTCATGGGGATTTAACAGCTTACTACTGAATGAATTACTAATGGACCAAAGAGAAAATCAAGAAAGAAACTATCTTCCTGGAGCCAAATAAAAATATCCAACCAGATATACCTTTAAGTAATCAGCTCTTTAATTGGAGTTAAAGGACAAGCTGAACAATAAAGAAATTATGTCTTGGCAGTGCTGCCAACGCCCCGTCGGAGAAGCTGAGGTCAACATTTAATTTGAAATATTAAAAGTGCATGCAAAACTATTTCCAAAATGCAGACAATTAAGTGTGTTGTTGGTAGTGATGGTGCTGTTGGTAAAATATGTCTCCTGATATCCTACACAACAAACAAGTTCCCATTGGAATATGTACCAACTGTTTTTGACAACTATGCAGTCACAGTTATGATTGGTGGAGAGCCATACATTCTTGGACTTTTTGATACTGCAGGGCAAGAGGATTATGACAGACTATGACCGCCAACTTATCCACAGACAGATGTTTTTCTAGACAGTGGTCTCTCCATCCTCATTTGAAAATGTGAAAGAAAAATGGGCGCCTGAGATAACTCACCACTGTCCAAAGACTCCTTTCTTGCTTGTTGGGACCCAAATTGATCTCAAAGATGACCCCTCTACTATCGAGAAACTTGCCATGAACAAACAGAAGCATATTACTCCAGAGACTGCTGAAAAGCTGGCGCAGGATCTGAAGGCTGTCAAGTATGTGGAGTGCTCCGCTCTCACACAGAAAGGCCTAAAGAATGTATTTGATGAAGCAATATTGGCTGCCCTGGAGCTTCCAGAACCGAAGAAGAGCCACAGGTATGTGCTGCTATGAATGCATCTCCAGAGCCCTTTCTGCACAGCTGGTGTTGTCATCATACTAAAAGCAATGTTTAAATCAAACTAAAATTAAAAATTAAAAAAAAGAAATTATGTCTTGTATGGAAAACTTTGTTAATTGTCCAGTGCTAGTGAAGTCATGGATCTTGGAGAATCCACAACCACCACTCTACTAAACCAGCATAGTCCCTAACTACTTTCTAAATATTTGTTCTCAGACCAACAGATAAGTGTAGTCCTCATCCCTTATCAAGGGAACTTCTCTTTGCAATAGACAGAGACCATTACAGAAAATGATAACCATTCAACATGTAAAGCTGTGATGTCAGTTCCAACAAATACAACTATAAAGCAACCTGTGTACCTAAGACTCAGGGAACATTCTGGAAGAGGAGGCAGAAAGTACAAGAGCTAGATAATCATGAACTTTACTGAGAGATTGTATCTCCTAGTAATCTCAGAAAATACACCCATAGAAGATTCATCAATATGACTGTCTAAACATGAGTTGAACAAAGGCAACAAGACTTGTCAAAAAAGACAGAAAGCCTACCAGACCTCAAACCTACACAGAGAACTACAGGCAACTGAGGAATGCTAAGAGCAGAAAAAATAGTCTTCTCCAGGGAGAAGCATACCATTTGTTTATCTAATCCCAATTGTCCGTTCCTGGAAACACATATATGAGTGACATACAGACTGAGAAGTTTATATACATAATGTATATATAAGAATAATGAAAAAAGGGGCCACGAATTTGAAAAGAGTACTTGGGAGGGTTTAATGGAGTAAAGGAAAGAGAGAATGATATAATTATATCCTTATCTCAAAAACAAAAAGAAAATGTTAAGAAGATACACTTCTTAAAATGCTCAAGCTCAGAAAACATAAGGGAAGCTAAGAGTTGTGTTGTTGTGGTGTCCCTTTTTGCACTCAGAAATGGAATATCAAAATAATACTGAAATGCAGGTATGGTGGTTTGAATATACTTGGCCCACGCAGTAGCATTATTAGGAGGTGTGGCCTTATTTGAATAGGTGTGGCCTTGTTGGAGGAAGTATGTCACTGTGGGGATGAACTTTGTGACCCTACTCCTAACCAAGTGGAGCCAGTCTTCTAGAGGCCTTCAGATGAAGACATAGACCTTTCAGTATCTCCTGAGCCATGCTTGCTTGGATGCTGCCATGCTACTGCCTTGTTGATAATGGACTGAACCTCTGAATCTGTACGCAAACCTCAATTAAATGTTATAAGAATTGCCTTGATAATGTAACGGTGCCTCTTCACAGCAATGGAAACCCAAACTACAATATCAGGTAACACTGGTATTCATTGTGTGCCTTGCTCATAGTGAGGAAGTCAGTGTATGTACATTCCTTCTCAAATAGCATTATATAGAAGATGTCAGTGTGGGTGTCCCCCCTTTACAGTATCATCTCGACAGTCAGCCTCAGGGCCACAGTCCCATGGCTATAATGACTAATGAAGAAAGATAGTGCCAAGGAACCAGATGAGAGAAATGTTTGAAACAAATATTAAATGTGGTACTATGGAGCTGCCTTAGTAGATGAGGCACTTCTCATGCAAACACAAGGACTTCAATTCGTTTCTCCAGAGTTCATACGAAGCTGGATACAGTGGTATATTTCTGTAATATTGGTACTTCTACAGAAGGACACATCTTATTCTGCAGCCTTTGGATCAAGATGTAGAACTCTTTGCTCCTCCTCCAGCACCATGTCTGTCTTCATGCTGCCATGCTTCCTGCCATGACAATTGTGGGGCAAGTGGATCATGCTACGAGAGAGAAGAACTAGAAAGGTTGAGCCAGCCCAAACCCTGGGAAATGTCAGAACTGAGAAGAGTAGGTATGGGGCCAGCTCTCTGCCAAGCTTTGCTTGTTCTGGAAGATGTAACCATGACACCCCATCGGGAGGTCCATGACAATCAGTCACATAGGGAAAACACCTGGTGTCCTTCTCCACTCAAATATAGTATCTTTAACATGTCAGACTGATCCCACCCTACTCCCAAAATGTTTATAAGATCTCTATCCACATGGAATAAAGTGCATGAGTAGCTGTTTTATTGAGCTGTAACGCTCTGGGGAAGAGCTTTCTTTCCCAAAGCATACATCACTGCACCTTGGCAGGCTGGGCTCATGCCCCTGTTACTACCATTTGCTGCTTCAGCTCCTGGCTATCTGCAGCTACTTACCTTTCACTGTTGATCTTAGCTACTTCTAGCTGCCTGTTTGCTTAGTAGCTCCAGCTGTGGGTCTCTGCTGCTTGTGGGCTGCAACCACTGCTCCTGGTGACATTGGTGCTGATATGGTAATGGGAGAGACCCTGACTCCCTGCCTTGCATGTGCTTCCTTTCAGAGACCTATAACACTTTGGTCATTCTGGCCAGATCAGAGCTCCTTAGAACCTTTCCTTCTGGCCAGACCAGAGATTCTTGGAATTTATCCCTCTCATTATGTAAAGAGCAACACTAGAAGAC
This sequence comes from Mus musculus, assembly GCF_000001635.26. NCBI lineage: Eukaryota > Metazoa > Chordata > Mammalia > Rodentia > Muridae > Mus > Mus musculus. The sequence goes on along the minus strand of NC_000074.6, from coordinate 4,037,346 downwards.
CCCTATCACAGATTGTGTTCTGCCCCTCCTGAGCTGTTGTAACATGCCCAGCAACAACAGACAATCAGCCCAACAGACAATAATGGACTAATACTCTGAAATTGTAAGCCAGTTCCAATTGTTTTCCTTTATAAGAGTTGCCTTGGTCATGGTGTCTCTTCATAGCAATAAGACCCTAAAATAGAAGTTGGTACTTGTTATGGGGTATGTCTCTGATAGACTTGACCACGCTTTTGTTTGGAAAGAATGTGGATTTTGGGACTTTAGATTAGGAAGGCAATGAAATAATTCAAGCATTTCTTAATGGGTTATTCTAATAGGAACATGTAAGACAGTCATACTGAGAGAGAGAGTTAAACTGTGGGTCCCTGGATCAAGTGGTTTCAGAGGAGAAGAATTTTAGTATATGATCTAGAGACTGTTGTGATATTTTGGCTGCTTTTTGCCCTTGTCCAAAAGTCTGCCTGAGGCTAAAGTGAAGAATTTTGGGTTAATTGCATTAGCAAAAATCTCAAAATAACCTAGTATAGACTTTGTCCTGTGTCAACTAAGGTCAATGCTTATGAAGAACATTTTGATGAAATGGAGCAAGGAAAAAATATAAAGTGTATGTTTCAAGGATTAAACAGGCACCAGGAAGTGGAATAGAGCTAAATTCTGTGTTCAAGGAGATAAACTGATTCGAGATATTAAATGGAATTATGGGAGTAGTGACCTCAGGACAAGAACCCAATCAGCTAAGCTTGCAACGTGTGAAAAGTAATTAAAGAAAAGCTTAGGTTCAGGCATGGTGGTGTATGCCTTTAATACCAGCACTCAAGAGACAGAGGCAAGCAGATATTTGAGTTCTAGGCCAGCCTTATCTACAGAGCAAGTTCCAGAACAGCCAAACTTAGGCATTGAAGGAAATCATTGAAAACAGAAAGCTGGTGAATATATAATTGAACAAGGGAGCCATGTTCCAGCCACAGCAAGCAACAGAACTTGGCAGTTTTAACCACATGGTTCTGGCTTTACAGTCAAGAACAGAAGATACAGGCTATGGAATCTCCTTTTGTGACTAAGGAAAGCCACCAAGGCCAGGTGCATGGTAGGGGTGTCATGGAGGCCCAGAGAGGCTATTGTGTGAAAGGTAGTATAGACTCTGTGACTAAGAAAAACTGTTGAGGCCAGAAAGTGTAAGGGCTGTCACTGCATGGAGGCCTAGAAAAGCTATTTCATGAAGCTGTGAAGGTGAAGCCTAGATTGCCTTGATGATGGAGATGCCAGAGACATGAGAAATCTGTCAAGGATTCTTGCTAACAGGGAGTGGAACCAGAACAAGAGAGAGAAGTGTGTTGCAGTCAACAAAGCAGAAATGGGTTGGAGATCTGAAGAAGACCTTGACATCAGACATAGAGATGCAGAGTTTGGAGTTTGACCAGCTGGTTTTTGGTCCAGTATTTCCTCACTATGCTCCCTTTCCTACATTTTGGAGTGGTAATGTATACCCTGTGCCATTGTATGTGATCTGTTTTTGAGTGTGATATAGGGGATTACAGTTAAGAGATTATATGAATTTCAGAAAAGACTTTGTACTTTTACATATTTTTGAGACTGTGAAAGACTATGGGAATTTTTGAAATTGTAATAAATGTGTTTTGCATTATGTTATGGCTACAAGCCTATAGGGCCAGGGGGTGGAATGTGGTGGTTTGAATAGTTATGGCTCCCATAGACTCATGTTTTTGAATACATGGCCATACAGTGGCACTTTTAGGAGTTTTGGCCTTGTAGGAACAGGTATGGTCCTGTTAGAGGAAGTGTATCACTGTGGAGTTGGGATTTGAGGTCATACATATGTTTAAGCTCTTCCCAGGGTGGGACACATTGTTATTCTGTTGCCATCATATCAAGATGTAGAACTCTTAGCTCCTCTTCCTTGTCTGCCTGCATGCTGCCATGTTAGTGATGGACTAAACCTTTGAAACTGTAATCCAGCCCAATTAATTGTTTTCCTTTAAAAGAGTTTCCTTGATCCTGGTGTCTCTTTATAGTAATAAGTCCTAACTTAAGACAGCACATATGCACTTTATTGACTGACCTCTCTCATCAGCCCCTCACAGAGACTTCTAAACGTCTTTTCTTTACCAACCCTTGCTTATCTCTCTGAAATAAGTTCTTACCAAATATTTTCATCTTCTCACCAGGTATTTGTTCCATCTGTTCTTGAAATTCATTTATTTGAGATTATTGCACACACAGTCTTTACATTTTCAATTTACATATGTTGAGGTTATTCCACATACCGGCTTTGTGTTTGAGGTTTACATATGCTGCATGGGTAAGAATATTTCTTTTCCATTCTGTCAATTTAATATAACACTCTCTTCTCACTCACCTGCTGGTGGCTTTTTATCCCCAAATCTTACCCCAAATAAATCAGGTAGAATATTTTTGGTTTTGTTTGTTCATTTGTTTCTTCTTTAAACAATATTCTGCCGGCTCTGCTCTCACAGCCATTGCAGTACATTGAGCTCTATAGAGACAGCACCAGGACAAGTGAGAGCCAGACAGGCACTGGGTGACTCTGTGCCTCGTGGAAGAAAATCAACTAAACATGGGCAAAGGGGATCTTGAGAAGCCAAGAGGCAAAATGTCCTCATGTGCATTATTTGCGCAAATCTGCCAGGAGGAACACAAGAAGAAGCACCTGAATGCTTCTGTCAACTTTTGAGAGTTCTCCATGAAGTGCTTAGAAAGGTGGAAGACCATGTCTGTTAAAGGAAAGGGGAAATTTGAAGATATGGCAAAGGCTGACTAGGCTACTTATGAAAGAGAAATGAAAACCTACATCCCCCCCCCCAAAAGGGGAGACCAAAAAGGAACTTCAAGGACTCCAATGCACCCAAGAGGCCTCCTTTGGCCTTCTTGTTCTGTTCTGAGTATTTCCCCAAATTCAGAGGCGAGCATCCTGGCTTATCCATTGGTGATGTTGCAAAGAAACTAGGAGAGATGTGGAACACTGCAGTAGATGACAAGCAGCCCTATGACAAGAAGGCTGCTTCTTCAAGGAGATGTATGAGAAGGATATTGTTACCTACAGAGCTAAAGTAAAATCTGATGCAGCAAAAAAGGGAAAGAAAAAGAAGGAAGAGGAGATGAGGATGAGGAAGAGGAAAAAGAACAGAAAGATGAAGATGATGAATAAGTTGGTTCTAGTGCAGTTAATTTTTTCTTCTTTTCTTTTTTTCAATTAGGTATTTATTTCATTTACATTTCCAATGCTATCCCAAAAGTCCCCCACACGCTCCCCCACCAACTCCCCCACCCACCCACTCCCACTTCTTGGCCCTGGCGTTCCCCTGTACTGAGGCATATAAAGTTTGCACGACCAATGGGCCTCTCTTTCCACTGATGGCCGACTAGGCCATTTTCTGATACATATGCAGCTAGAGTCAAGAGCTCTGGCTGGTTAGTTCATATTGTTGTTCCACCTATAGGGTTGCAGATCCCTCCAGCTCCTTGGGTACTTTCTCTAACTCCTCCATTGGGGGCACTGTGATCCATCCAATAGCTGACTGTGAGCATCCACTTATGTGTTTGCTAGGCCCTGGCATAGTCTCACAAGAGACAGCTATATCAGGATCCTTTCAGCAAAATCTTGCTAGTGTATGCAGTGGTGTCAGCGTTTGAAAGCTGATTATGGGATGGATTCCCTGATATGGCAGTCCCTAGATGGTCCATCCTTTCATCACAGCTCCAAACTTTGTCTTTGTAACTCCTTCCATGGGTGTTTTATTCCCAATTCTAAGAAGGGGCAAAGTGTCCACACTTTAGTCTTCGTTCTTCTTGTGTTTCATGCGTTTAGGAAATTGTATCTTATATTTTGGGTATCCTAAGTTTCTGGGCTAATATCCACTTATCAGTGAGTATATATTGTGTGAATTCCTTTGTGATTGTGTTACCTCACTCAGGATGATGCCCTCCAAGTCCATCCATTTGCCTAGGAATTTCATAAATCCATTCTTTTTAATAGCTGAGTAGTACTCCATTGTGTAAATGTACCACATTTTCTGTATCCATTCCTCTGTTGAGGGGCATCTGGGTTCTTTTCAGCTTCTGGCTATTATAAACAAGGCTGCTATGAACATAGTGGAGCATGTGTCTTTCTTACCGGTTGGGGCATCTTCTGGATATATGTCCAGGAGAGGTATTGCTGGATCCTCCAGTAGTACTATGTCCAATTTTCTGAGGAACCACCAGACTGATTTCCAGAGTGGTTGTACAAGCTTGCAATCCCACCAACAATGGAGGAGTGTTCCTCTTTCTCCACATCCTCGCCAGCATCTACTGTCACCTGAATTTTTGATCTTAGCCATTCTGACTGGTGTGAGATGGAATCTCAGGGTTGTTTTGATTTGCATTTCCCTGATGATTAAGGATGTTGAACATTTTTTCAGGTGCTTCTCAGCCATTCGGTATTCCTCAGATGAGAATTCTTTGTTCAGCTCTGAGCCCCATTTTTTAATGGGGTTATTTGATTTTCTGGAGTCCACCTTCTTGAGTTCTTTATATATATTGGATATTAGTCCCCTATCTGATTTAGGATAGTTAAAGATCCTTTCCCATTCTGTTGGTGGTCTTTTTGTCTTATTGACGGTGTCTTTTGCCTTGCAGAAGCTTTGCAACTTTATGAGGTCCGATTTATCGATTCTCAATCTTACAGTTCTATTCAGGAATTTTTCCCCTGTACCCATATCTTCGAGGCTTTTCCATAATTTCTCCTCTATAAGTTTCAATGTCTCTGGTTTTATGTGGAGTTCCTTAATCCACTTAGATTTGACCTTAGTACAAGGATTTAGGAATGGATCAATTCGCATTCTTCTACATAATAACCGCCAGTTGTGCCAGCACCATTTGTTGAAAATGCTGTCTTTTTTCCACTGGATGTTTTTTGCTCCCTTGTCAAAGATCAAGTGACCATGGGTGTGTGGGTTCATCTCTGGGTCTTCAATTCTGTTCCTTTGTCATACTTGTCTTTCGCTATACCAGTACCATGCAGTTTTTATCACAATTGCTCTGTAGTACAGCTTTAGGTCGGGCATGGTGATTCCACCAGAGGTTCTTTTATCCTTGAGAAGAGTTTTTGATATCCTAGGTTTTTTGTTATTCCAGATGAATCTGCCAATTGCCCTTTCTAATTCATTGAAGAATTGAGTTGGAATTTGATGGGGATTGCATTGAATCTGTAGATTGCTTTTGGCAAGATAGCCATTTTTACAATGTTGATCCTGCCAATCCATGAGCATGGGAGATCTTTCCATCTTCTGAGATCTTCTTTAATTTCTTTCTTTAGAGACTTGAAGTTCTTATCATACAGATCTTTTACTTCCTTAGTTACAGTCACAACAAGATATTTTATATTATTTGTGACTTTTGAGAAGGGTGTTGTTTCCCTAATTTCTTTCTCAGCCTGTTTATTCTTTGTGTACAGAAAGGCCATTGACTTGTTTGAGTTAATTTTATATCCAGCTACTTCAATGAAGCTGTTTATCAGGTTTAGGAGTTCTCTGGTGGAATTCTTAGTGTCACTTATATATACTATCCTATCATCTGCAAAAAGTGATATTTTGACTTCTTCCTTTCCAATTTGTATCCCGTTGATCTCCTTTTGTTGTCGAATTGCTCTGGCTAGGACTTCAAGTACTATGTTGAATATGTTGGGAAAGAGTGGGCAGCCTTGTCTAGTCCCTGATTTTAGAGGGATTGCTTCCAGCTTCTCACCATTTAATTTGATGTTGGCTACTGGTTTGCTATAGATTGCTGTTATCATGGTTAGGTATGGCCCTTGAATTCCTGATCTTTTTAAGACTTTTATCATGAATGCGTGTTGGATTTTGCCAAATGCTTTCTCCACATCTAATGGGATGATCATGTGTTTTTTGTCTTTGAGTTTGTTTATATACTGGATTACGTTGATGGATTTCCCCTGGGATGAAACCTACTTGGTCAGATTGGATGATTGTTTTGATGTGTTCTTGGATTCAGTTAGCGAGAACTTTATTGAGGATTTTTGCATTGATATTCATAAGGGAAATTGTTCTGAAGTTCTCTATCTTTGTTGGGTGTTTTTGTGGTTTAGGTATCAGAGTAATTGTGGCTTCATAGAATGAGTTGGGTAGAGTACCTTCTCTTTCTATTTTGTGGAATCGTTTGTGAAGAACTGGAATTAGATCTTCTTTGAAGGTCTGATAGAACTCTGCACTAAACCCATCTGGTCCTGGGCTCTTTTTGGTTGGGAGACTATTAATGACTGCTTCTATTTCTTTAGGGGATATAGGACTGTTTAGATCATTAGCCTGATCTTGATTTAACTTAGGTACCTTGTATCTGTCTAGAAACTTCTCCATTTCATCCAGGTTCTCCAGTTTTGTTGAGTATAGCCTTTTGTAGAAGGATCTGATGGTGTTTTGGATTTCTTCAGGATCTGTTGTTATGTCTCCGTTTTCATCTGATTTTGTTAATTAGAATACTTTCCCTGTGCCCTCTAGTGAGTCTGGCTAAGGATTTATCTATCTTGTTGATTTTCTCAAAGAACAAGTTCCTCGATTGGTTGATTCTTTGAATAGTTCTTCTTGTTTCCACTTGGTAGATTTCACCCCTGAGTTTGATTATTTCCTGCCGTCTACTCCTCTTGGGTGAATTTGCTTCCTTTTGTTCTAGAGCTTTTAGGTGTGTTGTCAAGCTGCTAATGTGTGCTCTCTCTAGTTTCTTTTTGGAGGCACTCAGAGGTATGAGTTTTCCTCTTAGAAATGCTTTCATTGTGTCCCATAAGTTTGGCAATGTTGTGGCTTCATTTTCATTAAACTCCAAAATGTCCTTAATTTCTTTCTTTATTCCTTCCTTGACCAAGGTATCATTGAGAAGAGTGTTGTTTAGTTTCCACGTGTGTGTTGGCTTTCTAATATTTATTTTGTTATTGAAGATCAGCCTTAGTCCATGGTGATCTGATAGGATGCATGGGACAATTTCAATATTTTTGTATATGTTGAGGCCTGTTTTGTTACCAATTATGTGGTCAATTTTGGAGAATGTACCATGAGATGCTGAGAAGAAGGTATATCCTTTTGTTTTAGGACAAAATGTTTTGTAGATATCTGTTAAGTCCATTTGTTTCATGACCTCTGTTACTTTCACTGTGTCCCTGTTTAGTTTCTGTTTCCATGATCTGTCCATTGATGAAAGTGGTGTGTTGAAGTCTCCCACTATTATTGTGTGAGGTGCAATGTATGCTTTGAGGTTTACTAAAGTATCTTTAATGAACGTGGCTGCCCTTGTATTTGGAGCATAGATATTCAGAATTGATAGTTCCTCTTGGAGGATTTTATGTTTGATGAGTATGAAGTACCCTTCCTTGTCTTTTTGCTGACTTTGGGTTGGAAATCGATTTTATTAGATATTAGGATGGCTACTCCAGCTTGTTTCTTCCTACCATTTGCTTGGAAAATTGTTTTCCATCCTCTCATTCTGAGGTAGTGTCTATCTTTTTCTCTGAGATGAGTTTCCTGTAAGCAGCAAAATGTTGGGTCCTGTTTGTGTAGCCAGTCTGTTAATCTATGTCTTTTTATTGGGGAGTTGAGTCCATTGATATTAAGAGATATTAAGGAAAAGTAATTGTTGCTTCCTATTATTTTCGTTGTTAAAGTTTGCAGTTTGTTCTTGTGTCTGTCTTCTTTTAGGTTTGTTGAGGGATTACATTCTTGCTTTTTCTAGGGTGTGGCTTCCGTCCTTGTATTTGTTGTTGTTGTTGTTATTATCCTTTGAAAGGCTGGATTTGTGGAAAGATAATCTGTGAATTTGGTTTCGTGGAATACTTTGGTTTCTCCCTCTATGGTAATTGAAAGTTTGGCTGGGTATAGTAGCCTGGGCTGGTATTTGTGTTCTCTTAGTGTCTGTATAACATCTGTCCAGGATCTTCTAGCTTTCATAGTCTCTGGTAAAAAATCTGGTGTAATTCTGATAGGCCTGCCTTTATATGTTACTTGATCTTTTTCCCTTACTGCTTTTAATATTCTATCTTTATTTAGTGAATTTATTGTTCTGAATATTATGTGTTAGGGGGAATTTCTTTTCTGGTCCAATCTATTTGGAGTTCTCTAGGCTTCTTGTATGTTCATGGGCATGCCATTCTTTAGGTTTGGGCGTTTTTCTTCTATAATTTTGTTGAATGGCCCTTTAAGTTGAAAATCTTCATTCTCATGTACTCCTATTATCCGTAGGTTTGGTCTTCTCATTCTGTCCTGGATTTCCTGGATGTTTTGAGTTAGGATCTTTTTGCATTTCGAATTTTCTTTGATTATTGTGCTGATGTTCTCTATGGAATCTTCTGCACCTGAGATTCTCTCTTCTTTCTCTTGTATTCTCTTGCTGATGCTCGCATCTATGGTTCCAGATTTCTTTCCTAGGGTTTCTATCTCCAGCGTTGCCTCACTTTGGGTTTTCTTTATTGTGTCTACTTCCCTTTTTAGGTCTAGTATGGTTTTGTTCATTTCCATCACCTGTTTGGATGTGTTTTCCTGTTTTTCTATAAGGACTTCTACCTGTTTTGTTGTGTTTTCCTGTTTTTCTTTAAGGACTTATAACTCTTTAGCATTGCTCTCCTGTATTTCTTTAAGTGAGTTATTAAATTCCTTCTTTATGTCCTCTACCATCATCATGAGATATGCTTTTAAATCCAGGTCTACCTTTTCAGATGTGTTAGGGTGTCCTGGACTGGGTGAAGTGGGCGTTCTGGGTTATGATGATGGTGAGTGGTCCTGGTTTCTGTTAGTAAGATTCTTACGTTTACCTTTCGCCATCTGGCAATCTCTGGAGTAAGTTGTTATAGTTGTCTTTGTTTAGAGATTGTTCTTCTGGTGATTTTGTTACCCTCTATCAGCAGACGTGGGAGACTAGCTCTCTCTTCTGAGTTTCAGTGGTCAGAGCAATCTCTGCAGGCAAGTTCTCCTCTTTCAGGAAAGGTGCACAGTTATCTGGTGTTTGGACCTCCTCCTGGCTGAAGATGAAGGCCCAAAACAGGATCTTTCCCAGAAGCTGTGTTGCTTTGGCCAGGAAGGTGGCCGGTTGTCTGGAGCCAAAGATGGCACCACTTCAGAAGCTCTCTGGCTCTCGCCTATCCCAGAAACTGCTGGCCTCTGTATTCCACACCCTCACCCATGCAGCCTGCCCTCCTCGGAGTCCCGGAACCAAGGTGGCTCCCGCCGGAGCCTGAGGCAGAAACCTCTAAGGCTGGGTGGACCCCTGTGTTCTCACCAGGAAGGTGGCCGGTTGTCTGGAGCCAAAGATGGCGCTGCCTCCGTTTTCCTGTTTTTCTTTAAGGACTTGCAACTCTTTAGCAGTGTTCTCCTGTATTTCTTTAAGTGAATTATTAGAGTCCTTCTTGATGTCTTCTACCATCATTATGAGATATGCCTTTAAATCCGGGTCTAGATTTTCAGGTGCGTTGGAGTGCTCGGGACTGGCTGAGGTGGGAGTGCTTCGTTCTGATGATGGTGCGTGGTCTTGGTTTCTGTTAGTAAGGTTCTTACGTCTGCCTTTCGCCATCTGGTAATCTCTGGAGTCAGTTGTTATAGTTGTCTCTGGTTAGAGCTTGTTCCTCTTGTGATTTTGTTATTCTCTACCAGCAGACCTGGGAGACTAGCTCTCTCCTGTGTTTCAGTGGTCAGAGCACTCTCTGCAGGCAGGCTCTCCTCTTTCAGGGAAGGTGCACAGGTATCTGGTGTTCAGACTTGCCTCCTGGCAGAAGATAAAGGCCCAAACAGGATCTGTCCCAGAAGCTGTTAGCTTCTGTAGTCCACACTCTCACCTGTGCAGATTAGTCTCAGGGGGATCCATGGACCAAGATGGCTCCCTCAGGTACTCTGGCAAAACCCTCCCAGGCAGGGCAGACACCTCTCCTCTGGCAGGGAAGGTGCCCGGATGTCTGGAGCCTGAAACGGGGTCTGCCTCAGAAGCTCTGTGGCTCCCACCTGTCCCAGAAGCTTTTAGCTTCTGTAGTCCACACTCTAACCTGTGTAGACTAGTCTCAGTGGAATCCGGGGACCAAGATGTCTCTCACAGATGCTCCGGCAACTCCCTCCCGGGCTGGGCGGACACCTCTCCTCTGGCAGGGAAGGTGCCTGGATGTCTGGAGCCCAAAACAGGGACTGTCCCAGAAGCTCTGTGGCTCCTGCCTGTCCAAGAAGCTGTTAGCTTCTGTAGTCCACACTCTCACCTGTGTAGACTAGTCTCAGTGGAATCCGGGAACCAAAATGTCTCTCTTTTTTTCTTGTCTATAATGCATTTAACCCCCCTGTACTCAACTCACTCATTTTAAAGAAAAAAATGTAAGGCTGTGTAAGATTTGTTTTTAAACTGTTCAGTGTAAGGAAGTAAGGCATCCAGGTGGCAAAAAGAATTCTGGGATAGAGTGAGGCACAAGAGATTTCCTCAGGAAGATGTGACAAGATGGATGTATGGTACCTGAGCACAGGTAACCAGCCATGTGGCAGAATGTAGGTTAAATTAAATGGACTATTTTAAGTTCTGATCTATTCAGAGAAGAGTCTAGCTATATGACCAAGGCATTTGCAAATATATTTGAGTCTGAGACTTATTTCTGAGAGCATGGGTTCAGGAGGAAAAACCAGACCTAACTTCTACAGCACAAGCTGGAGAGGATGCGTAGAAAGATGGGGGTGGGGGGACTCCTAAATTGCTGGTGGCTATGCAAGCTTGTATAACTACTTTGGAAACCAATTTGTTCTCAGAAAACTGTTCTACGCCATGACCTAGCTCCACCACTCTTGGGCATATACCAAAAACATGGCCAACTATACCACCACAGGGACACTTGCTCAATTATATTCATAGCCACTTTATTCATAATAGTCAGACACTGGAAACAACCTAGATATCCCTCGATTGAAGAATGGATAAAGAAAATGTGGTACATCTATACAATGAAATACTATTCAGCTTTTAAAAACAAAGACATCATGAATTTTGCATGTAAATGGATGGAACTTGAGAACATCAGTCTGGGTGAATTAATCCAGAGCCAGAAAGATACATATGGTATGTACTCATAAGTAGACGTTAGTCGTAAACTAGAGGATAACCATGCTACAATCCAGAGACCCAAAAAAAACAGGATAATAAGGAGGTCTCAAAGGGGGATGACTGAATTTTATTCAGAAAGGCAAGCTAAGTAGTCATCAGAGGTGGATAGAGAGAGGAAAATGGGTAGAAGAGGAGGCAAGGAGGTAAGTGGGGATGGTGATCAGGAATAGGAGAGAGCGGGGCATGAGAGAATGTGAGAGAGTGAAAATGGAAATGGAGGTCATCTCTGGTGACTAGCTGGAGGCCTGGGATTGGAGAAGATACAAGGAGTCTATGGGGGTGACCTTAGCTGAGATTCCTATCAGAAGTGTGTATAAAGACTGAAGTGGCCACCTCCTGTAGCCAGCAAGAACCTTCAGAGGAGGGAAGGGGACATCAATCCACCAACAAAGCTTTTAACCCTAAATTTGTCTTGTCTACCAGATGTGCAGGGGTAAAAATGGAGCAAAGACTAAGGAAGTGGCCAACCAATGACTGCCCCTACTTGGGACACATTCCATGGGCAAGCACCAATCCCTGACATTATTTTAATGATACTCTGCTATGCTTGCAGACAGGAACCTAGCATAACTATCTCCTGAGAGGCTTCCTTCAGCTGCAGATGGAGGCAAATGCAGAGATCCACAGCCAAACATCAAGTGGTTTCCAGGGAGTCTTGTAGAAGAGTGGGGGATAGAACTGAGCAAGTTGGAGGGGTCAAGGACACCACAAAAACACCCATAGAGCCAACTCACCTGGAAACATTGGAGCTCACAGAGTTTGGGCCACCAACCAGGGAGCATGCAGAAGCTTTAACTAGATCCTCTACATATTTGTAGCAAATGTTCATTTTGGTCTTCATGTGGGTCCCCCAACAAGAGGAGTGAGGGTTGTCAGGTCTCCTTTCCCTGCCATTGGACCCCCTTTCTCCTACCTGGACTGCCTGATTGGTCCTCAGTGAGAGAGGATGTGCCTAGTCCTGCTGGGACAAGATGTCCTAGAGTGGGAAACCAAAGGGGAACTCTACTTTTCACAGAAGGAAGCAAGAGGGGAGGTATGTGTAAGGGTGAGACTTAAAAAATATACCTTATACTGTAGAAACTGTGTGTTCTGTAGTAGAGAGGAATCTCTATTTCTCTCTGTGTATATATGTATATAAGCTTATTGTGTGTGTGTCTCTGTGTTTCTCTTTACAGAAGAATATGTAAGTTCTATTTTTTCTTTTCATCATTATTATTTAATAATTTATTTTCTTTAACATGGTGATATAAAGCTACAACTTATTTTTCTGGAAAGGACATGATTTCCTTCTTCTTGATGATGGAGTGATGTTCTGACACACATATACATTTACACACACACATATTATATATATATATATATATATATATATATATATATATATATATGCACACACACACACACCTTCTGTTTTCTAAGTCCCTTAACCTCTTAATGGATATAATCCGACTCCTGTTATGAGTAAGTATGCATGTGCAGATCTTCAGAATACACTAGGTTCCATCCTTTTATGTCATAATTCTGGATCTTATGGTACTTCTACTTTCTGTTTTTGGAGGAACTCACTGTGGCTGCACTAATTAATATCCCCAGCAATGGTGTCTGAGTAGACTGTCCATGTCTCCTTAGATGGGGATACTGCTTTCTTTAAGATTTATTGAACTGGGACCTTCCAGAAATTGATTAGGGTGACCCTAGCTAAGATACTTAGCAATGGGGGATGTAAAGCCTTAACTGGCCAGACTTCTATTGGAGGGATTGGACACCAACCCAGCCACAACCGTTCTTCCTACAATTTGTTCTGCCAGTATAATGTGCTGGGTCAAGTCCACCCTTGACACTGCCTAAAGAATCAGAAACCAGAGGCTGAATAGCCCAGAGACTTGGGATAGGACCTCACATGTCTAGCAAAGAGATGTGTTAATGAAATGATGTCTAATAATATTCTGTCATACTCATAGATTATTTCATAACTCAATTGCCACCAGAGAGGCTTCATCTAGCAAGTAATGTAAACACATGCAGAAACACACAGCCAAACATTAGGAGGAGCTCAGGGAATCTTGCTGAAAATGAGAATTATAGGAACCAGAGGGATCAAAGACACCACAGAAAAACCACAGAATCAACTATTCTGTGCTCATAGATCCTCACAGAGACTGGATCAATAACCAAAGGCCCTTCATGGGTCTGATGTAGGTTCTCTGAATACATGTTACATTTGTATAGCTTGGTCTTCTTGTGGGACTGCTAACAGTGTGTGTGTTTGACTCTTTAGCCTGCTTTTTGGACCCCTTTTCTCTCTTACAGTCTTGCCTTTTCTAGATTTAATATGAGGGGAGGTGTCTAGTCTTACTACAACTTTATATGACATATTTGGTTAATATCCATTGAAGTCCTGCCCTTTTCTAAAGAAAAATGGAGGAGGAAGGCATGGTGGTGGGTAGGATTAGAAGGAATGGATTGGGAATTATGAACAAAAGAAACCTGCATCTGGAGTTCACATTGTGAACCAAGGAGAGTCAAGTAATTTGAAAGAGGAAACAAAAAAAGTTCCCAGGAATTTCCTTCACAATATGACAGATTGAAATAACTCAAGGGGCTTAAATGGTTAAGAACCTCACTACCAAATAATCTTTCTGAAGATCTCCAGAGGCTAAAACATCTAGTGAATTCCTCCTAACTTCCTAACCTCCTTCCCTCCCTCCTTTTTTCTCTCCCTCCCTCCTTTCCTATTTATGTATAAGTGTGTGTCCCTGAATGAGTTTATGAGCACCACATGCACATGGATTCCTGCAGAGGGAGTTACAATTTATTGTAGACCACCCAATGTAGGTGCATGGAACTGAACCTAGGTCCTCTTCAAGAGCAATAAGTGCTCTTAACCACAGAGTCATCTCTCAACTCCTGGTGGATTTCTCTTGTAACTGTTAATTAAATTTGATTTTAAACAATTTCACACATGTATAAAGTGCATACTGATCACTCTTATCCTCACTCTTTTCCATCTCTCTACCATCTCTATCCACTCCCTACCCTCCCATAAATCTCTTTAATGCACATATCTGTTTATTTTATTTGTGACCTGCTGAATTTAACCAGGTTAGTTTGTGCTACCATGGGTCTGGTGCTCTTTATTAGAACCTGGTGTACTCAGCCATTGGTACACACCTAGAGAATGACTTACATGTCTCAGAATCTGTTAATAGCTGTTGAGAGGCAACAGGTAGAGAACTGTTAGCACCTGCCCATTACTTGGCTGATAGGGCTAGTCTTGCAGGTAACTGTTGTTGTGAGTTAATGATTGGAATAGTGTATGGAGTTTAAAGAATGGCATTTTGCAGCCCTCAACCCTGTCTTATGCCTCTTACATACTTATTGTATCCTCCTTTCCGATATTGTCTAAGACTCAGATAGGAATGTGTGTTTCTATTGTTTTGTGATGAGTTCACAGTCACTTATTCTTAGTATCTTGGGCAGCCGTGAGCCTCTGAATTCACTGCTGTTCATACTTTCTTAATGCCTTCCCTAGTCTATTCCTAGACATTGTCTCTGTAAACCCTTTAAGTGCCTGCTAGATTTAGCTTTATGAAAAATAACATATCTGTTTAAAGAAAACTGTAGTAAGTTGGTACAATGGTTATGATAAATTTCAATGCTTCAGTTAGGAGGATAAAGGAGACATATAGTGTAGGTAAAAATGGTTCAGTCAGGAGTTAGGCTTACTGCTCATGCTCTCCTTATACCCCCTTCCTCTCCTAATTAAGACACTGGCATATTTGAGCTCTTTGAGATGAAGCTTAGATGGGGGGTGGCCCTGCCTGTTCCAGGAATCTAAATGTTTGACACACCTGATTCCTTTGTACCACCTGTCATCTCTTAAATATTAGATCTGATTGACACACTTTTCTACTGATATGGCAAAATAACCAGACAAAACAAAATAGGGGCGAAAGGATTTATTTTGGCTTATGGTTCCAGAGAGATAGAGTTCATTGTGGTGGAAGAGGCATAGCAGAGAAAGGCAAGCATTGTACCAGAAGCAGGAAGTTGGCTGATCATATTTTCATCCATGCACAGGAGGCCGGGTGTCAGAATGAGAAGTGCAAGTGAGGTGAGAGCATAAAACCCCAAAGCCCACACCCAGTCATCTGTTTTCTCTAGCAAGGATCCACCCAGTAAAGAGGTGGTTCTTAACCTTCCTAAGGCTGTGACCCATTAATACAGTTCCTCATGTTGTGATCATCCCAACTATGAAATTATATCATGGCTACTTCATAACTATATTTTTTGCTGCTGTTATGAGTAGTAATGTAAATATTGGATACGCAGGATATTAGCCCCAAAGCGTTTGCAACCCTTGGATTGAGAATCACTGTGCTAAAGCTTTCTCAAACAGCCCCCACCTACTAGGGTCAATTATACAACTATGCAAGTCTATGAACAATAGACTATTCTCAGCCAAACCTATACAAGCAGTGAACAATCCAGAACTTAATCCTGGAGGAAAGCTGCAAATAGGTGGGGGAGAATCACAATCTGTTTTAAAGACCAAGCTTTTGCAGACAAGGTGTGTGGAAAAGTACTTCAATCTATTCTTGAGATCAAAATGCTCACAGAAAGGCAGAAAGAATGGAAATGAGTGTACTTAAAGTTCAACTAGATGATAAATATTCTGGACATACACAGGCTACCGAGATGAACAGATTTCACTTAGAGCAAGGAGATGCAGACCTCTTACAGATCCAGAGTTTCTCTGAGAAACATGAGATGTCATTCCATCCACTATCTGAAAGTTCCACACAGTCTTCATCATACTGGTTGTTGGGCTCCCACCGAGACCAATAGTTACTGAAATTGAAAACCCCCAAAGAGCATGATCTTCTGTCCCGGCCCTATGATGTCAACCATTTCTACCTTCTGGCACTAGAATCATTTCTCATCTATCCCCTGTATATACTGAGCCATACCTCACTCAGAACCTAACAGCATGCCTAACATATTAGTGTGAGAAACCCATGTTCTATAATACAGAGTTCAGGAGACTTCGATTATGAAATTGAGGAAGGTTTTGCAGAATCAAGGGGCAGCCTGGAGAAAAGGGAAAAATTGGCTGCTATGCATATTTGATGCAAAGCAGTGACTTTTACATTTCTCACTATGTTTCCCTGACCCTTTTTATTGCACATTGGTAAGTTCTTCAGCATGGTACAATCTTCCCAGTGTCTAGTATAGCCTTCTTCCCAAATTTCCCATCCTATTGACTCAGGACACAAAGTTTGAGATTCCATCCCTGATACATGGGCTCAGTCACATTACAGCTTCTCTGTAACTAAAATAAACTAAGAACACAGAGACAAGCAGATGCCAGTTGGGGAAGTCAGGGGCCCACTGAATCCTGTGTTATCTGCGATTCTTCAATAATCTCTAAGCATGCATCATACTAATTATGGGACATTATAGTATTTAAGACCCCACTGACATACCAATCTTGTCTAGTATACTGTCTTACATATATCTTTTCATGGACATTAAAGAAAAACTTTGGCTTCCATACTTCTACATGTTTCCTTCCATATTATCCATGGTATGGGGTAATTCCCTGGTAGCTCCCATGGTGCTTAGGACCTTTAAGTATAACAAGCTGTATTTTGATGGCAACCATACTCTCATCTTTCAGATTCTCTTTGAAGAACCTGCATTTAGATTACACATTGCTGGAAAACCCAATGCTCAGAGAAACACAGTCACAGTTTTTATTGGATTAGCTCTGTTTGCAAACCCTGTCTTGATTGGGCTTGTGGACTGTTCACTTTGCTTATAAGGGGGTGGTTGGAAGGGTAATCAGATCCTTACCTGAGTTTCTAGCCACTACCAGTCCCACTCCTATTGAACAGGAACTATTCACACCTCTGTCTGGAAGGAATTCCTGCAATATCTACCATGCTGCAAACTATTCTTTCAGATCAGGTGGTGGGAGTGTAAAGCCATATCAAAACTCACTACAATATGCATCCCAATAAATATATTCTCATGCCTAGAAGTCCAAGGAGTAGGTAAAAAACCACAACTATTTTCTGGGTCACAGTGACACCCTCAATACACTATATTACCTCCATTGCAGTGGTGAGCCATCCACCCGTAGCCATTGGCCTTCCTCTTTTGAGTCTGACAGCCCCAACCAGGTTGTACCTTTCTTCTTAGAAGTCCTATGGAAGAAGTTCTGGAAGGGAAAAGGGGAAGTCATGATGGGGTTTTGCTATCATTTTCTCATTTTGTCCTCTTGGTATCTAGACATATAGTTCTGCTTGCAGTCAGACCCCAGTTCTTTCTTTACTGGAACAATGAATGCACACTTGTGTTTAAATTAAATCAACACACACACACACACACACACACACACACACTTACTTTACACTCATAGGCACAGACATGAAGAGGTCAGACCAGACCTCACACAAGCCCTCTCTGGGACAGGGAGTTTAGAAGCAGTGTGTCCTGTGACTTGACAGATTTTAATTTTTGGCATCTGACTCCCCTTGTCTCATAGGCTTTGTTGAACTAAAATAAAATGTGAGACTTGCTGCCAGCTTCCCAAACTTATAAGAGTCTGGTGATTCCTAGGTTCTGGAAGTTTCCCCAAGGATTCTCTCTTTAGAATAATAAACTTGATGTGTGTGTGTGTGTGTGTGTGTGTGTGTAGGTCAGAGAACAACTTAGAAGAGTTGGTTCTGTTTCTATCATGTGGGTCTCAGATCCCTGGGCTTACTAGCAAGCACTTTTACCCATCAAGTCATCCTATAGGACCCAGACCAGGACATTTAACATCAATGGAAGTGCTAGTTAAACTCTGGCCAGCAATCCAAATGCATCCCATACATATTAAATATTCTCTAATGCATACATCCATGTTTCCACTTTGTATTTATCTGAGTACGGTGTGGACTTGCCTCTCTCTATTCCTAGACATGCTATCTCTCCTCTTCAAGTGTAGTAAAAAGAAACCTTATAAGAAGAATTTTATCTATCTATCCATCCAGAATCATGCCCACAGAAGAGCAAAGCCCTGACTCAACGTACCTGCTCCTCATCACTTTCTATGCTCACTAGGTTAGCCCCCATGTCCTTGCAGGCAGTGACAGATTCCCTCCAGATCTTTTGGAAAGTGGAGAAAAAGTAACAGTTTCCTTGAAAGAGCATCCAGTCCCAGGGGCAGGGGCAGCCAGGTGGTCTGTTGGAGGAGTGAGTCAGGTAGATACACAAAGTTATTCATGTACCTGTATCAGTTCAGACTTTCAAGTACTTGAGAGATGATATGCTCCCTGCCTTGAAATTGCTCGTGTTGAAGCACGATCCTCTATATTTTGTTGTATGCATTGTATTCATTTTTTCCTTTTTTTTGAATTTTTATTAGGTATTTTCTTCATTTACATTTCAAATGCTATCCCAAAAGTTCCCTATACCTCCCCCCCCCAGTGCTCCCCTACCCACCCACTCCCACTTCTTGGTCTTGGGGTTCCCTTGTACTGGGGCATATAAAGTTTGCAAGACCAAGGGGCCTCTCTTCCCAATGTTGGCCGACTAGGCTATCTTCTGCTACATATGCAGCTAGAGACATGAGCTCTGGGGGTACTGGTTAGTTCATATTGTTGTTCCTCCTAGAGGGTTGCAGACCTCTTCAGATCCCTGGGTACTTTCTCTAGCTCCTCCATTGGGGGCCCTGTGTTCCATCCAATAGCTGACTGTGAGCATCCACTTCTGTATTTGCCAGTCACTGGCATAACCTCACAAGAGACAGCTATATCAGGGTCCTTTCAGCAAAATCTTTCTGGCATATGCAATAGTGTCTGCATTTGGTGGCTGATTATGGGATGGATCTCTGGGTGGGGCAGTCTCTGGATGGTCCATCCTTTCATCTCAGCTTCAAACTTTGTCTCTGTAACTCCTTCCAGGGGTGTTTTATTCCCAATTCTAAGAAGGGGTATAGTGTCCACACTTTGGTCTTCGTTCTTCTTGAGTTTCATGTGTTTGTATGCATTGTATTTATGTGTGTGCATGACTGTGTACTGCTCTGTGTGTGCAAGTAGAGGACAGAAGTGAATGTTATTGATCAGTCTTTTTTGGTTAAAAAGGTGATATATATATATATATATATATATATGTGTGTGTGTGTGTGTGTGTGTGTGAAATAAATATGAAAGTCAAAAGGCCATCAATATGAAGGAGCTGAGGGATGTCATGGGAGCGGTGACAAGGAAGGCAGGATATTTTTAATTATAAATATATATTCTTAATTTATATTTGAGCATTTGAGCCATACAAACAGTATCATTCTTCACTTGTTTATGTTCATGTTTATCTTTAATATTCACATTTCTTCCCTCTTTTATCTCATTTCAAACCTTTGCTTATATTCCTCTCTACTCTCCTTCAAATTCACAAAAGTTTTAAACTGATTGTTACTGCTTGCATATCTGTAGTCTTTTGAGCAAATACACCACACTCCCTATCTTCAGATTCCTATCAGAACCATCCTATCACACATTCTTGACAACTTCCTGCACTGCTGTTTTAGGGTACTGAGCCCAGTTAGTTATTGCCAGTTAGTGTGGCTATGCTTGGTTTCTCCCCTCCCTTTGTGTGTGTGTGTGTGTGTGTGTGTGTGTGTGTGTGTGTGTGTGTTCTTACCTTTGAGACTGGTTCTTTTACAGAACCAAGAATTCCCTGTTTGTCTAGACTAGCAAGTGAGCCCCAGGGGCCGCCTGTTCCTCACTAGTGTGGTGTGATGGATCCAAACTCAGGTCCCCATGCTTGTGCAGTAAGTACTTTATTCACTGTACTATCTCTCCAGGGACAGTCATTGCCCTCTTAACTTCCTAACTCTGTTCCCTCCAAGATAATCCAGGGCTCCTTGGTCACAACTCCTAGATAAAGAGGATAGCAGGGACTTTATATGTCAGAGCAGATGTTAGGAGTCTGCATGTCCCAGTGTGTCTAGTAAGTGCCATATTAAATGTTAATCTGTGTTCTCTGAGAGTCCCAGGCTCTTCAGTCAACTCATCCCATGTGGAAAACCTCCCATGCTCTTGGAGATCCATTTTCTGGTCACTTACCTAGTCCAGCCTTCAGCTGGTCCAGTTTCTGTTGGATGTGTAGCTTTTCCTGATCATGCTCTTGGGACCTAGGACAAGAAAAGACAATGAAAACATTAAATGTTGATAAATCTATGAAGAGAGGAAGCATTGGTTCAGGAAAGGAGCTGACACATACTTATCCTTCAGGGGTTAGCTTTGTTAAAAGGGCTTCCAGACTATGGTCAGGCCTCCATTATGACACCTTCCACGTGATTTGCTATGTCAAGAGGCATCTGATGATAATGATGGATATTGATGGCAAACATGAGTGGAGGGACTGCATTGAGATGCCCGGGATCCGGCTCCCCCAGGGCTATTACTTCTGCACTTCCTCCATCACTGGGGATCTCTCTGCTAACCATGATGTCATTTCCCTCAAGTTGTTTGAGCTGACTGGAGTGAGGACCCCAGAAGAAGAAAAGCTACATCAAGATGTATTCCTGCCCTCGGTGGATAATCTGAAGCTGCCAGAGATGACATTACCACCAACGCCCCTGAGTGGCCTGGCTCTCTTCCTTATTGTCTTTTTCTCCTTGGTGTTTTCTGTATTTGCCATTGTCATCGGGATCATACTCTACAACAAATGGCAAGACCAGAGCCGGAAACGCTTCTACTGAGCCTGTTGCCATCAGTCCCTCTACGGTGTTTATCATAAGGTGTGGGTTTGAGCATACAGCCTGGCGAGTCAGCCCGTTGTTCAGGGGCTGTGTTCTGTCACTGGAGATTTGAATGCTAGGAGCCTGCACCCTCATGGTCATCCACGGGAACATCTCACTGGCCCAGGATACCACCACAGGGCCGAGCAGCTGTGGTATGCCTTTCCCTGGAGTCCTTCCATTTCGGAGTGCAAAGACATGGAGAAATACTTGCTGTGATGCCTAAATTACACAATTGGGCAGATAGCCCAAGCATGGACTGGACACAGTAGGCCTTCCATTGCATTTTAGAATTCCCAAATAGAAAACCAGAACTGGTACAATCTGGAGACCCACTTACTGGTCATTGCTTTGCCCATGCCTCTTTCTACTTCAGGAGCTCCTTGGCAATTTGGATGGAGAATTCTCCCTCACCCACCTGTCTTCCTCCACTCACCGTCCTCTTTATATGCATCCTTAGTTAGGAAAGAAGTTTGCTGCTCTCATTAGGTGGACCTGGGGCTTCCTGCAGCCACTCATTGCTTCAACCTCTTCTCTGCTGGGTGGATCCTGTTTTTGACTGTGGCTGTGTCTTCCGCTTTCCTCATCAAAGCCCTCAGGCCTTTGGATGGTTTGGCTAAAAGTTGTTACAACTCAAGAGAAGCTCGGAGGAGTTGACAGATGCTGTGAGGTTAACTCTGGAATCATTCAGGTCCAGGTGTACCTCAGAGAGCAGTGTTGGCTGCGTCTGACCACGTGGAGTCGTCTGGACCTGCTGGAGCCTGCTTAGTCGCATGTGTTGTGTTTGTCCTACTTCTTGGGATTCTGCTCTGAGTGTTGGAAGTGATAAGCAGCTTTCTTCTTACTCCCTAGACTTGGACATGCCCCCAGGCTAAGAGATTTGGACATGCCCCCAAGATACTTGGCTTCTTACTGAGAAGAAACAGTTGGTGATCTCCTGTTACACATCTCTGAGAGTGAAAGCCCTTTATCCTCTGTGCCTGGAAAAGTTCTGGTCCTGGAGCAGCAGCACAGCTTGAGTTCCCTTGTGTGTCACCTATTACGCTGCCTTATTCCACAAGGGTCACATGCTGCTCACCTATCTGCCCTGTGGTTAAATTGGTCACAGGCTAGTCTCCCTGGAGGGCCTGGCACAGTTCTCTGTAGCCCGAGGGAAAGGCTTCACAAAGTAGCTGATGAAGTCACTCATGAGTTCTGGCTCAGTGGCCTTCTTGTAGTGTGGGCTTGGTTGGGGGCTCCAGCCTTTTTCTTGAGCCTCAGGTGTGTCTGCTCTCATCCTGCCCCTCCTGGATGGTTGGGAAAACCCTCACCCATCCCTTACCCCATCCGTCCTTAGACTAGGAGGAAGGTCACCCTGCCTGCAGGTGAGAGTTCATCTCAGCCCCCTGTCTTTCCCATGTAGACATTAAAGCATGATAGTCTGTGTTGCCCTTATGCAGGAGAAAAAAAGATGGGGTGCAGAAATCCTTACACCTTCCCTCAGTAGCATAACAGCTTAAGGGGAACCCGGAAACAAGCTGGGATATAGGTTGGCCCTAGTACTAGGAGTGCTGAAAAGTAATCATAGTTTTGCCTGCTTTGAATTTATCTCAAAGGGAGAATGGGTGGGTCCTGTGGTAGAGGATCTAAGTGGCTTGTTGAGATGACTCTCACTGCCACTGGACTGAAAGGATTTGCCCACAGGAAGAGTGAGAGAGTGAGTCAGGTTAGCCTAACTCCTGCTCATGAGCACCTTGATGCTTTGAAAGAGACCAGAAGAGAGGCTCTGCAGTTCTCATGTAGCCTGGGAACTAGTCTTTTCCCTTTTGAAAAATGTGTATAAGAAAGCCACCCATGCACACACCTTTAATCCCAGCACTCAGAGGCAAAGGCCAGTGGGTCTCTGAGTTCAAGGCCAACCTGGTCTATGGAGCAAGTTCCAGGACAGACAGAACTATACAGAGAAACCCTGTCTTGAAAAATTGAAAACAAAAAACCAAACCAATTAAAAACAAAACCTACCCATTCAAAAAAAAAAAAAAGAAAACAAACAGGTTTCTAATTTATATTAATAAAACAAAATAGATAAAGTATAACAAGAAAAGAAAAGCTAACTAATTAATAAATTAATAAATTAGTTAGGCAACTAATCTATGTCTGTCATCAAGTATTACTTCCCCAACTTTAGACCCTTTCTCTTGGCAAATTGAACTTTGTAAATAATTTTTTGTCTCTCCCTTTCACCAAGATTATAAATTTTAAAGTTTTCCTTTGAGTGATGTACATTCTAACTACTGCTGTGGAGTATTACAGGAAAAGGAAATAGATAAGCCCTGGTCACAAGATTGCTTGGTCAGTAGAATTTCAGAGCTCAGAACCTGTAGTGGCCTTCATATCTAACCAGAGAACAGTTCAGGGTCCTTCTAATCTTGTTCTTTTAGAGCAGTGTAATAAGAGCTGAGGAGATGGATCAGCAGTAAATGTGCTTGTTACATAAGCATGAGTGTCTAAGTTTCCATAAAGATGGCAGGCTGGGGCCACACCTATAATCCAGTCACTCTGTGTGTGTGTGTGTGTGTGTGTGTGTGTGTGTGTGTGTATGTGTGTGTCTGTTGGCATGATTAATAGAGCTTGTTTGTTTCCAACACAGCTTAAGGTCCAGTTAGAGACCCATTCTCAAGGCAGTAATATGGAATGTGACAGAATGACAGAACAGGATACTGACATCCTCTCTTTTGTCACCCTGACCATGCACTGGTACCTGTGTGCATATATGGGACTATACTGCATACACGCCTCTCTCTATGTCTGTGCTTGTCTTGATTGCCTTAATTGATGTGGTAAGACACACCCACTATGAGTAACACTGTCTGGAAAGTGGAGGACTCTGAATTGTGTAAGAGTAGAAACCAAAGCTCAGTACTACCATTCATATGTTAACTTGTGGGGCAATGGGCTGTAAACAGACAGCTTGGTCTCCAGTTGAGCTGAGGTCTGAACCCCAGAGAAAGTCAGTAGTGATAATTCATCTACATGGGACAGTAGGTGTTCCCTCATGTCTCCTGGACTCCTGGCTCCTGTCAAAGTTACCACATGTACACAATGTTCCAAACTTCTGACCTTCAGGCTAGACTCCTCCCAGTTGCCTAGCAACAACAAGATAACAGCCCACTATAAGAGGGGCCCCTGGTATAGGGGCTGCCCCTTGTCTACCCCCTGCGGAGTGGGGTCAGTGGCTTAGATGCCCACCCAGGGCCAAGTGGAAAGTGTCTGGCAGTCTTCCTGAATCTCCCTGCCCAGAGCACAGGAACTCTGGCCAGATGTGGGCTCTTCCCCTCCCGCCTCTTCCCCTATACCCCCACCATCCCACATTAACTATTCTGTTCCTGGTTATGGATGTGATGGCCAGTCTCTGAAAGCTCATGACTGTAACATCTCTGCTTTGATGGAATGTAATATGGAACTTTGATCCAAAGAATCCCTTTTCTCCATGAAGCTGCTTTTCAGGATATTTTGTCATAGCAACAGGAAGCCAAACTAGGCTAAGTTGTCCTAAGAATATTCAAGTAGAAGGGAAAAGTATTGTAGGAAAATGATGATAAAGACATTGAGCTGAATGTGGCCATACTGACCTCTGTCTCTTGAAGCTCCATTTCTTCCTAAAAGACTTATCTGTCTACCTTAGACAGCCATTGTTTGGGCTCTTTCTTTCAGATACAAATCAGTATATATTAAAGGCTGATACTCAATGCAGCAGCAGTTATCAGAGGTCCTTTTAAAAGAGGTGATTAAATTATAAGGACATTACATCTATTAATGCATTTTTAATTTATAGCTGAATGAGATGTTTTGAGATGGCATATAGGTGGAGGAATTAGGTCAATGGAGACATACACAGCTCTCTTTCCTTTTAATTTGTCTCCTTTCTTCTTTTCTTTTTTTTCCATTTTTTATTAGGTATTTAGCTCATTTACATTTCCAAAGCTATACCAAAAGTCCCCCATACCCACCCACCCCCACTCCCCTACCCACCCACTCCCCCTTTTTGGCCCTGCCATTCCCCTGTACTGGGGCATATAAAGTTTGCAAGTCCAATGGGTCTCTCTTTGCAGTGATGGCCAACTAGGCCATCTTTTGATACATATGCAGCTAGAGACAAGAGCTCCGGGGTACTGCTTAGTTCATATTGTTGTTCCACCTATAGGGTTGCAGTTCCCTTTAGTTCCTTGGGTACTTTCTCTAGTTCCTCCATTGGGGGCCCTGTGGTCCATTCAATAGCTGACTGTGAGCATCCACTTCTGTGTTTGCTAGGCCCTGGCATAGTCTCACAAGAGACAGCTATATCTGGGTCCTTTCAGCAAAATCTTGCTAGTGTATGCAACGGTGTCAGCGTTTGGAAGCTGATCATGGGATGGATCTCTGGATATGGCAATCACTAGATGGTCCATCCTTTCGTCACAGCTCCAAATTTTGTCTCTGTAACTCCTTCCATGGGTGTTTTGTTCCCAATTCTAAGAAGGGGCAAAGTGTCCACACTTTGGTTTTCGTTCTCTTGAGTTTAATGTTTTTAGCAAATTATATGTTTTTTTCTTGGGTATCCTAAGTTTCTGGGCTAATATCCACTTATCAGTGAGTACATATTGTGAGAGTTCCTTTGTGATTGGGTTACCTCACTCAGGATGATGCCCTCCAGGTCCATCCATTTGCCTAGGAATTTCATAAATTCATTCTTTTTAATAGCTGAGTAGTACTCCATTGTGTAAATGTACCACATTTTCTGTATTCATTCCTCTGTTGAGGGGCATCTGGGTTCTTTCCACCTTCTGGCTATTATAAATAAGGCTGCTATGAACATAGTGGAGCATGTGTCCTTCTTACCGGTTGGGACATCTTCTGGATATATGCCCAGGAGAGGTATTGCAGGATCCTCCGGTAGTACTATGTCCAATTTTCTGAGGAACCGCCAGACTGATTTCCAGAGTGGTTGTACAAGCTTGCAATCCGACCAACAATGGAGGAGTGTTCCTCTTTCTCCACATCCTTGCCAGCATCTGCTGTCACCTGAATTTTTGATCTTAGCCATTCTGACTGGTGTGAGGTGAAATCTCAAGGTTGTTATGATTTGCATTTCCCTGATGATTAAGGATGTTGAACATTTTTTCAGGTGCTTCTCTGCCATTCGGTATTCCTCGGGTGAGAAATATTTGTTCAGTTCTGAGCCCCATTTTTTAATGGGGTTATTTGATTTTCTGGAGTCTACCTTCTTGAGTTCTTTATATATATTGGATATTAGTCCCCTGTCCGATTTGGGATAGGTAAAGATCCTTTCCAAATCTGTTGGTGGTCTTTTTGTCTTATTGATGGTGTCTTTTGCCTTGCAGATGCTTTGCAATTTTATGAGGTCCCATTTATCGATTCTCGATCTTACAGCACAAGCCATTGTTGTTCTATTCAGGAATTTTTCCCCTGTACCCATATCTTCGAGGCTTTTCCCTACTTTCTCCTCTATAAGTTTCAGTGTCTCTGGTTTTATGTGGAGTTCCTTAATCCACTTAGATTTGACCTTAGTACAAGGAGATAGTACTGGATCAATTCGAAATCTTCTACATGATAACAGTCAGTTGTGGCAACACCATTTGTTGAAAATGCTGTCTTTTTTCCACCTGATGGTTTTAGCTCTCTTGTCAAAGATCAAGTGACCATAAGTGTGTGGGTTCATCTCTGGGTCTTCAATTCTGTTCCATTGGTCTACTTGTCTGTCGCTATACTAGTACCATGCAGTTTTTATCATAATTACTCTGTAGTACATCTTTAGGTCGAGCATGGTGATTCCACCAGAGGTTCTTTTATCCTTGAGAAGAGTTTTTGCTATCCTAGGTTTTTTGTTATTCCAGATGAATCTGCCGATTGCCCTTTATAATTTGTTGAAGAATTGAGTTGGAATTTTGATGGGGATTGCATTGAATCTGTAGATTGCTTTTGGCAAGATAGCCATTTTTACTATATTGATCCTGCCAATCCGTGAGCATGGGAGATCTTTCATCTTCTGAGATCTTCTTTAATTTCTTTCTTTAGAGACTTGAAGTTCTTGTCATACAGATCTTTCACTTCCTTAGTTAGAGTCACGCCAAGGTATTTTATATTATTTGTGGCTATTGAGAAGGGTGTTGCTTCCCTAATTTCTTTCTCAGCCTGTTTGTCCTTTGTGTAGAGAAAGGCCATTGACTTGTTTGAGTTAATTTTATATCCAGCTACTTCACTGAAGCTGTTTATCAGGTTTAGGAGTTCTCTGGTGGAATTTTTAGGGTCACTTATATATACTATCATATCATCTGCAAAAAGTGATATTTTGACTTCTTCCTTTCCAATTTGTATCCCCTTGATCTCCTCTTGTTGTCTAATTGCTCTGGCTAGAACTTCAAGTACAATGTTGAATAGGTAGGGAGGGAGTGTACAGCCTTGTCTAGTCCCTGATTTTAGTGGGATTGCTTCAAGCTTCTCACCATTTACTTTGATGTTGGCTACTGGTTTGCTGTAGATTGCTTTTATCATGTTTAGGTATGGGCCTTGAATTCCTGATCTTTCCAAGACTTTTTATCATGAATGGGTGTTGGATTTTGTCAAATGCTTTCTCAGCATCTAACGAGATGATCATGTGATTTTTGTCTTTGAGTTTGTCTATATACTGGATTACGTTGATGGATTTCCATATATTGAACCATCCCTGCATTCCTGGGATGAAACCTACTTGGTCAGGATGGATGATTGTTTTGATGTGTTCTTGGATTCCGTTAGCAAGAACTTTATTGAGGATTTTTGCATCGATATTCATAAGGGATATTGGTCTGAAGTTCTCTATCTTTGTGGGGTCTTTTTGTGGTTTAGGTATCAGAGTAATTGTGGCTTCATAGAAAGAGTTGGGTAGAGTACCTTCTGTTTCTATTTTGTGGAATAGTTTGTGAAGAACAGGGATTAGATCTTCTTTGAAGGTCTGATAGAACTCTGCACTAAACCCATCTGGTCCTGGGTTTTTTTTCGTTGGGAGACTATTAATGACTGCTTCTATTTCTTTGGGGGATATCGGACTGTTTAGATCATTAACCTGATCTTGATTCAACTTGGTACCTGGTATCTGTCTAGAAACTTCTCCATTTCATCCAGGTTGTCCAGTTTTGTTGAGTATAGCCTTTTGTAGAAGGATCTGATGGTGTTTTGGATTTCTTCAGGATCTGTTGTTATGTCTCCCTTTTCATTTCTGATTTTGTTAATTAGAATGCTTTCCCTGTGCCCTCTAGTGAGTCTGGCTAAGGATTTGTCTATCTTGTTGATTTCCTCAAAGAACCAGCTCCTTGATTGGTTGATTCTTTGAATAGTTCTTTTTGTTTCCACTTGGTTGATTTCACCCCTGTGTTTGATTATTTCCTGCTGTCTACTCCTCTTGGGTGAATTTTCTTCCTTTTGTTCTAGAGCTTTTAGGTGTGTTGTCAAGCTGCTAATGTATGCTCTCTCTAGTTTCTTTTTGGAGGCACTCAGAGCTATGAGTTTTCCTCTTAGAAATGCTTTCATTGTGTCCCATAAGTTTGGGTATGAAGTGGCTTCATTTTAATTGAACTCTAAGAAGTCCTTAATTTCTTTCTTTATTCCTTCCTTGACCAAGGTATCATTGAGAAGAGTGTTGTTCAGTTTCCACGTGAATGTTGGCTTTCTATTATTTATTTTGTTATTGAAGATCAGCGTTAGTCCATGGTGATCTGATAGGATGCATGGGACAATTTCAATATTTTTGAATCTGTTGAGGCCTGTTTTGTGACCTATTATGTGGTCATTTTTGGAGAAGGTACCATGAGGTGCTGAGAAGAAGGTATATCCTTTTGTTGTAGGATAAAATGTTCTGTAGATATCTGTCAGATCCATTTGTTTCATAACTTCTGTTAGTTTCACTGTGTCCCTGTTTTGTTTCTGTTTCCATGATCTGTCCATTGGTGAAAGTGGTGTGTTGAAGTCTCCCACTATTATTGTGTGAGGTGCAATGTGTGCTTTGAGATTTACTAAAGTTTCTTTAATGAATGTGGCTGCCCTTGTATTTGGAGCATAGATATTCAGAATTGATAGTTCCTCTTGGAGGATTTTACCTTTGATGTGTATGAAGTGCCCCTCCTTGTCTTTTTTGATGACTTTGGGTTGGAAGTCAATCTTATCCGATATTAGGATGGCTACTCCAGCTTGTTTCTTCTTACCATTTGCTTGGAAAATTGTTTTCCATTCTTCATTCTGAGGTAGTGTCTATCTTTTTCTCTGAGATGAGTTTCCTGTAAGCAGCAAAATGTTGGGTCTTGTTTGTGTAGCCAGTTTGTTAGTCTATGTCTTTTTATTGGGGAGTTGAGACCATTGATATTAAGAGATATTAAGGAAAAGTAATTGTGGCTTCCTGTTATTTTTGTTGTTAAAGTTGGCATTCTATTCTTGTGGCTGTCTTCTTTTAGGTTTGTTGAGGGATTACCTTCTTGTTTTTTCTAGGGCGTTTTTCCCGTCCTTGTATTGCTTTTTTTTTTCTGTTATTATCCTTTGAAGGGCTGGATTCATGGAGAGATAATGGGTGAATTTAGTTTTGTCGTGGAATACTTTGGTTTCTCCATCTATGGTAATTGAGAGTTTTGCTGGGTATAGTAGCCTGGGCTGGAATTTGTGTTCTCTTAGTGTCTGTATAACATCTGTCCAGGCTCTTCTGGCTTTCATAGTCTCTGGTGAAAAATCTGGTGTAATTCTGATAGGCTTGCCTTTATATGTTACTTGACCTTTTTCCCTTACTGCTTTTAGTATTCTATCTTTATTTAGTGCATTTGTTGTTCTGATTATTATGTGTCGGGAGGAATTTCTTTTCTGGTCCAGTCTATTTGGAGTTCTGTAGGCTTCTTGTATGTTCATGGGCATCTCTTTCTTTAGATTTGGGAAGTTTTCTTCAATAATTTTGTTGAAGATGTTTGCTGGTTCTTTGAGTCGAAAATCTTCATTCTCATCCACTCCTATTATCCGTAGGTTTGGTCTTCTCATTGTGTCCTGGATTTCCTGGATATTTTGAGTTAGGATCTTTTTGCGTTTTCCATTTTCTTTGATTGTTGTGCCGATGTTTTCTATGGAATCTTCTGCACCTGAGATTCTCTCTTCCATCTCTTGTATTCTGTTGCTGATGCTTGAATCTATGGTTCCAGATTTCTTTCCTAGGGTTTCTATCTTTAGTGTTGCCTCACTTTGAGTTTTCTTTATTGTGTCTACTTCCATTTTAAGGTCTAGAATGGTTTTGTTCATTTCCATCACCTGTTTGGATGTTTTTTCCTCTTTTTCTGTAAGGACTTCTACCTGTTTGATTGTGTTTTCCTGTTTTTCTTTAAGGACTTGTAAGTCTTTAGCAGTGTTCTCCTGTATTTCTTTAAGTGAGTCATTAAAGTCTTTCTTGATGTCCTCTACCATCATCATGAGATATGCTTTTAAATCTGGGTCTAGGTTTTCGGGTGTGTTGGGGTGCCCTGGACTGGGTGAAGTGGGAGTGCTGGGTTCTGATGATGGTGAGTGGTCTTGGTTCCTGTTAGTAAGATTCCTACGTTTACCTTTCGCCATCTGGTAATCTCTGGAATTAGTTGTTATAGTTGACTCTGTTTAGAGATTGTTCTTCTGGTGATTCTGTTACTGTCTATCAGCAGACCTGGGAGACAGATTCTCTCCTCTGAGTTTCAGTGCTCAGAGCACTCTCTGCTGGCAAGCTCTCTTACAGGGAATGTGCGCAGATATCTTGTGTTTGGACCTCCTCCTGGCCGAAGAAGAAGGCCCAAAACAGGACCTTTCCCAGAAACTGTCAGCTTCTGTGGTGCAGACTCTCACCTGTGCAGACTAAGTTCCTAAGTTCGGTGGAGTCCCGGAACCAGAGTGGCGCCCGCTGCTCCTGAGGCTGAGGCCGCCTTCCTTCCTTTCTTCTTTTCATCTTCTTCATTTCACCTTCTTTATTTTCTTCATCTTTTAATTAAATGTTTTATTATTCCAGGGTTTCACACCTACATATACTGTTTTTAGATCAAGTCCACCCCATTTCTTCTCCTCCAATACCCCTCTATGCCTCCCATCACTTTTTCCTCCCAGATACACGTGGGAGGGAAAAAAAAACCTGTGTGTGTGTGTGTGGGGGGGTTCTGATGCTAAGGTCCTATTCCCCAATTGGCTCTTGATCTGTCAGTTAAAAAAAAGCCATGGAACAGTTGCTGGGTGGAAGGAATAGGTGGGACTTTTGGGTCCCTAAAGAAAAGAAGAGACGCAAGGTAGTAAAGATTCACCATGCTTTAGAGAGAGAGAGAGAGAGGAACCCAGCAGCCATGTGAGGTCTCTGGATGATCTGGGACCTATAGCAGCTCTTACAAGTGGGTGGTCATAGATGTTTAGGAGGGACTAGATGTATCTTAACAACTAAAGTTTAGGGCAGGTGGGAGGTGCAGAGATAAGAAATGGATAAGGGCATGCTTTTTCAGGTAGGAGATAGTAGCACCCAGCAATTGTGTCAAAAGGCAAGTTGAACATGAACAACTATGTGTGTGTGTCTTTTATCCATGGATTCAAGGGAAGCTGGGTGGAGGCCGGTAGTGCAACCCATTCCTGGAACTAAGATGGAACAGCGAAAAGCTACACACAACACAAAATACTGACACCACTTAGTGCTTGAGTCTATGTGCATGGGTTAAAGACCACTGAACATAGCATTGATTGGTTTTTAGGGGCCAAATCCCTGAAGAAAACACATTCTCCCTTCTCTGGGGACCATTGATTGCCCATAGATTCTCAGCTAGTAGTGGGACTTCATGATACCCATTCTTGTCCAAGTTGGGATTTAGTCTGACCTGATCCTGTGCATGCAGTCACAGTTGTTTGCATTCATGTGTACAACAGCTCTCTCATGTTGAGAAAAATGATGTTTTGTTGAAGACATTCAGTACCTGTGACTATTACAGTCTTTCTAGCCTTTCCTAGATGGTGATCCCTGAGCCTTGGGTGGGGTGTAATACAGATGTTCCATTTAGAGCTAAGAGCACCAGATTGTTATTCTCTGCATGTTTACCTGTAATTGCATGTCTCATTTTGACCATCACCTACCCATGAAAGAAGCTTCCTTGGTGAGTGTTGAGAGATACACTAAACTATAAATATGAAGGTAAGAATTTGACTGACAGATTAATATTATATCCATTTAGCAGAATAATAATATTAGATTCTCTTGTAGGCCTATCACTTATCTAGCCACAGATTATTGGCCTTAATAATGGCACCAGGTTTGGTCCAGAAAATGGTACCCACTTGTGAAGTGGACCAGAAATTCAATCATAAAGTTGTTGATTACTCCTTTGACATTCATGCCAGTATTATAGCAGGACACATATCTTTCCCAGTCAGCCTAAACTGAATCTCTCAAAACTCACAGCTGAGTCAGATGGATGAATACTTTTTCACCCCTAGGAGCATTCATAGGCTCTTCCAACACTGTGATTGCTAGTCCACAGGGGCAAGCTTTCAGGCGAGTATCAGCATGATTTCTCCAAATATTATGCCTCAAGTAGATGGTGTTGTGATGGCCGTTACTAGTTGTCAACTTGACTACAACTGGAATGAACTACAATCCAGAGATGGAGGGCAGATTTGTGATCAAGATCTTGAGGTTGGAAGACACAGGCCTCTGACCTGGGTCTTGACACAGATGACACATGCTTTTGATCCAGATCTTGAGGCATAGTGGCCATGAAAATCTTAGGACCAGGAAAGATAGTACACACCTTTAATCTAGACCATACCTTTGGCTGGAGGGCCACATAGTACATTGGAAGAAAGAAGGCTCACTCTTCTTTGCCTGATTGCACTTACTTGCCAGAACATGTATTGGTATCTACTTCCTCAGGATTCCAGATTATACAGAAGACCAGCTAAAACAACTAGTCTCATGGGACTGAGAAAATACTGTATTCTTGGACTCCTCATTCACAGCTGCCAAATGTTGGGTTAGTTGGACTGCATGCAGACTGTAAGTCATAACAATAAATACTCCTTATATATAGAGTACTCTGTAAGTTCTATGACTCTAGAGAACCCTGACTAATATAGGTGTCTTAAATAATAGGGTCATAGCATCAAGTTTTGGAGGTAATCAAGAACAAGTAATAGCCTGCATTATTTGGGGGCTCTATTCAATTTCACTGGACAACATCTTAAGAAAGGTTACATATTCCTGGCACTTGGCTTTGTAGTTGTTAGCATTTGGTGTGTGATAGTCCTTTGTTATTCCACCATAGAGTAACTCTAAACTCTTCTTGTATGTGTGTATGTATATATTTTAGAAAGTTTTTATAGTAGTATATTTCCATTCTAAAAAGAATTGCATCAGAATGTTGATGGGAATTACATTAAAATTATAGGTTCCTTTTAATGAGATGGCCATTCTCAAAATAATAATCCTACAAATCCAGGAGTATAGGAGTGTTAAAGCTCGGTTTTCAGGTGGAACAATTTTCAATCATCTGAGAAACTGCCAGATTGATTTCCAGAGTAACTACACCAGTTTGCACTCTCACCAGCAATGGAGGAGTGTTCCCCTTTCTCCACATCCTTGCCAGCGTGTACTTTTGCTTTAGCTATTTATCTTAGGCATTCTGGTTGGTATAAAGTGGAATCTCAGGGTCCTTTTGATTTGCATTTTCCTGATGACTAAGGATATTGAACATTTAAGTGCTTCCCAACAATTTGATATTCCTCTGTTGAAAATTCTCTGTTTAGCTCTGTACCTATTTTTAATTTGGTTATTTGGTTTGTTGGGGCCTAGCTTCTTGAGCTCTTTATATATTTTGAATATTAATCTTCTGTTGGATGTAGGGTTAGTGAAGATCTTTTCCTGATATGTAGGCTGCTAAACTCTGTCCTATTGACAGAGTTCTTTGCCTTATAGAAGCTTTTCAGTTTCATGAGGTCCCATTTACTAATTGTTGGTCTTAAAGCCTGAGACATTAATGTTCTGCTCAGAAAATTGTGTCTTGTACCAATGTGTTCAAGGATGTTTCCCATTTTCTCTTCTATGAGATTTAGTGTATCTGGTTTTATGTTGAGATCCTTGATCCACTTGGACTTCAGTTTTGTGCAGGATGATAAATATGAATCTATTTGCATTCTTCTACATGCAGACATCTAGTCAGACTAGCACCATTTCTTGTAGATGCTTTCTATTTTCCATTATATGGTTTTTGCTTCTTTAACAAAAATCAAGTGTCCACAGGTATGTGGAGTTTTTCTGGGTCTTTGTTTGATTCCATTGATCAACCTCTCTGTTTCTATACCATACCATCTTGAACTGGAATAGGGAGAGTGACATCATTGTCTTGTTTCTTATTTTAGTCAAAATGCTTCAAGTTTTTATCCATTTAGGATTAGGTTTACTGTGGGTTTGTTGTATATTGTTTTTACTATGGTATGATGTGTTGCCTCCATCCCTAGACTCTCCGGTTGTTTGTTTGTTTTTTTTTAATAATGGAAGGATGTTGAATTGTTTCAAAGTTTTTTTCTGTATCTAGTGAGGTGATTATGTGGTTTCTTCCCTTGAGTATATCTTTGTGGTGAATCTTGATTAATGTTGGGGATTGGTTATAATGCTTTGAATTAATATGTCCCCCCAAATTTGGAATCTGCATGTTCAAACACTGAAGGTCCTTGTCCCCAATTGGGTTTTGATCAATCAATGAAGAGCCATTTTCCAATAGCTTGGCAGATAGACTGAAGCGGGACCTTTGGATTTGGGCAGGCTAGGAACTAGAAAAAGAATCACCATGATTTAGAGGGAGACATCAGCTGCAGAAGGAAAATCATCTGAAAGATAGGTGAGCTGGATTCACAGGTGGGCAACAAGTTGAGGGACAGTCCCTGTTTGTTTTGGGGAGACCTGCATGAAGACTAAGCTGTACATCCACTACATATGTTTGGGTGGCCTAGGTCTAGCCCATGTTCACTCTTTGGCTGGTGATTAATACTCTGGGAGCCCCCAAGGGTCCAGGTTAGTTAAATCTGTTGTTTTTTCTCTGGAGTCCCTATCCTCTTCAGGTTCCTCACTCAATCCTTCCTCCAACTCTTCCACAAGACTCCCCAAGCTTCAACTTAAGTTCAGCTGTGGATCTCTGCATCTGTTTTCATTGGTGGAGCCTCTAAGAGCACAATTATGTGGGATCCTGTCTGCAAGCATATCAAAGTACCACTAATAATTTCAGGAATTATTTTTACCCATGCCATGGGTCTTAATTTGTGCCAATCATTGGTTGGCCATTCACTCTGTCTCTGCTACATCTCTATCCCTGCACATCTTGTAGGCAGGACACATTTTGGGTCAAAGATTTTGTGGTCCTCATCCCTCCACTGTGAATCTGTCCTGGCTATAGACAGTGGTCACTTCAGGTACCATATCTCCCACTGCTAGGAGTCTCACAAAAATCATCCCTATAGACTCTCTGCCACCTGCCCCCTACCCCAGGTCTCTGGCACATCCTAGGGATGCCCTTTCTACCCACTGCTAATTTCTGTTCTCTCTCTGCTGCTCTCCTTACACCTACCTAATCATCTGACCTTTTTCCCCTACACAGTTCCTCTCCTACACAGTTTCATCTCCCCATCCATGTCTGATATCAATTTTGTTACCTCTTCTGAAAAATATTCAAGCATACTCTCTTAGGCCCTCCTTATTATTTGGGTTCTTTTTGGTGGGAGTTATTTTTATTTATGTTTTATTAAATTAGTTTTTTTTACATATTAAATGTTACCCCTTTCCTGGTCCCCCCTCCCAAAGTTCTTCACCCCATCCCCCTCCACTTTGCCTCTGAAGGCTGATTCCCTACACACCCACTCACTTCCACCTCAAACTCCCTCACCAGCTTCTTCCTTCCCTGGGGTACTAAGTCCTACTTAGGATTAGGCACATCCTCTCCCACTGAGGCCAGACAATGCAATCCTCTGTTACATATGTGCAGGGAGCCACAGACCAGTCCATGTATGCTCTTTGGTTGGTGATTTAGTCTCTGGGAACTCTTAGGGGGGTCCAGGCTAGTTGATGTTATTGTTCTTCCTATAGGGCTGCCATCCCCATCAGCTCCTTCAATCCTTCCCCTAACTCTTCCATAGGGGTTCACAACCTCAGTCTAATGGTTGTCTGTCTTAGTAATCTGCTGGTAGAGCCTCTCAGAGGACAGCTTTGCTAGGCTCCTGTCTGCAAGCACAACATGGCATCAGTAATAGTATCAGGATTTGGTGCCTGTGTGTGAGATGGATCCCAAGTTGGGCACGTCAATGGATGGTCTTTTCTTTAGTCTCTGCTCCATTTTTGTTCCTGCATTTATTTTAGACAGGAATAATTCTGGATCAAAAATTTTGAAAGTAGGTGGGTGATGCTATCACTCCACTGGGAGCCCTGTCTATCTACTGGAGGTGGACTCTTCAGGTTCCATCTGCCCACTATTGGGTATTTTGGTTAAGGCCATCCCCACTGAGTCCTGGGAGCATCCCACATTACAGGTCTCTGAAACTTTATAGAGCTTCCCCCCACTGTCACCCCCTGCTGCTGCATATTTCCATTCATTTTCCTGGCCTTATGGACTTCTCTCCTGTCTCCCCCCATATCTGATCCTGTGCCCCCTTTCCCCTCCCCCTGCCCTCTTCCACTAAAGTCCCTCCCTCCCTCTGCCTTCCATGACTATTTTCTTCCCCATTCTAAGTCAGATTGAAGCATCCTCACTTGGGCCTTTCTTCTTGTTAAACTTCATATGCTCTGTTAGATGAATCATGGGTATTATATTCTTTTTTGCTAATATCCACTTATCAGTGAGTATATACCATGCATGTCCCTTTGTTTCTGGGTTACCTCATTCAGGATGATATTTTCTAGTTCCACCCATTTGCCTGTAAAATTCATGGTGTCCTCATTTTTCATAGCTGAATACTCTACCATTGTGTACATGTACCACATTTTCTGTATTCATTCTTTGAGTGAGGGACATCTGGGTTTTTTCAGCTTCTGACTATTATTAATAAACCTACTATGAATATAGTGGAGCACATGTCCTTATGGTAGAGCTGGGACTTCAGGTAGAGCTATTTCTAATTTTCTGGGGATCCTTCATATTGATTCCAGAGTGGTTGTGCCAGTTTGCAATCCCACCAGCAAATGGAGGAGTGTTCCCCTTTCTCCACATTCTCACCAGTATGTGCTGTCAATTGAGCTTTTATCTTAGCCATTTTGATTGGTATAAGATGGAAACATAGGGTCATTTTGATCTGCATTTCCCTAATGACTAAGGATATCGAATACTTCTTTAAGTGCTTCTTGCCCATTCAAAATTCCTGTTGAGAATTCTCTTTTTAGCTCTTTACCATATTTTTTTATTGGGTTCTTTGTTTTTTTGGTGTCTAGCTTCTTGAGTTCTTTATATACTTTGTATATTAGCCCTCTATCAGATGGGTTAAGTGAATTTTTTTCCCCAATCTGTAGGTTATCACTTTGCCTTATTGATAGACTTCTTTGTCTTACAGAAGCTTTTCAGTTTCACAAGGTCCCATTTTTCAATTGTTGATCTTATAGCCTGAGCCACTGGTGTTTTGTTCAGGAAATTTTCCCCTGTAGCAATGTGTTCAAGGCTATTTCCCATTTTCTCTTCTGTTAGAGTCAGTGTAACTGGTTTTGTGTTGTGGTCCTAGATACTCTTGGACTTAAGCTTTGTACAAGGTGATAAATATGGATCAATTTGCATTCTTCTACATGCAGACCATCACCAGTTAGACCATCATCATTTGTTGAGCTATATGGTTTTTGCTTCTTTGTCAAAGACCAAGTGTCCATATGTGTGTGGGTTTATTTTTGAGTCTTCAACTCTATTCCATCAATTGACCAGTCTGTATCTGTACCAGTGCCATGTGTTTGTTTGGTTTTTTTTATCACTATTGCTCTGTAGTACAGCAATAAAGGGTCTAAACTTTTGAGGTAAAGGATGGAGAACTTCCCCCTGAGAAGGTATTTTTCAATTGGGAATTGTTTTGAATGCAGTGATTACAGGCAGAAGCCACCAAACCTGCCCCACTTACCTATTTCTCAAAAATTGTTACTTATAGAAATACTATATATACTTCACTATTTTCATCGTTCAAGAGATGAAAGAGATCCTTAGCTGTCAATTTACTTCACTGCTTTTATTTTATAATGTAAGGAAAATGCTATCTCTCCTGGAGTTAAAAATCAGAAAAAGATTCTAGGGGATGGGGGCGTGGGTTCAAGCTCACAAAGTGCTCGATGGATGAGATGGGGGCCTGGATTTGGATCCCATATCAAACCTGGTGGCAGTCAACACCTGCAACCCGGGACTGGGACCTGGCCAAAATACTGAGTAGAAAAATACAGTTTCAAATAATAACCTGTTTCAAATAATTCAGTTCTTATCCTCCCTCTACACACACATATGTGCACATATAAATTCACTTTAAAAAGATTTTAGGAAATATATATCCCTGGACAACACACAGCCAAAGGAGAAAAAGACAAATCTCTCCTGAATCTGTGTCCCCTCCCTGCTCTGTGGTGCTAGGGATGGAACTTGGGTCTTCAAGCAAGCCCTCTACCACCAAGTATACATACTCTGCAGTAGACGCCAGGCTCTTACTGACTGCATTCCTAGACAGACTCTCGTGCAGTCCAGGCCGACCTTGGACTCACTATGTGGCTGAGGATGACATGGCCCTTTCCCTTTCCGTTCCTCTGCTTTTGAGCAGTGCTTGGGATAGAAGTTGGCTGCCGCTGGCGTTTACAATACAGACTTAGATTTCAGTGTAAGCGCCTACAGCTGGGTTGCTGGACTTCCGTCTGTCTTTCCCGAGGCTGCTCTTCTGGCTTTCTCCTGTTGCACGAAGCAGCACACATAGTTAATTGACTGCAAGTCATCAACACATGGGTGGTCAGACTTGGTGCTTCTCAGCTTAATCCCAGCAGCGGGGAGGCAGGCTGCTCTGTATAGTGAGACCCAGTCTCAAGGCAAAACCAACCAAACAAATCCAAGTGGGCTGTGCTCGGAGGACATCTAATATCACAGAAAAACACCAGGCTTTCTAATCCCATCACAGATGGACAGAGTCGGCTCCTAGTGCATTTAAAAAAGACTCAACAGACCTATGTTGTGAGTGACCGCTGGGGCACAGCCTGTGACATAAGGAACCCACACTCCCACCTGCTGATTGTTAGGTGCGGATCAGTGTGACTAAGGTGGGGAAAGGAGGATCTTTGTAATAACTCCGGAAAAGACTTGGTGTATTTCACTATGTAAAATTTATTTTTTATAAAAAAATGTGTGACACCAGCACCTTCTTCTAAACCGACTTAATTAGGAATCTATTCTCTTATAGAATACACATTGGCATTGAAATAGTTTAAAGAAATGTAATGGCTATCTATGAAAGATTACGTTTTGATTGTTACCCCACAGCTCATGTGTCTGCACACACAGAACTGAACATTCCCAACTTTACATTCGATTTGTTAGTCAGTTTTCCACTGCTGCATTTTATAAAGAACTTTAAAGTTTCATAAAAGGAAAAAAATTAAGGAACTAGGATAAATCTATGTCTTATAACAGCATTTTTACATAAACAATTTAAACCTGCATGCAGGCAACTTCTCTTGTTGTCACACACCTTTTTAAGGGAAAAAGTACACCCATTTTACAGAAAATCCCACATACACTGTAATATGCTGGAAACAATGCTAAAGGACCAGTGTGGATGGCGCTCTCGAGCACACACACACACACACACACACACACACACACTGCTCTCTTTATAAATTATGAACTGGAGTTCCTGATCATGACAGGGGCCGGGAGGTCCAGTCCTTAGGGTTTTGCTCTCTGGAAGAACACCTTTAGGTAATTTTTTAAAACTTTAGCATCAGGCTGCTGAAGTGCTTGACAGAACTCCTGAATTATTTCTGGAACAACTTGTAGGGAGGGCAGATATTCTTGTTGAAGATACTGAACACATTCAGGGCCCCGTTTGAGATGGATTGTTTTCAGAGTCACGGCACACTCAGAAAGCGCCAACACTGTCTGTCCATCTGCCAGGTCAAAGGTCTGCTTCAAAGGTGCCAGGAAACACGCTGGGACGATGTGCTTATGAACAAAGTCGGCAAAGCCCACCGGTCCGTCCTTGCCTCCCCAGAGCTCCACCAGCTTTGAGAGGATAATAAAACACGTTTTCTGTGCAATTGGATCTGGATAGTCAACGGCTCCTTGGATTACAGTAACCAGCACCCGTTCTACATTTTCTGCACCTTGATTCGCGATCACTTCACTCATCCCGCTGCCGGTGTAACTCCTCCTTAGCATCTGCTTCTACAACGCTGCCGACTGGTCATCGTCTTCCACTGGTCGCAGCAGCACTTCAAAGATAGCGTGAAGCAGGGGCATGAACATCTGATGTAAAAACCGGGACACCTGCATCTTGAACTTGGCCGTGATCTGGTTGATGAGTGGAATGAACTACTGGAGGTCTTTCGCTTCACAGTCCTTGAGCATGTGCTCTGAGGCAGACGGGATGAATGGGAGCACCTCCGCCTCGAGGCAGATGATCATCCGATGGAGGAAGGTCCGCACGCCGCTTCGGAGGACGTCCTTTTGCAAGGGGCAGCTGAGGGCTGGCAGGAAGGTCTGTAAGCAGTCCAGGTAGACCTGGGAGCAGCCGCACTGTTTCACAGTCTGCTTGCTGCTGAAGGCCTTGCTGGTTCGACTGGCGAATCCCACTGCGTGGTTGAGACTGTCTGCAAGAGATGCTTGTCTCTCTTCATCCTGTGCCATCATCAGCTTTTCCAACAGAACCTTGAACCTCTCCATCAGTGGTGTCAGGAGGTCCTTCATTAAGGCCTGCTTATTTTCTGCGGGGTATTCACTGTTAACAATCAGCGCCCTGGCTGTTTCGTAAATGAGCTGATTGTCGCTACTCAGCAAGAACTGGTATCCGTTCTCCGGTGGAGAAAGGGCTAATAAATCTTGTATTCTATTCAAAATCTCCTCAATGTAAGGATTCATTTGTTTATTGAGAGATTTGACAAATCTAGAAAATAGGTAGGTGGTTCTGCCCCGGGCTTTAGCACTGGAATGCCACAGACCTCTGTGATCTAAGAAAGCCATGAGTACACACGGAATGTGCTGAGGTTCAACTGTGAAAAACTTCTCATAGCGAACAACAGTTTCAAAGAACTCCAGGGTCACAGTCGTGTGCTGGTAGGAGCTGACTCCTGATGTCACCAACGTCCGCATCATGTCCTGCAAAGCACTCACTTTTGACACGTCACCTGAGAAGTGAGCGCGGTGGGACACCGGGAGAGCTTCCGCCAGCATGTACAGCAACCGCACGGCTACTTCAACCTCCATGAAGCGCGTGGTCTGCCAGTTCTGTAGCGTGGCACTGAAGACCCTGCGAACAGAAGCCAGCACGAGCTCCGGGGACACCTGAGCAAGTCTGTCTAACAGTAACTTCAGCTGTTTTCTGTATTCTACAAACATGGCTTCATCTTCACCCTAATTTTCAAAGTTATATTCTTCATCATAAGTCAATTTTTTTTCATAACGGCCAACATGATTGCCTCTACATTAGCTTTTTGCTGATCCGAGAGCACTGGAACCTGTTTCAGGATATGGAGATAATCATAACAAAACCCAGTGATGTTGGAGGAAATGTCATCGTCCTCGTGAACTAGCAGCTGTAACATAAGTGGCACTTTTGTCTCAATAGCTTCCAGTGCCTCCTGCGCATTCTTGACAGCCCCATTCTTAATTAATTTAGTCCAGCTAACTATTAACGACTGTCCCATTCCATTTACCAGCTTAGAAAATCTGGCCACAAAGTCCAAATTTTCTTCCTGGTCAATGCTGAAAAACCCAGCAGTCTGTAATACTTGACACAGGGACTCTACGAGTTTCATCTTATCCACAGGGTCCATCCCTTTATTTACAATCTCGAACAGTCACATGCTTCTTCCCGTAGAACCTCTACTGACATGTGACCTAGCAGCATATTTATAAACCTATCATTGGCTATAAGGGATAAATCTATCCAGGGGACGTAGGCCCCAACTACTTCAAGGCACTGGCACAGCACTTCTGAATTCGTATACTGGTAGTTGTGTAAAATCTGGTACCACGATTCCACCAGATTTGGAATGCACTGCTCCCGCACGGTGTCTTTTATCAGTGTGTTCCTTTGAGCCTCCTCTGACGTGTGAACCACGTCCCGATCCACCAGCTCTGAATCGATGGCCATGAGGATTCGCAGGTACAGATCCACTCCCCTCGGGTGGTTTAGGTCCACAACTGAGAGAATGTAAAAAAAAAAAAAAAAAAAAAAAAAAAAAAAAAACTTGGGCCACTTAGTGAGATACTCTGTAACAAAAAGCAAGGCGAACACTTGGGCCGCTTTGTTCCGTACGAAGGTCTTCTCTGGCTGCGGATTCTGAGCCTGAAGCCATGAGAGCAGTGTCTCCCTGATGAGCTGCTGCTGAGCAGTGCTTAGTTCTGAGTACTTGTATTTAACTTGATGCTCTAGTACTTGGAAGCAGAAGAACTTTACGTGATCATCACTGTATGTCTTCTGTGCCAGAGCCTCTGCACACACCTGCCAGGCATCTGGGGAAACCTTTAACTGCTCAAAATAAGCCAGGGCCCTCTGTCTAAAGTCTGAATCGGCATTTGGATTTAACCCTAAAAGAGCCTGTTCATCCATCTCGGCCGCTATTCCTGGAGTTTTCCGATCAGAACAGACGTGGCTTCTAATCCCACAGCAGAATCCACAATCATCATCACTCCAATATCTCTTCCTCGCCTGCACTCCCGGGGGTCGGCCAGCTGCAAGGAGCGGCGCCGTACACAGGGAACGCGGAGAGCGACCCACGTCCTTGCCGCTATAGTCCTCCAATACAATCCGGCTCGGCCCGCGCTCCTCTCGACGCTCAGCGTTCCCCGGGCGCCTTCTCTTGCGTGGGGCGGAGCGGGGAGGGCAGGTTGGCAAGCCGGCGGGCGGAGTCAACGGCCCTGGAAGGAAAACTACGCATGGTCCCCTAACGCCGCGCTGAGTCAGCGCGAGGCACGTCCCCCGCGCTGTGCCGCGCGGACCGGTAAACAACTTCTGCTGAAGCTTTTGAGAGGTGTATCACTGGTTGTACTCTGTGAGCATAACATATATCAAATCTGGTCCTTACTCTTAGATGGTACCTTCAAAGATGTTGAGAAATGTCGAAATTTCTGAATGCCTTGTGCCTATCCTGAAGTTAAATGCAGTCTTCACCTTGTGTCTGCAGCTCTTCTTCCTCCTTCTCTTTCTCCTTACCATCATCATTGTTGTCATCACTGTAGTCATCATCATCACCATCACCATCACCATCACTACCACCACCACCACCACCACTACCACTGTCTTCCTTGCAGGCTGTCATGAGTTGAGCATTTGTGTTCCACCACAAGCTCCTAGTAATGATATTCTACCTCATAACAAGCCAGAAGCATCACAGGACCACAGACTGAAACCTCTGAAACAATGAGCCACAATTCTGTCATTGTATCACAAAGCTAACAATCTCTTCTCAAATGATTTTCTTTTGAATAAATCTTATTTGGGTTTTGTTGTTTTGTTTTTAATCAATTCTCATCTTCCAAGTATTGGGTTTTGTGGTGGTGGGGGGATAAGCAGGATAAAGTATACAGGATACTTGGATTCAGTAGCATGACCATTATAATTTAAAATTTTTGTTTTGCTTTATAGACTAACAGTGGGACTTTGGGGTTTTTGAGTTGGAGCTGGAACAAAGAGGCTTTGTAGACCATTGGGATTGAATAATTGCACTTATGGAAGAACATGCATTAGAGGGAGCAGATTGGAAAAGTGCTGTGGTTTGAATTAAGTTTGTGTGCTCGCCTGAAATTCACAATGAAATTCAATTATTACTCTGGCAGCTTTGAAGGCGTGTCCTTTAAGGAAAATGGTATGCACATTGTTCATGTCTCTTGACATTAGTCACATTATCCATGTAAATCATAATAATCTTGAAATTTTTTCCACTAGTGCAATAGTGGTCAGAAGGTTACAGGAGTAACACACTGCTTTCTGGCTGAATCTGAGGGCTGCTCTACAGTAGGCAATTCATCCATGGCATTGTAAATGTGGTCAAAAGCCCATGTCCCAGGAAGTCTTATTCTCAAACAGGGGAACCTACTACTGTTGCTTTGCTAAAACACCTTTTAAATACTGTTTATTTGCATGGGTGAGTACTGCTCTCAGCCTCTTTCTGCAGGGGGAAACAATGCCCAAGACTCATAGCTGGTCAAAATGCCTAGAATAAGTATTTGCTTAGAGTGCAGTCATAAATGCACCATGTATATCAACTATCACAAGGAGGAACAAATGTAAGACCCAGAGGCTGGGGAGGTGC
Source organism: Mus musculus (assembly GCF_000001635.26). NCBI lineage: Eukaryota > Metazoa > Chordata > Mammalia > Rodentia > Muridae > Mus > Mus musculus. The sequence continues at coordinate 3,992,923 of NC_000074.6, read as the reverse complement.
TGTGAAATGCTGTCTTCTGGATACAACATGGCCACTGCACTCATGAATTCATAGCAGCTATGGTTACTTGCATAAGTCTTGAACAAGATCAAGCCAGCTGGACCAGTCATTTTTGCTGGCAACAGCACTAATTGAACTCAGTGGGTTACAAAAAAGGAAGAAAGAAAAGAAGACATGAAAGTAGGAGGGGGGTGTGTTGGGGTATAACCTGGGTAAGTGAAAGGGGAAGTTAGGGATCAATATAATAAAGATGCATTGTATACATGTATAGAATTGTCAAAGAATGAATAAAACATTTCTTTTTTAAAAAGAAGAAAACAAATAAATTCTGGATTTCCCATAAAGGAGCTGTACAGCTGATAGAATGAACCTGACTTACTGTGCATTGGTTCTCCTTACCTGCTAAGTGGACAGTGGATTAAGTATCAGTTTGGGGAAATTAAATGAATGAGCAGAGGAAAGCAGCTATAAACATGGCTGAAGATAGCAGGCACTAAGTAACTATAAGGAACAATGATTCAGTGAGCAGAAATCACCATGAATAGGGACAATGGCAAACCAAAGAAGTTAAGCACTAGTTAGACTAGATGGCATTTATGAAAGGCTCAGAGAATTGCTTGACCCCTCCTCCATTATAAATAGTGAAGAGACAACAAAGATTATTTCAGAATAATACTATTGAAATTATTAAAGGCAACCCACAGCTTGGTCATACCATGAGTGAAGTAGTTCTTTCTAATAAAGATGTCAAGTTTCTAAGACTAGTTTTTTAGAATATTTAGTAAGTACCATGCTATTTAAGAAGCTCAACCTCCACTCTATCACTTTCAGTGTAGAACCTACTTCCTTATTCATCTTCTGAGGGTACATTTGGGGACTGAGTAGCAAGGTGTGACAATTGAAAGCTATTGTCCAGGAGTCTTGCACACTGAGGGGTAGCAGTGATCATGAGCAGCTCCAAGAAAGTCAGGGTAAGCATGGCCCCACTGGTTAAAGGTGTGATAGAATAGTAAGAGGTCTGCTAGGGGCAGTTCAGATCTTTTCCTGGCTCTTCACTGAAGTTCTTCTTGATCAGAGCAGGGGCTAAAGACCAATGGCATCAGATCTTCCCATGAAGGCTCTGGGCTCCAGCCAACTTTTGAACTTTATTGTTGGAGACCATACCATGAGAAAGTAAGCCTTTTGCAGCTTCCCACCTAACAAGCCAAATGGCCTTGTGTTAAGGAGCCGGTCATCACCCCCTCCTCCCTATTCCCTTCCTGGCACCTGAGGTTGTAAAAAGCTGAATTATAGTCCCCTCTTCCTTATCTCTTCCTGACTCCCAAGACTTTTAAGGACGTGAGTTATGTGCTGAGCTCAGCCTAACGCCGAAGGCTGTTAAGGAGGAATCTACATTCCAGAGATAAGACTCAGAGTGCCTCCCACCGCCTGCAGCCTGAATTCGGCCTTCAAATCCTAGATGCCCACTTCTTTGTTCTTTGTTAATTCCCCCTCAACCCCTCCCTATTCCCCTAGCTGTGTGCTTAAAACCTGGCATTTCAGCCTAATAAACTGAGACCTTGACAGGAACCCCTCCTTGGTCTCCACTTCTCTTTCCCTTCCACCCATTTCTCTTCTGGGTTTGCGGTCTCCCTCGCACCCACAAATAACTGGGTCCTGCTGGACGAGACACTTTATAGCTTTCCAGGTACAGCAGGTATAAGGGGTTGGGGACTGGGCAGTTTCTCCCATCTACCTGTTTTCTGTAGGAGGTTTTTTTTTTTTTTTTTTTTTTCAATAGAGATTGTTCCTCTAAACTCCAGGGTCCAGGGAGGCAGAGTTTAGAACTCCAGGCTTTTAAGTACTTACTTGATAGTGAATGCTTACACCAATGGACTAAGCTGTAACATTGGGGTAAAAAATGATGAATGGGAGGTTGACCTTTGAATTTTATGCATTTAAAAGCGTGTGCATGTGTACACACAGGAGTGTAATGGTGTGTTTGAGTAAGTGAGTGTACAAATAAAATATAATGCAATTGTGGAAGTCAGTGCTCACCTTCTTTATTTTATTAGTTATTTTCTTCATTTACATTTCCAATGCTATCCCAAAAGTCGCCCATACCCTCCCTCCCAATCCCCTCCTCCCTACTCCCAAGTTTTGGCCCTGGCATTCCCCTGTACTGGGGCATATAAAGTTTGCAAGTCCAATGGGCCTCTCTTTCCAGTGATGGCCGACTAGGCCATCTTTTGATACATATGCAGCTAGAGACAAGAGCTCCGGGGTACTGGTTAGTTCATAATGTTGTTGCATCTATAGGGTTGCAGACCCCTTTGGCTCCTTGGGTAGTTTCTCTAGCTCCTCCATTGTCTAGCTCCTCCATTGGGGGCCCTGTGATCCATCCAGTTGCTGACTGTGAGCATCCACTTCTGTGTTTGCTAGGCCCCGGCATAGCCTCACAAGAGACAACTATATCAAGGTCCTTTCAGCAAAATCTTGCTAGTGTATGCAATGGTGTCAGTGTTTGGAGGATGATTATGGGGTGGAACCCTGGATATGGCACTCTCTAGATGGTCCATCCTTTTGTCTCAGCTCCAAACTTTGTCTCTGTAACTCATTCCATGGGTGTTTTGTTCCCAATTCTAAGAAGGGGCAAAGTGTCCACACTTTGGTCTTCGTTCTTCTTGAGTTTCATGTGTTTTGCAAATTATATCTTATATCTTGGGTATTCTAAGTTTATGGGCTAATATCCACTTATCAGTGAGTACATATCATTTGAGTTCTTTTGTGATTGGGTCACCTCACTCAGGATGATACTCACTCCTCCAGGACCAACCATTTGCCTAGGAATTTCATAAATTTATTCTTTTTAATAGCTGAGTAGTACTCCATTGTGCAAATGTACCACATTTTTTTTTTTATCCATTCCTCTGTTGAAAGGGCATTTGGGTTCTTTCCAGCTTCTGGCTATTATAAATAAGGCTGCTATGAACATAGTGGAGCATGTTTCTTTCTTACTAGTTGGAACATCTTCTGGATATATGCCCAGGAGAGGTGTTGCAGGATTCTCCAGTAGTATTATGTCCAATTTTCTGAGGAAGCACGAGACTGATTTCCAGAGTGGTTGTACAAGCTTGCAATCACACCAAAAATGGAGGAGTGGTCCTCTGTGAGAGACCATCCCGTGAGAAAGTGAGCCCTTCACAATCTCCCTAACAGGCCAAATGGCCTTGTACTAAGAGCTGGTTATCACTCCCCTTTCTCCCTATTCCTTTCTTGGCACCTGAGGCTGTAAAAGCTGAATTATAGTCCCCTCTTCCCTATCTCTTCCTGAGTTCCGATGCCATCCAAGGACATGAGTTACGCCTGAGCACAGCCTGACACCCAAGGCTGTCAAGGAGGATCGATGTTCCAGAGATAAGATGCAGAGTGCCCGCTGCCTGGCGCCTGACTTTGGCCCACATGTCATCAGTTGCCCATTTTTTTGTTCTTTGTATATTTCTCCCTCGACCCCTCCCATATTCCCCACAATGTATGCTTTAAAAAGAAGGCACCTCAGCCTAATAAACGAGACCTTGATAGGAAATTCTTCCTGGTTTCCTCTCTTCTTTTTCTTCCTCCCATCTCCTTCCAGGTTTGCGATCTCCCTCGCATCCATTAATAACTGAATCCCGTGGGACGGGATAGTCCTCATTCTGCACATCCTCTCCAGCATCTGCTGTCACCTGACTTTTTGATCTTAGCCATTCTGACTGGTGTGAGATGGAATCTCAGGGTTGTTTTGATTTGCATTTCCCTGATGATTAAGGATGCTGAACATTTTTTCAGGTGTTTCTCAGCCAGTCAGTATTCCTCTGGTGAGAATTCTTTGTTTATCTCTGAGCCCCATCTTTTAATGGGGTTATTTGGTTTTCTGGAGTCTGCCTTCTTGAGTTCTTTATATATATTGGATATTAGTCCTCTATCTGATTTAGGATAGGTAAAGATCCTTTCCCAATCTGTTGGTGGCCTTTTTGTCTTATTGACGGTGTCTTTTGCCTTGCAGAAGCTTTGCAGTCTCATGAGATCCCATTTGTCAATTCTTGATCTTACAGCACAAGCCATTGCTGTTCTATTTAGAAATTTTTCCCCTGTGCCAATATCTTCCAGGCTTTTCCCCACTTTCTCCTCTATAAGTTTCAGTGTCTCTGGTTTTATGTGGAGTTCCTTGATCCACTTAGATTTGACCTTAGTACAAGGAGAGAGGAATGGGTCGATTCACATTCTTCTACATGACAACCTCCAGTTGTGCCAGCACCATTTGTTGAAAATGCTGTCTTTCTTCCACTGGATGGTTTTAGCTCCCTTGTCGAAGATCAAGTGACCATAGGTGTGTGGGTTCATTTCTGGGTCTTCAATTCTATTCCATTGGTCTACTTGTCTGTCACTATACCAGTACCATGCAGTTTTTAGTCACAATTGCTCTGTAGTAAAGTTTTAGGCCAGGCATGGTGATTCCACCAGAGGTTCTTTTATCCTTGAGAAGAGTTTTTGCTATCCTAGGATTTTTTGTTATTCAAGATGAATTTGCAGATTGCTCTTTCTAATTCGTTGAAGAATTGAGTTGGAATTTTGATGGGGATTGCATTGAATCTGTAGATTGCTTTTGGCAAGATAGCCATTTTTACAATGTTGATCTTGCCAATTCATGAGCATAGGAGAACTTTCCATCTTCTGAGATCTTCTTTAATTTCCTTCTTCAGAGACTTGAAGTTCTTATCATACAGATCTTTCACTTCCTTAGTTAGAGTCACACCAAGATATTTTATATTATTTGTGACTATTGAGAAGGGTGTTGTTTCCTTAATTTCTTTCTCAGCCTGTTTATCCTTTGTGTAGAGAAAGGCCACTGATTTGATTGAGTTAATTTTATATCCACCTATTGCACTGAATCTGTTTATCAGATTTAGGAGTTCTCTGGTGGAATTTTTAGGGTCACTTATATATACAATTATATTATCTGCAAAAAGTGATATTTTGACTTCATCTTTTCCAATTTGTATCCCCTTGATATCCTTTTGTTTTCAAATTGCTCTGGCTAGGACTTCAAGTACAATGTTGAATAGGTAGGGAGAAAGTGGGCAGCCTTGTCTAGTCCCTGATTTTACTGCGATTGCTTCCAGCTTCTCACCATTTACTTTGATGTTGGCTACTGATTTGCTGTAGTTTGCTTTTATCATGGTTAGGTATGGGCCTTGAATTCCTGATCCTTCCAAAACTTTTATCATGAATGGGTGTTGGATTTTGTCAAATGCTTTCTCTGCCTGTAAGGAGATGATCATGTGGTTTTTGTCTTTGAGTTTGTTTATATAATGGATTACATTGGTGGATTTCCGTATGTTAAACCATCCCTGCATCCCTGGAATAAAACCTACTTGGTCAGGATGGATGATTGTTTTAATGTGTTCTTGGATTCGGATAGCGAGAATTTTATTGAGTATTTTTGCATAGATATTCATAAGGGAAATTGGTGTGAAGTTCTCTATCTTTGTTGTATCTTTCTGTGGTTTAGGTATCAGAGTAATTGTGGCTTCATAGAATGAGTTGGGTAGAGTACCTTCTACTTCTATTTTGTGGAATAGTTTGTGCAGAAATGGAATTAGATCTTCTTTGAAGGTCTGATAGAACTCTGCACCAAACCCATCTGGTCCTGGGCTTTTTTTGTTGGGAGACTATTAATGACTGCTTCTTTTTCTTTAGGGAATATGGGACTGTTTAGATCGTTAACTTGATCCTGGTTTAACTTTGGTACCTAGTATCTGTCTAGAAATTTGTCCATTTCATCCAGGTTTTCCAGTTTTGTTGAGTATAGCCTTTTGTAGAAGGATCTGATGGTATTTTGGATTTCTTCAGGATCTGATGTTATGTCTCCCTTTTGATTTCAGATTTTGTTAATTAGGATGCTGTCCCTGTGCCCTAAGGTGAGTCTGGCTAAAAGTTTATCTATCTTGTTGATTTACTCAAAGAACCAACTCCTTGTTTGGTTGATTCTTTGAATAGTTCTTCTTGTTTCCACTTCGTTGATTTCGGCCCTGAGTTTGATTATTTCCTGCTGTCTACACCTCTTGGGGGAATTTGCTTCCTTATTTTCTAGAGCTTTTAGGTGTGTTGTCAAGCTGCTAGTGTGTGCTCTCTCTTGTTTCTTTTTGGAGGCTCTCAGAGCTATGAGTTTCCCTCTTAGAAATGCTTTCATTGTGTCCCATAAGTTTAGGTATGTTGTGGCTTCATTTTCATTAAACTCTAAAAAGTCCTTAATGTCTTTCTTTATTCCTTCCTTGACCAAGGTATCATTGAGAAGAGTGTTGTTCATTTTCTACGTGAATGTTGGCTTTCCATTATTTATGTTGTTATTGAAGATTAGCCTTAGTCCATGGTGGTCTGATAGGATACATGGAATGATTTCAATATTTTTGTATCTGTTGAGGCCTGTTTTGTCACCAATTATGTGGTCAATTTTGGAGAAGGTATCATGAGGTGCTGAGAAGAAGGTTTATCCTTTTGTTTTAGGATAAAATGTTCTGTGCCGCAGACCTCTGGGTCCCTGTGTCTGCATGGAACGGGTCTCTCGAGCAGGTGGGCAAAGCGTAGGAATTGACAAACAGATGCACACAAGAGAGGTTGTGTTGAATCTGAATGTAATGTCAGGTTGAGCATTAGACTATTTTATATTACAGCGAATTATCAGGAGCTACAAATCACAATAAGACAAGGTACACTGAAATTTACTAGATACAAAAGAAAGGAATTTGTAGGAACTAGATAAATGTTTACAATAGAGATCATCAGCCCTGCCTAGGATCAGCCTAGTGCCAGGCAAGAATTTCACACTTTAGTGTTAAAAGCACCAGGGAGTAATTACTCTTGGCAGGCCTCAAGAATAATGTAGTGTCACGGACCCCTAAATTCCAAGCCTTGCTAAATCTTATCTTGTCTGGAGAATCCCCATTTATCAGGATAGTATATCAACTTGCTCTTGGCATGGAATGTAGCCTGTAGTAAAGATTTCTATCTCAGTGAGATTCCCAGGCTCTTTCTGCAGACCAACTGAGCTAATGGCCATTTTATTGTAATGCTTAATTAATTACTGAATAGGTTAAACTCCTTGCTGTAATCTGGGATCTTGGAACACTGGGAGAGGCTTTAGCTATGTCAGAATTCAATCTTAAAAGGCACTTATAATAGGGTAATACTAAATAGAGAGCACGTGGATCCATACACTAGACTAACGTGGGAGTGGAAAATTAATTTTATAGGATAGAGAGATTAAAGAGAATGCCAGACTCAAGGAGGGAGTTTCCTTGAAACTCTTTTCCTCATGGCCAGTTTCCAAGCCTCCACATGTCAAACTGACTCAACTAGAGTGCGTGGCAGTTCTGTAGATATCTGTTAAGTCCATTTGTTTCATCACTTTGTTAGTTTCACTGTGTCCCTGTTTAGTTTCTGTTTCCATGATCTGCCCATTGATGAAAGTGGTGTGTTGAAGTCTCCCACTATTATTGTGTGAGGTGCAATGTGTGCTTTGAGCTTTACTAAAGTTTCTTTAATGAATTGGCTGCCCTTGCATTTGGAGCATAGATATTCAGAATTGAGAGTTCCTCTTGGAGGATTTTACCTTTGATGAGTATGAAGTGTCCCTCCTTGTCTTTTTTGATAACTTTGGGTTGGAAGTCGATTTTATTTGATATTAGAATGGCTACTCCAGCTTGTTTCTTCAGACCATTTGCTTGGAAAATTGTTTTCCAGCCTTTCACTCTGAGGTAGTGTCTGTCTTTTTCCCTGAGATGGGTTTCCTATAAGCACCAGAATGTTGGGTCCTGTTTGTGTAGCCAGTCTGTTAGTCTATGTCTTTTTATTGGGGAATTGAGTCCATTAAAATTAAGAGATATCAAGGAAAGTAATTGTTGCTTCCTATTATTTTTGTTGTTAGAGTTGGCATTCTGTTCTTGTGGCTGTCTTCTTTTTGGTTTGTCGAGGGATTACTTTCTTGCTTTTTCTAGGGCTTGGTTTCTGTCCTTGTATTGGTTTTTTTCTGTTATTATCCTTTGAAGGGCTGGATTCGTGGATAGATAATGTGTGAATTTGGTTTTGTTGTGGAATACTTTGGTTTCTCCATCTATGGTAATTGAGAGTTTGGCTGGGAATAGTAGCCTGGCCTGGCATTTGTGTTCTCTTAGTGTCTGTATAACATCTGTCCAGGCTCTTCTGGCTTTCATAGTCTCTGGTGAAAAGCCTGGTGTAATTCTGATAGGCCTGCCTTTATATGTTACTTGAACTTTTTCCCTTATTGCTTTTAATATTCAATCTATTTAGTGCATTTATTGTTCTGATTATTATGTGTCAAGAGGAATTTCTCTTTTTTTAAATTTTTTATTAAGTATTTTCCTCATTTAAATTTCCAATGCTATCCCAAAAGTCCCCCATACCCACCCCTCCACTCCCCTACCCACCTACTCCCCCTTTTTGGCCCTGGCGTTCCCCTGTACTGGGGCATATAAAGTGTTCAAGTCCAATGGGCCTCTCTTTCCAGTGATGGCTGACTAGGCCATCTTTTGATACATATGCAGCTAGAGACAAGAGCTCTGGGGTACTGGTTAGTTCATATTGTTGTTCCACCTATAGGATTGCAGTTCCCTTTAGCTCCTTGAGTACTTTCTCTAGCTCATCCATTGGGGGCCCTTTGATCCATCCAATTGCTGACTGTGAGCATCCACTTATGTGTTTGCTAGGCCCCGGCATAATCTCACAAGAGACAGCTATAACAGGGTACTTTCAGCAAAATCTTGCTAGTGGATGCAATGGTGTCAGCGTTTGGAAGCTGATTATGGGATGGTTCCCTGTGTATGGCAGTCTCTAGATGGTCCATCCTTTCGTCACAGCTCCAAATTTTGTCTCTGTAACTCCTTCCATGGGTGTTTTATTCCCAATTCTAAGAAGGGGCAAAGTGTCCACACTTTGGTCTTCGTTCTTCTTGAGTTTCATGTGTTTAGCAAATTGTGTCTTATATCTTGGGTATCCTAAGTTTCTGGGCTAATATCCACTTATCTGTGAGTACATATTATGTGAGTTCCTTTGTTGTTGGGTTACCTCACTCAGGATGATGCCCTCCAGGTCCATCCATTTGCCTAGGAATTTCATAAATTCATTCTTTTTAATAGCTGAGTAGTACTCCATTGTGTAAATATACCACATTTTCTGTATCCATTCTTCTGTTGAGGGCATCTGGGTTCTTTCCAGCTTTTGGCTATTATAAATAAGGCTGCTATGAACATAGTGGAGCATGTGTCCTTCTTACCGGTTGGGACATCTTCTGGATATATGCCCAGGAGAGGTGTTGCTGGATCCTCCGGTAGTACTATGTCCAATTTTCTGAGGAAGCACCAGACTGATTTCCAGAGTGGTTGTTCAAGCTTGCAATCCCACCAACAAAGGAGGAGTGTTCCTCTTTCTCCACAGCCACGCCAGCATCTGCTGTCACCTGAATTTTTGATCTTAGCCATTCTGACTGGTGTGAGGTGGAATCTCAGGGTTGTTTTGATTTGCATTTCCCTGATGATTAAGGATGTTGAACTTTTTTTCAGGTGCTTCTCTGCCATTCAGTATTCCTCAGGTTAGAATTCTTTGTTCAGCTCTGAGCCCCATTTTTTAATGGGGTTATTTGATTTTCTGGAGTGTGCCTTCTTGAGTTCTTTATATATATTGGATATTAGTCCCCTATCCGATTTGCGATAGGTAAAGATCCTTTCCCAATCTTTTGGTGGTCTTTTTGTCTTATTGACGGTGTCTTTTGCCTTGCAGAAGCTTTGCAATTTTATGAGGTCCCATTTATCGATTCTTGATCTTACAGCACAAGCCATTGCTGTTCTATTAAGGAAATTTTCCCCTGTACCCATATCTTTGAGGCTTTTTCCTACTTTCTCCTCTAAAAATTTCAGTGTCTCTGGTTTTATGTGGAGTTCCTTAATCCACTTAAATTTGACCTTTGTACAAGGAGAGATAAATGGATCAATTCGCAATCTTCTACATGATAACCTCCAGTTGTGCCAGCACCATTTGTTGAAAACACTGTCTTTCTTCCACTGAATGGTTTTAGCTCCCTTGTCAAAGATCAAGTGACAATAGGTGTGTGGGTTCATCTCTGTGTCTTCAATTCTGTTTCATTGGTCTACTTTTCTGTCACTATAGCAGTACTGAAAGACTCTGAGAGGAGCCCCTCGCTCAGGCCTCAGGAGAATAGCGGACACCCAAGAACTCATGACAGACTGAGCTTGTTGCAAAGCACATGGGGCTTTATTCAGGAAAACCAGAGCTCTGGGTATGACTCATATCCCAAGCAGGGGTAGAGAAGTCGACCTCGAGGGGAAATAGGTCCCAGTTTTTATAGGCCCTCAGGGGGGAAAGGAGAAGGGGGAGAGTAGGGGATTTCCAGATCTAAACAATGTCTATTCTCAAGAAATGGGTATGGGAGGGGTACAAGGAAAGAGTCTAATGAAGGTACAGCAATGGGCACACACCTGGTCAGAACATTGGCAGACACACAGGTTCAAGGAATGGCCAAAGCATTGTGCACCTTTATTTTTCTAAGTCAGTGAAGCTAGTTCTGCTAACACTGACGTCTATCTTGCCAATTTCAGGGCTACTGTGTCCTTTTATATTCTGCCAGGATCTTTCATTCCCCACTTCTTCTAGTTACTAGTTCTAATCTTAGAACTAAACTGCAACCTCTTTTTCAAGGTTCTGCAGAGACTGGTATTGTTGTCTTAATACTAACAGCTGGATGGCACCAATCCTCTCTCTAACAAAGGTCATTAGATTATTAAGAATTATTGGGCCACACGTCAGCAGTAAGAGCACACTTATTAGAGGGTCTATCAGAGTAGAAATGAGGGTGGTCAACCAAGGGGATTTATTCTTTAGGAGCTCACTTTACGTGAAAGGCATGAATCTAAGCAGAGATGTCTTCTTCGACAGCAGTGGGGTTGGTCAGCCGCACGATGCAAGGGCCTTTTAAACAAGGTTTCAGATTCTCAGCTCAATGTCATCAGACGAGAACTGCATCTCCCACCTGGAACTGGTGTGGTATCATCAAGTCTCCTGGTTCGTAGGCCTCTTTGAGCTGCTTTCAGGCGGTGTTTCTGACCACTTCTAGGCCTTCATGCATGTAAACAATAAAGGACCAGGGTTAAAATTTAAAGGATCTAACACTCTCTTTACTTTAGTGAATGGGGGAGCCCCCCCCATACAGGATTTCATATGGTGTGAGCTTAAATGTTCCTAGTGTGTTCTTAACGCGGAACAAGGCAAAGGGAAGGAGGGCTGTCCAGTAATTCCTGCCGGTCTCTAAGATTAATTTAGTCAAGTTTTTTTTTTCCTTTCTACCTAGCCTGAACTCTGGGATCTATAAACACAATGTAATCTCTAATCAATCCCCAGTTGGATGGCCAGTCCCTGACTTACTTGGGCAACAAAGGTGGGTTCATTGTCAGACCTTATTACCTTAGGTATTCCAAACCATGGAAAAATTTCTTCTAGGATTTTCTTAACCACAACATTGGCAGTTTCTTTTTGTTGGGTAGGCCTCCACCCATCCTGAAAAGGTATCTACAAAAACTTCCACTAGTAAACTGCTTCCGTCTGTGTACCAGTTTGGAACACCTGGCCACGGCTGGTCACGTAGATCACTTTGCAGGCAGGGTTGAGAATAGCAGGAGGAGCAAACACGACCTGTTCAGTCAGCAGCAGACTCTGGTAGTGAGTCATCTGGGCATTTGTCATCCTTCGATCTGGGGGCTGGCGGATAATGCTTTGAAGAGAGTGGGGGGCTACCACAGTTATTTGCTGTCCCAGAGTTAATTTGTCAGCATCCTTAATGAGTAGGGCTACTGCAGCAACGGCCTTTAAACATGTGGGCCATCCGCTGGCCACTGGGTCCAGCTTCTTAGACAAATATGCCACCGGCCTCTTCCACAGCCCTAGAGCCTGAGTAAGAACTCCTCTGGCCACCCACGCCCTCTCATCAACATAGAGGATGAAGGGCTTGGTTAGATCTGGCAATGCCAAGGCTGGCGCAGTCAGCAGGGCCTCCTTAATATTTTTAAAGGCTTTCTGATGTTCTGATGTCCATATAAATTTTCCACTTTTCTTGGTCAGGGGGTACGGGGGGGTGGCCAGTGTTGCAAACCCAGGTATCCAAAGTCTGCAGAACCCAGCGGTGCCCAAGAATTCTCTCACCTGTCTTGGAGTAGCCGGTGTTGGTATTTGAGTCACAGTCCTTTTTCTAGCCTCTGTCAGCCACCGTTTTCCATCCTGGAGGATATATCCCAAGTAGACCACTTCCATCTGACATAGCTGGGCTTTTTTAGCAGAGGCCCGGTAACCCAACTCACCCAGTTCTGCTAGCAATCTCTTGGTCCCCTGACAGCATTCCCTCTCCGTGGTTGCAGGAAGGAGCAACATATTGAAGCAGAGTTACCTGGGAGTTTTCAGCTCAGAAGGAGGCTAAATCTCGATGTAGAGCCTCATCAAAAAGGGTGGGGGAGTTTTTGAACCCCTGGGGTAACCGTGTCCAGGTCAATTGTCCCGTTTGTCCAGTGTCAGGATCTCTCCACTCAAAGGCGAATATGGGCTGGCTGGAGGGATGTAACTTCAGGCAAAAGAAAGCATCTTTTAAATCAAGTACTGTGTACCATTTTCACTCTGGAGGGAGTGAGCTGAGGAGGTTATAGGGATTAGGAACAGTTGGGTAAATATCTTGGACCCTCTTATTGACCTCTCTCAGGTCTTGGACTGGTCGGTAGTCACTTGTGCCAGGTTTCTTTACCGGCAGTAAAGGAGTATTCCAGGGTGACTGGCAAGGTACCAAAATACCTAATTGTAATAGTCTCTGAATATGTGGCCTGATTCCATCTCTTGCTTCATGGCTCATTGGGTATTGTTGCACTCCTATAGGGGTTGCATCCGTCTTCAGTCCCACAACCACAGGGGGAACTCTGACAGCCATTCCCATGCCTTTAGTCTCTAGGGAAAGAAGTCAACCAGTCTTTTAGGTCTGGCACCTCTGTTTGCTTTATGCCTTCATGTAATCAGTATTCTTCCTCAAGCTGCAGGGCTAAGACTACGGAGGTGGGAGATTTTCAAGTTACTCTTGGCCCTTCTTGGGTAAATCTGATCTGGGCCTTTAATTTAGTCAGAAGATCTCTTCCTAGAAGCAGTGTGGGACACTCAGGAATGACCAAGAAGGAATGACTTACTTGGCCTTTCCCCAGATCTACAGTGCATGCAGTGGTCCAGGAATATTGTTTCTGACCAGTGGCTCCAATCACTATGGTTCTTTTATTTTTTAATTTTCTCAGTGGATGTTTCAACACAGAATGTTCTGCCCCTGTGTCAATTAAAAAGTCCATGGGAGTCTCTTTCACCATCAGGGTTACCCTAGGCTTGGGGAGGGAGTCTGAGCCCCATCTCCCCTATTTATCATCTTTCAAAGTCAGAACCTTAGGGGCCCTTCCTTTTGGGGGGGGCATTCTCGTGTCCAATGTCCTTTTTCCTTGCAATAGGCACATTGGTCCTTCTCTAAAATCTTCTGGACAGATCTTCTTCCTTCAAGTCTGGGTTCCTTGTTGCCCAGGTACCCTGTCTATCTATTCTCTGGCCTGTTCCTTTCTTTACGTTCCCCTACTACTGCGGCCAAAATCCTGCTTAAATTCCTCTCCTGTATTCTCCCTCTGTTTCTCTCTTGTCAATCTTTCTAGAAAAACAGACGGGGGCTCTGTAAGGCCCTGCATCACTTCCCTTACCTTAGCCAAATTGGTGGGGCGCCTCGTCGCTCCCTTTAGACTAGAGCCCTGCTGGCAAACTGTCAACCTCTCCTTACCTTGAGCCGTGTTATAGTTCTAATCTGGCCGGTCCAGAGGGAACCCAGTGTTCCAATTGTACAGATCAGCCGATGAGAAAGGCCAATATTGGAGGGTCTGCAGAGACTGCCTGTCTGTGGGCAGGTTGCCCACAGCTTGCAAAGGAAAAGGCAGAAATGGTGTCAGGAGCTTCATCTGCTGGGGGACTCTGGGCTCGTGGGCTCCGGGTCCCAGCTGCTGGCCCTCTGACTGCACTGGCAGCAATCCCAGAGCCTGGCACAGGGACCTTCGGAGGCAGAGAATGGGGAGAAGGGGAAGGGGACTCTGGCCACTCGGGAGGCCCTTCAATTTCAGGATAGATCTTGGGGGGAGCTGTGGGTTGAAAAGGAGGCTCTGTTTCGGGTGGAGCCTGTGGTTTCATTTTTGCTTCTCGTAGAGTCAGGGCTCGGGAGCCTGACCTATGCTGGGGAATCCATGGTTTTATCCAAGGCAGAGGATTCTGGACGAGGTCCCACCAAACAGTAATGTAAGGCTGTTGATCTGGGTGGGACCCAGGTCCATTCTGAAAGACAATGGCTTTAACTTCAAAAATAAGAGTCAAATCAAAAGTCCCCTCCGGTGGCCATCCTACATCAAAAGCTGGCCACTCGGAGATGCAAAAAGTCTGCCAAGGTCTTTTCTTAATTTCTACTGAAAGATTATGGGCCCTTGATCTAACTTCAGTCCAGTGGTCTAAAGTCAAACTTAGTGGGGTCGTTATAGTCTGTCCCATTGTTGACACCACGTAAAACACAAAACAAACACAAAACACACACATACACACACTGACAAATGCCTGAAAACAGACACAAAAAACAAACACACACTGACAGATGCCTGTCTTCCATCAAACAGACAAAACCAACTCAAAAATACAGATGGTCGAGGGAGTACACTCCCCACCCCAGACGGACTCCTAGAGTCCTTCCCCTCACTCAGGGCTTCAGAAATACAGATGGTTGAGGGAGTACACTCCCTGCCCCAGACGGACTCCTAGAGTCCTTCCCCTTGCTCAAGGCATCCCCCAGAGAGAGCAGCAGCCGGTGATTCCAGCACGTCTGCTGTTCACACTCAGTGCCTCATCCCAAGGCAAAGGTCTATGTTTCTCACGAAATGTCTCGGCTGCAAATTTCAGCACAGAACCTAGCCGGCTTACAGAAATATTTTTGGACAAAAAATTTCACCTCCAAGTGGGTCTTCGGAGACGCGGGTGGTCACACCAATCCCGGGACAAGCCCCCAAATGAAAGACTCCGAGAGGAGCCCCTCGCTCAGGCCTCAGGACAATAGTGGACACCCAAGAACTCACGACAGACCACGCTTGTTGCAAACCACATGAGGCTTTATTTGGGGAAAGCCAGAGCTCTGGGGACAACTCATATGCCACGCAGGGGTAGAGGAGTCGACCTTGAGGGGAAAGAGATCCCAGTTT
The DNA here is from genome assembly GCF_000001635.26 of Mus musculus. NCBI lineage: Eukaryota > Metazoa > Chordata > Mammalia > Rodentia > Muridae > Mus > Mus musculus. The sequence continues at coordinate 3,977,585 of NC_000074.6, read as the reverse complement.
TTATAGGCCCTCAGGGGGGAAAGGAGAAGGGGGAGAGTAGGGGATTTCCAGATCTAAACAATGTCTATTCTCAAGAAATGGGTATGGGAGGGGTACAAGGAAAGAGTCTATGAAGGTGCAGCAATGGGCACACACCTGGTCAGAACATTGGCAGACACACAGGTTTGAGGAGTGGCCAAAGCATTGTTCACCTTTATTTTTCTAAATCAGTGAAGCTAGTTCTGCTAACACTGACATCTATCTTGCCAATTTCAGGGCTTCTGTGTCCTTTTACATTCTGCCAGTATCTTTCAGTACCATGCAGTTTTTATCACAATTGCTCTGTAGTACAGCTTTAGGTCAGGCATGGTGATTCCACCAGAGGTTCTTTTATCCTTGAGAAGAGTTTTTGCTATCCTAGGTTTTTTGTTATTCCAGATGAATCTGCCGATTGCCTTTTCTAATTCGTTGAAGAATTGAGTTGGAATTTTATGGGGATTGCATTGAATCTGTAGATTGCTTTTGGCATGATAGACATTTTTACTATAATGATCCTAACAATCCATGAGCATGGGAGGTCTTTCCATCTTTTGAGATCTTCTTTAATTTCTTTCTTCAGAGACTTGAAGTTCTTATTATACAGATCTTTCACTTCCCTAGAGTCACACCAAGGTATTTCATGTTATTTGTGACTATTGAGAAGGGTGTTGTTTCCCTAATTTCTTTCTCAGCCTGTTTATTCTTTGTGTACAGAAAGGCTATTGACTTGTTTGAGTTAATTTTATATCCAGCTACTTCATTGAAGCTGTTTATCAGGCTTAGGAGTTCTCTGGTGGAATTTTTAGGTTCACTTATATATACTATCATATCATCTTCAAAAAGTGATATTTTGACTTCTTCCTTTTCCATTTGTATCCCCTTGATCTCCTTTTGTTGTCAAATAGCTCTGGCTAGGACTTCAAGTACAATGTTGAATAGGTAGAGAAAGAGTGGACAGCCTAGTCTAGTCCCTGATTTTAGTGGGATTGCTTCCAGCTTCTCACCATTTACTTTGATGTTGGCTGCTGGTTTGCTGTAGATTGCTTTTATCATGTTTAGGTATGGGCCTTGAATTCCTGATCTTTCCAACACTTTTATCATGAATGGGTGTTCGATTTTGTCAAATGCTTTATCCGATGTAAGGAGATAATCATGTGGTTTTTGTCTTTGAGTTTGTTTATATACTGGATTACTTTGATGGATTTCCGTATATTGAACCATCCCTGCATCCCTGGGATGAAACCTACTTAGTCAGGATGGATGATTGTTTTGATGTGTTCTTGGATTCAGTTAGCGAGAACTTTATTGAGGATTTTTGCATCGATATTCATAAGGGAAATTGGTCTGAAGTTCTTTATCTTTGTTGGGTCTTTTTGTGGTTTAGGTATCAGAGTAATTGTGGCTTCATAGAATGATTTGGCTAGAGTACCTTCTGTTTCTATTTTGTGGAATAGTTTGTGAAGAACTGGAATTAGGTCTTCTTTGAAGGTCTGATAGAACTCTGCACTAAACCCATCTGGTCCTGGGCTTTTTTGGTTGGGAGACTATTAATGACTACTTCTATTTCTTTGGGGGATATAGGACTGTTTATATCATTAACCTGATCTTGATTTAACTTTGGTACCTAGTATCTGTCTAGAAACTTGTCCATTTTATCCAGGTTCTCCCGTTTTATTGAGTATAGCCTTTTGTAGAAGGATCTGATGGTGTTTTGGATTTCTTCAGGATCTGTTATGTCTTCCTTTTAATTTCTGATTTTGTTAATTAGGATGCTATCCCTGTGCCATCTAGTGAATCTGGCTAAGGGTTTATCTATCTTGTTGATTTTTTTCAAAGAGCCAGCTCCTCGATTGGTTGATTCTTTGAATAGTTCTTCTTGTTTCCACTTGGTTGATTTTGTTCCTGAGTTTGATTATTTCCTGCCATCTACTCTTCTTGGGTGAATTTGCTTCCTTTTGTTCTAGAGCTTTTAGGTGTATTGTCAAATTGCTAATGTGTGCTCTCTCTAATTTCTTTTTGGAGGCTCTCAGAGCTATGAGTTTTCCTCTTAGAAATGCTTTCATGTGTCCTATAAGTTTGGGTATGTTGTGGCTTCATTTTCATTAAATTCTAAAAAGTCCTTAATTTCTTTCTTTATTCCTTCCTTGACCAAGGTATCATTGAGAAGAGTGTTGTTCAGTTTCTATGTGAATGTTGGCTTTCTATTATTTATTTTGTTATTGAAGATCAGCCTTAGTCCATGGTGATCTGATAGGATGCATTGGAAAATTTCAATATTTTTGTATATGTTGAGCCTTGTTTTGTGACCAATTATGTGGTCAGTTTTGGAGAAGGTACCATGAGGTGCTGGGAAGAAGGTATATCCTTTTGTTTTAGGATAAAATGTTCTGTAGATATCTGTCAGATCCATTTGTTTCATAACTTCTGTTAGTTTCACTGTGTCCCTGTTTAGTTTCTGTTTTTATGATCTGTCCATTGGTGAAAGTGGTGTGTTGAAGTCTCCCACTATTATTGTGTGAGGTGCAATGTGTGCTTTGAGCTTTACTAAAGTTTCTTTAATGAATGTGGCTGCCCTTGTATTTGGAGCATAGATATTCAGAATTGATAGTTCCTCTTGGAGGATTTTACCTTTGATGTGTATGAAGTGCCGCTCTTTGTCTTTTTTGATGGCTTAGGGTTGGAAGTCGATTTTAAAAGATATTAGAATGGCTTCTCCAGCTTGTTTCTCCATACCATTTGCTTGGAAAATTGCTTTCCAGCCTTTCATTCTGAGGTAGTCTCTATCGTTTTCTCTGAGATGAGTTTCCTGTAAGCAGCAAAATGTTGGGTCTTGTTTGTGTAGCCAGTCTGTTAGTCTATGTCTTTTTATTGGGGAGTTGAGTCCATTAATATTAAGAGATAATAAGGAAAAGTAATTGTTGCTCCCTGTTATTTTTGTTGTTAAAGTTGGCATTCTGTTCTTGTGTCTGTTTTCTTTTAGGTTTGTTGAAGGATTACTTTCTTGCTTTTTTCTAGGGTGTGGTTCCTGTCCTTATATTGTTTTTTTTTTCTGTTAGTATCCTTTCAAGGGCTGGATTCATGGAAAGATAATGTGTGAATTTGGTTTTGTCATGGAATAGTTTGGTTTCTCCATCTATGGTAATTGAGAGTTTGAGTGGGAATAATAGCCTGGCCTGGCATTTGTGTTCTCTTAGTGTCTGTATAACATCTGTCCAGGCTCTTCTGGCTTTCATAGTCTCTGGTGAAAAGTCTGGTGTAATTCTGATAGGCCTGCCTTTATATGTTACTTGACCTTTTTCCCTTACTGCTTTTAATATTCAGTCTTTGTTTAGTGCATTTGTTGTTCTGATTATTATGTGTTGGGAGGAATTTCTTCTCTGGTCCAATATATTTGGAGTTCTGTATGCTTCTTGCATGTTCATGGGCATCTCTTTCTTTAGGTTTGGTAAGTTTTCTTCTATAATTTTGTTGAAGATATTTGCTGGCCCTTTAAGTTGAAAATCTTCATTCTCATCTACTCCTATTATCTGTAGGTATGGTCTTTTCATTGTGTCCTGGATTTCCTGGATGTTTTGAGTTAGGATCTTTTTTCATTTTGTCTTTTCTTTGATTGTTGTGCTGATGTTCTCTATGGAACCTTCTGCACCTGAGATTCTCTCTTCCATCTCTTGTATTCTGTTAGTGATGCTTGCATCTATGGTTCCATATTTCTTTCGTAGGTTTTTTATCTCCAGCATTGCTTCACTTTGGGTTTTCTTTATTGTGTGTACTTACCTTTTTAGGTCTTGGATGGTTTTATTCAATTCCATCACCTGTTTGGTCGTTTTTTCTTGCAATTCTTTAAGGGATTTTTGTGCTTCCTCTTTAAGGTCATCTACTTGTTTAGCAGTGTTCTCCTGTATTTCTTTAAGTGAGTTATTAAAGTCCTTCTTGATGTCCTCTACCATCATCATGAGATATGCTTTTAAATCCGGGTCTATTTTTTCGGATGTGTTGGGGTGCCAAGGGCTGGGTGCGGTGGGAGTGCTGCGTTCTGATGATGGTCAGTGGTCTTGGTTTCTGTTAGTAAGATTCTTATGTTTGCCTTTGCCATCTGGTAATCTCTAAAGTTAGTTGTAGTTGTCTTTGGTTAGATCTTGTTCCTCAGGTGTTTATGTTAGCCTCTATCAGCAGACCTGAGAGACTAGGTCTCTCCTGAGTTTCAGTGTTCAGAGTACTCTCTGCAGACAAGCTCTCCTCTTGCAGCGAAGGTGCCCAGATATCTGGTGTTCGAACCTGCCTCCTGGCAGAAGTTGTGATCTACTCACAGAGGTTTTGAGATTCCGTGGTGGGTCCTGTGGGTACCTTGCGGGTGTCCGTAGACTCTGCGCCCAAGCTACCCTGTTGCTGGCGTGGCCCAGAAGGGATTTGTGCCCCAATCAGGCCGGGTTTTCTGCTTTCCTAAGTAATGCAGTCTCAGGTCCCACGGGATTAGATAGGAGCAGCAGCTGTGTTCTACTCACCAGAGGTGTTAAGATCCCGTGGCAGGTCCTGTGGGTACCTTGAGGGTGTTCCAGACTCCTTGCCCAAGCTACCCTGGTGCTGGTGTGGACTGGAAGGGACTCCACTGCTCACCTTCTACCTTGAGACAGGATGTTGTTCTCTGCTGCCTATGACATTTAATATTATATTTTCCAGATTCAATTATTTCCTACAAACTTGACCTTTACAACTGAATAAAATTCTACTGTGTATGCATCACATTTTCATTCCTGGTTCACCAGAAATGAGCATTAACTTCTTCATTTTTTGGCACAGCTGTTAGTGTCTCCAGTTCCCAGTGTGAGGCGCACATCTTTTATGAGGTGACAGAGGTGAAATTAGTGAGTGACAGAAAACCAACTCCCCAAGTGTCTGCAGACACCTCTGTGGTGTGGTTGCTTGTGTCTCTGGAAGTAAAGCTTGCAATGTGCCTTCCTTGTTTTAACTGTGAAATACAGACACAGGAAGACATTGAGGGGCCACATGTTATTCACAGATATTCATGCACAGAAGCAATATCCTGAATCTTTTCAGGGTTACAAAGTCCTTACTTCACTCATTTTAAAAGAGATGGGGCTAAAATATTCATGTTCTTCTGGCCATAGAAGTTCAGCTTTTTATGGGTTCCCTGTCAAGGGACAGTCTTAACTCTGGAGTCCTTTTATAAATTGTTTTAGGAGGTGTATAATATAACTAGTTACTTTATGACATTTTCCACAGGGTATAGATACTATTGGATTTTTCTAATAATTTTTCTCATAGTTGCCCTATTGCCACTCTTGTTTCCCTACACCTATGAGGGTGTATACTCCAAAGAGCTTCATTTGTTTTTATGTAATATGCATATATATATTCCATGTAGAAGAGTATAGCATGTGATATTTTCTTTTCTTGAGATTTTTGTTCCCACAATCCCTTCTTGCCACCCCTTTCTCTATTTTGTACATAATTTCCCCCTTGTATTTTCAGATAGCTAAATGATGTATAGATAGACAGATGATAGGTTATATAGACAGATAGATTGACAAATAGGTTAATAGAAAGGTAGATAAAAGGATAGATAGATGATAGATAGATAGATAGATAGATAGATAGATAGATAGATAGATATAAATATAACTAGATATCTCAGTCTAGCTTATTTTGCTTAGTATAATAATTTTCACTTCCACTTGTTTCCCTGGAAATGCCAGTCAGCTATTCACCCTTCTGTGTGTGTGTGTGTGTGTGTGTGTGTGTGTGTGTGTGTGTGTGTATGGGTTTTTGAGACAGGGTTTCTCTGTGTAGCCCTGGCTGTACTAGAACTACTTTGTAGTAAAGACTAGCTTCAAACTCACAGATCCATCTGCCTTTGCCTCCCGAGTGCTGCGATGAAAGGTTTGCATAACCACCATCCAGCTAAATCCAAATTTATATTTAAATATCCAAAAATATCTCAATAGAAATCCCCAATCATCTAGTACATGGCTTTCTAAATCACATCTTGATCTCTTTTGTAATTTTATCCAGTACTTGTGTTACCTGTTATCTGGTTCTAACATAGGTTCAAAGTACTGAAGAATTGCATGCAAAAAGTTGTAAAAAATAATTATTCAGAAGGGGAAACACAAGGAAGATATAGCGCAAATGATCAATAAGCTTCAGTGAGATTACTCAAAAGTTCTGGGTTTGCGTTTATGTGTTCTGGAGGAGAAGGAGATACTTCCTTGGATGCTGTAAGAACTACTTCTATGGGGAGACATAAACTCCCTCATCATAAGGTCCTGACTCAAAGGTGAAGCTGGGCTGGAATTTTTAAAGCACAAGAGGGAAATAGCTCAGCTGTATTCAGCCTTGGCTCTTTTAAAATAATTAAATTAATTCTTTGATAATTTCACACAAATTTCTACTTTCCACCTATTCATATGCATGAGTGAGCATGCATATAATTAAAATAATGACATATGGGACCCGCGCCTATGCAAAGAGAATTTTGATCACATTCACCCCTATTTCCCCCTCCAACTCCTCCTGGGTCCTCCAATGTCCCCTCCCACTTTCGTGTAACTTTAAAAAGATCCACAGTGACCAATTAGTGCTGCTCACATGCACATGGATATGAGGCTATCCACTGGGGTCTGGCCAACCTACCAGGAGACAAACCCTGAAGAAAAAATGGCTCTCCATCCCCTAGCAGCCATAGTTGTCAATAGCTCCCCAAGTAATGGTGTGGGCCCTTGAGCTCACATTCATGCTGGAATGTTGCCTGGTTCAGTCTTGTTCAGGTCTTGTGCAAGAAACCACAGCTGCTGTTCATGAGTGAAATTGTCCTATCATGTTTAGAAGTTGTTATTTTATCCCAGCCCTCCTAGCCTCTCTTTCTCTGTATTTCCTACACCTTGTGGGGACAGTTGTGATGTAGATGTCCCATTTATATCTGAGCACTCCACAGACACTCATTTTCTGCACTTTAACCAGTTATTAACCATCACTCACTCACTGCTGAACAAATTTATCTGATGATAGCTGAGACATACACTAATCTATGAGTATCAAGTATTTAGAAGACAATTTGATAACTGCCCATTTGTCAAATAGTTAGTAGTTCACCTCTAGGGCCTCAGAAACTACTCAGGTACCCATTTTTGGCTAGATTGCCTGGCCCAAGTTCCATTCTCTGAAGCAGGCTTTTAATTTATTCACAAAGTGTATAATATTCCTGCCACTGTTATATCAGTGGTCATATCTTGCTCTATTACTCATCACTGTAGCTCTCATGGTTCATATCTAGATGAGACTGTTAATGACTTTTCTACTCCAGAAACCTGCACCAAATCTTCTGGTACTATGGAAACTAGTTAATGAGGAGGAAGTTTCCAGATCACTGCCAGCAAGATTTTTCCATGTCCTATGATCAAGCTGTCTGGTCTCTTCAGCAATGGGTTTTAATTATCAATTTCTAGTGGGTAACCAAGAGCAATCTGGCCAGGCTCTTATTTTTCCTCCTCTAAGTTGAGCAGGTAAGAAACTGATGATCAATGTTATGCTTTAAATTCCAGATAGCTTCTGAATCAAAAACGTTCTCATTTACTGCACAGACGGAGACTGAGGAGAAGTGAATACTTCCTACATACTTGTTCCTATGAAATGCAAGATGGAATTCTGCAGTCATGGGTCCTGGATGGTTGAGACCCTGACTTTGGGCTATGGAAACCTCAGTGGTCGTTCTTCAGATTCTGTCCACATTTTTGGAGAAAATGTTTCTTTTGTCCTGAGGCCATCAAGCAAGCTAGTCTGGTTGTCCAAGGGATCCATTTGTCCTTGAATCTCCAAAACAGTGATTATGAGTGTACACTAGCATGCCTGGTTTTTAAAACGTGGGTTCTGGAAAATTGAATTCAGGTTCTCATGCCTGCATTCAAGTGCTTTACCAACTAATTCATCTCTCCAGTCCAGTAGTCCTCTTCTTCAATTGTTCTATAAGAAATAGTTGGCTCTCAGACACAATGTTCCTACATAGGCAGTGTAGACCATGATACACTGTAGGTGTTTATTTTTTCTTGGCAGAGTTACAAAGGTTCCCTGCACCCAGGATCAGGAAGAGATCTACAAGCAACTCACGAAACTGGAAACTAGAATAGGTGTGTAATGAGAGCCTGATTGTCTGAGGGTCTTAATGGGCAATCCATTTGAGGACACTTTGCTTGAATTTTGACCTTTTTAAGTTTCAGGGTTTTTTTTCTAAGTATCAGTTTTCTTACATGTGAAATGGGACTACAGGATAGCTTCCAAAGTGGCCTAGGTGTTCATAAGCAAATATATAATATATATTATGCATATACATATAATATACACACACACACACACATACACACACACACACACACACACACACACACATGATCCAACTATTTCAGTTTCCTGAGAATGTAGCTCCTACTTCTCCTAGTGTGGATGAAATGGGGGCAGGACACCTGGATCCTGTAGTATGAGGAAGATGCTCAGGAAGTGGAGAAGGTAAGGTCTCTCTTCTATGGTACTTGGAATTCCCTGACTCTGGAGGGTTTGAAGGCTGATCAGACACAGTAATACAGACAACCAAGTGTGGGTTCATTCTAACTATCCTTCCCCAACAGATTTCCTGTGCCATGCCTGCCCCTGTGACTGGATGCTTTTCCATGGAAATTGCTACTTTTTCTCCAAAATTAAACATACCTGGGAAGATTCTGCCATTGCTTGCAAAGAAGTAGAGGCCCAACTAATTGTCATTGAAAGTGATGAGGAGCAGGCATGTCTGATTCTGGAATGAGACGTGTATCTTTTTATTATGAAGAATTTCGTGCATCATATCATGTTTCTTAATTAAACCTATTACCTCCCTTCCAATTTCTTTCTTACTGTCCCAACACTTTTCCCTCTCAAAGCCATGTACTTTGTCTTTCTAAAGTCATGGAGTCCCCTTAGTGCTGCCTACATGTCCACAAGCATAAGAATATCTATTGGAGTATGGATAGTCTCTCAGGAGTTACATGTCTGAAAATACTTACTTTTTCACCTTACAATCTGTCACTTGTCAATAGTTCTTTAGATAAGGGTGGGACTCTATGAGCCTCTCTTCTGTCTAAGCTAAGAAATTGGCTTGGTTGACCTTGTGCAGCCACTGTGAGTTGATGTGTGCAGTTGTCCTGTTGTATTAATTAATTAATTAATTAATTAATTAATTAATCTCATCACAGGGTTCACTACCCTCCTCAATGGTTTATGTTCCCAAATGAAACACACACACACACACAGAGTCTTTGTAATTTTTATGCCTTAATCAGCACAATAGCAAGGCGACTGCTTAGCCTCTCTGCTACTAGAATCTGCCTTTCACTGATAATTCTGAGTTACTACTTACTAACTGCTATCTTCCATCTTGGCCACTCCATTTGTGGCCTTCTTTGGGCTGCTCTTTCTTGGCCCAGAGCCTGGAGAGCTCTCCTTGCTTCTCTATCCATCAAGGCCTCTGTGGCTCTCCACTCTCCATACTCTCATAAAGCACAGCAGATCCCCTCCCTCTTTTCCTTCCTGTCCCAAGCCCTGAAATCCTAAAGTTCCACCTGTGTCTTTCCTCCCCAGCTATTGGCTGCTGACATTTTTTTATTTACCAATCAGAACCAACTGGGGGCAGGTTCCCAGAAACTATGTGCAGACCCTCTTGTGCAAACAGTTTTTGGGGAACATAATTAGCATTTGTAGTACACGCAGCTACACTGCCCTGTCCATTTTACCTCAGATGTCCACTACCTCTGGCTCATACAACCTTTCTGTCCCTTTTCCCGAATGATTCCAAAGCCTTGGAGGAGGAATTGTGACACAGATAAGGGGTGTGTATGTTATTATAGGACAAGTAGTTTAAGATGGATAAACATACATTTTCAAGGAAAGATAGGAGAGAAGAAGGCCACGAATTAGGGAATCACAAATACATTACACACACACACACACACACACACAACAAACAAATCTTGACCATGTGTGTAAGATTTGGAAGAAGACTTGAAAATATAAAGAATGCCTATGATAGGTTAGCTAGTACTTAATAAATTGCTTTGTAGAGGGACAACTCTGTTCTATGCCATTGGTCAATTGCTAGGATATGGATCACACACATTCAGTCAGTCATGGGTAAATCCAAATAGACACTCTCAAAACTCTCAAGCCAAAGAAACCTGCAGTAAAAACAAGTATTGTGACAAGATGCCAGCTGTGCACTTCTCATTTGCCTATAGGGCACAGACATGGAAGGACTCAGATCTCCTGAACACATGTTGGGAATCATTGTGGCTTCCAACACTCAAACAGAACTTCCCCTCTAGAGTTTCCAGAAGCTCTACTGGATAGAAATTCAACTACTCAGCTCTATCTCAATTACTCTTCTCCCCTTTCAGGTCTTTTTACAGAAGATGCATAAGATGAAAGGCAATCTCTGGCTTGGGCTCATAGACATAAGGGAGGAAGGCTCATGGCAGTGGGCGAATGGTTCACCTCTGTCACCCAGGTAGGTCAAAAAACAAGGGTAGAATGGGGGTGTGAGACTGGTGTCTGAAACTCTAATGTGAAATATTCTTGTCCAGAGCTTTTATCCCCTAGATACAAAAATATGCCACTAACTGAGTGGAAAGAAGGCTCATGCTCATGTTTAGGTAAGATGGCAGATGTTTTGAAACCCTAATAGTAGAGATTCAGGAAGAGCTTGGGGTCTGAGAAACAAATATAACATGGTATAAAGTATCTAAAATCTAAGTAGTTGGTTTAGTAGTTAAAGGTATGTATGGTTTGTGCAAAGGACCTGAGTTAGGGTCCCAGCTCTCAGGCAGTTCACTGCCACCTGTTACTCCATCTTCAGGGGATCCAAATAATGTATACACACACACACACACACACACACACACACACACACACACACACACACACATACAAAATAAATAAAACCTAAAATAAGAATCTTCCCTATGATTAAGCCAATACCTCTGGACATGTTTGCTCATTTAATCATTGAAAAGATTAGACTTTCAATTTCCCAAAGGAGAGGGTGTACACTACACCTTGAGTGACCATATGTATAAGTGCCAGGCTCAACCACAACATGGCTAGAAAGAGGGGAGATATGGACAAGAGCCTTCATCATTGTTTGTGTGGATAGGACTAAATTAACTCAATTAACCAGGCTTGGTTTAGCCAGTTTTAATCATTTCAGTGGATCCTATTCCTAGCTATATCCCTCTGTCTAGTTTGGTTAAAGTGGGTGCATAGCAGCCAGAATATAAAAGCCCAATGATGCTGTTGGGATGTGAAATCTCAACTAACTAATCTGTGCATAAATATACCTTTAACAAGAGGACTTCTCTCTCCAACACTAGGCAGAAGATTCATTTAAGTAAGTTATTGGGGCTAGGACAAAGATATGAAGACATTTAGTTTTCAAAAGGTTGAAACTGTTCATAAATGAGGGAGAGACATGGGTTAACAGTATAAATGGGTTTTGCAGCTTTACAAACAAATATTGGACCTCATGGGAAACCAAAGGTGCTTCAGAGAAGACTGTGTAGAATTGACAAATCATGGCTGAAATGACAACTGTTTATTTGAAGAACGTATGGGTCTGCAAGAAGTCATCAGTATCCTGCTCCAACAGCTGATGCTCAGATCCTTCCCTCAGCCCTTTCAGTCCCAACCTCCAAGTGACCAGACTTTACCTACACTTGTGCTGATCCCCTCTCCCTACTTACAGGCAAGGAGCTCTTAATAGCTTTGCTAGCCGGACGTATCCCAGCACTCGGGAGGCAGAGGCAGGCAGATTTCTGAGTTCGAGGCCAGCCTGGTATACAAAGTGAGTTCCAGGACAGCCAGGACTATACAGAGAAACCCTGTCTCGAAAAACCAAAACAAACAAACAAACAAACAGAAACCAATAGCTTTGCTGTTGTCTTCTGTCATGTCCCTCATCTTCTCAGGGGCTGGTTCATTGCTATCTTTCCTCAAATATCTCCAGACCCCACTTGGCTTAGTGGTTGTTGATCTGTCCTTTTTTGCAAGTTAATACAATGTCTAAGTGTGAGATATCCTCAGGGACTATGTGTTTATAATAAAAAATGCTGTTTTCCTTGCTGAGATTAGAGAGTCTGCCTTGTCATGCTTTTCTCTATAATACCAGAATCTCTAAACTAACTCATACCTGCATCTTTTCCTTCCATCAATTCATCCTCCATCCATCTCTTCCTGTACAAATTGTCTAATGATTTTTCCCAATTACTTCAGTTTTCTCTCCAGCCTGAGTGCATCGGGGAATTAATTCACCAATCAACCAATATTTTATCTATTTTACATTGGTGGTCGTGTGGCAGATGGGTCTCCCACATCTCTCTTTAAGGAAGGATATGTTGCCACCATGGAGTTCCTTAAACAAGTTTATTGCCCCACTATTCATAACAGTTAAGTTAGGGAACTCATCTTGGTAGTCAACAATGGAAGAATAAAGAAAGGTTTCTATTGCTGTGATAAACACCATGACCAAAGGCAACTTGGGGAGGTCAGGGTTTACTTCATATCACACCTCATCTTATACCGTCAAAGGAAGTCAGAGCAAGAACTCAAAGCACAAACTGATACAAAGGTTATGGAATTCTCTTAATTGGCTTGCTCCCCATGGCTTGCTCAGCCTGCTTTCTCATACATCCCAAGATTGCCAGCCCAGAAATAGCATCACTCATAGTGATATTGAACTTCCTATATCAACCACCAATAAAGAAAATGTCCTACAGACTTGCCTACAGGCCAATCTTATGGAAAAATTTTTCTCAATTAAGAATTCTTTTTTCTTTTTTCTAAATTACCCTAGATTGTGTCAAGATGATGTAAACTGGCCAGCAAAACAAAATAGAATTTTTCTCAGTCATAAAGAAGTATAAAGTCAACATCATCTGCAAGATAATGGATGCAACTAGAGATAATCAAATTGAGTGAATCTAGGCAGTCTCAGCAAGACAAATACCATGCATGTTATCCCACTTGTAGTTCCTACATAGTCACATAAAATCATGTATGCATATGTTAAATGAAAGTAGAAGTAAAGTTGCCTAGGAGAACAAAGGAAGAAAGATGGAGAGGAGGGAAGGATGAACAGGATAGGTGGGATACACTCAACAAGGGATATATATGTATAAGAAATTTAAAACTTTTATTAAATTTATTTGTGTGTGGGCAAGTGTGTAGGTATGTGCATAAGAACACTTGTGTGGAGGTCAGAGAAGAACTTACTGAAGTTGGTCTCTCCATCTATCGTATGAGTCCCAGGGATCAAACTCAGGACATCAGGTTTAGCAATGAGTATCTTTATCCACTAAAACACCTGTTTTTTGTTTGTTGTTTTGTTTGTTTTTAATAAGGCTATGTTGTCCCAACTATTGGGAGTTCAGTTAGAGATAGCCATCACCTCTCAGTACTTTCATTCCTGGATTGCCACAGAAAGTTGTCTTTTTCAAGGCTATGCTTCTCCTGGCTTAGCTTAAGGGGTACAGAAAAATAAAGATCTGTACCTGGTCGTGTTCTGAACACACCTGTCTATGTACCCCTCATATTATATATGTATACTTAGGAAGCCACTTGGGAAGGCTCATGAAGCCACACTCATCCTTGAGGATTTATAGGCAGTTGTGTTTTCCTGTATTTCTTTAAGTGATTTATGAGTTTCCTCCTTAAGGGCTTCTACCTGTTTACCTGTGTTTTCCTGTTGTCTCAGTTAGGGGTTTACTGCTGTGAACAGACACCATGACTAAGGCAAGTCTTATAAGGACAACATTTAATTGGGGCTGGCTTACAGGTTCAGAGGTTCAGTCCATTATCACCAAGGCAGGAGCATGGCAACATCCAGGCAGGCATGGTGCAGGAGGAGCTGAGAGTTCTACGTCTTCATCTGAAGGATGCCAACAGAATACTGACTTCCAGGCAGCTAGGATAAGGGTCTTAAAACCCATACCCACAGTGACACACCTACTTCAACAAGGCCACACCTACTCCAACAGGGACACACCTTCTAATAGTGCCACTCCCTGGGCTGAGCATATCCAAACCATCACACCAGTATTTCTTTCAGTGAGTTATTTATATCCTCCTTAAAGAATTCTATTATCTTCATGAGATAGGATTTTAGGTCGGCATTCTGCTTTTCAAATGTGTTGGAGTATCCAGGCCTTACTGTGGTGGTAGAACTGCGTTCTGATGGTTCCAAAGCATATTGGCTTCTGTTGCTTATGGCCTTGCACTTGTCTCTTACCATCTGGCTATCTCTAGTGTTAATTGGAGCCTGCCTCCTGTGTCCCAGGGTTGCTGCAGGTCTCCTAGGAAACCTGTAGCCCTGGGTGCAGCATAACTCCTGGGAGGCCTTCAGATTGTGGGGTCTTCAGAGGGGCAGACAAGCTAATGATCTGCCCTAGTGGAAGGCATAGACCAGAAGGAATTTTTAATCTCACATGATTAGTATTAGACTTTGGGCTTTGAATTGGGCACTAACAACTTAATATCTTAAGGTTCCTTGGGATTAAATAATTGAACATTTGAATTATGGAAAAGTCATGAGATTTTTGGCAATAGGGCATGAAGAGGAGGAAATTCTATGGTTTAGATAAGGTTTGTCACCTCTGAAACTCTGAAATTCACATTCAATTTCCATCCAGACAGCGATAGAAGGGGAGCATTATGAGGAAAATGCTCTAATTGTTTCTTGTGTCTTTGACACCTGTATCATGGCACCCATCACATTGTCCTGCGCCCTGTGATGAGAGGATATTAGTGCCTGATGTGTCACTAGGCTGCCTGCCTCCAACCATTCCTCACCTAATCAGTGAAAAACAACAAAAGGAAAACAACTCAACACATAGTCATGCCATCATCTTTAGTTGAATTGATAGGATGATCTGATATTACAAAGGAGATTTATTTATTGGTTGACATATGAGCTGGGAAATGCAATAATTGCAGTCCATGCCCCCAGGGAAGCAGAGAATCTAGTCCGTGAGATGGGATGCCTCAGATGTTCCAATCTGGTGGATTTCTGAAGGGCTGCTGGTCTTTGGTTTATGTGGGGAAGCTAAATGAGTTCTACTGTCAGTGAAAGATACCAGTAGCAGTGGCAGCAAAAAAAAACATAGGCAGTGCCTAGTTACATTTATGTTACTGTGATAACATACCCTGTCCAAAAACAACTTTGGGGGAAAGGGTTCATTTGGCTTACAGTTCCAGGTTAGATCTGTAACTGTAGAAACATCATCCTGGCGGGTGCTTAAGACAGCTGGTCACATCATATTCGTAACATTCCCTAGGCAGGATAAAAGTGAAGGGGGTTGATTGAGAGTAAGTAAGCAAATGCCTATATTCTGCCTACTTGCCCAGTTGCTCTCAGTCAGCCCCCTTGACTTTTATCCTGCAAGGGAATGGTGTCACCCATAGTGGCTGGGTTCTCTCACATTAGTTTGTACCCAAAACAACCCTTCACAGAATACCCACAGGTCAACCTGATCTAGGCATTTCCTCACTGAGACTCTCTTCCGAGGTGATTCCAGGTTGTGTCATATTGGCAAATAAAACAGGCAACACAACAAGCAAGCAAGCAAGCAAGCAAGCAAAAACCACAGCTTACACCCTCATACCTCCTTATATCTGGGCTGCTACTCACTCTGAGGCAAAGTGTTCCTCCTCAAGTAAGCCTTTTAAGGAATACCCTTACAGACACACCCAGAAGCAATCAAGTTCACAATCAAGATTAATCACCACATATGAGTTCCATCACCAGCTTGGAAAAAAATCTAATGGAGGTAAATGTGAGCATGGCCAGCCCTCCTTTGCCTGTCAATCACTAATGTGGAAAGATTTAAGAATCTACTTGCGGGGCAGTGGGCGCCGGGGGAATAAAGGAGGGGGGGGACCTCATCCCGCCATAGTTCCAGTGCTCTGGGTGGGCGGACAAGGAAGATTGCTGAAAGCTTTCCATGCGACCCTGGGTGGGTGTCTGGCTGTGTGAAGCCACGGACCCTAGCTTGGCAGGTGGTGGACAAGGGGCAGTCCTAGGCACCAGGTTCCCAGCTTTGGGCATCCCATACACTGATGGATATCACGGAAGAGCTGAGAACAGTATGAGGGCCCTGGGGAGGGCAGCTCATCAGCCCTGGGGCCAAAGGGAGGAGAGGGCAAGGGGTAGGAGGGAATGGATGTTTCCTAAGTGGTGGAGTCCTTGGTCCAGTCAGTGTCTGGAGCGCAGGAAGACCTTCTGGCGGGAGGTTAGATGAGGCTCATTAGGGGGAAGCTTATCTCATTGTTCAAGCATGGCGGGCCTTGATGAGCAGAGACGTCTATGATTTTAGAGCTTTATTGTAGAAAGGCAGGGAAAAGGAGAGAAGGTAGAAAGAGGGAGAGGCTAGCTATGGACAGGTGGAGAGAAGGGGGAAGGGAGAGAGAGAAGGAGAGCTAGAGAGGAGAGTAAGAAAGGTGGGAGCTTAAAGAGAATGAGGAGAGGCCAAGCAGTCCCCTTTATAGTGGGCTGGGCCATCTTGCTGTTGCCAGGTAACTGTGGGGAGGAGCATATCTGGCTATAGTCAGGTAACTGTGGGGGTGGAGTCTAGCCAGAATGCCAGAAGCTTGAGACATTGTCTGCGTGACTGATAGTCACACAATTATGGAGTTGGGGGCTCTGTGAAATCAGGCAACTGACTCTGGGAACATGGCTCACTTTTCTGTCCCTTGTAGAGTTCTCTACTGGGTCATAGGAGCAAACCTCATTCAACCAAAATATGCTGCCTATCATAGTCTCACATCTACTTTAGAAAATAATCTGCTATTGCACTACTTAGCTACATTCTAAATCATATTTCTATATTCACAGACAAGTGTAGCTGTCACTCCTCATCAGAGGATCCTCTATTTATAGCAAATGGAGACCATCACAGAAAACCACATCTAGACACAATGCAGAGACCAATGGATCACAGGGAACCCAGCCAACAGATACATTATATTACAGTTCCTGTACTTATGGCTCAGGGAACATCTCATGAGAGAAAAAAAAAAAAAGGATTGTAAAAGCCAGAACACGGGCTGGTGAGATGGCTCAGTGGGTAAGAGCACCCGACTGCTCTTCCAAAGGTCCTAAGTTCAAATCCCAGCAACCACATGGTGGCTCACAACCATCCGTAATGAGATCTGACTCTCTCTTCTGGAGTGTCTACAGTGTACTTACATATAATAAATAAATAAATAAAATAAAAAAAAATTTAAAAAAAAAAAAAAAAAGCCAGAACACCAGGAGCTCTACTGTGAAACCATCTCTTCTAGAAATGGCTGCATACAGAAGACTAGAGCAATGGCAATATCGTACACATGTTGACATGGGAGGGGATAAAATTTCACCAGGTCCCATGTCTAGAAAAAGACCTACAGAGAAATGTTGACTGCTGGGAGAGGAAGACCTCACCCAGCATGATCCCCCTTTATTTATTGTCCAATGCAGTGTGGTCAGCCACGATACCACATACACACAACAAAATGTACTTATGTATTTGTGCATATGTACATATGTTTATATGTAACAATAATAGTTAAAAGGGCACATTGAATTGACAGTAGAGGAGACATGAAGGGGTTGGAGGAAGGGTACTTGTGTGCCCTTCCCCTAGCTTTGAGCAGGCTAAATAGACCTTAAGTGTTTGCCATGGTTGGACCTTAATGACCCAGGTGGAGTCAATTTCCTACAGGAGCAGACTGCCCACTGAGCTTATTTTGCAACTCAATCCAGCTGAAAGAATTGGGTCTGTGGACTCTCCCTATATAAACTGAGTGCTGACTATTTACTTTTGAGCCTTGATCAGAAACTTTTGTCTTGGCTTCATCCTTCCCTCGCACCCTGTCCTTTTTCATTTCCAGCTCCCATTTCAGGTAACCCAGTTCATCCATGGCTGCTGAACAGCTACAGGACTATATGGAGGAAAGTGAGGGAAGGAATATAATTTTATTTTAATTAATATATGTGAGTATGTATTAGTATATGACAAATATAATATATATGAAGAATTTACACACTTGGTTAATGTGCTCCTATTTAGAGACTGTAGGCTGATGAGTTTAAAATGGGACATCTATATCACACCCCTCCCCCCAAGACTCAGGGATTATCATGAAAGAAGGGGCAGCAATATTGTAATAGCTAGAGGGTTTTCTGAACGTTATAGGGCTGTTGTACATAAGAAATGGCAATGGCAGCAACTGCTTACACAAAATCAAGGCAGATAAAATCTCAGCATGGAACAGGGAGGGGCTCACAAAGTTTCACTGACATGGCTGACATCCATAACACCCAGTAGGTGGGAGAAGGGATTGGGAGGGGAGTGGGGGTGTTTGGGGTTGAGTGTGGGGAGAAGAAGGGAGGACAGCCATGAGAATGAATGGAAATCTGCATCTGATGGAGGGAGGTAAGGGGTATCTCCAAGAAGAGACAGAGATCTGGGATAATAGAGGTGCCCAAGAAACAACGGGGTTGTCCTTAGTTGTGACTCATAGCATTGGGGATATGGAGCCTGAAGGAGGCTCCCAGTTAAGCTGAGCCACCTTGTCTGGCCTCAATGTAAGAGGATACACTAGCTTCAAAGACACTTGAAGAACCAGGGTGAGGGGATACGCAGGAGAGCCCCCACCAGCTCAGAGGAGGAGGGGAGGGGGTTTAGGGAAGGATGGTGGGAGGGGATGAACAGGAGGGGGACAGTGAACAGTTTATAAAGTGAATAATAAAAAGTAAATAAGAACAAACAAACAAAAAGCATTTGCAAAAAAAAAAAAAAAGCTTTGTATTTTATGTGTGAGCATTTGGCTTACATGTGAGTGCCTGGTACCCTCTGAGGCTGGAAAAAGGCACCACAACCCCTGTAACTGGATTTAGAATGTTAGCCACCATGTAGATGCTGGGAACCAAATCTGGGTCCTATGCAAAGGCAGCAAATGTTCCTAATTACTAAACAGTCTCTGCAGCTTGGATTACCTCCCTAGAGAATACTGCTGCCCACAACCCACTGCGTCTTCTTAGAGTAAGTGACTTAATTAAAACAACCCCCCACAAACATGCCCAGTGTCAACTCAATGTGGACAATTCTTCACTAAAATTCTCAAGGTGATTCTAGGTTGTGTCAAGTTGATGATTAAAAGTAAGCATTATGCATGTGTACACACACACACACACACACACACACAAGAGACATGCATGCAAACACACACACACACACACACAGAGAGAGAGAGAGAGAGAGAGAGAGAGAGAGAGAGAGAGAGAGAGAGAGAGAGAGGCACACATGCCAGGGCACTCTGGTGGAGTCAGCTTGTGAGGCAGAAACGCCAAAAAGCTGCTCATGAGAAATGAATTTCTAGGACTCTCCTCCTGGAGGTCAGGCGAAAGTCATCTCTCCAGTTTGGGTCAGTTTGACAGGTGAAAAGCCTGGAAGCTGTTTCACGAGGATAAGAGTTCCATGGTAATTTCCCTCCCGGAGTTATGGCGTTTTTTTCCCTAACCCATAATAATCAAATTTCCACCACGTTAGTCTAATGTATAGATTCACGTGCACTCTATTAAGCATTACCTTATAGTAAATGCCTTTTAAGATTGTATTCTAACATAGCTAAAGCCTTTTCCCAGTGTTCTTAGATTCCAGATAGCAGCAAGGAGTTTAACCTATTCAGTAACTAATTAAGCTCTACCATAAAACAATAAAGCACTTGCCATTAACTCAGCTGTCTGCAGAAAGAGTCTGGAATTCTCACTGAGATAGAAATTCATATTACAGACTACATTCCATACCAAGAGCAAATTAATATACTATACTGATAAATGAGGATCCTTCAGACAAGATAATTTAACAAGGCCTAGAGAATTTTGGGGGGAGTGATACTATATTATTCTTGAGGCGTGTCAAGAGTTTACAACCCTGGTGCTATTAACACTAAGTGTAAAACTCTTGCCTGGCAGAAGGTGCTAATTTCTAATGTAAACATTTATCTGGTCCCTACAAATTCCCTTTGAGTCACTACCCTTGCATCTGTACTAATCTCTAGTGTTAAACATTTATCTGGTTCCTTTTGAAGTCACTCCTTTTGCACCTGGAAAAATTCAATGTGCCTTATTCTGTTATGATTTGCAATTTACTCTGTATTATAAAAAGTCTGAGGCTCGACTGGAAAATTACATTCAGATCCAACACCACTCTTGCGTGTTTGTCTGTCTGTCACTTCATCCAACTCTTTGCCCATCTGCTTAAGAGAACCCGTTCTATGCAGATTCAGGGACCCAGAGGGTCTGCGGCACACACATACACACCTCTTCCTAATTACCTCTACTCTACTTCATACTGCTTTATCTGCAACCAAGTCAAGAACTCCAGGTTTCCCTGAATGCAGGTCTTTAAGAATTCCTCAGATTACTGCAGGTGGCAGGGTTGGGCTCTGTCTCTTGCCTGGGACTTTGCAACACAGCAAGGCTGCCTGCCAAGCACTGGTTGGCTTAATTGTAGAATCTTGCCTTGTAATTGCCCCCACCCCCAGCCCCCAACACCCTAGACTTTGCCTTGAATCTCAGGCTGTTTCCTTCTTCTCCTTGAAGGAAGGACTAGTGATAGAGTCCCATCTAGGACTGTATTTAGTGAATAATTTTATCCTGAGGGCTCAATCACCACTGCCACTCTAAGGACAAAAGGCAAATTGCTAAAGCCACGCCTGGAGGCACAAACCTGTAATCTCAGCTACATGGATTTCGAGAGCAGAGGATGGCAAGTTCAAAGCCAGCCTGGGGAGCTTTGTGAAACTGTCTGAAAATAAGAAGTAAAAAGATTGAGGAAAGGTGGAAGTCAGTGATTGAATGCTTGTCTGGCCTTGAGTTCCATCACCAGTATGAGAAAGAGAGAGAGAAAAAGAGAGAGAGAGAGAGAGAGAGAGAGAGAGAGAGAGAGAGAGGGAGAGAGAGAGAGAGAGATGCAGAGACAGAGAGAGACAGAGAGAGACAGAGAGAGAGAATGTAAAGGGAGGAAAGAAAGTAGGAAGGAGAGAGGGAACAGGGAGGGAAGAGGAGAGAGATCTGGAGTGGAGAAGAAAAGTAGACAGGGGGGAAAGGGAGATGGGGGAGGGGAAAGATGGGGGAGACAGAGCGGGGAGAAGGGGAGCTGGGTTTTCCCTAGGCTTATCATGTTGCAGCTTTCCTAAATGGACAGCAGAGGGGGCAGTGACCAAATGGTTGTTTGGAGGCTGGGGCTCACTTGCTCCTGTGGCCACTGTTGTGTTGAATTCCTGCCACTAGTGGCAGACCAAGCCTGGAGAGTGTGTGACTCTGAAAGCTTGAAGAGGGGATCCTGTGATGGCCAGCTGGGCCATCAGCCTTCCCAGACTGGCCCTGATACCTCCTGTCTGACCATTCAGACAGAAGGGACAGGAACACTCCAGCTGCTCTTATTGGCTCAGCACAGGGACTGCCTGTTTGAAGTCTCCTCATACCAGAGATGCTCAGACACTACAGCCTAGGCACAGGAAATTGCCAAGTAGGCAACTGGTTCCACCAAGTGTCTCTGGGGCACTAAGAATGCACAGCAAGTAACAGGCATGGCAACTTGGGGTGAGGACTTTAAGATTTATTGACTGATTGATTGATTGATTGATTGTGAGTATACTGTCACTGTCTTCAGACACACCAGAAGAGGGCATCAGATCCCATTACAGGTGGTTGTGGGCCACCATATGGTAGCTGGGAATTGAACTCAGGTCCTCTGGAAGAGCAGTCAGTGCTCTTAACCACTGAGCAATTTCTCCAGCCCCTTGGGGTGGGGGGGTCTTGTGATTCAGAGTGCCCGCTAATACTGGTGTGAACCCAAGTTCCCAGAAAAGGAGAAGAAAAAAAAGCCATACCAAGTTAAATATTTCATAAATCTGATTAACTGCTTAGAATTTGAATGATTTGTGGAGAGTTGGAATGTTACAGGTGAGGAGTCAATTATCTGGAGCTTTAGCTTGCTAACTTTCCATGTATAGCTTATGTATGTGAACAACCTAATGTCTTCATGGCTGTACATAAATCCTTTGGGGATGTACATAAAAGACCTGAGCTTCTGTCAACCCAAAGGCTAAGAATGTCATCAGCGAGCCTCTGAGCTTTCTGTAACCCTCACCGAGTGTGAGTAATGGCTTTCTTTGTCCTGGCACTCTTAAAAACTTCATCACTCACAGTTCCAGGTATCAGTTCATCACTGTGGGGAGTCATGGCAACATGAGACAGCCAGTCACATCCACAGTCAAGAGCAGAAAGGAATGAATTCATGCTTGCTTGCAGTCAGCTCTATTTTCCACACTTACATAGTGCAGAACCACCTATCTAGGGAATGGTGTGCCTCATAATGAGTTGGGTCTTCCCATATCAGTTAACTTAAGACAGTCCCCGATGGACATGCCCACAGGAAAACCCAGTGTAGACAACCCTTCACTGAGACTCTCTTTCCAGGGGATTCTAGTTGTGTTAAGTTCTTAGTTGGAACTAGTGATCACAAACAGCCTCTCCCAAGTCAGCAGAAATAGACAAAAAGTGATGACACCTTCAGATCAAGATAGCAAAATTACCAGATCAGAGAGGACCATGTTTCTGGGAACAGTAGAGCCATTACATGCTCATCCATTCCAGGAATGCTGGTTGTGTGAAATGGTGTGACAGGAGCTCTACCACTTCCTTCTATCATCTTCCTTTGACATCTTACAGTTCCTTGTTTTGTTTCCTGACTCAGAATAGATTCAAGGAGGGAGCAATAGTGGATGGTAAATAGATGCCATTGTCCCCAGCAGTCTCTGACACAGTGGGACAGCCGTGAAAGATGAATGACTCCGCAGAAGGCAGAGTACAGCAACTGGGCTCCCTGGGTAAGGCTGGGCTTGGATTCTAGAGATGTGGAGAGGGGTTTCAGTGGGGCCAGCTTGTTTCTCAGTTTGCCAAGGATCTGGTTGACATTCTGTCCATTCAGATGAGGAACACCTGATACCCAGTGGCACCAGATACTCCTTCAAAGGCTTCAGATTTCAATCACCCTATGTCCTTAAGAAAACTGCAGGTAAAAGGAGTGGGAGAGGACTGGTTTCCTCAGCTGTCTCTGTCCTGTGGAGGGGGGAAAATAAAAGTCTGGATCTAGAAGAGTGAGGGAAGAGGTTCCTCTGGAGGATGGAGGCTGAGGACTGAACTAAAGTCTTAGGGAAGAGAACACTAGGGGTGCTGTGGAGTTGGAGACTGAAAACTACTTCACAGTCCAATGGAGGTGGAAACTGACAACAGGCTCTTGGATCTTGGATCTTGAGGCTATGTAGCCTGAGAGCTAGACTCCTGGGTCCCATAGAAGTAGATGTTAAAGTTTTAGACTACTTGTCTCTACTAAGCAGAGATTATGTGTTTATATTCTTGATATTCTGAAAGTAGGAGCCGAGAGTTTAGATTCCTGGTTCCTTGGATGGCCACATCTAGGAGATTGAACTCCTGGGTCATAGGGAGACAAAAGTTAAAATGGACCTGAAATGTTCAAGGATGAAAAGCTTGGCTCTTAAGTCCTAGGGTGGTTGAGTCTGGAAGGACTGAACTATGTTCTGGAGACGTTCATTTTCCTTGATCCTGGAAAGGTATGAGGCTCTAGACTCCTGGATCCTGGGGTGATTAAGGCTAAAAACCTAGAGTGGTCAGGTCCTGGGTCCTGAAGGAGGACATGCTGAGTTGTTCCTCAGAGATAGTAAGTACTAGAGTTTGAGAGACATAGCCACTGAGGTTTTGGAATCTTGGGTCCTAATAATAATAATAATAATAATAATAATAATAATAATAAAGACTGGACTATAAAACTATGAGATTGTTAAGTCAGAAAAGAATCTTGAGTCCTAGAGGAGTGAAGGTTGGAATACAGGCAAAAACAGATGCCAAGGAGGTGGGAGCTAATGCTGCTGTCTGTGGATCATAGCTGGTCAGGGACAGTGCTGTGATAAACTTCCACCTTCTCTTCTTCAGGGTATCTGTGCCATGGTCTCGGCCCCTTTGTGCTGCAACTGTTCTGCCTCACACTCTCTACTATTCTCCTGCTGGCTATCCTTGTCAAAGGTCAGGCAGGTCTGAGGGTTGGGGGTTCCCTGGTAAGACCCTTCAGCTAGGTTCCAAGGCCCATGAGAGAGGAAGGCTAAATGTTAGGAACTTTTAGAAAATTCAGAGGGCCCTTCCCATGTCTGGTGTAGAGGAGGGTCCTAGTTCTTACCTTGGCCATTCAGTCTTCTCTGAATATCAGATTTATTCATCCTCAAGAGGTTGAACCAGCATCTAGATAGATGACTCACTGGATAATCATTTCTCAAAGAAACATGAAGACCTGAGTTTGGATCCCAGAACATATGTGAAGCAGGAAATGGAAGGCATGTTTCTGTAACCCTAGCTATGATGAGATAGAAAGCAGAGACAATAGAATCCTGGAAGCTTGCAGGCAAGCTAATCTGGCATATACAATGGTGGACAAGAAACCCTATATCAAGCAAAGTGAAAGGTGAGGGCTGACACCCAAAGCTGTCAATTGTGGGAAGCCACATGTGCTGTTGCTGAGTGGCACTGACTACTGCTAGCCACCACGCATAAGATTGGATAAACAACCAATGTGTACATATGCAGGAAAGTTTTTTGCAAAAACACTGCCTGGCCCAGGCATGATAATGAGGTTCTGTAAGGTACTAAGAGAGTAGCCAATCGGATGTGAGACATGCAAATGAGGCTTAGTGCATAACCAATCAGGGTATGAGACACGCCTCTCCTAGGCCTATAAAAGCAGCACCAGCTCTGGGCAAAAAGTCTTTTCGCCTCTGCAATCAAGCTCTCCCAATAAACGTGTGCAGAAGGATCCTGTTGCAGCGTCGTTCTTCCTGGCCAGTCGAGCGCGCGCAAGAAGTGGTGCCGAAAACCCGGGACAAGAAACATCTTCAGGCACGAGCAAAGACCCCCTACTACAGGGAGGATTCAGAACTGCATCGCGGGGAAGGAGCGGTTAATAAAGGTTCCCGTAAAACAGACTGCTGAGAAGGATCCGGCGTGGATTCAGAACTCTTCAGCTGGGGAGCGGTGTTAATAAAGGTTCCTGCAAAACAGACTGCTGAGAAGGATTCAACTGCGTGGATTCAGAACTCTTCAGCTGAGGAACGGTGGTACCGGTAAGTATAAAGAAATTAAGGTAAGTCTCTGAGAGGTATGCTTTCTTACGCAGTGGGTCTGGTAGTTGTTGCTGGGTTTGTGTGGGACCAGCTGTTAAGGAAGGGCAGCGACTTTGTAGGAGTACCAGGAAGGCATATCAGAAACAGAGAGAAAGAAAAAAGAAGACGCGCGCAGAAAAATAAGTAACTTAAGAAATATAAAAAGAGAAAAAGAAAGGAAGCTAAAATATAAAGATACAAAGGATAATATAAAATATAAAGATACAAAGGATAATATAAAGATATAAAGGATAATATAAAAAATGAAGAACAAAAAATTAAGTCAATTTACCCTCCTCTCGAGGACTTTGACTAAAGAGGCAGCCTTCATCAAAGGCTTAAAGATAGCTCTCAGGGAAAGAGGAGTAACTATTAGAAGCAGCCACTGTGCAGAATTCCTAGAAGAAGGAAAAAAAATGAAAATAAGCTATTTCAGAGCCCTCCTAGGGACAGACGGAAAACGGGAGACGTCCTGCTTCCTCTCTGGCTCCTATGGAAATATTCTTAGCTTCAAATAGGATATCTGTGTTTTATTTTCTGTTTTTTGGTGCACCAAATTGTCTATATGTCTGTCAACTCGTGTTTGTTTTTGCTTGGATGATTGAATGATTGTTGTTCTGTGTTTCATGTTGAAAAATAAAAAAGCAGTCTCAGTCTGCACAGCAAAAATTGACAAGTTAGCTGCACAGTGGCTGGGAGTCAAGTACAGCTGAAAAAGCCCTGCTGAAGGCTGATTGCAAATGGAGCTTTTAAAGGGGCAGGCAGCCTTTTGATTGTAACAGAAAGTTAGCTTAAAATTGGAAACCCAAGGTTGGAGTTATTCTAAACAACATAAGAAAACAGGTAATATGCAAAAGCAGTGTACAAAGGGTAGAAAGAGTATGTTTGAAAATAAAGTACATATCTTTACAAATAGAAGGAAAACCCTTTCAAGGTATAATGGATACAGGAGCAGATAAAAGCATTATATCTAGTAAGTGGTGGCCTGCTTCTTGGCCTGTTAATCAATCGTCACATAGCTTACAAGGATTAGGATATGAGGCTACCCCAACTATAGGTGCAAAATCCTTACAATGGAAAGATAAAGAAGGAAGGACAGGGCTTTTTCAACCATATGTACTCCCTTTGCCTGTAAACTTGTGGGGGAGAGATGTGTTATCAGCTATGAACTTTATATTGACTAATGATTACTCTCAGAAAAGCAAGGAAATGATGAAAGGAATGGGATATATACCTGGACTAGGTCTTGGAAAAATTTTGCAAGGTAGAATTTCACCAGTTAAAGCCACTGTAAAGGCAGACAAGAAAGGGCTGGGTCTTTTTCTAGGGGCCACTGAAGAGCCTGTGCCCATCCCGTAGCATACGGAGGACATGGTGTAGGTGCCTCAATGGCCTTTACCCTCTGAGAAGTTAAAAGCAGCTAAAGAATTAGTACAAGAACAATTAGACCTGGGACATGTGGAACCCACTCAATAACCCTGGAATACCCCCATTTTTGTTGTAAAGAAAAAGTCAGGTAAATGGAGATTGTTACATGACCTAAGAGCCATTAATGCACAAATGAAAGTTATGGGTCCTGTACAAAAAGGACTCCCCCTATTCTCAGCTCTACCTAAGGATTGGAGAATTATAGTAGTAGATATTAAGGATTGTTTCTTTTCAATTCCATTAAATAAGAAAGATAAACCTAGATTTGCATTCACCTTGCCTTCTATTAATCATATGGAACCTGATAAAAGGTACCAATGGCGGGTTTTACCCCAAGGAATGGCAAATAGCCCTACCATATGTCAGTTATATGTAGGAAAAGCTTTACAACCGGTTAGGGATGGTTTCCCCTCCTTAAAAATTTGTCACTATATGGACGACATTGTAATTTGTGGACCTGAAGAAGAAAGTATACAGCAAGCTTATGGCTTGCTTAATGAAACTTTAAAAAATAATGGTTTGAGTATTGCACCAGAAAAGGTGCAGCAGTCTAATGTTAGTCATTTTCTAGGAGCCACTATTACTTTACGATGTGTCACCCCACAAAAGATTAGTATTAGAAAAGATCATCTAAAGACACTAAATGATTTTCAAAAATTATTAGGAGATATAAATTGGATTAGACCTTATTTAAGGACCCCTACTTCGGAGTTAAAACCTTTATTTCAAATTCTAGAAGGAGACTCACATATTACCTCATTGAGACAATTAACACCTGAGGCTTCTGATGTTCTTAGGAAAGTGGAAAAGGCGATCCAAACAGCACAGTTAACTCGTATAAATGAGCAAGAACCTTTGTGCCTATGCATATTACGCACCATCAATCTGCCAACTGCTGTGTTATGGCAAAATGGTCCTTTAGTATGGATACATCCACATATATCCCCTAATAAAACTATAGAGCATTATCCCACCATGGTAGCAAATATGGCCCACAAAGGGATAAAAACTTCAATCACTCACTTTGGAAAAATGCCTGATAGCATAATTGTCCCTTATACTGTCGCACAAATGCAAATATTGTGTGCTACTATAGATTAATGGGCCATTCTTAGATGCAGTTATTCTGGTTTAATTGATAATCATTATCCTAAACATCCATTATTACATTTTATGTTATTACATCCAGTAATATTCCCAAAGGTAACGGCTAATACCCCTATAAAGGGAGCCATTGATATTTATACAGATGGATCCAAAACAGGAGTTGGAAGTTATGTAATCAATGAAAAGGCTGTAAGGTTGCAATTTACACCAGGAGCCCCTCAATTGGTAGAATGTTTGGTGGTTTTAGAAGTCTTTAAAAGATTTCCTATGCCCATAAATATTGTCTCTGATTCTGTTTATGTAGTTAATGCGGTTCTAGCATTAGAGACTGCCGGAAATTTTAAACAGTCCAGTCCTGTATCTGAAATTTTGATGAAAATACAAAATTGTATTTTGATGCGTGAGCATCCCTTTTATATTCAACATATTAGAGCACATACATCATTACCTGGACCTATGGTTAAGGGAAATGCCATTGCTGACTCAGCCACCAGAGACATGGTTTTTCTATTACAAAGTTCTATAGAAAGTGCAAAAAATTTTCATCAACTTTATCATGTCCCTGCTTCTACATTACGACAAAAGTTTAAGCTCACACGAAAAGAAGCCCGAAATATTGTCTTACAGTGTGGTAAATGTGTAGAATTTGTTAATGCACCTTCCGTGGTGTTAATCCTCGCGGATTGCGACCCCTAGATGTTTGGCAAATGGACGTAACGCATATCCCATCTTTTGGGAAAGTACAATATGTACATGTATCCATCGATACCAGTTCTGGTGTCCTACATGCCTCTCCCATGACAGGGGAAAAAGCAGTTCATGTCATATCTCACTGCTTAGAGGCTTGGGCTGCATGGGGCAAGCCCCTAGTGTTAAAGACAGATAATGGTCCTGCATATACTTCTTCTAAATTTAGCCAATTTTGCAAACAAATGCAAGTAAAACATATTACTGGATTGCCCTATAATCCACAAGGCCAAGGCATAATTGAGAGAGCCCATCGCACTCTGAAACAATATTTGCAAAAACAGAAAGGGGGAATAGAGGCTATGACGCCAAAGATGGCTCTATCCCTTACAATATTTACTCTTAATTTTTTAAAATTGGATAATGCTGGAAGATCACCAGCTGAAAGGCACGGACAATGGCCTCAATCACCCAATGAAATGGTCAAATGGAAAAATGTCCTTGATAATAAATGGTATGGCCCGGATCCTATCTTAATCAGATCCCGGGGAGCTATTTGTGTTTTTCCACAGGGTGAAGAAAATCCACTTTGGGTCCCGACACGACTGACAAGGACCGTGAAAGAGCAAGATGAACCCCAAGATGATTCTCCTGCTCCTGATGATTGAGACCGGGATAAGTATACCTTTGTGGGCCATAGTAAGATCATGGCCAGTACCTTTACCGGTACATTCCAATTCTTCTACCTTGCCTTTATTTTTTGCAACGGAATGTTTTTTGGATGCGCCTTGTGCACGACAAACTCCTCAAGAGCCACGGGTGTATAATAGTAACCTTTTACACCCTGTATATTTTTAAAGAAAAAGATTATCTCTAATTGGGCAGATCCCATTAGCCAAAATAAGGTGAGCTCTGGAGTGTTGTTTAATGCTTTAATGCAGGTTGCTCAAGGAGCGCAATCAGGCTCAGGTGATGTTGAAAATAATATAACTTCACCTATAAACATCACCACTATTATGATAAAGGGAAAGGTGACCATTCCCAAAAGATCACGATGGCCTGTTGGCAATGCTACTGCTATACGCAGCATGCCTTGGTGTCATCCGGACCTCGCATTTCCTATAGTTTTTTCACCTTGTCAATCAAAAATTTTTCCTCGGAAAGAAATAGCAAAGGGTTTTGTTTTGTCACCCCCACTAGATTTTGCTATAATGAACGATAAAGGAGATGCTAGAGGGAAAGAAAATATTTGGCCATATTACCAATGGATTTTAAGCAATGAGGCAGGTGCTAGTACCAGTCTGTCAGCCTTTGCATTGCTGACTGGAACCTTTCATGAGATATTGAATGTTTCTGCCACTCTTTCCAATACCTCTACTCATTTAGATAATGTGACAACTAATAGAATTATCAGAAATATGACTACTTCTCCAGTAGAAGTTTGTGTCAATCCTCCATTTTTCTTTATATTGGCTGAATTTCAAAATAATACAGAATGGTTAGATTGTACAAATGTCACTTGTTTTTTGACGCAATGCTGGAATGGAACCAAATTCTTAGCCTTAGTGGTTCATCTACCAATCTTTGTCCCTGTGCCTGTTGAGGCAGATCCAGAGAAGTTCCCAATAACGAGTCTTATTCGGCAAAAGAGAGGTTTTGGAATCACAGCTGCCATTATTACAGCCATTGTGATGTCCGCGGCATCAGCAGTTACCGCAGGAACTGCTATGGCCCATCAAGTTAATACTGCTGACACCATAAGTCAGATAGCAGAAAAATCCTCTGAAGCATTGCTTACCCTGCAAAAGGTGGATTCTCATATCGCCTCAGGGTTAATGTTAGTGAATCAGAGAGTGGATATTTTACAACATAATATGGAACGGATGATGGATGTCATACAAATGAGTTGTGTGGCATCCACATCGCATGTGTGCATTACTCCCAATAAGTATATTAATAATTCTTTTATTAAAAGTACAGACCTATCGAATTACCTGAAGGGGAACTGGTCGCAGGAGCTGGAGAGGTTGCAGGCGAGACTGCAGATGCAGATCCTGAACCTTAATGGGACCAGAGTGGAACCAGTGACCCTCGGAGACTTTACCTCTTGGTTTACCTCTGCTTTTTCTTACTTTAAGGAATGGGTGGGAGTGATTTTGTTTGGTGCTGCCATATGCTGTGGACTGGCGTTCATGCTCTGGTTGGATGCAAATTCAGAACCCAACAAAAACGTGACAAGGTGATTATAACTCAGGCACTTTTAGCTATTGAAAACGGCTCCTCCCCTGAAATTTGGTTATCCATGCTCAAGAATTAGTTGGCATCTGAGTTCTCTACTCTTGCACTCCACGGCACTGAGATGAGAGAGACTCAACGATCATTGATCAGCCCTTGCACATCACTGAGGTTTTCTCATTGCAAGCGATAGAGTGATCATGATTTCACCACTAATTCAGTTTTTGGCTGGCCTCTTTTGCAGAGTTCGCCCTAGGTCATTTAGCAGTTATTGTCACACAGCACTGCGGTATCCAGAGACGGGCAACTTTCCTCGTGCACAGTCCAACCTAAGACATGGGGCCCGGTGGCGATAGGGTTACCCTATGACGGGTAAGGCTGTGACATTAGAGGAACGACCTAAAACAGGAGCCACGGCGGATGGGCATAATTGCACAGGCCTAGTCCAGCCTCATTTTATTAAAACAAACAGGGGGAGATGTGGGAAGCCACATGTGCTGTTGCTGAGTGGCACTGACTACTGCTAGCCACCACGCATAAGATTGGATAAACAACCAATGTGTACATATGCAGGAAAGTTTTTTGCAAAAACACTGCCTGGCCCAGGCATGATAATGAGGTTCTGTAAGGTACTAAGAGAGTAGCCAATCGGATGTGAGACATGCAAATGAGGCTTAGTGCATAACCAATCAGGGTATGAGACACGCCTCTCCTAGGCCTATAAAAGCAGCACCAGCTCTGGGCAAAAAGTCTTTTCGCCTCTGCAATCAAGCTCTCCCAATAAACGTGTGCAGAAGGATCCTGTTGCAGCGTCGTTCTTCCTGGCCAGTCGAGCGCGCGCAAGAGTCAATCCCCTGACTCCTCCAGTATGTGACACTTTGTCCACAGCCACAAACATACATGCGCATGCACACCCGCCTACAGTTTTTAAAAAGAGGTATTAAACATGATATTTGTTTTGTTCTTTAATGCCCCTGGTGGACAAGTTCAGGCCATGGAATAGAAAAAAATGCTTAATAATTACAGATTGCTTTTCTTGTTACAGTCTCTAATGTTGCCTACTCCCACGGACAAGAACAGGCAAAGAAGGAGAAAGTATACAAGGAGATGACCCAGCTGAAGTCTCAAATAAGTGAGTGACTCACGGCAAGAGCCCCCAGGGACTCAGCAGAGCATCTCCATGTTACATGGGTTGGCTTCAGCTGCTACCCAGCTCTGAGCCTCCACTTTTTCCTCATTTGATTTGATAATTTTATGTAAAGGTAACAATGTGGGGGTGGCTGGATGGCTCAGCAGTTACAACCACTTGCCATCAAGCCTTAAGATCTAAGTTAGCTTCTTGTAACTTCCAAGATGGAAGGAAAGAACCCACTCTCTCAAGTTATTATTTGACCTCCATATATATGCTATGGCATGGGCATAACTACACACACACACACAAATCAATTAATTAACTAATTAATTAATTGACTTGTTGGTTGAGCCACCAGAAGTTGGTATTCATAGAGAACTGTGCACGTGATTGACATTCGGTTAGCCAAACTGCAAAGGTCTGTTTTGAATTCGAAGTTCATACTTCTTCCAGACTTGAGGAGGTGGGCCAAGACTTCTGGGTTCTCATGGTATGAGGTACCCTCTCAGGGAGGAGAGAAAGGAATGACTTCCTGGGATGCTATGTCTCAGAAACTATTGCTAGGGTTGAGGGCTGGGCAGGCACAGAAATATGAGCATCTAAAGTACATGGCCACCCTGACCCACCTCCCCCAACAGACCGCCTGTGCCGCCCTTGCCCCTGGGACTGGACAGTCTTCCAAGGAAACTGTTACTTCTTCTCCAAGTTCCAACAGAACTGGAATGACTCTGTCAATGCCTGCAGAAAATTGGATGCCCAACTAGTGGTTATCAAAAGTGATGATGAACAGGTACACGTGGAGGGATCTAAACTGTTCTGGTACATGTACCTGGCCACAGGCATCTGAGGAGACACAGTTTGCTAGTTGGGTTGTGGATGAGTACTTCTTACTCCACATGAAAAGGGGAGAGAAGAAGATTAGAAATAAAAAGATCCCAAGCACAGTGTTTTATTACCACCACTACCAGCAGCAGCAGCACCGCCGCTGCCACCACCGTTATACAGCATCTGAATATGAGTTGGTGCCTTAGATAACATACAAAATGTAAATGGCTTCTGTTGGCACACTGGAAAGCACTGAATGACTTTCTTCATTGGGCTTTTTAAAAAGTCCAATATCTAGAATTTGCCAATTCCCCTCATGTAAATGTTGCCATCCAATGGGACATCCCTCAATGCAGAGCTCAAAGGAGGTCCAGTGTGTGTTCAAAAATGAAGAACTGGTACAATGTGGCTTCAGCATTTGTACCCAGTGGTGAATTAATCCATCTGGCCATGCTCAGCCTTCCTCAAAAGGCAGACAGATGGGCAATATTACCATGTGTCATGAGAGGAGGTTCAGAGCAAACAGGATACAGATGTGGAAGCCATGAGACCTCATGGTACCCTGGAAAGCTGAATATCAGACTGCAAGCAGAACTTCCTGCTAAGAGTTAGAGGAGGATGGAATACAAGGTATGTAGCCTCCACCTGACTGCTTCTCTGCCCCTCCAGAGCTTCCTGCAGCAGACTTCTAAAGAGAAAGGCTATGCCTGGATGGGCCTGTCAGACCTGAAGCATGAAGGCAGATGGCACTGGGTGGATGGCTCACATCTGCTGTTCAGGTACATCCAGGGGAAGGGGAGCAGCCTGTGACACTGGTTGGTGTGTTACTTACTTCTGCTACTGTGATAAAGATAACTTAAGGAAGAAATTATTTACCTGGTTCACATATCCAGGGGACATAATTCTTCATGGTGGGGATGGCACAGCTGCAGGAGCTGAGGTAGTGGGTCACATGGCAACAGCAGTCAGGAAGCAGAGAGTAAACAAGTAGGCTAGGCTATAAAGCTTAAGGACCATCCCAGTGGTCAGCTTCCTCCAGTGCCCATAGGTTCCACAGCCTTCTCAAATAGTGCCAGCTAGGAACCCGATGTTCAAACACTGAGCCTATGGAAGACATATCACACTCAAACTGCAGTAGGTGGCATTAGCAAATGCTGGCCAGAGTTCTTTAGATGTGTCTCTGTACCCTAGCCCTCTATGCATAAAAGGCATTTACTCATGGAGAAAGGAGCTCTTCGTAACCATATGCTGATAAGATAGATGCCAAGTGCATAGAAATCCACAGTCAAAGATGGAGGAGGGACTTGCAGCCTACAGGAGTCATATAAATGTAGTATATTAACAGAAAATCTATGTGATATTCTTGTTGCTGTAACTAAATCTCTGGTAAAATCAATGTAAGGAATGATTAATTTGGCACACAGTTTGAGGGCACAATCCATGATGACAAAGGCATACTGGAAAGAGCTTGAGGAAACTAGTTATACTGCATCCATACTCAGGAAGCAGAGGAAGAGAAATGAATGCTTTAAAAACAAACAAGCAGAATGAAACAGACCCAGCCTACTTTATCTATTGTGTTTGTATACATGGGGGGTGTATGCATATGTAGGGGTGGGTATATGTGCACATATGTGAGATGAGTGCATTGCATAAGTATGGGGTGAGTACATTGCACATGTATGGGGTGGGTGCATGTGTACATGTGTGAGGATGGGTGCATGTGTACATGTATGAGGGTGGGTGCATGTGTACATGTGTGAGGGTGGGCGCATGTGTACATGTGTGGGGGTGAGTGCATGTATATGGGGTAAGTTCATGTGTACATGTGTGGGGTAGTCACATGTGAACATGTATGTGGGTGAGTGCATGTGTACATGTATGGGGTGAGTGCATGTGTACATGTGTGAGAGTGGGTGCATGTGTATATGTGTGAGGGTGAGTGCATGTGTACACATATGAAGGTGGGTGCATGTGTACATGTCTGTGGGTGAGTGCATGTGTACATGTATGGGGTAGGTGCATGTGTACATGTGTGAGGGTGGGTGCATGTGAATATGTGTGGGGTGAGTGCATGTGTACATGTATGGGGGTGGGTGCATGTGTACATGTGTGAGGGTGGGCGCATGTGTACATGTGTGGGGGTGAGTGCATGTATATGGGGTGAGTTCATGTGTACATGTGTGGGGTGGTCACATGTGAACATGTATGTGGGTGAGTGCATGTGTACATGTATGGGGTGAGTGCATGTTTACATGTGTGAGAGTGGGTGCATGTGTATATGTGTGAGGGTGAGTGCATGTGTACACGTGTGAGGGTGGGTGCATGTGTACATGTCTGTGGGTGAGTGCATGTGTACATGTATGGGGTAGGTGCATGTGTACATGTGTGAGGGTGGGTGCATGTGAATATGTGTGGGGTGAGTGCATGTGAATATGTGTGGGGTGAGTGCATGTGTACATGTATGGGGGTGAGTTCATGTGTACATGTATGGGGTGGGCACATGTGCACATGTATGTGGGTGAGTGCATGTGTACATGTATGGAGTTGGTATATGTGCACATGTGTGAGAATAGGTGTAGAAGCCAACCTCTATTATTTTTGCAACTCATATACTACCTTACAGTTTGAGACAGAGTTTCTCATGGAACCTGGAGTTTGCTACTGAGATAGGAAAGCTATCTTGACTGACCCGAAAGCTCAAGGACCCTTTTATCTCTGTACCCCACCCTATAATGCTGGGGTTATAAGCACACAGCTGCTAGATGGGTGTGGGAATCCAAACACAGATCCTCATGCCTGTGTAGCAAGCACTTTATCTATTAAGCAATCTTTCCAGATCACTACTTTATCCTTTTTATAAACTTAGACCCCAGTCCATGGAAAAGTGTTGTCAACATTAAGGGAGGCTGGATCTTCCTACCTCTATAACCCAATCTAGAAACTCTCTTACAGAAGTACAGGCATATCTCCTAGATGATTCTAGATTCTATCAAGTTGACAATTGCTATAAACCATCCCTGGTAGTAAAATTTCTTGTTGCCATCAGAAATGTTACTTGTTATACTCACAGATCCCAAATGCAGGAACAGACATCATGTCATAGACATCACAGAAGGAAGCACCTGGCCTTGTCAAAAGCTGTGGGGTGGGGCTGAGGTGGGGGGTTGAACTCTTAGACTATAGCTGTATTCCAGGCTTAGGAATAGCCAGTATGGCATATCCTTGGGGTTCTGGGGTGTGGATGCTATTCCTGACACTGGTTCTTGGCACTGGGTAAGTATATAGTGGCTAAAAGTACAAAATCTTGGGAATGAAGGCGGTTAAGTCTGTGGAATCTGTGTTGGTTGGTTATATTTGAAGAAGATACTCTCAGTAAGATGACCTCCCTCAGTCATAGAAGACCACAAGGATCATGGGTCAAGGTCAAAGGACTTGGGTACATCATCGACCCCAGAACAGATCATGTCCACTGTCATACATGCAGGGCAGATGTGAAAACATGCCATTTCAATGATAGACACGTGGCTGACGGGGTGGGTAATGGCTGAGTTGGTAAATAGCTTGTCGTGATTGTGTTCTAGTTTCATTTCTGTTGCTATCATAAAATACCCTGGTTGAAAGCAATTTATGGGAGAACAGTGTTTAGTTCACTTTTCATAAATCCAGGTTACAAACTGGGATCTTGGGAAAGTTGAGGCACCAGGAACTTGAGGTAGTGACATCACATCCACAGTCAACAGAGCAGAGAGAAATGGGTGCCTCTGTGCTCACTTACATGCTGGATTTCTCCACTCTTACTCAACTCAGGGCCCCTTGCCTAGGCAGTGATGATGCTTACTGTGGGTTTTCCCACATCTCTTAACATAACTAAGAAAATCCTCCACAGACACACCCACAGGCCAACCCAATGTAGACAATCCCTAAGACTGTTTTTCCAGGTGACTCTAAGTTGTGTTGACAGTGAAAACTAACCCTCATATGGTGCAAGCATGAAGACCTGATTCCATCCCCTGAACCCACATAAGAAAGCCAAGTGTTTTGGCATGTGCTTGTATTCTCAGCACTGTGAAGGCAGAAACAATCTGATGCTCACTGAACAGTCAGTGTAGCAAATTGCATTTAACTGGCGCTTATGGTTCATGACCACCATGGCAGGAAACATGGCAGCAGGAAAGCAGGCATAGTGCTGGAGAAGTAGCTAAGAGTTTACATCTTAATCCACAAGCACAAGACAGAGAGCTAGCTAGGAATGGTGTGACCTTTTAAAACTGCAAAGCCCATGCCACATAATACATCTCCTTCAATAATTCCACACCTCCTAATCCTTCCCAAACAGTTGCACCTACTGAGACCAAGCATTCAAATATATGAACCTATGTGAGCCATTATAATTCAAACCACCACAATTTGTTTTGCAGTTTCATGAAATATTGGAACAAGGGAGAGCCCAACAATGAATGGGAAGAAGACTGTGCTGAATTCAGAGGCGATGGCTGGAACGATGCCCCATGTACAATTAAGAAATACTGGATCTGCAAGAAGTCTGCTATGTCCTGCACTGAAAAATGATATGTCATCTATCTGTAACACCTGTTGGCAAAATGACCCTGCAGGGTGACTGAACTTAACCTACGGTCTATGTGTGTCAGTTCCTTCCTCTGTGAACAGAAAGATCTTAACTGCAGCTGTTTCCTGATTTGTTCTCTCTCTCTCTCTCTCTCTCTCTCTCTCTCTGTCTCTCTCTCTCTCTCTCTCTCCCTCCCTCCCTCTCTGCCCTCACTCTCCATGTGTGTGTCTGTGTGTGTGTCTGTCTGTCTGCCTTTCTGTCTGTCTATCTATCTTGTATTTTTCATTTTTACCTTGTTGATACTGGCCAATTTTGCTAGGAATGACTGGCCAGCACATCCCAGTAATCCTCCTGTCTCGGTCTCTTGGAGTGCCACCATTTAAGGCCTTTTAAAATGTGGATTTGAGTCACAAATTGGAGCTTAACAGACAGTGTGGATGGGACTACTGTGTAATAGGAGGGAATCCCCGGAAATAGGGTACTGTTGAACTGCTAGGTAAGGGGCATTTTAAAGAACATATGACAGAAGCTGGAGCCAGGCCTAAGGAGAGGGTGAGCTAGTCAGTCCAGGTGGCCCACCCATGAGGTGTTAGGCACTTCTGAGTCTCAGTTGTGTCCTCACAGCCTCCAGACAAGGATGAATGACAGGAAGGAACCAGGACACAGAATTCCCTTCTGTGATTCCTGGCCCCTAGCAAGGACATTCTGGGAACTGTTCCATGGGGGTCCCTGCCCTATCTGTTTCTATAGCCTCATCAGAACAAAATTAAGCCTGTACCCATTAAGCAAGATATCATACAGCCCCCTGGAAATCTCCATTTCCTTTCATGTCTCTGTTAAAGTGCCCACTTCAGGGTCTTCCTGCAAACAAAATTCTGTAACACATTTCTTTCCACAGCTAGCTTGTTTTGCTTGGCATAATATCTCTAAGGCCCACAGTGAGGAGTCTAACATACTTTTTTTCTTATTCACCCCTAAATAATATTCCATTGTGGACTGGATCTAGTCCACTACCACCACCACACACACACACACACACACACACACACACACACACACACGCACGCGCGCAAATACGTAGCAGATATGCAGTTTGGTCTTCATGCAGATTCCCTAACAACTAGAACATGGCAGTGGGGGGGGGTGGCTGGGGGTCCCTGACTCTGTCTCCTGCTTGTGGATCCTGTTCTCCTAACTGGGCTACCATACCTGGCCAGAAAGGGAGAGGATAAGCCCAGTCCCACGGTGACATGATATGCCAGAGATGGTTGGTATCCAGGAGGGTCTCTCCCTTCTCAGAGGAGAAGGAGAGGGAGTATAGGGGGAGGGAATGTGTGAAGGGGATGTTGGGAGGAAGGGGCTGCCATCAGGATGTAAAGTGAGTCAATAAATTAATTAATAGGGATAATATTCCATTGTATATGTGATGGTTATGTTTGGTTGTCAGCTAACAGGATCTCCAGTCAATTAAGAGGCAGTTCTATGGGGCATGTCCATGAGGGTATGTTTTTTGAAGTAAGAAGATTCTGATCTGTATGTGAGCACAGAAGTACAGATATGCCTATGACCAGTTGTTTCAAGTTCCTACAATAATGGACTGCAACATGAAATTGCAAGCTAAATAGACGCTGTCTCCCTAAAATGTTTTTGTTTGAGTAGTTTATCACAGCAACAGGAAACTTAATGAAGACCCAGCATCTTGTATGAACCTGGAGCTTGTTACATACACTAGGCTGAATGGTCAGACTGCCCCAGGATTCCTCCTGTCTCTGCCTTCCCAGGTCTTGGATTATAAGCATGCACTAGCATGCCTGGCTTTTCTCATGAGAGCTAAGGACTGGACTTGTCTCCTTATGCTCACGTGGCAGATACTTTACCAGCTAAGCAATGTCCTAGCCTGAGTATATGGGTCTTTACAGAACTCATGATGTGTAAGCGTTTTCTCCCATCTGTGAGTTTCTCTTTATTCTTCTTCCTGATTTCAAGGAGAATGCTGATAAAGTTTTTGAAATGTGAATGAGACTCACTATGGTTTCTGTTTGTGCATGTGAAGGGTGATGTACCTGCATGTGTGCAGGTGCACACGCCCATGAACATCTATGTGAGACCAGGAGAAGTCACGTGTCCTCCTCTACCACTTTGAACCAAAGTCTCCTCTGGCTGAATGTAGAACAGCTCTTTTTCAGCTAGGCTGGCATGCAGGGATGCCTAACTATCCTCCTGTATTCAGTCCCACCCCAGCACTGATATTCCAGGGCCATGCCCAATCATCTAGTCAACTTCAACTGTCAGTGGGTTATAAAAAGGACAGGAGGAGATAAAATTGAAAGGAAAATGAGAGTTCGGGAAGGGTTGGCAGGAAGGATATAAGTATGAGTATGATCTAAATACAATGTATATGTATAAGAAATTACCAAAAAATACCAAGTTAAAGACTGGTTGTTTGTTCGGGGTGTATGTGTGTGGAGAAACAACCTCTCACCTCAGTCAGTGCATCAAGCTTTGCTTCCTCTGTCACTCAAGTGCCTGGACTCTGAATAAGGACAGAATAAAAATGGCAGTCTTGGGTAGGGAGAGCAACAAGAAGGGTGCATGGTGTAGCGTCCCCAACACAGCAATAATGTAGTAGTAGTAGTAGTAGTAGTAGTAGTAGTAGTAGTAGTAGTAGTAGTAGTAATAGTGACAATAGAGAATGGCAGTAGGCTTGGGAGACTTGTATGACTTTTATTCACCCCATGTAAGGCAACAGTGATGGATCAATAAACAATTCCACTCAAGTCTAGCTCAGTGGACCTGTGACTTTGTTGGAGTTACTTATAAAAATAAGTGGCTCAAAAGCACCTTGACATTTTTCATTTAAATTAACATACTAGATATTAGATATCACAATGGAATTTTCTAACATGATTCTATTAGACTTTCCTTTCCAGGGGAGCCGACTCCCTCTTCTGACCTCCCTGAGCACCAGGCAGCTCTCCCTTAGCTAAATTCTCCATTGTGTGATTTAATGTCTCCTATGCAAATCTATTGGTAAATTCATCATTTGTAAATGCACCAATTACTTAGAGTTTCTTCTACACCATTCCTGCCTGTTAAACATCTTTTATAAAGCTCAATTGAAAGTCATGTGCCGTAGGGAACTGAACACCAAGCGCCCTCCTGGTTTATCACTGAACAGGCTCTGAGGCCAAAGCCATTTGTAGCTCCTCAGCTTCTATTCAGGAGCTGATAAATCGGTAAACAGCTCAGAAAGCATGGCCCGAGTCACAACCCTAGCACAAGCAGAAAGAAGGGCTCTGTTATAGACATTAGACAAGTTGTAAAATCCATCAGCCATTCCAAAATACCTGGCGCTCTAGGGCTTCTCTTCTGTTGTCTACACTTTCCTTTAGCATTGCCACCATGCTTGGAACCATTCCTGACTTGTTAGCACAGTAACAACACCCTTCTTTCGAGTAGGCACATAACCCTCTTTCTTGTCAATTGGTAGAGTTGGCCCTTTTACAGGATTGGAAGGCTCTATTCAATTTCAAGAAATATATATATATACCATCTACGAGGACCACTTGTTATTTGTATTCATAGGCAGGTATAGCTTGTTAAAGAAAGCAGATAGTATTTTTTTTTGTAAACCTATATATTTCCAGATATATCAGAACTAGCAAAATTTTTGTCAGAGTCCAGTCCTGAAGGAGCCATCATGGCTCCTATAAAAAGCCCTATAAAAGCATAATGGAGAATATTATCATGACTCCAAAAGAAAGAAGGGCCACCATTATCCAAATGGTGGTCTCCAAATGACCCCTGCTGAATTCTTCAACTCTCTGCAGTACATAGACCTGCTGGCATCCAGAGTTACAACTTGATCAGGGATGAAGAACCAGTCTTCCTGTCTCTGAAAGAACTGATCACTGTCCAGATCTCCTGCTCAGGCAGCATTGCTTTCTTTACCCAGACATGGTGGGTCCACAGGTTGGCCACTGCAACTTAGTGTTTAAATGAGGGCCCATAGTTCATTCTGCTGTGCTGACTGGTCCTGAAGACAGAAGCTCTGATTTACATTACCTAAAGCTCTCCTGAGGACTTCCTGCAGAATCGGGTATCAGACTCAGGCTGGGACTGGCTTTGTTAAGAGGAGAATGGAAAGCCAGAAGAAAGGGTATGGCTGATGGAACTAGTATAGAGGTCCCATACTAGTTGTGTGACAGGCTCAGGTACAAGATTTCCCTGTTCACAGTATCTTCATGTGTCAGTCTGGGAGACACTGAGGGCAATGTAATTGTTATTTGTCTCTGTAACTTAAGATGTGAATACTGGGTTAGAGAATCTGTTCCCCTACCAAGTGAGACATGGGGAATAATTTTTCTTCCCTATAAATAGGGATGGAGTTTTCCTGATTAGGTATACACAGCAGAAGACAGAGCAGCAGGCTCTGGCCACTCTTATGTACAGGTGCATCCTTATCCTATATGCAAATTAACTCTGATGGGGTCTGTGTGCCATCTGAGGGAAAAGGTACTATTTGAGTCTGGAGCTGTCCTGCCATGTAAATGTATTGTAAATGTAACCCATTTTACTTAAATATAGAATTCTCTATAACTAGCTTTTTTATATAACTGATTTTAAATATTACTTTATATCAAACAAACTTTAATTTTACATTTAAACTTGTTTTAAGTTAACCTATTTTAGGCCTAACTTTAACAACATATCCAGAATGACTTTATAAAGGGAACTATAACTTGATCTCTATCTCCAATCCTGTCCTGGTAATAAGTTCCTTTTGTACTAAACATGGCTGCAAACATAACTCTGAGGCATTAAGGACATTAAGGACAGAAGTGACTGCTGATTATTTACTTTTATGGCTTAATTACCTTTGTTTCAACAGTTTACAATATATTAGTAGCTCTCACAAGATTAGAATTTATTTATTTATTTATTTATTTATTTATTTATTTTAGAAATGAACACCGAGTATATCCTGTTTATTGTTTATGATTTACACAGAAAATGCCAGGCTGGAATTGTAGAACAACAAACCAATCATTACAGTTAGACCTGGGCTTTTGAAAACCTTACATTCTGTTTTAACAGTTCATATATATTTAACAGCTCATATATAAATCCATATCACAAATAATCTTAAAAGTTAGTTAGTTTAGAGATAACAACTAAGAAACACAAAAGAAATCCACATTAGTTGAACTTTAAATATCAGCATTCACATACGAGAAATAAGAAAATGTTCAAAAAATTAAAATTAACAGGCCAAGTAACAACATAAAATAGAGAAATAAGGTAAATGACATTTTATCAATATTTTTACTATTTCTAATTTACCTTCATATATTTTTAACTTTTCAAAAGGATCCAAGATAAGATCAAATAATATACTGGGGTCTGAACTTGTCAAGTTTGTTGCCATGAAAGTCCTAAAGGCATAGAGTGAGTGTGCACCCACCTGCTCCTCTGCTCATAGTGTCAGGAATGTTTATGTAGCTTCCGAAATGCAGTTTCATTTAATACCTCTGTCTAATATCTCTGAGCATTTATATTCTTTCTTTTTTTTCCAGTCTTAAAAATAAATGAATTTTCACTTTTGGCACATTTGAGGTTTAAATATAAGAAACATAACACTTGCTTTCTGATTTTTGCATATATTGTAAGTGTGGCTGGTATTTACAGCAAATACTCTGTATCCTTTTATGGGTAAAACACAAGTGAACATTGCATGCAAGTAATGTGGCGAGTTTGCAATTTAGAGGTTTTCTGGGGCTTCTGTTACTTTGGATGCTTAAATTGAGGCCTTAATGTTACTCTAGCTAGCATGTTTCCTCCTGATGTATATAGTCAGCATTGTATAAACTAATCTCTGCTCGTTTTCTACTCTGATCTTTCCATACCATATTTCATTGATCAGTTAGTGTCAGAAGTCATACCAGATTAACATTAGTTCCTATGTGTATACTGTGGATATTTGTGAATTGTGTGGTTTATTTGTTTGTTTTCTTTTATGTACTGTTGATTAGTTATGGCACTTACTGATTAAACTTACACTGCTGCAGATTGCTGTGTAACAAGCCACATGTTATGTTTAGTCACTATAGACCTTGGTTTTTCTTCTAGATAGCAGCTGTCCCAAAGAAAATATTTCTTCTTTGCCTATTAAGATGTAGCTATTATCTGCCAGTTGTTAAAGGGGTTTGGTTCCAAACTCAACCAGAGAGTTGAACGTAAGAAAGCTGTTGTACTTTTTGCTTTCCATCTGTTACTGTCCCTCGCTGTTGGCTCCTTACTACACATACACA
Organism: Mus musculus; assembly: GCF_000001635.26. Taxonomy (NCBI): domain Eukaryota; kingdom Metazoa; phylum Chordata; class Mammalia; order Rodentia; family Muridae; genus Mus; species Mus musculus. Next base: position 3,933,970 of record NC_000074.6, on the reverse strand, counting down.
GCTGCTGTGGGGAGAAAGCTGAATGAGACTTGTTTCAATTTTTTTTTTTTAGAAAAGATTAGAATTTATAAACTATGGAAATTTATCCCTGTTAAGATTTTGAGCCTTATCCCAAACGCTGTTTTGTGGACATGGGATATGTTTTTCTTGCCTTGGCTGGCCTCAGTGGGAGAAGAAGTGCCTAGCCTTGCAGAAACTTGAAGTGCCAGATCTGGGGGTGGGGGTGGGTGTTACCCAGGGGAGGCCCCACCCAATCAGAGAAGAAAGGGAGGAAGTGGGGTGAATAATTGTGTGTGTGTGTGTGTGTGTGTGTGTGTGTGTGTGTGTGTGTGGTGACCTGGAGGGAGACAGTTACTGGGATGTAAAGTGAATAAATAAATAAAATTCAATTACAAAAATTTTGAGGCTTAAAACCTATAATTTTTTACTTGAAGCTTTTTTAGTACTAAAATAGGTTTTAAACCATGCACAGAGTTCATGGGGAATCTGGAGACCTCAATCTCCTGACCCCTTCATGGTATACTTTAGCAAGGACTAAATCAATTTAACAGATCCGTTTATGGCTCACTTTAGCACAGAGGATAAAATTAAAGGACAGAAGAGTAGGATTGCTTCTCATACAGAGACATCTATGAGAATAAGAAGGTGCACAGTTAATATTTACCTCAGTTCTTACATGACTCAGTTTCTCCACATAGCAAAAAGCTTAACAAAGTTAGCAAACACAGGAATGACTCAACATACCACTTTAAGTCAGTCTATATCCACAGGAACATTTCTTAAATTTTCAGCATTTAGTACATTATCTTTGCATGTGATGTATTCAGACCATCCCTAAATTGGCTTCAATCTTTTATGGTTTTGTCCCCGTCTTTATTTATCTAATTTATCCTCTCTACAGTAGCTTAACACTTTTATTAGGTAAACATGTCTGGCCCTGTGCCAGACTCTGGTTTCTCTTACCACCTCATGTTTATATCTTTCGTTAACTTTCTTATGGCCCCATTGGGCCTGAGAGAGAAGTTCACCTTTCAGCAAGACCTTTAGTTGAGTGGGAGAACGTTCTTCATAAACACGAATGATCAAACGGGACTATTCAGAGAGATAAACATGGGAAATTACAGTTTTAAATAGAAATGACTAAGTGTTAATGCCACCAAGCAGGAAAACCCACCACAACATCTTTTGAGCCAAATTTAAAGCAAGCTTTATTAAATTCTTGCCAGGAAGATGTACCCCAGCTAGATAAATACCTGGGATTGACCCACAAGCTACACTGGCCAGGTGCTTATAAAGGCAAACCCACAAGGCTATATACTTCCACCTTATCCAATCAAGGACAAGCATACATCCTAATGTGCTTTCTACCTACATAATTCCTGCCTACATGTGACTAAAGGCATCTGGTGCACTTTGGTCAACTAAACTTGTTTAGGGAAGTAGAAATATGTGGCTTCAGAAGATGGCCTAGTTGGCCATCAGTGGAAAGAGAGGCCCATTGGTCGTGCAAACTTTATATGCCTCAGTACAGGGGAACACCAGGGCCAAGAAGTGGGAGTGGGTGGGTATGGAAGGGGGGAGGGGGTGGGGGACTTTTGGGATAGCACTGGAAATGTAAATGAAGAAAATACCTAATTAAATAAAAAGAAAATTACCCAAACTTATGGGACACAATGAAAGCATTTCTAAGAGGAAAACTCATAGCTCTGAATGCCTCCAAAAAGAAACTAGAGAGAGCACACATTAGCAGCTTGACAACACACCTAAAAGCTCTAGAACAAAAGGAAGCAAATTCACCCAAGAGGAGTAGACGGCAGGAAATAATCAAACTCAGGGGCAAAATCAACCAAGTGGAAACAAGAAGAACTCTTCAAAGAATCAACCAAATGAGGAGCTGGTTCTTTGAGAAAATCAACAAGATAAATAAACCCTTACCAGACTCATTAGAGGGCACAGGGACAGCATCCTAATTAACAAAATCTGAAATGAAAAGGGAGACGTAAAAACAGATCCTGAAGAAATCCAAAACACCATCAGATCCTTCTACAAAAGGCTATACTCAACAAAACTGGAAAACCTGGATGAAATGAACAAATTTCTAGACAGATACCAGGTATCAAAGTTAAATCAGGATCAAGTTAACAATCTAAACAGTCCCATATCCCCTAAAGAAATAGAAGCAGTCATTAATAGTCTCCCAACCAAAAAAAGCCCAGGACCAGATAGGTTTAGTGCAGAGTTCTTATTCCAGTTCTGCACAAACTATTCCACAAAATAGAAGTAGAAGGTACTCTACCCAACTCATTCTATGAAGCCACAATTACTCTGATACCTAAACCACAGAAAGATCCAACAAAGATAGAGAACTTCAGACCAATTTCCCTTATGAATATCGATGCAAAAATACTCAATAAAATTCTCGCTAACCGAATCCAAGAACACATTAAAGGAATCATCCATCCTGACAAAGTAGGTTTTATTCCAGGGATGCAGGGATGGTTTAATATATGGAAATCCATCAACGTAATCAAACAAACTCAAAGACAAAAACCACATGATCATCTCCTTAGATGCGGAGAAAGCATTCGACAAAATCCAACACCCATTCATGATAAAAGTCTTGGAAAGATCAGGAATTCAAGGCCCATACCTAAACATGATAAAAGCAATCTACAGCAAACCAGTAGCCAACATAAAAGTAAATGGTGAGAAGCTGGAAGCAATCCCACTAAAATCAGGGACTGCCCACTTTCTCACTACCTATTCAACATTGTACTTGAAGTCCTGGCCAGAGCAATTCGACAACAAAAGGAGATCAAGGGGATACAAATTGGAAAGGAAGAAGTCAAAATATCACTTTTTGCAGATGATATGATAGTATATATAAGTGAACCTAAAAATTCCACCAGAGAACTCCTAAACCTGATAAACAGCTTCAGTGAAGTAGCTGGATATAAAATTAACTCAAACAAGACAATGGCCTTTCTCTACACAAAGAATAAACAGGCTGAGAAAGAAATTAGGGAAACAACACCCTTCTCAATAGTCACAAATAATATAAAATACTTTGGTGTGACTCTAACTAAGGAAGTGAAAGATTTCTATGAAAAAACTCAAGTCTCTCAAGAAAGAAATTAAAGAAAATCTCAGAAGATAGAAAGATCTCCCATGCTCATGGATTGGCAGGATCAACATTGTAAAAATGGCTATCTTGCCAAAAGCAATCTACAGATTCAATGCATTCCCCATCAAAATTCCTACTCAATTCTTCAACGAATTAGAAAGAGCAATCTGCAAATTCATCTGGAATAACAAAAAACCTAGGATAGCAAAAACTCTTCTCAAGGATAAAACAACCTCTGGAGGAATTACCATGCCTGACCTAAAGATGTACTACAGAGCAATTGTGATAAAAACTGCATGGAACTGGTATAGCGACAGACAAGTAGACCAATGGAATAGAATTGAAGACCCACACACCTATGGTTACTTAATCTTAGACAAGGGAGCTAAAACAATCCAGTGGAAAACAGACAGCATTTTCAACAAATGGTGCTGGCAAAACTGGTGGTTATCATGTAGAAGAATGCCAATTGATCCATTCCTATCTCCTTGTACTAAAGTCAAATCTAAGTGGATCAAGGAACTCCACATAAAACCAGAGACACTGAAACTTATAGAGGAGAAAGTGGGGAAAAGCCTCAAAGATATGGGCACAGGGGAAAAATTCCTGAATAGAACAGCAATGGCTTGTGCCGTAAGATTGAGAATTGTCAAATGGGACCTCAATAAAATTGAAAAGGTTCTGTAAGGCAAATTACACCGTCAATAAGACAAAAAAAAGCCACCAACAGATTGGGAAAGGATCTTTACCTATCCTAAATCAGATAAGGGACTAATATCCAATATATAAAAAGAACTCAAGAAGGTGGACTCTAGAAAATCAAATAACCCCATTAAAAATGGGGCTCAGAGCTAAACAAAGATTTCTCACCTGAGGAAAACCGAATGGCTGAGAAGCATTTGAAAAAATGTTCAGCATCCTTAATCATCAGGGAAATGCAAATCAAAACAACCCTGAGATTCCACCTCACACCAGTCAGAATGGCTAAGATCAAATATTCAGGTGACAGCAGATTCTGGAGAGGATGTGGAGAAAGAGGAACACTCCTCCATTGTTGTTGGAATTGCAAGCTTGTACAACCACTCTGGAAATGAGTCTGGCAGTTCCTCAGAAAATTGGACATAGTACTACCGAAGGATCCCGCAATACCTCTCCTGGGCATATATCCAAAAGATGTTCCAACCAGTAAGAAGGACACATCCTCCACTATGTTCATAGCAGCCTTATTTGTAATAGCCAGAAGCTGGAAAGAACCCAGATGTCCCTCAACAGAGGAATGGATACAGAAATTGTGGTATATTTACACAATGGAATACTACTCAGCTATTACAAAGAATGAATTTATGAAATTCATAGGCTAATTGATGGACCTGGAGGGCATCATCCTTAGTAAGGTAACCCAATCACAAAAGAACTCACACAATATGTACTCACTGATAAGTGGATATTAGCTCATAAACTTAGAATACCCAAGATACAAGATACAATTTGCAAAACTTATGAAACTCAAGAAGAACGAAGACCAAAGTGTGGACACTTTGCCCCTTCTTCGAATTGGGAACAAAACCTCCATGGAAGGAGTTACAGAGACAAAGTTTGGAGCTGAGACGAAAGGATGGACCATCTAGAGACTGCCATACCCAGGATCCATCCCATAATCAGCCCCCAAACGCTAACACCATTGCACACACTAGCAAGATGTTGCTGAAAGGACCCTGATATAACTGTCCTGCGATGCTATTCCAGGGCCTAGCAAACTCATAAGTGGATGCTCACAGTTAGCTATTGGATGGATCACAGGGCCCCCAATGGAGGAGCTAGAGAAAGTACCCAATGAGCTAAAGGGATCTGCAACCCTATAGGTGGAACAACAATATGAACTAACCAGTATCCCCCGGAGATCGTGTCTCTAGCTGCATATGTATCAGAAGATGACCTAGTGAAAAGAGAGGCCATCAGTGAAAAGAGAGGCCATTTGGTCTTGCAAACTTTATATGCCTCAGTACAGGGGAGCGTTATGGCCAAGAAGTGGTAGTGGGGGGGATGGGATTGGGGGGATGTTGGGGGACTTATGGGGTAGCATTGGAAATGTAAATGAAGAAAATATCTAATTAATAAAAAAAAGAAAGAAAATGAATATGTGGCTTGATATCTTATATAAACAGCAGCCTCTAGCATCTCAGGAAGTATCTGTCCTTAGGGAAGGTTAGAGGAGAAACTTTTCATTTTCTCCTTGGAACTATCTGATTATCTTTGGTTTACAACATAGAAGCAGATTACCCACATTCAATTCTCAGCTTCACTGTGAACCAGCTGTCTGATTATTATTAGACAGTTGCCTATTCTGACTTTGCAGTTTCCCAGTATTACAGTATTTGTAGTTTTTTGTATTACAGATCTCTTAGGCATCTCTTCTTTTAATTAAAACGTAAAAACATAACTTTGGCTCTTACATACGTTGCTGTCTTATCCTGATTCCATTTTGTATCTGCCTACTTTCCAGCCTTCTACCTGCAACAGCCATGCCTACTTTGGTAACACATTTGGGATTCCCATAACCCTAATTATGGTTTACAACATAGAAGCAGAATAGAATATGCATTAGCCAAAGCAATTAATGTTTATACAAACTAAACATGAACTAAAATAACATTTCCCCACTCCAGGTTACACTTTGAACATTTTAAACAGAGACAGGAGACTATAGGTCTGCACTTAGACCAATAGGAGATATACAAAACAAAGCAAAAAATATTTTAAGAATATCAATGTTATTTTTCAAGCAGTCATTTTCTGGGATTATCTTGCTCCCCTAGCAGAATTATGTTTGTGTCAAGAAGAAAGTGAGGGGCTTCCTGGCAGGTCAGGACTTAACACTGGTTGTCACCTTGTGCTTCATTCTTGTGATGCCATAGAGGCATTGTCATAGAAGATGGGCCTAATGGCTATTGTAGATCTCTGTTGTCTCCTTTGTCCTGGGAATGGAGTCAAATAGCCATTATATCCAGGTAAATAAAATCTTTATATCCTATAATCATGAATTTAGCTTATTTCCAACAGGCCTGGTTATCAGGTCACTCATCTTATGTTTTGAGAAAGGGTCTCTCAATGAACCTGGAACTATCGATTTGACTAGGTTAGTAGATCAATGAACTCCTGTGACCATCCTGTCCACTTCTTACAACACTGGAGTTACAGGTGAGTGCTGCCACGTCTGGCTTTTTACCTGGGTGCTGGGATCTGAACTCATGCTTGTGCAGTAAGCACTTTACCCAATGAACCACCTTGCCAACTTGGCTTGTTTTCCCAAAATTCTACAATTCTGATATAGCTAGGGAACTTTTCATTTTCTCCTTGGAACTATCTGATTATCTTTGGTTTACAACATAGACGCAGATTACCCACATTCAATTCTCAGCTTCACTGTGAACCAGCTGTCTGAATATTATTAGACAGTTGCCTAATCTGACTTTGCAGTTTCCCAGCTACCACAGTGCAATGAGGTTTGAGGAATGTTTCCACCCATCAGTCAGAAATCCTGACCACAGGTTCTCAATAGAGAGGTGCATGAGAACAGCAAAGTCAGCAGAAATACCCACTGTTCAGGACATAGCAAAGAAAGATAGCCTGGAGTCAGAAGGGCAGAGGAACTGGGAAGATGGGATATTGCTCTCCTACATTCAGCATAGGTGAAAATATCGCTCTCCTACATTCAGCATAGGTGAAAAGGGCATAACAAAGTAGATTTATTGTATTGGCTTTGAAATGGCACCCATAATTTGGTCACACTATGAACACACCAGTTCTTCCTGCTACAAAATTCCAAAATTCAATACCCTTCCTTAAAAAACAAACAAACAAACAAACAAAAAACTAAGTCTTGATATATCTGGCAAAAGATAGGCTGTGTCAAAGGTGCAGCCCCTCCCCTAGGCTCTTCCGCAATACATGGGCTTCCTTTTTCCCCTTCCGGAGTGAAAGGACATTTAGAGAACTTCAGGGGATAAAAGCTGTAGTCTCCAGCATTCCCATGCACCAGGGGACAGCGGCAACCATGAGTGACTCCACAGAAGCCAAGATGCAGCCTCTTAGCTCCATGGGTGAGGCTGGGCTGGGTTCTGGGAGCATGGTGAGGGAAGTCAGAGGGTTCTGCTCAGAGGTGAGCCCGCCCAGCTGACTGGTGCTTGACTGGTGCTCTCTTCCCTCAGACGATGATGAGTTGATGGTCAGCGGCAGCAGGTATTCTATTAAAAGCTCCAGACTACGACCAAATTCTGGAATCAAGTGTTTGGCAGGTACAACATGGTGGGGGGCTGAGAAAAAAATGGGTCTTTTCCTCAAAGTGGGTTTTCGGGAGTTGAAGGCTAGGACTCTGAACTTCCTCTTCTTGGGAAGATAGAGGCGGGACAAGGAATGGAGCGCTACGGGAAGGCTGGGGTAGATGGCTAGGGGAGACATCACAGGTTGTGGAAGGAGGAGGCTAGGGAAGGAAATCATGGTCCATGGGAAAGGGGATGGTAGGACACGAAAACTTGGGCTATGATACTGTGGAAGTTGGGACAGGGAATTGAGGGTCCTGGAAAATGGAGGGTGATGCAAGGAATTAAGAGTCTTGGGGAAGTAGAAGCTGGGGTAGGGAACTGAGGGTGTGGGTAGATGGAGGATGGAGCAGAAAATCAGAAGCTTTGAGAAGATTGAGGCCAGGGAACAAAACCATGGCCCATGGGGAGGTAGAATCTGAGTCTAGATTCACATGCCAGGTGGGAGGGGGACGCTGTTCTGGAACCAGGCTACTAAAAAGTCCACTTTTTCCCTGGAAGGATGCTCGGGACACAGCCAAGTCCCCTTGGTCCTGCAGCTGCTCTCCTTCCTGTTCTTGGCTGGGCTCCTGCTGATCATTCTTTTCCAAGGTCAGGCACAATGAAGGGCTTAGCTCTTGCAGGACCTTCACCTAGGGCCATTTTAGGTCTGGGAGGGAAATGGACAGTGCAGGTGGATGGCATATCTTTAAAGGACGTCCCTGACTCTGGTATAGGACAGAATGAGAAAAAGAAGCATGGGTGGATCCTGGATTCATTTCTCCTTATGGCTCAGCATCTTCTGAGTGGCAGGTTTTCTAATCTTCAAACAGAATTAAGGAAGATATTAATGAGCAACTGCCTCAGACTCTGGAGTACTGCCATGTGCCTATAGTCCCAGCTACTGGGGAAGCTGAGGCACAATGATAATTTGTGCCAAAGAATATGAGAGAAGCCTTGACAACATAATGAGACCTATCTTTAAAAAAAAAAAGAAAGAAAGAAAGAAAGAAAGAAAGAAAGAAAGAAAGAAAAGTTGACAGTGTATCTGAGTGCAGGACTTGACACACAGGAAGTATTTAATAATGAAATTATTTTTCCCCTTCCTCACAGTCTCCAAAACCCCAAATACCGAGAGGCAGAAGGAACAAGAGAAGATCCTCCAGGAACTGACCCAGCTGACAGATGAGCTTAGTGAGTGACCAATACTCGGAAGTATCATGGACTCAGGAAGGCTCTAGGGAAAGGGGTCAATTTTCCTAAATTGTCAGATCTCTTAGAGCCTCAATTTTCTCAAGTCTGTGAATTCATACCACAAGATTAACAACAACAAAAAATGGTACTTGGTATCAATATGAGTTGTTACACAGTAGGTTCTGAGTGTCTTCAGGGGCTATGTTCATAGTAAGTACTCAATATCCACAAGGATCATATACACAGTAGACATTCAATGTTCCCAGAAGACATGCACATACTTGGCACACAACATGTACTGTGCATGCAGCAGATACTACATATTCATTGGGGCCATAAACACATGTAATATTCACAGGCCTCACATACACAGTCAGTACTCAATTGAATAGTTCTCTTGGGTTTTGTTCTGATTGCTAGGCATCAAATTCTCCCAGTCAAGAGGATAATACTGGGGACTCCAGCAGGTTCAGGTTGTGGGTGGGAGGTGTTGGGAAGTGAATAAGGGAATGTTTCCCTAGGATGCTGTGTCACTCTGGAGGGCCTGAGGTTAAGTAGACAACAAACATAATCATGTAAGGGTGGGTTTATCCTGACCTGCCTCTCCTGGGATTAGATGCTCTTCTCAGTGTTCTGTTTCCCAGTCTTCAAAGGAGATAAAACAAAACATCAATCAGAAACTGTCCTAGATGCTGGAATGGCAGCACCCACCTGTAGTCTGAGCTACTGGGGAAGGTAAGGGAGGGATAACCACTTATGTGCAGGAGTTTGATAGAAGCATAGATGCCAACTGAAATTTATCTAAAAAGTAAAATAACACATGAGCCGGTGAGATAGCTTAGCAGACAAAAGTGCTTGCTTCCAAGCCTAATGACCTGAATTCAATCCCTTGAACTCACCTGGCAGGAGGAGAACTCCTACAAGTCTTCCTCTGACCTCCATTCACACAAACATGTATGCCCCCTGGTCCCACATACAATAAATAAATGCTTTTTTTTTTGGAGACCAGTGATACATGGTAGATATTTAATAATGGCACTTTGTTTTTCTTGACACAGCGTCCAGGATCCCCATCTCCCAAGGGAAGAATGAGTCCATGCAGGCGAAGATCACTGAGCAACTGATGCAGCTGAAAACTGAACTCTGTGAGTGAGAAAGCAGCAGTCCAAGCTGCTGGGTCTGTAGGGGCCAGTTTTGAGCCATCAGACCTCTTTGAGCCTTGGTTTCCTCATCTGTAAATTGAAAACACAAAGTAACAGCAAGGATGATATTTGCTCCTTACAGGGACTGTACATGCAAAAGAACTCACATCCCCAGGGGTTGTTCACAGTGTAGGCACTCAGTGCTCCAAAGGACCATGCATACATACCTTCAACGTCTAATGTTCACAGTGGTCATATGTACAGAGTAAACTCAATGTTCACAGTGCTGTACACAGAGTAGATATTCAATTCAATGTCTTGACTCCTATTCTGAACTCTCTCTCTATTTCACCTATCAGAGGAGTGGACAGGAACTCCTGGGCTTTCCTGGGGTTGAGGAGGGATTTAGGAGGCAGAGTAGGGAGTAGTTCTCCAGTGTGTTGTGTCAAGGGAGGACCTTCACTCTGGAGGGCCTGAAGATTTGAAGAGAAAAGGAACATAGGTATTCATTCAAGTGTGGGCTCATTCTAACCCCCAACCCCAGCTCCAGGATTAGATCCCTTCTGAATGTTGACTCTCCCAGTCTCCAGGAAAGTAAACATGGCATCAATCAGAAACCATCCCATAAACTGGGGTGGCAACCTCTGCCTGCAGTCCTAGCCACTGGGGAACTGGAAAGGGGATGTTTATTTGTGCCTGAATTTGTAACAAGCTGTGTCATAGTGTGGTTCAAAAAATATGACATGAGATCTCCCAGGGATAGGCAATGGCACACAGTAGCTATTTAATAATGGCAGTTCTTTACTTTTTTCTCCATTTTTCTTGGCACAGTGTCCAGGATTCCCATCTTCCAGGGGCAGAATGAGTCCATACAAGAGAAGATCTCTGAGCAACTGATGCAGCTGAAGGCTGAACTTCGTGAGTGATAAAAAACCAGAGGTTCTGAGGCCTCCAGACACTATAGGGGTCAATTTTCTTGAGTCATTTGACTTATTTATGCCTCAGTTTCTTCATCTGTGAATTGAGGCCACAAGTGGCAGCAAGGACAACACTTGATGTTTACAGAGGCACCCAGTAGGCATTCAGTGTTGATAGGGACCATACACACATTAGATACTTGGTGTTTATAAGCACCATGCATACATTAGGTACTCAGTATTCACAGGGCCATGCACACAGTAGGTACTATGTGTTCATAGGGTCCATATATACACTAGGCACTCAACATTTACAAAGCCTGTATTGGTTAGGTTCTCTGAGAGAACAAATTCTATAGAATGAATATTTATCAAAAGGCTCTACTAGATTAGTTTACACAATATGGTCTAACAAGTCCACAGTAGCTGTCTACATGCTGCAGAGGATGAGAACATAGTAGATGCCCAGTCCTTGAGTCTGGATGCCACAGAGTCCTGATCTGGGGCCTGGAGGATTCCTGGAAAGCACAGATCATCAGGCCACAATGAAAATCTGAAGGTGTAAGGATCAACATCAGCAGAGAATAGATGCACCAGAGACAGCAATAGGGTAGATGGGAAGATGGACAGACAACAGCAGCCCTGCCATCACTGGCAGGTGTTCCTTACCCTGTTAATCTTTCCTAGAAATACCCTCATAGCCCTGCCCTAAGGTGTGTCTCTTGGTTGTCATTCTAGATACAATCATATTAACATCAATTGTGCTGTGAACACAGTAGGGACTCAATTTTCACTGAATTTGTACACATAGTAGGCAGTCAGTGATCACAGGGATTGTGCACAGAGTCATCACACAGTGTTCTTGAAGTTATGCACAGAGTAGGAACTCAATATTCAGAGGTAACATGCACATGTTTGGCTCTCAGTTAAGTCAGTCTACTGGCCTCTGTTCTCACCACACAGGAGAGGAAGTGGAGGCAAGATTCCTGGGTGTTAGGTCTCTGAATCTTTATAGGAAAAAACTGTCCCTGATCCTGGGTTGTGGTACTTGCCTGAAATCCAAGCTCCTCAGGAGGCCAAGGGATGTTGTATCCTTTTGCCTAGGAGTTTGAGATGTTCCGACAACAGGGTGAGCTCCATCTCAAAAGAGAAATGACATGTCCCTGGGGATGTAGTTCAAGTCAGTGTACTCAGCTGCAGTTCCCCATCTTTTTTTCTTGGTCCAGTTTCCAAGATCTCCAGCTTCCCGGTAAAGGATGATTCTAAGCAGGAGAAGATCTACCAACAGCTGGTACAGATGAAGACTGAACTCTGTGAGTGAACAGAAACCAGAGGCCTCAGGAGCCTCAGGCAGCCATTACTTTGGGTCAAATTCTTTGAGTTTTCAGACATCTTTGATCTTCAGTTCCCTCTCTAAATTGGGCCTATAATGTAGCAGCAAGGATAGCAATTGGTATTTATAGGAGTTCTGCAAACAGCAGGCACTCAATATTAACAGGGGCTGTGCACAATGAACACTGAGTGTGCATAGTTGTGCACACTTCAGGAACTCAGTGTTCACAAACACCATAAGCTCATCTTCTATCCTCTGTTCTGAACTTTAACCCCTACTCCTTCCAAACTAAAGAAAGAAGAGCTAGGACTCAGGAGTCTTCCTGAGTTCCCCTAGAGTTTCAAAGGGATGTAGAAAGCAGAAAAGAAATGGTTCCCCAGGATGCTGTGTCAAGGGAGGGCCCTGACTCAGGAGAGTTTGAAGGCTAATCAGGCACAAGATCACAGGCATCCTAACCCACTTCCCCAACAGTCCGCCTGTGTCGACTCTGCCCCTGGGACTGGACATTCCTCCTAGGAAATTGTTACTTCTTCTCCAAGTCCCAGCGGAACTGGAATGACGCCGTCACAGCTTGCAAAGAAGTGAAGGCTCAACTAGTCATCATCAATAGTGATGAAGAGCAGGTACATTTAGTGGGACTCCATCCTTGTCTGGTCTGTGCACCTGGCTCCTGATCACATAAGCTTAAGATAATTTGCCAGAGTTATGTGAGGAAAAGAAGAGACGGGGGTCCTGAGCCCTTTAGATAGAACATTTGTGAGTGCTTTGGGGACACCTAAAATGCAGTAGATATCATCTTTGTACTGGTCACTATTTAGCCATCTCCTCTTGGAGAGATAAAAGTCTTGGTGTGCCTGCTAATTAAATAGCACAGCAGACAAAGTGCTTGCCTCTAAGCCTCACACCCTGAGTTCAATTCCTAGGACCCCCGTGGTAATAGGAGAGAATCAACTCTTTAAGATGCCCTCTGACAGACATACCTGCACTGTGGCATATGCCCATCCAGACATAGAAGTAGACATAATTATAAGAAAAAATGAAGTCCTGACATGGGTCTGCTTCACAAGCTTGAAGACCTTGAGTTCAAATCCAAAGATAAAGAGGAATGGGGTGAGATGGCTCAGTAGATGAAGGCGCTTGCTGCCAAGCCTGACAATTTATCCTCTGAACCTACATGGTTCAGAGAACCAACCCCTATAAATTGTCCTTTGACCTCTATGTACAGGCATATTAATATCCATAAGACATATACATAGATAAGCATGCATACACGCATAACCTGATATGATATGTAATTCTCCTGGTGTAAATATTCTCACCATGAACAGCTTCAAGTTTATAATGGGATGCCACTGAAGAACTGAAAAGAAAGGGTATGTTTCTTAGGTAACCATGAATTAGCATCATTTGCTTCTATCACATTAAAGCCAGCCATGAGGAAATTCTATAGACTCATTCTATAGACTCAGAATTCTTAAGAGCCATCCAGCAACATTAGCAGAATTGGGGAGGGATGAACAGCTGTGTAATTCGTGTGTGTGCGTGTGTGTGTGTGTGTGTGTGTGTGTGTGTGTGTGTGTGTGTGTGTGTTGCTATCTTTCAGACAGGGTCTCACTCTAGTTCTATCTGGCCTGGAACTCACAGAAATCCTGTGGGTTTCTGAGATTAAAGGCATGTACCGTCATGTCCATGCAGCTAGGTACCACCCTATGCCAAGTGAATGTACTGCCATAGGCTACAGATGTAAAAATAGCTGACACCATCTAAGCACACATGAGTACTCATGGCCTGATATAGCATAAGGGGAAAAGATAATGTTGTAAGTAGAAGTTTCTGCCTGAGGTTGGGGAGACAAGCTGAAAGTAGGAAACTCTCCCCTGACTGTCCTCCTCTTTACCTCCAGACCTTCCTGCAGCAGACTTCTAAGGCTAAAGGACCAACCTGGATGGGCCTGTCAGACCTGAAGAAGGAGGCCACGTGGCTCTGGGTAGATGGTTCTACTCTGTCATCCAGGTAGATCCAGTGAACAACCAGTAGTGTAGTCCAGACAGGTCTCTGATGTTCTGATAGCTACCTGTGAGTCTCATCCTCTTCTTCCTCACCTCTTAGAAATAAGAGCCACCCATATTAGCTGATGGAAGGAAGTTTTCCTACCCATGCACAGATAGAATATCAGCAAATCCCACCATCAAAGCAACAAGAAAAACTTCCCCCTGAGGGGTGTTAATTTTAATGTAGGCTATTAGTAGAAAATACAAAATAAAGTAAGGCCACAGGGTAAGGGGACTATTAACATTGAAAGATATATTATTGGGTTGGGGATATAAATATGTTCATTAAGTAGCATAAGGTTTGATCCCCCCATTGCATAGTCTGATATGGTGGTCCATGCCTATAACACCAGCAGTTGGAAGGTAGAGGGAGAAGAATCAGTTCAATGTTATCTTCAGCTACAAAATGGGTTCTGAGACAGCCTGAGCTACACAGGAAGGAAGGGGGAGAGAGAAAGAGAAAAGCAGGTAGGGAAGGAAATGTAAAGAAGGGGAAGAGGACAACAGTAGCTTAAAGGGAGTTTATATGGATGTTCACCGATCCCACAGCACAACACAGAGAACATGGGGAAGAACCACAACAAATCAGAATAAAAAGGAAGGACACACTGTGGGAAAGAACCTTTACTTTGTTGTCCATGCATAAGAACAGGAGAGACTGGCTTGGCATCTATTAGTTTACCATTTTAACTTTCTGATCCCTAATTGTCTTACACATGCTTGGCATGTGGCAGATGTATTGTGGACCAGAATGCAAGAACCCAGTAAGGAAGGCAAAATCCAGATTGATTGGTTTACACCACAAAAATAAAATAAAATAAAATAAAATAAAATAAAATAAAATAAAATAAAATAAAATAAAATAAAATAGAAAAACCCACACCACTCCTTCAATGTAGGATATAACAAGAGTCATTTTCCAAAGCCAGCAGACCCAGGCATGCCCCCATCTCCAGAGGAAGGCCCATCTACAATATGCATTCTGGAAGGAGGTAAAGACATTGAGTTTCAGAAAGCTAAAAATATGGCATGGTTCACAGCATGCCACTGGAGCAGACTAACGTTTTTCTGGCTGACTTTCCAGATTCCAGAAATATTGGAATAGAGGGGAGCCTAACAACATCGGTGAGGAAGACTGTGTCGAATTTGCTGGGGATGGCTGGAATGACTCTAAATGTGAACTCAAAAAGTTCTGGATCTGCAAGAAGTCTGCAACCCCATGCACTGAAGGCTAGCTCATCTCCGCTCCTACCTTCATGCCATTCTGCCAGGCACATGGATGTGCCTCACTTTCGTGCCAGCTCCTTCTTCCTGCCTGTTGGCCTCAGGATCGTGAAAAAGGCTCTGGGATTCTTCTTTTTATCAGATTTTTCATCCTCTGCATTTATCATAGTTTCATTTCTGTTGATGTGATAAAACTCTCTAACCAAAAACAACTAAGGCAGAAAGGGGTTTATTTTACCTTACATTCCAGATGAGAGCAGGGAGGTCAGGATGGCAGGAACTTAAGACAATTGGTCACATCACATCAACAGCCAGGAGGAGACAGAAGTATGTGCAAGCTAACGCACACATTTGCTTATTCTCAGTTCCATTTTCCTATTCCTATAGTTTAGGACCCCTGCCTAGGAAATGGTGCCATTCATAGTTGGCTAGATGTTCCCACCTCTGTTAACTTCAATAAGACAAGCCCCCACAGACATGCTCACTGGCCAACCCAATGCAGGCAATACACCATTGAGCCTCTTCCCAGGTGACTATACGCTGTGTCAGGCTGACTATCACAAAGGGACTCACTATTGTCCTTTTGCTTTCAGGTTTCTCTGGGCTTAGGGCTCACTGTTGTCCCCCCACTTCAGTGCAGTTACCTGATGTAGGATGCTTTCAGAATCTGGGTGTTTTCCATTAACCTACTCCATCTTCCTTGCTGAGACACATACACTCAAAGGTCAGAAGAAGACATTGGTGTTCTCTTTGATAGCTCTTTACTCCCTTGAGACAGGAGTTGGAGTTCATTATTTTTTTAGCAAGGCTGGTGATCTGAAAGATCCAACATTTTTCTGTCTCCACTCACCTCCTAAATGAAGTTACAGTCACATGTGGCCATGTCTGGCCTCTAACAATTACTAGGGCTTCAAGGTCAGGCCCTCTTTCTTGCACATCAGCACTCTTATCCACTAAGCATCTCCCCAGCCATTTGTCTATTGTCAGGTAGTCTAGTTTACTGTTGCTGTAATAAAGTCCTGACAAAATGCAAGTTGGAAGAGAAATGGATTATTTGACTTACAATTCTAGATTGTAGCTCATCCCTGCAGGAATATCAAGGAAGGAACTTGAATCAGCTCATGATATTACATCCAAAAGCAGAGAGAATAAGTTGCATGCATGCCTAATTTTTCTACTGCAATACAGTCGCCCAACTCCAGAGAATGGTGCTGCCATATTAGGATGGGTTTCTGTTCAATTGACTTAAGACAATGACCCCCCCCATGGATATTTCTGCAACCTCGCCCAAAATAGACCTTATTGAGGTATATTCTTCTAGGTTGTGTCAAACTGGCAACTAAAGCTAACCATCACATCAAGTCCTATCTGCCTAGTCCCCTAAGACTTGATCCTATCTCTGTATACTTTCATTCTATCTGTTCACTTACATCAACCTGCCTGAAAACTTTTGGCTAGGAACCTTCCCTGGCCTCTGTAGCTCATCATGCAAACTAAAGCATGAAGATCATTCTTCTTCTCCATCTATGACTTCCAGGCATCATCACACAAATATTTCAGCTCAGGTGCTGGAGAAACGGCTCAGCAGTTAAGAATGCACTCATTGCTCTCCTAGAGGAGCATAGCTCTCAGCAATCGTACCTGATGAAACTCCAGCTCCAGGGAATCTATCACCCTTTTATGGCTTCTGTGTGCATTTGAACTTATGTGGGGTATAAACACACATACACACACATTGTACATGTTATATATAATATATTATATATAACATATATACATACACACATATGTATATGTATAATCAGCTGGTTCCTATCTTGGAGATATCATGGTGGATACTGAGAGCTCCAAGATTTCTCCTCAGAAGAGAATGTCTTTTCCTTCTATTAGACAGTATTCTATTCTATTCCATTGATCTGTGGGGTGTGTGTGTGTGTGTGTGTGTTTGTGTGTGTGCACGCGCGCGTGCATGCGCATGCACATACACAGGTACCACGATTTATTTTTTATTACTATGGCTGGGGCAGAAGTCACTGAGACCCTTCTTTAAGATCCCTATTAGCAAACTCCATAATTTTCCCAGAAACTATCCATAAAGTTGGTTTTCCAGCATCTGACACAATCTGTTCAGGCCTTTGGCTGTGACTGTTTGTGGCTTTGGTTGTGGCTGTGGCCGTGGCTGCATTCACTGAAATATCTATGACCAGTCCCTTAAGATTGTTGAAAGCCATATTTAGAATGTAGCTTGTCAATATGACCATTTATGAAAACAGCAGTACTAAGTTTCCTCCAGGTGTATGGCCTCACCAGCTGTGGATTTTTGGTCAAATTTTGTACCAGTCATGAATTCCTTCCTAAAGAGAAGGCATCAATACAGTAAGAAATAGTTGGACACTCCCATAACAGTCATGCATCAGTGGAAACATATTTAATAAAGAAAATACAACACACAACCACTTTTCCAAACAACTTTTGCTTTATTTGTTTTTTTAAAAAGAAAGCCAATATTTACTTTTCATCTTTAGTCTTAATATAAATTTTAAAAAGATGTGTGTGAATACCTTTTTGCACATTCCTTTCCTAATGCCTTTTATCTCAGCTGAACATCTCAACTTCTTGTCGTTGCTTCTTCATCTTAACATCTGTATTTCCACTCTCCTCTGGACTTAATATCTGGTCCCACAACTCCACCTAAAAATTCTGTCTCTACTGGAGGCCACATTGGTACTAGGAACTCCAAAAGTCTCCTGATCTACCAAAGACCACACTGGCATTAGGAAACAAAACAAAACAAAACAAAACAAAACAAAACAAAACAAAAACTTCAGTTACCTGGAACCTCAGAGGGCATGCCAGTTCCCAGAACCCCAGAATTTCAGAGGTTAGTTCACATAGGGCACCAAACCACTGATGGAGACACACTACTAGACCTGAAGACTTATTGGTCATCAGAACCATAGGTTACTCAAACCAGAAGACCAGAAAGGAAACCAAAAGCAGTGGGAAAAAACATCCAACAAAGATAAAGTCAGCAATGATCACCTAAACATATAATAACCAAAACCCAGATGACTAGAGGCCAGCATATGAACACAGTCAACAATATCCAAGGCAATACATCACCACCAGAGCTATCCTCCTACAGAAAGCACTGAATTTTTTTAACACAGCTGAAGCACATGAAAATTACCTTAAATCCAATCTTATGAAGATAATAGAGACCTTTAAAGAAGAAATACAAAAAAAAAAAACCTTAAACAAATCAGTGGTGAGAGTAAGGGAGGCAAACAGATAAAGGAATGTGTTTAAGATGTGAAAATAGAAATAGACGAATAAATGAAATACAAACTGATGGAATACTGGAAATGGAAAATCTAGGTAAGTTAACAGAACCTACAGACAGAAGTATCACTAACAGAATACAAGAGATGGAAAAGGATATCAGGCATAGAAGATAAGATAGAAGAAACTAATATGGCATTTAAAAAATGTTATATCTAAAAAGGTCCTGACACAAAATGTTCAGGAAATCAAGGAACCTATAAAGAGACCAAACCTAAGAACAATAGGAATAGAAGAGGGAGATTTCCAGCTCAGAATTCTTAGGAAAAAATACCTAACCTAAAGAAGGTGATGCCTATAAAGGTACAAGAAACATACAGAAGACCAAATATGTTGGACCAGAAAAGAAAGTCTTCCCAAGAGATAATAATCAAAACACTAAATGTACAGAGGGAAGAATATTAAAAGCTAAAAGAGGAAAAGGCACAAAAAAAACCAACAACAACAACAAAAACATGTAAAGGCAAACCTAGTAGAATTATGCCCTACTTCTCAACAGAAAATCTAAAAAGCTAGAAAAGCATGGACAGATGTATTACAAACTCTGAGAGACCACAGATATCAGCCCAGACGACTGTAACAAGCAAAACTTTCAATCACCATAGATGGAGAAAACAAGATATTCTATGTCAAACCCAAATCTAAATACGATCTTTCTATTAATCCAGCCCTACAGAGGCTACAAGAAGGAAAACTTCGTTGGTCCGGGACCCGCCGAACTTAGGAAATTAGTCTGAACAGGTGAGAGGGTGCGCCAGAGAACCTGACAGCTTCTGGAACAGGCAGAAGCACAGAGGCGCTGAGGCAGCACCCTGTGTGGGCCGGGGACAGCCGGCCACCTTCCGGACCGGAGGACAGGTGCCCACCCGGCAGGGGAGGCGGCCTAAGCCACAGCAGCAGCGGTCGCCATCTTGGTCCGGGACCCGCCGAACTTAGGAAATTAGTCTGAACAGGTGAGAGGGTGCGCCAGAGAACCTGACAGCTTCTGGAACAGGCAGAAGCACAGAGGCGCTGAGGCAGCACCCTGTGTGGGCCGGGGACAGCCGGCCACCTTCCGGACCGGAGGACAGGTGCCCACCCGGCAGGGGAGGCGGCCTAAGCCACAGCAGCAGCGGTCGCCATCTTGGTCCGGGACCCGCCGAACTTAGGAAATT
Organism: Mus musculus; assembly: GCF_000001635.26. Taxonomy (NCBI): domain Eukaryota; kingdom Metazoa; phylum Chordata; class Mammalia; order Rodentia; family Muridae; genus Mus; species Mus musculus. The sequence goes on along the minus strand of NC_000074.6, from coordinate 3,914,191 downwards.
AGTCTGAACAGGTGAGAGGGTGCGCCAGAGAACCTGACAGCTTCTGGAACAGGCGGAAGCACAGAGGCGCTGAGGCAGCACCCTGTGTGGGCCAGGGACAGCCGGCCACCTTCCGGACCGGAGGACAGGTGCCCACCCGGCAGGGGAGGCGGCCTAAGCCACAGCAGCAGCGGTCGCCATCTTGGTCCGGGACCCGCCGAACTTAGGAAATTAGTCTGAACAGGTGAGAGGGTGCGCCAGAGAACCTGACAGCTTCTGGAACAGGCGGAAGCACAGAGGCGCTGAGGCAGCACCCTGTGTGGGCCGGGGACAGCCGGCCACCTTCCGGACCAGAGGACAGGTGCCCACCCGGCTGGGGAGGCGGCCTAAGCCACAGCAGCAGCGGTCGCCATCTTGGTCCGGGACCCGCCGAACTTAGGAAATTAGTCTGAACAGGTGAGAGGGTGCACCAGAGAACCTGACAGCTTCTGGAACAGGCAGAAGCACAGAGGCGCTGAGGCAGCACCCTGTGTGGGCTGGGGACAGCCGGCCACCTTCCGGACCAGAGGACAGGTGCCCGCCCGGCTGGGGAGGCGACCTAAGCCACAGCAGCAGCGGTCGCCATCTTGGTCCGGGACCCGCCGAACTTAGGGAATTAGTCTGAACAGGTGAGAGGGTGCGCCAGAGAACCTGACAGCTTCTGGAACAGGCGGAAGCACAGAGGCGCTGAGGCAGCACCCTTTGTGGGCCGGGGACACCCAGCCACCGTCCGGACCGGAGGACAGGTGCCTGTCCGGCTGGGGAGGCGGCCTAAGCCACAGCAGCAGCGGTCGCCATCTTGGTCCGAGACCCGCCGAACTTAGGAAATTAGTCTGAACAGGTGAGAGGGTGCGCCAGAGAACCTGACAGCTTCTGGAACAGGCAGAAGCACAGAGGCGCTGAGGCAGCACCCTGTGTGGGCCGGGGACAGCCGGCCACCTTCCGGACCGGAGGACAGGTGCCCACCCGGCAGGGGAGGCGGCCTAAGCCACAGCAGCAGCGGTCACCATCTTGGTCCCGGGACTCCAAGGAACTTAGGAATTTAGTCTGCTTAGGTGAGAGTCTGTACCACCTGGGAACTGCCAAAGCAACACAGTGTCTGAGAAAGGTCCTGTTTTGGGCCTTCTTCTTCGGCCAGGAGGAGGTCCAAATACAAGATATCTGCGCACCTTCCCTGTAAGAGAGCTTGCCAGCAGAGAGTGCTCTGAGCACTGAAACTCAGAGGAGAGAATCTGTCTCCCAGGTCTGCTGATAGACGGTAACAGAATCACCAGAAGAACAATCTCTAAACAGAGTCAACTATAACTACTAACTCCAGAGATTACCAGATGGCGAAAGGTAAACGGAGGAATCTTACTAACAGGAACCAAGACCACTCACCATCACCAGAACCCAGCACACCCACTTCGCCCAGTCCAGGGAACCCCAACACACCTGAGAACCTAGACCTAGATTTAAAAGCATATCTCATGATGATGGTAGAGGACATCAAGAAGGACTTTAATAAATCACTTAAAGAAATACAGGAGAACACTGCTAAAGAGTTACAAGTCCTTAAAGAAAAACAGGAAAACACAATCAAACAGGTAGAAGTCCTTACAGAAAAAGAGGAAAAAACATACAAACAGGTGATGGAAATGAACAAAACCATACTAGACCTAAAAAGGGAAGTAGACACAATAAAGAAAACTCAAAGCGAGGCAACGCTAGAGATAGAAACCCTAGGAAAGAAATCTGGAACCATAGATTTGAGCATCAGCAACAGAATACAAGAGATGGAAGAGAGAATCTCAGGTGCAGAAGATTCCATAGAGAACATCGGCACAACAATCAAAGAAAATGGAAAATGCAAAAAGATCCTAACTCAAAATATACAGGAAATCCAGGACACAATAAGAAGACCAAACGTACGGATAATAGGAGTGGATGAGAATGAAGATTTTCAACTCAAAGGTCCAGCAAACATCTTCAACAAAATTATTGAAGAAAACTTCCCAAATCTAAAGAATGAGATGCATATGAACATACAAGAAGCCTACAGAACTCCAAATAGACTGGACCAGAAAAGAAATTCCTCCCGACACATAATAATCAGAACATCAAATGCACTAAATAAAGATAGAATACTAAAAGCAGTAAGGGAAAAAGGTCAAGTAACATATAAAGGCAAGCCTATCAGAATTACACCAGATTTTTCACCAGAGACTATGAAAGCCAGAAGAGCCTGGACAGATGTTATACAGACACTAAGAGAACACAAACTGCAGCCCAGGCTACTATACCCAGCCAAACTCTCAATTATCATAGAGGGAGAAACCAAAGTATTCCACGACAAAACCAAATTCACGCATTATCTCTCCACGAATCCAGCCCTTCAAAGGATAATAACAGAAAAAAACCAATACAAGAACGGGAACAACGCCCTAGAAAAAACAAGAAGGTAATCCCTCAACAAACCTAAAAGAAGACAGCCACAAGAACAGAATGCCACCTTTAACAACTAAAATAACAGGAAGCAACAATTACTTTTCCTTAATATCTCTTAACATCAATGGTCTCAACTCGCCAATAAAAAGACATAGACTAACAAACTGGCTACACAAACAAGACCCAACATTTTGCTGCTTACAGGAAACTCATCTCAGAGAAAAAGATAGACACTACCTCAGAATGAAAGGCTGGAAAACAATTTTCCAAGCAAATGGTATGAAGAAACAAGCAGGAGTAGCCATCCTAATATCTGATAAGATTGACTTCCAACCCAAAGTCATCAAAAAAGACAAGGAGGGACACTTCATTCTCATCAAAGGTAAAATCCTCCAAGAGGAACTCTCAATTCTGAATATCTATGCTCCAAATACAAGAGCAGCCACATTCACTAAAGAAACTTTAGTAAAGCTCAAAGCACACATTGCGCCTCACACAATAATAGTGGGAGACTTCAACACACCACTTTCACCAATGGACAGATCATGGAAACAGAAACTAAACAGGGACACACTGAAACTAACAGAAGTGATGAAACAAATGGATCTGACAGATATCTACAGAACATTTTACCCTAAAACAAAAGGATATACCTTCTTCTCAGCACCTCATGGTACCTTCTCCAAAATTGACCACATAATAGGTCACAAATCAGGCCTCAACAGATTCAAAAATATTGAAATTGTCCCATGTATCCTATCAGATCACCATGCACTAAGGCTGATCTTCAATAACAAAATAAATAACAGAAAGCCAACATTCACATGGAAACTGAACAACACTCTTCTCAATGATACCTTGGTCAAGGAAGGAATAAAGAAAGAAATTAAAGACTTTTTAGAGTTTAATGAAAATGAAGCCACAACGTACCCAAACCTTTGGGACACAATGAAAGCATTTCTAAGAGGGAAACTCATAGCTATGAGTGCCTTCAAGAAAAAACGGGAGAGAGCACATACTAGCAGCTTGACAACACATCTAAAAGCTCTAGAAAAAAAGGAAGCAAATTCACCCAAGAGGAGTAGACGGCAGGAAATAATCAAACTCAGGGGTGAAATCAACCAAGTGGAAACAAGAAGAACTATTCAAAGAATTAACCAAACGAGGAGTTGGTTCTTTGAGAAAATCAACAAGATAGATAAACCCTTAGCTAGACTCACTAAAGGGCACAGGGACAAAATCCTAATTAACAAAATCAGAAATGAAAAGGGAGACATAACAACAGATCCTGAAGAAATCCAAAACACCATCAGATCCTTCTACAAAAGGCTATACTCAACAAAACTGGAAAACCTGGACGAAATGGACAAATTTCTGGACAGATACCAGGTACCAAAGTTGAATCAGGATCAAGTTGACCTTCTAAACAGTCCCATATCCCCTAAAGAAATAGAAGCAGTTATTAATAGTCTCCCAGCCAAAAAAAGCCCAGGACCAGACGGGTTTAGTGCAGAGTTCTATCAGACCTTCAAAGAAGATCTAACTCCAGTTCTGCACAAACTTTTTCACAAGATAGAAGTAGAAGGTATTCTACCCAACTCATTTTATGAAGCCACTATTACTCTGATACCTAAACCACAGAAAGATCCAACAAAGATAGAGAACTTCAGACCAATTTCTCTTATGAACATCGATGCAAAAATCCTTAATAAAATTCTCGCTAACCGAATCCAAGAACACATTAAAGCAATCATCCATCCTGACCAAGTAGGTTTTATTCCAGGGATGCAGGGATGGTTTAATATACGAAAATCCATCAATGTAATCCATTATATAAACAAACTCAAAGACAAAAACCACATGATCATCTCGTTAGATGCAGAAAAAGCATTTGACAAGATCCAACACCCATTCATGATAAAAGTTCTGGAAAGATCAGGAATTCAAGGCCAATACCTAAACATGATAAAAGCAATCTACAGCAAACCAGTAGCCAACATCAAAGTAAATGGAGAGAAGCTGGAAGCAATCCCACTAAAATCAGGGACTAGACAAGGCTGCCCACTTTCTCCCTACCTTTTCAACATAGTACTTGAAGTATTAGCCAGAGCAATTCGACAACAAAAGGAGATCAAGGGGATACAAATTGGAAAAGAGGAAGTCAAAATATCACTTTTTGCAGATGATATGATAGTATATATAAGTGACCCTAAAAATTCCAACAGAGAACTCCTAAACCTGATAAACAGCTTCGGTGAAGTAGCTGGATATAAAATTAACTCAAACAAGTCAATGGCCTTTCTCTACACAAAGAATAAACAGGCTGAGAAAGAAATTAGGGAAACAACACCCTTCTCAATAGCCACAAATAATATAAAATATCTCGGCGTGACTCTAACGAAGGAAGTGAAAGATCTGTATGATAAAAACTTCAAGTCCCTGAAGAAAGAAATTAAAGAAGATCTCAGAAGATGGAAAGATCTCCCATGCTCATGGATTGGCAGGACCAACATTGTAAAAATGGCTATCTTGCCAAAAGCAATCTACAGATTCAATGCAATCCCCATTAAAATTCCAACTCAATTCTTCAACGAATTAGAAGGAGCAATTTGCAAATTCATCTGGAATAACAAAAAACCGAGGATAGCAAAAACTCTTCTCAAGGATAAAAGAACCTCTGGTGGAATCACCATGCCTGACCTAAAGCTTTACTACAGAGCAATTGTGATTAAAAACTGCATGGTACTGGTATAGAGACAGACAAGTGGACCAATGGAATAGAATTGAAGACCCAGAAATGAACCCACACACCTATGGTCACTTGATCTTCGACAAGGGAGCCAAAACCATCCAGTGGAAGAAAGACAGCATTTTCAACAATTGGTGCTGGCACAACTGGTTGTTATCATGTAGAAGAATGCGAATCGATCCATACTTATCTCCTTGTACTAAGGTCAAATCTAAGTGGATCAAGGAACTTCACATAAAACCAGAGACACTGAAACTTATAGAGGAGAAAGTGGGGAAAAGCCTTGAAGATATGGGCACAGGGGAAAAATTCCTGAACAGAACAGCAATGGCTTGTGCTGTAAGATCGAGAATTGACAAATGGGACCTAATGAAACTCCAAAGTTTCTGCAAGGCAAAAGACACTGTCTATAAGACAAAAAGACCACCAACAGACTGGGAAAGGATCTTTACCTATCCTAAATCAGATAGGGGACTAATATCCAACATATATAAAGAACTCAAGAAGGTGGACCTCAGAAAATCAAATAACCCCCTTAAAAAATGGGGCTCAGAACTGAACAAAGAATTCTCACCTGAGGAATACCGAATGGCAGAGAAGCACCTGAAAAAATGTTCAACATCCTTAATCATCAGGGAAATGCAAATCAAAACAACCCTGAGATTCCACCTCACACCAGTGAGAATGGCTAAGATCAAAAATTCAGGTGACAGCAGATGCTGGCGAGGATGTGGAGAAAGAGGAACACTCCTCCATTGTTGGTGGGATTGCAGGCTTGTACAACCACTCTGGAAATCAGTCTGGCGGTTCCTCAGAAAATTGGACATAGTACTACCGGAGGATCCAGCAATACCTCTCCTGGGCATATATCCAGAAGAAGCCCCAACTGGTAAGAAGGACACATGCTCCACTATGTTCATAGCAGCCTTATTTATAATAGCCAGAAACTGGAAAGAACCCAGATGCCCCTCAACAGAGGAATGGATACAGAAAATGTGGTACATCTACACAATGGAGTACTACTCAGCTATTAAAAAGAATGAATTTATGAAATTCCTAGCCAAATGGATGGACCTGGAGAGCATCATCCTGAGTGAGGTAACACAATCACAAAGGAACTCACACAATATGTACTCACTGATAAGTGGATACTAGCCCAAAACCTAGGATACCCATGATATAAGATACAATTTCCTAAACACATGAAACTCAAGAAAAATGAAGACTGAAGTGTGGACACTATGCCCCTCCTTAGAAGTGGGAACAAAACACCCATGGAAGGAGTTACAGAAACAAAGTTTGGAGCTGAGATGAAAGGATGGACCATGTAGAGACTGCCATATCCAGGGATCCACCCCATAATCAGCATCCAAACGCTGACACCATTGCATATACTAGCAAGATTTTATCGAAAGGACCCAGATGTAGCTGTCTCTTGTGAGACTATGCCGGGGCCTAGCAAACACAGAAGTGGATGCTCACAGTCAGCTAATGGATGGATCACAGGGCTCCCAATGGAGGAGCTAGAGAAAGTACCCAAGGAGCTAAAGGGATCTTCAACCCTATAGGTGGAACAACATTATGAACTAACCAGTACCCCTGAGCTCTTGACTCTAGCTGCATATGTATCAAAAGATGGCCTAGTCGGCCATCACTGGAAAGAGAGGCCCATTGGACACGCAGACTTTGTGTGCCCCGGTACAGGGGAACGCCAGGGCCAAAGGGGGGGAGTGGGTGGGTAGGGGAGTGGGGGTGGGTGGGTAAGGGGGACTTTTGGTATAGCATTGGAAATGTAAATGAGCTAAATACCTAATAAAAAATGGAAAAAAAAAAAAAAAAAAAAAGAAGGAAAACTTCAAAACATGAAGGGTAACTACACCCAAAAAAAAAAACACAATAAATTAATTATTTCCCAGCAAAACAAAAAGAAGTGCACACACACACACAGTACCATTTCCAACAACAAAAATAACAGGAGCTAGCAATCATTGGTCTTTAATATCTCTCAACATCAATAGACTCAATTCCCCAATAAACAGACACAGGCTAACAGACTTGATATATAGACAGGATCCATTATTCTGCTGCATAAAAGAAACATATTTCAGCAACAAAGATAGACACTACCTCGGAGTAAAGTGTTGGGAAAAGTTTTCCAAGAATAAGGAGCCAAGAAACAAGCTGGAGTAGACATTCTAATACCTAATGAAACAGACTTTCAACCAAACATAATTAAAAGATATGTGAAAGGACACTTCATACTCATCAAAGGAAAAATCCACAAAGATGACATCTTAATTCTGAATATCCAGGCCCCCAGTGGAAGGGTAAAATAAGCACTACTAAAGCTCAGATCACACATTGAACCACACACAATCATACTGGTGAGATCAACACCCACTGTCACCAATGGACAGGTCATTGAAAAAGAAACAAAAGAGAGAAACAGTGAAACTAACAGATGTTATGAACCAAATGGATCTAATAGATATCTGTAGAACTTTTCAAACAAAAACAAAAAGAATATACCTTCTTCTCAGCAGCACGTGGAAACGTCTCCAAAATTGACCATAATCAATATATATAATCAAGTATAAAGCAATTGTCGATAGATACAAGATGAATGAAAATAAACCCTTGCATATAATCAGATCACTAAAGATTAAGGCTGGACTTTAACAACAGAAATAACAGACAGCCCACATAAACTCATGGAAACTGAATAACTTTCTACTCAATGATCATGTGGTCAGGGAAGAAATAAAAACAGAAATTAAAGAATTTCTAGAATTCAATGAAACTGAAAGCAGAACATATTCAAACTAATGGGACACAATGAAGTTACTGCTAAGAAGCAAATTCATAGCATGAAGTATCTTCATAAAGGAACTTGAAAGGCCTGGGAGCACCTGGGGGAGCGATTTTGGGTCCTGGATCCCTCAATGACTAGTATGCATAGGTGAGTGTGCGGACTACAGAAGCTACACAGCTTCTGGGACAGACTCCGTTTCGGGCTCCAGACAGCCGGGCACCTTCCCCACCAAAGGAGAGTTGTCCACCCCACCCAGGAGGGCTCTGCCGAGGATCACCTGGCAGAGACATTTTGGATCCCAGATTCCACAGAGATTAGTCTGAGCAGGTAAGAGTGTGGACTACAGAAGTTACACTGCTTCTGGGACAAGCCCTGTTTCGGGCCTTCATCCTCAGCCAGGAGGCAGGTCCGAATGCCAGATATCTGTGTACCTTCCCTGCAAGAGGAGAGCTTGCCTGCAGAGAGTACTCTGATCACTGAAACTCAGGAGAGATATACACTCCCAGGTCTGCTGACAGAGGCTAACAGAAGCACAGGAGGAACAAGCTCCAACCAGAGACAACTATAACAACTAACTCCAGAGATTACCAGATGGCGAAAGGCAAATGTAAGAATCTTACTAACAGAAACCAAGACCACTCAACATCATCAGAACCCAGCACTCCCACCTTAGGCAGTCGTGGATACCACAACACACCTGAAAAGCAAGACTCTGATTTTAAATCATATTTCTTGATGCTGGTAGAGGACATCAAGAAGGACTTTAATAACTCACTTAAAGAAATACAGGAGAACACTGCAAAAGAGGGACAAGTCCTTAAAGAAATACAGGAAAACACAAAAAGAGCAGGTGACGGAATTGAAGAAAACCATATAAGACCTAAAAAGGGAAGTACACACAATAAAGAAAACCCAAAGGGAGACAACGCTGGAGATAGAAATCCTAGGAAAAAAATCTGGAACCATAGATGCGATCATCAGTAACAAAATACAAGAGATGGAAGAGAGAATCTCAGGTGCAGAAGATTCCATAGAGAACAAGGACATGACAATTAAAGAAAATGCAAAATACAAAAAGATTCTAACTCAAAACATCCAGGAAATCCAGGACACAATGAGAATACCAAAGCTACAGATAATAGGAGTAGATGAGAATGAAGATTCTGAACTTAAAGAGCCAGGAAATATCTTCAACAAAATTATAGAAGAAAACTTCCAGAACCTAAAGAAAGAGATGCCCATGAACATACAAGAACCTTACAGAACTCCAAATAGACTGGACCAGAAAAGAAATTCCTCCTGACAAATAATAATCAGAACAACAAATGCACTAAAGATAGAATATTAAAAGCAGTAGGGAGAAAAAGGTCAAGTAACATATAAAGGCGGGCTTATTAGAATTACACCAGACTTTTCACCAGAGACTATGAAAGCCAGAAGATCATGGGTAGATGTCATACAGACACAAAAGAAACACAAATGCCAGCCCAGGCTACTATACCCAGGAAAACTCTCAATTACCATAGATGGAGAAATCAAAGTATTCCATGATAAAACCAAATTCACGCAATATCTTTCCACTAATCCATCCCTTGAAAGGATAATAAAGGAAAAACGCCAACACAAGGACAGAAACTACAACTTAGAAAAAAGCAAGAAAGTAATCCTTCAACAAACATACAAGAAGACAGCCACAAGAACAGAATCCCAACTTTAACAACAAAAATAACAGGAAGCATCAATTACTTTAATTTCTCTTAACAGCAATTGACTCAATTCCCCAATAAAAATACTTTGACTAATAGACTGGATACACAAACAGGACCCAACATTTTGCTGCTTACAGGAAACCCACCTCAGGGAAAAGGACAGAAACTAACTCAGAGTGAAAGGCAGGAAAACAATTTTCCAAGCAAATGGTCTGAAGAAACACTGGAGTAGCCATTCTTATATCGAATAAAATTGAATTCCAAACCAAAGTTATCAAAAAAGACAAGGAGGGGGCACTTCATACTCATCAAAGGTAAAATCTTCCAAGAGGAGCTCTCAATTCTGAATATGTATCCTCCAAATGCAAGGGCAGCCACATTCATTAAAGAAACTTTAGTAAAGCTCAAAGCACACATTGCACCTCGCAGAATAATAGTAGGAGACTTCAACACTCCACTTTCATCAATGGACAGATCCTGGAAACAGAAACTAAACAGAAACACATGGACACTAACAGAAGTTATGAAACAAATGGATTTAATTGATATCTACATAACATTTTATCCTAAAACAAAAGGATATACTTTCTTCTCAGCGACACATGGTGCCTTCTCCAAAATTGACCATATAATTGGTCACAAAACAGGCCTCAACAGATACAAAAATATTGAAATTATCCCATGTATCCTATCTGATCAGCACGAACTAAGGCTGATCTTCAATAACAGCATAAATAATAGAAAGCCAACATTCACGTGGAAATGAAACAACACCCTACTCAATGATTCCTTGGTCAAGGATGAAATAAAGAAAGAAATTAAAGACTGCCACAACATTACCCAAACTCATGGGACACAATGAAGGCAGTGCTAAGAGGAAAACTCATATCCCTGAGTGCCTCCAAAAAGAAACTAGAGAGAGCATACACTAGCAGACTGACAGCACACCTAGAAGCTCTAGAACTAAAGGAAGCAAATTCACCTAAGAGGAGTAGATGGCAGGAAATAATCAAACTCAGAGCTGAAATCAACCAAGTGGAAACAAAAAGAACTATTCAAAGAATCAAGCAAACCAGGAGCTGGTTCTTTGAGAAAATCAACAAGATAGATAAACCCTTAGCCAGATTAACTAGAGGGCACAGAGACGACAGTATCCTAATTAACAAAATCAAAAAAGAAAAAGGAGACATAATAACACAACCTGAGGAAATCCAAAATGTCATCAGATCCTACTACAAAAGGGTATGCTCAACAAAACTAGAAAACCTGGATAAAATGGACAACTTCCTAGACAGATACCAGGTACCAAAGTTAAATCAGGATCAGATTAATGATCTAAACAGTCCCATCCATTTCCCCTAAAGAAATAGAAGCAGTCATCCTTAGTCTCCCAACCAAAAAAAAAAAAAAAAAAAAAAAAAAAAAAAAAAAAAAAAAGCCCAGTACTAGATAGGTTTAGTGCAGAGTTCTATCAGACTTTTAAAAAAGATCTAATTCCAACTCTACACACATAATACGTAAACAATTGAGTTGGAATTTTGATGGGGATTGCGCTGAATCTGTAGATTGCTTTCGGCAGGATAGCCACTTTTACTATATTAATCCTGCCGATCTATGAGCATGGGAGATCTTTCCATCTTCTGAGATCTTCTTCCATTTCTTTCTTCAGAGACTTGAAGTTCTTATCATACAGATCTTTCACTTCCTTAGTTAAGGTCACACCAAGGTATTTTATATTATTTGTGACTATTTTGAAGGGTGTTGTTTCCCTATTTCTTTCTGAGTCAGTTTATCCTTTGTGTAGAGAAAGGCCATTGATTTATTTGAGTTAATTTTATATCCAGCTATTGCACTGAAGCTGTGTATCAGGTTTAGAAGTTCTCTGGTGGAATTTTTAGGATAACTTATATATGATATCATATAATCTGCAAATAGTGATATTTTGACTTCTTCCTTTCCAATTTGTATGCCCTTGACCTCCTTTTGATGTCGACTTGCTCTGGCTAGGATTTCAAGTCCTATATTGAATAGGTAGAGAGAAAGTGGGCAGCCTTGTCTATTCCCTGATTTTAGTGGGATTGCTTTGAGTTTCTCTCCATTTAGTTTGATGTTGGCTACTGGTTTGCTGTACATTGCTTTTACTATGTTTATGTATGGACCTTGAATTCCTGATCTTTCCAAGACTTTTAATATGAATGGATGTTGGATATTATCAAATGCTTTCTCAACATCTAAGGAGATGATCATGTGGTTTTTGTCCTTGAGTTTGTTTATATAATGGATTACGTTGATGGATTTCCATATATTAAACCATCCCTGCATCCCTGGAATGAAGCCTACTTGGTCAGGATGGATGATCATTTTGATGTGTTCTTGGATTCGGTTATTGAGAATTTTATTGAGTATTTTTGCATCAATATTCATGAGGGAAATTGGTCTGAAGTTCTCTTTCTTTGTTTGATCTTTGTGTGGTTTAGGTATCAAAGTAATTGTGGCTTCATAGGATGAATTGGGTAAAGTACCTTCTGTTTCTATTATGTAGAATAGTTTAAGAAATGTTGAAATTAGATCTTCTTTGAAGGTCTGATAGAAGTCTGCACTAAACCTATATGGTCCTGGGCTTTTTTTGGTTGGGAGACTATTAATGACTGCGTCTATCTTTTTAGAGGATATAGGACTGTTTAGGTCATTAATCTGATCCTGATTTAATTTTGGAACCTGGTATCTGTCTAGAAATTTGTCCATTTCGCCCAGGTTTTCCAGTTTTGTGAGTATAGCCTTTTGTAGAAGGATCTGATGGTGTTTTGGATTTCTACAGGATCTCTTGTAATGTCTCACTTTTCATTTCTGATTTTGTTAATTAGGATGCTGTCCCTGTGCCCTCTAGTGAGTCTGGCTAAGGGTTTATCTAGCTTGTTGATTTTCTCAAAGACCCAGCTCCTGGTTTGGTTGATTCTTTTTTTTTTTTTTTTAATATTTCCATGTTTCTTAACATTTATTTATTTTAATGGTTTTTTTAATTAGGTACTTTCTTCATTCACATCTTCAGTGCTATCCCAAAAGACCCCCACACCCTCCCTCCCCCCACTCTCCCACCCACCCACTCCCACTTCCCAGCCCTGGCGTTCCCCTGCACTGAGGCATATAAAGTCTGCACGACCAATGGGCCTCTCTTTCCACTGATGGCCGACCAGGCCATGCTTTGACACATATGCAGCTAGAGACAAGAGCTCCGGGGGGCACTGGTTAGTTCATATTGTTGTTCCTCCCATAGGGTTGCAGATCCCCTCAGCTCCTTGGGTACTCGGTCTAGCTCCTCCATTGGGGGCCCCGTGATCCATCCAATAGCTGACTGTGAGCATCCATTTCTGTGTTTGCCAGGCCCCAGCATAGTCTAACAAGAGCTATATCAGGGTCCTTTCAGCAAAATCTTGCTGGTGTATGCAATGGTGTCAAAGTTTGGAGGCTGATTATTGAATGGATCCCTGGATATGGCAGTCTCTAGACGGTCCATCCTTTTGTCTCAGCTCCAAACTTTGTCTCTGTAACTCCTTCCATGGAGGTTTTGTTCCCAATTCGAAGAAGGGGTAAAGTGTCCACATTTTGGTCTTCGTTCTTCTTGAGTTTCATGTGTTTCGCAAATTGTATCTTATATCTTGGGTATTCTAAGTTTCTGGGCTAATATCCACTGATCAGTGAGTACATATCATTTGAGTTCTTTTGTGATTGGGTTACCTCACTCAGGATGATGCCCTCCAGGTCCATCCATTTGGCTAGGAATTTCATAAATTCATTCTTTTTAATAGCTTAATAGTACTCCATTGTGTAAATGTATCACATTTTCTGTATCCATTCCTCTGTTGAGGGGCATCTGGGTTCTTTCCAGCTTCTGGCTATTATAAATAAATCTGCTATGAACATAGTGGAGCATGTGTCCTTCTTACTGGTTGGAACATCTTTTGGATATATGCCCAGGAGAATACTGTGGGATCCTTCGGTAGTACTATGTCCAATTTTCTGAGGAACTGCCAGACTCATTTCCAGAGTGGTTGTACAAGCTTGCAATTCCAACAACAATGGAGGAGTGTTCCTCTTTCTCCACATTCTTGCCAGCATCTGCTCTGACCTGAATGTTTGTTCTTCGCCATTCTGACTGGTGTGAGGTGGAATCTCAGGGTTGTTTTGATTTGCATTTCCCTGATGATTAAGGATGCTGAACATTTTTTTCAGGTGCTTCTCAGCCATTCGGTGTTCTTCAGGTGAGAATTCTTTGTTTAGCTCTGAGCCCCATTTTTTAATGGGGTTATTTGATTTTCTGGAGTCCACCTTCTTGAGTTCTTTTTATATATTGGATATTAGTCCCCTATCTGATTTAGGATTGGTAAAGATCCTTTCCCAATATGTTGGTGGCCTTTTTGTTTTATTGACACTGTCCTTTGCCTTATAGAAGCTTTTCAATTTTATGAGGTCCCATTTGTGGATTCTTGATCTTACAGCACAAGCCATTGCTGTTCTATTCAGGATTTTTTCCCCTGTGCCCATATCTTCAAGGCTTTCCCCCATTTTCTCCTCTATAAGTTTCAGTGTCCCTGGTTTTATGTAGAGTTCCTTGATCCACTTAGATTTGACCTTAGTACAAGGAGATAGGAATGGATCAATTCGCATTCTTCTACATGATAACCACCAGTTGTGCCAGCACCATTTGTTGAAAATGCTGTCTTTTTTCCACTGGATGGTTTTACCTCCCTTGTCGAAGATCAAGTGACCATAGGTGTGTGGGTTCATTTCTGGGTCTTCAATTCTATTCCATTGGTCTACTTGTCTGTCGCTATACCACTACCATGCAGTTTTTTATCACAATTGCTCTGTAGTACATCTTTAGGTCAGGCATGGTGATTCCACCAGAGGTTCTTTTATCCTTGAGAAGAGTTTTTGCTACCCTAGGTTTTTTGTTATTCCAGATGAATTTGCAGATTTCCCTTTCTAATTCGTTGAAGAATGATTCTTTGAATACTTCTTTTTGTTTCCACTTGGTTGATTCTGCCTCTGAGTTTGATTGTTTCCTGCCATCTACTCCTCTTGGGTGAATTTGCTTCCTTTTGTTCTAGAGCTTTTAGGGGTGTTATCAAGCTGCTAATGTGTGCTCTCTCTAGTTTCTTTTTGGAGGCACTCAGAGCTATGTGTTTTCCTCTTAGAAACACTTTCATTGTGTCCCATAAGTTTGGATATGTTGTGGCTTCATTTTCATTAAACTCTAAAAAGTCTGTAATTTCTTTCTTTATTCCTTCCTTCACCAAGGTATCATAAAGGAGAGTGTTGTTCAGTTTCCACGTGAATGTTGGCTTTCTATTATCTATGTTGGTATTGAAGATCAGCCTTAGTCCATGGTGATCTGGTAGGATGCATGGGACAATTTCAATATTTTTTGTATCTATTGAGGCCTGTTTTGTGACCAATTATATGGTCAGTTTTGGAGAAGGTACCATGGGGTGCTGAGAAGAAGGTATATCCTTTTGTTTTAGGATAAAATGTTCTGTAGATATCAATTAAATCCATTTGTTTCATAACTTCTGTTAGTGTCCATGTGTTTCTGTTTAGTTTCTGTTTCCAGGATCTGTCCATTGATGAAAGTGGAGTGTTGAAGTCTCCTACTATTATTCTGCGAGGTGTAATGTGTGCTTTGAGCTTTACTAAAGTTTCTTTAATGAATGTGGCTGCCCTTGCATTTGGAGGATACATATTCAGAATTGAGAGTTCCTCTTGGAAGATTTTACCTTTGATGAGTATGAAGTGCCCCCTCCTTGTCTTTTTTGATAACTTTGTGTTGGAAGTCAATTTTATTCAATATTAGAATGGCTACTTCAGCTTCTTTCTTCAGACTGTTTTCTTGGTAAATTGTTTTCCAGCCTTTTACTCTGAGGTAGTGAGTGTCTGTCTTTTTCCCTGAGATAGGTTTCCTGTAAGCATCAAAATGTTGGGTCCTGTAGCCAGTCTGTTAGTCTTTTTCTTTTTATTGGGGAAGTGAGTCCATTGATATTAAGAGATATTAAGAGATATTAAGGAAAAGTAATTGTTGTTTCCTATTATTTTTGTTGTCAGAGTTGGCATTCTGTTCTTGTGACTGTCTTCTTTTAGGTTTGTTGAAGGATTACTTTCTTGCTTTTTCTAGCGCATATTTTCTGTCCTTGTAATGGTTTTTTCTTTTATTATCCTTTGAAGGGCTGGATTAGTGGAAAGATACTGTGTAAATTTGGTTTTGTCATGGAATACCTTGGTTTCTCCATCTATGGTAATTGAGAGTTTTCCTGAGTATAGTAGCCTGGGCTGGCATTTGTGCTCTCTTAGAGTCTGTATGACATCTACCCATGATCTTCTGGCTTTCATAGTCTCTGGGGAGAAGTCAGTTGTAATTCTGATAGCTCTCCCTTTATATGTTACTTGACCTTTTTCCCTTACTCATTTTAATATTCTTTCTTTGTTTTGTGCATTTGGTGTTTTGATTATTATGTGACAGAAGGAATTTCTTCTCTGGTCCAGTGTATTTGGAGTTTTATAGGCTTCTTGTATGTTCATAGGCATCTCTTTCTTTAGGTATGGTAAGTTTTCTTCTATAATTTTGTTGAAAATATTTCCTGGCCCTTTAAGTTGAAAATCTTCATTCTAATCTACTCTTATTATCATAAGGTTTGGTCTCATTGTGTCCTGGATTTTCTGGATGTTTCGAGTTAGGATTTTTTTTTTCCTTTTTGCGTTTTCTTTGAATGTTGTGTCCATGTTTTCTATGAAATCTTCACCACCTGAGATTCCCTCTTCCATCTCTTGTATTCTGTTGCTTATGCTCATATCTATGGTTCCTGATTTCTTTCCTAGGGTTTCTATCCCCAGAGTTGTCTTACTTTGGGTTTTCTTTATTGTTTCTACTTCCATTTTTAGATCCTGGATGGTTTTGTTCAATTCCATCACCTGTTTGGTAGTGTTTTCCTGTAACTCTCTAAAGCATTTTTGTGTTTCCTCTTTAAAGGCTTCTAGCTGTTTTCCTGCATCTCCTTCTTAAAGTCCTCCAACATCATCATCATAAGAAGTGACTTTAGATCCATGTCTTGCTTTTCTGATGTGATGGTGTATCCAGGAATTGCTATGGTGGGAGAGTTTGATTCTGATGATGCCAAGTAACCTTGGTTTCTGTTGCTATTGTTCTTACGCTTGCCTCCTGCCATCTGATTATCTCAAGTATTTGCTGTCCTCAATATATCTGATTGGAGCCTGTCCTTCCTATAATCCCAGTTGATTCAGGACTCCTCAGATTCCAGATTTCTCTGTGATCCTTTGCTTGTGGGCTCATGTGAACCTGAGATTCTGGGTGTGTCAGAGTTCTTGGCAGTCAAGTTCCTCTGAGACCCTGAAATACTGGTGTGACCAAGCTACTTTTATCCTGGGATCCTGTTGTGAAAGATCCTGGGCTTATTACAATGCCTGGAAGTGGTATCTCCTTTGAGGAGCATGGAGCTGTCTGGTCAGTGGTCCTAAGATCGTGTGGAGTGTCCTCTAGGGACCGTGGGGGTGTCCGTTGACTCTCTGCACAAGGTGACCCGGTGCTGGCACTGACCCGAAGGGACTTGTGCCCCTGGTCAGGCAGTTTTTCTGCTTCCCTCATGCTGTCTCAGGTCCCACATGATTGGATTGGAATAGAAGTTGTGTTCCACTCTCCGGTGGTCCTAAGATCATGTGGAGAGTCCTCTAGGGACTGTGGGGGTGTCTGCTGATTCCGCACACAAGGTGACCGGGTGCTGGTGCCAACCAGAAGGGCAAATTGATCCATTCTTCTCTCCTTGTACAAAGCTCAAGTCTAAGTGGATCAAAGACCTCCACATAAGACCAGAGACACTGAAATTAATAGAGGAGAAAGTAGGGAAAAGCCTCGAAGATATGGGCACAGGGGCAAAGTTCCTGAATAGAACAGCAATGGCTTGCACTGCAAGATCAAGAATTGACAAATGGGATCTCATAAAATAGGAAAGCTTCTGTAAGGCAAAAGACATTTAAAAATGGGGTTCAGAGCTAAACAAAGAATTCCAAACCTGAGGAACACCGAATGGCTGAGAAGCACCTGAAAAAATGTTCAACATCCTTAATCATCAGAGAAATGCAAATCAAAACAACCCTGAGATTCCACCTCACACAAGTCAGAATGGCTAAGATCAAAAACTCAGGTGACAACAGATGCTGGCAAGGATGTGGAGAAAGAGGAACACTTCTTCAGTGCTGGTGGGATTGTAAGCTTGTACAACCACTCTGGAAATCAGACTGGTGGTTCCTCAGAAAATTGGACATAGTACTACCGGAAGATCCAGCAATACCTCTACTAGGCATATATCCAGAAGATGTTCCAACTTGTAGTAAGAACACATGCTCCACTATGTTCATAGCAGCCTTATTTATAATAGCCAGAAGCTGGAAAGAACGCATATGTCCCTCAACAGAAGAATGGATACAGAAAATATGGCACATTTACACAATGGAGTACTACTCAGCTATTAAAAACAATGAATTTATGAAAATCTTGGACAAATGGATGTATCTGAAGGATATCATCCTTAGTGGGTAACCCAATCACAAAAGAAGTCATTAGATATACACTCACTGATAAGTGGATATTAGCCCAGAAACATAGAACACCCAAGATACAATCTGCAAAACACAAGAAAATCAAGAAGAGGGAAGACCAATGTGTGCATAATTCATTTCTCCTTAGAATAGGGAACAAAATACCCATGGAAGGAGTTACAGAGACAAAGTTTGGAGCTAAGACAAAAGGATGGACTATCCAGAGACTACCTCACCCAGGTATCCATCCCATAATCAGCCACCAAACGCAGACACTATTGCATATGCCAGAAAGATTTTGCTGAAGGGACCCTGTTATAGCTGTCTCATATGAGGCTATGCCAGTGCCTGGCAAATACAGAAGTGGATGCTCACAGTCATCTATAAGATAGAACACAGGGCCTCCAATGGAGAAGCTAGAGAAAGCACCCAAGGAGCTGACGGGGTCTGGAGCCCTATAGGTGGAACAACAATATGAACTAACCAGTACCCCCAGAGCTCGTGTCTCTAGCTGCATATGTAGCAGAAGATGGCCTAGTCAGCCATTACTGGGAAGAGAGGTCCCTTGGTCTTACAAACTTTATATGCTCCAGTACAGGGGAATGCCAGGGCTAAGAAGCAGGAGTGGATGGGTAGGGGAGCAGGACGGAGGCAGGGTATAGAGAACTTTCAGGATAACATTTGAAATGTATATAAAGAAAATATTTAATAAAAAATAAGTTTAAAAAAAGAAACTGGAGAGATTTCATACTAGCAGCTAAACAGCACATATGAAAACTCTAAAACAAAAAGAAGCAAATACACACTAGAGGAGTAGAGGGCAGGAAATAGTCAAACTCAGGCCTAAAATCAATCAGTTAGAAACAAAAAGAACAAAACAAAGAATCAACAAATCCAAAACCTGGTTCCTTGAGAAAATAAACAACATAGACAAAACCTTAGCCAAACTAACTAAAAGGCACAGAGACAGTATACAGATTAATAAAATCAGAAATGAAAAGGAAGACTTAACAACAGGAACTAAGGAAATTTTAAAAATCATCAGGTCTTACTTCAAAAATTTGTATTCCACAAAACTGGAATCTAAACAAAATGTATGATTTTCTAGACAGATACAAGTAAACCAAAGTTAAATCAAGATTAGGTAAACCATCCAAATAACCTTTTAACTCCTAAGGAAATAAAAGCAGTCATTAAAAGTTTCCCAACCAAAACTAAAAACAGCCCAGGGCCAGATAGGTTTTGTCTTAGTTATGGTTTTACTGCTGTGAACAGACACCATGACCAAGGCTACTCTTATAAGGATAACATGTAATTGGGGCTGGCTTACAGGTTCAGAGGCATTTAGATGGTTTAGGCATTAGGGTGACTGTGGTCTCATAGAATTAATTAGGAAGTGCTCCTTCTGTTTCTGTTTTGTGTAATGGTTTGAGGAGGACAGCCCATTATCATCAAGGCAGGAGCATGGCAGCATCCAGGCAGGCATGGTGCAGGAGATACTGAGAGTTCTGTATCTTCATCTGAAGGCTGCTAGCAGAATACTGGCTTCCAGGCAGCTAGCACGAGGGACTTAAAGCCCACACCCACAGTGACACACCTACTCCAACAGGGCTATACCTCACAACAGTGCCACTCCCTAGGCCAAGCATATACAAACCATCACTCTTTTACTGCAGAATTCTACCACATTTTCAAAGAAGAGCTAATACCAGTACTCCTCAAACCATTACACAAAACAGAAACAGAAGGAGCACTTCCTAATTAATTCTATGACACCACAGTCACACTAATGCCTAACCACACAGAGACACAACAAAGAAACAGAATTTCAGACAAATTTTACTAATTGACATTAACACAAAAATATAAAACTCTCACAAACAGAATCCAAGAACACATCAAAACATCATTCACCATGATCAAATAGGGATGCAGAGATGGTTCACACTACAAAATTCATCAATATAATCCACCATATAAACAAACTCAAACAAAAAAATCACATGACCTCAGTAGATGCTGAAAAGTCCTTTGACAAAGTCCAACATCCCTTCATGTTAAAAGTCTTGGGGAGATCAGGGATTCAAGGTACATACTTAAGCATAATATAAGCAATATACAGCAAGATAATAGCCAAGATGTAATTAAATGGAGAGAACCTTGAACCAACTCCACTAAAATCAGAGACAAGGCTTCCCACTCTTTCCCTATCTATTCAATAAAGTTCTTGAAGTTCTAGATTCAGCAATAAGACAACAAAAGAAGATCAAGCGAATTCAAATTGGAAAGGCAGAAGCCAAAGTATCACTATTTACAGAAGTATACCTAAGCAACCCCCAAATTTCTACCAGAGAACTCCTACAGTTGATAAACATCTTCAGTAAAATGGCTGGATAAAAAATTAACTCAAACAAATCAGCAGCCATCATTTATACACAGATAAACAGGCTGAGAAAGAAATCAGGGACATGACACAACACCCTTTACAATAGCCACAAATAATATAAAATATCTCGGTGTGACTCTAATCAATCAAGTGAAAAACCTATACGACAAGAACTTCAAGTATTTGAAGAAACTGAGAAAGTTATCAAAGGATGGAAAGATCCCCCATGCTCATGGATCAGTAGGATTAATATAGTAAAAATGGCCATCTTACTGAAAGTAATCTACAGATGAAATGCAATCCTTAACAAAATTCCAATACAACTTTTTATGGACCTTGAAATAGCAATTCTCAACTTCATATAGAAAAACAAAAAACCCAGGATATGCATAACAATCCTGAATAATAAGAGAACTTCTGTAGGAATCATCATCCCTGACCTCAATATGTATTACAGAGTAGTAGTCATTTTTAAAAACTGCATGGTATTGGTATAAAAACAGAGAGTTTGATCAATCCAATTGAACCAAAGGCCCAGAAATAAACACACACACCCACAGACACTTGATTTTTGATAAAAAAAAAAAAGCCAAAACCATGCAATAAAAAAGAAAGAAAGAGAGAGAGAGAGAGAGAGAGAGAGAGAGAGAGAGAGAGAGAAAGAAAGAAAGCATCTTCAACAAATAGAGCTGGCATAACTGGATGTCTGCATGTAAAAGAATGCAAATACATCTATATGTATCCCCCTGTACAAAAATATCAAGTCCAAGTAGATCAAAGACCTCAACATAAAATCAATACAATAAATCTAATAGAAGAGAAACTGAAAAATATTCTTGAATGCATTGGTACAGGAGACAATTTCCTGAACAAACACTAATGGCTCAGGCTGTAAGATCAACAATTGATATGTGGGACAGCATGAAACTTAAAAGCTTCTATAAGTCAAATGACACTGTCACTAGGACAAAACAGCAGTTTACCGATTGGGAAAAGTTCTTCACTAACCCTACATTGGATAGAAGGTTAATATCCAAAAGATATAAAGAACTCAGGAAGTTAGACTCCAACAAACCAAATAGCCCAACCCACCCACAAAATTTTTCCATCCAAAATTTGTCCTGTCTAAAAGAAATACAGGGACATAGATGGAGCATAATCTGAGGGAATGGCCAGCCAATAACCAGCTCAATCTGAGATCCCTCCCACAAGCAAGCACAAATATTTGATGATATTAATAGCCATTAATACTGTTATGCTTGCAAACAGGAGGCTAGCATAACTGTCCTCTGAAAGGCTTTACCCAGCAACTGACTGAAACAGCTACAAATACCCAAGCCAAACATTGGATGGAGGTCAGGGTCTCTTATGGAAGAGTTGGAGGAAGGGTTGAAGGCCCTGAAGAAGATAAAAAACTTCAAGGAAGACCAACAGAGTCAATAACTTGGACCCCTGGGAACTCTCAGAGACTGAACCAACAACCAAAAAGCATACACAAGTTGGACCAAGGTCCCCAGCACATATGGGTGCTTTGTCTGGCCACAGTGGGAGAGTTTGCACCTAATCCTACACAGACTTGATGTGTCGGTGTTGGGGCATACCAAGAGAGGGCTCTATCCTCTCAGAGGAGATGGGGAGAAAGTATGGGGAAGAGAATCTCTGAGAAGGGGATGGGAGGAGTGACAACATTTGTACATAGAGAGATGATAGATAGATAGATAGATAGATAGATAGATAGATAGATAATAGATAGATAGATAGATAGATAGATAGATAGATAGATAGATAGATAGACAGATAGATAGATAGATGAATAAAAGAAATCAGAGAGATCTCATACTAACAATTTAACAGCATCCTTGAAAGCTATAGAACAAAAAGAAGCAAACACACTCAAGAGGAGTAGACAGCAGGAAACAATCAAACCCAGATCTAAAACTCAATAAAACAGAAACAAAAAGAACAGTACAAAGAAACAATGAAACAAAGAGAATATCAACATAATAGACAAACATCTAGCCAAACTAAAAGGCAAAAAAAATAATATCTAAATTAAGAAAAGAAGAAACAAAAAAGGGGGACATAACAGATACCAAGGAAATCCAAAGAATCATTAGTTGATACTTCAAAAATATACACTACAAAGGATTGGAAAATCTAAAAGAAATGGAATTTTTTCTGATAAATACCACTTCCCTAAGTTAAATCAATATCAGATAAACCATTTAAATATATGTAGTAGGAGGCCAGCCCGTGGCCTACATGAACCGGGTATTTCTGGAAGGCAGGCTGGGGCTTAAAGAGAGACTACGGCGAGTAAAGAATGAAGCCAAGACAAATTTTTCTCTAATCAAGGCCTGCGAGTTTATTAAGAGACTGTGCTTATAAAGGGGAGGGCCCACCCTCACACCCCACCCCCCGCCAGTCCATTCTTGGTGCCTAGAGCCAGCCTGTAAGATAGGATGTGTCCCCAGAATGTCTCAAGGGTCTCTCAGCAGGTAGCAGAGTCTCGGAGAAGAGCAACAGTAGTTGACATAACAATATAGCCATCTAAGTTGGAAGGCTACACCCCAGGTGATCTCATATTCAGTGGCAGCAAAGTCTGAATCAGCCTGCTTCAAGGCTGGGGGAGGCTACAATTTTCCCCCTAATTAGATAATAAAAATAGCTGGACTGAGACATAAAATTTGTTTATTCTCCGTAGTCCTGCCTGGGAGTTGTGGCTGGCGACCATGCCTGGCTTGGGGACTCAGATTTTCCTGAGCCATTCTTATATGTCAAGGAGCATACATGCAGCTTGTTTGTGTTTATTTTATACAAATATGGCTCTGTGGTGTATTATTAACAAACCACGGCCTCTTGGCATGTACCTCTGTCTTAGATTGATATGACTCCAAAATCTGGTTGCCCGTCACTGACTGACCAGCCCTCATAACACACCTTATTCCCAAATCAGACCAAAGCCACAATATATATGTAATATGCTTCTTCATATTGATGAATTTCTGCCACCTGTGCTTGCTGGAGGTGAGGCTGCATGCTTGCTAAAATCAGGCTGTAAGGAGAGACTGACCTGCTTGAAAAACAAAGTCAAGATAGTTGAAAAGCAACAGGATAAAAGCTTCTTTGGGGAAGTCCAGGTACTTTATTCAGTTGCAAATTAGCAACAATCAAGCTCAGACTCTGACCTCCCCAGTGTGGGGAAGATGACTTTGAGAATTAGCAGAAAAGCTGAAATTTTTCTGAAAGTGGAGGCTGTGCTCCAAATTAACTTTTTCGGTTAAAACGGATTTTTAGCCTTCAACAAGGTTAGAATCATACTTAATAGAAGATTCAGATTCTGTGTCCACTTGACGAACCAGTCTTTCAGGCAGCTATTGTGCTCCGTCTTCTTTTTGTGAAAAAACACAGACAGAACCTCTTCCTCAGATTAAAACGGGGTCTGGACCATTCCACGTATTAGTTAATAGGTCCTGCCATGTAACCATGGCATAAGAACTGGAAGTAACTGGATGCCAGGGTTGATCTGCTGCAGACTGACCTTTAACATCAGTTTGCAAACAATTTTAAACAAACAAGACAAAAGCAAGATGGGCTTTTGGTGACTTTGGGGGGGTATAACTGCCCCTGCTTTGTTTTTAAAAGCCAATTTTTCAGAGTGCAATGAGCACACTCAATAACTCATTGTCCTGTGGAGCTATAACAAATTCCAGTTTTATGTTTCATACCAAATTCCTTACAAAATGAAGTAAAATTGTTGCCAGTATAGGATGGCCCATTATCTGTCTTAATGAGTTTAGGCAATCCCATAGCATTAAAGGCTTGTAAACAATGATCAGTTACATTTCTAGAGGCCTCTCCAGTATGTAGAGAAGCAAAAAGAAATCCTGAACAAGTGTCAATACAAACATGTATATATTTTAATTTTCCAAATTATGCATAATGAGTTACATCCATTTGCAGCAATTGATTAAGTATAAGTCCTCAGGAATTAACACCATTATGTGGAAACAGTTAGGAACTGAGGACACTAAGAACAATTTTTTCTTTTTACAATTTGACATGCACATTCTCTAAAAATACCAAAATATTATCTTAAGCCTTTACTGTTTTGATTATATAAAGAATGAGATTATATGGCCAATTATTCTTATGTAAGGCCTGTGATCTGCCTGAGATATAAATCTAGCATGGCATTGCCCTAAGAGGTTTTGTCCAGGCAATCTAGAACAAATTTTTAAATGTCCAAAAACAGTCTTCTGAAAAGAACAGCATTTTTTCTTACTAGTTGTATATTCATGAGCAATTGCAAATTTGAAAATTTATAGTGTCTGAGGGCTGAACAATTTTAAGCAATTGTAAGCTCTGAGATATAATATTGACTATTAATATATAAATTAAAGCTTGATTATTCAACATTTTAAAACACCATCTACAGCACACAATTTAATTATCTGTGTTGAAGCAGGAGGAAACTCAAAAGAATAAGCATGTGATCCAATTCACATATATTTTTCTCCCATAGAAGGGCTGTTTTTAAACACAGTAAATGGGATGCATGCATGCATGAATTTATAGAAGGTACAAAAGCATGCATAAAAACAATTTTTAACTTATCTTTTTTTTATTATTATTATTTTCAATTTTTTCCATTTTTATTAGGTATTTAGCTCATTTACATTTCCAATGCTATACCAAAAGTCCCCCATACCCACCCACCCCCACTCCCCTACCCACCCACTCCCCCTTTTTGGCCCTGGCGTTCCCCTGTTTAGATGGTCAACTTGATCCTGATTCAACTTTGGTACCTGGTATCTGTCCAGAAATTTGTCCATTTCATCCAGGTTTTCCAGTTTTGTTGAGTATAGCCTTTTGTAGAAGGATCTGATGGTGTTTTGGATTTCTTCAGGATCTGTTGTTATGTCTCCCTTTTCAGTTCTGATTTTGTTAATTAGGATTTTGTCCCTGTGCCCTCTAGTGAGTCTAGCTAAGGGTTTATCTATCTTGTTGATTTTCTCAAAGAACCAACTCCTCGTTTGGTTAATTCTTTGAATAGTTCTTCTTGTTTCCACTTGGTTGATTTCACCCCTGAGTTTGATTATTTCCTGTCTTCTACTCCTCTTGGGTGAATTTGCTTCCTTTTCTTCTAGAGCTTTTAGATGTGTTGTCAAGCTGCTAATGTGTGCTCTCTCTAGTTTCTTTTTGGAGGAACTCAGAGCTATGAGTTTCCTTCTTAGAAATTCTTTCATTGTGTCCCATAGGTTTGGGTATGTTGTGGCTTCATTTTCATTAAACTCTAAAAAGTCTTTAATTTCTTTCTTTATTCCTTCCTTGACCAAGGTATCATTGAGAAGAGTGTTGTTCAGTTTCCACGTGAATATTGGCTTTCCATTATTTATGTCGTTATTGAAGATCAGCCTTAGTCCATGGTGGTCTGATAGGATGCATGGGACAATTTCAATATTTTTGTATCTGTTGAGGCCTGTTTTGTGACCAATTATATGGTCAGTTTTGGAGAAGGTCCCGTGAGGTGCTGAGAAGAAGGTATATCCTTTTGTTTTAGGAAAAAATGTTTTGTAGATATCTGTTAAGTCCATTTGTTTCATAACTTCTGTTAGTTTCACTGTGTCCCTGTTTAGTTTCTGTTTCCAATATCTGTCGATTGATGAAAGTGGTGTGTTGAAGTCTCCCACTATTATTGTGTGAGGTGCAATGTGTGCTTTGAGCTTTACTAAAGTGTCTTTAATGTATGTGGCTGCCCTTGCATTTGGAGCATAGATATTCAGAATTGATAGTTCATTTTGGAGGATTTTACCTTTGATGAGTATGAAGTGTCCCTCCTTGTCTTTTTTGATAACTTTGGGTTGGAAGTCGATTTTATTCGATATTAGAATGGCTACTCCAGCTTGTTTCTTTAGACCATTTGCTTGGAAAATTGTTTTCTAGCCTTTCACTCTGAGGTAGTGTCTGTCTTTTTCCCTGAGATGGGTTTCCTGTAAGCATCAGAATGTTGGGTCCTGTTTGTGTAGCCAGTCTAATAATCTATATATTTTTATTGGGGAATTGAGTCCATTGATATTAAGAGATATTAAGGAAAAGTAATTGTTACTTCCTTTTATTTTTGTTGTTAGAGTTGGCCAGCTTTACAGGAAACTGCCTAGCAAATACATAAGTGGATGCTCACAGTCACCTATTGGATGGATCACAGGGCCCCGAATGGAGGAGCTAGAGAAAGTATCCCAGGAACTAAAGAGATCTGCAACTCTGTAGGTGCAACAACATTATGAACTAACCACTACCCTGGAGCTCTTGACTCTAGCTGCATATGTATCAAAAGATGGCCTAGTCAGCCATCACTGGAAAGAGAGGTCCATTGGACATGCAAACTTTATATGCCCCAGTACAGGGGAATGCCAAGGCCAAAAAGTGGGAGTGGGTGGGTAGGGGAGTGGGATGGAGGGTATGGAGGACTTTTGGGATAGCATTGGAAATGTGATTGAGGAAAATACGTAATAAAAAAATAGCCACAAATAATATAAAATATCTTGGAGTAACTATAACCAAGCAAGTGAAAGGGCTGTATGAAAAAAGTTTCATGTATTTGAAGAAGGAAATTGAAGAAGACTTAAAATGTGCAGAACTCCCATGGTCATGGATCAATAAAAGTAATATAGTAAAATTGGCCATCTTTTTCTTCTCATTAAACTTGGTTTAATGGGTCTCAAAATTGTGTGACAGACTTTTGTTCAAGTTATTTCCATTTAAAAAGCACTGATTTTGGAAGGGTGAGCGAGCAGACTGCAGAAGTGACACAGCTTCTCAGACAGACCCTGTTTCGGGCTCCAGACATCCAGGCACCCTCCCCGCCAGAGGAGAAATGTCTGCCCAGGGTGGCTCTGACCACCAGAGCAGGTGAGAGAGCCATCTTGTGCCCCATGTCCCTCAGAGACCAGTCTGTGCAGGTGAGCTTGCAGATTGCAGAGGCAACACATCATCTGGGACAGGCCCTGTTTCAGGCCTTCATCTTCAGCCAAGAGGCAGGTCTGAAAACCAGAACTCTGTACACCTTCCCTGTGAGAGGAAAGCTTGCCTGCAGAGAGTACTCTGACCACTGAAACTCAGGAGAGAGCTGGACTCCCAGGACTGCTGACAGAAGCTAACAGCATCACAGGTGGAACAAGCTCCAACCAGAGACTACTATGACAACTAACTCCAGAGATTACCACATGGCAAAAGGCAAATGTAAGAATCTTACTAACAGAAACCAAGACCACTCACCATCATCAGAAAACAGCACTCCAACCACAGGCAGTCCTGGATACCCCAACACACCCAAAAGGCAAGACTCTGATTTAAAATCATATCTCATGATGCTGGAAGAGGACATCAAGAAGGACATTAATAACTCACAGAAATACAGGAGAACAGTGCTAAAGAGGTAGAAACCCTTAAGGAGGAAACACAAAAATCCCTTAAAGAGCTACAGAAAAACACAACAAAACATGTGATGGAATTGAACAAAAACATCCAAGACCTAAAAAGGAAAGGAGAAACAATAAAGAAAACACAAAGTGAGACAATTGTGGAGATAGAAACCATAGGAAAGAAATCAGGAACCATAGATGCGAGCATCAACAACAGAATACAAGAGATGGAAACGATATCTCAGGTACAAAAGATTCCATAGAGAACATGGGCACAACAATCAAAGAAATTCAAAATGCAAAAAGATCCTAACTCAAAATATCCAGGAAATCCACGACACAGTTGAGAAGACCAAACCTACAGATAATAGGAGTAGATGAGAATGATGATTTCCAACGTAAAGGGCCAGGAAATATCTTCAACAAAATTACAGAAGGAAACTTCCCAAACCTAAAGAAAGAGATGCCAATAAACATACAAGAAGCCCACAGAACTCCAAGTAGACTGGACCAGAAAAGAAATTCCTCCTGACACATAATAATCAGAACAACAATGCATTAAATAAAGATAAAATATTAAAAGCAGTAAGGGAAAAATGTCAAGTAATATATAAAGGCAGGCCTACTAGAATTACACCAGACTTCTCACCAGAGACTATGAAAGCCAGAAGATCCTGGACAGTGGGAGAATACAACACCCAACTCTCACCAATGGACAAATCCTGGAAACAGAACTAAATAGAGACACATGGACACTAACAGAACTTATGAAACAAATGGATTTAACAGATATTTACAGAACACTTTATCCTAAAACAAA
Source organism: Mus musculus (assembly GCF_000001635.26). Lineage (NCBI taxonomy): Eukaryota > Metazoa > Chordata > Mammalia > Rodentia > Muridae > Mus > Mus musculus. The sequence goes on along the minus strand of NC_000074.6, from coordinate 3,885,242 downwards.
AGGATATACCTTCTTCTCAGTGCCACATTGTACCTCCTCCAAAATTGACCATATAATTGGTCACAAAACAGGCCTCAACAGATACAAAAATATTGAAATTGTCCCATGAATCCTATCTGATCAGCACGGAGTAAGGCTGATCTTGAATAACAACATAAATAATAGAAAGCCAACATTCACGTGGAAACTAAACGACACTCTTCTCAATGATTCCTTGGTCAAGGATGAAATAAAGACTTTTTAGAGTTTAATGAAAATGAAGCCACAACATACCCAAACTTATGGAACACAATGAAGGCAGTCCTAAGAGAAAAACTCATAGCTCTGAGTAGCTCCAAAAGAAACTAGAGAGAGCATACACTAGCAGACTGACAGCACACCTAGAAGCTCTAGAACTAAAGGAAGCAAATTCACCCAAGAGGAATGGATGGCAGGAAATAATCAAACTCAGGGCTGAAATCAACCAAGTGGAAACAAAAAGAACTATTCAAAGAATCAACCAAACCAGGAGCTGGTTTTTTGAGAAAATCAACAAGATAGATAAACCCTTAGCCAGACTCACTAGAGGGCACAGGGACAGTATCCTAATTAACAAAATCAAAAATGAAAAAGGAGACATAACAACACAACCTGAGGAAATCCAAAACATCATCAGATCCTACTACAAAAGGATCAACAAAACTAGAAAACCTGGATGAAATGGACAACTTCCTAGACAGATACCAGGTACCAAAGTTAAATCAGGATCAGATTAATGATCTAAACAGTCCCATTTCCCCTAAAGAAATAGAAACAGTCATCCATAGTCTCACAACCAAAAAAAGTCCAGGACCAGATGGGTTTAGTGCAGAGTCCTACCAGACCTTCAAAGAAGACCTAATTCCAACTCTCCTCAAAATATTCCAGAAAATAGAAAGAGAAGGTACTCTACCCAATTCATTCTATGAAGCCACAACTACTTTGATACCTAACCCACACAAAGATCCAACAAAGAAAGAGAACTTCAGAACAATTTCCCTTATAAATATCGATGCAAAAATACACAATAAAATTCTAGCAAACCGAATCCAAGAACACATCAAAAAAATCACCCAACATGAACGAGTAGGCTTCATCTCGGGGATGCAGGGATGGTTTAATATATGGAAATCCATCAACATAATCCGCTATATAAACAAATGCAAAGACAAAAAACACATGATCATCTCCTTAGATTCTGAGAAAGCATTTGACAAAATCCAACACCACTTCATGATAATAAAAGTCTTGGAAAGGTCAGGAATTTAAGGCCCTTACCTAAACATAGTAAAAGCAATATACAGCAAACCAGTAGCCAACATCAAACTAAATGGAGAGAAACCCACTAAAATCAGGGACTAGACAAGGCTGCCCACTTTCTCCCTACCTATTCAATATAGTACGTGAAGTCCTAGCCAGAGCAAGTTGACAACAAAAAGAGGTCAAGGGGATACAAATTAGAAAGGAAGACTTCAAAATATCACTATTTGCAGATGATATAGTAGTATATATGTGACCCCAAAAGTTATACAAGAGAACTCCTAAACCTGATAAACAGCTTCATTAACTCAAACAAATCAATGGACTTTCTCTACACAAAAGATAAATGGACTGAGAAAGAAATTAGGGAAACAACACTATTTGCAATAGTCACAAATAATATAAAGTACCTTGGTGTGACTCTAAATAAAGTGAAAGATCTGTATGATAAGAACTTCAACTCTCTGAAGAAAGAAATTGAAGATCTCAGAAGATGGAAAGATCTCTCATTCTCATGGATTGGCAGGATTAATATAGTAAAAATGGCTATCATACCGAAAGTAATCTACAGATTCAATGCAATCCCCATCAAAATTCCAACTCAATTCTTCACTGAGTTGGAAAGGGCAATTTGCAAATTCATCTGGAATAATAAAAAACCTAGGATAGCAAAAACTATTCTCAACAATAAAAGAATCTTTGGGGGAATCACCATGCCTGACCTCAAGCTGTACTACAGAGCAATTGTGATAAAAACTACATGGTACTGGTATAGTAACAGTGGAATAGAATTGAAGACCCAGAATTGAATCCACACACCTATGGTCACTTGATCTTTGACAAGGGAGCTAAAACCATCCAGTGGAAAAAAGACAGCATTTTCGACAAATGGTGCTGGCACAAATGGCAGTTATCTTGTAGAAGAATGGGAATTGATCCATACTTATCTCCTTGTACAAAGCTCAAGACTAAGTGGATCAAAGACCTCCACATAAAACCAGAGACATTGAAATTAGTAGAGGATAAAGTGGGGAAAAGCCTTGAAGATATGAGTACAGAAAAAATTCCTAAACAGAACAGCAATGGCTTTCCCTGTAAGATCAAGAATTGACAAATGGGACCTCATAAAATTGCAAAGCTTCTGTAAGGCAAAAGACACTGTCAATAAGACAAAAAGGCCACCAACACATTGGGAAAGGATTTTTACCAATCTTAAATTTGATAGGGGACTAATATCCAATATATACAAAGAGCTCAAGAAGCTGGACTCCAGAAATCTAAATAACTCCATTTAAAAAATGGGGTACAGAGCTAAACAAAGAATTCTCACCTGGGGAATACCAAATGGCTGAGAAGCACCTGAAAAAATGTTCAACATCCTTAATTATCAGGGAAATGCAAATCAAAACAACCCTGATATTCTACCTCACATCAGTCAGAATGGTTAAATTTAAAAATTCAGGTGACAGAAGATGCTGGTGAGGATGTGGAGAAATAGAAATACTCCTCCACTGCTGGTGGGATTGCAAGCTTGTACAACCACTCTGGAAATCAGACTGGTGGTTCCTCAGAAAATTGGACATAGTACTACCGGAAGATCCAGCAATACCTCTACTGGGCATATATCCAGAAGATGTTCCAACTTGTAGTAAGAACACATGCTCCACTATGGTCATAGCAGCCTTATTTATAATAGCCAGAAGCTGAAAAGAACCCCGATGTCCCTCAACAGAAGAATGGATACAGAAAATGTGGCACATTTACACAATGGAGTACTACTCAGCTATTAAAAACAATTAATTTATGAAATTCTTGGACAAGTGGATGTCTCTGGAGGATATCATCCTTAGTGAGGTAACCCAATCACAAAAGAAGTCATTAGATATGCACTCACTGATATGTGGATATTAGCCCAAAACCTTAATACACAAGATACAATTTGCAAACCACAAGACAATCAAGAAGAGGGAAGACCAATGTGTGGATACTTCATTCCTCCTTAGAACAGGGAACAAAATACCCATGAAAGGAGTTACAGAGACAAAGCTTGGAGCTAAGAGGAAAGGATGGACTATCCAGAGACTACCCCACCCAGGGATCCATCCCATAATCAGCCACCAAGCCCAGACACTATTGCATATGCCAGAAAGATTTTGCTGAAAGCACCCTGATATAGCTGTCTCGTATGAGGCTATGCCAGTGCCTGACAAATACAGAAGTTGATGCTCACAGTCATCTATAGGATGGAACACAGGGCCTAAAATGGAAAAGCTAGAGAAAGCACCCAAGGAGCTGAAGGTGTCTGGAACCCTATAGGTGGAAAACAATATGAACTAACCAGTACCCTCAGAGCTCGTTTCTCTAGCTGCATATGTAGCAGAAGATGGCCTAGTTGGACATCATTGGGAAGACAGGCCCCTTGGTATTGCAAACTTTATATGCCCCAGTACAGGGGAATGTCAGGGCCAAGAAGTGGGAGTAGGTGGGTAGGAGAGCAGGGCAGGGGGAGGGTATAGGGAACTTTTGGGATAGCATTTGAAATGTAAATAAAGAAAATATCTAATAAAAAAGCACTGATTTTGAAAACTAACAACTTAAGATTCTCTCTCTCTCTCTCTCTCTCTCACACACACACACACACACACACACACACACACATACACACAAATGTGCGCGTGCACAAATGATCCACAAAACATTCTTCTTTTCTTTTGACTGTTTTACAACGAATTGTTATCAGTAATGAGTCTTTTACCATTGAATTTAAATGGCCAATTTAGACAAACAGTCCTGAGACCCTTCTTTCACTACTGATTAAGGGTGGGGTGGCAGGTGTTGGGGATAATATTCATTTAGCTTTTTGAGCTTTCTGGGCAGACATGGTGACTTTGATACTGGAGCTGGCAAAGGCACAAAATCTGCCCAGAATAATGGCCATCTTACCAAAAGCAATCTACATATTTGTTACACAATTTTTTACAGACCTTGGGAGAGCAATTCTCACTTTTATATAGAACAAACAAACAAACAACAGGATATCTAGGAAAAAACAGTTCTGTATAATAAAAGAATGTTTAGAGGTATCACTATCTCTGATTTCAAACTGTAGTACAGCAATGGTAATAAAATCCACATGATATTGACATAAAAATAGACATGTTGTTCAGTGGAATCAAATCACATACCCAAACATAAATCCACATACTTATGGACACCTGATCTTTGACAAAGAAGCCAAAATTATACAATTGAAAAAAGAAAGTATCTTCATTAAATGGTGCTGGTCTAACTGGAAGCTTGCATATAGAAGAATGCAAATAGATCCATATCTATCACCCTGCACAGAACTCAAGTCCGAGTGGATCAAAGACCTCAGCATAAAACCAGATACAGTGAACCTAATAGAAGAGAAGGTATAGTCTAGCCTGAAACACATTGATGCAGGAGACAACTTCCTGAACAGAACATCAATAGCATAGGTGCAAAGATTAACAATTAATGAATGGGACCTTGTGAAACTGAAACACAGGCAATGGACACCATCAATGGGATAAAAGAGTAGCCCACAGAATGTGAAAAGATCTTCACCAACCTCACATCTGACAGAGGTTTAATTTCATATATATATGTGTATATATATTATACATATGTGTGTGTGTGTGTATTTACACACACACATATACATATACCTCTCTGTGTGTGTGTGTCAAAAAAAACTAAACATCAAAAAGCCCCAAATAATTCAGTTTAATCCAGTTCTAAAGAGAATTCTCAACAGAGGAATCTCAAATGTCCAAGAAATACTTAAAGAATGTTCAATATCCTTAGCCATCAGGAAAGTGCAAATCAAAACAACTGTGAGATTACATCTACACCTCTTGAAATGTCTAAGATCAGAAACATAAGTAGCAGCTCATGCTGGTGAGGATATGAAGCATGGAGAACACTCCTTCATTTCCGGTAGCAATGCAAACTTCTACAAGATACCCTGGACATCAATATGGTGGTTTCTCAGAAAACTGGTAACTGATGTAGCTCTAGACCCAGATACCACTCCTGGGCATATACCCAATGGATGCTCTATTCTACCACAAAGAGACTTGGTCTATGTTTATAGTAGCTTTATTCATAATAGCATGAAAGTGGAAACAATCTAGTTGCCCCTCAACTGAAGAATGGATGAAGTAAATGTGGTTAATTTACATGTGGTGTTTTACTCCGTAGTTAAAGACAACAACATCATGAACTTTGCAGGCAAATGGACAGAATTTGGGGGAAAAAATCATCCTAAGGTAACCCAGACTCTGAAAGACAAACTGAGAAGGCTAGGATGACTCCATGACAGGCTTTAAATTGGCAGTTCAGGAGACTAGACCTAAGGACTGGTCAAGTCCAAGCAAGCCCAGACAAGTCGGTTACAAGGAAAAAAAAAAAAAAAAAAAAACAGGCTTCAGGCAGCCAGTCAGAAACTGCCCTGCCATCAGAAGCCATCCTGAAGCAAGGGCAATGGGTCAGCAACAGTTTCCAGATCTCCCCAGAACTGGTGTGGCGGAACCAGAAGGATTCTCAGGGCTCACTGGACAGCCAATCTAACTGAATCAATGAGCTCAAGCTTCAATGGCAACCTGTGTCAAAAATAAGATGAAATGGGTCAGCAAGATGGTTCAGTAGATAAAGGCATTTGCCTCCAATCCTAATAGCCTGAATATGATCCCCAGTTCCCACATAGTGGAAGAAAAGAACCAATTCCCAGCTTCCACGGGTGTCTTTGCTACCCATGAAGAGTAACAACAAAAACATGCATCCTTTTTTCATTCAATATATGCTGACCCTTGGGACCATTTGATTCTCCTTAGTTTACAATGAGGACCATAGAGTCAGATTAGCTGTGTTCAGACGTCAGCTCACCATGAAATAGCTGTGTGACTATGAGCCTGTTACCTAATCTGGGTGTACAGAAATGGAAAGATGATCATGTGCTACAGCATAGAGAGGTAAAATGAGTAGATCTGCAGCAGGCATTGCATTAATAGGAGTATGTTTTGTCCGTCAATACACCAGAGTCAGCAGAAATCACAGCGAGCCCCTATGCTAGCAAAGCAGAGACGCATGAGTTAGTGGGGGCAGAATAACCAGGAATATGGGTTATGGCTCTCCAATCCTTAGCACAAGTGGAAAGTACATAGCAAAGTAGACGTACTCTATAGGCTGTAGGCTTTGATAAAGGTGTCCCATAAATTTGGTCACAAGATGAATAGACCACATCTTTCTGGTATACACCCTAGTCTTCCCAGACCTCGCCCTAAAAAAATTCCTGGGTTGCCTGGCACCAGATGAGCTGTGTCAGGGGTGCGGTTCCTCCCTCTAACTCTTCAGCATTGTACTCAGTTCCTTTTTTCTCTTCCTATCAGAATGTCTAGGAAGTGGGCATTAGGGGACAACAGAAGCTGTGCTCTCTCGAAGTCCCAGGCACTAGTAACCATGAGTGACTCCATGGAATCAAAGACACAGCAAGTGGTCATTCCAGGTAAGAATGGGCTAGGACTGTGGGATCTCCGTGAGGGAGGCCTGAGGGGCAGCTTGTGGCAGAGCCTACTCAGGCTCTGACTGGTGCTCTGTTTCTCCAGAGGATGAAGAGTGTTTGATGAGTGGCACCAGGTATTCTGATATCAGCTCCCGATTACAAACAAAATTTGGAATCAAGAGTTTGGCAGGTACAGCAGGGTGAGGGCCTGGGGGAAGTGGATGACCTCCCCCAGAAGTGGGTCCTGGGAAATTGAAGTTGAGATCCTAAACTTCTCATTCAGTCCTGGGAGATGGAGATTGAGATGGAGATGGAGATGGAGGTTGGGGGAATAGAATTGTGGGCCATAGGAGGCACAGAGTCCAGACTCATGTGCCCTGCAGGAGGAGGATAGCAGCACTAAGTCTATCTCTTGGGCAACACTAAGTCAAGGCCACTATGATTCTAATACAACTACCTTCTGTTCTGCAGAGTATACGAAGCAGAGCCGCAACCCCTTGGTCCTGCAGCTGCTTTCCTTCCTGTTCTTGGCTGGGCTTCTGCTGATCATTCTGATCCTAGGTCAGGAGCAATGAAAGGCTCAGTTCTCTGATCTGGCTCTAGGGTCTGTCTGGGAAAGTGATGGGAAATGCAAGTTGAGAACATAACCTCCAGTGGTGCTAGGAACTCCTCAGGGACATCTCCCCATCTCTGGCACACCAGAGAGGGGAGGGGAGGGTCTCAGAGAAGGGCTATGTCCCCATTTCTCCTGATAGGCCACCTTTCTCTGGGTGTCTAGTTTCCTAGCCTTTAGAGGTATTAACCAAGGACAGGAGAGTTGTCTCAACAGTTAAGAGCACTTATTGTTCTTCTAGAGACCTAGGTTTGGTTCTCAGCATACACACCATGGCTCACAACCATCTAAAACCCCAGTATCAGGGTATCTAATACCTTCTTCTGAACTCCTAAGACACAAGACAAACACATGGAATATACATACACACAGGCAAAACAGCCATACACATAATAAACGAATAAATAAACAGATAACTAATCAAGCAAATACATGTTTAAAGACATCAGGCATAAATTTTCCTAGACACAGAGGTGGAAGCATGTACCTGAAATTCTAAATACTTGTGAAGCTGAGATAAGATGAGGACATATGCCCAGGAGCAAGAGAAATCAGTGCCAAGATAGTGAGACCCACCCTCCAAAAAAACCAACAACATAATGTCCCAAGGGACCCAGTGCAGGCCACAGCAAAAAGGAGTATAACTACAGGTTTTAATAACTACAGGTGTTTCTTTTTTTTCCCTGTCTCGGCTAAGTGTCAAAGGTCCCCAGCTCAGAGGTTCAGAACAAAATCTACCAGGAGCTCATGCAACTGAAGGCTGAAGTTCATGGTGAGTAGCCAGAGACCAGGGATTCAGGCCCTCAGGTCTCCATGGGAGGGGAGTCAGTTTCCTTCAGTCAACAGACTCTTTGAGTGTCAATTTCCTTCTCTGTGAATTGATATCACAATATAATACTGAAAATAGAACTTGGTGTTTACAGGGGCCATGTACCCAGTAGGCACTCAGTATTCACAGAAATTATATGCAGCATAGACAATGCTCACAATATCAATTCACACAACAGACATTCAGTGATCAAAGGGGTTATGTAAACAGTAAGCATACAATGTTCATAGGGGCCATGCACGAAACAATCACAGGAGCCATGCATATAGACGGTATTAAGTGTTAACAAGGACCATGTACACCATGGGCACTCTAAGTTCACAGAGGGCTTGTGCACACAGTAGGCACTCAGTCAAGCTAGTCCTGACTTTTGTGCCGAACTCTAGGCACCTACATTGCCATGACTAGAGAAGATGGGTTTAAGACTTCTATATTTTTTTCTGTGTGAAGAAGAGGATAAGGAAACACAGAGGGGAATGGCTCCCCAGAATGCAGTGATAAGTAAGAACCCTGGTTCTGGAGACCTTGTAGGTTGAGGAGAAATGGGAACACAGACATCTAAGTATGTCCATATGATCTGCTTCCTCCAACAGATGGCTTGTGCCAACCCTGCGCCAGGGACTGGACATTCTTCAATGGAAGCTGTTACTTCTTCTCCAAGTCCCAAAGAAATTGGCACAACTCCACCACTGCCTGCCAGGAACTGGGGGCCCAACTGGTCATCATAGAGACTGATGAGGAGCAGGTATGCCAGATGGGGCCCCATCCTTGTCTGGAACATGGATCTGGCTGAGGTCGCCTGAGAATGAGATCATTTGCTAGACAAGGCTATGAGTTAGATGCTGCATTTTCTATTTGACTAGAGAAGGGTGGAAATGAGCCCCCTCCACCAAGTACTCACCACAGTATCACACCTAAGACTTAAACATTTCTGGTGCATTGGGGGAAAGCCTAAAATGTAATTGCTATCTTTGTGCTGGGTAGTATTAAATTCCTTCCTCACTGGGAGATATATGTCCTGCTACACTAGAGACTAGGGAAATGTCTTTAATGAAGGTGCTTGCCTTGAAAACACAAGGACTTAAGTCTGAAACCACAGTTTGAAAGCTAGTTATGGGTTTGGGGAGATTTCTAAGTGGGTAAGGGCGCTTACTGCTAAGGCATGAAGATCTAGTTAGGAGCCTTAGCATCTGTGCAGAAAAAAACCAAGCATGGTCACATGTGCCCTTAAGCCCCATGTTGGGGATGGGTCCTGCAGACAGGAAGATCCCTCAGGCTTGCTGACTGCCAGCTTAGCTCCAAGTCCAGTAAGAAATTCTCATCTGAGAGCACTGCAGCAGGATGCCTGATATCTTCCTGTGGCCTCTGCATGAGTACTCACGGTTTACAAACACCTACACAACATACATATGCACATACAACACACACACACAGAGGGGAGGGTGGAGAAGGAGAGGAAGAGGGAGAGAGGGCAGGATGGGAAGAGAAGGAGGGAGGGAGGGAGGGGGTGGAGGGAGGGAGGCAGGGAGAGGGAGATGGAGAAAGCCAGTTATCATGCCCACATTCTAAAATGTATATATTTTTATTATTTGATAGTTTCACACAGGCACTTTGATCCTATTCGCACCCACCCACTTCTCTGTCTAACTCCTCCTGAATCCATCCCCCATCCCCTCCCAACTTCAACCCCCCCATCCCTTTTTCTGTATCCCATTGAGCACAATTATGTTTTCCACATACATTCATGAACATAGGGCCCTCCCCAGAGCTTAATCAGCCAACCAGTTTAAAAAAAAAAAAGTTTTAAAAAAAAGCTGACCGTTTCTCCCTGAGAAGCCATCAACTGTGCTAGTACCTCGTGATGAACACCTTCCCTCTTCATGCTGCAGTGTAGACAAACTTGATCTTGTGCAGACAACCATAACTGCTGCGAGGTCACGAGTGCACAGTCTTCTCCAGCCTCTGCCATTTACAACCTTTTGTCTTCTCTTCCATGATGCTCCCAGAGCATGTCTTGAGGGCAGACATGATACAGATGCCCCTTTTAGGGCCAAGTATTACACAAACACTTATTCTCTGTGCTTTAAGCAGCTGGGAGATTCTGTTTTAGCCATCATCCACTACACAAAGAAGCTCCTCTGAGGAGGTCTGATATCTGTAGCTATGGAGACATGAAGTTAGAAGGCAGTTGGAAGTATTAGCAAAATAATAGTAATAGGTTTATTCCTGGGGCCTCATCAACCATGGGTTCTTGGCCAGGCTCAGAGTACCAGGCATAGGTTTCCTCTTGTGGAATGTCCCTTAAATCCAAGCAGAAAGCAGTTGGTTACACCCATGATATCTGCACTTATGTTGCAGGCATAGGTATATCTTGCAAGCTGGCCATTACTACAGCTCACATTGTTCACTGCTGGATAAGACTGTTGTTCACTTTTCTCCTGTAGCAGCCTGTATAGCATTTCCGGGTACTTTGGAAGTCAGTGAGCTTAATGCCTTCACTAGGGAAATAGAAACAACATATTTCTGAGTCTTGCTGAACAGCGAGTTTACCTGATTTAACTGTAGAAATTTTTATCTCAAAAATTTGTAAAGGGCAATTGAAGAAGACACCAAATGCTGACCTCTGGCCTTCACAACCATTTACACATGCACCCACACTCACATATGGCACAAATATAGACACATATATACATACAGACACTGTATACATACACACATGCAAAAAATCCAATCTTAACGTATAGTTCTTCCCATTTCCTTGGTGTTTATCCTCATCAACAGGACATCACCCAGTACAGAGCTGGACATGGCTGGTATGCATCTTGAACAACCATCATAAACTGGTACAAATGTTTCCATCAAGCTAGTCACAAGTCAATTCGTACAGACATTCTCAGATCACCCAAGACAGACAACCTTGCAGCTTTACTAAGTGTGTTTGGGGGAAATCCAGCTGAGTATGTCTGTGTGCCACAGTCCATCTGCCTATAAGATGCATATTTGTAAACAGCTAAAACCACCTAGGTACCGACGAGAACCCATAACCCAAAAGGGCAGAAGGGGGACGTCAGATTGCAAGAAGAACTTCCTGCAAAAGTTCGTGAAGATAAAAGCTCTCCTCCTTTGACTCTTCCTTGTGTCCTACTCCAGACTTTCCTGCAGCAGACTTCTAAGGCTAGAGGACCAACCTGGATGGGTCTCTCAGACATGCATAATGAAGCCACATGGCACTGGGTGGATGGCTCACCTCTGTCACCCAGGTAGGTCAACAATGAAAGGTACACTGTGTACAGTGTATGTGTGTCTTTTGCACTCTGACTTGAGCTATTTGGGGAGCTCATCCTCTTCTTCCTGGCCCCTTAGGGAAAAGAGCTCCCACATTTGCTAATGAAAGATCTTCCTACCCATGCACAGACAGAATAGCAGCAAATTCCACTGTCAAATTGGCAAGAGTTGCATCCCTCTGAGGAGTATTGATTTTAATGTAGGGTATTTAGTGTAGGTATGTAGGTATAAAATACAAAATAAAGTAAGGTCACTGGGAAAGGGGACTATTAACCAAGGCCACTGGGTGAGGGAGAGGACTATTACCATTGAGAAGATTAGTTAGACTGGAAATGTAACTGTTGATTGAGTGGTTGCCTAAATGTATAAAGCCCTGGTTCTGTCCCCAGCACCATGTACACCAAGTGTGTTATAATTCCAGCACTTGGGAGGTAGAAGAAGGAGAATCAGAAATTTGAGTTCATCCTTAGCTGTAGTGAGTTTGAGACCAGCCAAGACTATATGAGATCCTGTCTTAAAAAAGAAAAGGAAGATGAAGGAAAATGAAGGAGAGGAGGTGGGAGGAGAGGAGAGGGAAGAGGGGAAGGAAGGAGAGAGGAACGGAGGGAAGGAAGGGAGGGAAGGGAACCTGAATTGAGGGAGGATGTGAGAACATTGAGCTTCTAGAAACTAAAAATGTGGTTTGTAATATGACAGTGGGCCAGATTAAAGTACTGTGAACTAGTGTTACAGTTTTCTTTCTTTGTGTGTGTGTGTGTGTGTGTGTGTGTGTGTGTGTGTTCATTTGGTTTTGGTGGGGTTCTTTTTTTGGTTTTTATTTGTTTTGTTTTGTTTTGTTTTGTTTGTTGTTGCTGTGATAAACTATCCTGGCAAAAGCAACTTGTAGGAGATTTAGATCACAAGTTCAGGTTACAGTCTGTCTTATTGCTGTGATGAAATACTGTGGCTAAAAGCAAGTTGGGGAAGAAATAAACATTTGACTTACACTTCTACATCTGTAGTCCATGGCTGAAGGAAGTCAGGGTAGAAACTCAGAGTGGGAACTTGAATGCAGGAGCTGCAGAGGCCATGGAGGGGTGCTGTTTAAGGCCTTGTTCCCCAGGTATTACTCATCCTGCTCTTTTCTAGAACCTACAACGACTGGCCCAGGGATGTTCCAAACCACAGTGGTCTGGGCTCTTCCCCAGCAATCACAGATTTAAAAAAATGTCCCACAGGCTTGCCCAGAACTCAGTCTTATGGAGGTGCTTTCTCAATTAAGTCTTCCTCCTCTCCAATGCTCTAGTTGACATAAAACTAGCCAGCACAATGACCATTTTTGGAAGGAAATCAAGGCAGAAACTTGAAGCAGCTGCTTACATCCACAGTCAAGAGCAGAGAAAGAGGATACCTACATACCTTCGCTCATTTCAAGCAACAGTCCATGGAATGACACCCATATCTGGGTGTTTTCTCATCTACATCAATCTTTTTTTTTTAATTTTTCAGACATATCCACAGGCCAGCCTAACCTAGACAATGCCTCATTGAGACTCTATTCTTCAGCAATTCTAAATTGTGTCAAGTTGACAATTAAAACTAACTGTCACAACTGGCTTTGCAGCTTTACACGCTATTGGAATAGAGGGGAGCCCAACAATGTCGGTGATGAAGATTGTGCAGAGTTCTCTGGGGATGGCTGGAATGATCTCAGTTGTGATAAACTACTTTTCTGGATCTGTAAGAAAGTTTCAACCTCATCATGCACCACCAAATGAAAGACCTCATCTCAGCCTCTGCATCCCAAACTATGCCAAGTGGATGAACCTGACTCATGTCCCTCATGTTCGTGCTCCTTCTCCTTGTCTTTTGACTTTAGGACGCTAATAAAACACCCATTTTTCTCTGTCAGTGTTCTCATCCTCTATGGATTTGGGCCACTGCTTCCTTCCAATTCTGCTTCCTGATGGGGAAGGGTTCAGATTTTCCATGGCTCAGGTCTCCTGGTTGCCCCCTACCTTGGCAACTTAATATTGTTGCCAGATATAGGACACACACAGAACCCTTGCCAAAAAAGAAAAAAAAGAACATTTTCATTGTGGTGTCACAGCTGCTTTGTCCCCTGGGATTTGATCCCATCCCTGCACATTTTCTATCCATCTGCTCAATCTCCACCCAGCTCCCCTGAGCCCTTTGGCTGATGTCTTACTTTTTCGCTGTGACAAAATACCTGTCAAAAACAACTTCAGAAGGGGGGGCAGTTACTTGGGCTCACAGTTTGAGGGTACAGATTCATCACAGAGGTGAAGGCATGGCGCAGAAGTCTGGGCATCTCATATTACAACTATAATCAGAGAGCAGAGATGAAAACTAGTACTCAGCTCACTTTCTCCTTTTTCTTTCATTTGGGACAACAGATCATGAAATGAGGCCTTCTATATTTAGGATGTGTCTTCACATCCCAATTAAGCAAATCTAGAAGCTCCCTTCCAGAGATTCATTTTAGTGATTTTAGATCGTGTTGAGTTGACAATAGTAACCACCACAGCAAGGAGCCTTCCCTCATTGGCATAGCCCATTATGCAGATGAAGGCACCCAGGATATAATTCCTCAAGTCAATCAGTGACTATTGGACACTGGGATAAGAATACCCCAACTCCCTTTAACCAAGGAGATTCCATGCTGGGTCCTGAGAAAGAAATCTTCTAGCTCTCTGCTCAAGTGTAAACATATTTACTAGCTTCTGGAAGTTCTTTAAAGCAGCTGTCACATTTGCCTGTTCATGCTTTGATGTAAGGATATAAGGAGCTAACCTCTCCAAGTCCAGACTTATTCCTGGTACATTGCTCATAAGTCAGGACAATGAAGATCTAAACACACTGGGTGCACATGAAATGGTACTGAAGAACTGTTCAGGTGCTGTAGGAAACTGCATCCCAAGCCAAAGCCACAGCCCTTGTTAGGGAATGACAAGGCTCCTACCAACCATCAGCCTATGAGTTCTTAACCCCAGGTGTCTGCACCCTAGGAGAATCACAGGTTCCAGTCTCACTTCCTCAAGAAACTTCACAGATGTCAGGTTGCCATTCTCTAAGACATCATGGGGGTTAGTGGTACAGACACATCCTCATACCTGGAATTCCCTTCCTTACACCTATCTTGCTACTGGCTGGGGAATCAGAGACAGACTGACTTTTAAATTTACCCCCATCCTCTGAGATCTATATGAAATGGCCCCTACTCTGATTCATGGTATCATCAAGACAACTTTTTTGTTCGATTCTCTGGAATTTAGTTCTTCGGGGAGGGAGGGTCTCCCTCTATCAAATCTGATTCATATAACTCTGGACAGTGTAAATACCTTAATCACCTTTTCTAAAAACACAAAGACAAAACTTTTTCCCCAAATCAGCATATCCTTTAGCCAGTAATCAGAAAACCCTTCATTTAGACCTCTCTCCCAGAGGATTAATAAAACCACAAAACTCAAAATCACACCCATTTTGAAAATCAAAACAATTTAAAACAGATGGAGTAAACTAAGATACTGTATGTGCCTATATTAGTCCTTTCCTATCTTGCCAAGCAGGAAAAGACACTCAAGATTCCTGTTGTCCCCACATTAGCAGAATATGAGCTTCATGTGGCTGGTTAAACAATCTATACCATCTTTTCCTTTGGCTCTCTGCCCAAAGCCACAGACATATTTTATTAATACCTGTATAATCTCTGTCTGTTGAACTCTCTACCTGGAGCCACAGACATAGACAATTAATACCTGTTAAGGCAAGCAATAATTATCACTGCACTCTCTACTCTGGAGTCACTAATATTCCCTATCCTAGTTCAAATTAAAACAATCCAAAACAAATGAGGTAAACAAAAATATTGTATGTGCCTATTCTTGGGCCTCTTCTATTTTGTCATGCAGGATCATAACCCAGATTTCCCATGGAGCCCATGTTAGAATTTGAGTATCCTGTGAGACATATTAAAGCAATATATCTATATACCATCTTAACACAATTGATTCACACTTCTATCTGTACCTGCTTTGCTAGGCACACTCCAGTGAAGTTTGCTTGGCAAGCTGAGAGGCCTGGGAGCACTAACAGGGCAAAGAGTTTCACGGAAACTCACCTCCTGGAACTTTGGCAATCTCCTAATCTGTATACTCATACCCTATCCATGTGTTAGTCTGGTGTATGGACCCACGTGCTCTCTTTTAGTATTATTTTATTATAAGTGCCTTTTAAGATTGAATTCTGACATATCTAAGCCTTTGCCAGTGTTCCAACATCCTAGAAAATCCTTGAGCTGACCATGGGCTTGGAATTCAGTAAGAATGTTGCCTATTCAGTGACATTCAGAATTGCCTCTAGTATTACACTATCACTTAGAATAAAAGCCAAGTCACTCCCGTATACAGGAATTTACAATGGTTTAAGAAGTAGATTGGGATGTGGTTTTAGAGTATTGCATTATTCATGAGATGGTTAGCTAGAGCAGAAGTCCCTAATTAGAGATGGTTAGCTAGAGCTGAACTCCCTAATTAGAACCATGACTTGGGTGTGAAGTCCTAGCCCTTGCCCTAGGAGTATAAAGACCTCACACCTGGTTTCTAAGACTATAGCTGACCTTAGATAGAGCTGACTTTGTCTCAGTTGTTTTATTGCCCAGTTCCTGCCACTCTTTGTGTTTACATTCCTTTGTTTTGTGTAAGAGTCATTAAGCATCCGGTAACCTCATTTGTACCTTGCTGATGTGTCACCTAACTTCCCTATTTTCTTCTGTATAAAAATTTTGATGCTCAATTTGAAAATTTACATTCAGATCCACACTCCCTTGTGTTGAGTCTGTCTGTCAATTCCCACCGACTCCTTGCCTACCTGCAACTAGAGACCCATTCCTCGAAGACAAGGGACCAAACGGGTCTGTGGCACTGCTTATAAGCAGGCAGCTACTCAAAGCAGGATTTAAACCCAGAATTCCTGTGGAGCCCACATTAGACAGAATTTGAGTATCCTGTTAAGACGTATTAGAGCAATATATCCTTATACCATCTTTCTGTTCGGCTCTCTGCCTAGAGCAGCCATCTTGTCATACCATCTATCTGTTCTACCTGGAGTCACAGACATTTATTTTATTAATACCTGTTCACTTGAGATCAGTGACTATCCCTATCCTAGTTCCAAACCGCAGGTGAAGTTCCCCACGTGATTCAGACAAACTGTATATAAATCTATCCTAAAAGCGAATTATCCCAATTTTATAAATTCACAGTTCAATCAATCTCTGCCCCAAGAAGTAAACAACTTCCATTCTACAACTCGCTAACTCAGAGCAGGGGACCTCAGAGCCTAACAGCAGTTTCTTTGTTTCAATTCCTGTGCTTGAGTCCACCTGACTCATCTGACTCCTCTCAGTGCTACCAAGCTACTCATTTAAAACAAGAAAAGAAAGAAAAGAAAGCTCTAACTCTCAGGCTAATAATCTTAAATTTCTAGGGATTCTTGCCCAACACATTGGTTCGCCACCTGTTGCAGGAAATATTAAAAAAAAAAAAAAAAGTAGAACCAGCACATTTTCACGCTTGTGCCTCCAACTCTCTGCCCTGGTGTCTGGCGGGCCATGCACAGGCTGGCAATGATCGATCTGTTTTATCTCGTTGAGACTCTGACTCAGAACTCCTTAATCTCTCCACCCAGCTCACTCAGTTCTCACTAGCCGGTCGTTACCACACCAACCCCGTGCTTCAAATCCCACAGCCTTTGTGGTGCACATCGGGCAAAGCCACGCTTTGCTGCAGTACCTTTCTCTCTTGAACCCAGACGAGCTGCTGCCTGAAGGAAAACGCAACACAAATGTAGTTCAGAAACAATGGTAACTCAGGCTCTGGGCGCAGCAACTAAAAGCTAATCTTGTAAGCCTTATTTAAATCAGATTCCTCTGGTGGTGAATCCTTGCGGATCTGCCATGATACCAGGAAACTCTAGCAGCTACATCTTACCCCTCAGCTGTCCCATTCCAAAAAGCTAAATTGTTATTTTTCATGCTCCCTACCTGGAGTGTGGCTTATGGATCCCAACATGATGGTACCTGTCTCTTAGTAAAGCTCATTCTTCAATGGTAACTTTTTGTCATCTCCTTTCTAAACCAAGAATACTGCTGCTACTTTTTCTTCTGTATCTAACAGCACTTATCAGGCATTTGAATATGTTCTCAAGATACTCACATTGCACGTACATACTCACATATTCTCACACACACAGACACAAACCAAAAAGTACAAAAATGAATCTATTCATTTGATTTTCTTTTACTGGGTGAGTATAAGCATATATGTGCACATGTATGGGATGTAAACATATATGTAGATATATGTGTGTATGTGTGTATGTGTGTATGGAAGCCAGGGGACAAACTATGGTGTCATTCCTAAAACACTGTCCACCTTCCTAAAAACACTTTTTTACAATTATTTATTTACTGAGTGTGGGGAGTATACACATTCCACAGCACAGGTGTGGATCTAGGGATCCAACTCAGGTCTTCAGGCTTGGTGATAAGTGCTTTTACTTTAAACACTGGGCCATTTTATTCCTATCACACACAAGGTCTTGCCTTTATTTGTACAGGGTCTTCCATTGGCCTACAAGTGGCCAAGAAACCTTGAAAGGTTAACTAACAAGCCCCAAGGATCTACTTGTCTGTCCCTCCCAAGCACCAGGATTACAAACACTCACTACAACAACTAGCTTTTATTGTTATCATTATTTATTAATTATTTTATTACTTTACATCCCAAATGTTGCCCTTTGACCGATGCTCCCTCACAGAGTTCTTCCCCCTGTCCACTCTCCTCTTTGTTTCTGAGAGGGTGGACCCCCACCTGGTATCCCTCAACCCAGGGGCATCAAGTCTCTATAGGATTAGGCACATCCTCTCCCACTGAGGCCAGACAAGGCAGTTTTCTGCTATGTATGTGTCTGGGGTCTCAGACCAGCCCTTATATATTCTCTGGTTAGTGGTTCAGTATCTGGGAGCTCCCAAAGATTCAGGTTAGTTGACACTATTGGTCTTTCTATAGGGTTGCCACCCCCTTCAGTTCCTTCAATTATTCCCTCAATTCTTCCATAGGGGTTCCCAACCTCTGTCTGTTGCTTGGCTGTGAGTATCTGCATCTGTCTCAGGCAGTGGCTGCTAGAACCTTTCAACAGAGAGCCATGCTAGGCTCCTGTCTGCAAGCACAACATAGTATCAGAAATAGTGTCAGGGTTAGTTGCCCACCTACGGAATATATTCCAAGTTGGGACATTCACTGGTCAGCCATTCCTTCAGTCTCCTCCATTTCTGTCCTTGCATGTTTTTTGTTTTCTTTGTTTTGTTTTGTTTTGTTTTGTTTTGTTTTAAGACAGGAGTAATTTTAGGTCGAAAATGTTGTAGGTGGGTTGGTGTGCCCATTCCTCCATTTGAAGTCATGTCTGACTACTAGATGTAGTCTCTTCAAGTTTCATGTCCCCCCCCCCCTCCTGCATTGAGAATTATGGCTAAGATCACACACATTGAGTCTTGGGGAGCTTCCCTCATCCCAGGTCTCTAGGAGTTTCTAGAGGTTCCCCACACACCCCACTGCTGAATAATTCCATTCACTCTCCTGGACCTCTGAGACACTCTCCTGTCTCCACCACACATATGATCCTGCTCCCTTTTCCCTCCCACTCCACTTTCCCACCCAGGCCCTTCTTTTCTTATGACTCCCATGATTATTTTGCTACCCCTTCTAAGCGGGATTAAAGCATCCTTATTTGGGTGTTCCTTCTTATTTAACTTCTTAGGATCTATGGGGTATCATGGGTATTCTGTACTTTTTGGCTAATATCTACCTATCAGTGATCACATGCCATGCATATCCTTTGGGGTCTGGCTCACTCAGGATGATATTTTTTATTTGCCTGAAAAAATTCATAATGTCCTTCTTTTTAATAGCTGAATGCTATTTCATTGTGTAAATGAACCGCATTTTCTGTATCCATTCTTTGGGTGAGGGACATCTGGGTTGCTTCCAGTTTCTGGCTATTATGAATAAGGAAGCTATGACCATAATGAAGCATGTGTCCTTGTGATATAGTGGAGCATCTTTTGGGTATATGCCCAGGAGCAGTATAGCTGGATCTGCAGGTAGAACTTTTCCAATTTTCTGAGGAAGCATCAGATTGATTACAAGAGTGGTTGTATCAGTTTGCAATTCCATTAGCTATGGAGAAATGTTCCTCTTTCTGTACATCCTTGTCAGCATGTGCTGTCACTTGAGGTTTTTATCTTAGCCATTCTGATTGGTATAAGGTGGAATCTCTCGTTCATTTTGACTTGCATTTCTGTGATGACTAAGGATGCTGAATATTTCTTTAAGTGCTTCTTAGCAATTTGAGATTCCTCTACTGAGAATTCTCTGTTTAGTTCTGTACCACATTTTTAATTGGGTTATTTGGTTTTCTGGAATCTAACTTCCTGAGTTCTTCATACATTTTGAATATTAGCTCTCTATTTGATGTAGGGTTAGTGAAGAAATTTTCCCAATCTGTAGACTGAAGTTTTGTCCCATTGACAGTGTCCTTGGCCTTACAGAAAATTTTCAGTTTCAAGAGGTTTCATTTATTTATTGTTGATCTTAGAGTCTAAGCCATTGATGTTCTGTTCAGGAAATTTTCTTCTGTGCCAGTGAGTTCAAGGATATTCCTCAATTTCTCTTCTATTAGATAGAGTGTATCTGGTTTTTATATTGAGGTACTTGATCCACTTGAACTTGAGCTTTGTCCAGGTTAATAAACATGGTTTAATTTGATTCATCTACATCCAGACCTCCAGGGAGACCAGCACCATCTGGTGAAGATGCTTTCTTTTTTTTTTTTTCATTGTATGGTTTTAGCTTTCTTTTAAAAATTCCAGTGTCGATAGGTGAGTGGGTTTATTTCTGGGTCTTTGATTCTATTCCATTGATCAAACTATCTGACTCTGTACCAATACCGTGCAGTTTTATCACTATTGCAATGTATTACAGCTTGAGATAAAGAATGATGATTCCTCCAGAAGTTCTTTTATTGTTCAGGATTGTTTGGGTGACCCTGGGTTTTTTATTTTTCCATATGAAATTGAGAATTGCTCTTTCAATGTCTGTAAAAATTGTGTTAGAATTTTGATGAGGAGTGCATTGAATATGTAGGTTGCTTTTGATGAGATGGCCATTTTCACTATGGTAATCGTACTGATCCAAGAGCATGGAAGATCTTTCCATCTTCTGATATCTTCATAGATTGCTTTCTTCAGAGACTTAAAGTTCTTGTCATGCAGATCTTTCACTTACTTAGAGTTACACTAAGATATTTTATATTATCTGTGGCTATTATGGAGGGTATTGTTTCTCTAATTTATTTCTCAGCCATTTATAATTTGTATAAAGAAGAGCTACCAATTTCTTTGAGTAAATTTTATATCCAGCCACTTTAATGAAATTATCAGCTGTGGGAGGGGTCACTCATGTAAACTATCAAATCATTTGTGAATAATGATACCTTGGTTTCTTCCTTTCTAATTTGTATGCCGTTGATATCCTTTTGTTGTCTTATTCCTGTACCTAGAACTTAAAGTACTATACTGAATAGATTGGGAGATTGTGGGAAGCCTTGTTTTCTTCCTGATTTTAGTGGGGTTGCTTCAAATTACTCTCCATTTAATTTGATGTTGGCTATGTGTTTGCTTTATTTTGCCTTTATTATGTTTGGGTATGTGCCTTGAATTCCTGACCTCTCCAAGACTTTTAACATGTAGGAGTAAAGGATTTTTGTCGAAGGCTTTTTCAGCATCTAATGAGATGATTTTGCTTTTTTTTTCTGGAGTTTGTTTACATAGAAGATTATGCTGATGGATTTTCATACAATGAACCATTCCTGCATCACTGGAATGAAGTCTACCAGACTGTGATGAACGATGTTGTTGATGTGTTCTTGGATTATGTTTGCAATAAATTATGAGTATATTTGATTTAGTGCTCATAAAATTGGTCTGAAGTTCTCTTCATTTGTTGACCCTTTGTGTGGTTTTAGGTAGCTGTGTCCTCATTGAATGAATTAGGTAGTGTTCCTTTGTAGTGCCAGGGAAAGGTTAGTGATCCCCCACAAACAGACAGAAGCCAATCTGATGCAACTCACAGCAGGGTCTTTACTCTATTTCAGCTAGCTCCTGCCCCCACCCCCTGCAATGCACGGTCATGTAGGATTCTTTTGGTGGTGGTGGAGCCCCAAATGACTTTATAGTAAGCAGAAAGCAAGGAGTATGTGTGGAAGCATCTAATTGGAAAGCTACTGTGGCCTTTAACATGATTGGTTGGTGCTGGGAGTCATGTCACAAACTTAATATCTGCTCCCCTCTGCAGAGGGTAGATGCTGTGGACTAACCTCAGTCAGCCCCCCTCAATCCACAGGAGAAATTAGGGTCACTGTACAGGTGGGCAGGGAGTCATCGAAAAGGGTGACAAACAGACACAAACACAAGGGAGTGTTGTATCTGAATGCAATTTGTCTCAAAGCAAGCATCAGACTTTTAAGTGACTTTTACACAAAACAGAGGAATGCATACAAATAGCTAACAGGAACCAATTGGGATAAAAATCAATGTTAACAACTGGGATCAAAAGCAACCCCACCTAAGGTCAGCTTATTCTTAGAAGCCAGGGGTAAGGGCTTCATGCCCTTGCCATAGTTCCAATTCTAATCTATTGTATAGTTCATCTTCCCCCTAGGCCATTGCAAATTCCTGTGTATGGGAGTGACTCTACTATCTATTGTTCTAAGTATTTACTCTAGTTCCTTCTTAGACCACAACCTTCCTTCTTCCTAGGTCATTGTAAATTTCTGTGTGTGGGAGTGACTCTGCTGTTTTTCTAAGTATACTATGTAGACTAGCCCTGAGATTACTAGCTCTATTCAAGTAAATTGTAATGCCTGATTTCTTTCACTGTCTCTCTTACAATACTAGAGGTAATTCTGAATGTTACTGTAACATTCTTACTGAATTCCTAGCCCAGGGTCAAATCAAGGACTGCCTAGGACATTGGAACATTGGTGGAGGCTAATCTATCTTAGCTATATGTCAAGATTAATCCTTAGAGGCACTTATAATAAAACAATATTGAAGGAAATCATTCGTTCACTGACTAAAGCAAGGACAGATTTGGAGCATTCATTTTACAGGATGCCACGGTTCCAGGAGACTAAGTTTCTGTGAACTTTTTGCCTCGGGACTGCATCCAGGCTTTTGGGCCTGTCACGTGAGTCACTACTGGAGTGGATGTGGCAGGTGGACTTGTAACCTTGGTGTACAGGTTTGTTGAGGGAATAACCTGGAGACACTGGTCTTGTTAATGGTATAACCTGGAAACTCTAGTCTTGTTGGCAAATAGCTAAGAGATTGGAGCTAGGCTCAGGTTTTGTTGGGGGTAGGGGGAACAACTTGGAAACTAATGCTAGGTACCAGCCTGTTAGTTTACCTGAGTTCAAACTTAGGTCAGGTTTTCTAAAACTGGAATCTGAACTTGGCATCTCACATTCTATTTTTGTGGAATAGTTTGAGGAATGTTGGTATTAGCTCTTCTTTGAAGGTCGGAAGAATTTTGCACTAAAACCATCTGACCCTGGGCTTTCTTTTTTGTTCTTGTTGTTAGGAAGTTTTTAATAACTTCCTGGGACTCTTTAGATGGTTTATCTGATCTTGATTTAACTTTGGTATGTAGTATCTGTCTAGGAAATCATCCATTCAATCTAGATTTTCCAGTTTTGTGAAGTGTAGGCTTTTGAGGCAAGACATAATGCTTTTTAAATTTTCCTCTGTAGCCGCCAGTAGCCACAGTTTACTGGGTTCCTGAAAGGGAAGGTGGGGATGGGAAGATCAGTGTCTTAGTCAGGGTTTCTTTTCCTGCACAAACATCATGACCAAGAAGCAAATTGGAGCCGGGCGTGGTGGCGCACGCCTTTAATCCCAGCACTCGGGAGGCAGAGGCAGGCGGATTTCTGAGTTCGAGGCCAGCCTGGTCTACAAAGTGAGCTCCAGGACAGCCAGGGCTATACAGAGAAACCCTGTCTCGAAAAACCAAAAAACCCAAAAAAAAAAAAAAAAAAGAAGCAAATTGGGAGGGGAAGGGTTATTCGGCTTACACTTCCATACTGCTGTTCATCACCAAAGGAAGTCAGGACTGGAACTCAAGCAGGTCAGAAAGCAGGAGGTGATGCAGAGGCTATGGAGTGTTGTTCTTCTTTACTGGCTTGCTTCTTCTGGCTTGCTCAGCCTGCTCTCTTATCGAACCAAGACTACCAGCCCAGAGATGGTCACACCCACAAGGGGACCTCGCCCCTTGATCACTAATTGAGAAAATGCCCCACAGCTGGATCTCATGGAGTCATTTCCTCAACTGAAGCTTCTTTCTCTGTGATAACAGCTGTGTCAAGTTGACACAAAACTAGCCAGTACAATCAGCAAGAGAAATAATGTACCAAGACAAAGTTCTCTGATCAAGGCTCAATGTTTTAATTCTAAGGTCTGAATATAAAGGCGGGAACCCATCCCCCACTTTTCTGGGATCTCATTGCTTTGTCAGGATCTCTTCTGGAAGAGGAGCTCAGCTACTCTGCAGGTAGTGGCTTCTTGCAGGAAGCTGCAAATGTAGAAGGACAATAGACTTCACGTAGGTCCAAAGACTCCACCGACTGTGGCAAACCAGGTCTGATCCAGCCTGCTCAAGGCTGGGGGAGAGCACATTCCTCAGTGTCAATTGTCATCTCTCCCTTTTCGTTTCTGATTTTGTTAATTTGGATACTGTCTCTGTGACTTTTAGATAAGGGTTTGCCTATATTGATATTTTAAAAGAATCAACTCTTGATTTTATTGATTCTTTGTTTTGTTCTCTAATTGATTGATTTCAGCCCTAAATATGACTATTTCCTGTCATCTATTCCTCTATTCTTAGATGTGTTTTCATTCTTTTGTTGTGATGTTAAGATGCTAGTATAGAATCTTTCCAATTTCTTTGTGAAAGCACTTAGTGCTATGAACTTTCCTCTTTACACTGCTTCCATTGTGTCCCAATAATTTGGATATGTTTTGCCTTCATTTTCTTTGAATTCTAGAAAATCTAATTTCTTTCCTTATTTCTTCCCTGACCAAGTTATCAGTGAGTAGACAATTTTTAAATTTACATGAGTATATTGGTTTTCTGTTGCTTTTGTTGTTGTTGGAGTCTAGCTTTATTTAGTCCGTTGTGGTCTGATAGAATGCAAGTGGTTATTTCTATGTTCTATCTATCTATAGAGATTTGTTTTGTGCCTGACTGGTCAATTTTGGAGTAGGTTCTGTGAGGCACTGAGAAGAATGTATATCTTTTGTTTTGGGGTGAAATGTTCAGTAGATGTCTGTTAAATCCATTTAGTTTGTTACTTCTGTTAATTTCAGTGTGTCTCTGTTTAGTTTCTGTTTGGATGATTTGTCCATTGATGACAAAATGGTATTGAAGTCTCCCACTATTATTCTCTGGGTTCAATGCGTGTTTTGAGCTTTAGTAAACTTTCTTTGTAAATGTGGGTATCTTCCCATTTTGAGCATATATGTTCAGAATTGAAACTTCATTTGGTGGATTTTTTCCTTTGATGAGTGTGAACTGTTCTTCCTTATGTCTTTTGATTACTTTTGGTTAAAAGCCTATTTTACTGGATATTAAAATGGCTACTCCAGATTGTTTCTTGGGACCATTTGCATGGAAAACTTTTCCCAGCTCTTTGCTCTGAGGTACTGGCTATCTTTGTAGCTGAGGTGTGTTTCTTGTATGAAGCAGAATGATGGATCCTGTTTATATATCCAATCTGTTAGCTTGTGTCATTTTATTGGGTAATTGAGTCCATTAATGTTGAGAGATATTAATAACCAATGATTATTAGTTCCTGTTATTTTGTTGTTGGAGGCAGTACCATGTGTGCATGATTCTCTTCATCTGGGTTTGTTGTGAGATGCTTAGCTTCTTGTGTTTTCTTGTGTGTAGTTACCCTCCTTGTGTTAGAGTTTTCTTTCTACTATCCTCTGTAGGGCTGTATTCATAGTAAAATATTATTTAAACTTGATTTTGTCATGGAATATCTTGGTTTCTCCATTTGGTGCTTGAGGATTTGACTGGGTATAGTACTTGGGGTTGGCATTTGTAATCTCTTAGGATTTGCAAGACATCTTTCCAGGGTCTTCTGTCTTTTAGAGTTTCTGTTGAAAGGTCAGATGTAATTCTTATAGGTCTGCTTTTATATGTTACTTGACATTTCCCCTTACAGCTTTTACTATTCTTTCTTTGTTCTGTACATTTAGTATTTTGATTATTATATGGTGGGAGAATTTTCTTTTCTGGACCAATCAATTTGGTGTTCTTAGGCTTCTTGTACACTTATGGCCATCTCTTTCTTTAGGTTAGGGAAGTATTCTATGATTTTGTTGAAGATATTTTCTAGCCTTTTGAACTAGGTAATTATCCCACTGCTATTCTTATTATTCTTAGATTTGGTCTTTTCATTGTGTCCCAAATTTCCTGGATATTTTGGGTTAGGACCTTTTTATACTTGGTGTTTTCTTTAACTAATGTGTCAATATATTCTATGCCTGAAATCCTCTCTTCCATCTCTTGTATTCTGTTGGTGATTCTGTGTCTGTACTTTCTGTTCTCTTTCCCAGGTTTCTCATCCCCAGTGTTCCTCCACTTGTGATTTCATTATTGTTTCTATTTCTATTTTCAGGTCTTTGGACTGTTTTGTTCATTTCCTTCACCTATTTGATTGTATTTTCCTGTATTTGTTTAAGCGGTTTATTTGTTTCCTCTTAAAGGACTTCTACTTGTTTGACTCTTTTCCTGTATTCTTTAAAGTAATTATTTATATCCTCTTTAAAGGCCTCCATCATATTCATGAGATGGGACTTATGATCAGATTTCATGTGTGTTAGTATATCCAGGGCTTGCTGTAATAGGTAAGATGGGTTCTGATGATGCCAAATTGCATTCACTGGCTTCTATTGTTTATGTTCTTGTGCTTATCTTTTGCCATCTGGTTGTCTCTGGCTTGGATGTCCCAATTTTAAGCAGGCCTCCCCAGAAACAGGTGGAGCTGTGTGTCCTGGATTAGAGGAGGTCTCCTGGGAGGCAAGCAGTGCTGTGCCTCTAGTTAGAGCAGGCATCCTCTGCCCCTGGTTAGAGCAGGCCTCCTGTGTCCCTGATTAAAGCAGTCCTCCTGGAAGACGGGCCAGGCTGTGGGAGTTGGCACACCACAGGTACAGGTAGAGGTGTCAAACTGGCTTTTTAAAACAAAAAAGCAGAGATTGTAAGGCTTGAACTGAAGTGCTTGTGTTTGAACAGATAGCACTTCATTAACTGAATCACATCCTGAGCTCCTGGAGCATTTATATCTGAATGCTTTGCTCTTCTACACATGTTGTTGCCTTCATTAATAGTTTTCTTGTTCATGTCTATGTAGTCTTCATTCTGTCAACAAAACAAAACACTATTTTTCTCCCACTCACTTATTGATGGCCACATGGAATTTTCCAACATATAGCCATCCTAAATAAACCTAGACAGCTTTTTCTTTCCTCCTTAAGATTGTGTAACTTTCTTTGGAGCAACTGTGCTCTGTGGAAACAAACTAGGATAGTTTTTCAAGGATTTTAAAACATTTTTGATGCAGCATACTAAGCATATGAAACAACAGGCATTCAAAGAGTAATTTCCAGAAGCCAGTTCAAAACTGCCTACAACTACTCCAATGAGGGAAGACCTAAGGGTTCTCTGCTGCATCTATGCCAGAACAGAGACCAGGATGGAGTTGCAGAAGCTACTGTGCCAGCTCACATCACAACTGCATCCTTAATGCATGTCCTGGAAAGTGCAGTCAGACTCCATCCTCCATTTTCCTAACCCTGTGACCTTTAGAAATAGAAATTCATCATCATTAGGATAATTTTTCTAAATTTTTATTAGAATATATTAATTATATATAATAGTGGGTTTTATCAGTGCCTTTTCAATTATGCATATAATGCATTTTGTGTGGTGTATGAATGTGTGTGTGTGTGTGTGTGTGTGTGTGTGTGTGTGTGTGTGTGTGTGTTTGCTTGCTTGCTTGCTTGCTTGCTTGCTTGCTTCTTTGAGACAGGATCTCACTATGTAGCTCTGACTGTCCTGGAACTCACTATGTCCACAAGGCTGGTCTTGAACTTACAGAGACCTTCCTCCCTCTGCCTCCTGAGTTCTGGGATTAAAGATGTGTTCCATCACACCCTGCTGTGTAATGCATTTTTATTGCATTCACTTCATTACCCTCCCCACTCTTGTAGATCCCCTTGTTTTCTCACATAGTCCCTTTTCACTCTCATGCAATGATTAACTGCTTCCTCTTGGAGAAGTGTGGGGCCTCTTGACCACGTCCTATCATTTCATTGCTCTACCATTTCTAACTGTGAGACCTTGGGCCCATTACCTGGCCACGTTGGGTCAAAATGATCCACCCATAAACTGGGCCAGTCAAACCATTAAATGAATGTAAATATGAAGCACTTTAGAAAAGGCCCTAATGGGAATCCCCACACATCCATATTTATCACTACACTAGCAAGTACACAGTAGCAAGGAGATGGAATCAGCCTAAACGCCCTTCAATAGATGCATAATGAAAATGTGCTTTGAGGGGAAACCAGAAAAAGGGATAACATTTGAAATGTAAATAAATAAAATATCCAATAAAAAAGAAAATAAAGCAATTATATCATTAAAGAAATAAAGAAAATGTGCTTTATATACACTGTGGGATTTTATCCCACTATAAGAAGTGAAATTTTCAGGATAACACATGCATGGATCTGGATTGAGGTTACTGAGACGCAGGAAAACAATACTACATGTTCTCTCACATATGTGAATCTCAACATTTAATGTGTATATGTGGCTATGAGTGTGTTATGGACTGCCAAACTGGAACTAGGACCAGAAGAGGAGAGGAAGAAGTATTGAATAAGTACGAGAAGGCACTAGTACATGGGACCTGAAAACAGAAGCCATCAGGGGCAAAAAGCATCAGGGGTGGAGGGCATAGGGAAGAAGGGGTGGGAGGGGAGGAGGGGTTGGGGAGAAAGGGGTGGGAGGGGGTAAGGATGTGGGGAAGAAGGGGTGCAAAGATAACTAAAAACAAATCCTGTTTCAAAAAGATCATAATGAATCCTGATACTTTGTATGCTTCTTATGTTTTTAATTGTAATTACACTTATTTAGTTTGAGGGAAGATGGGTAGACTGAAGGAGTACTTATGGGAGATGATTCTCTCCTTCGACTATATGGGTCTCTGGGATTGAACACAAGTCATCAGGCTTAGTGGCAAGCACCTTTACCCACTGAGCCATTTTACATACACACAAACACACACACACACACTAACATGTCTGTATACGCACACACAAAAATTACCATGAAAGTAGAGGGAGTGGTTGGAAACAGGGAGTGGATAAGCAGGAAGGGGAAAGGAGAAAGTAACAGATAAATTAATAATGCATTAATGAAATACAATGAGGAGTCAGCCCAGCTTCCCAGTCAGCAGAAATCGCTATGATTTATAGCACCGATGCAGCCTGATGTCAGAGGGCAGGGTTTTCTGGGAAGACTGGGGACATTGCAAACCCCTGACTTTGCTACTGATGGGGAAGAAATTAACAGGAACTAGAAGAAATTAGAAGGCTAGAGAGAAGGATCCATTAAAAGGGGAAAAAAAAAGTGTTTGCCTCAGAAACAGAAAGTTCTGAATTCAGTTCCTAAAATGACATTTAAAAAAAAAAAAATCAGGTGTGGTGGCACTGTTATGTGGGGCTTGCTTATTGCCTACCGAGTGAGTTCCAGACCAGAGGGAGATAATTCATATTACTGACTGTGAAGCTGTGGCTAAGTTCAGTGTGTGTGTGTGTGTGTGTGTGTGTGTCCTTGCTTCTTTGAGACAGGATCTCACTCTGTTTCTCTGATTGTGAGCCCTTCCCCCAAGCAACTATTAACTGCCTCCTCCTGGAGGAGAGGGGCTGAGGTGTGTGTGTGTGTGTGTGTGTGTGTGTGTGTGTGTGTCCCTGAGCCCTGAGGATGCAGTCAAATGTGAGGGAGAGACATTTTCTTCTGTGGTGTAGTCACTGATAAGATCGATGTCTATCCTCCTGTGAATAAACCCTCTTCTGTGCTTCTTCTGTAAGCAAACTCCAGTGAAATTTGTGCATACGCACATATGGACATGCCTGCACACACACACACACACACACACACACACACACACACACACATACATTATCATGAGAGCACACGGAGTGCTTGGAAAGAGGGAGGGGATGAGGAGGAACAGAAAAAGAGAAAGTACCAGGTGACTATAATCAAAATACATTGTGGGTAGAGACAGCTCAGCTGTTAAGAGCATGTAGTGCTCTTTCAAATGACCTAAGTTGGGTTCCCAGTAACCATGTCAGATAGCACATAATGAACTGTAACTCCAGTTCCAGGGGATCTGAGACCTCTGGCCACACACACACACACACACACACACACACACACACACACACAGACCACACCACACCACACACCACACACTTAAAACTGAAATGAACCTTTGAAGATGTGTCCATGTATGCAAAAAGTTTAGCAAAATTCATTATTATGTGTAATTGGAATATGCTAATAAAATATTTTAAAAGATTTGTCTTTATGTTTTATGTATATGTATGTCTGTGTGTATGCCGTTTGAGTGCAATGTCTTAAAAGCCAAAAGAGGGTGTCAAATTCCCCAGACCTGTAGCTACAGGACACTGTGAGCTGCCTGGCATGGGTGCTGGGAACTAAAGTCAGGTCTTCTAGAAAAGCAAAAGCTCTGCTAATTGCTGAGTCATCTCTCTAGGCCCCAATAAACAATCTTTTAAAAAATGGATAGTAATTAAATTATTATTTAAAGTGATTATCTGGCCTCCATATGCTATCCACACATATCACATTCATGCACACACCTGTACATTCACATATGCATGACCACATACATATGTCAACACATAAAAGCATGTGTGTACAAACAAATTTAAAGTAATTTTATATTACAAGTTACTATTTCCATCATCATAGAGTTTGGGAATCCCATAAGTGAACCAGAGCTCTTGGCTATGGAGGTCAGAACACACACAGCCCTTCTGAAAATCTTGGAATTTGAGGCCTTTTCTATATTGTGTCAAAATCTTCCTTCTCCTCTACCCCTTCCGGTGCTGGAACTAAGTTCCTTGTTTCTCTTCCTAAGAAAGAGTAGCTGCTAGGAACGAGGCACAGTGGGTGGCAGATAAAAGCTGTTGTTCTAAGCAGGACCAGGCACCAAGGAACAGCACTATTTGTAACTCCAAAGAAATGAGGGCACCACAGATGGGCTCTCTGGGTAAGACTACACTAGAAGTCTGGGAGCTTGGGGAGGTAATTTAGGTGATGGTGAGCTCAGGTCTCAGCCTACCTAGGTTCTGACCAAAGCTCTGCTTACTTAGATGAGGAACAGCTGATAACTTACAGCAACAAATACATGATAAATAGACTCAGATTCTGACCAGCTTTAGAACTCAACAGTTTTCTAGGTACAGAAGTATCATAGGATGAGGAGTACATATCTCCCATCAGAACTTTAGTCCCTGACTTCTAAAACCCCAAGACCCAGGGAAGTGGAGTTTGTGGATATGAGTCCCTTAATCTTGGAGAGATAGAGGATGAGTCTCTGGACTTCTGAATCCCAAGAAGGTGGACAACTGGGACCCAGTACCTGGATTCTGAGGAGCTTGAGAGTCCAGATCTGGACACTTGAGTCATGGGAAGGAGAAAGATGTGGATCTGGGCCTTTGGTGGGAAACCGATTTTGGAACTCCTTCCTAGGGATATGAAAACTAAGGGTATAGATTCTGACATGATGAGGCTAACTTTAGGTTCTCTGGGCCAGGTAGTAAACTAACCATGCTTGGTCTTGCAGGATTTCTAGACAAAGGCCACATTCCCCTGGTGTTGCAGCTGCTGTTCCTCATTCTCTTCACTGGACTTCTGGTGGCCATCATCATCCAAGGTCAGGATCATCTCAAGGTTGGGGTTCCCTTGGGTGACCTTTCAGCTCAGATGTCTAAGTCCAAAAAATGGAGGAGCTGACAAGAACAACGGGTCTTTCAGCAGCAGCTAGCAGCTTCGTGGAACCCCTCTATTTTTTATTTCTTTTTGGATGGAATAGAAGCAGTAGAGGGTTCATGGGTATTAAGATTTCTTATCTTTGAATGAGATATTTTAATATGGTGTCAGTGTGATATATGACACGTAGTATATGTTTAATGATAACAATATCTTTCCTTTTCTTTCAAGTTTCCAAGATGCCCAGCTCAGAAGAAATTCAGTGGGAACACACAAAGCAAGAGAAAATGTACAAGGACCTGAGCCAACTGAAATCTGAAGTTGGTGAGTGACCAAAACCAAACTATCCCTGCTTCTGGGAGGGCCTTCATGTGAGGTCATACAGTAGGCACTCAAGTAAACTAATCTTCTGCCAACTGTGGAGAAAGTGGGTCGAGATATCCTTGGCTCTCTTGGACTGGAGAAAGGGCTTAAGACGTAGGGACAGGGATATGGCTTGACCAGTTACTATGTCAAGGGTGGATCCTCATTCTGGAGGTCTTGAAGCTAGACAAACACAGGAACAAGGAAATTCAAATATGAGTCCAACCTGATCTACTTTTACCAACAGATAGACTCTGTCGCCTCTGCCCTTGGGATTGGACGTTCTTCAATGGAAACTGTTACTTTTTCTCCAAGTCACAACGGGATTGGCATGACTCCATGACTGCCTGCAAAGAAATGGGAGCCCAACTAGTCATCATCAAAAGTCATGAGGAGCAGGTATGACTGGCTAACTGTTCTGGGGTATTTATCCGGGTACTGGTAAACCAGGGCAGAAACAGTTATTTATAAGATGCTTTCTAGAAAATTTGCTACCTGCTCCACTTAAGAAGGGTGAATAAAGGGGTGTGAACAGGTTTTCCCAGGCACTTTGAAAATAGAGATACCCAAGTTCCCCACATGGATAAATGTTGTGGAGACCATTTAAAATAAAAGTGACTTTTGTGAGTGTACTGGCCAGGGCATAACACCTTCTTTGGCAGGGATATTTTAAAAAAATCCTTGGTATAAACATTCTCACCAGGATTGATTTCAAGTGACCTGTAGGGTTCACTCAATGAAGACCTGAAGACCAAATGCATGACCCATAGTCACAAACTGATGTAATCTAGCTTTATCATAACTGACCTTGAGTAAATTTATGTGGATATACTCAGAACCTGTAAGACACAGAAACATGTAGTGTTATAAAGTACATGTGATGGGTGGCCAGATGTGCACACTATCAGCATAAGTCTAAGTGCAGCTGCCCAGAGGATCCAGGTATGCAAATGATTCAGAACTCCTGGGAACATCAGGCTGAGGGTAGAGCTCAACTTTTAGAGTGCTTGCCTAATATATGTAAATTCAATCCTCAGCACCACAAAAGTCAGGTAGTAAGGCAAACCTGTCATCCCAGGGCTTGGGAGGTGAAAGCAGAGGATCAAGAGATTAAAGCAATCCTCAGCTACATGAGTTTGAGGCCATGAGACCTGTATCAAAGAAGAAAATGAACTGCTGAAATATGAAAAGGCTAAAAATCAGATTTCAAGCAGACCCTGCTGCCAAGAGATTGGGGAGCATAGTAGCTTTCCATTGCTGTAACAAAATATCAGCTCCAGGAAGAAAATTATGTCTCATGGTTAAGAGACTTCAGTCCATGGTCAGCTGGACCCATTTCTTTTATGTCTGTGGCAAGGCAGAAATATGAAGGCATAACAGAAGAAAGCCTCCCACCTCTTTTAGCATCCAGGAGCAAAAGGATACACAGAGAGGGGAGCAGGGACAAGACTCTCGTGCAAAGATACTACCACTGTAGCCTACCTCCTCCATCTAACCCACATTTCCCTGCTTCCATAGCCTACACATGATGCTGTCAAATACTAAATCTAGCCCACTTATCCCTGAGCATTGATAGGCAGTTACTAATGGTAGAAGAGAGAGGACACCAAGGCCCACCCCTCCCTAAGGATCTATAGAAGTTAATAGTTGCTGAGGGATGGAAAGAAACCTTCTTCCATGGTATAGCCACTAGTAGGGTGCCCATGATCTTATAAAGAACCCCTCTCCTATAAGGAGCCCTAATTATTCTTGTTCATTTAGCAAAAATACAAATGTTTGGGAATCTGTTGATGAACACAAGCTAGGGAATAGGGAAAAGGCTGCCTCCTAACTCTTTAACTCCCCTTTCAGAGCTTCCTGCAGCAGACTTCCAAGAAAAATAGCTACACCTGGATGGGGCTGTCAGATCTGAACAAGGAAGGAGAATGGTACTGGCTGGATGGTTCGCCTCTGTCAGACAGGTAGTCCCAGCAAAGGGAGTGCCCTGAAGACTGGAAGGGAAGGGGCTGTGTGTGACTTGAACTACCCTTCTAGTTCCCCCAAACTCTGCCACCACCTTCCCTGGCCTTTTGGAAATAAGAGTTAGTAACATTCCTCCATAAAATGGAGGAAGATGGGTCTGGTGTAAGCTGCTTAGGTTCTACCATTAGAGCTGAAGGTGGAGTCTGTAGCCTGTGTGGGTAATCAAAATGTAGTGTAATCATGGGCAGCTTCATAAAGAAGGTCACTAGGTCAAGGGATGACAACATATTAAGAGTAGCATGTTGAACTGGGGAGATGGCTCAGTCAGTCAACTGCTTGGAGCACAAGTATGAGAAAGAACCAGAAGTTGGTCTGTATAATTCAGCTTTGTTTGTTCATTTGTTTGTTTGTTTGTTCATTTGTTTGTCTGTTTGTTTGTTTTCTTTGCTTAAGCTGAAAATAGTTGTTGTATGCATGCACTTGCAACTCAGGGTAGACAGAGAAAGATGAATTGCTGAGACTCATGGGAAAACCAGCCTTACCTGGTGGTTCCAATCCAGTAGAAGACAGTGTTTAAGAGAAAAGGTAGATGGCTACTACTGGCTCCCTAAAGGATGACACCCAAGGTTCACCTCTGGCCTATACACACACACACACAAGCACATACACACCATACATGCATGTAGGCATGTGAACAAACACATGTATCACACACTCATATATGCACATATATATATACACACACATCACACATACACATACATGTATACATGTGCATAGACAAACAGACACATCATACTTGCATGCATTTACAAATGTACACACATCATATACATGCACACACATGCATGTTTCCCTCATACACACATATGCACACATACATGAAAAGATAGCATGTTATACTCACAGATCCTCCTAAGAGAAGGATTCATCACATGTATGGAAAAGCAGCCATAACAGGGCTAGTGGGAAGGCAGAGGGAACAGGAGCTGTGGGTAAGACCCTATGTTAGATGTCAAGGTAAGGAATACAGCTTGGATGTAAGTAAGTGGTAAATTCTGAAGTGTAGGGACTGTTCCCGGTTGTTTATCATTTAGTCATGGGCTTATGTGTATTGATTGACCCAAAGCACAAGGGCTTAGTGAAGGAGGTGATTGGATGTGGGAAGTTTACATTGGATAGTTGTATCTTATAGCCATGCTCCCTGTGGGACAACTCTTATCAAGCATGGGAGACACGGCTAAAGGTCAAAGTGACATGAGAATATCATGAGGTCCTGTACAGGACATGTTTGTCACACACATGCAAGGAAGGTATGAAAGTGCCAATTTCCAGGAACAATGAAAAAGACTTCATACGATGCAGGTAGCACTACAGATGCAGTCTTTGTTCCAATGTGTATTTATTGTCTCACTCCTTATAATGTCAAGTTGCTGTAGAAGTGAGGACTTATAGGTAGGTATTCAGATCTATTCCATCAATCAGCCTGTCTGTATTCATGCTAGTACTATGCTATTGTTACTATTACATCTCTATAGTATATCTTGAAATGAAGAGTATTGATGTTTTCAACAGTGTTTTCAATGTTCGGAATTGTTTTGGCTATCCTGGACCGTTGTGTTTCCATATGAAATATAAGATTTTTACTTACTTGAAGAATTGTACTGAATCTTTAGATTGCTTTGGGGATGATGGCCTTTTCATGAGGTTAATCTTGAGCATAGAAGGTCTGTCCATCACGATGTCTTCTCCAGTTTCTTCTGGATTTTAAAGTTTTCACTGTAGAGGTCCTTAACTTCCTCAATTAAGTTTATTCCAAGATATTTTTAGACTATTGTGAATAGGATTGTTTCCTAGATTTTTTTCTCAGTGTGATTGTCTTTCATACATAGGAATTTTTTGCACATGTCTGTTTTGTATAATTGTGAATGATTTTTGCAGCTTTGAAAAGTATTGGAAGAAAGGACAGCCCAACAATGTTGGGGGACAAGACTGTGTGGAATTCAGAGATAACGGCTGGAATGATGCCAAATGTGAACAAAGGAAATTCTGGATCTGCAAAAAAATTGCAACTACCTGTTTGAGCAAGTGGTGACCAGACGTTCTCTGCAGTTTGCACAGCCTAAACATCCCAGTTGGGGAGTGGACTTTCACTCATGCGTTTCCCAGTTCCTACTCCCTGTCTATGGGCATGGAAATCTTAGTATTACCTCTGGGACTCATCAGTCTCCTTTGTTAGTCACTATAGTGCTAGACCACTGAGGTCCTTCCTTTGATGTCTCCAAACTCCTAACGCATAATTGTGGTTTTGCCATTGAATTTAACTACATTGAAGTTGTGTATCCACTGATGGGCTGGGTGTGTTCCATTCATCTCCCCTGTCTTTCTTGTTGAGGTCAGAGGGTTTACATTACTATAATTACTATAATATTCATTACATTGATACATTGTCCCATGCTGTTTGAGCTCACAGAGAAGCTGGCTCTGGAATTATGGTTGCCTGTAACATCAAAGCATGTTTACCTCAAAGTGTCATTCAAAGACCTTGTCTAGGGTTAGGTAGCTCCTGCCCAACTGTGTAACAGGGAAGAAAGAGATTAGCAAGACAGCTTAAGAGTAAACACATTGCGCCCTTGGGAACAGCTAGAAGGTGAACATTACCAACAGGTGTTACTAATGTTTATCCCATATGAAAGTGCCTGCAGTGGAACAGAGAACCCAGAAATTCACCCATGAAAAGCTCGGCAATGGAGAGACAGCTCAATACCAAACTCCAGTTGCTTGCCTCAACTTCCTCAATCAGTTTCTGCTGACTTTTGTGGGAACCCAGATTTGAGGATGTCATTTCTATCTTCTGCTATCTGTACTTTTGCCTAAAGGGTTATCACTTTGCTCTTCTAACTGCCTTAATGGAACTTCCTTGGTCATTTTCTGCTGGGTGTTTGTAAGCTTCTGACTCAGTCATGCTATCTTTCCACTGCTATTTGTACTTTTACTTGGAAGCCTCATCAAGGGACACTGCTCTTCCCAGATGTCCTTGTGTTGGGAACTCCAGTTGGCTGCCTTAAAGGGGCTTCTCTCTTTAATTTATGCCTGACACTTTGAACACTCAACTTGGTCATATTTGGTGTCTATTTATCTACCCATCACTTGCTATTTATCCTTTTACTTTGGTTTGCTATGTACTTAATAAACTCATTCAAATCTGAAAAGGTATGAGAGATGGACTGCTTTTGTAGAGGACTTTTGTTCAACTCCAGCATCTACATGATCTCTCACAACTATCTGTAATTCCACTTCCTAGGGATCTGATACCCTCTTCTAATCTCTGACAATACCAGGCATGCAAGTATTGTACAGACATACATGCAAGCAAACAACCTACACACATAGTAAAGGGGGAACAGAACTATAGGCTATATATCATTCTCCAGACCATGCAGTACTTATGTGTGAAGAAATTGCAAGAAATTGCATGCAATCCCTGCATATTTTCTTCCATCCACCTCCCCTGTGTACTTTAGCTTAGAGGTCTTTCTCTAGTTGTTATAAATCATCCAATAAGCTGAAGTGTGCCCTCCCCCCAGCCTTGAGCTGACTAGCTCAGACCTGGTTTGCCACAGTTGCTAGCCCACCTAGGGTGGAGTCTTCTGACCTAGGTAAAGTCTATTGTCCTGCCACATCTATGGTTTCTTCCAAGAGGAAGAAACCTGCTAAGAGGCTGAACCTGTGTGATGTGATCCTGACAAAGCAGTGATCCTGACAAAGCAAGGAGATCCTGGCATGGTGGGGGATGGGTCTCCCCCCACCCCATAAGCTCAGACTCATAAGTAAACATTAGTCTTGATCAGAGAACTTTGTCTTGGCTTGTTATTTCTCTTGTCACCTTTCCCATCCAAACTCCATCTTTCCTTTCAGGAACTCAGTAGCCCATGGCCACTGGCAGCTACACTGAAATACCAGAGAACTAATCTCCCCAGCCCCACAATGATTCACACTAATGTGTGGATTTCCTATTTCTGCCCTCCCGTGTTGATATGATAAACCCAGATGTGTCTCTATTCAAGGAAGTTCGTGTTTCTCTGGTTCCTGGGAGTTGTAGTGGTGGCAGTGGCCATCTGTCATCCTCTTTAGCAGCTTGACTGTGCTTCAGGGAGCTCCCTTCACCAGTGCTGTGTCCCTTACTACTTCAGTTCAGAAGAATGAGAGACAACCACAATCCAACTATGTTAGAGCAACATGAGAAGCTTTGTTCTAAAACTTCCCAGCAAGTGACCGTGGACTCTGTCAGACCACCACTCGTGGAATTGTGACCCTAACACGTGGCCACTTCCCTCCCAGTAGGGAGACTACTAGCCTCTCCATAGGAACTCAATGGAAGAAAACAGTGAAAAGAACACACAGTGAAAAGAATAAGTGCTTAACCCTGCAAGAGACAAGGTCTATAAATGAACTTAAGCCAGGGAGATCCCTATATGAAAGAGGCAGGAAGACTGAGAATCAGAGCCCATTGGAAAGTCCCCCTGAACCCTCACCACCCCTAGTGACCACCCCTAGTGAACTTAGGCTACCTGGAGCAAAGAAGTAGAAACTGCAGGGGAGGTGCTGCTGCTTACATATATGTGACCTATAGGACCAGTTTGGTGAAAGTGCAGTGCAGAGATCTAAAGGAGCTACCAGGAAAGAGCTAGAAAGTTCCTCTCCCCAATATACCAGAACCCCACTGAACATAGCAGGTTATGGAGACCAATGGCTCCTGTTTATGCCTATTCACACATGGTACCATGTGAAAGCTGATAGTCAGAGGGACCTTAGAACTTCACCTTTCATCTTAGCTTGTCTGTGTCAACAATTCACTCCAAGAGCCGTTTATTTTTTTATTGAAAAAAAATTTTCATCCAATTTATTCTAATCAGTTTCCCCTCCCCCAACCTAACTCCTCTCCCCCTCAAATAAGCAACCAAACAAAAGATCACAATAAAAAGAAAAATACAAGAAATAAACAAACACATGCACGCAGCCACCAAAACCCATAAAAACACACAAGTGGAAACCATAATAGACAAGCAAATTTGACAGTGAGACCAAAAAAAAAAAAAAAATTTCCAAATAAAGCCATATGAGACAAGAAGTCTGGTGGGGTCGTACACGGTTTTAATCCCAGTACTCAAGAGGCAGAGGTAAGAGGATCATTGAGTATGAGGCCAGTCTGGTCTACAGTGTGAGCTCCAGAACAGCCAGGGCAACACAGAGAGATAAAATGTCTACAAAAATACCATTGAGTTTGTTTTGTGTTGGCCATCTACTTACTATAGGGCAGGGACCTTCCTACCATTACATAGGTTAATATACCCAGTAAGACTCCATAGGAGATAAATTTTTCCTTTGCTAGTGTCAATTGTAGATGGGTTCTAGGTTAGGGGCCACTTGTCCCACCCCCAGTTCTGGGACACTATCTGGCTTGAACCTCCACACACCCTGGGCATACTGTCAGTCTTAATGAGTTTGCATGTACCTCAGTCCTATTGTTTATCTGATACTGTTTGTATTATAATTCTGAATGTTAGCCCTCAAGGCTGAGATGCCCCAGGGAGGAGAGAGTCTGGGCATACCCATGTGACTTATCCAGGTGACACTGTATGGCTTTGAGCCCAAAGTTATCCTTGATTGGTAAATAAAGATGCTGACAGCTAATAGCTGGGCAGAAGAGACATAGATGGATGGGGTTTAGGGTTCCTGGGCTTGGGGTTGGAGGAGAACCATGAGGAAGATGAGAAAAGGAGAAGAAACCATGGGGTAAGAATCTTAAAATCATGGCCATAAATGGATGGAACTGAGGTTACTCAGTCCGAAAAGGACATGTGTGGTATATTCTTATTCTTAAGTGGATATTAGCCATAAAATACAGGTACCATGCTACACAGACCCAGAGAAGCTAAACACAAAGGAAAGCACAAGGAAGGAAGCTTGGATCTCACATAGAAGGGGGAATAAAATAACCATAAGAGGCAGATGGAGGGAGGAAATTAGGTGGGGTGGGGTGGGGAATGGGGAAGAGAATGGGAAGTTCAGGATCAGGTATGGGGAAGGACGGAGAGTTGGCTAAATGGCAATGAAAATGAATGAGTATCTGCAACTGATGGGGAGTGAGAAGATAGGTGGCATCTCCAGGACAAGACAGAGACACAGGATAAAGAAGCCACCCAAGAATCAATGGGGATGACTTTAGCTGTGATTCACAACATTAGGGATATGGAACCTGTAACTAGGCAAGATCTCCAGTGGTGGGATAGAGGCACCAACCTGCCCACAAAACTTTCAACCCAAAATTTATCCTGTCTACAAGAAATGCTGGCATGGGGGATGGAACAGAGATTGAGGGAATGGCCAATCAATAACTGACCCAAATTGAGACCCATGGGCAAGCACCAATCCCTGGCACTATTAATGTTATTCTGTTATACTTGCAGAAATGAGTCTAGCACAGCTGTCCTCTGAAAGGCTCCACCCACCAGCTGACTCACACAGATGTAGACACCCACAGCCAAACAGTGGATGGAGCTTGGGGACTCATCATTTCCTCTGGCTCTTAAAAATCTTTCTGCCTCCATTTCTGCATTGTTCCCTTATCCCTGAGAGGAGGAGTTGGATGAAAACTTCCACTTGTGGACTGAGGGTTCAAAAATTTCTCACTCTCTACACACTGTCCAGCTACATGTCTTTGTTTTAGTTCTCATCTGTAACAGGGAGCTTCTCTAATGATAGGTATAGCAACGCGGTTAGGAGTCATTTTATTGCTAAGTTCCTGTAGCAGAGTAGTGTTTACATTTCTCTTAAGCCCATAGCCTATGAAGCCTCGAGTTCTTAGGCACCCACGTAGTGTCAGGCATGGGCTCCATCTCATGGAGTGGGCCTTAAATCTAGTCACAGAATAGTTAACCATTCCCACAATATCTGTTCCACTACTGCAGCAGTGTATCATACAGGTAGGTCACTGTTGCAGATCTCTGGGTTTATAATTGGGTTCATGTTTGTCTTTTTCTTTCAGTTCCATGAAGAGTACCTTTCAGTACTGGGAACACTAGTCAGTAGAGGTAAAGGCTCAACTTCTCTATGTTCAATGAGATATGTAAGCTTGCCTTTACCAACGGGGCCTTACAATGGGGGGTTGTGGAGAGCAACCAGTAGCCTTGGAAATAGCCTAAGATGTTTGGAAGTTTTCCTGGTACCCCTATTATTTAATCTCCGCTTGGGCTTTGTTTGTATATTGCTCAGTTAGACTTTGGTGTTGCTGTGAGTGTTTCTCCACCTACTCTACTATAATGCATTCTTTACCACACCTTTCATCCACATATCTCCCCTAGTATTCCTACATCTTTTTCTTTCTTTCTGTCTTTTCAGCTTCTTTCCTCCTTTTGCTCCTTAATTATAACTTTCCATAGCTTTTACCATTTCTAAAATCTCAACTTTTCCCTCCCAGCTCTTTTACCCATCTTTATTTCCTTAAATTTTCAAAGTCAGTCTAACACTTATGCTTATTCACTTCAATTTTTTATTTTATTTTTTATTTGTCTTATTCTATTAACTAAAATCTGAGTTTAACCTGTACTATCTTTGGTTGTTTCCTCCAAAAGTAATTGAAATCTAAGGGACCACTGTTGCTGACAGACTACTACAAAATCTGCATGCTGAGAGTATCTAGTGATTAGCTCAGTTAATATTCTTCTCATGGAATAAGGTAGAGTTTATACCAGGACATTGAACTCCTGGACTAAGGATCTTTTCTATGTACTGCACACCTCAACTCTACCACATCTGTGTCCCACTTGAACATCTCAAATATTTCAAATAAAAAGTCATTATTAAAAATCCACAAGCACCCAAACTCCAAGTCTATATAACACAGGAAACTGTAACCTCCCATAAGCCAGAAGCAGGCTAGACAGAATTTGACCTTGCTACCACTAAGGAGATTATCTAGGGCGGAGCCTTCCTCCCTAGATCACAGATCACTCTATTGTTCTGCCACTGCCACTGCCACTGTTCCTCTTCAAGATACTGCTACCTGCTGAGAGGCCCCAGGATCTATTCTGGAGATTACTCCCTATTCTGCACGTCATCACCTGCAGCTGGTTCCAGGCTCCAAGGATGAATTGGCGGGAATGGACTTTCCCCCCTCTTTTATAAAGCATGTCCACCATTAAAAATTTGAACCTTGAGCAGACTAGCATGTCTTGGTTCCATTATTTCTAAACCTACCTGGGCTCCCTCTTTTCTTCCAGTTCCAAGATGCCTTCCAGGCTCGAACCCGGACATGAGAGCCGCAGGCCAGCCCCCACAGGAAACACAGAAAACCAAGGCAACATACTTTCTCAAAAAATTACTGCTTGTAGACATCTAATGAGAAGAAATCCCAGAAAAATAATTCAAAAGAATTCTCTAAGAATATTCAAAAGGGATGGCTGAGAAGCATGAAAAAAATGTTTAGCATCCTTCATCATCAGGCTACCAGTCACCCAAAGGAGGCTGGTTCCTCTGAAGATATGGCCAAACACTGTAGCATCAGAATAAAAATAAAGGTTCTCGCCAACGGCGCCCGTGCAGCCTCAGGCTGGGAAGGGTGCAAGATGACCAACGAAGAACCTCTTCCTAAGAAGGTCCGACTGAGTGAAACAGACTTCAAAGTTGTGGCACGGGATGAGTAAATTCTAAGATGGAAACAATATGAAGCATATGTTCAAGCTTTGGAGGGAAAGTACACAGATCTTAATTCAAATGATGTGACTGGTTTAAGGGAATCTGAAGAAAAACTAAAGCAGCAACAGCAGGAGTCTGCACGCAGGGAGAACATTCTTGTCATGCCGCTAGCAACCAAGGAGCAGGAGATGCAAGAGTGCACTCCTCAAATCAAGTACCTCAAGCAAGTTCAGCAGTTCAGTGTGGCCCAACTGAGATCAACAATGGTAGACCCAGCGATCAACTTGTTTTTCCTAAAAATGAAAGGTGAACTGGAACAGACTAAAGACAAACTGGAACAAGCCCAAAATGAACTGAATGCCTGGAAGTTTACGCCTAATAGGTAAACAAATCATACTCCCCAGTCAAGACTTCTCTGACAGTCCCACCTCGAGAAAGCTGTGGTGGGACAGCCAAGTACTCGTTTCCACACCAAGACTCAGACTTTTTGAGCCAAAAAAGCCACATTCTTATACTGTCCAGCTTGTAATGGTTAATGTAAAACTTACCAGATGAACCTTGTGTTTCAGCTTTTCTCTTTCCCTCCCCCTTGCTTCAGAGGCCTGATGCCGTCGGACTATTCCGAAGAAGAGGCCAACTCCGAAAAATTCCCCTTCTAGGACATGTAGACACTTTGAGAAGTGTTTCTGTTTGAAGAAAATAGAGGGAAAAACAGAAGTCTTAAGTCTGTGGCACACTGCATCTTCAGACAGTTTGGAGGACTGAAATC
The DNA here is from genome assembly GCF_000001635.26 of Mus musculus. Taxonomy (NCBI): domain Eukaryota; kingdom Metazoa; phylum Chordata; class Mammalia; order Rodentia; family Muridae; genus Mus; species Mus musculus. The sequence continues at coordinate 3,841,712 of NC_000074.6, read as the reverse complement.
CTAGAGGTTTTAAATCATGAATTGAACATGTAAAATTCCAGTAAAATGTAAAAATGGAATATGCATCGCTCTTAACCATGAGCATAGTGACTTAGAGACACTGTACATCAGTTATGCCAATAAGGCTGTGGACTTCATGATTGTTGAACTACTGGGTCAAAACTGAAATGAGGTGAATTTGCCTTTAAAGGATTTACTTGCTAAGAACCAACTAATAGCTGTGAGACAATCACGTCATAGCTACCAGTACAAGTAGAGCATATATTTATCCATTTAGCTCTGAGCTCTATATTATATAATGGAGCCTTAAATCTATGTGGTTTTTATCAATAGTTTGTTTTTTGAATGGTTGTAGAAACTGTAGATAATCTTAAACGAGGACTGTACAAACGTGAAGGTGTGGTCTTACACTTCAGGTTTAAACTGTTTGAAGCATTATAAGCATTCATTTCACTAGATTGTATATGGTATTTGGCTGTGACGAGACTCCCATTATTCAGTAAACCCTCATCTCATTCAGCAGGCACATGTTAAACAGCATTGTCGTTGATTTGAAATAGGGGAATGTGTTCCTTCATTGTATTGGGCCTTTTGTATTGAATTCCTGATATTAAATTAAATGTGCCTTGAAAAAAAAAAGAATAAAAATAAATTTAAGGAAATAAATGTTGTAATGAAAATACTAAAGAAAATCTAATTTGAAATGCTAAAAGGTGAAAAAGAAAAATAAAGTCAAATAAAAAGTTCTGTAGAAAGTCTCATCAGTAGAGTGGATCAAGGAGACAAAATGTCTGTGCCTGAAGGCAAGCTGGAGTAATTGGAAGAATCTAACAAGGACAAAGTAAAAACACTAAAAAGGAATACATGACAATTCCAAAATTCTCATAGCATTACTAAAGGACTGAATCTGTGGATCTGGACACAGAAAGACTCTTTTCTAAAGGCATAGAAAGGGCGCCATCTTCGGCTCCAGACAACCGCCCACCTTCCTGGTGAGAGCACAGGGGTCCGCCCGGCCCAAGAGGTTTCTGCCTCAGGCTCCAGCGGGAGCCACCTTGGTTCTGGGACTCCGCGGAGGGCAGGCTGCACGGGTGAGGGTGTGAAATACAGAGGCCAGCAGTTTCTGGGATAGGCGAGAGCCACAAAGCTTCTGAGGCGGCGCCATCTTTGGCTCCAGACAACCGGCCACCTTCCTGGCCAAAGCAACACAGCTTCTGGGAAAGATCCTGTTTTGGGCCTTCATCTTCAGCCAGGAGGAGGTCCAAACACCAGATAACTGTACACCTTCCTTGAAAGAGGAGAGCTTGCCTGCAGAGACTGCTCTGACCACTGAAACTCAGAGGAGAGAGCTAGTCTCCCACGTCTGCTGATAGAGGGTAACAAAATCAAGAGAGGAACAATCTCTAAACAAAGACAACTATAACAACTAACTCCAGAGATTGCCAGATGGCGAAAGGTAAACGTAAGAATCCTACTAACAGAAACCAGGACCACTCACCATCATCAGAACCCAGAACGCCCACTTCGCCCAGTCCAGGGCACTCTAACACACCTGAAAAGGTAGACCTAGATTTAAAAGCATATCTCATGATGATAGTAGAGGACATAAAGAAGGAATTTAATAACTCACTTAAAGAAATACAGGAGAACACTGCTAAAGAGTTACAAGTCCTTAAAGAAAAACAGGAAAACACAACCAAACAGGTAGAAGTCCTTATAGAAAAACAGGAAAACACATCCAAACAGGTGAGGGAAATGAACAAAACCATACTAGACCTAAAAAGGGAAGTAGACACAATAAAGAAAACCCAAAGTGAGGCAACGCTGGAGATAGAAACCCTAGGAACGAAATCTGGAACCATAGATGCCAGCATCAGCAACAGAATACAAGAGATGGAAGAGAGAATCTCAGGTGCAGAAGATTCCATAGAGAACATCGGCGCAACAATCAAAGAAAATGGAAAATGTAAAAAGATCCTAACTCAAAACATTCAGGAAATCCAGACACAATGAGAAGACCAAACCTACTGATAATAGGAGTGGATGAGAATGAAGATTTTCAACTCAAAGGACCACCAAACATCTTCAACAAAATTATTGAAGAAAACTTCCCAAATCTAAAGAAAGAGATGCCCATGAACATACAAGAAGCCTACAGAACTCCAAATAGACTGGACCAGAAAAGAAATTCCTCCCGACACATAATAATGAGAACATCAAATGCACTAAATAAAGATAGAATACTAAAAGCAGTAAGGGAAAAAGGTCAAGTAACATATAAAGGCAAGCCTATCAGAATTACACCAGATTTTTCACCAGAGACTATGAAAGCCAGAAATGCCTGGACAGATGTTATACAGACACTAAGAGAACACAAATTCCAACCCAGGCTACTATACTCAGCCAAACTCTCAATTACCATAGATGGAGAAACCAAAGTATTCCACGACAAAACTAAATTCACCCATTATCTCTCCACGAATCCAGCCCTTCAAAGGATAATAACAGAAAAAAACCAATACTGGGACGGGAACCACGCCCTAGAAAAAACAAGAAGATAATCCCTCAACAAAACTAAAAGAAGACAGCCACAAGAACAGAATGCCAACTTTAACAACAAAAATAACAGGAAGCAACAATTACTTTTCCTTAATATCTCTTAATATCAATGGACTCAACTCCCCAATAAAAAGACATAGACTAACAAACTGGCTACACAAACAAGACCCAACATTTTGCTATTTACAGGAGACACATCTCAGAGAAAAAGATAGACACTACCTCAGAATAAAAGGTCACAAAATAGGCCTCAACAGATACAAAAATATTGAAATTGTCCCATGCATCCTATCAGATCCCCATGGACAAAGGCTGATCTTCAATAACAAAATAAGTAATAGAAAGCCAACATTCACGTGGAAACTGAACAACAATCTTCTCAATGATAACTTGGTCAAAGAACGAATAAAGACAGAAATTAAGGACTTTTTGGAGTTTAATGAAAATGAAACCACAACATTCCCAAACTTATGGGACACAATGAAAGCATTCCTAAGAGGAAAACTCATAGCTCTGAGTGCCTCCAAAAAGAAACTAGAGAGAGCACACATTAGCAGCTTGACAACACACCTAAAAGGTCTAGAAGAAAAGGAAGCAAATTCACCCAAGAGGAGTAGAAGGCAGGAAATAATCAAACTCAGGGGTGAAATCAACCAAGTGGAAACAAGAAGAACTCTTCAAAGAATCAACCAATCAAGGAGCTGGTTCTTTGAGAAAATCAACAAGATAGATAAACCCTTAGCCAGACTCACTAGAGGACACAGGGAAAGCATCCTAATTAACAAAATCAGAAATGAAAAGGGAGACATAACAACAGATCTTGAAGAAATCCAAAACACCATCAGATCCTTCTACAAAAGGCTATACTCAATAAACTGGGAAACCTGGATGAAATGGACAAGTTTCTAGACAGATACCAGGTATCAAAGCTAAATCAAGATCAGGTTAATGATCTCAACAGTCCTATATCCCCTAAAGAAATAGAAGCAGTCATTAATAGTCTCCCAGCCAAAAAAAGCCCAGGACCAGACGGGTTTAGTGCAGAATTCTATCAGACCTTCAAAGAAGACCTAATTCTAGTTCTTCACAAACTATTCCACAAAATAGAAACGGAAGGTACTCTACCCAACTCATTCTATGAAGCCACAATTACTCTGATACCTAAACCACCAAAAGACCCAACAAAGATAGAGAACTTCAGACCAATTTCACTTATGAATATCGATGCAAAAATCCTCAATAAAGTTCTTGCTAACCGAATCCAAGAACACATCAAAACAATCATCCATCCTGACCAAGAAGTTTTCATCCCAGGGATGCAGGGATGGTTCAATATACGGAAATCCATCAATGTAATCCATTATATAAACAAACTCAAAGACAAAAACCACATGATCATCTCGTTAGACGCTGAGAAAACATTTGACAAAATCCAACACCCATTCATTATAAAAGTCTTGGAAAGATCAGGAATTCAAGGCCCATACCTAAACATGATAAAAGCAATCTACAGCAAACCAATAGCCAACATCAAAGTAAATGGTGAGAAGCTGGAAGCAATCCCACTAAAATCAGGGACTAGACAAGGCTGTCCACTCTCGCCCTACCTATTCAACATTGTACTTGAAGTCCTAGCCAGAGCAATTAGACAACAAAAGGAGATCAAGGGGATACAAATTGGAAAGGAAGAAGTCAAAATATCACTTTTTGCAGATGATATGATAGTATATATAAGTGACCCTAAAAATTCCACCAGAGAACTCCTAAGCCTGATAAACAGCTTCAATGAAGTAGCTGGATATAAAATTAACTCAAACAAGTCAATGGCCTTTCTGTACACAAAGGATAAACAGGCTGAGAAAGAAATTAGGAAAACAACACCCTTCTCAATAGTCACAAATAATATAAAATACCTTGGCATTATTCTAACTAAGGAAGTAAAAGATCTGTATGATAAAATCTTCAAGTCTCTGAAGAAAGAAATTAAAGAAGATCTCAGAAGATGGAAAGATCTCCCATGCTCATGGATTGGCAGGATCAACATTGTAAAAATGGCTATCTTGCCAAAAGCAATCTACAGATTCAATGCAATCCCCATCAAAATTCCAACTCAATTCTTCAATGAATTAGAAAGGGCAATCGGCAGATTCATCTGGAATAACAAAAAACCGAGGATAGAAAAAACTCTTCTCAAGGATAAAAGAACCTCTGGTGGAATTACCATGCCGGACCTAAAACTGTACTACAGAGCAATTGTGATAAAAACTGCAGGGTACTGGTATAGGGACAGACAAGTAGACCAATGGAACAGAACTGAAGACCAAGAGATGAACCCGCACACCTATGGTCACTTGATCTTTGACAAGGGAGCTAAAACCATCCAGTGGAAAAAAGACAGCATTTTCAACAAATGATGCTGGCACAACTGGCGGTTATCATGTAGAAAAATGCAAATTGATCCATTTCTATCTCCTTGTACTAAGGTCAAATCTAAGTGGATTAAGGAACTCCACATAAAACCAGAGACACTGAAACTTATAGAGGAGAAAGTAGGGAAAAGCCTTGAAGATATGGGTACAGGGGAAACATTCCTGAATAGAACAGCAATGGCTTGTGCTGTAAGATCAAGAATCGATAAATGGGACCTCATAAAATTGCAAAGCTTCTGCAAAGCAAAAGACACTGTCAATAAGACAAAAAGCCCACCAACAGATTGGGAAAGGATCTTTACCTATCCCAAATCGGATAGGGGACTAATATCCAATATTTATAAAGAACTCAAGAAGGGGGACTCCAGAAAATCAAATAACCCCATTAAAAAACGGGGCTCAGAGCTGAACAAAGAATTCTCACCTGAGGAATACCGAATGGCAGAGAAGCACCTGAAAAAATGTTCAACATCCTTAGTCATCAGGGAAATGCAAATCAAAACAACACTGAGATTCCAATTCACTCCAGTAAGAATGGCTAAGATCAAAAACTCAGGTGACAGCAGATGCTGGCGAGGATGTGGAGAAAGGGGAACACTCCTCCATTGTTGGTGGGATTGCAAGCTTGTACAACCACTCTGGAAATCAGTCTGGCAGTTCCTCAGAAAATTGGACATAGTACTACCGGAGGATCCAGCAATACCTCTCCTGGGCATATATCCAGAAGATGCCCCAACTGGTAAGAAGGACACATGCTCCACTATGTTCATAGCAGCCTTATTTATAATAGCCAGAAGCTGGAAAGAACCCAGATGCCCCTCAACAGAGGAATGGATACAGAAAATGTGGTACATTTACACAATGGAGTACTACTCAGCTATTAAAAAAAATGAATTTATGAAATTCCTAGGCAAATGGATGGACCTGGAGGGTATCATCCTGAGTGAAGTAACCCAATCACAAAGGAACTCGCACAATATGTACTCACTGATAAGTGAATATTAGCCCAGAAACTTAGGATACCCAAGATATAAGATACAACTTGCCAAACGCATGAAATTCAAGAAGAACGAAGACCAAAGTGTGGACACTTTATCCTTTCTTAGAAATGGGAACAAAACACCCATGGAAGGAGTTAAAGAGACAAAATTTGGAGCTGTGATGAAAGGATGGACCACCTAGTGATTGCCATATGCAGGGATCCATCCCATAATCAGCTTCCAAATGCTGACACCATTGCATACACTAGCAAGATTTTGCTGAAAGGACCCAGATATAGCTCTCTCTTGTGAGACAATGCTGGGGCCTAGCAAACACAGAAGTGGATGATCACAGTCAGCTATAAGATGGGTCACATGGCCCCCAATGGAGGAGCTAGAGAAATTACCCAAGGAGCTAAAGGGAACTGCAACCCTATAGGTGGAACAACAATATGAACTAACCAGTACCCCGGAGCTCTTGTCTCTAGCTGCATATGTATCAAAAGGTGGCCTAGTCGGCCATCACTGGAAAGAGAGGCCCATTGGACACGCAAACTTTATATGCCCCAGTACAGGGGAACACCAGGGCCAAAAAGGGGGAGTGGGTGGGTAGGTGATTGGGGGGGGGGTATCGGGGACCTTTGGGATAGTATTGAAAATGTAAACGAGGAAAATACCTAATTAAAAAAAAAAGAAAATTGGACATAGTACTACCAGAGAATCCAGCAATACCTCTTCTGGGCATATATCCAGAAGATGTCCCAACCGGTATGAAGGACACATGCTCCACTATGTTCATAGCAGCCTTATTTATAATTGCCAGAAGCTGGAAAGAACCCAGATGCCCCTCAACAGAGGAATGGATACAGAAAATGTGGTACATTTACACAATGGAGTACTACTCAGCTATTAAAAAGAATGAATTTATGAAATTCCTAGGCAAATGGATGGACCTGGAGGGCATCATCCTGAGCGAGGTAACCCAATGACAAAGGGACTCACACAATATGTACTCACTGATAAGTGGAAACTAGTCCAAAACTTAGTATACCCAAGATATAAGATACAATTTGTCAAATGGATGAAACTCTAGAAGAATGAAGACCAAAGTGTGGACACTGTGCCCTTTCTTAGAATTGGGAGCAAAACACCCATGGAAGGAGTTACAGAGACAAAGTTTGGAGCTGCGACAAAAGGATTGACCATCTAGAGACTGCCTTATCGAGGGATCCACCCCATAATCAGCTTCCAAACACTGACACCATTGCATACACTAGCAAGATTTTGCTGAAAGGACCCAGATATAGCTGTCTCTTGTGAGACTAGGCAGGGGTCTAGCAAACACATAAGTGGATGCTCACAGTCAGCTATTGGATGGATCACAGGGCCCCCAATGGAGGAGCTAGAGAAAGTATCCAAGGAGCTAAAGAGATCTACAACCCTGTAGGTGCAACAACATCATGAATTAACCAGTACCCCGGAGCTCTTGACTCTAGCTACATATGTATCAAAAGATGGCCTAGTCGGCCATCACTGGAAAGAGAGGCCCATCGGACACACAAATTTTATATGCCCCAGTACAGGGGAACGCCAGGGCCAAAAAAATGAGAGTGGGTAGGTAGGGAAGTGGGGGGGAGGGTATGGGGGACTTTTGGGATAGCATTGGAAATGTCATTGAGGAAAATACGTAATTTAAAAAAAAAAACAGTGATAGTGGAGAAATCTCATCTTTTTTGTTTCCTTCTGAATTCCAAATTTTGAAAATTTGCATATTGACATTTACAAGATCACATTAAGAATGAATATAATATACATGTTTCTCCAATCTGTTACTAATAGTACATTTCTATTTTTTTAATTTTTGCTATTTTGATTATATCAAGAATATCTAATATTGTACTATTACATACTTTAATATTGTATAATGTGCATGTTAAATAATTTAGTGTTGCTAAAATAAAATTGAATTTTAAATAAAGCATAATTACATAGAAATTAAGGGATAGTATCTGGATATATAGCTCAGTTTTTAGAGTATTTGCCTAGCATGAGTCCTTAATTCAGTCTCCAGCAAAGCATAAACCATACATAAGGGTTGCCTGTCTGAGGTAAAATAGAAATGACCTGTGTTCAGTTCCATAGAAAGTTTGTAAATTTTGACGTTGATAGACTGAATAGTATGCCCAAGATCTTATGCAACTAATAGGCTCACGTTGAAAGAAATAATTTAAATAGAAGGCAATCATGAATGTGAGATTATAAAGCCAGACCTTTGTTAGACATTTATAAAATGTATAGAGAAATAGAATAGATACAGTTAAATAGGTGAACCAGATATAGTGGGGTGATAGCAAGACAGTTTTTTGGGTAAAATGTTTGCCTTACAAAGATAAAGAACTGTTGCGGCCGCCAGCAGCTCGCAACATGAACGGTTTGACTGAGAGGGCCACTCGAGCTGTAAGAGAGGAATCTAGACTGGGCGAAAGAAGAAACGGAGCTAAGACAAATTCATTCTGATCAAAGCTCAAATTTTATTGTTGCGACACTAGTTATAAAGGAAGGGGGAGGGGACTCGACTCCCGCCGAATAATCTCTGGTCCAGTAGAAAGGTGCACATGTGTGGCTCCACAGGTTCTAGCAGTGGGCGTGGCAGAACGAATGAGCAGGAAGCTCCACCCCTGAGCAAGCAGGTTTCAGGCTGGGGGAGGGGAGACTACATTTCCTCTCTTTTATTAACAAAACAAAAAAAGAGAAAAAGCTGGCCTGAGGGGGAAAAATTATCTATGTTCAATAGTTCTGTCTGGAATCTAGGGCTAAAGAAAAAACTTGTTTCCCTGGGATTTTTTAACTTTTCTTATGGTAAACTGTATCTGGCTTAAGACTGTCCTTTCTTAGTAAACAACTAACTGAAAAGCCTGGAGCTGCAGGCTCTGACTTTATGATGCTAATTAGTACTTGGTAGGTAACTTTCTAGTTGACCTCCGCATTTTTGGATGATAGGTGGGAAACAGGGAGAAGGGGTTTGGCCAGCTCTGTAGTACAAGGCCAATTGGCTTTTTTATTTGGGTGGGAGGCAGTGAAGGGCTTGCCCTTTCAATAGTATGTCTCCAATCTCTCTCCCCCCTATTAATTATGTTAAAATAAGGCAGCGCTTAACTGAGGTGATCAAATGATTTTCTCATCCGTAGATGAGTGGGCTTTTAACCTTGGCTTGGGTGGACATTGACCCGATTCCTCCCGTGGGTACTGTTAAGACCCACACCTGTGGCTCTGGTATCTTTTGGGGAGGAGAGGCAGAGCCGAAAAATACTTTTGATTTTTAGCCAAAATTTGATACCAACCTCTTTCAAACCGGGTTTATCTCACAGGAAACTCAGAAATGGTCAAGCTGGACCTTCCCCTGCAGTGCTATCTGCACCAAGCGATGCCCATACTGAATTTGTATGATCACAAACCAGTATGCACAGTTCTGAGTGCTGTGCAGCTCCTAAAGGAGAATTATCAACCTCAGATTTAGCAATGCCTAAGCAATAATTATGTCATTAGTAACACCACGATTTGTGGCTAAAATAGGAGCTGGAAGTCGTTCCTCCTCATCCCTGTTTTTTCCACAGCCTAAGGAGCTAAGGACACCTTGCAGTAACAGCAAGGGTGAAAAGCCAGAGGCCAGCTAAGGGACTAAGCCTGTCTATCAAAATAAAAACCAATCTTTATTAATATAGAAATATCTACTTTTCTAGCCCTCTTGGTAAACCTAATTTTTAACTCAGACTGAAAGCCACGTGCTGGAAATGTCCTTGGAAAGGAGATAACAGCAGCCACCTGTGTGCTCTAGGGGGGCGGGGATGCACATCCGCTGGTCCGCTTCGAGAATGTTGATTTACCTGCTTGAAAGACAAAATCTCGACAGTGAGAAGGTAGGAAAGCAGAACTTCTTTCGGGGAAGTCTAGGTACTTTATTCAAATGCAAATTGTAAAGCTGAGGCTAGTCTCCGGCCTCCTGTCGGGAGCTGGCTCAGAGAGTAGCTGGAGAACAGCTTTGGGAGCTTTCGCTCTCAGCTGAATTCTAAGCACAAAAGGAATTTTAGTCTTTAGAATGATACTTACCAGAAGAGTCAGAATCTGTGTTCATCTGACGAATTAATCTTTCTGGCAGCCACCGTGCTCCATCTTTATCTCGTGAAAAAACACAAACTGAGCCCCTACCCCAAATTAGAACTGGATCTGGACCCTTCCATTCATTAGTCAGGGGGTCCTTCCATTTTACCAATGCATAAGAATTAGAAGTAACTGGATGCCAGTGGCGATCTGCTGCAGACTGGCCTTTGATATCGGCATGCAAGAAATTTAGGACAAATAAGGTGAAGGCAAGGTGGGCCCCCGGTGACCTTGGGGGACACAGCTGCCCCTCTTTTGCTCTAAAAAGCCAATTCTTTAAGGTGCGATGAGCACGTTTAACTATTCCTTGTCCCATGGGGTTTGCCTGATGTCTGTGCAAAGGCGGACATATCCCGCCAAATCTGTCGTTCCCTTATGCGGTTGAATCGCAGCTCGGCAAATTGCATTAGCATTTTCATAAGCCAATTGCATAACGAAGGGACTTCTCGTGTCTGGACTTTCAAGGATTCTACTAGCTGAAATCAATAGCCTGTCCACAAAATCCTGATATGGTTCATCAGAACTCTGCCGAATGCTAGCTAAACTTCCACCAATCTCTCCTTTGACTGGCAACCTTCCCCAAGCACGGCGTGCGGCCGTTGCAATTTGCACGTATACTGCAACGGGAAAATCAATCTGATTTGTCTGTCCCTCATATGGACCCTCTCTTAAAAGCATGTTGCTATCTCAGTCTGAATTACCAGCCTGAGCGTTAGAAGCAGCAGTTTTCTTACTGGCGTCTCGCCATTCAGAATCCCAAAGCAAAAAATCTCCTCCTGACAGGGTAGCCTTAGAAAGAGTCTTCCAATCTAAAGGGGAAGCGTGACTCCACAACTGTGTCCAGTAATGCTTAAGTGAATGGGGCTGAAGGGCCATATTGCACAACAGCCACCTTTAACTCTTTTATCAACTTGAAATCCAAGGTCTGGTAATATCTTGCTGATCAACTACCTCGACCACAGGAAAGGCTAGCGTATTAGACATATTCTGTCCTTTTCCACGAGCCTGACTCACAACCTTTTTTAGCGGCACCTGGTGAACTACAGAAGAGTTACTCTTCTCCGCTTCTGACATCTTTTTTAGTTCCCGAAGCTCATTAGTCAGCCTCTGAAGCTTAATCTCAAACTCTAACTCGCTTAGTCGTGTATCCCTATGCGTGGCACCTCCCGAAGTGGGGACTACAGGTGGAGCGGGAGATTCACAAGAGGACCAATTCTCATTAAGGTAATGGGCAGCTCTTCTATCTGAGTGATTTTTGTTAAAAATCAGTTTCTCATCCGAGTTTCCACATTTATCAATTCTTGAGTCAAGAAGATCCTTTTCTGAGGAGGCCCTCTCTGACAGGCACTCCTCCTGAGATACCACAAGCTCCGCCTGGGGGCAACTTAGCCCTGGGGAAGTGACATCTTTTATTGCATCATCTACAAGCGCCCAGAGGCCTAGGGTAAAATTATCTGCCTGAGTGATTTTTAAGGCCTCACCAACTTTCTCCCAGGCTCCACAATCTACCGTTTCTTCTTTCTTGAACCATGGGCAACAGCTATCTATCTTACCTAAAAAATTTCTTACTAATTGTACTTTAAGCCTTACTCCTCTGGCCTGAAACAACTCCCGAAAACTATGAGCAACTGCCTGATCCATAACTTTAAACCCTTTCTTCTTCCACCTAAGCAGCTTTCTAAAAAGCTGCAGCCAACCTGCCTGCTTCCGTTTCTATTTCCGATTAACACGCTGCTGACCCAAGCAGAACCAGCGTTGGGTTAGCACTGATTCAAGCTTAATTTGTATCCTACCACATCCTCAGCAACACTTTACAAAACTGAAATTTTAAGCTAGAGCTAGCATGTGTACCTGTCCGTTGCTCCGATGTCCGATACGAAGATCCTTTCCTGTGGAGCTCCACAGCAGCAGCGTTTCTCTTAGCATCTCTCTGCCATTCTTCAGGTCCCTGTTCGGGCGCCAAAATGTTGTATTCTCAGAGCCTACATAAAAGTTGAGTTGGCATAATTGCCAGCATGTAAAACCAGCTTAAAAGAGACACAGAGAATCTCTAGAGCAATATGGTTAACAAAAATAGTCAGTAAAGCAAAATTCAGCACCAGCAAAAATCCTTGCCACTGTATATAATGTCAGAGAGATCAAAGAAAATGCTTCATGTTATCCTCACAGACACACACACACACACACACACACACACACACACTGATGCATATTTGCTCACACACAGATTTTGGAACACACAGGTGTGTACATGTCCATGAATAGCATCAAGGAAATAAAGTCAGCCTGTGTGGTTAGAGTAGATATCACTTTAAGAATGTGATCAGTAGGCACTCATAGCTATGAGTTTCCCTCTTAGAAATGCTTTCATTGTGTCCCAAAGGTTTGGGTACGTTGTGGCTTCATTTTCATTAAACTCTAAAAAGTCTTTAATTTCTTTCTTTATTCCTTCCTTGACCAAGGTATCATTGAGAAGAGTGTTGTTCAGTTTCCATGTGAATGTTGGCTTTCTGTTATTTATTTTGTTATTGAAGATCAGCCTTAGTGCATGGTGATCTGATAGGATACATGGGACAATTTCAATATTTTTGAATCTGTTGAGGCCTGATTTGTGACCTATTATGTGGTCAATTTTGGAGAAGGTACCATGAGGTGCTGAGAAGAAGGTATATCCTTTTGTTTTAGGATAAAATGTTCTGTAGATATCTGTCAGATCCATTTGTTTCATCACTTCTGTTAGTTTCAGTGTGTCCCTGTTTAGTTTCTGTTTCCATGATCTGTCCATTGGTGAAAGTGGTGTGTTGAAGTCTCCCACTATTATTGTGTGAGGCGCAATGTGTGCTTTGAGCTTTACTAAAGTTTCTTTAGTGAATGTGGCTGCTCTTGTATTTGGAGCATAGATATTCAGAATTGAGAGTTCCTCTTGGAGGATTTTACCTTTGATGAGAATGAAGTGTCCCTCCTTGTCTTTTTTGATGACTTTGGGTTGGAAGTCAATCTTATCAGATATTAGGATGGCTACTCCTGCTTGTTTCTTCATACCATTTGCTAGGAAAATTGTTTTCCAGCCTTTCATTCTGAGGTAGTGTCTATCTTTTTCTCTGAGATGAGTTTCCTGTAAGCAGCAAAATGTTGGGTCTTGTTTGTGTAGCCAGTTTGTTAGTCTATGTCTTTTTATTGGCGAGTTGAGACCATTGATGTTAAGAGATATTAAGGAAAAGTAATTGTTGCTTCCTGTTATTTTAGTTGTTAAAGGTGGCATTCTGTTCTTGTGGCTGTCTTCTTTTAGGTTTGTTGAGGGATTACCTTCTTGTTTTTTCTAGGGCGTTGTTCCCGTTCTTGTATTGGTTTTTTTTTGTTATTATCCTTTGAAGGGCTGGATTCGTGGAGAGATAATGCGTGAATTTGGTTTTGTCGTGGAATACTTTGGTTTCTCCCTCTATGATAATTGAGAGTTTGGCTGGGTATAGTAGCCTGGGCTGCAGTTTGTGTTCTCTTAGTGTCTGTATAACATCTGTCCAGGCTCTTCTGGCTTTCATAGTCTCTGGTGAAAAATCTGGTGTAATTCTGATAGGCTTGCCTTTATATGTTACTTGACCTTTTTCCCTTACTGCTTTTAGTATTCTATCTTTATTTAGTGCATTTGATGTTCTGATTATTATGTGTCGGGAGGAATTTCTTTTCTGGTCCAGTCTATTTGGAGTTCTGTAGGCTTCTTGTATGTTCATATGCATCTCATTCTTTAGATTTGGGAAGTTTTCTTCAATAATTTTGTTGAAGATGTTTGCTGGTCCTTTGAGTTGAAAATCTTCATTCTCATCCACTCCTATTATCCGTACGTTTGGTCTTCTTATTGTGTCCTGGATTTCCTGGATATTTTGAGTTAGGATCTTTTTGCATTTTCCATTTTCTTTGATTGTTGTGCCGATATTCTCTATGGAATCTTCTGCACCTGAGATTCTCTCTTCCATCTCTTGTATTCTGTTGCTGATGCTCAAATCTATGGTTCCAGATTTCTTTCCTAGGGTTTCTATCTCTAGTGTTGCCTCGCTTTGAGTTTTCTTTATTGTGTCTACTTCCCTTTTTAGGTCTAGTATGGTTTTGTTCATTTCCATCACCTGTTTGTATGTTTTTTCCTCTTTTTCTGTAAGGACTTCTACCTGTTTGATTGTGTTTTCCTGTTTTTCTTTAAGGACTTGTAACTCTTTAGCAGTGTTCTCCTGTATTTCTATAAGTGATTTATTAAAGTCCTTCTTGATGTCCTCTACCATCATCATGAGATATGCTTTTAAATCTAGGTCTAGCTATGAGTTTCTAAGAGGGAAACTCATAGCTATGAGTGCCTTCAAGAAAAAACGGGAGAGAGCACATACTAGCAGCTTGACAACACATCTAAAAGCTCTAGAAAAAAAGGAAGCAAATTCACCCAAGAGGAGTAGACGGCAGGAAATAATCAAACTCAGGGGTGAAATCAACCAAGTGGAAACAAGAAGAACTATTCAAAGAATTAACCAAACGAGGAGTTGGTTCTTTGAGAAAATCAACAAGATAGATAAACCCTTAGCTAGACTCACTAAAGGGCACAGGGACAAAATCCTAATTAACAAAATCAGAAATGAAAAGGGAGACATAACAACAGATCCTGAAGAAATCCAAAACACCATCAGATCCTTCTACAAAAGGCTATACTCAACAAAACTGGAAAACCTGGACGAAATGGACAAATTTCTGGACAGATACCAGGTACCAAAGTTGAATCAGGATCAAGTTGACCTTCTAAACAGTCCCATATCCCCTAAAGAAATAGAAGCAGTTATTAATAGTCTCCCAGCCAAAAAAAGCCCAGGACCAGACGGGTTTAGTGCAGAGTTCTATCAGACCTTCAAAGAAGATCTAACTCCAGTTCTGCACAAACTTTTTCACAAGATAGAAGTAGAAGGTATTCTACCCAACTCATTTTATGAAGCCACTATTACTCTGATACCTAAACCACAGAAAGATCCAACAAAGATAGAGAACTTCAGACCAATTTCTCTTATGAACATCGATGCAAAAATCCTTAATAAAATTCTCGCTAACCGAATCCAAGAACACATTAAAGCAATCATCCATCCTGACCAAGTAGGTTTTATTCCAGGGATGCAGGGATGGTTTAATATACGAAAATCCATCAATGTAATCCATTATATAAACAAACTCAAAGACAAAAACCACATGATCATCTCGTTAGATGCAGAAAAAGCATTTGACAAGATCCAACACCCATTCATGATAAAAGTTCTGGAAAGATCAGGAATTCAAGGCCAATACCTAAACATGATAAAAGCAATCTACAGCAAACCAGTAGCCAACATCAAAGTAAATGGAGAGAAACTGGAAGCAATCCCACTAAAATCAGGGACTAGACAAGGCTGCCCACTTTCTCCCTACCTTTTCAACATAGTACTTGAAGTATTAGCCAGAGCAATTCGACAACAAAAGGAGATCAAGGGGATACAAATTGGAAAAGAGGAAGTCAAAATATCACTTTTTGCAGATGATATGATAGTATATATAAGTGACCCTAAAAATTCCAACAGAGAACTCCTAAACCTGATAAACAGCTTCGGTGAAGTAGCTGGATATAAAATTAACTCAAACAAGTCAATGGCCTTTCTCTACACAAAGAATAAACAGGCTGAGAAAGAAATTAGGGAAACAACACCCTTCTCAATAGCCACAAATAATATAAAATATCTCGGCGTGACTCTAACGAAGGAAGTGAAAGATCTGTATGATAAAAACTTCAAGTCCCTGAAGAAAGAAATTAAAGAAGATCTCAGAAGATGGAAAGATCTCCCATGCTCATGGATTGGCAGGACCAACATTGTAAAAATGGCTATCTTGCCAAAAGCAATCTACAGATTCAATGCAATCCCCATTAAAATTCCAACTCAATTCTTCAACGAATTAGAAGGAGCAATTTGCAAATTCATCTGGAATAACAAAAAACCGAGGATAGCAAAAACTCTTCTCAAGGATAAAAGAACCTCTGGTGGAATCACCATGCCTGACCTAAAGCTTTACTACAGAGCAATTGTGATAAAAACTGCATGGTACTGGTATAGAGACAGACAAGTGGACCAATGGAATAGAATTGAAGACCCAGAAATGAACCCACACACCTATGGTCACTTGATCTTCGACAAGGGAGCCAAAACCATCCAGTGGAAGAAAGACAGCATTTTCAACAATTGGTGCTGGCACAACTGGTTGTTATCATGTAGAAGAATGCGAATCGATCCATACTTATCTCCTTGTACTAAGGTCAAATCTAAGTGGATCAAGGAACTTCACATAAAACCAGAGACACTGAAACTTATAGAGGAGAAAGTGGGGAAAAGCCTTGAAGATATGAGCACAGGGGAAAAATTCCTGAACAGAACAGCAATGGCTTGTGCTGTAAGATCGAGAATTGACAAATGGGACCTAATGAAACTCCAAAGTTTCTGCAAGGCAAAAGACACTGTCTATAAGACAAAAAGACCACCAACAGACTGGGAAAGGATCTTTACCTATCCTAAATCAGATAGGGGACTAATATCCAACATATATAAAGAACTCAAGAAGGTGGACCTCAGAAAATCAAATAACCCCCTTAAAAAATGGGGCTCAGAACTGAACAAAGAATTCTCACCTGAGGAATACCGAATGGCAGAGAAGCACCTGAAAAAATGTTCAACATCCTTAATCATCAGGGAAATGCAAATCAAAACAACCCTGAGATTCCACCTCACACCAGTGAGAATGGCTAAGATCAAAAATTCAGGTGACAGCAGATGCTGGCGAGGATGTGGAGAAAGAGGAACACTCCTCCATTGTTGGTGGGATTGCAGGCTTGTACAACCACTCTGGAAATCAGTCTGGCGGTTCCTCAGAAAATTGGACATAGTACTACCGGAGGATCCAGCAATACCTCTCCTGGGCATATATCCAGAAGAAGCCCCAACTGGTAAGAAGGACACATGCTCCACTATGTTCATAGCAGCCTTATTTATAATAGCCAGAAACTGGAAAGAACCCAGATGCCCCTCAACAGAGGAATGGATACAGAAAATGTGGTACATCTACACAATGGAGTACTACTCAGCTATTAAAAAGAATGAATTTATGAAATTCCTAGGCAAATGGATGGACCTGGAGAGCATCATCCTGAGTGAGGTAACACAATCACAAAGGAACTCACACAATATGTACTCACTGATAAGTGGATACTAGCCCAAAACCTAGGATACCCACGATATAAGATACAATTTCCTAAACACATGAAACTCAAGAAAAATGAAGACTGAAGTGTGGACACTATGCCCCTCCTTAGAAGTGGGAACAAAACACCCATGGAAGGAGTTACAGAAACAAAGTATGGAGCTGAGATGAAAGGATGGACCATGTAGAGACTGCCATATCCAGGGATCCACCCCATAATCAGCTTCCAAATGCTGACACCATTGCATACACTAGCAAGAGTTTACTGAAAGGACCCAGATGTAGCTGTCTCTTGTGAGACTATGCCGGGGCCTAGCAAACACAGAAGTGGATGCTCACAGTCAGCTAATGGATGGATCACAGGGCTCCCAATGGAGGAGCTAGAGAAAGTACCCAAGGAGCTAAAGGGATCTTCAACCCTATAGGTGGAACAACATTATGAACTAACCAGTACCCCTGAGCTCTTGACTCTAGCTGCATATGTATCAAAAGATGGCCTAGTCGGCCATCACTGGAAAGAGAGGCCCATTGGACACGCAGACTTTGTGTGCCCCGGTACAGGGGAACGCCAGGGCCAAAGGGGGGGAGTGGGTGGGTAGGGGAGTGGGGGTGGGTGGGTAAGGGGGACTTTTGGTATAGCATTGGAAATGTAAATGAGCTAAATACCTAATTAAAAAAAAAAATAAATGTCAGTGCAATCAGGAAAAAAAAAAAAAAAAAAGAATGTGATCAGTAAATTAATAAAAGCAATAGAAATGTTATTGTTTATAGATTATATGAATACCAGAGACCATTGTGGATGCAATAATGTATAAAATTAGAACACACAGTTCTGATATGAAAAGATAGGTCCAAGAAAGCAAAGACTATTCAAGTCATATTAAAGAGTTTTGGTTTTATACTAAACATGAGTCTCATAAAATTTCCTGATTTAATCATTCAGGGTGAAGAATTGAGAGATTTATACTCCACCAGCATTGCTGTGTCTTTCATAGATGGAGTTAAAGGTATTTGGAGGCTATGTCTGCAATGAAGACAGTACTGGAGAGTCATGGTTGACAGGGAAAAGTGGATGATGACCCAAGATAGACTTAGACATGGAAATCTATAATAAAATTGAAAAGATCAATGTCTCTAAAAAAAAAAAAAACTAAAGGCATAGAAAACAGTTTTTAAATAATCACAACAGAAAGTTTCCTCAAGTTGGGAAAACAGATGCCAATCCAGATCCAGGAGCATTCAGAAACCAAACAAACAGAAGCAGAAGAGAACTCCCCTCATCTCACCAAGTCACATGTAAACAGAAGCCCATCAGAGCATCTCCAGAACTAAGGCTCATCGTTAAAAGCTAAGAGGGCCTGGGGGAACATTTCAAGTTCTAAAAGACAGCAGCTACAAAGTCAGACTTCTATACCCAATAGCTATCTATCATAGCTGAAAAAAACAGAAAAACTTTCCTGTCAGGAGCCATAATGGGACAAGCTAATACCTAGCAGGTGATCATCCTGAGATGGCCTGCTTCAGATTATTATATAATCTGTGCCAGGTTCACCCTATTTATGCAAGTCTATAAGGGATTCATTTTAGGAAAGATTCCTGCTATTAATATGCTTTTTCTGTTATTGTTAAACATATATAACGATCACTAAGTAATAGCACACCCTTTGGAGCAGATCTCTGCAGATCCATGTAGATGCACTGTCTTGTAGTGATTTATATAGAAAAAGATGACTTCTTAATTCTTAATGATGATCCTATAAGAATTCCTAAAATTATATCGGTGATTATTAGGGTCATTTATAGTGTGACTGCTATTAGGTCCTTTTCTGATGTTCAAAACTGCAATGAGAGCTCTGCCAGCTTCCCAAGTCTCACCAGGTAATTGCTCTTAGATAGTAACCAGACTTTCTCGTACTCAGAGCACATTCCAAGAGGTTGTAAAACAGTTAACCAAAGGCCATAAAAAGGGAACTAACGATTTATTATAGGTGCTAGGACAGAAGATAAAATATTGACTGGGTTTGTCTATACAAAACTTCACTAATAACTTAATTATGATTTTCAACTTACAATGGACTTGTGGAGCTGTAACAGGTGAACGATGTTTAGCTAGATAATTATTCCTAATGGACATGCATGTAAACATTCTCTGTTGTAAACTTATATTTCAATTTATGATTTGATTTTTTTGTGTGAACTTGTGATGAACTCTGTAACATGTGATCATGTATTCTGAAAGATGTATAAGTACTGAGGACAGAGAGATGAGAGGATAGAGAGAGGTTTTTCCTTTTCCCCACCTGGAAGAAGTTTTTCCTTTAGAAGAATTTTTCCCTTACTAGAATTTTTTTTCTTTCCCCACGTAGGATCTTGAGATAGCTTTCATAGGAAACTTTTTGCAACTTAGTAATAAATTCTATAACCACTTTAAGTGTCCATTTTTCTTCCTGCAACTTCTAGCAGGCTGAAAGTTAGAGCCATGAAGTTCCTGCTGAGATAGTATAAAGGCTATTTACTTAATCCTATAAAGTTTGCTAGACCAAGGGGGCTCTCTTCCCAATGATGGCTGAGTAGGCCATCTTCTGCTACATATGCAGCTAGCGATATGAGCTCTGGGGGTACTGGTTAGTTCATATTGTTGTTCTACCTATAGGGTTGCACACTCCTTCAGCTCTTGGGTACTTTCTCTAGCTCCTCCATTGGAGGCCCCATCCTGTGTTCCATCCTATAGATAACTGTGAGCATCCATTCATGTATTTGCCAGGCACTGGCAAAGCCTCACATGAGACAGCTATATCAGAGTCCTTTCAGCAAAATCTTGCTGGCATATACAATAGTGTCTGCATTTGGTGGCTGATTATGGGATCGACCCCCAGATAGGGCAGTCTCTGGATGGTCCATCCTTTTGTCTTAGCTCCAAACTTTGTCTCTGCAACTCCTTCCATGGATATTATATTCCCTATTCTAGAGAGGCCTGAAGTATCCACGCATTGGTCTTCCTTCTTTATTTTCTTGTGTTTTGGAAGTTGTATCATGGGTATTCTAGGTTTCTGGGCTAATATCCACTTATCAGTGTGTGCATATCAAGTAACTTCTTTTGTAATTGGGTTACCTCACTGAGGATGATATCCTCCAGATACATCCATTTGCCCAAGAATTTCATAAATTCATTGTTTTTAATAGCTAAGTAGCGCTCGATTGTATAAAAGTACCAGATTTTCTGTATCCATTCTTCTGTTGAGGGACATCTGCGTTCTTTCCAGCTTCTGGCTATTATAAATAAGGTTGCTATGAACATAGTGGAGCATGTGTCCTTTTTACCAGTTGGAACATCTTCTGGGTATAGGCCCAGGAGGGATATTGCTGGATCTACCGATAGTACTATGTCCAGTTTTTTTTAAAATATTTTTTATTACGTATTTTCCTCAATTACATTTCCAATGCTATCCCAAAAGTCCCCCATACCCTCCCCCCCACTTCCCTACCCACCCATTCCCACTTTTTGGCTGTGGCGTTCCCCTGTACTGGGGCATATAAAGTTTTCATGTCCAATGGGCCTCTCTTTCCAGTGATGGCCGACTAGGCCATCTTCTGATACATATGCAGCTAGAGATGAGAGCGCCGGGGTACTGGTTAGTTCATATTGTTGTTCCACCTATAGGGTTGCAGATCCCTTTAGCTCCTTGGGTACTTTCTCTAGCTCCTCCATTGGGGACCCTGTGATCCATCCAATAGCTGACTGTGAGCATCCACTTATGTGTTTGCTAGGCCCCAGCCTAGTCTCACAAGAGAAAGCTATATCAGGGTCCTTTCAGCAAAATCTTGCTAGTGTATGCAATGGTGTCATCGTTTGGAGGCTAATTATGGGATGGATCCCTGGATATGGCAGTCTCTAGACGGTCCATCCTTTTGTCTCAGCTCCAAATTTTGTCTCTGTAACTCCTTCGATGGGTGACTGTTTCCAATTCTAAGAAAGGGTAAAGTGTCCACACTTTGGTCTTTGTTCTTCTTCAGTTTCATGTGTTTTGCAAATTGTATCTTATATCTCAGGTATACTAAGTTTCTGGGCTAATATCCACTTATCAGTGAGTACATATCATTTGAGTTCTTTTGTGATTATGGTACCTCACTCAGGATGATGCCCTCCAGGTCCAACCATTTGCCTAGGAATTTCATAAATTCATTCCTTTTAATAGCTGAGTAGTAATCCATTGTGTAAATGTACCACATTTTTTGTATCCATTCCTCTGTTGAAGGGCATCTGGGTTCTTTCCAGCTTCTGGCTATTATAAATAAGGCTGCTATGAACATAGTGGAGCATGTGTCCTTCTTACTGGTTGGCACATCTTCTGGATATATGCCCAGGAGAGGTATTACAGAATCCTCTGGTAGTACTATGTCCAATTTTCTGAGGAACTGCCAAACTGATTTCTAGAGTGGTTGTACAAGCTTGCAATCCCACCAACAATGGAAGAGTGTTCCTCTTTCTCCATATCCTCGCCAGCATCTGCTGTCACCTGAATTTTTAATCTTAGCCATTCTGACTGGTGTGGGATGGAATCTCAGGGTTGTTTTGATTTGCATTTCTCTGATGATTAAGAATGCTGAACATTTTTTCAGGTGCTTCTCAGCTATTCGGTATGCCTCAGGTGAGAATTCTTTGTTTAGCTCTGAGCCCCATTTTTTAATGGGGTTATTTGATTTTCTGGAGTCCACCTTCTTGAGTTCTTTATATATATTGGATATTAGTCCCCTATCCAATTTGGGATAGGTAAAGATCCTTTCCCAATCTGTTGGTGGCCTTTTTGTCTTATTGACTGTGTCTTTTGCCTTGCAGAAGCTTTGCAGTTTCATGAGGTCCCATTTGTCAATTCTCGATCTTACAGCACAAGCCATTGATGTTCTATTCAGGAATTTTTTTCCCCTGTGCCCATATCTTCGAGGCTTTTCCCCACTTTCTCCTCTATAAGTTTCAGTGTCTCTGGTTTTATGTGGAGTTCCTTGATCCACTTAGATTTGACCTTAGTACAAGGAGATAGGAATGGATCAATTCGCATTCTTCTACATGATAATCGCCAGTTGTGCCAGCACCATTTGTTGAAAATGCTGTCTTTCTTCCACTGGATGGTTTTAGCTCCCTTGTCGAAGATCAAGTGACCATAAGTGTATGGGTTCATTTCTGGGTCTTCAATTCTATTCCATTGGTCTACTTGTCTGTCACTATATCAGTACCATGCAGTTTTTATCACAATTGCTCTGTAGTAAAGCTTTAGGTGAGGCATGGTGATTCCACCAGAGGTTCTTTTATCCTTGAGAAGACTTTTTGCTATCCTAGGTTTTTTGTTATTCCAGATGAATTTGCAGATTGCTCTTTCTAATTTGTTGAAGAATTGAGTTGGAATTTTGATGGGGATTGCATTGAATCTGTAGATGGCTTTTGGCAAGATAGCCATTTTTACAATGTTGATCCTGCCAATCAATGAGCATGGGAGATCTTTCCATCTTCTGAGATCTTCTTTAATTTCTTTCTTCAGAGACTTGAAGTTCGTGTCATACAGATCTTTCACTTCCTTAGTTAGAGTCACGCCAAGATATTTTATATTATTTGTGACTATGAGGAACCGTCAGACTGATTTCCAGAGTAGTTGTACCAGCTTGTAATCCCACCACAATCTCCACATCCTCGCCAGCATCTGCTGTCACCTGAATTTTTGATCTTAGCCATTCTGACTCCTGTGAGGTGGAATTTTAGGATTGTTTTGATTTGCATTTCCCTGATGATTAAGGATGTTGAACATTTTTTCAGGTGCTTCTCAGCCATTCTGTATTCCTCAGTTGAGAATTATTTGTTTAGCTCTCAACCCCATTTTTTAATGGGGTTATTTGAATTTCTGGAGTCCAGCTTCTTGAGCTCTTTGTATGTATTGGATATTAATCCCCTATCAGATTTAGGATTGGTAAAAATTCTTTCCCAATGTGTTGGTGGCCTTTTTGTCTTATTGACTGTGTCTTTTGCCTTACAGAAGCTTTGCAATTTTATGAGGTCCCATTTGTTGATTCTTGATCTTACAGCACAAGCCATTGCTGTTCTGTTTAGGATTTTTTTCCCTGTGCCCATATCTTCGAGGCTTTTCCCCACTTTCTCCTCTATAAATTCCAGTGTCTCTGGTTTTATGTGGAGTTCTTTGATCCACTTAGACTTGAGCTTTGTACAAGGAGATAAGAATGGATCAATTTGCATTCTTCTACATGATAACTGCCAGTGTGCCAACACCTTGTGTTGAAAATGCTGTCTTTTTTCCACTGGATGGTTTTAGCTCCCTTGTCAAAGATCAAGTGACCATACGTTGTGGGTTCATTTCTGGGTCTTCAATTCTATTCCATTGATCTATCTGTCTGTCGCTGTACCAGTACCATGCAGTTTTTATCACAATTGCTCTGTAGTACAGCTTGCAGTCAGGCATGGTGATTCCCCCAGAGGTTCTTTTATTGTTGAGAAGAGTTTTTGCTTTCCTAGGTTTTTTGTTATTCCAGATGAATTTGTAAATTCCCCTTTCTAACTCGGTGAAGAATTGAGTTGAAATTTTGATGGGGATTGTACTGAATCTGTAGATTGCTTTTGGCAGTATAGCCATTTTTACTATATTAATCCTACCAATCCATGAGCATGGGAGATCTTTCCATTTTCTGAGATCTTTTTCAATTTCTTTCTTCAGTGACTTAAAGTTCTTATCATACAGATCTTTAACTTCCTTAGTTAGAGTCACACCAAGTATTTTATATTATTTGTGACTATTGTAAATAGTGTTGTTTCCCTAATTTCTTTCTCATCCTCTTTATCCTTTGTGTAGAGAAATTGCCTGTAGTTCTTTAAGGACTTCTACCTGTTTAGCAGTGTCCTCCTCTATATCTTTAAGTGAGTTATTAATGCCCTTCTTAAAATCTTCTACCATCATCATGATATATGGTTTTAAATCTGCATCTTGCTTTTCGGGTGTGTTGGGGTATCCAGGACTCGTTGTGGTTGGTGTACTGGGTTCTGATGATGCCCAGTGTTCTTGGTTTCTGTTAGTAAGATTCTTACGTTTGCCTTTCAACATCTGGAAATGTCTGGTGTTAATGTTCAAGCTGTCTCTGGTTGGAGCTTGATCCTCCTGTGATTCTGTTAGCCTCTGTCAGCACTCCTGGGAGTCCAACTCTCATCTGAGTTCCAGTGGTCAGAGCACTCTCTGCAGGCAAGCTCTCCTCTTTCAGGGCAGGTGTCCTGCAGTCTGGAGCTCTGATCCACCTCCTGAGTTCTGGGGTCAGAACCCTCCCTGTAGGCTGACTCTCCTCTAGCAAAAAATGTGCCCAGGGGTCTGGGTCTCAGCTCTGCCTCCTGGCTGAGGATGAAGGCCTGACAGGACCCTGACCAAGAAGCTCTGTTGCTTCTATCACCCACGTGCTCTCAGGTGATCAGGAGGTCCTGGGTGTGCTAGGGGTCCTGCGGCGTGGAGAGTCCTCTGCTGTCCTAGATGCCCTCGGCCAGGTTCACACAGAAGATGGCGGGGCTGGTCCCAATCTGAATGGATCCCAGCCTCTGGTCAGGCGGGGTTCCTCCGTCCCTGTTCCTGCTGGCACAAGATCCTCCTCGAATCTCAAAGCTGGTGCAGCGTTCCACTCACCCATGATCCGGAGGTCCTGCGGCATGGAGAGCACTCCAGAGCCCTTAGTGGCCTCTGCTGGGCTCAGAAGCTCCTTTGTTGTTTTTAGGAAGAGGTGCTAAGTGCCAGAAGGATTACAGAAGGCAGGTCAGCTGTGACGTCAGAGGATCATAGAAGGCAGGTCAGCTTCAGTAGCATAGTAACTTAGACTTAGATAAGTAAACTTTTTATTATTTTTACAGCAACCCTACGTATCTCATAAGACAAAGTCTTACCCTCCGCGGATGTTCTTCCCACTCCACTGCGTCAAGAACCAACAAGAAAGAAAGACCCCACACCTCCAGGGCTGGTCCCCCAACACTTTCCATGATACAAGTGGGCTAAAGGAGTTCAGACTGATAACCAGCCAATAGAAGACACATGAAAGGATATTTCAGATTTAAGGAGGGTGGAGTCTTCCCACAAAGACACACACACTCTCTCTCTCTCTCTCTCTCTCTCTCTCTCTCTCACACACACACACACACACACACACACACACACACACACACACCAACAAACCATGCTGTAATTGCAGTTAAGGAAAGCAAAGAGCGGGGAATAACAAAAACTGTAAACATCACCAAATGACAAAACAAAAACACACTTTCCCATAATAACTCTGTGTTTCCTGGCTTTGAAACTTTAGTTGTATATTTAACTTGGAATGGCTGTGGATGAATGTCAGGAAGTAAGAAAGAGTCATTGAGAGGATGAAGGGGAACATGCCTTCAGAAGAGAGGATAATAGGACATATGTGGCAGTATTGGGAGTGGAAATGTTTACGTGGGGACAAGGTAGGAAGGTTGGGGAAGAAGGAATAGACAAAAACTGAGAATAGAGGGAAAAGCCATAAGTAAGCACATGATTTTGTAAGACAATATCAAAATATATTTTTAAAAGCACTTGAACGTTCCATTTTTATCCCTGCACATCTTGTAGGTAAGACAAATTTTGGGTTGAAGGTTTTGTGGGTGAGTTGATGTCATCCTCCTTTCACTAGAAGTTCTGCCTGGCTACAGGAGGTGGCCTCTTTAGTCTCTATATCCCTTCCACCCTACTGGTAGGACTCTCAGCTAGGGTCAGCCCCATACACTCCCTGCAGCCTACCCTATGCCAGGTATTCAGCTAGTCCCAGAGATGCTTCCCCTACCCATTTCCCATCCCTTTCCCAGTCCTCCCCTTGCTCTCTACACCTTAACCCCATACGCAGTCCCCGCCCCACACCCTCTCCCACTCAGCATACCTTTGGTGTCTATTTTATGTCCCCTTCTCAGTGAGATTCAAGCATCCTCCCTAAGGCCTCCCTGTTACTTACCTTCCTTGAATCTACGGATTGTAGCATGTTTATCCTGTACTTTATGGCTAATATATACTTATAAGTGATTATGTATAATGTGTATTTTTCTGAGTCTGGATTACATTACTCAAGATGATATTTTCTAGTTCCATCCATTTGCCTGCAAAATTTCATGATGTTCTTATTTTTAAATAACTGATAGAATCCCATTGTGTAAATACACTACATTTTCTTTATTCATTCTTTGTTTGAGGGACATATAGGATGTTTCCCAGTTTCTGGCTACTAAAAATAAAGCTGCTATAAACATAGTTGAGGAAATGTCCTTGTGGTATGGTGTAGCATCTTTTGGGTATATGCCCAGGAGTAGTATAGCCAAAAACTATTCCAAATTTTCTGAGAAACTGTCAAATTGATTTCCACAGTGGTTGTACAAAAAATTTGCACTGCCATCAGCAGTAGAAGTGTTCCTTTCTCCCCATCCTCGCCAGCATGTGCTGTCACTGAGGTTTTGATCTGAGCCATTCTGATGAGTATAAGAAGGGAAAGGACACTTCATACTACTCAAAGGAAAATTCCACCAATGGTATAGAGAACTAAACATAATTTTATTTTTTATTAAGTTTCCATTTATTTACATCCCAAATGCTGCCCCCTCTCAATCCCCTCTCATAGAGACTCTTCCTCCATACCCCCTCCTTTTTTCCTCTGAGAGGGTGCCCCTGCCCCCCGTATCACCTCACCCTGGTACATGAAGTCTGCCAGAGTAGTAGCATCCTCTCCCACTGAGGCCACACAAGGCAGCCCTGCTGGGGAACAGATTCTACAGTCAGACTACAGCTTTGGGAAGAGTCTTTGCTACAGTTGTTGCGAGATCCATATGAAGACTGAACTGCACATCTACTCAATATGTGTCAGGGTCCTCATTACAGCCTGTGTGTTTTCTTTGGTTGATGGTTCAATCTCTGAGAGCTCCCAGAGGTCCAGGTTAGTTGACACTGTTGATCCACCTGTGAGATTCCCATCCCATGGAAAAAAGAATCCTCATTCACTCTTGATGGGATTGCAAACTGATGTAGTCATTCTGGAAATCAGTGTAGAGAATTCTCAAAAAGCTAAAAATAACTCTGCCATATGGCCCAGTTATGCCACTACTTAGTATATGTTCAGAAGACTTCATGTTGACCCCATAGCAGAGATAATTGCACAGCATTGTGCATGGCTACTTTAGCCACAGAATCTAGGAAAAAGAAAAAAACTAAAATGTCCTTTTTATATATATTTAAATATATTTTTATTAGATAGTTTCTACATTTACATTTCAAATGCTATCCCAAAAGTTCCCCTATAGGATCCCCCACTCCCCCACCCAGCTCCCCTGCACACCTACTCCCACTTCCTAGCATTCCCCTGTACTGGAGCATATAATCGTCGCAAGACCAAGGGCCTCTCTTCCCAGTGATGACTGACTAGGCCACCTTCTGCTACATATGCAGCTAGAGACACAAGCTCTGGGGGTACTGGTTAGTTCATATTGTTGTTCCACCTATAGGGTTGCAGACCGCTTCAGCTACCTGGGTACTTTCTCTAGCCCCTCCATTGGGGACCCTGTGTAACATCCAATAGCTGACTGTGAGCATCCACTTCTGTATTTGCTAGGCACTGGCAGAGCCTCACAAAAGACAGCTATTTCAGGGTCCTGTCAGCAAAATCTTGCTGGCATTTGCAATAGTGTCTGCGTTTGGTGGCTGATTATGGGATGGATCCCTGGGTGGGCAGTCTCCGGATGGTCCTTCTATCTCAGCTCCAAACTTTGTCTCTGTAACTCCCTCCATGGGTATATTGTTCCCCATTCTAAGGAGGAACGAAGTGTCCATACTTTGGTCTTCCTTCTTCTTGAGTTTCATGTGTTTTGCAAATTGTATCTTGGGTATTCTAAGTTTCTGGGCTAATATCCACTTGTCAGTGAGTGCATATCATGTGAGTTCTTTTGTGATTGGGTTACCTCACTCAGGATGTTATCCTCCAGGTCCATCCATTTGCCTAAGAATTTCATAAACTTTAGCATTTGAAATGTAAATGTAGAAAATATCTAATAAAAATACATTTAAATATATATATAAAGGACATTTTAGGTTGTTTCCATTCTTTTTAATAGCTGAGTAGCACTCCATTGTGTAAATGTACAATATTATCTGTATCCATTCCTCTGTTGAGGGGCATCTGGGTTCTTTCCAGCTTCTGGCTATTATAAATAAGGCTGCTATGAACATATGTAATATGGAGCATGTGTCCTTATTACAAGTTGGAACATCTTTTGGGTATATGCCCAGGAGAAGTATTGCTGGATTCTCCAGTAGTATTATGTCTAATTTTCTGAGGAACCGCCAAACTGATTTCGAGAATGTTTGTACATGCTTGCAATCCCACCAGCAATGGAGGAGTGTTCCTCTTTCACCACGTCCTTACCAACATCTTCTGTCACCTGAATTTTTGATCTTAGCCATTCTGACTGGTGTGAGGTGGAATCTCAGGGTTGTTTGGATTGGCATTTCCCTGATGATTAAGGATGTTGAACATTTTTTCAGGTGCTTCTCAGCCATTCGATATTCCTCAATTGAGAATTCTTCGTTTAGCTCTGTACCCCATTTTTTCCTTTTTTTAAAGTTTTTATTTTATTTTTTTATTAGGTGTTTTCTTCATTTACATTTCCAATGCTATCCCAAAAGTCTCCCATACCTTCCCCCCACCCACTCACCTATCCACCCACTCCCACTTCTTAGCCCTGACATTCCCCTGTACTGGAGCATCTAAAGTTTGCAAGACCAATGGGCCTCTCTTTCCAATGATGGTCAACTAGGCCACCTTCTGCTACATATGCAGCTAGAGACACGAACTCTGGGGGCGGGGGGTGCTGGTTAGTTCATATTGTTGTTCCACCTATATGGTTGCAGACACCTTTAGCCCCTCGGGTACTTTCTCTAGCTCCTCCGTTGGGGGCCCTGTGATCCATCCAATAGCTGACTCTGAGGATCCACTTCTGTGTTTGCTAGGCCCCGGTGTACCCCATTTTAATGGGGTTATTTGATTTTCTGGAGTCCATCTTCTTGAGTTCTTTATATATATTGGATATTGGTCCCCTATCTGATTTAGGATTGGTAAAGATCCTTTCCCAATCTGTTAGTGGCCTTTTTGTCTTATCGACAGTGTCTTTTTTCCTTACAGAAGCTTTGCAATTTTAAACGGTCCCATTTGTCAATTCTTGATCTTACAGCACAAGCCATTGCTGTTCTATTCAGGAATTTTTCCACTATGCCCATACCTTCAAAACTTTTCCTGACTTTCTCCTCTTTAAGTTTTAGGGTCTCTTGTTTTATGTGCAGTCCCTTGATGCACTTAGACTTCAGCTTTGTACCAGGAGATAAGAATGGATCAATTCGTATTCTTCTACACGATAACTGCCAGTTGAACCAGCACCACTTGTTGAAGATGTTGTCTTATTTCTACTGGATGGTTTTAGCTCCCTTGTCAAAGATCAAGTGACCATAGGTCTGTTGGTTCATTTCTACATCTTCAATTCTATTTCATTGGTCTATCTGTCTGTCACAGTACTGGTACCATGCAGCTTTATCACAATTGCTCTGTAGTACAGCTTGAGGTCAGGCATGGTGATTCCACCAGAGGTTCTTTTATTGTTGAGAGTAGTTTTTGCTATCCTAGGATTTTTGTTATTCCTGATGAATTTGCAAATTGCCTTTCTAACTCAGTGAAGAATTGAGTTAAAATTTTGATGGAGATTGCATTGAACCTTTAGATTACTTTTGGCAAGATAGCCATTTTTACTATATTAATCCTGCCAATCCATGAGCATGGGAGATCTTTCCATCTTCTGAGATCTTCTTCAATTTCTTTCTTCAGTGACTTGAAGTTTTTATCATACAGATCTTTCACTTCCTTAGTTAGGGTCACTCCAAGGTATTTTATGTTATTTGTGAATATTGGGAAGGGTGTTGTTTCCCTAATTTCTCTCTCAGCCTGTTTATTCTTTGTGTAGAGAAAGTCCACTGAGTTGTTTGAGTTAATTTTATACCCAGCTACTTCACTGAAGCTGTTTATCAGGTTTAGAAGTTCTCTGGTGAAATTTTTAGGGTCATTTAGATATACTATCATATCATCTGCAAAAAGTGATATTTTGACTTCTTCCTTTCCAATTTGTATCCCCTTGATCTCCTTTTGTTGTTGAATTGCTCTGGCTAAGACTTCAGATACAATGTTGAATACGTAGGGAGAAAGTGGGCAGTCCCTGATTTTAGTGGGATTGCTTCCAGCTTCTCACCATTTACTTTGATGTTGGCTACTGGTTTGCTGTATATTGCTTTTATTATGTTTAGGTATGGGCCTTGAATTCCTGATCTTTCCAAGACTTTTATCATGAGTGGGTGTTGGATTTTGTCAAATACTTTGTCAGCATCTAATGAGATGATCATGTGAATTTCGTCTTTGAGTTTGTTTATATACTGGATTACGTTGATGGATTTCCATATATTAAACCTTCCCTACATCTCTGGGATGAAGCCTACTAGGTCATGATGGATGATCGTTTTGATGTGTTCTTAGATTCAATTTTCGAGGAATTTATTGAGTATTTTTGCATCGATATTCATAAAAGAAATTGGTCTGAAGTTCTCTTTCTTTGTTGGGTCTTTATGTGGTTTAGGTATCAGAATAATTGTGGCTTCATAGAATGAACTGGGTAGAGTACCTTCTGTTTCTATTTTTTGGAATAGTTTGAGGATCCTGCCAATCCATGAGCATGGGAATTGCAATTAGGTCTTCTTTGAAGGTCTGATAGAACTCTGCACTAAACCCATCTGGTCCTGGGCTTTTTTTTTGGGGGGGGGGGGGTTGGGAGATTATTAATGACTGCTTCTATTTCTTTAGGGGAACTGGGACTGTTTAGATCATTAATCTGATCCTGATTTAACTTTGGTACCTGGTATTTGTCTAGGAAATTGTCCATTTCATCCAGGTTTTCCAGTTTTGTTGAGTATAGGCTTTTGTAGAAAGATCTGATGGTGTTTTGGATTTCTTCAAGATCTGTATTTATGTCTTCTTTTTCATTTCTGATTTTGTTAATTAGGATACTATCCCTGTCCCCTCTAGTCAGACTGGCTAAAAGTTTATTTATCTTGTTGATTTTCTCAAAGAAGCACCTCCTGGTTTGATTCTTTGTATAGTTCTTTTTGTTTTCACTTGGTTGATTCTGCCCCTGAGTTTGATTATTTCCTGCCATCTAATCTTCTTGGGTGAATTTGCTTCCTTTGTCCTAGCACTTTTAGGTGTGCTGTCAAGCTGCTACTGTATGTTCTCTCTAGTTTATTTTTTGGCAGCACTCAGAGCTATGAGTTTTCCTCTTAGGACTGCCTTTATTGTGTCCCATAAGTTTGGGTATGTTGTGGCTTCATTTTCATTAAACTCTCAAAAGTCTTTAATTTCTTTCTTTATTTCATCCTTGACCAAGGAATGATTGAGTAGAATGTTGTTCAGTTTCCACATGAATGTTGGCTTTCTATTATTTATGTTGTTATTGAAGATCAGCCTTAGTCCGTGGTGGTCTGATAGGATACATGGGATAATTTCAATATTTTTGTATCTGTTGAGGCCTGTTTTGTGACCAATTTTATGATCAGTTTTGGAGAAGGTACCATGAAGTGCTGAGAAGAAGCTATATCCTCTTGTTTTAGGATAAAATGTTCTGTAGATATCTGTTAAATCCATTTTGTGGGGAGCGGGTGTGGCGGCAGTCCCAAAGGCGCCAGGGACTGCAGCTAAGTCGTATGACTTGCACCTGACTTCCTCATATAAGCCACAAACATCTTGAGTGCTGCGCAGGTGTACCAGGATACAGGTGAATCCAATTTGATGGAGATTTGCCCCTGCTGCCCTGATTAGCTGAAGCTGCGTGCCTGGTGAGGTGGCGTGGCCTGCTGTGCGTGGATGGGAACTGAGAGTATAAAAGAGTGAGAGGCCCAGGGTTGGAGGGAGATATAAACAGGGGAGATATAAACAGGGGGCGATATATAAACAAGGGAGATATAAACAAGGGAGATATAGAGGAAGAAGAAACAGGACTGAATAAACGTGTGCAGAAGGATCCTGTTGCAGCGTCGTTCTTCCTGGCCAGTTGAGTGCGCGCAAGAGTTGGTGCCGAAACCCGGGATAAGAAACATCTTCAGGCAAGAGCGAAGACCCCCTGCTACAGGGAGGATTCAGAACTGCATCACTGGGAAGGAGCGGTTAATAAAGGTTCCCGTGAAACAGACTGTTGAGAAGGATCTGGAGTGGATTCAGAACTCTTCAGCTGGGGAACGGTACTGATGAAGAGAAAGAAGAAAGATGAAGACTGAATAAACTGCTGTTAGAAGGACTGGTGGTCGCATCGTTCTTGCTGGTCGAGAGCAGGCGCGACAATTGGTGGCCCGTACGGGGAACCGACTCCCCCACCGAGTTCAGAACTTTCAGCAGTCAGTGGTTGCTGGCAGGGTAAGTTCACGGTGAGTGAAACTTGCGACCCCAGGAGTTTGGGAAGGACCTCGGATAAAATAGAGGTGAGCATAAAGTTGCCAGGAAGTAGGCACAAAGTAACCCAGGAGTTTGGGAAGGACCTCGGATAAAATAGAGGTGAATATAAAGTTGCCAGGAAGCAGGCACAAGGTAACGAAAGGTTCCCGGCTTTGGGACAAGTTAAGGTTCCCGGCTTTGGGATAAGTTAAGGTTCACGGTTTCAGGACAGATTAAGGAACTATGATAACCTCAGTGTAGTGATCAATAGATCCTCGCTGTGTAGTTATGCTTTTTTCTCCCATTGACCCTTTGTGGGTAGGTCTGATAGTTTTGGTCTTGTTTGTTCTGATATATGGACTCTGTTACTGTTTGAAACTGTGTGTAGAGGCAGTCAAGACAGGTCAGAAAATCCTTACAGAGCAACAAGAAAGTATGTCGGAAAAGGAGAAGGGCTTAAAAAGAAAAAGGAAAAAGAAGACACAGTAAAATCAGGTGAACAGAAAGGACGAAACAAAAGAGCCGAGGCGGAGGAGGAAGGCGAATTAGCTTCTGTGCCTCCTCCCTATGCCTCCTCAGCAGTGAAAACTTGACTCTCATATTGACTCCCCAGATGGACACACAGGTGATTGAGGTTGTGGTCTCATCACCACGAGGTATTGTGTCCATCCCCCCTGGGATCGACCAGATCAGGTGTTGACGTGGGCGAGAGGGTCTGTTTGTGTGTTCCCACAGGACCAGATGGAACCTCTTTGGGTGCCGGAGAGATTGGTGAGACGCTGCAAGAATGAGGCTCCTGATCCAGTTGCCCCTGTGGATGTGGTAGATGATCCCACAAGCACAAAGGATGGAGCCGAGATGGGAGATCCTTTCGGTATTCCAGAAGCCGATACCAGCTCGACATGACGTTCAAATTTTTCCACGCTTTTTGATCCCTGAATTCCCCTTAAAGAGATAGCCCCGCTGGCCATCTATCCCTTGCTTCAGGGAAGATGAGCGGGGATGAGAGCCCTGGGATGTATGCTTGTTATAGTGTGTGTGTGTTTTGTGTTTGGCACATGTGTTAGGTGCAGAGTGTGCGGGTCCGCACTTTCGCCATGGTAGCGTAGGCTTTTGCTGCAGTGGAGGCGGGGCAATCTCCTCAGATTCGGTTTGCCGCTCTAAAAGAAATTATGCTGCGTTATGCCGTGGGGTGCGAGGCTAAGCACTGCACAGAGGATAGCTGCTGTTGGCATCCTGTGGAAGGCATGTCTGATTGCATGAAGGTTCAGTGTCCTAGTTCCCTTCCCCCAGGAAAAACGACACGGGAGCTGGCCAAGACCTCTCTGGGTGATGAGCCTAAGGGATGGTTTTGTGTAGGGCCCCTATGCTTGCACACTGGGGATCAGACCTCTACCTTCACCCATGAGGCTTGCTTGCAGCAATTAAGATCTGGCCATAGGTTAATTAACTTCCTGGCCTTTTGATGCACCTGCTGCAAGCAAAACACAATCTCCCCAGGTGTGGCTTGGCATGATAGAGAGGTAGTCAGTGATAAGACTCCCTGGGCATGTCACCAACCTAAGACAGGGATCAAACCAATGCTGTTTGTCACCCAAGGACGGGTAAGGGGCATGGCTGCGAGGGGCTATCTACAGACATTCTCTCTGCCAAAAAAGAAAAAAGGGGGAATTGTGGGGAGCGGGTGTGGCGGCAGTCCCAAAGGCGCCAGGGACTGCAGCTAAGTCGTATGACTTGCACCTGACTTCCTCATATAAGCCACAAACATCTTGAGTGCTGCGCAGGTGTACCAGGATACAGGTGAATCCAATTTGATGGAGATTTGCCCCTGCTGCCCTGATTAGCTGAAGCTGCGTGCCTGGTGAGGTGGCGTGGCCTGCTGTGCGTGGATGGGAACTGAGAGTATAAAAGAGTGAGAGGCCCAGGGTTGGAGGGAGATATAAACAGGGGAGATATAATCAGGGGGCGATATATAAACAAGGGAGATATAAACAAGGGAGATATAGAGGAAGAAGAAACAGGACTGAATAAACGTGTGCAGAAGGATCCTGTTGCAGCGTCGTTCTTCCTGGCCAGTTGAGTGCGCGCAAGACCATTTGTTTCATAACTTCTGTTAGTTTCAATGTGTCTCTGTTTAGTTTCTGTTTCCAGGATCTGTTCATTGATGAGAGTAGGGTGTTGAAGTCTCCCACTATTATTGTGTGAGGTATAATGTGTGCTTTGAGCTTTACCAGAGTTTCCTTAATGAATGTTGCTGCCCTTGCACTTGGAGCATAGAGAGTTCCTCTTGAAAGATTTTACCTTTGAGGAGTATGAAGTGCCTGCCCCTCCTTGTCTTTTTTTATAACTTTGGGTTGGAACTCAATTTTATTCGATATTAGAATGGCTACTCCAGCTTGTTTCTTCAGACCATTTACTTGGAGAATTGTTTTCCAGCCTTTTACTCTGAGGTAGTGTTAGTCTTTGTCCCTGAGGTAGGTTTCCTGTATGCAGCAAAATGTTAGGTCCTGTTTATGTAGCCAGTCTGCTTGTCTTCTTATTGGGAAATTGAGTCCTGTGCTATTAAGAGACATTAAGGAAAAGTAATTGTTGCTTCCTGTTATTTTTGTTGTTAGAGTTGGTACTCTGTTCTTGTGGCTGCCTTCTTTTAGGTTTGCTGAGGACTACTTTCTTGCTTTTTCTGGTGCATAATTTCTCTTCTTGTGTTGGAGTTTTCCCTTTATTATCCTTTGAAGGGCTAGATTCATGGAAAGATATTCTGTGAATTTAGTTTTGTCATGGAATACTTTGGTTTCTCCTTCTGTGTTATTTGAGAGTTTTGCTGGGTATAGTAGCCTGGGCTGGCATTTGTGTTCTCTTAGGGTCTTTATAACATCTGTCCAGGATCTTCTAGCTTTCAGAGTCTCTGGTGAGAAGTCTGGAGTAAGTCTAATACGTCTGCCTTTATATGTTTCTTGACCTTTTTCCCTTATTGCTTATAATATTTTAATATTCTATCTTTATTTAGTGCACTTATTGTTCTGATTATTATGTGTTGGGAGGAATTTTTTTCTGGTCCAGTCTTTTTGGAGTTCTGTAGGCTTCTTGTATGTTCATGAGCATTTCTTTCTCTTGCCCGAGCTAGTATCTCGCCGGCAAGAATTCACTCGGACAACCGGATCCTTCTACAGCAAAGCTTTTATTGCTTCTTCAGGAGGGAAGACCCTGAACCCGGAAAATGGTGCTGCTTATATAGCCCGCAGCGTGACGTTTCAGCACCTGATGTGGCGTGACAGCACCTGACTTGTTGCTCGCCCATCACCCCATTACTACGCCCCGAGATGGGCAGTGACTAGGCATGAGTTCACTCTCACACCTGCGTACAAGGCTTGTTTACTAGTTAGGCACAGCGAAGGCCAGCGCCATCTTATAATGGTGATTGCTCGCGGCACGGCTCTCCACATCTCCCCCTTTTTGTTTTATTAAAATGAGGCTGGACTAGGTCTGTGTAATTATGCCCATCCACTGTGGCTCCTGTCTTAGGTCGTTCCTCTAATGTCACAGCCTTTCCCGTCATAGGGTAACCCTATCGCCACTGGGCCCCGTGTCTTAGGTTGATCTGTGCATGAGAAAAGTTGCCGTCCCTGGATACCACAGTGCTATGTGACAGTAACTACTAAATGACCTAGGGCGAACTCTACAAAAGAGGCCAGCCATCAATGTTAACTAATTCTTGAGCATAGATAGCCAGATTTCAGGGGAGCCCCTGTGCTCAATGGCAGCAAGTGCTTGAGCTATCACAACCTTGTCATTTGTTTGTTGGGTTCTGAGCTTGCAAACCAACCAGAGCATGAACACAAATCCACAGCAGGTGGCAACACCAAATAAACCTACCCCCACCCATTCCTTAAAATAAGAAAATGCAGATGAAATCCAGGAGGAGAGGCCCTCTGTCAATGACAGGTCCACTCGCGTTGAGTTGATCTTTAAAACTGCCACCCTCAGGGCCTCAAGAGTCTCATCGAATCCCTCAGACCAATTTCCTGCAAGATACAAGGAAAGCTGTCTAGACAGATTAGCTGCATGAGTAAAATTTTCATATTGTACACTGGTAATACACAGAGTGCCCAACTTTCTTTCACAACCCACTGGGCCATCTGGTATAGGATGCCTATCTGTTCCTCCGCCAGGTCAAGGAGCTGATTCAAAATCATCAGCCCTCCCTTCAGCTGGGCACTAGCACCTGCCTCATTACTTGAGAATCCATTGGTAATATGGCCAAATATTTTCTTTTTCTGTAGCATCTCCCTTATCATTCATTACAGCAAAATCCAATGGAGGTGACAAAACAAAACCCTTTGCTATTTCTTTCCGAGGAAAATTTTTTTTGATTGACAAGGTGAAAAAACTATAGGAAATGCAAGGTCCGGATGACACCAAGGCATGCTGTGTATAGCAATAGCATTGTCAACAGGCCATCGTGATCTTTTGGGAATAGTCGCATTTCCCTTTATCATAATCGTGGTGATGTTTATAGGTGAAGTTATATTATTTTCAACATCACTTGAGCCTGACTGTGCTCGAGCAACTTGCATTAAAGCATTAAATAACACTCTAGAGCTCACTTTATTTTGGCTAATGAAATCTGTCCAATTAGAGATAATCTTTTCCTTTAAAAATATTCAGTTGTCAAAAACAAAGGCAAGGTAGAAGAATTGGAATGTACTGGTAAAGGTACCGGCCATGATCTTATTATGGCCCACAAAGGTATACTTATCCCTGTCTCAATCACCAGGAGTAAGAATAACAGACTCATCTTGAGATTCATCTTGCTCTTTCACTGTCTTTGTCAGTCACGTCGGAACCCAAAGTGGATTTTCTTCACCCTGTGAAAAAAACACAAATAGCTCTCCGGGATCTGATTAAGATAGGATCCGGGCCATACCATTTATTATCAAGAACATTCTTCCACTTGATCAATTCATTGAGCGGTTGAGGCCATTGTCCGTGCCTTTCAGCTGGTGATCTCCCAGCATTATCCAATTTTAAGAAATTAAGAGTAAATATTATAAGGGATAGAGCCATCTTTGGCATCATAGTCTCTATCCCCCCTTTTTGTTTTTGTTTTTTAAAGAAGTTTTAATTCTCCTAGTTATCTAATGACCGGTTTGAGATAGAGGCCTTCATATACATTCTGTGTCCTCCCCAGGACATAGCCTGTGGGAGTCGGTTGCCTTGATACCAGGTGTAGGTCATGAATGTTTCTGACTAACAAGAACAGAACATTTGTTTCTAGGGTGGCTTTTCAGCCCAGTCATATATACTATTTAGATTTACAAAATAAACAGCTAGGACTTCTCTGTTTAGTCTTTCTTGCCAGTGGCTAACTTCAGCTTAGGAATTTTTCCCTTGATAGGAGCCAGGTAACAATGTATGGGCTCTAATATGTTGAATAAAAGTGGGCGGAGGAAGCTAATCAGCAGGGCCACGTGCTGAGTGCTCGTCACTCTTCGGCCCCTGAGAAGGTCTGAGACTGGGGCCTCCCGCGGCCCTAACCGGGCTCTCCCCAAGCGGGGAGGTGAGTTCCCAGAGAGCAGGGCTCTACGTGTGGGCAGGCTGGGCAGGAGAAGTCCCGAGTCGGGGCAGATGCCTCCCTCGCCGGAGCTTGGAACAGACTCATGGCCAGCAGAGCGAATTTTAACCATTTATATTTTTTAACATGAAACACAGAACAATAATCATTCAAACAACAAAACAAAAACAAACATGAATTGACGGATATATGGACAATTTGTTTTGGTGCACCAAAAAGAGACAATAGGCAGACAGGGAATAGAACTCTGTGTCTCAAAGGGACACAGATATCCTAACCAGAGCTAAGAATATCTCCATAGGAGCCAGAGAGGAAGTAGGACGTCTCCCATTTTCCTTCTGTTCCCAGGAGAGCTCTGAAATAGCTTATTTTCATTTTTTCTCTTTTTTGCTAAAAGATCCCAAACAGGGGATAACTGCTTTTCTAAAACTTATTTTCTCTCTCTCATGTTCAGACTCTACTTCCTTATCTCCTTCTTCTGGGAATACTGCCAGATAATGGAGAGGAGGCACAGTGGCCCTGAGAGCTATCTTTAAGCCTTTAATGAAGGCTGCCTCTTTAGTCAAAGTCCTCGAGAGGAGGGTAAATTGACTTAATTTATATTATCCTTTGTATCTTTATATTTTATATTATCCTTTGTATCTTTATATTTTATATTATCCTTTATATCTTTATATTTTATATTATCCTTTGTTTTTCTCTTTTCTCCTTTTCTAAACTCACCCCGGGCATTCTTTCTCTACATTATCTTTTCCTTGGGCTCAAGGTCCATGGAAAGGCCTTTATTCTTCAGTGCACCTTGTTTCGTTTCAACTCTTACTCTCTCTCCCCACTCTGCCTCTGATAGACTGTCTTGAACTTCCTCCAGGATCTTCTGCCCTGCCTCAACAATTTGCTTACAATCCTCGTCTGTTAAGCACGATCTTACCAGTTTCCACAATGGCATGGTCCCTCCTTTAAGTTTGCCGTTCTGCTGTTCCCTAACTAGATCTCCTTTCAGTTTGTCCCATGAGGCGACAGTTAATGACCCTGAGCAAGCATACCATGGTGCCACACAGTCTATCTCCCTGACAAATCCCTCTATAGTCTTAGTGGCAATTTTCAGGCCACACTGCTTCAAGATCGACCATAAGGCCTTTACTACAGAGTGGGAGATTCCCATACTGGTCACTGTCCAGGCCTGACTGTGACTGAGAACCAGTCAGCAATACTGGTCGCTGTCCAGGCCTGACCACGACTGAGAACCAGTCAGCAGTTCCAGTGGTGGAAGCAAAACGAAACCAAAAGGGAAGGAATAATCGCCGTGAAAATAATCAAAAGGGTGTCTAACTCTGGAGAAATTTCAAGACTGTACGTACCTTGCAGAGCTGTAAAGTGTCCCGTAGTTCTGAACCCGCCCCGTGAAAGGGGGGGGTCTCCTATCAGCGCCTGGTGATGATAAATTCCCAGGTTTCTCGGCACCACTTCTTGCCCGAGCTATTATCTTGCCGGCAAGAATTCACTCGGACAACCGGATCCTTCTACAGCAAAGCTTTTATTGCTTCTTCAGGAGGGATGACCCCGAACCCAGAAAATGGTGCTGCTTATATAGCCCGCAGCGTGACATTTCAGCACCTGATGTGGCGTGACAGCACCTGATTCGTTGCTCGCCCATCACCCCATTACTACACCCCGAGATGGGCAGTGACTAGGTGTGAGTTCACTCTCGCACCTGCGTACAAGGCTTGTTTACTAGTTAGGCACAGCAGAGGCCAGCGCCATCTTATAATGGCGATCGCTCGCAGCACGGCTCTCCACATCTTTCTTTAGGTGAGGGAAGTTTTCTTCTATAATTTCGTTGAACATATTTACTGGCCCTTTAAGTTGAAAATCTTCATTCTCATCTATACCTATAATCCTTAGGTTTGGTCTCTTCATTGTGTCCTGGATTTCCTGGATGTTTTGAGTTAGGATCTTTTTGCATTTTGCATTTTCTTTGATTGTTGTGTTCATGTTTTCTATGGAATCTTCTGTACCTAAGATTCTCTCTTCCATCTCTTGTATTCTGTTGCTGACGTTCACATCTATGGTTCCTGATTTCTTTTCTAGGGTTTTTTTTTAAGATTTATTTTTTTTTATTATATGTAAGTACACTGTAGCTATCTTCAGACACTCCAGAAGAGGGAATCAGATCTTGTTACAGATGATTGTGAGCCACCATGTGGTTGCTGGGATTTGAACTCAGGATGTTTGGAAGAGCAGTCGGTGCTCTTAACCACTGAGACATCTCTCCAGCCACATTCCCAGGGTTTTTTAATCTCCAGAGTTTTCTCCCTTTGGGTTTTCTTTACTGTTTCTACTTCCATTTTTAGATCTTGGATGGTTTTGTTCAATTCCATCACCTGTTTAGCAGTGTTTTCCTGTAATTCTTTGAGGGATTTTTGTGCTTCCTCTTTAAGTTCTTCTACCTATTTAGCAGTGTTCTCCTGTATTTTTAGGTGAGTTATTAATGCCCTTCTTAAAATCCTCTACCAGTATCATGAGATATGATTTTAAATATAAATCTTGCTTTTCGGGTGTGTTGTGGTATCCAGGACTCGCTATGGTGGGCGTACTGGGTTCTGTTGATGCTGAGTTGTCTTTGTTTCTCTTAGTAAGTTTGCCTTTCACCATCTGGTAATCTCTGTTGTTAGACGTTCTAGCTGTCTCTGGCTGGAGCTTGTTCCTTCTTTAGCCTCTATCAGCACTCCTGCGAGTCCAACTCTCTCCTGAGTCCCAGTGGTCAGATCACTCTGCAGGCAGGCTCTCCTATTGCAGGGAAGGTGCAGAGAGTTCTGGAGCTCAGATCTGCCTCCTGTCTGAAGATGAAGGTGACCCTGACTAAGAAGCTCTGTTGCTTCTGTGACCTGCATGCTCTCCTGCTCAGACTGATCTCTGAGAGACCCTGGATACAAGATGGTGCTCTCACCTGAGTCCTGGGGTCAGAGCCCTCTCTGGAGGTCGACTCTCCTCAGTGATCCTAAGATCCTGGGTATACTCCAGCACCTGTGGCATGGAGAGTCCTCTGGGGACTGTGGGACCATCCTCCTTGTTCACGCCCAAGCTGGCGCTGACCTAAATGAACCCCCACCACTGTGTCCCTGTTCCTGCTAGCACAGGCTACTCCTGGTTGTTTTGGAAAATACGTTGCTTTCCACTCACCAGTGATCCAAAATCCTGGGTGTGCTAGGGTTCCTGCAGCATGGGGAGTCATCTGGGGACCATCTACAGAGTTCACACCCAATATGGCACGGGGCTGGTACAGACAGGCCTAAATGTCCTTAGACTGACAAAAGGATAATAAAAATGTGGAATAATATGGAAAATGGAATAGTATTGAACTGTCAAAAATGAAATGACTAACTTCGCATGTAAAGATCGCATTAACTGAGGTAATTCACATGGAGAAATACAAACATCACTTGTTCTTTCTAATCTGAGACTCCCAGCTATAAGTCTTCAGATATGAGTACAAATCCTGGAGTAACTGTTACAACCATGAAAGTAAAAGGGAACATGACCAGGATATTGTGTGGGGAGCAATAAAGAAGGAAACTGCAAGGTGCAAGTGATGTAATCAGCGAAATGGGAAAGATGAGTTCTTTAGTGAGGGGGAAGGGAACATAAATACTGAAGAAGGAGGGAGGAGGGTGAAATAACAGAATATCTGAAAGTCATAAGAAATCATGCAATTAAATATAATACACCGAATTCTACATATAAATACACAAATATAGTTAAATGAACTTTTCTCATCTGGACTGACAATGCTACCTCTGAGTGTCAAAGACTATCTAAGAAAAAACCCAATACCAGGCATGAGAGACCTTATTTTAAGTTGTTTGGTTCGGTCTAAAAGAGTCTTCAAACATACAACCTATTGCTGTTGCCCTTGGTTGTTAACTATAGGTGGGAGGTAAGCCCCTCTTTCTGAAGACATCAGGCATTTCAGAAA
Organism: Mus musculus; assembly: GCF_000001635.26. Taxonomy (NCBI): domain Eukaryota; kingdom Metazoa; phylum Chordata; class Mammalia; order Rodentia; family Muridae; genus Mus; species Mus musculus. Next base: position 3,799,253 of record NC_000074.6, on the reverse strand, counting down.
CATGGTTCAGGGGTTCCTGAGTTGGAACTAATATAACTGAGGACTAGCTTTCATGGAATCACAAATTGCCAAACAAGCTTCTAAAACAAAAAAAGCAGCCATCAGCCCTACACAGCTAGGATGCCTATGAACCACAACAACAAGGATGACACAGTAACCCTAAGAGTGCATATGGCACTAATGGCTAATATATCTTGTGAGTAACCAAGAGCTTCCTAATTAGACTTAAAACCACTTTACCAAGGGAGAAACCATGCTTGTAGTGGAAACTTGGCAAATTATGTTGGGGTAATGAAGTCATCAAGAGAAATCCACAACCACCATGTTAGGTAAATCACCATAATTCCTAACTACTTTCTAAACATTTGCCCTTATACCCACAGATAAGTATAGTTCTCATCCTTCATCAAGGACATGTCTCTTTGCAACAGATGAAGATTATTATAGAAAACTACAATCAATCAAGATGCAGAGTAGAGCTGAGTCCCATCTATAAAACATTCCTACTCCTAAGACTCAGGGAACATTACAGAAGATGCGGCAGAAAGATTATAAAAAGGGATCAGGGATGTTAGGGTAAAATTGTGTCTCTCAGGAATGGCAGAAGCTATACCATAAAGTCTCACCTACATAATTTCCTAAACTTAAGATGAATAAGGAAGACACCAGTTTTTGGGGGGTAATGAACAGGGGAAACATCAATAACTGAACACGGAAAACATGCCAAAGTGGACTGGGGAAAGACATCAAGGACATTGGTGACACATGCCTCTAATCCCAGTCTTTTGGGAGGCAGAAGCAGGAGGAGCTCTGTGACTTGGAGGCCAGCCTGATCTACAAAGTGAGTTCCTGGACAGGCAGAGCTACACAGAAACTCTGTCTTGGAAGAAGCAAAAAAAGGAACAGACATTTTGCTGAAAGGACCCTGATACAGCTGTCTTGTGAGACTATGCCGGGGTCTAGCAAACACAGAGGTGGATGATCACAGTCAGCTATTGGATGGATCACAGGGCCCCCAATGGAGGAGCTAGAGAAAGTACCCAAGGAGTTAAAGGGATCTGCAACCCTATAGGTGGAACAACACTATGAACTAACCAGTACCCTGGAGCTCTTAACTCTAGCTGCATATGTATCAAAAGATGGCCTAGTCGGCCATCACTGGAAAGAGAGGCCCATTGGACATGCAAACTTTATATGCCCCAGTACAGGGGAACGCCAGGGCCAAAAAGTGGGAGTGAGTGGTTAGGGGAGTGTAGGGGAGGGTATAGGGGACTTTTGGGATAGCATTAGAAATATAAATGAGGAAAATACCTAATAAAAAATATTTTAAAAAGAAAAAAGAAAAAAAAGAAACCTAAAGACAACCAAGGAGTGCTGAGACTAGAAGAAATAGTCTTATCCAGGGAAAAGCACAGCAAATAGCTACTCAATACAAAGTGGTCAGCTCTGAAAACATGCATATGAATCATATTATACAAATTAAGCAGGTAATATTTAGTAATACACATGCAAGTACATATACATATGTGCATTTAATGAAGAGGTGCAAGTAGAAGTATGTGGAAGAATTTGGAAGAAAGGAAATGAAGGGAGAAATGATATAATTATATTATAATCTCAAAAAATATATATATATATATATTTTTGCTGGGCAGTGGTGGCATGTGCTTTTAATCCCAGCACTTGGGAGGCAGAGGCAGGCGGATCTCTGAGTTTGAGGCCAGCCTGGTCTACAGAGTGAGTTCCAGGACAGCCAGGACTACACAGAGAAACCCTGTCTTGAAAAACCAAAAAGAAAAAAATTATTTTTAAATGAATAAAAGGGAAAAACAATGTAATCAATCTTGCTATGTTTTGGACTTCCAGTGTAATTACTGAAGTGGAAATTTCTGGTTTCTTTAACAACTCAGTTGTGTCACATGATGTTTTTCTACAAGAAGGTATGACTGTGATGTTCTTCTGGAAGCTGTCTTGTGAGAAGGGTGTTGATGTTTTGCAGAAAACAGACATTTAGAAAGAGTATAACCAGAACCCCACAAACAGTGAGAGAAGGATTATGCATTGCTACACTGTGAAATGTTTTACTTCTTCTCTGGTCTTCGATGGTCTTAGCTAGTCTTCACTTCATAGACAGAAATGTGCCAAACAACTCTTTGTGGTATTCCAGCTGATTCTGGCTGCTCCAGGTGACTTGTGCTGATTTGGCAGAGCCTCAGTATTTCTGCTGGATCATGCAGCTGCTACTAATTCCTGTTTGGTGTCTTCTATTGAACTGGACTGCTAATGTCCTGACAACGAAGAGTGGAATTGCTGTAAGGAACTACTTCTAAGCAGGTCCACAACCCCCTTTTCTTATTAACCTTCTTTCTCCCCTACCTCTGTCAGAGGGCTAGAAAGGAAGTTGAAGCATTTATGAACCCTAAATAAAGTAGGTTTGAATAATCTAAGCCTACAAATTACCTTACACAAGCTACCTTGAATGTATATCTTTGAGTGTACCATGTCCCCTATTTTACTCTATGACCTATTCCTGCCCCTGACTATATGTTATCATATCTAACATTCCTTACTGGAAACTGTGAGATAATGAAAACAATATTGTAATCTTGTGTGTTGTTCTGGGCTAGTAAGACTCATGAAATTTGCTGTGCTGCTCAATAAAAAGAGAGGATGGTCTTTATTGGGACTTCTTAGATTAGACTCTCTTAAAATTGATGTATGAAATTGTCAAGAGTGGGTATCTCATCCTCTGGATTCCATTTTTCATCCCACAACTATGCCTACTTTCCCTAAGACCACTCCAACACCAGGGACACCAAGTAAGACCCTGCCCCAAGCCCTATGCCCACCATTGCACTTAATGCATACCCAATAGCTATAAACTGCACCCCATCCACTGCACTCCATTTTCCAGCACACATCTTCACCTGTTTCCCAGAAGCCACCAGAAACATAGATCCCAGGCCATCATGGTTTCAGGAACCCCAGAAGCAATGTTGGCACCTGAAACCCCAGAGGTCACAAAAGCTGCTAAAACCTCATAGGAAGCACCCTACTGAACCTGAAGACTCACTGGTCACCAGACCCTTAGGACACTCAGGCCACAAAACTAAGAGGAAACAGAAACCAAGGGGGAAAACATCCAAAACAAAATTAAAAACAAAAAACTTCCATATGACAAAGATAAACTCATAAATCAGCACCTAAATCTATCATAACTCAAAAACCCAGATGACTAAAGGCCAGTGTAAGAACAAAATCAAAAAGAGCCGTGACAATGTGACACCTGGATATTCCAACAAAGCTGTAGAACAAAAAGAAAAATGACTTTAAATACAATCTTATGAAAATAATAGAGGTCTTTAAAGAGAAAATTAATAAATCCCCTAAACAAATAGAGGAAAACATTATCAAACAAGTGAAAGAAATGAATAAAACTGCCTAAGAGCTGAAAATGGAAACAGAAGCTGTAAAGAAAACCAAACTGAGTGAATACTGGAGATAGAAAATCTAGAAAAGAGAATAGGAACTACAGATGCAACCATCACAAACAGAATATAAGAGATGAAAGAGAGAATCTCAGGGGTAGAAGGCATGATAGATAGAAGAAATTGATATGGTGGTCAAAGAAAATGTTAAATATAAAAAATTTCCTGACATAAAATACCATGGAAATGTGGGATACTATGAAAGACCAAACCTAAGAATAATAGAATAATAGAAGAAGGAGATAATAGAATAATAGAAGATAATAGAGATAATAGAATATTATCTCTATTAATAGAGATAATAGAATAATAGAATAATAGAAGAAGGAGAAGATTTCCAGCTACAGGGCTTCAAAAAATATTTTCAACAAAATTATAGGAGAAATTTTTGCTAACCTAAAGAAAAGATGCCTATAAAAGCACAAGAAGCTGCCTTCCAGTTTGCACCTGTTCTGGAAGCAGAGCCTCTGCTCTGGATCCCAACAAATTCAACCTACACCCCAGTAGTAGCTCAATCCCCCAAGGAGTTCTGACACATCCAGGATCACAGGATCACAAGATCACAGGTTCACAGGAGGGACAGGCTCCAGTCAGAGACACTGAGACCAGTTAACACTAGAGATAACCAGATGGTGACAGGCAAGCACAAGAACATAACCAATGGAAACCAGTACTACTTGGCAACATTAGAACACATTTCTCCCACCACAGAAATCCCTGGATATCCCCAAGACAAAATAAAATAAATAAATAAATAAATAAATAAATAAAAATTTAAAAAATTTAAAAAATGAAGCAAAATTCAGAACTAAATTTTCATCTCATGAAGATGATAGAGGATTTTAAAAAGAATATAAACAACTTCCTTAAAGAAATACAGGAGAACACAGGTAAACAAGTAGAAGCCCTTAAAAAGGAAACACACAAATCCCTTAAAGTAATATGGGAAAACACAATCAAACAGGTGAAGGAATTGAACAAAACTGCCCAGGATCTAAAAATGGATATAGAAACATTAAAGAAAACACAAAGGAAGACAACCCTGGAGATAGAAAACCTAGGAAAAAGATCAAGAGTCACAGATGCAAGCATCACCAACAGAATACAAGAGATAGAATGGGAGTGGGTGGGTTGAGGAGCAGGGGAGGGGGAAGGGGATAGGGGATTTTCAGAGGGGAATTTAGGAAAAGGGGATAACATTTGAAATGTAAATAAAGAAAATATCTAAAAAAAATAATAAAAATAAAACATATATAAACCTTTGTAATATATATATATTGAAAAATAGGAGCTAGATATCCTACAAGAGTGAACAGTAATTCCCCAGGAAACCTTTGGGAAAAAAAGAATACAAGAGACAGAAGAGAGACTCTCAGATGTAGAAAATACCATAGAAGATACCGACACAACAGTCGAGGAAAATAAAATAAGCAAAAAGCTCCTAACTCGACAAGCCCCTTCCAGTCTGAGCAGCACCGGGGTAGCTAGGGTGCAGAGTCGGCTGACACCCGCCAGCTACCCACAACACCCACCACGGGATCTTAAGACTTCTGGTGAGTGGAACACAGCATTTGCTCCAATCCAATTGCGCGGGACCTGAGATTGCATTAGTTAGGGAAGCAGAAAACCCAGCCTGGGTAAGAGCACAAGCCCCTTTCTGTCTGAGCAGCACTGGGGTAGCTAGGGCACAGAGTCGGCTGACACCCGCCAGCTACCCACAACACCATTCACGGGATCTTAAGACTTCAGGTGATCTGGCCACCCTCCCGGCCAGAGGACAGGTCTCCACCCGGCCCGGGAACCCTTTGCCTCAGGATCAGTGGGAGCTATCTTGGTTCCGGGACTCCGCTGAACTTAGTCTGTACAGGTGAGAGTGTGCACCACAGAAGCTGACAACTTCTAGGATAGGCAGGAGCCACAGAGCCTCTGAGGCAGCGCCCTTTTCAGGCTTCAGACATCCGGCCACCCTCCCGGCCAGAGGACAGGTGTCTGCCCGGCCCGGGTGCCCTTTGCCTCAGGAGCGGCAGAAGCCATCTTGGTGCCGGGACTCTGCCGAACTTAGGAACTTAGTCTGCACAGGTGAGAGTGTGCACCACAGAAGCTGACAGCTTCTGGGACAGGCAGGAGTAACAAAGCCTCTGAGGCAGCGCCCTTTTCGGGCTCAAGACATCCAGCCACCCTCCCGGCCAGAGGACAGGTGTCTGCCCAGGCCGGGAGCCCTTGGCCTGAGGATCTGCGGAAGCCATCTTGGTTCCGGGACTCCGCTGAACTTAGTCTGCACAGGTGAGAGTGTGCACCACAGAAGCTGACAGCTTCTGGGACAGGCGGGAGCCACAGAGCACTGAGGCAGCACCCTTTTTGGGCCCCAGACATCCGGCCACCTTCCTGGCCAGAGGACAGGTGTCCACCCGGACCGGGAGGCTTTTGCCTCTAGATTGGCGGTAGCCATCTTGGTTCCAGGACTCCACTGCAGCTTCTGTGACCTGCCAAAGCAACACAGCTTCTGGGAAAGGTCCTGTTTTGGGCCTTCATATATATATATATATATATATGTATGTGTGTATATATATATATGTGTGTGTGTGTGTGTGTGTGTCTGTGTGTGTGTGTGTGTGTGTGTGTGTGTGTGTGTGTGAATATCAGCACAACAATCAAAGAAAATACAAAATGCAAAAAGATCCTAACTCAAAACATCCAGAAAATCCAGGACAGAATGAGAAGACCAAACCTACGGATAATAGGAGTAGATGAGAATGAAGATTTTCAACTCAAAGGACCACCAAACATCTTCAACAAAATTATAGAAGAAAACTTCCCAAACCTAAAGAAAAAGATGCCCATGAACATACAAGAAGCCTACAGAACTCCAAATAGACTGGACCAGAAAAGAAATTCCTCCGGACACATAATAATCAGAACAACAAATGCACTAAATAAAGATAGAATACTAAAAGCAGTAAGGGAAAAAGGTCAAGTAACATATAAAGGCAAGCCTATCAGAATTACACCAGATTTTTCACCAGAGACTATGAAAGCCAGAAGGGCCGGAAGAGATGTTATACAGAAACTAAGAGAACACAAATTCCAGCCCAGGCTACTATACCCAGCCAAACTCTCAATTACCATAGATGGAGAAACCAAAGTATTCCACGACAAAACCAAATTCACAAATTATCTTTCCACAAATCCAGCCCTTCAAAGGATAATAACAGAAAAAAAACAATACAAGGACGGAAAACACGTATTAGAAAAAGCAAGAAGGTAATCCCTCAACAAACCTAAAAGAAGACAGGCACAAGAACAGAATGCCAACTCTAACAATAAAAATAAAAGGAAGCAACAATTACTTTTCCTTAATATTTCTTAATATCAATGGACTCAACTCCCCAATAAAAAGACATAGACTAACAGACTGGCTACACAAACAGGACCCAACATTTTGCTGCTTACAGGAAACTCATCTCAGAGAAAAAGATAGACACTACCTCGGAATGAAAGGATGGAAAACAATTTTCCAAGCAAATGGTAGGAAGAAACAAGCTGGAGTAGCCATCCTAATATCTAATAAAATCGATTTCCAACCCAAAGTCATCAAAAAAGAGAAGGAGGGGCACTTCATATTCATCAAAGGTAAAATCCTCCAAGAGGAACTATCAATTCTGAATATCCATGCTCCAAATACAAGGGCAGCCACATTCGTTAAAGATACTTTAGTAAAGCTCAAAGCATACATTGCACCTCACACAATAATAGTGGGAGACTTCAACACACCGCTTTCATCAATGGACAGATCATAAAAACAGAAACTAAACAGGGACACAGTGAAACTAACAGAGGTCATGAAACAAATGGATCTGACAGATATCTACTGAACATTTTGTCCTAAAACAAAAGGATATACCTTCTTCTCAGCACCTCACGGTACCTTCTCCAAAATTGACCACATAATTGGTCACAAAACAAGCCTCAACATATACAAAAATATTGAAATTGTCCCATGCATCCTATCAGATCACCATGGACTAAGGCTGATCTTCAATAACAAAATAAATATTAGAAAGCCAACACACGGGGCTGGTGAGATGGCTCAGTGGGTAAGAGCACCCGACTGCTCTTCCGAAGGTCCGAAGTTCAAATCCCAGCAACCACATGGTGGCTCACAACCACCCATAATGAGATCTGATGCCCTCTTCTGGTGCATCTGAAGACAGCTACAGTGTACTTACATATAATAAATAAATAAATAAATAAATCTTAAAAAAAAAAAAAAAAAAAAAGAAAGCCAACACACACATGGAAACTGAACAACACTCTTCTCAATGATACCTTGGTCAAGGAAGGAATAAAGAAAGAAATTAAGGACTTTTTGGAGTTTAATGAAAATGAAGCCACAACATTCCCAAACTTATGGGACACAATGAAAGCATTCCTAAGAGGAAAACTCATAGCTCTGAGTGCCTCCAAAAAGAAACTAGAGAGAGCACACATTAGCAGCTTGACAACACACCTAAAAGGTCTAGAAGAAAAGGAAGCAAATTCACCCAAGAGGAGTAGAAGGCAGGAAATAATCAAACTCAGGGGTGAAATCAACCAAGTGGAAACAAGAAGAACTCTTCAAAGAATCAACCAATCAAGGAGCTGGTTCTTTGAGGAAATCAACAAGATAGATAAACCCTTAGCCAGTCTCACTAGAGGGCACAGGGAAAGCATCCTAATTAACAAAATCAGAAATGAAAAGGGAGACATAACAACAGATCCTGAAGAAATCCAAAACACAATCAGATCCTTCTACAAAAGGCTATACTCAACAAAACTGGAGAACCTGGATGAAATGTACAAGTTACTAGACAGATACCAGGCACCAAAGTTAAATCAAGATCAGGTTAATGATCTAAACAGTCCCATATCCCCTAAAGAAATAGAAGCAGTCATTAATAGTCTCCCAAGCAAAAAAATCCCAGGACCAGACGGGTTTAGTGCAGAGTTCTATCAGACCTTCAAAGAAGACCTAATTCCAGTTCTTCACAAACTATTCCACAAACTAGAAACAGAAGGTACTCTACCCAACTCATTCTATGAAGCCACAATTACTCTGATACCTAAACCACAAAAAGAACCAACAAAGAGAGAGAACTTCAGACCAATTTCCCTTATGAATATCGATGCAAAAATCCTCAATAAACTTCTCACTAACAGAATCCAAGAACACATCAAAACAATCATCCATCCTGACCAAGTAGGTTTCATCCCAGTGATGCAAGGATGGTTCAATGTACAGAAATCCATCAACATAATCCATTATATAAACAAACTCAAAGACAAAAACCACATGATCATCTCGTTAGATGCTGAGAAAGCATTTGATAAAATCCAACGCCCATTCATGATAAAAGTCTTGGAAAGATCAGGAACTCAAGGCCCATACCTAAACATGATAAAAGCAATCTACATCAAACCAGTAGCCAACATCAAAGTAAATGGTGAGAAGCTGGAAGCAATCCCACTAAAATCAGGGACTGCCCACTTTCTCCCTACGTATTCAACATTGTACTTGAAGTCCTAGCCAGAGCAATTAGACAACAAAAGGAGATCAAGGGGATACAAATTGGAAAGGAAGAAGTCAAAATATCACTTTTTGCAGATGATATGATAGTATATATAAGTGACCCTAAAAATTCCACCAGAGAACTCCTAAGCCTGATAAACAGCTTCAATGAAGTAGCTGGATATAAAATTAACTCAAACAAGTCAATGGCCTTTCTGTACACAAAGGATAAACAGGCTGAGAAAGAAATTAGGGAAACAACACCCTTCTCAATAGTCACAAATAATATAAAATACCTTGGCATGACTCTAACTAAGGAAGTGAAAGATCTGTATGATAAGAACTTCAAGTCTCTGAAGAAAGAAATTAAAGAAGATCTCAGAAGATGGAAAGATCTCCCATGCTCATGGATTGGCAGGATCAACATTGTAAAAATGGCTATCTTGCCAAAAGCAATCTACAGATTCAATGCAATCCCCATCAAAATTCCAACTCAATTCTTTAACGAATTAGAAAGGGCAATCAGCAGATTAATCTGGAATAACAAAAAACCTAGGATAGCAAAAACTCGGAGCTCGTGTCTCTAGCTGCATATGTTTCAAAAGATGGCCTAGTCGGCCATCACTGCAAAGAGAGGCCCATTGGACTTGCAAACTTTATATGCCCCAGTACAGGGGAACCCCAGGGCCAAAAAGGGGGAGTGGGTGGTTAGGGAATTGGGGGGGGGTGGGTATGGGGTACTTTTGGGATAGCATTGAAAATGTAAACGAGGAAAATACCTAATAAAAAAATAAATTAAAAAAAAAAGAAATGGGAACAAAACACCCATAGAAAGAGTTACAGAGATAAAGTTTGGAGCTGTGACGAAAGGATAGACCATCTAAAGACTGCCATATCCAGAGATCCATCCCATAATCAGCTTCTAAATGCTGACACCATTGCATACACTAGCAAGATTTTGCTGAAAGGACCCAGATATAGCTGTCTCTTGTGAGACAATGCCAGGGCCTAGCAAACACAGAAGTGGATGCTCATAGTCAGCTACTGAATGGATCACAGGGCCCCCAATGGAGGAGCTAGAGTAATTACCCAAGGAGCTAAAGGGAACTGCAACCCTATAGGTGGAACAACATTATGAACTAACCAGTACCCCAGAGCTCTTGACTCTAGCTGCATATGTATCACAAGATGGCCTAGTTGGCCATCACTGGAAAGAGAGGCCCATTGGACTTGCAAACTTTATATGCCCCAGTACAGGGGAATGCCAGGGCTAAAAAGTGGGAGTGGGTGGGTAGGGGAGTGGGGGGGAGTGTTTGGGGATTTTTGGATAGTATTGGAAATGTAAATGAGGAAAATACCTTAAAAAAAAAAAAAAAGCTCCTAACTCAAAACTTTCAAGAAATTCAGGACCCAATGAAAAGATTGACTCTTAAAATAATAGGTGTAGAAAAGAGTGAAGACTCCCAACTCAAAGGTCCAGCAAACATTTCAACAAAATTATAGAAGACTTCCATAACCTAAAGAAAGACATGCTCATAAACATACAAAAAGCCTACAGAGCACCAAACAGATGGGACCAGAAAAGAAATCTGCGTGTCACATAATAATCAAAACACCAAATGCAAAAAAAAAAAACAAAAACAAAAAAAAAAAAAAACAGAATACTGAAAGCAGTAAGGGGAAAAGGTCAAATAACATATAATGGGAGACCTATCAGAATTACACCAGACTTTCAACAGAGACTTTAAAAGCCAGAAGATCTTAGACAGAAGGCATACAGACCCTAAGAGAAAAAAATACCAGCCTAGGATAATATACCCAACAAAACTCTCAATCACCAAAGATGGAAAAACCAATGTATTCCAATATTTAAACAATATCTTTTCACTAATCCAGCCCTACAGAGGATAATAGAAGGAAACATCCAACATAAGGAGTCCAACACTCAAGAAAAAAAACAAGAAACTAATCATCTCACAACAAACCCAAAAGAAGAGAACCACACAAACATAATTCCACTTGTAACAACAAAATAACAGGAAGCAACAATTATTGGTCTTTAATACCTCTCAATATCAATGGACTCAATTCCCAAATAAAGATACATAGGTTAACAGACTGGATATGTAAACAGGACCCAGCATTTTGCTGCATACAGGAAACACACCTCAGTGACAAAGACAGACACTACCTCAGAGTAAATGGCTGGAAAAAGAATTTCCAAGCAAATGGTCCCAAGAAACAAGCTGAAGTAACCATTCTAATATCCAATAAAATAGACTTCCACCCAAAACTTCTCAAAAGAACACTTCATACTCAACAAAGAAAAAAACCACTAAGATGAACTCTCAATTCTGAAAATCTATGCACCAAATGCAAGGGCTCCCACATTTGTAAGAGAAACATTACTAAAGCTCACAACAAACATTGAATCTCACACAATAAGAGTGGGAGACTTCAACACTCCACTCTCACCAAAGGACAGGTCATTGAAAAAGAAACTAAACAGAAACACAGTGAAACTAACAAAAGTTAGGAACCAAATAGATTTAATAGATATCTACAGGACATTTCACCCTAAAACAAAAGAGTATAACTTCTTCTCAGCATGTTATGGTACTTTCTCCAAAACTGATCATATAATAAGACAACAAACAAGCACAAGACAATTGAAATAATCCCATGCATCCTATCAGATCACTACAGACTAAGGCTGGTCTTCAATAACAAGAAAAACAACACAAGGCTCACATACCCATTGAAACTAAACTACTCGCTATTCAATGATAACTTTGTCAGGGAAGAAATAAAGAAATTAAAAACTTTATAGGATTTAATAAAAATGAAGGCACAGCATACTCAAACTTCTGGGACACAATGAAGGGAGTGTTAAAAGGAAAATTCATAAAAATAAGTGCCTTCATAAATAAATTGAAGAGATCCTATACTAGCAACTTAACAGAACAACTGAAAACTCTAGAACAAAAGAATCAAACACACCTAAGGATTAGTCATCTTTAGGGCTGAAATCAATCAATCAATCAGAAACAAAGAGAATAAAACAAAGAATCAATAAAATCAAGAGTTGTTTCTTTGAGAATATCAACAAGACAGATATATCTGTAGTCAAATTAGCTAGAAGGCACAGAAACAGTATCCAAATTAACAAAATCAGACATGAAAAGGGAAACATAACAACAGAAACTGAGAAAATTCAAAAAATCATCAGATCTTACTACAAAAGCCTATACTCAACAAAAGTGGAAAATCTAGATGAAATGGATGATATTTTTAGACAGATACCATGTACCAAAGTTAAATCAGGATCAGATAAACCATCTTAAAAAGTCCCATAACCCCTAAATAACTAGCAGTCTCCCAGCCAAAAAAAAAGCCCAGGGCCAGATGGTTTTAGTAAAGAATTCTATCAGACCTTCAAAGAAGACCTAATGACAATATTTCTTAAACTACTCCACAAAATAGAAACAGAAGGAATACTACTGTAGTGGTCATTCCTGGTTGTCAACTTGACTATATTTGGAATGAACTACAATCCAGAATTGGAAGGCTCACCAGTGACCCTTATCTGGAGGCTTGGAGATAGAAGTTTTTGATCTGGATCTTGGTATGGAGATCTTGAGGCATCGATTCCAGAAGATTAAATCTATGGAATCCAGAAGATTAAATCTCCGAGTTCAAGGTCATCTGGGACTAAAGGTGTGGTGGAACACACCTTTAATCTGGGCTACACCTTCTGCTGGAGTGTTGGGAGCTATTAAGACAATGCTATTGTCCTGATCTCTGAATTGGGCCTCTCCCCCCGAGAAGAAAAGGGGGTCAAAATCGGGCCACCGACGCACCAGATGTCCTGACCTCACCCTGATACCATCAAGTTCCTGCTTCCCCGTGTAGATGCCAAAAGAAAGATTTCCACTGCCCCACCCCTCCTGCTGAGAAGTACTTGTACTTCCCCTTTTACTTGTGCATTTCTACTGTCCCACCCCTCCTGCTGAAAAGTACTTCCCCTTTTGCTTGTGCATTTAAGCCTTGAGCCTTTCTGAATACAGCAACACCTTGATGCTTCTCAGACTATTTACGAGTCGTTTCTCGCACTTGGTGTCTGTCCTTCTCTTCTCCCAATTTGGTTCTTAGGAGAAGGTCCCCTCAAGACACTCGAATAACTGGACCTGCTGGACAGGTCACTAGAGACAATATAATGACATTGGAAGAAGGGAGTCTTGCTCTTGCTCCTTTGCCTGCTTGCTGTGTGAGACTGAGTAACTGCTAGATCCTTGGCAATCCATTCACAGCTTCTACTGAACCATTGTTGGGAATCGGGCTGCAGACTGTAAGTCATCAATAACTTCCTTTACTATATAGAGACTATCCATAAGTTCTATGACTCTAGAGAACCCTAACTAATACAGAAGTTGGTACCAGAAGTGGGGTGGTTCTAGAGGAACAGAAGTACAAGGATGAATCTTTTAAAATACTGGAATTGGCTTGTTGATTCACCAGCACTTTCAACTACTGAAAGCTCTCCAGATTCTCTCCCTCCTGGGAGCTCAGAGAATTTTGAAGACCCATGGTTGAAACTATATTTCAAACTTAAAGAAGCTAATGCCCTTGATTTTCTTGATGAATTAGGTGATTCAGTGTACAAAGCCTTCTACAAGATGGGGAAAAAAAATCAGAAAATGATTATACTGGATGGCTGCTCTTAGTATCTGGGGGGGAAATGATGAATGAAAGGAATGAGTTGTGTGATAAAATCGAAAGGCTCCAGACACAAGTAAATGATCTAAAAGTTGCTAAGTGTGTCCTTGAAGAGAATCTTCTCTCCTGCAGCCATAGAGCTCAAGTTGCAGAAAATCAAACTGAAACCTTCATTGTAAGGTTGGCTGAACTACAGCAAAAATTCAAGTCTCAGCCTCAGAGTGTGTCAACAGTTAAAGTAAGGGCACTAATTGGCAAAGAATGGGATCCTATAACATGGGACAGGGATGTGTGGGAAGACCATGTTGAAGCTGAGAATTTTGAATCTTCAGATTCTCAAGGGTTTGCCCCACCTGAGGAAGTAGTACCCTCAGCCCCACCCCTTGAAATAATGCCTTCCCCACATGCAGAAATTAATTCTGCAGAGTCTGATAAACCAGCAATGACTTTCACTGAAGAAAATACCAGACAAGACAATACTGATGTTTCTCAAGGCCCACCAATAGTTTCTTCTAGACTTGTAACCAGACTCAAAGCAAAACAGGCTCCTAGAGGGGAGGTAGAAAGTGTAGTCTATTCGGAAATTCACTACACTCCTAAGGAGCTTAATGAGTTTGATAATTCATTCAAGCAGAAACCTGGCGAATATGTGTGGGAATGGATTTTAAGGGTGTGGGATAAGGGTGGAAGGAACATAAAACTAGAGCAGACTGAGTTTATTAACATGGGCCCTCTGAGTGGAGATTCTAGGTTTAATACGGAAGCTTGCATAGTTTAAAAAGGTGTCAAAAGTTTGTTTGAATGGTTGGCTGAAGTGTTTATCAAAAGATGGCCTACTGGAAATTACTTGGAGATGCCTGATATTCCGTGGCTTAGTGTTGATGAAGGGATTTTAAGACTTAGGGAAATTGCAATGCTAGAGTGGATATATTGTGTAAAGCCTAATCGTCCACAATGGGAAGGTCCAGAAGATATGCCCTTCACCAGCTCTATAAGATGCAAATTGGTGAGAGGGGCACCAGCACATTTGAAGGGTTTTGTTCTTTCCCTTTTCCTTGTGCCAGATCTTAGCATTGGAGATGCTTCTGCTCAATTAGATGAATTAAATTCAATGACTTTAATTGGATTCCAAGGTAACAAGGGCCAGGTGGCAGCATTGAATCGCCAGAGACAAGGTGATCATAGTTATTTTAATGGACAGCATAGACAAAACAATGTTTATAATAACATACCCAGTAATGGTCAGCACAGGAGAGGTGAAATTTATAGTAGCATGACTCGTTTGGACCTTTGGTACTGGCTAATCAATCATGGTGTTTCCAGAAACGAAATACATAGGAAGCCTACTGCATATTTGTTTGATCTGTATAAGCAGAAAAATTCTCAAACAAATGAAAGAAAGGCTACATTAGATCGTGGTAAGCAGCAATCTCAGCCAGTGAATCAATTTCCATATTTGAGCCACTTTGCAGATCCCAAACCCCTTGAAAGAAGGGGTGGCCAGGTTCCACTGAGGAAGGACACCTAAAGGTTTTGCTGTTACATTTTCTCCAGTTCTTCCCCAGAGGGACCTACGGCCTTTTACAAGGGTAACTGTACACTGGGGAAGAGGAAATAATCAGGCTTTTGGGGGTCTGCTGGATGCTGGTTCTGAGTTGACACTGATCCCAGGAGATCCCAAGAAACATTGCAGCCCTCCAGTTAAAGTAGGGGCTTATGGAGGGCAGGTGATTAATGGAGTTTTGACTGATATCCAACTCACAGTAGGTCCAGTAGGTCCCCGAACACATCCTGTGGTCATTTCCCCAGTTCAAGAATGTATAATTGGGATAGATATACTCAGAAATTTGCAGAATTCTCATATTGGTTCCCTGAACTGTAGAATGAGGGCTATTATGGTTGGAAAGGCTAAAGGGAAGCCTTTAGAGTTGTCTCTGCCAAAGAATATAGTGAAACAAAAACGGTATCGTATTCCTTGAGGCATTGCAGAAATTACTGCCACTATCAAGGACTTGAAAGATGCAGGGGTGGTGGTTCCCACCACATCTCCGTTTAACTCTCCTATCTGGCCAGTGCAGAAGACAGATGGATCATGGAGAATGACAGTTGATTATCGAAAACTAAATCAGGTAGTAACTCCAATTGCAGCTGCTGTACCAGATGTAGTTTCGTTACTTGAGCAAATTAACACATATCCTGGCACGTGGTATACGGCTATTGATCTGGCAAATGCCTTCTTCTCAGTACCTGTCCATAAGGACCACCAGAAGCAATTTGCTTTCAGTTGGCAAGGCCAACAGTATACCTTCACAGTTTTGCCTCAAGGATATATTAACTCTCCTGCCCTGTGTCATAATTTAGTTAGAAGGGATCTTGATCGTTTGGCTCTTCCACAAAATATCACATTGGTGCACTAAATTGATGACATTATGCTGATTGGACTAAGTGAGCAGGAAGTAGCAACCACTTTGGACTCATTGGTAACACATATGCATATCAGAGGATGGGAAATAAATCCAACCAAAATTCAAGGACCATCTACCTCAGTGAAATTCTTAGGAGTCCAGTGGTGTGGGGCATGCAGAGATATTCCTTCTAAGGTGAAAGATAAGTTATTGCACCTGGCCCCTCCTACAACCAAGAAAGAAGCACAACATTTAGTGGGTTTATTTGGATTCTGGAGACAGCACATCCCTCACTTGGGTGTGTTACTTAGGCCTATTTACCAAGTGACTGGGAAAGCTGTTAGCTTTGTGTGGGGCCTGGAACAGAAGAAGGCCCTTCAACAGGTCCAGGCTGCTGTGCAGGCTGCTCTACCATTTGGACCATATGACCCAGCAGACCCAATGGTACTTGAGGTGTCTGTGGCTGAGAGAAATGCTGTTTGGAGCCTCTGGCAGGCCCCTGTAGGTGAATCACAGAAAAGACCTTTGGGATTTTGGAGCAAAGCTCTACCATCATCTGCAGACAACTATTCTCCCTTTGAAAAACAGCTCTTGGCCTGCTATTGGGCCTTAGTGGAAACTGAACGTTTGACAATAGGACACCAAGTTACTATGCGACCTGAACTACCCATCATGAGCTGGGTACTATCAGACCCTGGAAGTCATAAAGTGGGATGCACACAGTAGCAGTCTATTATCAAATGGAAGTGGTATGTACATGATTGAGCCAGAGCAGATCCCGAAGGCACAAGCAAGTTACATGAAGAAGTTGCTCAAATGCCTATAGTTTCTACTCCTGTTACAATGCCATCTGCTGCCAAGCATGCGCCTATAGCCTCATGGGGTGTTCCCTATGATCGACTGACCGAAGAGGAGAAAACTAGGGCCTGGTTTACTGATGGTTCTGCACATTATGCAGGCACCACCCAGAAGTGGACAGCTGCAGCATTACAACCTCTTTCTGGGACAACCCTGAAAGACACAGGTAAAGGGAAATCTTCACAGTGGGCAGAACTTCGGGCAGTACACATGGCATTACAGTTTGTTTGCAAGAAGAAATGGCCAGATGTACAATTATTCACTGACTCATGGGCTATAGGCAATGGATTGGCTGGATGGTCAGGGACTTGGAAAGATCACAATTGGAAAATTGGTGAGAAAGACATCTGGGGAAGAAGTATGTGGATAGATCTCTCCAAATGGGCAAAGGATGTGAAGATATTTGTGTCCCATGTAAATGCTCACCAAAAGGTGACTTCAGCCAAGGAGGAGTTCAATAATCAAGTAGATAAAATCACCCATTCTGTGGACAGTCAGCCTCTCTCCCCAGCCATCCCTGTCATTGCTCAATGGGCACATGAACAAAGTGGCCATGGTGGTCAAGATGGAGGTTATGCTTGGGCTCAGCAACACAGACTTCCACTCACCAAGGCTGACCTGGATACAGCTTCTGCTGAATGCCAGATCTGCCAACAGCAGAAACCAACACTGAGCCCCAGATATGGCACCATTCCTTGAGATGACCAGCCAGCAACCTGGTGGCAGGTTGACTACATTGGACCACTTCCTTCATGAAAAGGACAGCGTTTTGTTCTTACTGGAGTAGATACTTATTTTGGTTAGGGATTTGCCTTTCCTGCACGTAATGCCTCTGCTAAAACCACCATCCACGGACTGACAGAATGCCTTATCTATCGTCATGGTATTCCACACAGTATTGCTTCTTGTCAGAGACCATCCCGTGAGAAAGTGAGCCCTTCACAATCTCCCTAACAGGCCAAATGGCCTCGTGCTAAGAGCTGGTTATCACCCCCTTCCTCCTTATTCCCTTCCTGGCACCTGAGGCTATAAAAGCTGAATTATAGTCCCCTCTTCCCTATCTCTTCCTGAGTTCCCATGACATCCAAGGACATGAGTTACGCCTGAGCCCAGCCTGACACCCAAGGCTGTCAAGGAGGATCGATGTTCCTGGAGATAAGATGCAAAGTACCCACTGCCTGACGCCTGACTTCGGCCCCCATGTCAGCAGATGCCCACTTCTTTGTTCTTTGTATAATTCTCTCTTGACCCCTCCCATATTCCCCGCGATGTATGCTTTAAAAAGAAGGCACCTCAGCATAATAAAGGAGACCTCAATAGGTACCCTTCCTGGTCTCCTATTTCTCTTTTTCTTCCTCCCATCTCCTTCCAGGTTTGCAGTCCCCCTTGCACCCACGAATAACTGAATCCCGCAGGATGGTATAGCTTCTGACCAAGGAACTCATTTCATAGCCAGAGAAGTACGACAGTGGGCCCACGATCATGGAATTCACTGGTCTTACCATGTTCCCCATCATCCTGAAGCAGCTGGTCTAATAAAAAGATGGAATGGCCTTTTGAAGCCGCTGTTACAGCGCCAATTAGGTGGTAACAGCTTGGAAGGCTGGGGCAGAGTTCTTCAGAAGGCAGTATATGCTTTGAATCAGCGTTCGACATATGTTACAGTTTTGCCTGCCCATAGCCGGGATCCATGGGTCCAGGAATCAAGGGGTAGAAAAGGGAATAGTTCCACTCACTATTACTCCTAGTGACCCTCTAGGAAAATTTTTTGCTTCCTGTCCCCATAACTCTAGGTTCTGCAGGCCTAGAAGTTTTGGCTCCAGAGGGAGGAGTGCTCCTATCAGGAGCTACAACAAACATTCCATTGAACTAGAAGTTCAGACTTCCCCCTGGTCATTTTGGGCTTCTAATGCCCTTAAACCAACAGGCTAAAAAAGGAATAAGTGTTAGGAGGGGTGATAGATCCAGATTACCATGTGGAAATTGGATTACCTCTTCACAATGGAGGTAAGCAAGATTATGTCTGGAATGTAGGAGATCCCTTAGGGCGTCTCTTAGCACTACCATGTCCTGTGATTAAAGTCAATCCAAGCAGGATGACAAAGGGCACAGACCCATCAGGAATGAAGGTATGGGTCAATCCTCCAGGAAAAGAGCCAAGACATGCTGAGGTGCTTGCCGAAGGTGAAGGAAATACAGAATGGGTGGTAGAGGAAGATAGTTATAAATACCAATTAAGAGCGCGTAACCAGTTGCAGAAACGAGGATTATAAAGTAAGATAAATGCCCCATTGTAAATTTACAAATGTGTTTGCAATTGTACGAGGGATAGTTATATCATGTTAGGCGTATTCACAATCTTGTTATTGTTTCATGTGAACATGAGATATTATTTGTGTCAAGTTGACAAGGGATGGATTGTAGTGGCTATTCCTGGCTGTCAACTTGACTATATTTGGAATGAACTACAATCCAGAATTGGAACGCTCACTAGTGACCCTTATCTGGAGGCTTGGAGATAGAAGTTTTTGATCTGGATCTTGGTATGGAGATTTGGAGGCATAGTGGCTATGGATTCCAGAAGATTAAATCTCTGAGTTCAAGGTCATCTGGGATTAAAGGTGTGGTGGAACACACCTTTAATCTGGGCTACACCTTTCATCTGGGATTAAAGGTATGCTGGAACACACCTTTAATTTGGGCTACACCTTCTGCTGGAGACAATATAATGACTTTGGAAGAAGGGAGTCTCACTCTTGATCCTTCGCCTGCTTGCTGTGTGAGACTGAGTAACTGCTAGATCCTTGGCAATCCATTCACAGCTTCTACTGAACCATTGTTGGGAATCGGGCTGCAGACTGTAAGTCATCAATAAATTCCCTTACTATATAGAGACTATCCATAAGTTCTGTGACTCTAGAGAACCCTGACAAATACACTACCCAATTATTTCTATGATGCCACAGTTACAATGATACCTAAATCACACCACGAAAAGACCCAACAAAGAAAGAGAACTTCAGACCAATTTCCTTTATGAATATCGATGCAAAAATACTTCATAAAATTCTCACAAACACATGGATGTGAATCCAAGAACACATCAAAATAATCATTCACCATTGTATTAGTCAGGATTCTCTAGAGTCACAGAACTTATGGATAGTCTCTAGATAGTAAAGGAATTTATTGATGACTTACGGTCGGCAGCCCAATTCCCAACAATTGTTCAGTCGCAGCTGTGAATGGAAGTCCAAGGATCTAGCAGTTACTCAGTCTCACGTAGCAAGCAGGTGAAGGAGCAGGAGCAAGAGCTAGAGCTAGACTCCCTTCTTCCAATGTCCTTATATTGTCTCCAGCAGAAGGTGTAGCCCAGATTAAAGGTGTGTTCCACCACACCTTTAATCCCAGATGAAAGGCGTAGCCCAGATTAAAGGTGTGTTCCTTAAACTCGGAGATTCAATCTTCTGGAATCCATAGCCACTATGGCTCAAGATCTTCAAACCAAGATCCAGATAAGGATCTCCAAGCCTCCAGATAAGGGTCACTGGTGAGTCTTCCAATTCCGGATTGTAGTTCATTCCAAATATTGTCAAGTTGACAACCAGGAATAGCCACTACAATCCACCCCTTGTCAACTTGACACAAATAATATCTCATGTTCACATGAAACAATAACAAGGTTGTAAATACGCCTAACTTGATATAACTATCCCTCGTACAATCGCAAACGCATTAGTAAATTTACAGTGGGCATTCATATTACTTTATAATCCTCGTTTCTGCAACTGGTTACATGGCCTTAATTGGTATTTATAACTACCTTCCTCTACTACCCATTCTGTATTTCCTTCTCCTTCAGCCAGCACCTCAGCAGGTCTTGGCTCTTTTCCTGGAGGATTGACCCATACCTTCATTCCTGATGGGTCTGCGTCCTTTGTCATCCTGCTTGGATTAGGCTGTTGTAGTTTCCCATTGACTTTAATCACAGGACATGGTAGTACTAAGAGACGCCCTAAGGGATCTCCTACACTCCAGACATAATCTTGTTTACCACCATTGTGAAGAGGTAATCCAATTTCCCCATGGTAATCTGGATCTATCACCCCTCCTAACACTGTTATTCCTTTTTTTAGCCTGTTGGTTTAAGGGCATTAGAAGCCCAAAATGACCAGGGGGAAGTCTGAGCTTCCAGTTCAATGGAATGTTTGTTGTAGCTCCTGGTAGGAGCACTCCCCTCTCTGGAGCCAAAACTTCTAAGCCAGCAGAACCTAGAGTTATGGGGACAGGAAGCAAAAATTTTCCTAGAGGGTCACTAGGAGTGATAGTAAGTGGAACTATTCCTTTTTCCACCCCTTGATTCCTGGACCCATGAATCCTGGCTATAGGTGAAACTGTACCATATATCGAGCGCTGATTCAAAGCATATACTGCCTTCTGAAGAACTCTACCCCAGCCTTCCAAGCTGTTACCACCTAATTGGCACTGTAACTGCGTCTTCAAAAGGCCATTCCATCTTTCTATCAGCCCAGCTGCTTCAGGATGATGGGGAATGTGGTAAGACCAGTGAATTCCATGATCGTGGGCCCACTGTCATACTTCTCTGGCTGTGAAATGAGTTCCTTGGTCAGAAGCAATACTATGTGGAATACCATGACGATAGATAAGGCATTCTGTCAGTCCGTGAATGGTGGTTTTAGCAGAGGCATTACGTGCAGGAAAGGCAAATCCATAACCAGAATAAGTATCTACTCCAGTAAGAACAAAACGCTGTCCTTTCCACGAAGGAAGTGGTCCAATGTAGTCAACCTGCCACCAGGTTGCTGGCTGGTCACCTCGAGGAATGGTACCATATCTGGGACTCAGTGTTGGTTTCTGCTGTTGGCAGATCTGGCAATCAGCAGCAGCTGTAGCCAGGTCAGCCTTGGTGAGAGGAAGCCCGTGTTGCTGAGCCCAAGCATAACCTCCATCTCGACCACCATGGCCACTTTGTTCATGTGCCCATTGAGCAATGACAGGGATGGCTGGGGAGAGAGGCTGAATGTCCACAGAACGGGTCATCTTATCCACTTGATTATTGAACTCCTCCTCGGCTGAAGTCACCTTTTGGTGAGCATTTACATGGGACACAAATATCTTCACATCCTTTGCCCATTTGGAGAGATCTATCCACATACTTCTTCCCCAGATGTCTTTCTCACCAATTTTCCAATTGTGATCTTTCCAAGTCCCTGACCATCCAGCCAATCCATTGGCTACAGCCCATGAGTCAGTGAATAATCGTACATCCGGCCATTTCTTCTTACAAACAAACTGTAATACCATGTGTACTGCCCGAAGTTCTGCCCACTGTGAAGATTTCCCTTCACCTGTGTCTTTCAAGGTTGTCCCAGAAAGGGGTTGTAATGCTGCAGCTGTCCACTTCTGGGTGGTGCCTGCATAACGTGCAGAGCCATCAGTAAACCAGGCTCTATTCTTCTCCTCTTCGGTCAGTTGATCATAGGGAACACCCCATGAGGCTATAGGCGCATGCTTGGCAGCAGATGGCATTGTAACAGGAGTAGAAACCATAGGCATTTGAGCAACTTCTTCATGTAACTTGCTTGTGCCTTCAGGACCTGCTCTGGCCCGATCACATATATACCACTTCCATTTGATAATAGACTGCTGCTGTGCACGTCCCACTTTATGACTTGCAGGGTCTGATAGTACCCAGCTCATGATGGGTAGTTCAGGTCGCATAGTAACTTGGTGTCCTATTGTCAAACGTTCAGTTTCCACTAAGGCCCAATAGCAGGCCAAGAGCTGTTTTTCAAAGGGAGAATAGTTGTCTGCAGATGATGGTAGAGCTTTGCTCCAAAATCCCAAAGGTCTTTTCTGTGATTCACCTACAGGGGCCTGCCAGAGGCTCCAAACAGCATCTCTATCAGCCACCAACACCTCAAGTACCATCGGGTCTGCTGGGTCATATGGTCCAAGTGGTAAAGCAGCCTGCACAGCAGCCTGAACCTGTTGAAGGGCCTTCTTCTGTTCCAGGCCCCACACAAAGCTAGCAGCTTTCCGAGTCACTTGGTAAATAGGCCTAAGTAACACACCCAAGTGAGGGATGTGTTGTCTCCAGAATCCAAATAGGCCCACTAAACGTTGTGCTTCTTTCTTGGTTGTAGGAGGGGCCAGGTGCAATAACTTATCTTTCACCTTAGAAGGAATATCTCTGCATGCCCCACACCACTGGACTCCTAAGAATTTCACTGAGGTAGATGGTCCTTGAATTTTGGTTGGATTTATTTCCCACCCTCTGATACGCATATGTGTTACCAATGAGTCCAAAGTAGTTGCTACTTCCTGCTCACTTGGTCCAATCAGCATAATGTCATCAATATAGTGCACCAATGTGATATTTTGTGGAAGATCCAAATGATCAAGATCCCTTCTAACTAAATTATGACACAGGGCAGGAGAGTTAATATATCCTTGAGGCAAAACTGTGAAGGTATACTGTTGGCCTTGCCAACTGAAAGCAAATTGCTTCTGGTGGTCCTTATGGACAGGTACTGAGAAGAAGGCATTTGCCAGATCAATAGCCGCATACCAGGTGCCAGGAGATGTGTTAATTTGCTCAAGTAACGAAACTACATCTGGTACAGCAGCTGCAATTGGAGTTACCACCTGATTTAGTTTTCGATAATCAACTGTCATTCTCCATGATCCATCTGTTTTCTGCACTGGCCAGATAGGAGAGTTAAACGGAGATGTGGTGGGAACCACCACCCCTGCATCTTTCAAGTCCTTGATAGTGGCAGTAATTTCTGCAATGCCTCCAGGAATACGATACTGTTTTTGATTCACTATTTTCTTTGGCAGAGGCAACTCTAAAGGCTTCCATTTGGCCTTTCCAACCATAATAGCCCTCACTCTACAGTTCAGGGAACCAATATGAGAATTCTGCCAATTTCTGAGTATATCTATCCCAATTATACATTCTGGAACTGGGGAAATCACCACAGGATGTGTCCGGGGACCTACTGGACCTACTGTGAGTCGGACATCAGTCAAAACTCCATTAATCACCTGCCCTCCATAAGCCCCTACTTTAACTGGAGGGCCACAATGTTTCTTGGGATCCCCTGGGATCAGTGTCAACTCAGAACCAGTATCCAGCAGACCCCGAAAAGTCTGATTATTTCCTTTTCCCCAGTGTACAGTTACCCTTGTAAAAAGCCGTAGGTCCCTCTGGGGAAGAACTGGAGAAAGGGTAACAGCAAAACCTTTGGGTGTCTTATCAAGATCCTTCCTCAGCGGAACCTGGCCACCCCTTCATTCAAGGGGTTCTGGATCTGCAAACTGTCTCAAGTCTGGAAATTGATTCACTGGCCGAGATTGCTGTTTACCACGATCTAATGTAGCCTTTCTTTCATTTGGCTGTTTACCATGATCTAATGTAGCCTTTCTTTCATTTGTTTGAGAATTTTTCTGCTTATACAGATCAAACAAATATGCAGTAGGCTTCCTATGTCTTTCATTCCTGGAAACACCATGATTGGTTAGCCAGTACCAAAGGTCCAACCGAGTCATGCCATTATAAATTTCACCTCTCCTGTGCTGACCATTACTGGGTATGTTATTATAAACATTCTTTTGTCTACGCTGTCCATTATAATAACTAGAATCACCTTGTCTCCGGCGATTCAATGCTGCCACCTGGCCCTTGTTACCTCGGAATCCAACTAAACCCAGTGAATTTAATTCATCTAATTGAGCAGAAGCATCTCCAATGCTAAGATCTGGCACAAGGAAAAGGGAAAGAACAAAACCCTTCAAATGTGCTGGTGCCCCTCTCACCAATTTGCGTCTTATAGAGCTAGTGAAAGGCATATCTTCTGGACCTTCCCATTGTGGACAATTATGCTTTACACAATATATCCACTCTAGCATTGCAATTTCCCTAAGTCTTAAAATCCCTTCATCAACACTAAGCCATGGAATATCAGGCATCTCCAAGTCATTTCCAGTAGGCCATCTTTTGATAAACACCTCAGCCAACCATTCAAACAAACTTTTGACACCTTTTTTAACTATGCGAGCTTCCGTATTAAACCTAGAATCTCTACTCAGAGGACCCATGTCAATAAACTCAGCCTGCTCTAGTTTTATGTTCCTTCCACCCTTATCCCACACCCTTAAAATCCATTCCCACACATATTCACCAGGTTTCTGCTTGAATGAATTAGCAAACTCATTAAGCTCCTTAGTAGTGTAGCGAATTTCCTCATGGACTACACTTTCTACCTCCCCTCTAGGAGCCTGTTTTGCTTTGAGTCTGGTTACAGGTCTAGAAGAAACTATTGGTGGGCCTTGAGAAACATCAGTAGTGAAAGTCATTGCTGGTTTATCAGACTCTGCAAAATTAATTTCCTCATGTGGGGGAGGCATTATTTCAAGGGGTGGGGCTGAGGGTACTACTTCCTCAGGTGGGGAAAACCCTTGAGAATCTGAAGATTCAAAATTCTCAGCTTCAACATGGTCTTCCCACACATCCCCGTCCCATGTTGTAGGATCCCATTCTTTGCCAATTAGAGCCCTTACTTTAACTGTCGACACACTCTGAGGCTGAGACTTGAATTTTCGCTGTAGTTCAGCCAACCTTACAATGAGAGTTTCTGTTTGATTTTCTGCAACTTGAGCTCTATTGCTACAAGAGAGAAGATTCTCCTCAAGGACACACTTAGCAACTTTTAGATCGTTTACTTGTGTCTGGAGCCTTTCAATTTTATCACACAACTCATTCCTTTCATTCATAATTTTTTCCACAGATACTAAGAGCAGCCAGTCAGTAAAATCATTTTCCGATTTTTTCCCCATCTTGTAGAAAGCTTTGTGCACTGAATCACCTAATTCATTAAGAAAATCAAGGGCATTAGCTTCTTTAAGTTCGGAATATAGTTTCAACCATGGGTCTTCAAAATTCTCTGAGCTCCCAGGAGGGAGAGAATCTGGAGAGGTTTCAATAGTTGAAAGTGCTGGTGGATCAACAAGCCAATTCCAGTATTTTAAAAGATTCATCCTTGTACTTCTGTTACTCTAGAACCACTCCTGGTACCAACTTCTGTATTAGTCAGGGTTCTCTAGAGTCACAGAACTTATGGATAGTCTCTAAATAGTAAAGGAATTTATTGATGACTTACAGTCGGCAGCCCAATTCCCAACAATTGTTCAGTCGCAGCTGTGAATGGAAGTCCAAGGATCTAGCAGTTACTCAGTCTCACGTAGCAAGCAGGTGAAGGAGCAGGAGCAAGAGCTAGAGCTAGACTCCCTTCTTCCAATGTCCTTATATTGTCTCCAGCAGAAGGTGTAGCCCAGATTAAAGGTGTGTTCCACCACACCTTTAATCCCAGATGAAAGGTGTAGCCCAGATTAAAGGTGTGTTCCTTAAACTCGGAGATTCAATCTTCTGGAATCCATAGCCACTATGGCTCAAGATCTTCAAACCAAGATCCAGATAAGGATCTCCAAGCCTCCAGATAAGGGTCACTGGTGAGCCTTCCAATTCCGGATTGTAGTTCATTCCAAATATTGTCAAGTTGACAACCAGGAATAGCCACTACAACCATGATCAAGTAGGTTTCATCCCTAGAATGCACTCTGGAGACATATCACACAACAGGGAGATGAGGAGCAGCCTAAATGGTGGTCTCACAGATCTCTGCTGGCCATGCTTTGATCAGTTCCTTAGGGGTACTGCCACAGGTCCTTTGAGCCGATGGCAACATAAATGACATGGACACCAAGGCAGCTTCAAGCAAAAGCTTCTTTACTTCAGGCTTTTCCCCCTATGGCTCTTTTCCCCAGCAGCCTCTTCTACTCCTTCTTGCAGCTTTACTTACAACAGCTAGCTTCTATTACTACTCCTTCTTGCAGCTTTCCGTCTTACAACTCTCTCCATACTACTTCTGGCTTCTACCTAGGGCAAGGGCTAGAAACAACTCCTATTACAACATCTTCTCTTACTACCACTAGCTTCTACTTAGGGCAAGGGCTAAACAACTATCCTCGAACCAACTGACCTCATCTAGCTCCACCCCACCTCATCCAATCAGAATTCACACATGCTCCAGGCACAAGCTCAGGTCAGTCACTGATAGGCTGACAGGTCCGAATCATGAGGAACAGTTCAACCTAGAAGGCAGCCCACACATGCAGCCTCACTGCACATGTTCGGGCAAGGCAGTAAACATGCAGGTTTCACAGGGCCTGCGGCTGCACCCGCTTCACACATCTCCCCCTTTTTGTTTTATTAGTAACTTTGGGATCAGCATCTGTCTTAGGTTGTCCCTATCCATGCCACATCCTTACCCATCATGGGAGTGACGAACTCACTTTTGCCATCCTGTCTTATGTTGGTATGTGCATGTGAAGGTCTAACCCATCATTGATCACTGATCCAGCATATTGAGCCAACATTGGAGGGATGTTCCTGCTTCCAAGGCTGCCATTGCCTGCACTAAGGCTCATTTATCAGCCCTGTGCCACCTTCGCATACGTGCCAGCCACCAAAGCATTCCTCCACACACAACAGTCAGCAGGAGCGCCCAAAAGGCCATTCCTCCCCAATTTTTTAAGAGTCCCACAGTTCCCTGGATGATCTCCAGCCATTGCTTTGCAGTTGCAATCTCCACACGGGTGTTGTTCATGGCAACAATCGATGCTCACAATTCCTTCATCTTTGTGTCAAGATTATGACTCCAATTTCCTAGCCACATCGCACCAATTGCACTCGACAGATTTGCAGCTCTGGAAAAATTCTGATACTGACCAGAGGTTACACACATTTCTGCCATATGAGTAATGCAGGAAGCAAATACTAACTGCTCCAAAATATTCATCTGTTCCTGCAACCAGTCCACTCTTTGGTTAACCATAAGGATACCAGCTTTCAAATTTGTATTCCAGTGGAGCCAAAGTCCTGATTTCCTCTTTTCAGTCCCCTTGAAGGAAAGCTAGCATGGTGACTAGGCAAAAGCAAAATTTGAGCAATTCTATCTCCAGGGGAAATGGCAGACACCCCTCTGGGGGAGGAAACCATGATCTTAATTTTGTGAACATCTTATTGCTTTCAAAACACAGAAGAACATAAAGAAAAACCTTTTATTCAAACTTGGCTATATTCTGTTCTATTCCCCCATACCACACTGCCTTCTGTTCCCTGACTGTTTACTAAATGTCTTTTCCATATCTTTTCAATGCTTACTGAAATACAGATTTTATAGACATAACTTTGTAACATATTTACATAGAGCATACATATGCATACCTAAGAACTTTAAGTGTTTTTATCTTACACAAAACAATGGTCCCTTTCATAGTGTTGTTTTCCTTCTAATACTATTGGCTAGTCCTCCCATCCACTATATAAGACCATCTTTTCTCTTTTTCTTTCATTTAAAGCATTCTCCTTTAATGGCTCAAGTTTCTACTACTGAGTCTTCAGGAGCTTTCCTGCAGGTTGCAATGTTTTTTCCTGAAGTACTGGGAAGGCCCCCCCACAACGGCAGGCACATTTTTCCAAACTTTTACATGAAGACTATGCTTTCCCCTTTTGTCTCCCTCATCTTTATAGGGGGTAGGAGAAGGCAATGGAGGGGCTGATGGTTCAGGCGGCCTACTGCACCTCAACCTCCAGCGGAACATCCGACTACAGACGTCACTGTCACTATCAGTCCCATCGCTGTCACTAGTAGAGCTAGATTCCTTCTTCTCTTTCTTATCTTTGGTTTGTTGTCTAAGCTGCTTAGGTTTTTGGTGGCTAGCCTGAGAAGCAATCTCCTTAGCCTCCTCAAGCACCGCAGCTCCTTCCTCCACTTCAGCATTGTACTTTCCACTGGCGTCCCTCAAGCATGCCCTGACCAAGTTCCAGATGGCTAACATTTTTACTTTCATTTTAGTCGCAGTTGAACTCATGTTGTTTAAATTTCCCCTGTCTTTATATCTGAGATCCTTAGTGCTCCGTCCCCTTTTTTCCAGGGAATCTATCAGGCCTATGCTTTCTTTAGTTGCTGAAATTCCCTTTGTCTCTATTCCTGAGAACCTTAATGCTTCATCCCTTTTTTCCCGGGAACCTTACCTTCATCTCTATACCTGAGAACCATAATGCTTTGTCTCTATACCTAAGAACCTTAATGCTTTGTCACCTTTTTTCCGGGGAACCTTACCTTCGTCTCTATGCCTGAGAACCTATCTGATTTTCTCCTTCATGAAGAGAGACAATCACTTCAAACCTCTCCAAAAAGAAACTGAGCTTAGATACACCAACCTTCCACCAAGGTGTTGCTCTCTCTAGCAGAATAAGTTTACTTTTTCAACCACCTTCTGGTGATTTAATTATCTGCCAGGCACTGTAGTTCCCTCCTTGCAGATACTTTTTCTCAAGTCTCTGAGGTTACCTGTCCGTACTATCTATGCAAGTCCCATTTTGAAAATGTAAAGCTGCCTGGTCTACAATTTAGATCAATTTGGACATTAACTTCTGCTCTGCTCTGCCTCTCCTGTCTGGCCTTGATACACCCATCCTATCTATTTGACTTGTCTACTAAAATCTGAATGTCCTCCATTTCGAAACTTCATTTTCCTTCACCCTTTACAAGATGGCATCACTCTGATCTCTCATTTTGAAATATCAAAAGTTCCACAGACTCTTACAGTCTAACTAAAGAGGTTCTAAACTGGCCACTTACCTAAATTTCCTTACCGATGCTACTAAACTTTCCTTACTGCTGTTTACTAAACATTCCTTACCTCTACTTAATTCCCTACCACTGTTTACCAAAATTTCCTATCGCTGTTTACCAAATTTTTCCTACTGCTGTTTGCCAAAATTTTCCTACTGCTGTTTACCAAAATTTTCCTGCCACTGTTTACCAAAGTTTTCTCACTTACCGTTGCTGACCGATGCAAGGAGTTCCCCATACAGGCCACCATTTGTCCCGGTCTCCGGTCTCCGCAGTCTCTGGCCCACAACGACAAGAATGACACAGACACCAAGGCAGGTTCATGCAAAAGCTGCTTTACTTCAGGCTTTTCCCCCTACGGCTCTTTTCCCCAGCAGCCTCTTCTACTCCTTCTTGCAGCTTTACTTACAACAGCTAGCTTCTATTACTACTCCTTCTTGCAGCTTTCCCTCTTACAACTCTCTCCATACTACTTCTGGCTTCTACCTAGGGCAAGGGCTAAAAACAACTCCTATTACAACATCTTCTCTTACTACCACTAGCTTCTACTTAGGGCAAGGGCTAAACAACTATCCTCGAACCAACTGACCTCATCTAGCTCCACCCCACCTCATCCAATCAGAATTCACACACAGGATTCCAGCCTGGCAGGCAGCCCACACATGCAGCCTCACTGCGAATGTTCGGGCAAGGCAGTAAACATGCAAGTTTCACGGGGCCTGTGGCCATACCTACTTCCCGCAGGGTACCACAATTTTCAAGAGCCATCAGCACCTGGAGGGTTGCTTTATTTATGGAACACTGTCTGGAGATATGCACTTAAACAAAATAATTATTAGTATGACAATTCCTCCCAAGTGCCTATCCATGAGGGGTCAAAAAGCCTCTTAATATTGTCCCACGCTTTTCCCAAGAATCTAGCATCTAGGGAAAGCACAGATACTCAGGTCTCATTGAGGCTGACTATGTTCTCCCTTAGAAGCACAGAATAGTTAAGGAATTTGTCTGGCCAGTTACCTTCAAGGTATTGAGTCAACTGTTGTTGGGCTTCAGTGGCATTATGTACCTTATAAGGGGTTAGCCAGATTGAATGAAACCTGGGTTTGCATGCCAAGAGACATGTCCCTAACAAGGGCAAACTCTTCTGTCAATAAGTTAATCTGTTGTTGTAAAATGTAGATGGCTTGGTAAAGATTCCTGTGGTGCCTCAGCTGACTACAGCATTGACAGTCTCCACCATAGTGACTGTATGGGCAAACAGCAGCTGTTGTCACCCTAACAGTACCTGCAATGATGGCTGCAATGATGGCAGCTGTAATACCAAAATTCCTCTTTCCCTGTTGTAGGGGTTGTGAGTCTGGGCCATCAGAGAGATGGCATGAAAGTAAATAGTGTTTACTACAGGCATCCAAATAGCAGCTGGTTCACTCATGGGGATAGCTGTTGTCAAATACTCCATCCAGCAGGTGATCAAGGAGACATTTCTCATTAAAGCAGTTAAGGCTGTCTCTGACAGTAGAGGTAGTGGTGACCAATAAGAAAAAGGGAGGTTGAACACAGACTGTGGTAGCTTTCCAGACAATCTGCCTGCCAATGGTCACATTCACCAGGGTTGTCCCAGTTCACATTTTCACCAACCAGTTTATATGGAAATATATCCCCTTAAAGAGACCTTTTAGGAGATTAAGGGGCATAAATCAATACAATTAGAGGGGCTACATGAATCCCAATTGCTCATAATGGGGTCATATTTGAATCTTATGGGATCTCTGTTAACATAGGGAGTAATACTGGAATCATCATGTGAGGTAAACCTCCACATGCCAAATGTGATGTTAGATGACAATATCAGGTAATCCTCGGTGAATTTTACACCTAATGCAGTGCTCCAAAGGGATAGAAAATCCCACAAAAGTGGGCTTTTAAGGGACCCTTGGACAGTGAGGCAGGGTGGACATGATATGCTTGAGAGATCCTTTGGGGATTCATAATCAGTAAGGAGATCATGGTGGTCCATGCCTAACATGGTGCCATAGGTTAGATTACCATGAAAGTCCCCCGTGGTCATATTGTGTAGCTGGATACAAAGGCTGACAGAAGAGACATTGGTGGTAAAGGAGAGAATTTCCTCCTTGGGCCAAGTGCCTTCTAATCATCATGTAGTAGTGACTAAGTCCACGAAAGGCAAACCCAAACTCACATTGGAAGAGAAAAGAACAGGGTAGGCTGGGGAGTTAACTGTCACAGGCAATCAAATGGGGAACAGGGGCACCAAAGCCCAGAGCTTGCCAGCCCTCTCAGGCTGAAGGAAAATTAATCAACACAATGTGTACTTTACATCTCCACATCCTGGTCTTCTGAATCCTTCTTCGCCCCCTGGTCCATGGCCAAGTGAACATCTCTCAAGGGCACCCATATTGATGCAGTTGCATCCTGTGGGAAAACACAAGCATAACCTTGCCCCCTTGTCAGAAGCAGAGCAGGCAGCTGCCATTGAGAGGTTATTGGGTCCCTCTATCTAACCAACAGGAGGGGATTGTCCCTCGGCAAAAATGCCCAAAGTTTGTAAGCAGGGCTCAGCCCTTTCTCATCTAAGAAAGTTTACATGGACCACCAAGGTTAGATGTGGATCTCTTTTGGATTCTGGGAGGTGACCTGAGCAAGTGCTCCCTTCAAGGAGAGATTTGCTCTTTCTATGATTGCTTGGCCTTGAGGATTATAGGGTATCCCAAAAGAGTGACTGCTCCTCCATGAGGATAGGAAGGCACTGAACTGCTGAGATGAGTAAGCAGGTCCATTATCAGTCTTGAGTTCCAAAGGAACACCCATTACCAGTATTGCTGATTTCACAGCCTTAATAGCATGAGAGGCCTTTTCGCCTGTCATGGCCACTACATATACAAAGGCCAAGCAAGTATCTAACATAACATGTACATACCTATGATTACCAAAGGCTGGGTAATGGGTGACATCCATTTGCCCGATTGCATTGGAGAGTAGACCTCTAGAGTTAACTCCTGATCTGCCAAGAGGACCCCATGGTACAAGATGTGTGCACATTAAACAGGACCTTGCAAGATGTTTACATTATGACATAGGCAATTTGGGTGAGAGTTCATGTAAATTCTGAGGAAAAAGGTGAAATTGCTAGTGTAACATTCTGGCTCATTCTAGCAATTCCATGTCTACAGCCATAATCAAGGCATCAATTGTGTCCTTCCCCCTGACCCCCATCTTGGGATAAGAACTCCATACATGGCTTTATTGGCATCAGAAAAGGCCATAGTTGCCTTGGGAATGGAGCAAGAACTAGGTATGCTATGGGGTTTAACTGTTATTGGCAGTTAGTATAAAGTAATAAGATTCTTGTCTGGTGGCATGTGATTATCCAACAAGCCTGTGAACACCAGTTCTTGGAAGCTGATGGAATCTGCCCATAAAGATTGCAGATATTATAAGGAAAATGGCAGGATTATTTTGTCTGGTTCCCTGTTAGAGGTTCTCTTTGTTAAGCCTCTCACCTTAAGGGCAAGGCAGAAGGCAATGTCAAACTTTGAGGTAACCTTAAATAGATCAGAGTGGGCCTGGTGCAACCACATAAGGGGCATATTCTGCCATAACACTCCTAGGACCCCCTCAAGGGACCACAGAATTATGGCCAGGAGGGATTTCCCTGGATCATGCCTTTCCAGAGTTGATATAGAAAGGAGCACCATAACTTTCTGTAGCAGGTTGCTAGCCTCAGATATTAGTTTATCCCTAGCAGATTCCATCAGCTTTCAAGAAATAGCAGTGGGATTCACAGGCTCATTGGATAATCACATGCCACCAGACAAGTGTCTTACTGCTTTGTCCCAGCTGCCAATAACAGAATTAGGGGTGATCTCTGACTTTGTGACCTAGTCAGTCTACTTGGTCACATTGTATAACATCATCAAAAAAGGTACAATCATCTGTAGTAAGGACAGCACCCATGTCTTCCAAAATATCTCTTCCCCAAAGGTTTCAGAGAACATCAGCCACAACAGGTATAAAAGATCCCTGTTTGCCATCCCAGTCCTGCCAACAGACAGTTTTGAGTAGTCATTTTGGTGGTCTGTTGGCCTCCAACTCCCATAATGGAGAGACCAGACTGTAATCTCCAATGAGGGAACCTCCATGATTCATTTTTTGTTATTATAGTGACATCGGTCCTGGGTTAACCAACTTTTTAAGGGGTATACTGTCTAAATGTACAGTCATCATCAGAAAGTGAGGAAATACAGGCAAGGTCCAAAAGACTCCCTCTTACTGGTGGGCCTGAGGAGTACCCCCTTTTGGAGTTTAAATTGTCTTCCTGCTTTTGAGAACAACAATCCTTAGCCCAATGGAAACCTTTGTTGCAAGAAGGACTTGGGCCAAGTTGAGGGGCAGTCCAGTATGAGGTGACCAGGCTTGCAACATCTCCAATAGGCATGATCAGGAGCCCTTCAGAAGGAGGGTGTACCTCTGTACATGTTCCATGACCAAAGTGTCAATGGAGGCAGTCAGGACTGAAATGGGGACTGCACCAGGGTCCAAATCACAAGTGGCAACAACCCATTTATGAATATCATCATTCCTTACAGCTGCCGTAGCATTGCAAGTGGGAGCATGAAGACCCTCCCATGCAAGCTGCTTGATGATCATGTCTCTTCTTGGGTCAGCATAGATCCACCTTTCCACTGCCTCAGTCACATGGAACAGGAAGTCCATGGAGGGAGGACTCCCCAGACTACTGGACAAAATTGTAAAAGTAAGCAGGGGGGTCTCAAGGAGTTCAGGTCTTAAGGGTCTTAAAGGCAAGATCAGCAACCTAGTTAAAGTAAGCATGCAGTACAATAGTGGCCTGAGTAACAGGGTTAATGTATGACCCATGACCAGTAAACATATCAAAAGTAGCATTAAGTGTGAGGAGCCGTGAGCAATCGCCATCATGAGCCTCCACTGTGCCTAACTGGTAAACAAGTAATGTGCGCAGGTGCAAGAGTAAATTCGTGCCAAGTCACTGCCCATCCTGGGGCATAGTAGTGGGGTGATGAGTGAGCAGCTAATCAGGAGCTGACACGTCACATGGAGGGGTATATAAGCAGCATCATTTTCCTTGTTCGGGGTTGTTCTTCTTTCGCCTATGCAATCAATGCTCTCCCAATAAACGTGTGCAGAAGGATCCTGTTGCAGCGTTGTTCTTCCTGGCCAGTTAAGCGCGTGCAAGAAATGGTGCCGAAACCCGGGACGAAAAACATCTTCAGGCACGAGTGAAGACCCCCTGCTACAGGGAGGATTCAGAACTGCATCGCGGGGAAGGAGTGGTTGATAAAGGTTCCCGGTAAACAGACTGTTGAGAAGGATCTGGCGTGGATTCAGAACTCTTCAGCTGGGGAACGGTGGTAATGAAGTGTTACCGCAACACAGACTGTTGAGGATTCAACTGCGTGGATTCAGAACTCTTCAGCTGGGGAACAGGGGTACCCATAAGTAAAAGGAAATTAATGTGAGTCTCTGAGAGGTATGCTTTCTTACGCAGTAGGTCCGGTAATTGTCGTTGGGGTTGTGTTGCTTGCTTTCTTTCTTAGCCTTGATATTATGCTATTGCCTTAATTTTTCATCACCCTGGACATGAGTGTATCTGCTGGGGGTAGCTCGGCAGACACATAAGATCATAAAGCAAGTGTAGATAAACTTGTGGATCGACCTTGGGGCTAAGAACCTCACGTAGATAAGTGAGTACCTCAAGGATGCTTTATCCAAGACAAGAAATGTGAGCTAGCTGTTAAGGAAGGGCAATGACTTTTGCAGGAGCACCAGGGAAGCATATCAGAAACAGAGAAATGAAAAAGAAGGCACGCGTAGAAAAATAAGTAAAAAAAAAAAAAAAGTTATTTTAGAGCTCTCCTAGGGACAGAATAAAAATGGGAGACGTCCTGCTCTGGCTCCTATGGAGATATTTTTAGCTTTGGATAGGATATTTGTGTCCCTTTGAGACCCTAAGTTTTATTCCCTGTCTGTCTATTGTCTGTTTTTGGTGTATGATTATTGTTTTGTGTTTTATGTTGAAAAATAGACAGACCTTCTGTTCGGGGATTTGGGGAGAGATTAGATTCTCCTTGCTGGGATGTCCTATTTTCACTGATCAAGCTGAATTTGCATGGGATAGAGATATGCTGCTTGATCAAGGTTGATTTGCACAACAACAGACAGGATATCCAGTGCAGGTATTTGAGCAGGTGAATCAGATTGCCCTAAGGGTGTGGAAATCATTGCCCACCGGTGTTGATGGTGTTGCAGAACTCCAGAGAGGCAATTAGGTGCTGAATCAGGTAAGAGAGGAGCGCTCTCAATTGGTTTGGGAGAGAGGGTCTGTTTGTGTTTCCTCAGGATCATTGACAACAGCTGGAGAGGCTGACCAGAGCAATTCAGGGCAGGTGGAGCTGTGAGGACGTGGATGTTCCTGTGGCTGGAGGTGCTCCCGCTAGTTAAAACTGAAGAGCTCTGTGTTCCTGAAACCTATGCCATTGACAAATTCGGGTGTTTCCTCAATTCTTTACATCTAACGCCAGATTTTAAGCCTTAATGGAACTCGAATAGCATCCATCATTGTTGGCAATTTTACCTCTGCTTTTTCTTACTCTAAGGAATGGGTGGGGGTAATTTTGTTTGCT
The DNA here is from genome assembly GCF_000001635.26 of Mus musculus. Classification (NCBI taxonomy): domain Eukaryota; kingdom Metazoa; phylum Chordata; class Mammalia; order Rodentia; family Muridae; genus Mus; species Mus musculus. The sequence continues at coordinate 3,762,836 of NC_000074.6, read as the reverse complement.
GCTGCCATCTGCTGTGGGCTTGTGTCCATGCTCTGGTTGGTCTGCAAGCTCAGAACCCAAAACAAAACAAAACCGTGACAAGGTCGTTATCACTCAAGCACTTGCAGCCATTGAACAAGGGGCCTCCCCTGAAATTTGGCTATCCATGCTTAAGAATTAATTGACATCTGAGTTCTCTGCTCTTGCGCTCCTCGGTTCTGTGGAAAATGAGAGAGACTCAATAATTAAAGCTCGCCTTAGGCCATACTCAGCTCTTGCACCCCTAGAGGCTAGACTCATTGCACAGGGACGAGTGAGTAGGTCGTTGACTCTTATGGATTGTTGGGCTAAGCACCGCATAGGAGTCGCTCAGAGGTTTGGGCACTCCTAGAAGACAAGTTGATTTGCATGAGGGTTGAGTGTCCAAGTGTCCCTCCCCTAAGAAAAACGGCACGGGAGCAGGTCAGGGTTGCTCTGGGTAAAAGCCTGTGAGCCTAAGAGCTAATCCTGTACATGGCCCCTATTTCTGCACACTAGGGATTCGACCTCTATCTTCATCCATTAAAGAGTGGCTTGCATTTTAATAAAATAAAAAGAGGGAGATGTGGGGAGCTGTGAGCAATCACCATCATGAGGCTCCGCTGTGCCTAACTGGTAAACAAGTAATGTGCGCAGGTGCAAGAGTAAATTCGTGCCAAGTAACTGCCCATCCTGGGGCATAGTAGTGGGGTGATGAGTGAGCAGCTAATCAGGAGCTGACATGTCACATGGAGGGGTATATAAGCTGTTGGGAGCCGCGCCCACATTCGCCGTTACAAGATGGCGCTGACAGCTGTGTTCTAAGTGGTAAACAAATAATCTGCGCATGTGCCGAGGGTGGTTCTCCACTCCATGTGCTCTGCCTTCCCCGTGACGTCAACTCGGCTGATGGGCTGCAGCCAATCAGGGAGTGACACGTCCTAGGCGAAGGATAATTCTCCTTAATAGGGACGGGGTTTCATTTTCTCTCGCTCTTGCTTCTTGCACTCCTGCTCCCAAAGATGTAAGCAATAAAGTTTTGCCGCAGAAGATTCTGGTCTGTGGTGTTCTTCCTGGCCGGGCGTGAGAACGCGTCTAATAACAATTGGTGCCGAAACCCGGGACGAGAAAAAACTCGGGACTGGCGCAAGGAAGATCCCTCATTCCAGAACCAGAACTGCGGGTCGCGGTAATAAAGGTTCCCGTAAAGCAGACTGTTAAGAAGGATTCAACTGTATGAATTCAGAACTTTTCAGCTGGGGAACGAGAGTACCAGTGAGTATAGCTTTACGAGGTAAGCCTGGCCTTGAACTTTCTAAGGAAATTCAAGACAGTCTATCAGAAGTAAAGTGGAAAATGTTTGGCCTTGAATTTTTTCTAATGTTAGAAGCCCTTTTGTTCCTTTTCACATGTTATCAAGTGGTTAAGGCAGGGAGGATTCTAGAGGAAATTCAGGACAAGCTATCAGAAGTAAAGTGGGGAGAGAGAGTAGGAACAAAGAGGAAATATGGTACACAAAATAAGTATACAGGCCTTTCCAAGGGTCTTGAACCCGAGGAAAAGTTAAGGTTAGGTAGGAATACCTGGAGAGAGATTAGAAGAAAAAGAGGAAAAAGGGAAAAGAAGAAAGATCAATTAGCGGAGGTCTCTAGGAAAAGGAGCCTGTGCTCATCGCTGGATGGGCTCGGGGAGCCAGCTCTTGGTAGCTCTGAATCAGATGATGAATTCTCCTCTGAAGAAACAGACTGGGAGGAAGAAGCAGCTCATTATGAGAAAAAAGGGTACCAGCCAGGTAAAGTGCTAGCTAATCAGTTAAGGAAGCCAAAAGCGGCTGGCGAAGGCCAGTTTGCTGATTGGCCTCAGGGCAGTCGGCTTCAAGGTCCGCCCTATGCGGAGCCCCCGCCCTGCGTAGTGCGTCAGCAATGCGCAGAGAGGCAATGCGCAGAGAGATGCGCAGAGAGGCAGTGCGCAGAGAGGCAGTGCGCAGACTCATTCATTCCCAGAGAGGAACAAAGGAAAATACAACAGGCATTTCCAGTCTTTGAAGGAGCCGAGGGTGGGCGTGTCCACGCTCCGGTAGAATACTTACAAATTAAAGAACTCGCCGAGTCGGTCCGTAAATATGGAACCAATGCTAATTGTACCTTGGTGCAGTTAGACAGGCTTGCCGGCATGGCACTAACTCCTGCCGACTGGCAAACGGTTGTAAAAGCCGCTCTCCCTAGTATGGGCAAATATATGGAATGGAGAGCTCTTTGGCATGAAACTGCACAAGCGCAGGCCCGAGCAAACGCAGCTGCTTTGACTCCAGAGCAGAGAGATTGGACTTTTGACTTGTTAACGGGTCAGGGAGCTTATTCTGCTGATCAAACAAACTACCATTGGGGAGCTTATGCCCAGATTTCTTCCACGGCTATTAGGGCCTGGAAGGCGCTCTCCCGAGCAGGTGAAACCACTGGTCAATTAACAAAAGTTGTCCAGGGACCTCAGGAATCCTTCTCAGATTTTGTGGCCAGAATGACAGAGGCAGCAGAGCGTATTTTTGGAGATTCAGAGCAAGCCGCGCCTCTGGTAGAACAGCTAATCTATGAGCAAGCCACAAAGGAGTGCCGAGCGGCCATAGCCCCAAGAAAGAACAAAGGCTTACAAGACTGGCTCAGGGTCTGTCGAGAGCTTGGGGGACCTCTCACCAATGCAGGCTTAGCGGCCGCCATCCTCCAATCTCAGAACCGCTCCATGAGCAGAAATGATCAGAGGACATGTTTTAATTGCGGAAAGCCTGGGCATTTTAAGAAAGATTGCAGAGCTCCAGATAAACAGGGGGGGACTCTCACTCTTTGCTCTAAGTGTGGCAAGGGTTATCATAGAGCTGACCAGTGTCGCTCTGTGAGGGATATAAAGGGCAGAATCCTTCCCCCACCTGATAGTCAATCAACTGATGTGCCAAAAAACGGGTCATCGGGCCCTCGGTCCCAGGGCCCTCAAAGATATGGGAACCGGTTTGTCAGGACCCAGGAAGCAGTCAGAGAGGCGACCCAGGAAGACCCACAAGGGTGGACCTGCGTGCCGCCTCCGACTTCCTATTAATGCCTCAAATGAGTATTCAGCCGGTGCCAGTGGAGCCTATACCATCCTTGCCCCCGGGAACCATGGGCCTTATTCTCGGCCGGGGTTCACTCACCTTGCAGGGCTTAGTAGTCCACCCTGGAGTTATGGATTGTCAACATTCCCCTGAAATACAGGTCCTGTGCTCAAGCCCTAAGGGCGTTTTTTCTATTAGTAAAGGAGATAGGATAGCTCAGCTGCTGCTCCTCCCTGATAATACCAGGGAGAAATCTGCAGGACCTGAGATAAAGAAAATGGGCTCCTCAGGAAATGATTCTGCCTATTTGGTTGTATCTTTAAATGATAGACCTAAGCTCCGCCTTAAGATTAATGGAAAAGAGTTTGAAGGCATCCTTGATACCGGAGCAGATAAAAGTATAATCTCTACACATTGGTGGCCCAAAGCATGGCCCACCACAGAGTCATCTCATTCATTACAGGGCCTAGGTTATCAATCATGTCCCACTATAAGCTCCATTGCCTTGACGTGGGAATCCTCTGAAGGACAGCAAGGGAAATTCATACCTTATGTGCTCCCACTCCCGGTTAACCTCTGGGGAAGGGATATTATGCAGCATTTGGGCCTTATTTTGTCCAATGAAAACGCCCCATCGGGAGGGTATTCAACTAAAGCAAAAAATATCATGGCAAAGATGGGTTATAAAGAAGGAAAAGGGTTAGGACATCAAGAACAGGGAAGGATAGAGCCCATCTCACCTAATGGAAACCAAGACAGACAGGGTCTGGGTTTTTCCTTAGTGGCCATTGGGGCAGCACGGCCCATACCATGGAAAACGGGGAATCCAGTGTGGGTTCCTCAATGGCCCCTATCCTCTGAAAAACTGGAAGCTGTGATTCAACTGGTAGAGGAACAATTAAAACTAGGCCATATTGAGCCATCTACCTCACTTTGGAATACTCCAATTTTTGTAATTAAGAAAAAGTCAGGAAAGTGGAGACTGCTCCATGACCTCAGAGCCATTAATGAGCAAATGAACTTATTTGGCCCAGTACAGAGGGGTCTCCCTGTACTTTCCGCCTTACCACGTGGCTGGAATTTAATTATTATAGATATTAAAGATTGTTTCTTTTCTATACCTTTGTGTCCAAGGGATAGGCCCAGATTTGCCTTTACCATCCCCTCTATTAATCACATGGAACCTGATAAGAGGTATCAATGGAAGGTCTTACCACAGGGAATGTCCAATAGTCCTACAATGTGCCAACTTTATGTACAAGAAGCTCTTTTGCCAGTGAGGGAACAATTCCCCTCTTTAATTTTGCTCCTTTACATGGATGACATCCTCCTGTGCCATAAAGACCTTACCATGCTACAAAAGGCATATCCTTTTCTACTTAAAACTTTAAGTCAGTGGGGTTTACAGATAGCCACAGAAAAGGTCCAAATTTCTGATACAGGACAATTCTTGGGCTCTGTGGTGTCCCCAGATAAGATTGTGCCCCAAAAGGTAGAGATAAGAAGAGATCACCTCCATACCTTAAATGATTTTCAAAAGCTGTTGGGAGATATTAATTGGCTCAGACCTTTTTTAAAGATTCCTTCCGCTGAGTTAAGGCCTTTGTTTGGTATTTTAGAAGGAGATCCTCATATCTCCTCCCCTAGGACTCTTACTCTAGCTGCTAACCAGGCCTTACAAAAAGTGGAAAATGCCTTACAGAATGCACAATTACAACGTATTGAGGATTCGCAGCCTTTCAGTTTGTGTGTCTTTAAGACAGCACAATTGCCAACTGCAGTTTTGTGGCAGAATGGGCCATTGTTATGGATCCATCCAAACGTATCCCCAGCTAAAATAATAGATTGGTATCCTGATGCAATTGCACAGCTTGCCCTTAAAGGTCTAAAAGCAGCAATCACCCACTTTGGGCGAAGTCCATATCTTTTAATTGTACCTTATACCGCTGCACAGGTTCAAACCTTGGCAGCCACATCTAATGATTGGGCAGTTTTAGTTACCTCCTTTTCAGGACAAATAGATAACCATTATCCAAAGCATCCAATCTTACAGTTTGCCCAAAATCAATCTGTTGTTTTTCCACAAATAACAGTAAGAAACCCACTTAAAAATGGGATTGTGGTATATACTGATGGATCAAAAACTGGCATAGGTGCCTATGTGGCTAATGGTAAAGTGGTATCCAAACAATATAATGAAAATTCACCTCAAGTGGTAGAATGTTTAGTGGTCTTAGAAGTTTTAAAAACCTTTTTAGAACCCCTTAATATTGTGTCAGATTCCTGTTATGTGGTTAATGCAGTAAATCTTTTAGAAGTGGCTGGAGTGATTAAGCCTTCCAGTAGAGTTGCCAATATTTTTCAGCAAATACAATTAGTTTTGTTATCTAGAAGATTTCCTGTTTATATTACTCATGTTAGAGCCCATTCAGGCCTACCTGGCCCCATGGCTCTGGGAAATGATTTGGCAGATAAGGCCACTAAAGTGGTGGCTGCTGCCCTATCATCCCCGGTAGAGGCTGCAAGAAATTTTCATAACAATTTTCATGTGACGGCTGAAACATTACGCAGTCGTTTCTCCTTGACAAGAAAAGAAGCCCGTGACATTGTTACTCAATGTCAAAGCTGCTGTGAGTTCTTGCCAGTTCCTCATGTGGGAATTAACCCACGCGGTATTCGACCTCTACAGGTCTGGCAAATGGATGTTACACATGTTTCTTCCTTTGGAAAACTTCAATATCTCCATGTGTCCATGGACACATGTTCTGGCATCATGTTTGCTTCTCCGTTAACCGGAGAAAAAGCCTCACATGTGATTCAACATTGTCTTGAGGCATGGAGTGCTTGGGGGAAACCCAGACTCCTTAAGACTGATAATGGACCAGCTTATACGTCTCAAAAATTCCAACAGTTCTGCCGTCAGATGGACGTGACCCACCTGACTGGACTTCCATACAACCCTCAAGGACAGGGTATTGTTGAGCGTGCGCATCGCACCCTCAAAACCTATCTTATAAAACAAAAGAGGGGAATTGAAGAGATTTTACCCCGAGCACCAAGAGTGTCTGTGTCTATGGCACTCTTTACACTCAATTTTTTAAATATTGATGCTCATGGCCATACTGCGGCTGAACGTCATTGTTCAGAGCCAGATAGGCCCAATGAGATGGTTAAATGGAAAAATGTCCTTGATAATAAATGGTATGGCCCGGATCCTATTTTGATAAGATCCAGGGGAGCTATCTGTGTTTTCCCACAGAATGAAGACAACCCATTTTGGATACCAGAAAGACTCACCCGAAAAATCCAGACTGACCAAGGGAATACTAATGTCCCTCGTCTTGGTGATGTCCAGGGCGTCAATAATAAAAAGAGAGCAGCGTTGGGGGATAATGTCGACATTTCCACTCCCAATGACGGTGATGTATAATGCTCAAGTATTCTCCTGCTTTTTTACCACTAACTGGGAACTGGGTTTGGCCTTAATTCAGACAGCCTTGGCTCTGTCTGGACAGGTCCAGACGACTGACACCATTAACACTTTGTCAGCCTCAGTGACTACAGTCATAGATGAACAGGCCTCAGCTAATGTCAAGATACAGGGAGGTCTCATGCTGGTTAATCAACTCATAGATCTTGTCCAGAAACAACTAGATGTATTATGGCAAATAGCTCAGCTGGGGTGTAAACAAAAGTTTCCGGGATTGTGTGTTACTTCCATTCAGTATGTTAAATTTACTAGGGCAGCTAATTTGTCAAAAAGTCTTTTTCAGTATATGTTACAGAATTGGATGGCTGAATTTGAACAGATCCTTCGGGAATTGAGACTTCAGGTCAACTCCACGCGCTTGGACCTGTCCCTGACCAAAGGATTACCCAATTGGATCTCCTCAGCATTTTCTTTCTTTAAAAAATGGGTGGGATTAATATTATTTGGAGATACACTTTGCTGTGGATTAGTGTTGCTTCTTTGATTGGTCTGTAAGCTTAAGGCCCAAACTAGGAGAGACAAGGTGGTTATTGCCCAGGCGCTTGCAGGACTAGAACATGGAGCTTCCCCTGATATATCTATGCTTAGGCAATAGGTCGCTGGCCACTCAGCTCTTATATCCCATGAGGCTAGTCTCATTGCACGGGATAGAGTGAGTGTGCTTCAGCAGCCCGAGAGAGTTGCACGGCTAAGCACTGCAGTAGAAAGGCTCTGCGGCATATATGAGCCTATTCTAGGGAGACATGTCATCTTTCAAGAAGGTTGAGTGTCCAAGTGTCCTTCTCTCCAGGCAAAACGACACGGGAGCAGGTCAGGGTTGCTCTGGGTAAAAGCCTGTGAGCCTAAGAGCTAATCCTGTACATGGCTCCTTTACCTACACACTGGGGATTTGACCTCTATCTCCACTCTCATTAATATGGGTGGCCTATTTGCTCTTATTAAAAGGAAAGGGGGAGATGTTGGGAGCCGCGCCCACATTCGCCGTTACAAGATGGCGCTGACAGCTGTGTTCTAAGTGGTAAACAAATAATCTGCGCATGTGCCGAGGGTGGTTCTCCACTCCATGTGCTCTGCCTTCCCCGTGACGTCAACTCGGCTGATGGGCTGCAGCCAATCAGGGAGTGACACGTCCTAGGCGAAGGATAATTCTCCTTAATAGGGACGGGGTTTCGTTTTCTCTCGCTCTTGCTTCTTGCACTCCTGCTCCCAAAGATGTAAGCAATAAAGTTTTGCCGCAGAAGATTCTGGTCTGTGGTGTTCTTCCTGGCCGGGCGTGAGAACGCGTCTAATAACAATAAGCAGCATCATTTTCCTTGTTCGGGGTTGTTCTACTTTCGCCTATGCAATCAATGCTCTCCCAATAAACGTGTGCAGAAGGATCCTGTTGCAGCGTCGTTCTTCCTGGCCAGTTGAGCGCATGCAAAAATTAAGGTTATATTCTAAATTAATCTACCCTGATTCTCAGTCAAGTAATGATATGCAGACCTCTAATTAAGAAAACAGTGGGTCCCCCAACTTCTTAGCGGAACAAGTGGCGCTCAGCCACCCAAGATTGAGCAATAACAGGTCTGTGATGCCCTTAGATGTCCGGAGCTGCACATGCGCTACACTGACTGGCTCAGTGTGTGCCTACCCTACACAGGCAGACACGGGTAACTCGTTAAACCCCATTCGTGATGGGGATTGGGGATTGCAATTATTCCCCATGGACGAGGAATTCCCAGTAAGTGCGGGTCATAAGCTTGAAGTCCCTGACCTTTGTACACACCGCCCTTCGTGATTGGATGGTTTAGTGAGGCCCTCGGATCGGCCCGCCGGGGTTGGCCCATGGCCCTGGGGGAGCGCTGAGAAGACGGTCGAACTTGACTAAATAAGAAAGAAAGAAAGAAAGGAAGGAAGAAAGAAAGAAAGAAAGAAAGAAAGAAAGAAAGAAAGAAAGAAAGAAAGAAGAAAGAAAACAGTGGGGTTGAGCACCACTTTAAGGAGATTATACCAATTGTAATAGGTCTGTAGTTGCATGGGCCATTGCTTCACTACTTGTTCAAAATAGGGGGAATCTGGGCCAGAATCATTGGCAGCTTTTCTGATTGGTGCGAACTCTGCCAGAAGAGTTGAAATCAAGGGCCTAGTCACTGCATCAGGGCCAAAACTGACAGGGAAAGTCTCACGATATACCTGAGGGGAATGAGGCTCCCAGGGAAGAGGCAGTCCAGCATGAGGGACAGGCATTGCAGGAGTGAGCACCGCAAGAGTGATCACTAGAAGGCAAAGTTCCCCTAAATCACACCAGGGGTAAGCTAGGGGTACCTCTGATGGGGTGGGAGCAGAAGGATTAGTGAGTGAGGGACCTGAGACAGCAGGGCTAGAGGACACCTTGGAACCTGACAGCAAGAGGGCTGAAGTAGAGGTGCATTCATCCTCATTGCTAAATTCAACCTGTTTTCTTGGAGAAAGTGGAATGGGGACAGTAATGGAAAGGTATTAGTTTGCTCCTGGCAGTGTTTGTTATGGCAGCCACCACTTCCTCTGGGGAAGAATTCTTAAGATTGGTGTTGACTGCAGGGATGGGGGCAATGAACAAGGGAGGGGTAATCTCAGACTGTCCCTCGCGCTTGTGAGCAAGGATGAAAACTCACATCCAGAGGCCATGGTCCCACATGTTCTCCATCAATAACCAGGGGACCAGAATAGCAGCCTTCTCCCAAAATTGGTCCCGATCATGAGTCTTAGCCTTGAGACCACAAGTAACCAGAAGAGTTTTCAGAGCCCTAATTTGGGGTTCGTTGATGATGGAGGGGAAGAAACCCATGACAATGAGCACAAAGGAAACAAATGAGGAACAGATATGACAAACATGACAGAGAAAGCAACAAAAGTCATGTACCAAGCAGGGGACTCCCTCAGGTGTAGTTCAAAGGCCTTATGCTTGCACAGTGTCCCCTGGAAGTAAAAGGCATTTGGGAGTGGATCCCTGATACCACTGACTGGGAAACAGCTCCTATATCAGGTACTTGGATGAATCCAAACCAAAAGTGAAAATGAGCAAAGACAAAAAAAGACAGAAAAGATGACCACTGCACACTTACTCTCAAACTGAGACCAAAAGTGAGAGTACAAAGATCACTGGGACAAACAGACAGAAAAGACAGAAGTGAGGTCTGTGCACTCACCTTCTTGGAACCCACAACATAAAACACTAAAAGCCCAACTGATCAAAGAAGCAACTGAAGGGGGCACGACAGTAGCACCATGAGAATAAGAGCAGATTAGGTCAAACCACGAGCACAGTCCTTGTAGCAACAGGCAAAAACAAGCCCCCAGAAAAGGAGGTTCAGCAAGCAGCCAGAAAAATGAGGACAATGAAGTAGTCCATTGACCATGTTGGGCTCCAGATGTTGCCTGTGCCCTGAATTACTCATCACCCGACACTAACTGCCCTTGGGGGTTGGAGGTGAAGTAGTTCGAAGTCAAAGACATAGACTATGGGAACAGGTGAGAAACACCACAGCAAGCTCATCTAAACATTGCTCCAATCTCCTTTAATACCCTCCAACCATACCCCATTGGTTCCAAGAAAGCATCTCTACTCAACAGCAGTTCCCAAGTGGCTGGCATTGGCTGTGTCTCTCAAGCAATCCTCAATTAGGTCCTCCTGCAGGAGATGCTTTTGCATCTCCAAGAGCTCCCTGTGTTTACATAGAGGTGGTCTGTTCCTGCTACACTGGTCCTGAACTTATTTTTGGTTGGGAGACTTTTAGTGACTGTTTCTATTTCTTTAGGGGTGGTGGGACTGTTTATATAGTTCATCTGACCCTGATTTAACTTTGGTACATTGTATCTGTCTAGAAAAACCATCCATTTCATCTAGATTTTCCACATTTGTTGAGTACAGGCTTTTGTAGTAAGACCTGATAATTTTTTTTAATTTTCTCAGTTTCTGTTGTTTCCCTTTTCATGTCTGAATCTGTTAATCTGTTTCTGTGCCTTTTAGTTAATTTGGCTAAGGGTTTGTCTATCTTGTTAATATTCTCAAAGAATCAACTCTTGATTTTATTGATTCTTTGTTTCATTCTCTTTGTTTCTAATTGGTTGAGTTCAGCCCTAAATATGACTATTTCCTGCCATCTATTCCTCTTCAGAGTGTTTGCATTCCTTTGTTCCAGAGTATTCAGTTATGCTGTTAAGTTGCTAGTATAGGATCTCTGCAATTTCTTTATGAAGGCACTTAGTATTATGAATTTTACTCTTAACACTGCCTTCATTGTGTCCCAGAAGTTTGGGTATGCTGTGACTTCATTTCTGTTAAATTCTATAAAGTTTTTAATTTCTTTCTTTATTTCTTCCCTGACCAAGTTATCGTTAAGTAGAGAGTAGTTCAATTTCAATGGGTATGTGAGCTCTGTTGTTTTGTTGTTATTGAAAACCAGCCTTAGTCTGTAGTGATCTGATAGGATGCATGGGATTATTTCAATTCTCTTGTATTGGTTGAGGCTTGTTTTGTGTCTGATTATATAGTCAGTTTTGGAGAAGGTACCATAAGATGCTGAGAAGAAGGTATCTTCTTTTGTTTTAGGGTGAAATGTCCTGTACATATCTGTTAAATCCATTTGGTTCATAACTTCTGTTAGTTTCACTGTGTCTCCATTTAGTTTATTTTTTCATGACTTGTCCATCGGTGAGAGTGGAGTGTTGAAGTCTCCCACTGTTATTGTGTGAGATTTAATGTGTGTTTTGAGCTTTAGTAATGTTTCTTTTACAAATGTTGTAGCCCCTTGCACTTGGGGCATATATGTTTAGGATTGAGAGTTTGTCTTGACAGATTTTTCCTTTGATGAGTATGAAGTGTTCTTTTGAGAACTTTTGGGTAGAAGTCTATCTTATTGGATATTAGAATGGCTACTCTCCAGCTTGTTTTTTTTTTTTTTTTGGGGGGGGGGGAACCATTTTCTTGGAAATTTTTTCCAACCTTTTACTCTGAGGTAGTGTTTGTCTTTGTCACTGAGGTGTGTTTCTTATATGCAGCAAAATGTTGGGTCCTGTTTACATACCCAGTCTGTTAGCTTTGTCTTTTTATTGAGGAATTGAGTCCATTGATGTTGAGAAGAATTAAAAACCAATAATTGTTGCTTCGTGTTATTTTTGTTGTTACAGGTGGTATTATGTTTGTGTGGTTCTCTTCTTCTGGGTTTGTTGTAAGATGATTAATTTCTTGGTTTTTCTTGTGTGTAGTTTCCCTCCTTGTGTTGGTGCTTTCCTTCTAGTATCCTCTGTGGGGCTGGATTAGTGGAGAGATATTGTTTTAATTTGGTTTTGTCATAGACTATCTTGGTTTCTCCATCTTTGGTGATTGAGAGTTTTGCTAGTTATAGTAGCCTGGGCTGGTATTTGTGTTCTCTTAGGATCTGTATGACATCTGTCCAAGATCTGACTTTTAGAGTCTCTGTTGCAAAGTCTGATGTAATTCTGATTGGTCTGCCTTTATGTGTTCCTTGGCCTTTTTCCATTACTGCTTGTAATATGCTTTCTTTGTCCTGTGCATTTGGTATTTTGATTATGTGACAGGAGGATTTTCTTTTCTGGTCCAATCTATTAGGTGTTCTGTAGGCCTCTTGTACACTTATGGCCATCTCTTTCTTCAGGTTAGGGAAGTTTTCTACTATGATTTTGTTGAAGATGTTTTCTGGTCCTTTGAACTGGGAATCTGCACTCTCTTATATTCATTCCTATTATTCTTAGGTTTGATCTTTTCATTGTATCCTGAATCTCCTGGATGTTTTGGGTTAGAAGCTTTCTGCACTTTGTATTTTCTTTGACTTTTGTGTCAATATTTTCCATGATATCTTCTACACCTGAGAGTCTCTCTTCTATCCCTGTATTCTGTTGGCGATGCTTATATCTGATAACTCCTGATCTCTTTTCTAGGTTTTCCATCTCCAGGGTTACCTACCTTTGTAATTTCTTTATTGTTTTTATTTCCATTTTTAGATCCAGGGTGGTTTTGTTCAATTTCGTCACCTGTTTGATTGTGTTTTCCAGTATTTCTTTAAGGAATTTATTTGTTTTCTCTTTAAGGGTCTACCTGATTACCTGTGTTCACCTGTATTTTTTTAAGGGAGTTCTTTATATCTTCCTTAAAGAGCTCCATCATCTTCATGAGATGGGATTTTTAGGTCTAAATCTTGCTTTTCAGATTTATTAAGATATCCAGGGCTTGCTGTGGTGGGAGAACAGGGTTCTGATGGTGCCAAGTGGCATTGGTTTCTGTTGCCTATATTCTTGCACTTGCCTCTCATCATCTGGTTATCTCTAATGTTAACTAGCCTTGCTGTCTCTGACAGGGACTGGAGCTTGTCCCTCCTTGTAGGAAGGTAGAGCTCTGGGAGCTGCGTTAGAGCAGACCTTCTGGGAGGCAAACATTGCTGTCTCTGGTTAGGGGGACCTCCTGTGTCCCTAGTTAGGCAGGCTTCCTGTGACCCTGGTTATGCTAGACCTCCTGAGAGTCAGGCTGTCTCTGGGTGTGGACAGGTGAGCTGGAGCACCAAGTCTGCCCTCTTTGTGGACCAGAAGGAAGATGTGTCTCCCATAGGGTGGATATGTCCTGCATCTGCTGGGCCCTTTGGGGGTTCCAGTTAGGCCATATATTGGGGTGGGGGGGCCTTACCTATGAGTCTGATTATGACAGATCTCTTGAGAGTCAATCTGTCTCTGGGTGGAGGGTGGGGGGAGGATGAAGCACCTGATCTTCCCCTGGCTGAGTGGTGTACCAGAAGGAAGTGACTTGTGTAATTTAATGAATGCATGGAAATAAAAAAATGGGGGATGGCGATGTGGCTCAGTTAGCCCCAGCTAACTCAGGAGGTGAAGGGATGAGGCAGTTCAAGTCATTCCTGCTACATGTCAAGTTTGAGGCTAGCCTGAGCTACATAAAATCTTGTCTCAAAAACAGAGAAAAAAAGAGAAAGAAATCACTATGAGTGACACCATCAGTAGACCAAGATGAAAAAGGGTGGTGTCTCTGACAAGATATGGTGTTGCTAGCCCACACACCATCATAACTGAAAAAGACCCAAAAGTCACTTGATTTTACAAGTTACTGGCTTTTATAGAAGACATTCCAGAGCTGACCATACTGGAAGTGAACCATCTATTTCTGCTGAGAAGTACAGGCCCTCTCACTCCTCTCTGAAATTTCTGGAAAATGTATCTCCTGCCTGGTGTGTCAGATGCTCAGCCCCCTCCCTCTCACTCTTCCGGTGTCATTACTCACTTCTCAATTTCTCTTCCTAAGTAAGATTCAAGGAGGTGGCAAATAAAAGCTGTAGTCTCTGTCAGATTCTGGCACTGAGAAGTGGCTGTGAAACATGAGTGATTCTAAGGAAATGGGGAAGAGGCAGCTTCGCCCTCTGGGTGAGACTGAGCTGGTGCTCTGGGAGCTTGGGGAAGGGGCACAAATAGGTCAGTGTTTGTCTCCGACTACCCTATATATGACTGACGCTCTATTCACTTAGATGAGGAACTGCTGACATCCAGCCACACCAGGCACTCCATCAAAGGCTTTGGCTTCCAAACAAATTCTGGATTCAGTAGCTTCACAGGTAAAACAGAATGAGGGACTATGGAGTGGTCAGCTCCAGACATAAACTTAGTTTCTGTGGGGGGGGGGGGGTAGAGTTTGGGACTCAGGCCACTGATGTTCAGAGAATTGGAAGCTCAGATCCTGAATCTGGAACCTGGGAACTGTAGAAGCTATGATATGAAATTCTGTACCTTGGGAGTGAGAGATGGATTGCCTGACTGGGGCCACAATAAATCAGGAATGCTGAGGTGCTAAATTTTAACCCTTCTCTCCCACAGGGTGCCTGGTCCACAGTCAAGTCCCCTTGGCACTGCAGGTGCTCTTCCTAGCTGTTTGTTCTGTGCTGCTGGTTGTCATCCTTGTCAAAGGTCAGGCAGGATTGGTGTTTGGGGCTCCTAAGTCTGGCTCTTCAAACGAGGGATCCAGAAGGGAGGAGCAACTGACTGGGACTGTGTCTTCATGGTCCTTTGAATAGAGGAGTTCTGCACAGAGACACTGGCTGCACTTGCCTTAGACATCCAATTTTCTTTGGTTATTAGATATCTTCCTCATCAAATAGGACTAAGTAAGACCTTGGGTTTTGAAAATGATGCTAGACTGGAGACATTGTTCAAGTGGTAGAATGCTTACCTCACAAGCTCAAAAAGCTGTGCTCCATCCCAAGCACTGCATAAAACTGGGTGTAATGGTACATCCCTATAATCCCAGCACTCAGGAAGCAGAGGAAGGAGAGGTTCATAGAGGCAGCTACATCAAAATTTTGATGTAGTCTGAACTATATGAGACTATCTAAGAGAGACGGGGGGGGCAGAAGGAGAGAAAGAGAGAAAGAGAAAAAGAGGAAGGAATGAGGAGGGGAGAGAAGAAGGAGGTAGAAAAGGGGGAGAGGACAAAGGATATCTTGGTCCTGGGGGCCCAGTATAGACCAAAAAACACAGTAAGCATTTAATAACTGCAGTGACTATATTTTCTTGGCCCAGTCTACAAAATACCCAGTTCTCAGGAAGAAAACAATCAGATGAATGTCTACCAAGAACTGACCCAGTTGAAGGCTGGCGTAGGTGAGTGACTGGAAGTGAAGGCGCTCACACCCTGAAAAGGTTTACATAGATCACCTTGCTTAAATAACTCCTCTTCACTAAGCCTCACGTCCCTAACCTGTGGGATGGACATGCAGGGTAATGATGAGGCAGGCATCTCACTAGTGTTTGACTAGAGTCCATGCACACAATAAGCAGTCAGTATTCATAGGGATTATGTACAAAATAAGCACTCAATAGTCACAGGAGACTGAACAGAATAGGCACTCAATGTTCACAAGAGTATGTTCAAAGTAAGCTCTCAATGTTCACAGGGGTATGCACATGTTAGACACTCAGTGTTCACAGAGATTGTGTACACATTAGGTGCTGGGTGTTCACAGGAGTATGCACATGGTAGGTACTCAGTTAAACCAGCCTCCTGGCCTCTATTCTGAGCTCTAAGACCAAACTTTTTCCAGTCTTGAAAGGATCAGGCTAGGACTCCTGGGTTCTTCTGGGTATAGAAGGAACTCAAGACATGGAGTAAGGGATGTGCTGTGTCAAGGGAGGGGCTTATTCTGGAGGGCTTGAAGGTTGAAGATGGGTCCATCCTAACCTGACCTGACCTCCCCAACAGATCGACTGTGCCGCTCCTGCCCCTGGGACTGGACGCACTTCCAAGGAAGCTGTTACTTCTTCTCTGTGGCCCAGAAGTCCTGGAATGATTCTGCCACTGCCTGCCACAATGTGGGGGCTCAACTTGTGGTCATCAAGAGTGATGAAGAGCAGGTATGCCTGGTGAGGCCCATCAAGGATACTTCAGCTGAGGATACATTAAGGCCACTGACTAAAGGGAGGGGAGGTGTTTGGTTGAATACAATGTTCTGGAAAATAGGCTGCTTGCCTGAAGAGGGAAGATAACATTATGAATGAGACCAGAGCAATTGCAAAAAGACACTTTAGGGCTGGAGAGGAGGCTGAGTGGGTAAAGCAAGCATGAGGACCTGAGTTTAGACTCCGCAAACCCATACAAATCCCAGCATGAGAACACACATTTGTGATCCCAATGTTCCTATGGTAAAATGGGAGGTAGGGAAAAGAGGTACCATGAAAGTTGGTGGGAATTTCTCATGGCATACACAGAAATAACAAGAGACCCTGTCTCAAAAAGGTAGAAGGTGAGTATCCACACCTAAAGTTGTCCTCTGATGTACACATATGCATGTGCACGTGCACATTCATGTGTAGGTGCATCTGTGTGCATGTGCCAGCCAGAAGTCAGCCTTGAGTGTTATCCCTCAGATGCTGTCCACTGTTTCTTTAAGGTATGGTTTCTCATTAACCTGGAGCTCACCATTTAGGCTAAGCTGACTAGCCAACAAGACCCAGGGATCCTCCTGTCTCTGGCTCCCCCATGCTGGAATTACAAATGTCTACCATCACAGCTGGCTTTTTCACATGATTGCTAGGGGTCAGACTCAGGTCCTCAGGCTTGTGTGGCACACACTTAATTGACTCAGCCATCTCCTCACTCTCGCTACTATAGATTTTAATTTGATTGATGCTTTGGGAGGAAGACTTAAAATATATGGCCAGCACTTAACAACTTCCTCTGTTGGTTTAAAAATAAATACTGATGTATGTCTTTTGCTAATTCCCCTAGTATAAATAGTTCCAGTCTTGCAGATTTTAAGCACCAGTGAGACAATTCAGGCTGAAAAGAGTTCACCAACACACTCAATAATCATTAGCTTGTTTGATCTGGTGCAGCCAAACAATCCCAATGATGAGTAAATTCATGTGGACATATACATAACTTTCAGACAGACAAGTATATGACATTACCAAGTGTGCACATACTATGTGCTAGAGAGAACACATCTGCCCATAGCACACAGGTATAGAAAGACCCAGAACTCATGGTATTCATGGCCTTATAAGGTATAAAGATAAACATCAAATTATAGGTGGAACTTCCCACCAAGAGTTTAGGGAAACACTGGTTAAAAGAGGGAGGTAGAGCTCCCTCCTGATGCTTCCTCTTCTATTTTTCTAGAACTTTCTACAACAAACTTCTAAGAAGAGAGGCTACACTTGGATGGGGCTCATTGACATGAGCAAGGAGTCTACATGGTACTGGGTAGATGGTTCACCTCTGACTCTCAGGTAAGTACTAGAAGGGAACACCCTACAGAGTGTGATGAAGCTCTGACTTGAGGTATCCCTGGGACTCATCTCTTCCCTCTGGTCATTGAGGCTTTAGTGCTTGGAACATTATCTGAGTGGCATGAAGAAAAGGAAGTCCAGATAGAATGGCAGATAGGTGCCTGAGATCTCATCATTAGAACTTCAGGAAAGGCATGCAAACAGAGGGACATTAAATGGGAATGACTATATATGAAATCCAAGACTGGGAAATGACTCATTGGTAAAGTGCATGTCCAGAACCTATGTAAGAACAACTGATGTTGTGGTGGCATGCACTTGTAATCCATGAACTAGAAGAGCTGAAACAGAGGGCTTCCTAGGGCTTGCTGGACAGCCAGCTTAGCCAAATAGCAAATTCCAATCAAGGTGGAGAATGTCCTGAGGCACAATAGCTAAAGTTTTTATGACTCCACATGCATATGTACACACACACACACACACACACACACACGAACACAATCACACAGAGATCAAAAATTACTGTTGCCATTAACAATATAACTTGTAGGTGGAATTGGAGAGGTTGCTCAGTGGTTAAGAACCTAGGAGTCCTTAATTCCAGATCTGCAAAAAAACTGAAACTTCCAGATGACACAAGTTTGGTTCTCAGTTCTCACATCAATTAGCTCACAACCACCTGTAATTCCAGCTCTGCATGCACCTATACTCACATATGCATACATGCACCTGCACATTCAAGGACAATAAACCCACACGTGTGTATGTACACACACACACACACACACACACACACACACTCCACAAAAAGAAAAGAATATGCCCAGAGCTTGTTGTACTCAAAGGTCCAAAAAGAAGGAATTTATATCACCACTTGAGGCAGGAGACCAAGGCCCTGACCTCTAGATGTGAAGGGATCAGGAGATTTGCACAAAGGCCTTGGTTGACATGTCAAGGTAAGAAATAGATGATGTGGGTCAAGGAGGCTTAGATGGGATCTTTTTAAAGTGTGTTAGTGTGTTCTAGGTGCTGTCTTTCCTGGCTTGCCTTGTATTGATGTAGTAAACACCATGACTAAAAGCAGTGTGGGGAGGAATGGGTTTATTTCCTCTTACAACTCCCAGGTCACACTCCATCACTGAGGGAAGCCAGGGCAGGGGCTTAAGACAGGAACTACAGCAGAAGCCACAGAGGAACACAGCTCACTGTGCTTTCCATGGCTTAAAGACTCTGTCTGTGACAGAATCTCGTGTCTCCTTGTCTTTTCAGTTTCATGAAGTATTGGAGTAAAGGAGAACCTAACAACCTGGGAGAGGAAGACTGTGCAGAGTTCAGAGATGACGGCTGGAATGACACCAAATGTACTAACAAGAAATTCTGGATCTGCAAAAAGCTTTCAACTTCCTGCCCTAGCAAGTGATGGCCAACTCCCTCCACCATCTCCACAGTCCCAAAACCCTGCCAAATGGCAGAACTTTACCCATAGCTATGCCAGTTTATTCTACTTGTCTGTGACCATTGATAACCTTGACAAGATCTGTAAGACTTTATTCTGGCAGGTAGCTTGTCTCCTGCATTGCTCCTAGGTCCAGTTTGTCTCCTGGACCATTAATGTATAGTCTCCTGATGTCTGCAGGTTCTCTTTGGGTTAGTGGTTGTGGCTCTGGTCCACCTTTGACATTTAATGAAGTAAACAGACATGAGGTGTCCTTAAATGGGTTCCTTTCATCTCCTCTGTCTTCCTTTCTGAGTAGAGACCACATATTGCCATGTGCAATTGATCCTGAGTACTCACACCTACTAAATTTTAATTCATCTACCCTGCACACCTTTCTATGGGACCCTTCTCTGATTTCAGGAGCTCAACCTATAGACTAAAAGCACAAGAGAACCAATTCCTTAACTATTAGTCATGATCAGAAATTATTGTGTTAATTCTCTGACTCCATCTCTACCCCTGGGTGGACATGGTGAGCCTCAATGTTATAGACCTCCCAAATTTTTTGGAGGATTTATAATTTTTATTGAACTTACTCATTAACAATTGTATACATATGTATGTATAAATATAAGTATAAATAAACATTCTGATTTTTGCCATCCTTCATCTATCCTGAATCCCTCTCTTTCTTACCTCTTCTTTCCTCCATTTATGACCTCTTGTTTGGTTCTTGGTCCACTGAATTTAACAAGGGCCATCTGTCTGACCATGGATTCCAAACTCTCCAGCAGAGTCTGGTAGGCTCATCATCAAGTGAAGACAATGGTTTTCCCTCTCCTAAAAGCCGTCAATAGCCAATAATTTAATAGGGAGAGAAAGGACCCTGTGAGCTCTCCCCTGATCCATAACTGGCTGTTGGGATGCCAGATTTTGTGCAGCCTCAGCCACCGTGAGATTACATCTGCACCAAAAAGCAAAAACAAAAACAAAAATAAAAAAAAAAAACAGAATTTCACAGCTCTTCTCCAGCTTTTATATATTTCCACCCACTCTTTCATATCATTCCCTGAAATCTTCTTTATTCAAGAATGAACATGGTGTTCCCTCTACTGGAAGTTCTCCTCTTAGCCCCTTCCTGTCCTAGATCACTGCATCGCCTGCCTTCTCTAAGGTCAGACTTCCTGGTGATGAGATATAGCCATGTTTGGGTCAGCACTGGACAACTATGCAGGATCCTTCAGGCTCCATAGCACCCCCACAAGGTACCCTGTGGCTGCTATCAGACCTACTTTTCTAGGGCCTGTCCTTTTGCTAGTCTTGCTTCTCTTTTATGAAATAATTAAAACATGGGTCTTGGGGCTGGAGAGATGGCTCAGCAGTTAAGAGCACTGACTGCTCTTCTGAAGATCCTGAGTTCAAATCCCAGCAACCACATGGTGGCTCACAACCATCCTTAACGAAATCTGACTCCTTCTTCTAGAGTGTCTAAAGACAGCTACAGTGGACTTACATATAATAAATAAATAAATCTTAAAAAAAAAAAAACATGTGTCTTTGTCTATGTTACTAAATGATGGGTTTCTTTTATTTACAATACATAGCATTGGCCACTATTGTGTTTATGCCAATGGGTGACTTGGTGTAGAATGGAAAATCTTAACATGGGGCCAGGCACAAAGAAAGACAAAGAGGTGATTAAAGCCTGGAATGTTCATCCACATCCAGCACCATCCAGGCATGTGGAAACACAGCTCTGTTAATCAATCTCCAAGGTCATAAGAAAAACACATTTTGATAGACACTGGGGCAGACCACAGAAAATGTCCTCCACAAACAGCTTGAATTTAGAACTGAATACTAAATTGTATCTCACTTAAGTCAACCTTCAACATGTAGCATAGCTGAGACACGTTCCACAGTACCTCTCAGGAGCTCTTAGTTATTATCTGAGTCCTAGCTGCCCGCATACTAATCACAAGCCTATCCATTCTCTTGTCCTGGTGTCCTTTCTTTCCCTTCCTGGTCCTCTTGATTTTCTCCCACTTCCACTGGTATGCTGTACACTCTCCTCTTAGATAAATTACTGATATCCAGATACTTGTCTCAGGCTCCACTGCTAAGAAAACCCAAACAAAATTTGCAGAATGTCTTCATGAGTGTCCATCACTCATAGCTCACCTCATTCACTCTTGTGCAATTTTTCTTTCAGATGATGTGTGAGGACCCATATGTTAATGTGTTCTGTGTGCTGTGTGTATATGCATATATAAGTGTACAATGTGTATTTATGTGTATTTCTATATGTGTATGTGCATTGTTGTGTACTCTGTAATCCTGTGGATGGTGTATGTATACGTATGTATGTGTGTTATGTGCTATGTGATATGTGTGTGCATATGTTGGGGGGTGAATGTGTGTGCTATATGGGTGTGTGGTATATGTATAGTGTGTACTTTGTATGTGCATGTGTATATGTGTGTGAGGGTGTATATGTATGTATCTGTGTGTGTGGTGTGTGAATGTATATCCATTTTTGTATAGATGTGTGCATGTGGGTATATGGAGGCCAAAGGTCAAAATCAGTTGCCTTTCTCAGTTGCCCTCTATCTTGTTTTTTGAAAAGGGTCTTTCACTGAACCTGGCACTCGTTAGCTGGTTAGAGTGGCTGAACAATAAGCTTCAGAACTCCATCTATCTCTGCCCCGCACCCCCAGTGTTGGGCTTACTCTAATGTTCCATCATGCTCCAGCATCACGTGACTTTTACCTGGGTATTAGAGACCAAAACTCAAGTCTTTATGTTTGCTTGGCAAGTGCATTAGCAACTGAGCGATCTCCTCAGCCCTAGACTTTTTCTTTTGATTCGTTTATTATTAATTCTTTTCTTTTTTGAGACTATACTATAACCTCATTATTCTCCCGCTTCCCTTTCCACCCTCCCATATACCTCTCCTTGCTCTCTTTCAAATTCTTGGCCTCTATTTAGCTTTTAAAGAGAAAATGTGCTCTTGTGTCAAATATCTCAGTATGTGGAAACAAACAGATCAATTAATCACTCTGGAGAGGCTAAAACTCCATCAACCTGGGGAGCTAGGGAATTGGTTCCATGGTGATAAGCACTTACTACACATACAGAGGATCTGAGTTTGGTTCCCTCACCCATGTCCATTAGCTCACAGCCACCAGTAACTCCAGCTCCAGGGGATCCTCTGCCCTCTTTGGGCTCTGGGGGCACCTATATTTAGACATAAACATAATTTTAAAATGAAAGTAAATCCTTTTTTTAAAAAAAAATATAAAATAAAGAGCCTCCCTGTTTTCCACTCTGCCTTGGGCATCTTTAGCATATCCCACCAATCTACTTGTCAAGTTGGTTTTATAATCCTGCTAGAGAATTTTCTAAATCTCCTTGTGAATAGGTGATTCATGGAAGGCTATTGAGTTGCAAACTCATTCTGTGCGGTGTAATGATAAAAATGTGCAAAGACACATGTGTTCAATCCTATAGAATTTACAACACCAAGAGAGAACCCCAGTAGAAGCTGCCTTTGGGTGGTAGCTCTGTGACCATTTGAGCCCATCACTTAGAAGAAGAATCTACTGGAGCTGTAGAGATGGCTCATGGGTAAAAGCACTTGCTGCTTTTGTGGAGGATCCATATTCAGTTACCAGTATCTACTTCAGGAAGTTCACACCCACTTGATTTTTTCACTAATCATTTATTTGTTGACATTTCAAATAATATCCCCCTTCCTGATTATCCCTCCACAACTTCTCCCATCACATGTCCATCTCCCCCCTCCCCTTTGCTTCTATGAGAGTGCTCCTTCACCCATTCACCCACTCCTGCCTAACCCCTCTAGCATCACCCTACACTGGGGCATCAAGCCTCCTTCCCCTCCCATTGATGTCAGATAAGGCATCCTCTGCTGCATATGTATCTGGAGTTCTGGCTCCCTCCATGCATACTCTGGTTGGTGGTTTAGTCCCTGGGAACTCTGGGTGGTCCAGTTAGTTGATTTTGTTCTTCTTATGGGGTTGTAACCCCTTCAGCTCCTGAGTTTTTCCCCTAGCTCTTCCATTGGGGTCCCTGGGCTCAGTCCGATGGTTGTGTGTGAATATCTGCATCAGTATTGGTCAAGTCACACCCACTTGTAACTCCAGTTCTAGGGAAGCCAGCTACAACCCTGGCCTCCATGAGAACCTGCCTTTACATGCACACAAACACAAGCACTCATGTACACACTTTAAATCTTTCAAAGTGATTTATCTTTAATTGTGTGTTTGTATGTGGGTATGTGTCTTTGTGTTTGCATGTGGGTGTGAGCACATGAGTGCAGGTGTCTGCAGAAACCAGAGATGGAGTCACATTCCCTAGAGCTGCAGTCACAGGCATCTGTAAGCTACATTCAGCATGTCTGGAAAAGCTGTAGGTGCTCTTGACTGCTGAGCTATGTCTCTTGCCCAAAGTGAAATAAAATAAATCCTTTTAAAAAGAAAAACTAAAAAGAACTACACTCCAATAGGAGATCTTGCAGACTGGGAGTTTCAGACAGACCATGGATTGTGTGAGAGCTCTGGGACTTCCGTCCCCTAACATTTACTCTGCAGACCTAAAGCTTTTTTGGTGGGGCTCTAAAAAGGAACATCCTATCCTAGTTTCATTTCCTTCACCGTGATAAAATCTCTTGACAAAAAGGAGCTGAAAAGAGAAGAGTTTACAGCTCACAAATCCAGGTTATCATTGCTGAGAAGTCACACAAGCAGGACTTGAAGCACTGAGCCAAGGCACATTCAGAGTCAAGAGCAGAGAGAAGGAGCTCAGCTCACTCTGTCTGTTCCTGTACATTCCAGGGCCCATGCCAGGAAACAGTGCCATCCACTGCCAGGTGGTGTTTTTCAGTTAAAGCAATCCAGGCAATCCCCCATAGAGAAGCCCCACAGCCCAAACCTGATCTAGATAGTCCTTCACCAAGTTTCTCTACAAAGGTGGTTCTATGCTAGGTCAAGTTGACAAAGATAACCCTTCAGAAAGTCCACTTGATTTTCTTTCCAGATGGACTCCAATAATAAATGCAGAAACAAATAGGAGTCCATTTGAATACCTCATCTGTAATTGCTGCAGGCAGGACCTGAAGTCAGATGCTCTGGACAATGGGTGAGACTGGTGGGGAAAATGGGGTCTTTGAAGAAGCTTGCTGTAGCTGGACCAGAGTGAAGCTCAGTTGGTCAACTGCTGGCCTCACAAGCATGAGGACCTGAGTTCAATGCCCAGAACTTGGCATCAAGGTGCATGCTTGGCATCTCAGACCTGGAGAGGCAGGAGAAGGAAGATGGTAATGTTTTCTTGTATGACTATCAGGATTTCTCTTCTACACTGACAAATGTAAGACAGAAAAAATGTTCTGTGGTTTATAAAGAATTTATACACAAATAAAAAAATGAGGAAAAGAACTGAAGAGACTGTTTTAAACATATATCCATATAGATAATGTCTATATATATGTCATATATGGCATACATATATATATGTATATAGATATATATTTGTGTGTGTGTATATATTTATATGGATAAATAAATATATATGGATAAAAAGTGAGAATACTGTCTTTTTTTGGTTAATCCTACAAGAGTCATTAAAGAATTCTAACATTAACTCTATAAATTATAATTTTCTTAGCTGAATGATGGTAGCTTTGACCTTTCCAAGATTTATAGGATTTTCTCTTTTTGTTTCTTATTGCATGAGGAAAGGAACAAGAGGTATCTTTGTTTTATTCTGCATGCATTCATGTTCATATGTGAGTGTAGGTATTCATGTTTATATGTGAGTGCAGACACATACATGTACATGTATGCACATGGAGGCCAGAGGTGAAATCAGATGTCTTCTTCTATCACTTTTCACCTTATTTTTAATTTATATAATTTTATTAGTTATTAGTGTTCATATATGTGTGCTTATGCATTTGTGTGTGCTGGCTGGTACATACATTGGAGTTGCATATTTGTCCACATGCATGTGGAGGCCAGGAGTCAACCTCAGGTAGGTGTGTGTGTGTGTGTGTGTGTGTGTGTGTGTGTGTGTGTGTCTCACTGATATATACATAAAAGCTACGGTGACTTTTACAGAAATCAAATGGCTATGAACACAATGTGGGTGCTGAGTCCTCTGCAAAAACAACAAATGCCATCTCTCCAACCCCTGTATCTTGTTTTTTGAGACACAGTCTATCACTGAACATACACCTAGGCTGTCTGTGTGTCTAACAGTACTCTGGAATCTACTGTTCTCTGAGCATCCCGAGTACTGAGGTTAAAGATGCCCACTAACCTGAGAAGCCAAATTTGGATCCTTAGAATGTGTCTGTGTGCCTGTGTGCATGCACACGCACATGTGCACACACATGAGCCACTATACAAGTGTGAAGGCCAAAAGATGACTGTGGAGTCTGTTCTCGACTTTGACATTTACATAGCTTCCAGGGATTAAATTCAAGTCATCAGGCTTGGGAAGCAAGTGTGTTTAAGGCCTCTCGTTTGCCCTGCTTTGTGTTTTGAAACAGGGCCTCACAGTATAGCCCACACTGGTCTGAAACTTACTGTGTAGCCCAGGCTGATTACAGCAACGTTCTGCCTTTGCTTCACTAGCACTTGATAATAAACAGGAGCCACCGCTCCCAGCTCCTCACCACAACTTAATTATATCTGCAAAGACTCTCTAAATAAGGCATCATTCACAGATCCTACTTAATGCTTCAGTGTTTCTTTTTAGGGAAATTTAAACTTCCTACCCTAGATATTCTAAAATTTATCAAAAACATTGTTTTCATATTCCATGATTAAGTAAAACATTCCTGTAACTGACCCCGTATTCAGCTAAGGAAGCTCTCTCTTATCTGTTGCTTGCTAAGAATTTATTTTTGCATGTTTACAGCTGTTGCGTAGAAGCATCTCATGATTGTAATGAGGAAGAGACAAAATCAAAATCAGGAAGGATGTGGACCATGTGGTCACCTGTTTATGAATCTTCCAAATGTACAAAACAACTCAACAGACTATCAATGGGTCAACACATAAAGGCTTTGTAATATGATCATCCTTGGAGACAGAATCAAGAGAATAAGACCAGGCAAGGACTGGGCATCTTCTAAAATGTCCACTGTATTTTTTTTGTTTTCTTTGCTTTTAAGAATACCTAAATAGCCTGGCAGTGGTGCGCACGCCTTTAATACCAGCACTTGGGAGGCAGAGGCAGGTGGATTTCTGAGTTCGAGGCCAGTCTGGTCTACAAAGTGAGTTCCAGGACAGCCAGTAGGGCTATACAGAGAAACCCTGTCTTGAAAACAAAAAAAAAAACAAAAAAAAAACAAAAAAACAAAAACAAAAACAAAAAACAAACAAGAATACCTAAATATCTAAGGACTGGAGAAATACTCAATGGCTAAGAGTACATCTGCTCTTATGGGAACCTGTGTTCAGTTCCCAGAACCAGTGTCAGGTAACTCACAAGTCCTGTAACTCTAGCTCCAGGGGATCCAACACCCTCTTCTGTCCTCCCATCTCCACTCCCATGCACTCACAGACACAAATACACACACACACACACACTCTCTCTCTCTCTCTCTCTCTCACTCTCTCTCTCTCTCAATAAAATGATAGATAGATAGATAGATAGATAGATAGATAGATAGATAGATAGATAGATGAACTGGAACTGGAAAAGAGATGGCTCACCAGGTAAGATCACTGACTGCTCTTCCAGAGATCCTGAGTTCAATTCCAAGCAACCACATGGTGGCTCACAACCATCTGTAATGAAGTCCGATGCCCTCTTCTGGTGTGTCTGAGGACAGACAGCTACAGTGTACTCATACACATAAATAAATAAATCTTTTTTTAACCTTTTTTTTTACAGTTCAGTCATTACCCCCCTTCCAACCTCCCCTCCCACAATTCCTCATACCATCCCTCCTCCCCCCTGTCTCCAAAAGGATGTCCCCCTCTGCCAGACCACCCCACTCCCTGGGACCTCAAGTCTCTCGAGGGTTAGGCCTGTCTTCTCCCACTGAGGCCAGACCAGGCAGCCCTCTGCTGTATATAAATAAATAAATAAATAAATAAATAAATAAATAGTTTTAAAAGAAGATCATCTGAACTATGTGATGTCACAACTTGATAAAGCTGAAATAGCAGGCAAGATCTTATTATGTATAACTCTTACATGCTTTAACTTTTTATAATAAAAAGCAAAGACATGGAGCTGCGGAGGTGACTCATCAGTATAGTGCTTGTTATGCAAGCATGAGAACCTAAGTTTAGCTCAACAGTACACACAGGTTTTTAAATTTTTTTATTTGATATTTTCTTTATTTACATTTCAAATGTTATCCCCTTTCCCCTTCCCGCCCCCCTGGATCCCTTATCCCAGCCCCCCTCCCCCTGCTTCTATGAGGGTGTTCCCCTACCCACCCACCAACTCCCACCTTCCCTCCCTCAAATTCCCCTACACTGGGGCATCGGGCCTTCACAGGACCAAGGGGCTCTACTCCTATTGATGCCTTACATTTTTTTAAAATAAAGGCATTGTTGCATATGCTGTAATCCCAGTGATGAGGAGGTAGATAAGGGAGAATCCCTAGAGGTCACTGGCCAGCCAGTTGAGCTAAATTGGTGAGTTTCAGTTCAATGAGAGACCCTGTCTCAAAAACTAGGTTGGTGTTAGGAATGATCTTCAATCACTCTTCCACCTGATTCAGTGAGGCAGAGTCTGTCATTAAACCCAAGGCTTTCTCTGGAGCTCTCATTTCTACCTTCTGAAGCTGGAATGACAGGTAACTCTCCCAAGCTATCTGATATTTAGGTGCATCCTTGACATTTGAACTCTAGTCTGCATGCTTATGTGGCAAGCACTTTAACCACCAAACCATCTCTCCAGTGAAGTCTTTTTCTTTATAGCTGATTAATCAATTCCAATCTGATCCTTCCTAAGAATACATTCTGATGGTTAATGCTTACCTTGGACAGAGATTGTAGTGACAGTTCATTGCAAAGGGAATATTACTATTTGGTTGCTTCTTTTAGTTCTCTTTCTCTGTCTATTTCTCTGTGCCTCTGTCTCTCTCATTTATACCTGCATGTGTGTGTGTGTGTGTGTGTGTGTGTGTGTGTGTGTGTGTGTGCATATGGTGGCCAGAGGTTGATGCTCTTTGTCTTCTTTAATCACTCTCTGCCATATTTTTTGAGACAGGTGCCTCTCTGTGAGGATCAGGTCAACCAGGGCTACATAGTGAGACCTTGTGCATGTGTCCTTGAAGGCAGCATTCCAACAGTATCTCTTTCAGAAAACCTCCTCTGCCAAGTATATTAACACATTCCCCTTCATCAGAGCTGATGAATCAGTTCCATATGAACTAGTTCTTAAGTATGTCTAAAAGATACATACCCCCCTCTGCCTGTTTGTCAGTCTTCCTCCTCCTTCCCTTCCTCCTCCTCCTCCTTCTCTTCCTCCTCCTCCTCCTCCTTCTCTTCCTCCTCCTCCTCCTCCTCCTCCTCCTCCTCCTCCTCCTCCTCCTCCTCCTCCTCCTCCTCCTTCTTCTTCTTCTTCTTCTTCTTCTTCTTCTTCTTCTGAACTATCTGGGGTGTGCCCTGCCTGGAAGCTCTGATCCTGTCATGCCCTGTCTCTCATTTCCTGATAATGAAGGAAAGAGAAGTGCCATGCTCAAAAAGAAGCCTTCTGAGAAGAAAAGTAGGGCCTCCCTGTTTTCTTGGAACAAACAACTGCCTTGCCCTACACCACTCCTCTCAGCACTGATAACCCATGGGGTTTAACTCTTTATCCTAGAGGTCCATGTGGATGTGTTTGATGCAGGTTCTTAAAGTTTACACATAACTGTATGTCTTTGTGTGTGTGTGTGTGTGTGTGTGTGTGTGTGTGTGTGTGTGTGTACGTATACATGTGTAATTACATCACCAGTTAGTTCTGTTACAGGTGGGAGATACCTCCTGAAGTCCCCCATCCAAACTGCAGCAGCAATTTTGTGCCTTCAGCTCCTGAACAGGAAGAATTCACGCTGGAGCACGTGTAGAGTGAGAGAGAAGTCAAGATTTCTTTTTAGGAAACACAGAAAGGAAAGGAAAGTCTGCCTTCCAGAGGGGCTGGCTATTACTCAGCTAGGCAGCCCCTGGTGAACGCTGCCAGCCTCTGGACTTAAATGTCCTATTCTTCCATTTTCCCTTCCCTCCTTGGTCACGGGGAAGGTCTGTGAATGTCTCCTTCCTGGGGCAGGTGGGGGCTTTCTTGGAGTCATCTTTACCCATAATTCAGTCTGGTATAATTAAATGCAGTTGAACTAAGAGTACATATAAAGTTATAACTAAGGGTAAAATTGAGAAGTTAACTAGAATGGCAATGGTATGTGTGCCTCAGGGAACAGAATGTATGTGTCCCTTTATAAACAGCTCCTATAGGCACTTACTGGAGCCCAGGTGGGCCTTTTTTTCCCACAGAGCCTGGTCCTTCCCATTACTTAGTTGGGTTGGCTCTCTCCCGGCCAGCTGAAAGCCCTTTTGTTTATCTTTTCCTGTGCCTCCAAACTCATCATTTTAGCCTTCTTTTTAACCCTAATGGTTTTTTAACTGTAGTAAATTCCATTTCTTCCAACATTAGCTCTTTGAGAGCTGAAACTCTTACACCTGTATGATTGACCTGTATGACTGACTTGTTGTGTGTCCTCCTCAAGTTTTATGGACTCATTCACCACTTGTAGGCAAGGGAGACAAGGGGATTACCCCCAACTCTGATGCCATCAACAACTCAGAATGAGCCTCCTGGGGAGTAAACGTTTCCTTGGAACAACCTCTCTTTAAGAATATATATATTTTCTAAATATCAGCGGCTAAGGAGATGGCTCGATCGGTAAAGAACTTGATTCGCCAGCATGAGGACCTAATTCGGATCCCCACATAAAAATATATGGCTCAGCAGCAAGCATCTATAACCCCAGTCATGGGTGAAGACAGGAGGATCCCTGGGACTCACTGTCCAGCCAGTCTATTGGAGCCATTAGTTCTAGGTTCAATGAGAGATCACTTTAAAAAATAATAATAATAATAATAAAGTACAGTCAGACTGGTGAAGTAGCTTGATAGATAAAAGTGCTCCCTTTGCAAGCCTGGTGGCCAGAATTTATTTCATGAGAGCCTTGTAGCTCTCATGAAGGTAGAAGGAGACAACCAACTCACAAAGTTGCCTTCTGACCTCCACATGTGTCCATACACAGAAAGAATATAAAAAATAATGTGGATAGTGATAGAGGAGAACGTGTGACTTGACCTCTGGCCTACACGCACACACACACACACACACACACACATACCCTATACACATGCGCACACATACATCATACACACACACAAATGCACCATACACATGCACACATATATCATATACATCATATACATACATACATGCATACACACACACACGTACACATGCACAAATTTATCACAGGACATATGTTGTTGCAATTTTACTACATATTTTCACCTTCCAAATTGCTTTCCCAAATGACTGAATTTATACTGCTATCATCAGTGAACAATGATTCCACATCCTCACCGACTCTAATAACTGCCCACCCTTTCATCTAGCTGAAGTGATACACATCTATAAACCTACAACTCAGGAGGCTGAAATAGAAGGGTTGTTAATACAAAGCCAGCCTGCGTTACATACAAATGAAAACTTACCCACTTGTCGTTAATATTTGTAAATATGTGTATATACGCGTGTACATGTGTGTGTATGTGTGAATACAAGTATCTGAGGAGACTAGAAGAGGGCTTTGGATCCCCAGGAGCTAAAGTCACAAGAGACTATGAGCCAACTGATATGGAAGCTGAGAAATGAACTCTAGTCTTTGACAAAAGCCGTACATACTCTTAACCACTGAGCCATCTCTCCTGTCTCTACCCACCTTGTTTACTATTTGCCGTTTTATTTAGTATAAGGTGACCTACATATCATTACTTGTGCTTCAATTCCTAATGAATTTAAGCTTCCCTTAAATGCATGTCCAATACTCTATTTTGATTTTGTTTTGTGAACAAGGCCTTGTGTGATCCAGAGTGACCTTGAACTTGCAATTCTCTTGTATGAGCCCCAAGAGCTGGGATCACAAACCTGAACCACCATGAAACCATGCACATCTGTGTCGGATCTCCCTTCTAAGTTTTGCTACTTCATTCCCTTCGCTTGCTTTTCTGCTAATGTCTGTAGGGTTTTTTAATTTGCATAAGTACTTTTGCAGATTCCAGAAAGTAAATAATTGTCAGTTTTTGATATGGCAATGCAGTTTCCCCAACCCACACAAACACATCATGTAGACCCCTTCCTCCTTTTGTGTAGCCCAGGTTTACTTTTATGTCAGCTTTTTTTTCCCCCTAAATTCAGACTCTGAAAAAGATTAAAAACAAAAACAAAAACAAAACAAAACAAACAAACAAAAACATGTGACCACATGATATTTGTCCTTCTGGCTTATTTTGCCTAACATGACATGACTTTTTTTTTTAAATAAAAGAATACAACTCCATTGTGTGCCAGGTTACGAAGTCTATGATAGCAAGGAAGTCAAGACAGAGGGATGTTAAAGCATCTGGACACATCACATCATGGGTAAGAGCAGAGAGACAGATAAATGCTGTGTGCTTACAGCTCAGTTTACCCCCTCACAAAACCAAAACAGGTAAGACTGCCTTGTGCCCCAGTTGTATCACCCCCAGTTCCAGACACGAAACCAAAAAACATCCATGTTTATTGCTCCACAATTCACAATAGTCAGGATAAAGAATTAGCATGTCCATCAACAGATAAATGAATGAATATGTCTATATTTATCTATAGAAAATGGGATGTGTTTACAATGAAATTTTCTCCCTGCAACAAAACAGAGTGAAATTATGTTATCTGCTGTAAATAGCTGTACTGAAGACTGTCATGTTAAGCAAAATACATTAGAAAACAGAGACAAATATTCCTCTGTAGTAAAGCTGTGTGTGTGTGCATGTGGGGAGGGGAGTTCCTGTGACAGTATTCCCAAAGAGATGTGAACGAGCTTCTGCTCACCTGGTAGGGAACCAACAACAAACCAAAGTAAACATACCACCACCAAAGTCCAACGTGATAAACAGATGAGTTTATGAAGGAAATTCACAGGAATGTGTGAGGAGTTGCTTACAGGAGCATGTATGATTTAAATGCAGCTGCATTACTGAAGGTGCATCCCATCCTGGGTGCTAACTTATGAAATCTGAAAGCCTGGAGCTCTCTACATGGATTGAAGGCATCTCAGGAGGCCAGAGACCCAACTGAAATCAGGAACAAAATAGAAATGTCCACTATTCTCCCTCCTTTTCAATATGGTGCTCAAAGTACTATCTAGAGCAAGAAGGGAATTAAAGAGATGCAAATAGCCAAAGAAATCAAACTCGCCCTATTTGATATGATACTATACATTAGACATCCCAAAAATTCTACCAGAAAACTTCTAGAAATGGGAAACAAATTCAACAGTGTGGCAAGATACATAATCAGCTTCCACAAACCAAAGCACTATCAAGAAATACATAGAGGAGGAGATCATGGACATATACCCATTCATATGGCCTTAAAGAAAATAAAATATTTAGGAATGAATCTAAAGGAAGTGCAGAACCTTTACAGTGAAAATGTTAAACATGTGAAGAAAGAGATAAAGACACAGGAGCTGAAGGGGAGGGCAACCCCACAGGAAGACCAGCAGTCTCAACTAACCCAGACCCCTGGAAGCTCCCAGAGACTGAGCCAACAACCAGGCAGCAAACACAGACTAGTCCAAGACACCGGCACATACATAGCAGAGGACTGCCTGGTCTGGCCTCAGTGGCCTCAGATATGACTAAGCCTTGACACCTCAGGGAAGAGGGATGCAGAGAGCAGGAGGGGGCACCCTCTCAGAGGCAAGGGGGAAGGGGAATGACATGAGGAACTGTGGGAGGGGGGATCTGGAGAGAGGCAATGGCTAGAATGTAAATAAAATAATAATAATATAAAGACACTAGAAAATGGAAAGACATCCCATGTTCATGGTAGTCTTTTTCATTTTATTCTGGAATAAAAATACTTCACATTTACTATTGTGAAAATGATGATTTTACCTAAAGGTTCTCACAGGTTCACTGAAATTCCAATCAAAATTCTCATCTCGTTCTTCACAGAAAAAGAAAAAAATATCCTAAAAATTATATGGAACCACAAAGACCCCAGATGGCAAAAACAATCTTGAGCAAAAAGAACCATGCTGGAGGGATTACCATTCCAGATCTTAAAATACAGTAGAAAAAACAAAAAACAATATGGCACTGGCAGAAAAACAGACAGGTACAACAATGAAACAAAATCCAAGACCCAAACATGAGCACTCATAACTTCATCTGCTTAATAGTTGACAAAGATGGCAGAGAGATAAGCTAGAGAAAAGAAAGCATCTTCAGTAGATGGTGCCGGGGACAAGGGGATATCCAGATGCAGAACAATAAAGTCGGATCCATATTTACCACCTTGTGTAAAAACGAACTCCAAATGGATGAAAAGTGTAAACATAAAATCTGAAACATTGACACTGCTAAAGGAAAACAGGTGTAGTACCATGTATGATATAGGTATAGAAGACAGCTTCCCATACAGGATTCCACTTGTCTAAAACTTGGGCCAATAACTGTCAAAATCAGAAACTACTGCTCTCGTGAGTTCACTGTGGCCATGGCCATGTCATGCACTTCAGATATGAGGGCAATCTGATTGAGACATGCTTCACCCCACTGATTGCCAGTATTGATTCAGTTAATCTGGCTGGCTAAGTGGGTGTCTGCTTCCTCCCTCACCACTCCACCTGCATCCTCCCCAACCCTGCACACTCAGCTGAGGAGAAAAGTCTTCCCTGCTGACACAGACTGGTCTTAAGTCAAGGGTGTGCAAGTAACTGCACTCCTTGAGCCTCTAAACAGTCTCTCAAGAACACAACTGTGCAGCCCCCTGCTTGTACACTCTACTTCCCTCTCTTCCACAGTTCCCTGAACCCGAAGGAAGGGGTGTCTTCTTTAAGATAAAGCTGTAGGCATAATGTTTTTCTACAGTATATCAAATTTACCCATCTGTTATTCGAATGCTGATTTCTCTGCCCTCGTATCTTGTTTCAACCTCGAAATAACATTTGTGTCAACAATTCTTAGCACTTATCCTCTGCCTTGTCAATAAATTCAGATTATACAAACTTGAGACAGGAGATTCTTAGGTATAAGCATTTCAATGTCCTTTCGAGATTGAAACAAGATATAAGGGCAGAGAAATCGGTCTTTGTGCCTAGCCCTGTAGAGACTTGAGTGCCAGACTTAGAGGTATACCAAGGGTGGGGAGGGTGCTCCACACTCTCAGAGGAGAAGGAGAAGGGGATGGAGGAAGGTGTAGTGTGAGAGGGAGGGGGCAGCGATCAGGATGTAAAATAAATAAATAAGTAAACAAACACAATAACATCAACAAAATGACTGAATATACAGAGAAATCAGCACTTGAATAACACAAGGGTAAACTTCACACAGTGTACAAAAACATCATGCCTACATTGAGATCTCAACTGTCCTTGATTTTCAGAATCTTACGTCACCACAGGTGTCTGCATTCACCTCTGTTCTCTGCTAAGAGAGGTTTCTCTGATTAAAGACTTTATCTGTGGGTGCGAACATAGGTACTTAGAAGGCAATTTGATGTTATGTCAATCTACATAAGCGGCAATGGTAGGTTTCCAATTCCCACCGCCACCACCACCCCCTGCCCACCCTAGCGCCTAAGAGCTCCCTGATTATGGTTGTTTTGTTGCTGTTTGCTTGTTTCTTTTGAGTTCTGTAAGTGAGTTTAATTCGAGTACTAGATATAGATATTTGCTTTTTGCCAGAGTCTCTCATTGGCTTGGAACAAGCCCCAGGGGTCAACCATGCCTCAGCCCCGGGATTACAAGTGAGATACTACATCTGGCTTTTTCTTTTTATTGTGTATTTGTGTGAGTGTGTCAATCTATGTAATTAGGTGGCTGCCAAAGCATGAACATGAGTCAGAGGACTCATAGGGGTCAGTGGGTTCCAAAGATCAAACCCAGATCATGAAGCTTGGCAGCAAGAGCCTTTTACAGCTAGTCCTCCATCTTCTTCCGTTATTCCCCCTTCCCTCTCCCACCCCAGTAATTTTCCTTTTTGTTTCATGCTGGTTTTCTTTGCTTCGTGTTTACTTATTGAGAAATGCTCTCACTGTATGCAGTCTAGATTGTCCTAGAAATCTACAATGTAGGCCAGGCTGGACTTGAACTCATGACCCTCTCAACACACTCTCTCAACCACAGGATTCCAGAAGCTCTCCACCACTCTTGACTCTGGAGTAGTTGGGGGTTTTTTTGGTTGTTTGTTTGTTTGTTTGTTTTAGAGTGTATTTGTTACACAGGTGATGTGTTACATAAGCACATTTTTATGCAAGACCATAGTGTGCATTGAGCACATCCCTTGCCTTCCCATTCTCACGACCCGCCCCTTCTTGGTCCCTTTCTTTCCCCTGCAGAGTTTTACTTCTACTTTCTTGTTATGTATACATTCGTGAATTTTATGTAACTCTAAAATCTAGGAACCGCAAAAGAGAGAAAACATTCAATATTTGTCTTCCTGAAGCTGACTTAATTCACTTGATCTGGATGGTTGTCTTCAGTTGCACTCATTTTCCTGTAAATGGCATTAATTTACCCTTTATGATTTTTTAAACCATGTTTTCCCCGTTCATTCCTCTGTTGCTGGACACTGAACTTGGTTTTACAACTTAGCTATTGTGATAAAGATTTTTCTTTTAAATTATGTTTAAGTTTTTTCATACTTACTTTTATTATTTTAACTATGTACATGAGGGGAGGGTATGTGCGCTTGAGGGCAGAGACATCAGATCCCTGGAGCTGCAGTTATAGGTAGCTGTGAGTCACCTGACTTGGGTGTGGGGACTGAACTGGAGTCCTCTGCAAAAAGAATATACTCCTAACCACTGAGCCATCTACCCAGCCCCCAACAAGCTTTTTATAATTTTTTTTATTGTTTAAAAGGGGTTTTTTCGATCACCCATGGAAGGAGTTACAGAGACAAAGTTTGGAGCTGAGACAAAAGGATGGACCATCTAGAGACTGCCATATCCAGGGATCCATCCCATAATTAGCCTCCAAATGATGACACCATTGCATACACTAGCAAGCATTTGCTGAAAGGACCCTGATATAGCTGTCTCTTGTGAGACTAGGCCGGGGCCTAGTAAACCCATAAGTGGATGCTCACCATCAGCTCTTGGATGGATCACAGGGCCCCCAATGGAGGAGCTAGAGAAAGTATCCAAGGAGCTAAAGAGATCTGCAACCCTGTAGGTGCAACAACATTATGAACTAACCAGTACCCTGGAGCTCTTGACTCTAGCTGCATGTGTATCAAAAGATGGCCTAGTCGGCCATCACTGGAAAGAGAGGCCCATTGGACTTGCAAACTTTATATGCCCCAGTACAGGAGAATGCCAGGGCCAAAAAATGGGAATGGGTGAGTAGGGAAGTGGCGGGGAGAGAATAGGGGACTTTTGGGATAGCATTCTAAATGTAATTGAGGAAAATATGTAATAATAAAAAATATTAAAAAGAAAGAAAGAAAGAAAGAAAGAAAGAAAGAAAGAAAGAAAGAAAGAAAGAAAGAAAGAAAGAAAGAAAGGGTTTTTTTTGTTTGAAAGTAGAAAGTATATTATGGGGCTGGAGAGATTGCTCAGTGGTTAAGACCACTGACTGCTCTTCCAAAGGTCCTGAGTTCAAATCCCAGCAACCACATGGTGACTCACAACCCTCTGTAATGAGATCGGATGCTCTCTTCTGGTGTGTCTAAAGACAGCAACAGTGTACTTAGATACAATAATAAATGATTCTTTGGGCCAGAGCGAGCAGAGGTCCTGAATTCAATTCCCATTGAATTCATGATGGCTCACAACCATCTGTACAGCTACAGTGTACTCATATACATACAATTTAAAATGTATTTACGTAATGCCATTTAGTCATCTCCATCCCTCCACCCCCCTCCCTCTCTCACTGAAAGCCTTCTTCTCAGTGAGTTCCCCTCCTGTGGCTGTCTTCCTTTTGAGTGTGGCCCACTGAGTTTAGCTAGGGTTGCTTCCATGAGCACAGGCAGAACACTACTTATTTACAGGAGCAGGGTAAGTAACCAGTGGCTACAGCACTGAAGAAAATAATACTCCCCTCCAAGCAACTCTCTGATCTTTTTGGCTTGCCCTCCCTGTGCTCAGATTACAGGTGCCACACACCACATCCAGCCCATTCCCCAGAAGGATCCTTTGTGCATGGTAGGCAAGGATTCTAACTTTGCTGCAACTCCAGCTTCCTATGTTTGTTCATGGTTTATTGAAGAGGGTTTTATTGAGCTTTGGGTTTTTGTTTTGTTTTGTTTTTGAGGCTAGGACTCATTACATTATAATCCTGGGTGACCCTTAACATCTGAATTCTAGATCCTTCTACTTCAGCACCTGAGGTCTTCTTCCACAGGAGTTGTATATGGTGTATGTGTGTGTATGTGTGTGTGTGTGTTCATTTTCAATTATATGTATGTATTTACTTTGTGTACAGGTTTACATGTCCATGTGTGCCCACACAGGCCACAGTACATGTGTGAATGTCAGAGGAAACCTTTTAGAAGTTGGTTCTCCCCTAGAGCTCCCAGGGACTAAGCCATCAACCAAGGAGTACGGGTGTGGTGGCGCACGCCTTTAATCCCAGCACTTGGGAGGCAGAGGCAGGTGGATTTCTGAGTTCGAGGCCAGCCTGGTCTACAAAGTGAGTTCCAGGACAGCCAGGGCTACACAGAGAAACCCTGTCTCAAAAAAAACCAAAAAAAAAAAAAAAAAAAAAACCAAACCAACCAAGGAGTACACATGGCTCCAGCTGCATGGCCTTGACAAGCATCAATGGGAGAAGAGGTCCCTGATCCTAATCCTATGAAGACTCCATAGATGCCCCAATGTAGGGGAATCAAGGGCAGAGAGGTGGAAGTGGGTGGGTGAGTGGAAGCACACCCTCACAGAAGCATGCGGAGGGAGGATAGGATAGAGGGTTTCTGGGAGGGGGGGCTGGGAAAGGGGATAACATTTGAAATGTAAATAAAGAAAATAGCCAATTAAAAAAAAAAAGAATGTGAGTTTGAGACAAAAAAAAAAGTTTGCTCACTCCTTCCACCATGTAGACTCAAACACGTGTTATCAAGCAGGTACCTTTGCCAGATGAGCTATCTCACTGGCCCCCACCTTGTTTGTGAGATGCAGTCTCTCACAGGGACCTGGAGCTCACAGGCTATCTACACCGGCTGACCAGCAAGCTCCAAGGACTTTTCCGTGTCCACTTCCCCGGTGCTGGGGTTACAAGCACATTCCACCTCACCCAGCTTTTTCATGGGTACTAGAAATCAGACCCACACCCTCATGCATTCACAGCAGCACTTTAGAGACTGACCCATCCCCAGGCCCCATAACACTCATTCCTTATCGCAGTACCCCTTTGAAACAAGCCCGGGCACAGTTCCTCCTTTTTCACAAAGGAGAAAACTTTTAAAGCACACACCAGCTCGAGTTTATTTCCCAGCAGAAGAACCCACTAACTTGCTTAACAGCTTCCACAGATCTGTTTGCTCCTTTCTGACCAGTGTCAGCTAGAATCACATTAAGGTCAAGTACAGTGTTTTGACCAACACCTTTGGGGTTGAGCTGGCTTTCAAGGTCACACCTAAGGATATTTTTCAGGATCTAGCAGAGTCCTGGGACTTGACTGGTTCAGTGTTTCCCCCCTTAGGGGAAAGCTGAGCCAATAAGAGACAAAGACCAGAGCTTGGGGGCGGGGGACAACTCAATCAGGAAAGTCTCTGCTTTGCAAATGTGAGGACCTAAATTTGATCCTCAGTAAGCACACTCGTGCATGGGGAAGGTTGATGCCATGCATCCCTGTAACTTTTTT
This sequence comes from Mus musculus, assembly GCF_000001635.26. NCBI lineage: Eukaryota > Metazoa > Chordata > Mammalia > Rodentia > Muridae > Mus > Mus musculus. Next base: position 3,723,946 of record NC_000074.6, on the reverse strand, counting down.
CTCCTATAGTAATTGCCATCTCTGAGGCGTACTGCCTCAATCTTCTAACCTGGGCCTAGTCGGGGACGCTTCTAGCCTCTGTAAAATCTTATCTAGGCCTAGAATGTTTTCAGCCTCTGAGACTAGCTGCCGAATAAGCTTGTCCCTTCCCGGTTCTTTCTGATCTCTGGCTGACTGATTCAACTTTGCTGTTCTAGCTCAAACTCCTCTCCAAGCTGACTGACTTAATCTGGCTTCTCTCACCTTCTCCTGAATAACACTGCTTGGCCTCAAACTAACTCTGGTAACCTGTTCTAATCTTCTGGATTTTTCTTATTCTCTGGTTTGTTTTTTCTTCATCTATATCTAGCTTGTTCTCTCTGCAACTATAAGGGTCCAAAAGTTGCTGAAGAAAAAACCCCAGACTCAGATAGTATGCAAAAACAAAGAGCTTTTATTCTGCAGAAGCAACTAGCAGGCAAGGGCTACCATCATTTCAGAATCGGACCCAGACAAAAACATTTGAGCTCTTTTTTATAACAGAGCTGCTTAATTGTTTCTGAGACTTCTAAAACTGAAGGCACATCCAAAGGGGTTTTACAGAAACCATTAACCAGACGGACATAAAGAAGATATACTCCACAGGATGCCAAGTGCAAAAGCAGGAGATAAGATATTGACTGAGTTTGTCTAAATAAAACTTCAAGGATGGCTTAGTCTTAAACTCTCCATGCCCCTGTAACACAAATGGTGAATATCAAGCCAGATAATTGCACGTAGGCATCCCCTATTACAACCTCCTATTCAATTTGTGGTCTCAATTCATGTGCCAACTCACAGTGAGCTTTTCTTTCATGTGAACACAACTTCTGAAAGGTGTACAAGTGCTGATAGCAGAGACAGGCCTCTCTCCCCTACTTTCCCAAGACTTAGGCCCTCACAAAAGCTGCTTTAAGTAGCCTCCCGCTACTCCCTGACGACACCTGACTGGGACTTTAATATGGCAAAAGGTAAGGGGCACCTGAAGGTCCACCACCAGGCTCCACTGTCTCAGGGGGCTGCATGACCACCCACACATTTGACCAAGGTACATGAGGTTAAGCAGAGAGCAGAGCGCCAATATACACCCTATGACCCCAGCAGCACTGTGACTATGGCTTTTATAGACCAGGCTAGCAGAAATATCAGGAAAAAGTGCCAAAGGCTAGAAAGACAGGGTAAATCATTGAGGGATTTAGTGCAGGCTGCTGAGAAAGTCTACCCTAAGAGGGAGACAGAGGAGGAAAAGGAGCAGAGACAGAGAAAGAAAGAAAAGCGACCCGGAAGGAATCTACAGAGAGTCCTGACTCTCGGGTTAGAGGATGAATACAAGTTGTTTGAGACCTTGGACAGGGCACCCCAGGAACTAGACTGGTGATTCTAGGCCTTTCCCCAGGCCTAGCCTGAGATGGCAGGGATGGGGAGGGCCACCAACCAGTCCCCTATCCATATGGAGCTCAGAGCCCAAGCCTCCCTGGTGTCTGTGTGCCAATATCCTATATTGAGGGAGGCCCAGAACGGAATCCGGCCCCACATTACCAGGCTCCTGGAACAAGGGATCTTATGGAAATGCCAATGGGCTTGGAATACTCCCGTCCTGCCTGTGAAAAAACCTGGGACCCAAGACTGAGGAGGACTATCCAGAGGTGACTAAACTCCTCTTAGAGGAGCTGAGAGGCTTAAGATACAGAGCCTCAGCCACGAAGGCCCAAATCTGCCAGAGAAAAGTAAGTTATCTGGGCTACCTGCTGAAGGACAGCGGGTTCTGCTCTCCAATGCTGGCTCATAGAGACCATCCTGGACACGGACTTTGAGACCAGCCTATATTACTTAGCCTTTAAGAGACCCTGTTTCCACATGAAACTCAAGAAGAAGAAAGACCAAAGTGTGGATACTTTGTTCCTTCTTAGAATGGGGAACAAGATACCCATGGAAGGAATCACAGAGACAAAGTTCGGAGCTGAGATAGAAGGAAGGACCATCCAGAGACTGCCCCACCCAGGGATCCATCCCATAAACAACCACCAAACCCAGACACTATTGCATATGCCAGCAAGATTTTGTTGGCAGGACCCTGATATAGTTGTCTCTTGTGAGGCTATGCCAGTGTCTGGCAAATTCAGAAGTGGATGCTCACAGTCATCTATTGGATGGAACGCAGGGCCCCCAATGAAGGAGCTAGAGAAAGTACCCAAGGGACTAAAGGGGTCTGCAACACTCTAGGAGGAACAACAATATGAATTAACCAGTACCCCCAGAGCTCGTGTCCCTAGCTGCATATGTAGCAGAGGATGGCCTAGTCGGCCATCATTGGGAGGACAGGCCCTTGGTCTTTCGAAAATTATATGCCCCAGTACAGGGGAATGCCAGGGCCAGGAAGCAGGAGTGGGTGGGTTGGAGAACAGGGCAGAGGGAGGGTATAGGGGACTTTTAGAGAGGAAACTAGGAAAGGGGATAGCATTTGAAATGTAAATGAAGAAAATATCCAATAAAAAATGTAACTTCAAATATATCACATTGCTTTAGGTAGTAATTACATAATTTAACAAAGGGAACCTTACAATAAACTTTTAAAAGCTTTAAAAAAGAGAGAGAGACCCTGTTTCCAAAAAAAAAAAAAGGTGGATGGGGGTCACCATGACAGCTCAATGAATAAAGGAGCTTGCTGCCAAGTTTGGCAATTTGGCTTTGATCCCAGAATCCACATGGTGTAGAGAGAAAACCAATTCTCACACGTTGTCAGGTGAATGTACATTAGAGGGATCTCTAATCCTATGCAAGAACCCAAAACACACAATATAACTAAATAAATGCAATATTTAAAAGATAAATGGTGCCTGGGTAACAACACTCCAATCTGTCCTCTGACCTCCACAATCACACACATACATACATTTACACAGAGAGAGACAGAAGGTTGAGAACCACTGGTATAAACCAAACACATATCTTCTTGGCACTGTGTGTATACATTATGTATGTCTCCTATCTGTGCATGGGTGCTGTGTTCCTGGTCTATGCCTCCATAGACACCAAAAGATGAGTCGTCACACCTTCTGTGCAGGAAACACAGCTACAATGATCAAGCCACAGAGGTTTGATCTGCCCCTCACAGTCCTAGCCTTGCCCAGCACTGCGACTGACCATTAGCTGGCTTCCTACACAAAAGTATTGAGGCCACCGACATGGAAAGGAAGGAAGGGAGGGAGGGAGGGAGATAGGATAGGGCTAGGGTGGAGACTTAAATTTATATCTCTGTCCAGGGCTGGACGCCACCACCACCATGAACACTGGTGAATACAACAAGCTGGGCAGTGCAATTGAAGAGGTCTCCAGAGGTAGGAGAAAGAGAATCACCCCATCGTCCTCCATGGGTTCTTCTGTTCTAATGTTTGCAGTTTGGGAGGGCTGGGGAGAAGAAACGGCAAAACCATACAGGAGACACCACTGTATGGACAGAACTGTGGAATGGTGGTGCCCGCAGCACAGGCATGGGGACATCACATCCTGGAGTGAGGACTTCCCAGGGTCCTAAGGGCTGGGTCCTGGGTCCTGGACTGAGAAACAGCATCACCCAAGTCTCCCCCAGAAAACCTGTGTGGGGACAGGTATCACTCCAGCCACAGACACCTTGTTACATAGATTCTGGTTACACTGGCATAAGAATTCTAAGACTGCTAAATATGCAGCTGGAGCCATGGGTCCCTCCATGTGAACTCTTTGGTTGATGGTTTAGTCCCTGGGAGCTCTGGAGGGTCTGGTTGGTTTATATTGTTGTTCTTCCTATGGGGTTGCAAACCCCTTCAGCTCCTTCTTCAGTCCTTCCTCTAACTCCTCCATCGGGATCCCCATGCTCAGTTCCGTGGTTGGCTGCAAGCATCAGCCTCTGTATTTGTCAGGCTCTGGCAGAGCCTCTCAGGAGACAGCTATTTCAAGCTCCTGTCAGCAAGCACTTCTTGGCATCTGCAATAGTGTCTGGGTTTGGTGGCTGCATATGGTAGTCTCTGGATGGCCTTTCTTTCAGTCTGTGTTCCACCTGTGAAGGCTCAGTGCCCCAATGTAGGGGAAGTCTAGGGTGGTGAGGTGGGAGTGGGCAGGTGGGTATGGGAGCACCCTCATAGAAGCAGTGGGGGGTGGAATGAGATGGGAGTTTGTGGAGGGAAACCCAGGAAGGGGGATAATATTTGAAATGTAAAAAAATAAAATAGCCAATTAAAGACTTTTTTAATTTTTAAAATTAAATTTAAAAAAATTCTAACTATGTTGTGTGGTGGTAGGAGGGTACTTAAGCTGTCTGTACCTCTGTCCTGGAGAGAGCCAGAATTTATCTGTGTTCTACTAGGGCAATTGGGACGTTGGGAGTGCTACAAACAAAGACTTTTCTTCCTGGTCTTGGCTCTGCTGGTGGCCACAGTTCTATGGGCTCTCATTCTGAGCACCCTACTGTCCAGTGGTGAGTGATGTATTTTCATGTGTACATGTCTGTGTCTGAGGGTATGCCGCGGGTGTACAAGTGCCCACAGTGGGTAGATGGCATCAGATCCCCTACAGCTGGAGTTGGAGACACTTGTGAGCCATTGCATGTGGGTGCGAGTGCTAAGAACCAAACTCAGGTTCTCTGGAACAGCATCTCTGAACCATCGCTCCACCGGAGTGATCCCTTTACAGGGACAAGTTATGCTGCCTGGCAGGTAAGGCACAAACTTGCTTCCTATGCGGTGCACCACATGGGGTCCTGGATAGCAATGAGTATAAACCATGGTTCCCATGGGTTTCACCAGGTTTGCCTGAGACATCGGAAATCATATGGATTGTATGATATGATTTTTATGTTATGAATGGAAATTCAAAACAGCAAAAAAATTAAAGTTATAAAGTAACAACGAAAATAATTTTATGGTTAGAGGTCACCACAACATAAACTATATTAAAGGGCCACCGCATTAGGAAGGTTGAGGACCACTGGTGCTTGGCACTGTATTATGCATTTTGTATGTCTCCTGTCCATACCCGGACATACCTGTGCCTCCGTGGATAACAACGTACGTGTCCTCACACACTCTGAGCAGGCGGAGGCTTCACAACTCATGCTTGCATCTCTCTGCAGCCTCCAGCAAGCTCAGGGTGCTGCTCAGCCACCAGGACCTGCTGAGGACAAATGGTGCGTGAGGAGCTGCAGCGCAGGGCGGCAGCGCACCCTTGCGGTGGGAGGAGGAACTGCCAGGGAGGAGGACCTGGGTAGTGAATAGCTGAGGCCGCTGCAATCGGGTTGACTGGTTTGTGTGTGGTGGGTGGGGTCTTTCCAGCCTCAGAGCAGAAGATGACGTTGAGTTCCCTGAAGGATGATATCGGAGCCTGCAGGAATTGCTGTAAGAAAGAGGGGTTTGGTGAAAACTTGAAAGTTGAGGGGCTGGGAAATGGGGCAGGTGGTTTGGGAGAGGCAAGTGGGGGCAAGACTGGTTTTTGCCCCATCCCCATATAGGCTCCGTGACAAAAGCGCAGTTGCAAACCACACTGGCGGAGTTTAAGGACATACAAGCAAAGTTGATGGAGCAGGAGAGCATCCTGAAAGAACTGCAAGAGCGTGGTGAGAGCTGAACACAACCCCCTGGTCCCCGACCTTCATCCCTAATCATAGCCACACCGCTTCTTGGTAGTCCAGTCCTGGACCCTCAGGTCTCTGGTGACTGAACCCAGGACTTCGAATGCTAGGTAGGCTTTCCACACCTGAGCCGTGCCCAGACCCTCAAAGCAGGATTCTAAGCAGGTGCTCTACCTTTGAGTCGCTCTCCCAGACCCTTGCTGGGGGATTCTAGGCAGGTACTCTAATACCAACCTTATTACCAGCACTCATTTTATGTTTTGAGACAGGCTCCATTAAGTTACCAAGGATGGTCTTAAACTCTCTGTGTAGTCCAAGTTAGCTTTGACCTTACAATCCTCCTCTACCTCAGCTTTCTGGAGTAACTGAAACCGCCACGTTCAAATTGATGTTATTCTTGACCGTGACACCATGAACTGACCATGGATATATATTTTGACCTATACATAAGTCCCGGTCTTAACCTCAACTATAAATGTCCACTCTTCTGACCTTGTAGTGACCCAGGACTTGGCTAAAGCAAGCAGAGACCGTGAGAACATCCGCAGTGAGCTGTTCCAGGCACTGGAAGCTGTCAAGCGCCAGAACAGTGAGCCAGAGATAGGACGAGGGGTGGGGGAGGAATGGACCCAGCTGAGGGTTTTCAGTGCTTCTCTTTCCACCAGACATTCCCTTGTTTCTCTGGAACCCCACACCATCCGTCAAATTCCAATGGTCCCTTCCTATAACGGTCTATCTCTCTGACCCTCCCCACCCAACAGGCTCCTGTGAGCAGTGCCCACCATCATGGCTACCCTTCCAAGGTTCCTGCTACTATTTCTCTGAGACACAGGCCACATGGGATACAGCACAAAGCTACTGTGGAGGCCAGGGTGCCCATCTGGTGATTGTCAGAGGCCTGAACGAGCAGGTGCTCAGCTGGGACTTGGAAGAGGAGAAGCGGGGTTTGCCTGAACTGGTGTGGCCCAGAACATTTGGCAGACTTGGCCAGCTGATGTGTCTACCCACTCCTTCCAGGGCTTCCTGAGTCAGCACACACGTGGCCGGGGCTATTGGTTGGGTCTGAGGGCAGTTCGCCACCTCAACAAGATTCAAGGCTACCGGTGGGTAGATGGAGCCTCACTCAACTTCAGGTAAGGAGAAGGCCCCATGAAAAATTTGAAGAGGGTTGAGTTAGACCCTGTGGAAAATGCTTTTGGATATCTAAAGACTAAATTCCTGAGAGAAGATTGGTGTTGATGTTTTGGTGCATATGTCACTGCACAGGTCCATTCATGCCCATGCAAAGACTAGGGGGAAACTCTGGGTAGTCTAGTCTATCATTCCTTACCTTACTCCATTAAGACAGGCTCTTTCGGTGAACCTGGATCTAGGTTGACTAACAGTCAGAAAACCTCAGAGGCTCTCCTGTCTCCAAACCTTACCCTGCTTGGGTTATAAACACTTGCACAACCATACAGAGCTTTTTATGTGACTACTTGGGATTTGAACTCAGGTCTTTGTACAACAAAGCATTATAACAAGCATTCTTTTCCACTGAGAAATATCCTCAGCCCCTGAAATAACATTTAAAGAATGGATATGCTAGACCCTGGGAATTAACTAAGGGTTAAATTCTGGGTCCGTACAAATATACACTGCAGATATAAACTCAATGTAGGCATTCAGAATGTCTAGAGCAGAGCCAAGCAAACAAGCAAGGCCTGGGAAAGGAAGCTTGACCCTAGGTCTATCCTCAGTCCCAGTAACACTCCCACTGAACTACCACAGCCACTGGAACTCTGGAGAGCCCAATGATTCCAGAGGACATGAGGACTGTATCATGATGCTGCACTCGGGGCTGTGGAATGATGCACCATGTACCAATGAGAGAGATGGCTGGATCTGTGAGAAGAGGAGCAGTTGCTACTAAGCCTAGCGCCCATTGCCTCGGGGTGAATCAGAAGGGTGGCTCCTATTCCTTGAGCCCACTACCAAGGCTGTTTTTCCTAATGCACCATTAATAAGAGCCACTCAGCCTGACCAGTGCATGCTTTAGTGACCCCAGCTCTAACTCACAAGACAGTTTAAACCTTCCATCTAACCTGTCAGTCTCAAAATCACTGCTCTAAACCCTGATGGTCTGATCCACTGCCTGTTTCCTAGACACAGTGTTGGAGTTGTTCCATCTTCCTGCATCCCCCTATTTTACCCTCTGACTTGGAGATTTCTTCACACACAGAGAGAGCATCAATAAATGTTTGAAAAAGTAACCTATCCTCCAGATCTGTATTGGAAAAGAATGATCTCTGTAACCCACAAAGGAACATACTTTGTAATTTACTTTCCAGGAAGGATGTGCTAGAACCAAAACTGGGCTAGCGACTACTCAGTGGCCTCTGTCTTTTATCTATAATATAAGTGATGACTGCATCTCACCCCATTAGTGGAAGCTCAGTTTTACACTCTGACATGACAACTAATTGGCACAAAGAAGGAGGAGGTTCAGATAATATGGGTCTCTATCAGGCTGATTACCTTTAATACTGAATTTTTTCCACAATTCTCATCTCTTCATTATGCATTATTTAAATCATACACCTCAATTTTAAGAGGCAACCTTGACTGCCATTATGGAATCAGGACAATGGCCAATCTGTTTTTTTCCAGCTGGAAGGGATCATTGGGCATGACCATCAGAGTATCATCTCCAGTGGGCTTAACTAAAAGACCCCAAGCTGCATTGATGGTCCAACTTGTGTAACTCTAAGGTGGAGAGAGAAAAGAAGGCCTTTGTCTAGTGCCTGGACAGAGATGTGAAGGAGAAATGAAGGCAACAGTTCTTAACATTAAAAGTCTGAGGAGGGAACCAGGAAAGACCAGAACAGAGATACTTTGTAAGTGTCCAGATCAACGTCCATTAGAATAGTTTGATAGGCTCACAAAAGCCTCCATCTTTTAGGCTCACCACTGCTTTGCTTTGGCTTCTAAGGGTGGCCTCCAGAGTGCTGAGCCTTGGGTATGCTTTCAAATGCTGTGATCATGGTTGGAGTGGCTAGAATCATAGTTTGAGATCCCTCTCAGATGGCTTCTAGAGAAGGAATGAAGAAATTTAAGCATCACTTGGTTTTTAAGTTAAAACAATAGTGGACCTGTCTGTCTGGGTTCCAGATAAGATAAAGCATTGAATTGAGCCAGGATCTAAAGTCTCTTATATCTTGGCAGCATTTTCCTTATGAAGAAGGCAGTCATTAGTGATATACAGTTGTCTAAATAACATCTCACATGTTTATGTCTAATGCCTGGAGAGTGCAACCTCCTGGACTATAGCAGAAACACCAGCCATTTCAGTCTTTGGTTGTTATTTTCTGTAAGGTGTTTAAGACCATGTAGTTGGACAAAATTAACTGCTTTTATTTAACTGTCATGGTCAGCTAAGGATCTTGTCCGTGGGAGCCACTTGACTTGAAAGAAGCTCTAGGCTTCATTGCCTTTCAGCTGTTCCATCGATGTGAAGATAAGTCAAAGGCCTGGCTTGACCAAGAATTCACTTGGAAACATGATTTTTTCTGTGCTGACCCTCCTCTTTACATACTGGACACTGGTTAAAGTCACTGGTAGGGTCTCCATGGCCTCTATGAACAAGAGTTATAGGATATTTTGAGGGATATCTTACCCCTGGAACCTAGATGACTTTGGAGGGCAAGGGAACAACAGTCTCCCTTTTAATTATTCTGATCATATCAGTGTAGTCTTCTAGCATGGTTACTGAACACTCAGTAGGTCAGTTACTCCAATCTGGTACTTCTAATTACTGTGTAACGCTTAGATTTTTAGTTCCATTGACTTAAGCAAAGTTCAATGTACTGAACTTTGACCCTAGACGTTTTAATACCATGCATAGCCTGTCAAAGTCTCTTCTTTTACATACCTGAAATAATTTACTCAGACCTTAATAACTGAGATAAGCTTTCTAGCTTATATTTTATATTATGAAACATAGAAACAGTAACAAATTTACCATCTATTGTGAGAATTTGGAAGGGGAATAACTAAGCAATGTCTAGTCTACCCTTTCCTTACAAAGTCCAAATGATAAATCAAAGTTTGAGTCACTGAAGTTCATCCTAGAGAACCAATGAGTTCTTTGGACTTACTTATGGGGAACCAAGGAGTTTGCTGTGCTTACTCATTAGCATAGATAAGGGGTTACTAACGGATGGATAGGCAACCCAAAATCAGCCCCTCTGGAAAGTCTTCACCCAGCATGGGTGATGGCTTTCCCATAGATGCATAAGCTTATGGTGAGTTGGTATGATGAGCCTATCCCCAAGGAACTGAGTCCCTACATAGGTTTGTATGCATATATACATAAATTAAAGTGTCCATGGATGCCAGAAGAGGGCATCAAAAGTTACGTGTGATTGTGAGCCACCCATTTTGAGTACTTGGAAATAAACTCTGAGCCCTCTTGATTCATGTATTCACCTGTTTTCCATTACACAAACAAAATGCCTAAGGCTGCACACATTATAGAGAAAGGAGAAGGGCTGAGGGATGGTTTAATAAGAAAGGTATTTACTGTATAAGTACAAGGACCTGAGTTGAGATCCACTGGACTGATATAAAACCAGACACATCAGCATGCATCTGTAAGCCCAGTATTGGGGAAATGAAATGAATGGCTTCTGGGGGGGGGGGGTGCAGCCAGCCAGTCTAGGCAGAACGGTGAGCTCCAGTTTAGTAACCAACCCTCTAAAACATAAGGTGAGGTGAGGAAATAATGAGTGAGAAAAATGCCTGCCTGACACTAACCACTGGCTTCCATATATGCCTTCATACCTTGTATGGAGGAGTGTGTCCATACACACACATCCACACATGTGTGTTCACACACACACACATATCACCAAAAAATGATAAGCAAATAAATATTAAAAATTAAAAGTTAAAATTTCCCCCCAAAGTAAAGAGGTTAGTTTGGTACATTTCTGGAAGGTTAGAAAGTCCCAGTAGGGTTCTGCTCTGGCCAGGTCCCCTTGGCCGGGTCACATCGCGGCAGACAGCATCATGTTGGGAATGTGCACATTAGTTACGTGTTCCATTGTGACAAAATACCCAACAAGCAGATGAAATAAAGAAAGATTTATTCTGCCTCTCTGTTCAAAAGAGTTCAGCGCATCATGGTTGGAAAGTAATGGTGATGGGAGCCTGAGGCAATGGGTCACCTGGATCCACAGTTTTGAAGCAGAGAATGGCAAACATTGACGATCCGGCTCACTCTCTACTTTACATTCCTACTAAGACCCACCCCCAAACCCCACCCCCACCAGGAGGTGGTGGTGCACGCCTTTAATCCCAGCACTTGGGAGGCAGAGGCAGGCAGATTTCTGAGTTCGAGGCCATCCTGGGCTACAGAGTGAGTTCCAGGACAGCCAGGGCTACACAGAGAAACCCTGTCTGATTGGGGGTGGGGGGGGAGACCCACCCCAACAGAATGGTGCCACCCATAGTCAGGGTAGGTCTTCCTACCTCAATTAACCTGATCTAGAAACCGTCACACAGATGTGCCTAGAGGCTTGTCTCTTGGGTGTTTCTAGAGTCTAAAATCTAGACCCTTTCAACAGCCAATGGTAACCATCACAGTTAGTGTTTAACTTTATGAAAATAAACCTGCCAAACAGATTCCCAAAGTCCCTGTATCATCAACACTCCCATCACCGCTCCCTTGGAGGCTCAGAAAATATCCCAGAAGATTTTAAAGCTGGCATTTCACAGACACTACAGTTTTGCCCAACAAAGTTATCTGCACTAGACTTGCAAAAGACTTGACTTGTCAATAGTCACTCATGGATTAAGGAGGATCCCTGCCACTCCCTTCTGAATTATTGGCATCATCATCATCAGTGACACACCCACCCTTGAGCCCATCAGGCCCAACACTTCCAAACCCATGGTCACAAAATAGTCCTGGTTAAACTCATGGGCTCACAAAATAAAACAGAAGCCATGCATGACTTGTAGGGAGAAGAGGGCACAAAAGAAGTTTGAGGCATTCAGAGAGGTGCAGTGATCAAAACTGTCAAAGAAAAGGATTAATCTTTTATTATTTATTTACCCTAGTTATCGGGGGCACACCTTGGGTCAGGGTGCTCCCTAGAATCCATTCTTTCTTCCACTTGAGGATCAAACTCAGGTCATCAGGCTTGGTGCCTATGGCAAGCACTTTCATCTGCGGAGCTATCTTGCCATTCTGAAGGAACAAATGTAAAGAAAATAAAAGACAAAGTAATGAAGGGCAAACAACCTACCCAGACAGCAAAGCATGGGCACCCTGGTCACTCCAGGAGGAATTTTCTTTTACCCCATAGTTTGTATAATTCTGAAGCCCAAGGGAGTTGTTTACCTTGAAACCGAGAAGAAAGGCAGGAAGTGAAACCAGAAGTTGAGGCAGATAATGGAGACAGAGAGGAAGCAGTGGTAACATGTGTTTGGTTGCATGTGTTTTTGTGGAATGCAATTCCTTCTGCGGTTTTGGTTTTGTTCCTTTTTGCTTTTTCATTTCTGTAAGATGGGGGGGGGGTCTCATCTAAGCCCCAGTTTTATACTATGTAGTCCAGGCTGCCTTCACAGCCACAAACATCCTGCCTCTGCCTCTGAAGTGCTGGAATTGTGAGTGGGCACCACCATGCTGCAGCTCAGAGACACCTAGCAAGAAATCAAAAGGTGTTAGGGACACTTAACAGGTTGTTCTCCCCTGCTTTTCTTAAGAGAGCAGCAGCTAACAGGGATGTACAAGTGTCTCTCTAGTAGGATATGAAGTCTTTGGGACACATGCCCAGAAGTGGTTTCATCCGATCATATGGAAGATTGTCCAAGTTTTCTTTCTATTGCTGTGATAAAACACTTATCAAAGCAACTTGAAAAGGGAAGGGTTTATTTGGCTCACAGATCCCAATCAATTGGCCATTGAGGGAAGTTGTGCAGCAACTCAAGCAGCAGAGGCAGAAACCAAGAGAATGCTGCTTATTGGCTTGATCTCAGGTTTGTGTTCAGCTACCTTATTGATACCTCCCAAGACCAGCTGTGCAAGAGTGGCAACACCCTCAGTAGACTGTGCCCTCTCATGTCAATAAAAAATCAGGAAAATGCCACACAGACATGCCCAAGGCCAATACAATGGAAGCAATTCCTCAACTGAGGTTCACTCTTCTCAGGTGACTCTAGTTTGTCAAGTTGAGAAAAACTATCCAGGACAACTAATCTCTTGTCAACTTGACACGTAACAGCATAAACATAATACTGTTAAACCATAAGCTTTTATTTTTTATTTATCCCCAAGATCACATATTAATATCACAACATAAAAGTTGTTACTACTTTGAAAGTCCCATAGTCTTCAAGTTTTTTCAGAACTTTAAAAGTCCAAAGCCTCTTTTAAAATCCAAAGACTCTTAACTATGGGATCTTGTATAGCCCAAAATAGTTTAAATATTGTCTTAGTCTAAGAGAGAACAACTGGACACAATTACAATATGGTCAAAGAAAACTAAAATTTAACTGTAAATAGATCATTGCCCCAGTGTCTGCTAATTATTCTGATCATCTGGGCTCCATGGGCCTTAGGTTGCCCCACCTTTCCAGTTCTACCACTTGGAGTATCCACAGCTTATCTTGTGGGCAGACTCAGGACAGCTCTGCTCACACCTGTGTAGACAACCCACAGTTCTGACACTTCCAATACACTGCCGTTGCACCTTCCCCAATGGCCTTTCATGGCCTCTCACACTGCCAAGCTCCAGCCACTCTCCATAACCCTTCGGTCTTACAGCCTGTGTACCACCAAAGCCAGTCTATAGGAAAGAGACTCTTACACACTGCCAAGTTCTACTACCAGCTTAAGATGCAGCCCTGGCCCTCTCTAGACCACAACTTCTGTGTGCTAATCATGAGAAAATACTCTCAGAAGATTTCACCTCAATGATGCTGGCCTCTCGTTAGTTACAGGTGATTTTTCAGCCCTGACAAACCAGCACTAATTGTCCCAGTAAAGCAAAGGTTTCACTTCAGTGTTTCTGGTCTCCTGTTGATTACAGCTGAGTCTGCCCTAGCTGACCAGAAACCACAAATTCTTAATTCAAAGCATTCCACAAAGGGCCCAGATAAAATCTTTTAAGACTGCCAAATGTCCTTCTAAAATTTCACTACCAGACCTCCATCGTCTCCATTTCTCTGAGCATTCTCATCTTCCAGCCTCCGACAGTAGAGCTCAATAAGCTCTCAGCTTTCTATGGTTTTTCCAGTTCAAAGTTCCCGAGTGCTTCCACAGCGCTGCCAAAAGAACACCACACTCAGATCCATCACAAGATCCTATTCTCTGGTGCCAGTCTATATCCTCGTTTAGTTTCCATTGTGATAAAATATTTACCAAAAACACCTTGGGGGAAAAGGTGTTTATTTTACTTACACATCCTGATCACAGTTGACCACTGAAGGAAGTTGGGTGAGGAACCACGAAGGAGCGCTGATTACTCGCTTGCTCTCAGCCTGATATTCAGCTACCTTTCTTATACGTTTCAGGCCCACCTCTATCAGTGGGCTCGGCCCTTCCACAGCAATTAACAGTCGAGAAAAAATGCCACTTAGACATGCCCACAAACCAACGTGGTAGAGGTAACTCATCAACCGAGATTCCTTCTTCCCAGGTGACTCTGGCTTGTGTCAGGTTTGAAAAAAACTAATGAGCACATAGGTCTAATGTATGTTTTTCAGAAAGCCCCACGTTGATATCCACGATGGTAGAGCTAAATTACAATTCTACCAACGATAAATCAGCCTCCCTTTCCTTACATCCTAGCAAGCATCTGTGATCAGAACTTTTCTTTTTAAATTTTTAAATTACATTTTTCTGTTTGTTGCTTGCTTGCTTGCTTGCTTGCTTGTTTAGTAGAAGGAAGGCATATACCACAGTGATCTTGTAGAAGTCAGAGGAGTCAGAGGACAACTTTTAAGAGTCAACTTTCTCTTTCCACCACATGAGCCCTGCAGACAGAATTCAGGTCATCAGAGTCAGTAGCTTATGCTTTTGCTCACAGAGCCATTTAGCCAGTGCTGTAGGTAGATTTCTTAGTGGTGGTCCTTCTGACTGGGCCAAGATGTCTATCAACAGATGAATGGATAGTGAAAATGGGATACATATGCACGATGGAAATGTAAAGGAAAAGTAAAATCCTGAAGTTTGCAGGAGGAAATGGATGGATCTGGTACAGGCTATGAAACAAGAATGGAAACCACAAGAGGAGGAAAGAGACTTCCAGGAATGAGGGAGAGTAATAGGACACATGGTACACAAGATGGGAAAAGGGTAGGGTACAAAGTGGGCAACAAGACAGGAGACAAAGGGAGAGAAGAAAATCAACAAAACCAGCTCCAGAGTGGGGATGAGAACAAGAGTTTCTTGGGAGCAGAGGTTGAAAACACCATAGTGAAATCTAAAATTTCACATGCTCACTTTTTAAAAGGAGGGCCTGGGGGAGATGGCCCAGCTCTGCAAGCAAGAGAACCTGACTCTGAATTCCCAGAACCCACGTAAGAACCGAATGGACATGCAGCCTGCCTATAGCTCCAGCCTGGGAAGACGGTCAGGAAATCCCTGCAGCAAGCAGGCTTGTGAGACTACAGTGTAGGAGAGACTTCCTGGAAAGTCAAGAAATAGCTTCCTAAGGTATTGTTTTGTGTGTTAATAAGTGTAGGTATTGTTTTGTGTGTTTGGGTTACAAGCTTCACAACTGGAAGCAATTTTGATCATGTGGTTCATTCTTGGTAGTTTTCTTAAATTGCTTTTATTTTACACATAAAATTTATATTAGAAATATTAACAGGTTTGGGAGGTGGCTTAGCTGATAAGAATTCTTGCAGCCACAAGCATGAGGAGCGAAATAGATAGATTTGAGGTAAGGTAAATCAGGAAGCTATGAAATGTAGAATCTAGCAAGAAACACTCATTGCAAAACTCAAAGTTCCTGAATGCTTGAAAGTTGTCCTAATGAAGTGTTGAGATTCTGGTGAGGATTGCTACTTTCTAGGGATGGCTCACAGTCCAGTAGAGAGAGGGAAAGGTGATGAGGATTTCTAGAGGTGGTGTGCTTGCGTGGTAAGATTCCAAATGAAAACTTCTAGAAAAGCAGACTCCCTTTGCTAGCATTTCTGACTGAGGGCAGATAAGTACGGAAGAGTGGGAGGGACAGCAGGGTCAAGGGTCAAGGATGCGACCTGTGCTTACCCCCTTCTCTCTGCAGAAATGATTCCACAGCGGCTCCCCAGAGGGCCATATGAACACCTTATCTGCAGCTGAGTTAGTGAATCCTAGAGCCCCTGGAAGCCAGATGGGGCTTCCTGCATGTACCAACCTGGCCGTCACAACACTCTCCCTGGAAATGGCCTTGAGATAGGACAAAGCAACCGATCCCAGGAAACCCCCTTGCATCCCAGCTTCTTCTTCCCAGGAAGCACATGGGGAAGCCCCCAGGGGTCCGAACAGGCAGACTGGCGTCTCTCCTCAAGCTCTTGGTAGCATTTTCCCTGATCAGATTCATCCCTCCGTCCCCACACAGCCCAGACTCTTGCCACTCAGGAGCCCTAGCATAGATATCTCTGATTTGCAGGAGCTGAGAGAAAGCTGGAAATTAGAAACCTGTGCTGGCCGCTGGCTGTGTGCATGTAGCCGCTGGCTGTGTGCGTGTAGATGCAGGGCTTCCCCTCTCGGGGGTTCTTTTCTCATATTTACCCAGTGAGTATAAGAATAGTATTTACCTCCCCAGTATGAACTAAAGGATACCTCTACTTCCTACGCCCTGTAAGTGCTACCACATAAAAGACATGCTACAGACCCGTTAGCACTCCCTAAGTATCGGTAGGCATCGTAACTGTTGCTGGGAGAGGAACTGGTGGGGCCCTGCTCCTTCCTAGGATCCATGGGCAGTCCATGTTGTCTCAAGGAGAGCCACTTTCTTTAGTGGTGTGGCCATCAATAAGATGTCCACACCCCTGGAGATAACCCTCATCTATGCTCTTGTCGGAACCCACTGAAACTCACTGGATCACTGAAAAAGATGTGAAAGTAGATGTGGCAAGAGGAAGGGGGTGAGAGGGAGCAGGAGAGAAACCAGAGGGCAGTGGAGTGATTGTGATATAAATACATTATATACACTATGAAAATTCCATAATAAAACCCACTGTTATATAAAAGCAGCAGATACTAATAAAAGCCTTTTAAAGACCTGGGGATGAGGCTCAGTTGGTAAAGTGTTTATTCAGCATTCACAAAGCCCTAGATTCCGTCCCCAGCACCAACATAAACCAAACATGGCAGCCTAGGCCTCTCACCCCAGCACTGGGGAGATGGAGGCAGGAGGATTAGAAGTTCAAGGTCATCGTCAGACACATGGTAAGTTGAGGCCAACCTGGGCTACATGAGATCCTACCTGAAAAAAATCTCTCAAGGAAAAATACACAGAACAAATTTGTAAAGTACACATTTGTATACATGTGAAATGCCTCAGACAACATAAAGTATGTGTGTGAGCTGAACACCAGTCATCCCTCCTGTCTGCTTTCTGACAATGGATACGATGAAACAGCTGCCTCGGCTCCTGCTGCTGTGACTTTCTGTCTTAGAGTTTCTTTGCTGTGAAGTGACACCATGACCAAGGCAACTCTTATAAAGGAAAATATTTCAGTGGAGCTGGCTTACAGATTCAGAAGTTTAGTCCATTATCATCATCAAGACAGAAAGTGTGGCAGCCTGCAGACAGACATGGTACTGGAGGAGCCAAGACTTCAACATCCTGATCCAAAGGCAGCTGAAGAAGCCTCGGGCAGCCAGGAGGAGGCTTTTTTCTGCACTGAGCAGAACTTGAACATAGGAGACCCAAAGCCCACCCCTATGGTGACACACTTTCTCCAACAAAGCCACACATCTTAATAGTGCCATTCCCTGGGCCAAGTATATTCAAACCACCATACTTCCCCCACCATACAAGAATTAATATATGTGCTTGTGCGTATGTGTGTCTGTGTGTGCTCACAACTGCCTGTAACTCAAGCTGCAGAGGATATTATGTCCACTGAAAGAGATCTTAAAAAAGAAAAGGAGGGTGAGAAGGAACGGAGAGTCTCAAGAGGTGAGCTGGGCTGAAGACAGGGACACAGGAAGCCATCAGAAGAGGCTCAGGGTGACTGAAACCAAAGGAGGAGGAGGAGGAGGAATAAAAATTAAGACTACAAGCAGGGAGGAGAGCAGGATGAAGCCAGAAAGCCTGCCAATTCCTCTTCGGCGGCGGCTTCCTCCTCCTCTTTTTTTCCTCCTACTCCTCTTCATCCTCATCCTCTTCTTCCTCCTCCATCTCCTTCAAAACATTCCATAGGCAACCAGCAGGGGGGGTGCGTGCATCTGGATAACTGCTTCTGCATGCCTGTGTATCTGTGGAGGTGATAAAAATGTGTTGTGACTGCATGTCTCTGAGTTTTGTACATGTGTTTGTGTGTGCACACATAAATGGTGTGTGTGCTTATCTGTTCATTTTTTTTGTATGTTTCTGCCTGTTCTCTGCATCCATTTGATTGTGACCAAATTACTATAGTGCTGTAGTTGACCATGGTTATGTTCAATTGTGTGCTTCTGCTGTGGCGTGTGTGTGTGTGTGTGTGTGTGTGTGTGTGTGTGTGTGTGTGTGTGGTGTGCCCTGCCTGTGTGCACATGTTTGTGTGCATGGTTATATCATGGCTGTTTTATGTGGAAGTAGTCTGGTAAACTGTAGTTCTGTTGTGCTGAATAAATGTTGTGTAAATATCTGTGCATTGTAGCTGTGTGTTCCTTACTTATTGCTCCAACAAAAGCAACCTAAGGAAGAAAGAGTTTCGGGGGTTCACACTTTGGATCGTCACCATCACTGTGCGAAAGGCGTGCAGCAGGAGTCTGAGGTAGCTGCCACACTGTGTTCACTTTCAGAAAGCAGAGAGGGGTGAACCGTGGCTCTCAGCTCAGTTTCTCCTTTTTATTCAGGTCAGAACTCCAGCTTTTAAACGGTGACACCCACATTTAGGACAGGTCTCCCCACCTCAACTTAATCTAGAAAATTCCTCATAGACATGTTGTTTCCATAATGTTGCAAGCCAAGAGAGCTATCACCATATGTGTCTGTGAGTGTTTTTACTGTGAGAAAAATACTTTTTTTAGTGTGACGATGTGTCTGGCTTAGCTGGGTTGCATTTGCCTTTCTCTGAGTGTCTGTGTATATGAGTTGTTTACCTCCAGGTTCCTGTGTGTAGATTTTTATTGTGTGGTGTCTGTGGTCTGTGTTGTGTGGCCTCTCTTCATATATGTTGCATAGGAAGTGCATATGCTTCTGTGTGAGCCCTTACTGTGCCGTGTCAAATCTATGGTTGGATTAGATGATTCATCTGTATGTATTTATGCTTGTACATATGTAATGTGTCTGTTGTGTCCCTTTGTGCTTTTATCTTGTGATGTCTGTGTATGTCAATATGTGTCTATAGTTTGGTAATCCTGTGGGTCCTGTAAGTCTATAAGTCTGTATGTGTGTGTGTGTGTGTGTGTGTGTGTGTGTGTGTGTGTGTGTGTGTGTGTATACATTTTACCTCTACAGATAATAGTGTGTGTGTGTGTGTGTGTGTGTGTGTGTGTGTTTTGGGGGACTCTGCACCTCACATTCCTCAGCATAGAAGCCCTCCCTCATGTGAGTCCCACATTAGATCTTCAGATTTTGCATTGAGAGGTGAGTTCCATAAGAGGTTATACACCTTTGGGCCCTTCCTGGGTTAAGCCAACCAGCACACTTACATACCTAAAGGAAGAACTCCAATACTCTCCTGGGGGACGGGGGGTGGCAGATCTTGAAGCATAGATGATGCTTGCACCATACCTTTAAGTTTGGGACAGACTACATAACCAGTAGCTGTAATATGGAATATATGGGTCAGTGAAGGTGGAAGATACCTTGTTTGAGGAGACTAGACATACCATGTGTCTTAGCTGGGGTTTCTATTACTGGGATAAAACATCATGGCCCAAAGAAACTTGGGAATAAAAGGATTTATTTCAGTTTACAACTCTCAGGTTGAGAATTTTCTCTACATCATTGAGAAAAGTCAGGGCCAGATCTCAAGACAGGTGACCAGAGGCAAAACCTAGAGCAGAAGCCATGGAGGAAGCTGTTTACTGGCTTGCTCCTCAGTGCTTGTTCGAACTGCTTTCTTATACAAGTCAGGACCTCCTGCTAAGGGATGGTTCTACCCACAGTCCCTTTCCATATCAATTATTCAAGAAGATGATGCCTGATAAACTTGCCTACAGGTGAGTCTTACAGAGGTACTTTCTCAATTGAGAGGTCCTCTTCCCAAATTACTCTAAGTTGTGTCAACTTGACATAAATCCAGCCACCATATTCCTAGAAATCGGAGATATCTTGTTTGTGGGAACTGGAAACCCCATGTCCATGGAAGCGGAATAGTCCATTTTCACGGAGGTGGGAGGTTCTGTGTTCATAGAGGTGTGTGTCACGTACATAGAGGTGGGAGATTCCGTGTTATGAATCCCTAAGGGCGACTTACGGTGACAGAGAACACTTGAGACAAGTAGGAATCCAGGACATGATGAGTGAGACATTCCTCTGTAATTCCAAAAGGAAAGGCGAACCAATATTCTTCTATCTGGGGCCCATGTCTATACAACTTCCTGTTTTTCTCTGATACTGTTTGAGAGATATTATTGAGACCACAGAGAGAAGGGTTTGAGGGCTGTCGTGTGCCTGGGTCTCCTCCCAAAGGTGTTCTCTACTCTGAGAAAGGGAGCACAGCTGTCCAACTAAAAAATAACACTGTGGAACCAACAGGCACAAGAGTGGCCTTGGCCTAGGATACCTGATCCTGAAGAGCTCTGAGATGCTAACACTCTAAACCACCTCTGGTTCCATCCTGGATCAGGATTTCATTTTGTGCCCCTAGCAAAGACCCATGAACTTGTTCATCAGCTTCTTTTTCCTTCCTTGGCCTCCACCACTACAAGTGTGTCCTACCTGCAATCTCTGGACCCCATGAGCCTCAGAACAGCTGTAAAAATTTTCCCACACAAAATCATAAACTTCCTTAAAACATTATAAGAGAAAGTAAGAGAGAGGCTCTATTGAGCAGTTTTTGAGCATGAACTTTGCAGATAATCTCTGTCATGTTGGACAGCTGAACACACCTCTACCATGATGATCTAGGGGAGACCCTGGACCGTTCCACTTCTAGAACCCTGTAATCACATCTCATCTTTCCTCAGGGAGAGTCTGCCATTTCTCATATCTATCTGCCTCTCTCATACCTTCTGCCACTCTCCAGGAAGCCTTCACTACACCTACCTAGGTGACAGTCACCTCTTAGGCTCCTCTTGCCCCATTGCCCTTGGAGACAGCCTCTTCCCTGTCCTCTCATATTTACCTGGCCCCTCATTACAACCTCCTTCAGGATCCCTATACCTGTAGCCTGGAAGAGATACCATGACCAAGGTAACTTTTATAAAGGACAACATTTAATTGTGACTGGTTTACACTTTCAGTGGTTCAGTCCATTATCATCATGGCAGCAAGCATAGTAGCAGGCAAGCAGACATGATGCTGGAGGATTCAGGAATTCTACATCTGATCCAAAGACAGCCAGGAGAAGATTGTCTCATGGGCAGCTAGTAGCAGGGTCTCTTCTGCACTGGGCAAAGCTGAGCATAAGACCTGAACCCCCCCCCCCCGGGAGGTGGGGGGGATGTTGGGCAGTGGTGGTGCACGCCTTTAGTCCCAGCACTTGGGAGGCAGAGGCAGGTGGATGTCTGAGTTCGAGGCCAGCCTGGTCTGCAGAGTGAGTTCCAGGACAGCCAGGGTTATACAGAGAAACCCTGTCTCGAAAAACAAACAAACAACAACAACAACAAAAAAAAAACCCTCAAAGCCCGCCTATACAGTGACACACTTCCTCCAATGAGGCCACATCTCCTAATAGTGCCATTTCCCATGGGTCAAGATTATTCAAACTACCATAGGGGCTAAAACACCAGGTCTACTATACCTAGCCAAGTAGGTCTTCCTACATCAATTAAGACCATTAGTAAAATCTTCCACAGACATTCTCACAGACCAATCTGGTCTAGAAAAATCCCCATTAAGGTAATTCTAGGTTACGTCAAGTTGACATTTTTTCAAAAGAATTATTTATTTATTTATTTTATTTATGGAAGTACACTGTCGCTACCTTCAGACACACCAGAAGAGGGCATCGGATCCCATCACAGATGGTTGTGAGTCACCATGTGGCTTCTGGAAATTGAACTCAAGATCTCTGGAAGAACAGTCAGTGCTCTTAACCACTGAGCCATCTTTCCAGCCCCTCAAGTTGACAGTAAAACCAGCTGTTACAGGGACCTGGGATCTCCAAAGTCAGAGAACAGAGAGAGACTGGGAAATGCCTGATTCTGGCTGACCTCCACAGTAGTATGCGCTCTGACTTTCTGGAAAACACCATTTGAGAAACAATTTAGCCAAGTCCTTCTCTACATAGTGAATACAAAAGTTCATGTGTTAGTGAATGGCCCAACATGACCCAGCCCTGAAAGGGGGTGGAGCCTGAGAGGGGTGGAGCCTGAGAGGAGGTGGAGTCTGGAACTATCTGCAGGAACCTTCTGTATGGAGGAAGCCTGAGCAAAGATGAGGCATGGAGAAAGAGACATCCCTCCACCAAGAATTAAAGAATATTTTTTAAATGTTTATTTATTTAATGTTATATATGTGCATGTGAGAGAGAAACAGAGAGAGACAGAGAGACAGACTGACTGTGTGTATATATGTGCACCATATGCCTATCGGAGCTGGTGGAGGTCAGAAAAGGGCGCTAGATTCACTAGAACTGTTAGGAGCTGCCATGGGGGTGCTGGACGGTTCTCAAGAATAGCAAGCCCTCTTCATTGTCTGTCCAACCGTAAGGGACGTGGTTTGGGAAAGTACTCTAGCTTCATTTCTATCAATGTGATAAAATTTCTTGACAAATCCTGAGGACTTCCCCTTGTTGTGAGAATCTGCCTCGCTCTTTCCTACTGACTCTCTCAGCTCTCCCTCCTTACCCATCACCATTTCTTGTAGCAGTACCCAATTAAATCTACTCAAATGATCCCAGCGGCAGTGGCACAGTTTTTGACGCAGTTGAGCGGCATTCCTGGGGCCCAGTTCCTACATGGCGACTACGCTCTCTGTCCAGCACCTTCTCAGGTTTGCCTCCTGACTCTTCCTTTCCCTTTCTTCCTCAGTCCTTTGCCTGGGAATCCAAAAAGTCCCACCTCTGTCTCCCTGACCAGCCACTGGCCGCCTGCAACTTTATTTACCAAGTAAAACCAACTGGGGGAAGGGTTCCCTCAGTGTCCTGTGAGTCCAGTGTGGATTCTCATCCAATTTTTGAGACTCAGATGAACATAGTACAAACAGCATTAGACAAACCCACAACAGTTCCTCTCTGTCAGCTGCTGGTCCCGAGAAACATGTTCTACTTGGGACCCCCATCGACTTCACAGAGCTGGATCTCAGGGAGGAGGCACTCATCAAGTGTCCCGTTCCCCACTATCAAGACTGACTTGTGCTCCTGCGTGGCCTGGTTCCAGGACCGTCATCTTCCACTCAACTCCGCTCACTGGACACTCTACCTCTTGGTGCAGAACCAGGGTCCTCCAGCCTATTCATCTCGATATCTCTGACTTATTCACTGTCTTATGAAGCCTACTTGCAGGAGCCCCTCCCCACCACCACCACCATACCCTCTGCTCCCTAGAAACTTGCCATTTGATATGGGCACCAGTCATCCTTGCTCTTTCGAAACCACAGATCCTCAAAGTCTTTCCTCCTAGGCTACCTCCCTTCTTTTCTGTCACAGATCAACCTGAAGAAGCCTCCACCAAGGATTGCACAGCTACCACACTTGCCTAGGAGTCAGAGATAGTAGCATCAATCAAAGAAAGGAACACCTATCCAACAAACCAGATATTAACACCTATAGACACCTTAGTCATCTTAACTTCAGATGCCTAGACACCAACACACATGAACAGCCTAGACAATGTGCCTCCACCGAAGCCAGTAAAACTATTCTAGCAGCCCTTGAAAATCCAATACAGATGAAGAATAAGATAAGGACTTCAAAATAGTGATAGCAATTATGAATATGTTCAAGGACCTTAAGGCAGATGTGAATAAATTTCTTTTGCAGGACTTCTTTTTTAATTTTTATTGATTCCTTATGAGCTTCATATTATGCATCCCAGTCCCACTCATCTCCCTGTCCCCTCATATTCTCCTTTTGCTCCTGCAACCTCTCCCCGAAAAATACACACACACACACAGAGCGTAGAAAAACACCTCACTGTGTGTCCCAAAGTGTACCCCTCTGTCCACACATCTTCACTTGCCAATATTCATTGTAGTGAGTCATTGGTCTGGCTCAAGGTCTCTGCCTTCTGTGCACCATCAATATTGGATCCTTGCTGGGACTCCTCCCAATTATCCTGTTGCCCTGTGTCCTGAAGATCTTGCAGCTTTACATCAACAAGAATGATCCTTTCACAAGTCCCAACCAGTCACAGATAGCATAGATTTTGGAATGGACCAACTCAGCCTTGGATCTGGTCCTGGGTGGTAGCTGAGCTGGTCAGCCAGCCAGCTCTCACTTATCTGCACCATCAGGGAGAGTTCTCCAGCAGTGTTCTGGCTATGCCACCATTGGCTGGAGGCAGGGTCATCTGTC
Source organism: Mus musculus (assembly GCF_000001635.26). Classification (NCBI taxonomy): domain Eukaryota; kingdom Metazoa; phylum Chordata; class Mammalia; order Rodentia; family Muridae; genus Mus; species Mus musculus. Next base: position 3,699,513 of record NC_000074.6, on the reverse strand, counting down.
CAGCACCCTTGCCCTGGGCCTGGCTTACCTGCATCCCCTCCACCAGGGCCAACCCTAGTGTGCTGCCCAGGTGAGGTACAGGCCTTACTCTCCTGGTTGCTGCAGCCAGGGACAGGGCCAGCCTGCTCTCATGACCCTACATTCAGTGTAAAGAGAATATCTTATGTCTGTATGTATATGGAAGGCCCCTAGATGACATTCTCAGTCAGTGGCAAGGGGGGGCCAAAGCCACCTGTGCTGTGCACCGGAGGACAGATCTGTGAGTCACATGGTTGTCTGCAAGTGTCTGCTTCTTCCTCCCTCCCTGCACTGCATGGTGGTAGGCAGGGCTCTACCTATGCCATGGCACACAGGTGTCTAAGACCCACCTGTGTCGTGGGGTAGACAGCAAGTCTGTGGGTGTCTTCCTTCACCTGTACCATGTGGCATGTGGAGCACAGGTCTCTGTCTGTCTTTCTTCCTCCCTCAGTGTGCTGCCTAGATTTGATTTGATTTCATTCAATTTTTATCTGTTGTAAGCATAAAACAGCCTTGTCCACCAAGCCCGGCACAAGCTAGGATGAACCAACTGCTTTCTTTGCCCCTGACTGATAAAAAACACAAGGTGCTTCTTTCCCCATGGTCAGGAAGGATGAATAAATTCCTTAGTGAAAACACAAAGAACAGCTGAATGAAATAATAAGAACAGTTCAAGACATGAAAGTAGGAATAGAACTGAGAAAAATCAGAAATGGAAAATTTAGGAAGGCAAACAAAAACTCAAGAGGTAAGCCTTACCAAAAGAGTCTAAAACATGTAAGAGAGACTATCAGAAATTTACAAGATGGAAGAAATGAATACCTCTGTCAAAAAAAATGTTAAATTTAAAGAAAAAAAACAGGCATAGAACATTCAGGAAATCTGGGACAATGTGAAAAGATTAAATCTAAAAATTATATGGTAGAGGAAGAAGAAGAAACTCAGGTCAAAGGCACAGAAAATATTTTCAACAAAATCATTGAAGAAAATCTCCGTAACCTAAAGAAGGAGATTCCCATCGAGGTATAAGAAGCATACACAACACCACGTGGACTGAACTGCAAGGAATAATGATCACGTGACATATAAAGGCAGGCCCATTAGAATAACATCCGACTTCTCAGTGAAGACTCTAAAAGCCAGAAGGGCTTGGATGGATATTCTACAAACTCTAAGAGAACACAAATGACAGCTCAGAATACTATATCTAGCAAAACTATCTATCACAATAAATGAAGCAGGAGCAGGGAATGGGGAACAATTCATAATAAAAACCAGGTTTAAGAAATGTTTACCTACCAGTCCAGCTCTACAGAACGCACTTCTTCAGTTGGAAGAAGTTAACTGCACCCAAGAATATATAAGGAATAAATAGTCACAGAACAATAAATCAAAAGTGTGGGAGGGGCACACCATAACAACAAAATAACAGGAATCAGTAAGCATGACTTATTGATAACTGTCAACATTATTTGCCTTAATTCCTCAATTTATAAGAACCACAGACTAAGTGGGGCAGTGGGGCAATGGGGCAGTGGTGATGCACATCTTTAATTCCAGCACTTAGGAAGCAAAGGCAGGCAAATCTCTGAGATCAAGGCCAGCCTGGTGTACAGAGTGATTTCAAGGACAGCCAGAATGACATAGAGAAGCCCTGTCTCAGGGAGAAAAAAAAAAGACACACACTAATAGATTGGATACTAAAAATCAATCCAAAAACCACACTTTAACATCGAGAATAGAGATCATCTCAGGGTAAAAGGATAGAAAAAGATATCTCAAGCAAGAGAGCCCAATAAATAAGGTTGTATAGCTATTTTAGTATCTGACAAAACAGACTAGACTTCAAACCAAAACTAATCAGAAGAGATAGGGAAGGACACTACATACTCATCAAAGGAAAAAATCCACCAGGAGGACATTAAAATTCTAAACATTTATGCATCTAAGGGCACCTAAGTTCATAAAAGAAACACTACTACAGCTAAAATCTCATATTGACCCTCATACAGTGATACTGTGTGATTTCAATATCCCTTCCACACCAATATACAGGTCATCCAGACAAAAACTAAACAGAGAAATGCTGAATTAAATTATGTCATAAATCAAATGGACCTAGCAGATATCTACAAAACATTTCACCCAAACACAAAAGAATATACCTTCAACCCTGATATAGCTATCTCTTGTGAGACTATGCCAGGGCCTAACAAACACATAAGTGGATGCTCACAGTCAGCTATTGGATGGATCACAGGGCCTCCAATGGAGGAGCTAGAGAAAGTATCCAAGGAGCTAAAAGGATCTGCAACCCTATAGGTGGAACAACATTATGAACTAACCAGTACCCCGGAGCTCTTGACTCTAACTGCATATGTATCAAAAGAAGGCCTAGTCGGCCATCACCAGAAAGAGAGGCCCATTGGACTTGCAAACTTTATATGCCCCAGTACAGGGGAATGCCAGGGCCAAAAAGTGGGAGTGGGTGGGTAGGGGAGTGTGGGGGAGGGTATGGGGGACTTTTGGGATAGCATTGGAAATGTAAATGAGGAAAATACCTAATAATAAAAAAAGAATATACCTTCATCTCAGTTATGCATGGACTTTCTCCAAAATTAACCACATACATTGGCACTAAACAATCTCAACAGTTACAAAAGAAATTGAAATAACACCCTACATCCTTTCTGACTGTCATGGGGTAAGGCTGAATATCAATACCAACAGAGACAACAGAAAGTTTACAAACTTATAGAAACTGAACAATGAATGCACTACTAATAGAAAATGGGTCAAGACAGAGATTAAGAAAGAAGTTTAAAATGTTAGAACTGAATTAAATTTAAAAAACAACACACCCAAACCTTTGGGACATGATGAAGGCAAGTTTAATGTGCTAAGTGCCTTCATTTAAAAAAAAAAAATTGGGAGATCTCTTTTTGGTTTTTGAAGACGGGGTTTCTCTGCGTAGCCCTGGCTGTCTTGGAACTCACTCTGTAGACCAGGCTGGCCTCGAACTCAGAAATCTGCCTGCCTCTGCCTCCCGAGTGCTGGAATTAAAGGCGTGCGCCACCACCGCCCAGTGGGAGATCTCATAGTAGTAACTTAACAGCATATCTGAAAGCTCTAGAATAACAAGAAAAGAATAACACCCCCCCAAAAAAGTAGATGGCAAGAAATGAAATCAATTAAATAAAAACAAAAAGAAAACAGTACAAAAAAAAATCAATGAAACACAAAGTTAGTTCTTTGAGAAAATAAATGAGATTAACAAATCTTTGGCCAAATCAACTAAAAGATGAAAAAAGAAGATCCAAGTTAACAAAATTAAAGACAAAAATCAGGGCATAACAACTGGCACCAGGGAAATCCAGAGAATCATAATGACATATTTTTTAAACCTGTAGTCCACCAATAGATAGGTTTCTATATATATACCACCAGCCAAAGTTAAATTAATATCAAATAAGCAATTTTAAAATATTCAAAACCCATTCAGGCAGTGGTGGTGCACCCCTTTAATCCCAGCACTTGGGAGGCAGAGGCAGGTGGATCTCTGAGTTCGAGGCCAGCCTGGTCTACAGAGTGAGTTCCAGGACAGCCAGAGCTATACAGAGAAACCCTGTCTCGAAGAAAGAAAAAAAAAAGATCTCACATGCTTGTGGGTCAGTGAGATTAACAATGTGAAAATGGCCATCCTACCAAAAGCAATCTACAGATTTAAAGCAATCCCCATCAAAATTCCAACACAATTCTTCACAGATCTTGAAAGGACTATTTTCAGCTTCATGAAACACACACACACACAGAGGGGGTGGTTATTGCTAAAATAACTGAATAATGAAAAAAGCCTGCAGGAAGTATCACCATCCCTGATTTCTCAAGTTGTACTAAAAAACGATAGTAATAAAAACAGCATAGGGGGACCTATGCTCTACCTGCATACATAGCAGAGGATTGCCTTATCTTGCATCAATGGGAGGGCGGCCCTTGGTCCTGTGGAGGCTCAATGATCCAGCATAGGGGAATGCTAGGGCAGTGAGGCAAGAATGGGTGGGCCAGTGGGGAAGCACCCTTTTAGAAGCCAGGGGTGCGGTGGGGGATAGAGGTTTATGGAGGGGAAACCAGGAAGGGAGACAACATTTGAAATGTAAATAAATAAAATAACCAATAAAAAATGTGGGAAAAAAAACAGCATGGCATTTGGCACAAAAAAACAGACATGTTGATCGATGGAATTGAACTGAAGACTCACATAAATCTACATACCTATAGACACTTGACTTTGATAGAGAAGCCAGAAATAGAAATACACACTGGGGGGTGGAGGAAACTATTGACTTGTCCCTCATCCCTTTTCTTTTTCTTCTGACTTCTCCTCTTTCTGTTCTGTATCTTTCTCATATATCTCTCTCCCCACTCTCCCTCCCTGTCCTCTTTCTCTTTGTTCACATCGCCTTTGTCTCTTTCTGTCTCTCACCCTCCTCTCTTCCTCTTCCCTCTCTCCCTCTGTCTCTCTTCTTTTTCTTGTTCTCTAACTCTTGTATTTCTCTCCCACACACCCCGATCTCTCTCCCTTTCTTATCATATCCTCCCTTTCTCTCTCTCTCTCTCTCTCTCTCTCTCTCTCTCTCTCTCTCTCTCTCTCTCTCTCTCATCTCTCTCACATCTACCTTTGCCCTTTTTCTCTCTCCATCTCCCTCTTTCATTAGCTCACGTGTCTTTCTTATACACTCCTCTCTCTCTCCCTCTTGTCTTTTTTCCCTCTCCTCTCCCCTCCTGTCTTTCCCCACAATCATTCCACTTTCTCTCTATCTCTCTTCTCCCCCAACCACACACACACACACACTTACACACACACACTCACACACACTCACACACTCTCACACACACACACTCACACACACACTCACACACACACACACACTCACACACACACACACACTCACACACACTCACACACACACACTCACACACTCACACACACACACTCACACACACACACACACACACAGACACACACACACACACTCACACACTCACACACTCACACACACACACACACACACAGATTCAGTCCACCACAGGTTTGATTCAGATCCAGGTTGTGTCATTTCCTTCCTTCTGCATTTCAAGAGTTCTGATTGGCATCGCTGACTCTCCAACAGTTTGCTTACCTGAGAAATAAAGGTAATAATAGCCCGGACTTCCCCAGGTTCTAGGGAGCACCAAAAAAGGCCTTGTGTGTGCTGTGGCCACCCAGGCGGTGAGCCCATAATTAGGTCTATAAAAATAGAAGCCATTAATGAACTGCTCACAGAAGACTACTGTCTTCAACACACTAGCCTGAGCTACCTTATCCAAGTGCTCCACATATTCCAGAAGGAGAAGGACAGACTTCAAGTTCAAGTGAGTTTGTATTTATATGGGGGCGGGGGGGGGAGAGGGGGCAACGGTATGGACAGAATCAAGAGGCATATGGGTCTCAGCTTCGGTCCTAAGGGCTTAGACCTGGGCCTGAACCAGGCTTCTCCCTGGGTGAATGACCTGGTTTACTTCTTTACAAATGGAGTGAGCAACAATTTGACTCAATCTGTATGAAAAGCACAGTATAGGCACTAATTGATGCAAGGGGATCAATGATTGTTTAATAAGATGCTGCAATCTAATTGCAGATTAAGTTTTGTGGTTAAACTAGACGATGATCAGTGAAAGCTATGGTATGCCATAGAAAGGTGTGTCCAAGGGACAAGACTTCTCAGGTCAGAAAGACACTCTAGGAATGAGGTTTTGATACTCTGACTGTTAGAAGTCAATTCCCTCATAAGCCCAAGTCACCACCAGACAGTGGAGCAACTGGAATACAAGATTCAGTGTTCCATTGTCACCATATGTGTGTAGACAGATGGTTCACATTCTGACACTTCAATTGCATGAGTTAGACTAACTCCCCCATTACCAGTCAGTGGTATACTGAGCACCTAGTCTGTGCTTTGCATACAAATAGGAGTCAAATTGCTGCTTCTAGGGCCCCAACTCATCTAGCTGCCCAGAATGTGATGCCTTTAGCCTCTTCCTCTAATGGCAGAATCGGTTTAAGATGCTGTTAGGCAGAGAATAGCTACCCTATACCATTATTTTCCTAAGGCTCAGAGAGAGCATGCAACCTGCCCTTAGTCGTACAGCAAAGACAGTTGTTGACTGCTAGGCTTGCATGTGGTGTGTACCATTTTAAAGTCAAAGTGTAAAGAGCTCAGTTGGCTGTGTGCTTACTTTGATGCATGCATGAAGCCCTGGACTCCTTCTCTAGTACTACATAAACTGGGCATGGTGGCACACACTTGAGAGGAAGAAAGAGGAGCATCAGAAGCTCATTGATCTGGGCTATTCAAAACAAAACAAAACACCATCAGGAAGAGTTGAATTGAAACTGTGTTTTAAATGTAAGAGCTGAAAAGTAGGGAGAAGAGCAAAAAATGCTATGGCACCATGGAGCCCTTAACCAAGACTGTACTCCAATCCAGTGGCATTCAGAGTGCTTATGGTGGAGGTTGCACACATTCAAAGTGGCATGCCACAACCCCATAGCATTGCTGAGTGTGCTGGGCAAGGCTGGGAAGGCGGCTCAGTAGGTAAACTGCTTGCCCTGAAAACATGAGAACCTGAGTTCAGATCCCCAACACCTACAAAAACCCAGGCCCAGTGGTGTATGCCTGGAATCCCAATGCCAGTGAGGTGAACCCAAGAGGAACCTTAGAGTCCTGAGACTCACTGGTCTTCCTGCCTTGCCCAATTCACACACTCCAGGCCACTGAGAGAGCCTGTCTCAAAACAAACAAACAAACAAACAAAATACCTTCAGGGTAGGGGCTAGAGACAAGGTTCAGTGGGTAAGCACTCTTAATGGGCAAGCAACCCCCACAGACAGACAGACAGACAGACAGATGATAGATAGATAGATAGATAGATAGATAGATAGATAGATAGATAGATAGATTGATTAGATGGTAGATAGATGGTAGATAGATAGATGATAGATTATTAGATGATAGATATATGATTGATTGATAGATAGATAGATAGATAGATAGATAGATAGATAGATAGATAGATAGATAATAGATGATAGATAGATCCATCAATAAATGATAGATAGAGCAATAGATATATAGATGATAGATAGATGATAGATTATTAGACGATAGGTATATGATAGATAGATAGATAGATAGATAGATAGATAGATAGATAGATAATAGATGATAGATAGATCCATCAATAAATGATAGATAGAGCAATAGATATATAGATGATAGATAGATGATAGATTATTAGACGATAGGTATATGATAGATAGATAGATAGATAGATAGATAGATAGATAGATCCATCAATAAATGATAGATAGAGCAATAGATATATAGATGATAGATAGATAGATAGATAGATAGATAGATAGATAGATAGATAATAGATCCATCAATAGATGATAGATATATCAATAGATAGATAGATAGATAGATAGATAGATAGATAGATAGATAGATAGATAGATAGATAGAGTTGATAGAGTTGATAGATAGATAGATAGATAGATAGATAGATAGATAGATAGATAGATAGATAGATAGATAGATAGATAGATAGATAGATAGATAGAAATGAAAGCAAGCCAGGCATTAAAGCAAGCGAGGCATGATCATACACAAGCATGAAAGCAAGCCTGTAATCCCAGTGCTGGGCCAGGAAGAGGAGACAGGATTGCTGGTCTTGCTGGCTGCTAACCTAGGTCCAGGCTCAGTGAGAGACCTGCCTCAGGAAATAAAGTAGAAAGTGATAGAGACAGACCATGATGTCCTCTTCTGGCCTCTGCACACATGTGCACAGGTATGTACAATCATACACAGGCACGAGTAACAGCAGACATGTATACATACGTGCACACATGCATGTACCTGAATGAACACATGCATCCACACTGATGCTGAATATTCCCCTTTTACATTTAAGAAAGACATTTCTAGCTTAAATCAGCAGCTGATATTGGAAATGGATTGAGCAACTGTTTTGTGCCTCCTATGTGGTAATGCTCTGGGTACTCGACTTGTGGTCTCAGGCTTCCAGATCACATTCATCTCCCAAGATCACATTTCATTTTAACTTGCGGACCAAACAAAATCAGCCAAGGCTTCCAGAACCTTCAAGTCCCAGATGCTGTCCTACACCCATAATGAGAGTTTGACACCTTGTCCTAATGTCTATTGAAACCAGATCACTTCCAGAGCTGTGAGTGACAAGTGCCTTGGCAGGTAGTGCACGCCTCATCACTGAAAGGATCCAAACAAGACTGCCATGGAAGAAAATGAATACTCAGGTAGGAAGATTCCCAGGTGCCAATGCTGGCACTCATTTTGCTCAGGAGAGGGGGCGGCTCTTCAGTCCCTCTTTACCCAAGAGGGTGAATTCCCAAGAAGGGCCAGGAGGTAGAGTAGAGTGGGGGTTGAGCACTGACTGGCACCCGTGGCACACAGCCAGGTGAAACAGGGAAATTCAAGGCCCCTCCTTTCTGTGACTCAACACCTTCCTAACAAAACTCAGCTCCAGCTGGACAGTTGGGAGTCAGATAGAGTTGAAAGCCAATTTGAACGGGAACTTGGAATTCAGAATGAATTCTCAAAACCAGGGTAAGGAAGAACTGGGAACCTGCATGGGAAAACATCCAGACAGAGTTTGGGAGCAGCTCGGGTATTAGGGTGAAGTCTGAAGAGTGTGTGTGGTATCTAGGGGTTGGATTTTGATATGGGGTAAGAATTGGGATGTGGTGTCTTATAACTAGGGAAGGGGTTCGGGGTTGGGGACAGATAGGAGAGTTGTTAGGGCTTGAGGATCAAGAGAGTTGGGAATCAGAACCGACTAGAAAAAAGAGCATCCCTCTAGAGTTGAGACTTGGGGACCCAGCGGTGCAAGAGAAAAGGGTGGGTCTCAGCTTCTAGCTCTAAGTCTGTCTCTCTGGAAATGACCTGGACTGAAGTCAGACCCATTGTTTGCTGGAGTGTGGACAGACTCTAGCTGGATAGGCAAAAGTCCAGAGAGGCAGACTCAGAGATACGCAGATGAGACATACATAGACCGAGCTAAGGAGAATTGATGGACACGCACCATACAGGTAGACACAGTGATAGACAGTTTGCACGTACAGAAAAAGAAGGAAGGCTGGGCCCATTGAGACCCTCTGCTTCTGGCAGGGCTCTAAACATGTTCCTGGGGTGTTGAGACTGAGTGATGGGGAAACAGTTAGGGGTGGAGCCCATACCCGCATGTGCCCATCAATATTCTCCATGCTACCAACAGGATACTGGGAACCTCCTAGAAAGCGTTGCTGCTGTGCAAGACGTGGGACACAGCTCATGTTGGTGGGGCTGCTGAGCACAGCAATGTGGGCTGGCCTGCTGGCCCTGCTTCTTCTGTGGCGTAAGGACATCCGCAGCCCCGTAGCTCCTCCACCTTCTGAGACATTCTGCTCCCATCCCCATGCCACCTGCTCTCCCCATCTTCTATTTCACCTTAATGTCTCCTGTCATCCAGCATCCCTGATCCACCTTCTACCCGTCAACCCCGGCTGACAAATAACTGTCCTCCTTGTCTAATCCTCTTCCCCCTAGACTGGGAAACGGAGAAGAATCTAAAACAGCTGGGAGACACTGCAATTCAGAATGGTATGGAAGGGTCAAGATGGGTTAACAGAAGTGCGGGTTGGGATGGTCAACTACTGTCATTTTCCTGCCGCTGACCACTGTGGGGGCTGCCTCAATGGTACCCTCTCCATAGGGAACCAATGGATAGCCTCTATCTCAGTAGAAAACTTCTTCAAAATCTAGAGAAGCAAGGTTGTCTCTCATATGATATCTGCTCAGATGGCAGGGTTCACAAAACCACTTGAGCCTCCCTTTACCCTTCTGTACCATGGGTGTGAGCTACCAAGTGAAGAAAGAAAGATAGAGAACACCTTGGAGGCTGGGGGTGCAGTTCAGTTGGCAGAGCACATGCCCTGGGTCCCATCCCCAGTGCTGAGTAACTGGGCACTGCAGTGCATACTTGTGACCCCAGCAATTGAAAAGTGGAGGCAGGAGGATAGAAAGCTGGAGTTCCAGACCATCCTGAGTTACACAAGACCTGTCTTCAAAAATGAAAGAAAGAGAAAGGAAGGTGGGGAGGAAAGCCCTCAGAAAACATGGCTACTGCTCTCACATTTAATCCCAAAGAAAAAAGAGGGCATACCTGATTGTTCAGGTCTAGCCTGTACCTCATGTGCTCCACCTCTCCCTTGCTCCAGGCAAAATGTATATATTCTAAAGTAAAGGCTGCAGTTATTGTGGTGATGTGAAAGAGGCCCCTGAACTGAGGGTTGGGGTGAAGTACAACCCAACCTTAACTGGATGCCTTAACTGGGTATGGGGGTGCATGTGTGGCTGTTGTGTCAGGAGGTTGAGGCAGGAGGACTGCAAGTGTGAAAGCAATATGAACTGCAAAGTGGGAAAGGAGAAAGAGAGGGAGGAAAGGGGGGAGGGATGGATGGAAAGTGGGTCTTTGTGATTCTTAAAAATACCTTTCCTCTTCCTCCCTCTGTCCCAGTCTCTCATGTTACCAAGGACTTACAAAAATTCCAGAGTAATCAATTGGCCCAGAAGTCCCAGGGTGAGCCAGCCACCTCCTGTCAGTTTGGGTTGGGGAAGGAAAAAAAGGCTGAAATGGCCTTGGATAGTCAGTAGTGGTTTATCCATGCCCTGCTGCAAACCACACAGCAAAGAGACAGCCCTAGGGGCCATGGGGGAAGAGGTGGAGGCAGGGGACACTCTCCAGGAACCTTGTCATCACTGAGTTCTGCTCTATGGGCAGTTGTTCAGATGTCACAAAACTTGCAAGAACTCCAAGCTGAACAGAAGCAAATGAAAGCTCAGGGTAAGTCAGGGTGGGAAGAAGCAGGAAGCCCCTCATCACATCCCAAGAACCACATGGGCATAGGGGGCTGGAGGACAGGGTCAGGATTGGGGGTGGGGGTGAAAGGAAGGAGAAGAGAGGGCGAGGAGGACCCATGAGCAGCATCTCAGGGTGACCACTCTGAGAGCAGACACGCACCTTTCAGACTCTCGGCTCTCCCAGAACCTGACCGGACTCCAGGAGGATCTAAGGAACGCCCAATCCCAGAGTGAGACATGGAAAGATCAGGGGAAATGGGGCAAACCGAGGGAGAAGGCGCGATGCTGGGAGATGCCAGTCAGCGTCTGAATCTGCACCCGTCTCCACACCTTTCAGACTCAAAACTCTCCCAGAACCTGAACAGACTCCAAGACGATCTAGTCAACATCAAATCCCTGGGTGAGACTTGAGTGGCCAGGGGAAAAGGGCAGACCGAGGGGGAAGGGAGCAGTCCTTAGAGATGCCAGTCGGTCCCTGAATGCTGTACCCATCCCTGGTCTCTCTAGGCTTGAATGAGAAGCGCACAGCCTCCGATTCTCTAGAGAAACTCCAGGAAGAGGTGGCAAAGCTGTGGATAGAGATACTGATTTCAAAGGGTGAGCCCGAGCTACCGTCGATGGTGTCCTATAACCAAATACTATAACATTCTGTGTGTACCAAGTGAGGTGTCTCTGCTGACACAATTGTGTGGCACGGTGTGACTGACTGAGGTCTTGTGTGATGTTCGTAGATCTGAGTTGATGTGGGGACCAAGACAGATAGGAACATAGAAGAACACCCTCTGCTGGTGGGGGTGAGGTCCACACTGCCTTCCTCCTCCAGGATAAAGCTAACCACCACTAGCTTTCCTCCATTCCTGTTGTCTGCCCAGCCAGGCAGGAAGATGTGGTCATCAGGACAGAGGGACAGCTCCGTGTTGTGACCCCTGGAAGCAGCCTGAGGAGTTTCCTCAACTCTCTAGGGATCTCAACTCAAATAAAACAGGATCTTTATCATTGATTCAGAAAAGAATTTCAACAGTGTGATGAAGAATTGGAGTTTATCCAGAGAGATTTTAACAGGAATTTTTAAATTATTTTTACATTTTATTTACTTTATGCGCATATATGCGTGGAGGAAATGCATGCCATGGCACATGTGTGGAGGTCAGAGGACAACTTTCAGGAGTTGGCTCTCTCCTTCTACCACTCAGGTTCTGGCAAATGAACTCAGGTCTTCATACTTAGCAGCAAGCTCCTTTAGCCACTGAGACATCTACTAGCCCTCATGGAGAGGTAAGCGCAAAAATTACGAGAAAGAATGGGTCCTTAAGAAGGAAAGACAGGCCGGGCGTAGTGGCGCATGCCTTTAATCCCAGCACTCGGGAGGCAGAGGCAGGTGGATTTCTGAGTTCGAGGCCACCCTGGTCTACAAAGTGAGTTCCAGGACAGCCAGGGCTATAAAGAGAAACCCTGTCTCAAAAAAAAAAAAAAAAAAAAAAAAAGGAGGAAAGACAGAGCCAAGTGGGGGCTTCTCAGGCAGCAGCATCTTGCTCTCTCCAGTAATCATAGGTGGGATTTGGTAGGGTTTGCAGTTATCTTCAAAGGCCTGTTAAAGGTGTGTCTGTGTGTGTGTGTGTGTGTGTGTGTGTGTGTGTGTGTGTGTGTGGCAACAGGGTGGGGATATGGGTGTGTATGTGATATGTGTGTTTATGTGGGGGGATGTATGTGGTGTAAGGGGATGGGGAGATGTGTACATGCGACATGGTACATGTATGGAAGTCAGAGGACAATCTCAGGTGTCAGTCCTTGCCTTCCATCTTGTTTGAGATAGGATCTGTTGCTGTTATCCATTGCACATGCCAGGCTAGCTGGCTCACGAGTATCCAGGGGTTCTCCTGCCTCTGCCTCACAGCTTGCCATGGGGTGCTAGGATTTCAGGTTCAAGCTGCCAGGTCCGGCTTTAACCAGATCTGGGGATCCAAACTGAGGTCCTCATGCTTGCTCAGCCAGCGAATTTAAATAAAGCCAGGGAAGTTCCCAAGAGGTGAGAGATCCACAGAGGTGCAAGAAGACAGGATGTTTTTTACTGCAGACAGAACCAACAGTCTTGTTTGGTAGTCCTAGGACATAGTTGGCAGAGGAATGAAGTCCAACCTGAGATCATTGTTCATTGTTGTCTTAATATAAAATGTCCATATGTGGAAAGAGTATAGAAATATCTGTGCATTGTCTCTATGCGGGCAGCCTTCAAAGCAAATGCTAATAGTGCTGAAAGTCCTGCCTCTCTGCTGTGGAGAGGCTTCACCCAGACTCCAGCATGAGGGGCTCTTTTCCTTTTCCATGTTCCCATAATCCTATAACGTCTCCTCTCCTTCTGTGCCACCGCGCCCTCTCCACAGCAGCCTCCCTAGGCTGACCCCCTCAGTGCTAAGGGACATCCCTAGGCTGACCCCCTCAGTGCTAAGGGACATCCATAGGCTGACCCCCTCAGTGCTAAGGGACATCCCTAGGCTGACCCCCTCAGTGCTAAGGGACATCCCTAAGCTGACCCCCTCAGTGCTAAGGGACATCCCTAGACTGGCCCACTCAGTGCTAAGGGACATCCCTAAGCTGACCCCCTCAGTGCTAAGGGACATCCCTAGACTGGCTCACTCAGTGCTAAGGGACATGACAGCACCTCCAGGGATAGCAGAGATGGTGGAAATGTCAGCTTCAGCAGGCCAACTAGCTTGCAGCAAAAGCCACTGCAGCGCTTGTAACATGGGATAAAAATGAGATTGCTGTCCCGCCCTCCCTGAACCGGTGCCTCTTTACCCTTGACTTTTCTCCTTTCCACTTCTGGAGAGTCCCAACGGCCCCAAAGGGATAAGAGAAGGGGAAGGAAGTTTGCTTGGTCAGAAGGAGTCCCCATCCCCTGGGACGTGTGGCTCTGGGGATCCCAGCAGAAAACCCCTGTGGTTTCTTGAGGTAGAGAATGAGGGGCTTCTAGGTCATGGTCATTGCTCACAGACTTCCCACCACTTGCCCTTTCTCTTAGTACACTCCTGGGTATACAGCACATACACAAATACAACACACCTCACATATACATACATATACACCACATGCACACCACACATATACATAACGCACGTCACATATATACACACACAACATACATCATACTACACACACACCTCACAATACATGCATCACACATACAGACCACAAACACACACATTACATACACATACACCACATCTACAGACCACATAAGCACACACCAAATATACACATACACAGACCACATCACACACAACATTCACATACCACACACAGAGCACACACGTACTACATACACATATACTCTCTCTGCTTCCCACCTCACCACAGGAGAACTAGAATTACTGATGCAGTCATCTACAAGATCCAAACTCAGCCCCGGTGCTTTACCCACTGAGGCATCTCCCACATACAAATCTGAGCTCAGCTCTGGGTCTCTCTCTGACCCTGTCTTTCTCTGTCTCTCTCTCCCTGTCTCCTCTGTCTCTTTCTGTCTCTCTGTTTCTCTCTCTCTCTGTGTCTGTGTGTGTGTGTGTGTGTGTGTGTGTGTGTGTATGTGTCTGTGTGTATGGGTCTCTGTGTGTATGGGTGTGTATGGGTGTTGGGGGGGTGTTGTGTATGTGTGTGTGTATTGTGATGTGTGTGGAGGGTGTGGGTGTGTATATGTGGTGTGTGATGTGGGGGTGTATGTGTGGTGTGGTGTGTGTGTATGTTGGTATATATGTGTGGTGTGTGATGTGTGTTGGGGGTGGGGGTGTATGTGTGGTGTGTGTGATGTGAGGGGATGTGGGTGTGTATTGTGGTGTGTGTATATGTGTGTGGTGTGGGTATGTGGGTGCATATGTGTGGTGTGGTGTGTGTCTGTGTGTGTGTGTATGTGTGTGTGTGAGGTATGTGTTTCTATCCCTCCCTGCTTCCCTCCCTTACTCTTTTCATTCCTTTCCTTTTGATTTTTTTCAAATATCCTTTGAATAGCTTTAATATCTATTTCATTTTTAATTATGAGGCAGGGGTGTGGGTACTGTGTAAGTGAGTTCTGAGTTTTACATCTGCCGAGACCAGATGCAAAGAGCTGGAGTTACAGGCAGGTGTGAGCGTTCTGATGTGGGTCCTAGGAACAGAACCTGAGTCCTCTGAAAGAGCAATACATGCTCTTAATTTATGCTTTGACTGACTGGGGTCTGTAAGGGTGGTGCTGAGGCTAAATTATCTGTGGGGGTGAGGTATCTGTGAAGGTAGGAGTATCTGAGTAACTGGGTATGGGGTAGTAGAGTATCTATGGGGGTGAGGGGTAGCTGAGGTATCTATGGGGGTGAGGGGTAGTTGAGGTATCTTTGGGGATGAAATGTGGCTGATGTGTCTATGGAGATGGTTCTGGTAGTTAGGGTATTGCTAACCATGGAAGTGTTTGTTAGATGCTAGTAACTTTGGAAGTGGAAGTGTTTCATAATGCTGGTGACTGAGTTGTGGTTGGTCTTGGCTGTTGGTTTCTGGCTCCAGTATTTGAGGTATTTATGATGAGGTTAGTGACAAGTGCCATTCTGCTAACCACTGAGGTATCTGTGGTGATAGTTCTAGTGGCTGAGAAGGTCTCACACCAAAGAACTGGCCAGTTTTGGAGATTCCACGCAGGAAGCAATCTGCATACTGGCATGGTTGGGCTTTAAGCTTGGAGGGACAGGACAGTTCCTCCAGCCCAGATCCCTGGGTGACTGCAGGAGAGACATTACCCACCACAGTGTTCCTGAGCCTCTCTTCAATGTGTGACCCCCCAGGAACTGCATGCAACATATGTCCCAAGAACTGGCTCCATTTCCAACAGAAGTGCTACTATTTTGGCAAGGGCTCCAAGCAGTGGATCCAGGCCAGGTTCGCCTGCAGTGACCTGCAAGGGCGACTAGTCAGCATCCACAGCCAAAAGGAACAGGTGCTTGGGCTCTGGAGACCTGGGCGGCAGCAGGGTGGCAGTGGGTGGGGGGAATTGGCGCATAGGATCCTACCCTGGCCTTCTGGAATGGACGGCAGGGACCATATCCATCTCCACTTAGGACTTCCTGATGCAACACATCAACAAGAAGGATTCCTGGATTGGCCTCCAGGATCTCAATATGGAGGGAGAGTTTGTATGGTCGGACGGGAGCCCTGTGGGTTATAGGTAAGGGGAACTCTGGGAAACAAGTGAGGTAAGAGAAACACAGTACGGAGCTCAGGGAGAGGGCACTATGGGCTACAGAAGGAGGAAATTCCTAGACCACCTCAGCTATAAGGATAAGGATGAAGGACCCGAGGAAGCAAGCAGCAACCACAGACTGGAAAGGTGGTTCTCGGGCTGCATAGGTGGAGGGAGTACAGAAATGGAGGTGGCCAGGGTACAGATCCCCAAAGGTGCAATCGGTGCTATGGAAGGAGGCTAGTGGGGGAGGTCTGCAGAGAAGGGACACCTCCCTAATCACATCCTTTGACTGGGGGTGTTTCTTGTTCCAGCAACTGGAATCCAGGGGAGCCCAATAACGGGGGCCAGGGTGAGGACTGTGTGATGATGCGGGGATCCGGCCAGTGGAACGACGCCTTCTGCCGCAGCTACTTGGATGCATGGGTGTGTGAGCAGCTGGCAACATGTGAGATATCTGCCCCCTTAGCCTCTGTGACTCCAACAAGGCCCACCCCAAAAAGTGAACCCTGACAAACTTCTGCTCACACTCTTCTGGATTTCTCCTCTACCTTTATCGTGGAAACAGCTGGGCCCTGAGGATACCCCTATCAGGGCCCAGGGCCCTCTCTGTGACCGAAGGCTTTGATTATGTTCCCACCCATACTGAAGCAGCTGGTGGATGCCAGCTCCTGCCAGCTACCCAGAAACCCTCTCCAGCTCTCCAGCTAAGCTGGCCATCCCATTCCATCTGCCTTCCTCAAACCTGGGCCCCAGCCTTGCTAGCTCCCTGACTACGGGCATGCATGTGGGCAGCTGAGCCAACCAGGGAGCTGCTGAGAACAAAGATTTCGAAGGCTTCTTTTGCAGTCCCCACCTCCTATCAAGTTCCCCACTTTCTCCCCCTCGGCATCAGAGAACAGGGGTTCCCTTTCCCCAGGATCTGGGATGAGTCCTCCCATCAAGTTTGCATCAGTGGTCCCAGCACTCCGACCCTCCTTGGAGGCTGCACCAGGTGTGCTCCTGGTGCGGGAGGTATTGAAGGAACTCTAAACAGCTCCAGCAAGGCGAGCCTGGCTCTGTCTGGTAGGCCTGGCCCTTCTCTCCCATTCCTTCTACCTTACTAAAAGCTGTTAGAGAACAGTCCTAAAGCTAGCCCCCAAGGTCTATTCCCTTATTTGGCCACTTCCTCCTCCTGAGGCTGACTACAAGGTCCAGCTATCCAAGTACTGAAGTCTAACATCAAAAGCCCCCTTTGTCTCACCTAAGTAGCAATGCCCAATCAAAATACACCATCACATCATAGCCCAGTCTAACAGACCGCCCTTTTTCTCTTCATAAAATTACACCTGCAACCAGGCGTAGTGGTGCAGGCCTTTAGTCCCAGCACTTGGGAGGCAGAGACAAGCGAATTTCTGAGTTCGAGGCCAGCCTGGTCTACAAAGTGAGTTCCAGGACAGCCAGGGCTACACAGAGAAACCCTGTCTCGAAGAAAGAAAAAAAAAAAAAATTACACCTGCAAGGTCACTTGCAGGCTGCTGTTTTTCTGCCTGAGTCAGAGGGCAGCCACTTAACTTTTCTTCCCTGCTTAATAAAGGATCTCTGTGAAAAATAGGTGTTTGGGTGAGGTTTGTGGCTAATCCAGGGTCCAGGAGGGAACAGTCGCTGTGCGGGAGAGGTTTAGCTAAACCTTCAGGTTTAGCTGACAGTTTCAGAGACTTGCTGCCCAAGGCTCTCTTTGCGAATGATGCACAGCTGATATGGGATTTACACTCTCCGTATCTTGGTTATTTCTTTTCCTATATCCTTACAATAACATGCTAGGCAGGGGTGGGAGTGAGGCACAGAAGCGTGGGATCCCCAGCTAGGAATGTGGGTGCTTGCTCATAAGCCAAGTGCGCTTGGATGCTGTGGCTTACGCCAGCCTGGACAATTCAGGGAGTCCCGAATAAAGGTGAGAGGGCCAGCGATGACCTGAGTCGAATCCCCAAGTCTCCCGAGTCTGCATGGTGGAAAGAAAGTCCTAAAAGTTGTCCTCTTTAGGTGTCTGCAACCCCACACACTGACATACATAAACACATTTTTTTAAAGATGTTTAAGGTTGGGTGCAACTGAGGAAGACATCTCACATCAATCTCTGGCTCTACATGCACACACAAAATAAACATTTTTAGAAATAAGGTGGAGGGCTAGAGGGCCATGGCTCAGCAGTTAACAGCACACTGCTCTTTCTTAGGATGGGGGGGGTGGGTGTCAGATGGCAACCCTCATACCAGATGGCTCACAGCTACCTACAAAAGCTCTAAATCTGATGCCCCCTTCTGACCTCCGGTCACCTGTGTTTAAGTTCACAAACGTACACACAGACACACACACACACACACACACATAAACAGTCTTAAACAATAATAATAGCCAAGGGTGGTGGTGCTCAAGTTTAATCTCAGCACTAGGGAGGTAGACCTCTTGAGTATAGGGCCAGCCTGGTCTACATAGTGCGCTCCAGGTCAGCCAGGAAAACATAATTCAGACTCTGCGTAAAATAGTAAATGTGATAAGCCACTAAGTTAAACACTCAACCTCATGCAGAGTCAGAAGGGTTGGGATTCACAGTCACCCTTAAATATACAGCAAGGCTGAAGCCAGCCTGGGCGGCCGGAACCCTGTCTCAGAACAAACTTTGTAAATATTAACCTTAAAACCCTCAAGTTTCCAGATGGTTCTGGGCTCTTCCCCCTTTGAGAGGCTGGTGTGCCACTGGTCTCGGTGTGATCCCTGGGGCACCCAGCAGCTCTCCAGAATGTACCAAAAACAAATTCTTATGCACACCCCAAACCTACAGAATCTGACTGTAGGGGTGAAACTTACAGTTCTGTTCTGTTCTGAAACCAGCTGAGTTTCTTGGTCCCTCGGGTGACTCTGATGCCCTGAAATAAGAGTCCCAGGGAGACCTCTGAGAAAGGGGCTGGAATACACACTTCTGGTCCAGGAGGTATAGGGGTGGACCAGTGATCCTGCATGTGGGACGAGGATGGTGACGTTGGTGTTGCTGCTGGTAGTGATAATGCTGATACTGATGCTGACAGTCCACAAGCCACTTTGAGTAGCCGATGTCTAAAGGGCGAATAACCACTCTACATTTATTTTAGGCACATAGCCACACCCTCCCCTTTACTACCTGGCTTTTGGGTTTTTTGTTTTTTAGAACAAATGGAGACTTGAAGAAAACAGTTTCAAAGGAAGAGTACACCTGCCTGACACTTAAGAGGCTGTGCTGCCAGAGCTGGTCTCAAACTTGCTAAGTAGCAGAGGATGGCCTTGAACTTACCATCTTTCTCTCTCTACCTTCCTAGTGCTGGGATAAGACAATTTGTACCCACTTTATGTGGCATAAGGAATCAAACCCACGGCACTCTACAAACTGGGCTATAGCACTGGCAGTCTGCCAGGTCCCGGTCCCTCTTAACCTCATATCCCCGCCCTCACCTCTCCAGACTGCAGGTTCCAACAATAATTCTGTAAGTGCCCTATCTCCCCGATACATCCAAGCCTCCAACCTTAACTGAAAGCCAGAAGCCAAGTCGGCCATTGCCCACTTCCTTACTCTCCATCTATGCCTGACAAGCTTGCCTTCAGACTCCCTTAGTCTGGGACTCAGGACCAGGATCAGGATCTGGGCAGATCTGACGCCCCTACACAAGACACAACACAAGCTTGGGAACAGGATCTGCTCGTCCTTTATCTCCTGTGGGGTCAGCGTCCCTCCAGGGCCCGATCTCGGGCAATCACAGCCTCTTCAAATTTGATCATGAGTGTGGTCCCCTTGTGCCAGTGCGCCGTAACCTTGGCAGGGAAGCCGCTGTGCGTGAGCACAGCCTCCACGATGCCCGCTGTGAAGCTGGCACAGTTCAGTGTGCTGTTCTCCTTGGGCACGGAGATGTAGGTGTTAATGAGCGGCTCCCTCTCGATGATGTAGAAAGTGCGGGCGTCATCATTGGCCTGCTCCAGCTTGTCCGCCTCCTTGCCGAACAGTGCCTTCCACACCGCACCCTTGACGAAGAGCAATGCGCCCAGCACCTTAGTCTCACGCCGGGCACCCTTCTCACGGGCCACCAGGGCATCTAGGACTCGGGCGCCCACCTGTCGGCCCAGGGCAGCCAAGCGTGCTTGAAGCTCGGCCACAGAGAAAACGCGGCTCTGACAGTGCTGCACCAGCTCGGAGAAGAGAAGGGCAAAGGCGCTCAGGCTCACCTCGGTGCGGGGCCGCACCAGTGCGCGCTCTAGCAGCGCCGACTTCCCGCGTGTGAAACGCGCCTCCATGATGCAGTCCTGCAGGGAGACCAGAAGTCAGGGCAATGGGTGGATGAGGCCTGGCACCACGGAGAACCAGGATACCTATACAACCCATCTGGACTAGCGCTGAGAACTTTAGTGCCAAACAGACCAGAAGGGAAGCGGACATTAAACTGCTGGTAAAACACACCCCATAACATTTAGCAAGCAAAGCACAAATACTAGAGTGAGAGCTTTATAATCTTGCCTGTCAAAGGGGAAACGAAGAGGACTAGAGAAGAGGGCTCGGCAGGTCAAAGCACATACTGTTCTTGCAAAGCACGTTAAGTCAGTTCCCAGCACCCACTCCACATGGCTCACAACCACTTGTAACTCCAGTTCCAGGAAGAATCAATGCCTCTGGTCCCTGCCCTGCACCACACGCACAAACCCATACTCAGACACACATGCATATAAATAAAAACAATTAAAATTAAAAAGAAATCTTTCAAGGGAAATAAAAGGGAGTGATAGAAACTACCCCAAAGTTGGAGACTCAAGAGATTTCTTATTCATGAAAAGCACTTGCGGGTAAGGCTCAGTCGGTACAGTGCACTCCGAGCATACATCAGTAATCCCCGAACTCAGGAGGTGAAGGCAGAGGCAAGAGGATCTGGAGTCTGAGGTCATCCTCTGCTACATAGGGAATTTGAGACCAACCTAGGCTACATGAGACCCTTTCTTACTGAAAGGAAAAAAAAAAAAAAAAAAAAAGCTGGAGCGAAAGAAGATCATTTGTTGCTCTTATAGAGAGACCGAGTTTGAATTCCAGCACCCACATGGTGACTCACAACAACCTGTAACTAGATCTAGTAGATCCTCTAACCACTTAGGGCACCAGGCACACACACATTACACATACATATATGCAGGCTGAACACACATACACATAAAATCAAGCTCAAACAAATAAGAAGTCTTCCCAAAGAACTATCAGTGGAACTGGCAAGATGGCTCAGAAGGTAAAGACACTTGCCTGATAAGCCCCATTTGATCCCAGAACCCACAGAGTACAAGGAGAGAACTCACTCTCAAAAGTTGCCCTTTACCCCCATGCACACTCACAAATACACACATGTGCACACAAACATGCAATGAATAAATTTTTTAAATGTAAATAAATAAATCTAAAAAAAATTTTAATGTAATTTTTAAGAAGCTGGCATGTGGCAGGGGAATGGTTAAAACTTAAGGTGCCACACATGATGAATGCACACCTTTAATCCCAGCACTCAGGAAGCAGAGGCATCTCTGTGAGACTGAGGACAGCCAGAGCTGTTACACAGAGAAACTGTCTCAAAAAAATTTAATTAGTCAATCAATCAATCAAAAAGGTGGAATACAGAGAGGCCACAAAACTGGAGGAGCACACCTGCAGCCCCAGCACTCCAGAGACTGAGGCAGTAAGATGGCAGAAAGTGGCCAGCCCGGGTGAGTTCCAGGACTGCCTAGAGCACAGTGAGACCCTGTGCAATGGTTCGTCTTCACGACCTAGATTTAGAATCACCATGAAAACACGTCTCTGGATTTCCAGAGGGAAGACCCAGTATGAATACAGGCATCACCACCCTAAGGTAAAAAGAAGGAAGTGATCTTGGCGCCAGCATTCGACTGTGGATGCAATGCCAGCGGCCTCATGCTCCTGAAACCATGTGTCAATAGCCGAATAAACAGACCTTTCCTTCTTCTGGTTGCTTTTGTCGGGTATATATGACCACAACAAGAAGGAGAAAAGCACTAATACACTCTGTCTTTAAAGCGGGGGCGGGACATTGGTGAATGGAGAGGGGACAAAGGACAGTCAATTATGTTTTCCCTAGCCGGCATGTGCTCCAGCTCTGACTACCCTAGAGACCTTCCTGCCCAACCCCTCCAGGAAAGCTAGAAAAGTATGTGACAGTAAGGGACACCGGTGAGCCAAGGCCAAGCCAGGAGGGGGTGCAAAAAATTCCCAACCCTGTAACATGAGGTTGGGGAGCGGCGGAAGTGTCTATTTGTCATGAAGGAAGCCGTTTCCACGGTGACCCTTAACTCTAAAAGAGATCCCGTCGGAACTCATACTCCCACAAAGTCTCTAGAAAACTGCACGGATGATGGGGACACTAGTGGAGGAGGCAGGAGGAAGCGGTGAGAGCCTCTGGGCCTCCCGTGCCGGCAGCCGGGAGTCACAACAGTGAATGGAGACCACCAGGTGAAGCCTTCATGGCTTCTGGAGAATGGATTGGAGCCGACAACCCTCCCCTACAAAGCATGTCCCACGGGCCAGGTCTTGGGAGATTAGGATGGACCGTCCGGCTCCCCAGCTGGGGAAAGGAACCGTGCAGAATGCTCGACTGGGCTGCTCTAGGACGCCCGGCCGGGACCGCGGAACCCGCATCACCCCCAGGGGAAACCCAAAGCAGACTGACCCGGGAACGCTGCTCCGGACGCACAGAAAAAAAGACGAGGCCCGAGCGCGCCGGAGAAGGTTCTCGGGCGGGGAAAGGTCTCAACCGGAACTGTGCTGCGGGCGGGTCAGCGGAACTCCTTGATGGCGTCGTAAAAGGCCTGTGAGTGCGCAGGCGTGCGCGGGCTAGCTCGTTTGCGCACGGAGGGCGGGGCAATGCGGTGACCGAGAGGGGCCGCAAGGGGGCGCCCGTGTCCAAGCCCCGCGGCGCAGAACGCTGGTGGGCACTGGGCTATGAGATCTTGCTATAAAAGCTGGCTTTTGAGCAAGAGTGTAGTATGCAAAGTATTCTATCCCAGGAGCACGTGCATGCCCTCGGGCACGTATCTTCTTAAGTATGTAAGTACGTGAACTGTAGACGTGATGTATTTACACGCAATTTCCCCTGACACGTGATTTTTTTTTTACCAGTGGGTGAAGGAGAACGCTTGATCTGGGGGTGTTTTTCCATCTTTCACAGATGGTGTAGCTGCAGTGTTTTAGAAGTAGTAGTAGTTTTACCTGCGGAGGCGTCTGACCATCCTTATCCTCCCTTTGTGTGTCAGTGTGTCTCATGTGCCCAACACTCCTGTGTGCAGAGACCAGAGGTTGACACTGAGTCTATCTCTATTGCTCTGGAACTTATTTTAAGACAGGGTCTAACTACTGGACCTGGGGTAACCATTTCTGCTAGCTGTCAAGCATCTCAGAAAATCCTTCTGTCTGCCCCACAAACACCTCACTGGCTGGCAGTTCTGGGGTTACAGGTGTGACCAACACACCCAGCAATTTTTTTTTTTTAATGTAGGTACTCAGGATCAAACTCAGATCTTTACAATTGTACTTTATCTATTAAGACACCTCCCCAGCCCCTTAATTTTTTGTGCTGTATATTGGTTGGTTGGTGGTTGTTTGAAACAGTCTTGCTATGTAGACCAAGATGACAACAAAATTAAGGTGATATATGTGCCCAGAGCTTCCCGTGTTTAGCTGATCTTTTTAAGAGGAAACACAAGCGGCAGAAAGAATGTAGGTCATTTTCTCCTGGAGTCTATTCATATCTCCAACCTGCATAAGTCAGGTGCAGGTTTAATTATGTCTTTTACAATGCTGCAGATGAAACCCAGGGCCTCACAATGGCTAGGCAAGTGCTTTACAGATGAACCATGCCACTGCCCCATATGCTTAATTTAAAAATTCATAGCATTGACTGAGACAGATGCAGATACTTACACCCAACCATTGGACTGAAGTCGGGGACCCCTATGTTTGAATTAGGGGAAGGATTGAAGAAGCTGAAGGGGAGAGCATGACCCCACAGGAAGACATTCTTACTCTCTCTGACTCTCTTCCCTCCCTGACCCCTTTCTCCCTCTCTCCTCATCCCCCTCCCCCTCTCTCCACAGGTTCCTGGCTGGCCTCTCCTCTTCTCTCCGCCTCTCTCTCTCTCTCTCTCTCTCTCTCTCTCTCTCTCTCTCTCTCCTCCCTTCCCAATCAGTCAGGGAGCCTGCGTGGGTCAGACATAGATCCTCTGACTACATATTATGTTTTGTAGCTTGATCTTCCTGTAGGATTCCTAACAGTGGGAGCAGGGGCTATCTCTGACTCTTTAGCATGCTTTTGGGACTCTTTTTCTCCTATTGAGTTGCCTTGTCCAGGCTAAATATAAGAGGATGTACCTAGTCTCATTGCAACTTGATTGGCTGAGATCCCTGGGAGGCCTGCCCTTTTCTGAAGGAGTGGATCTGGGGGAGAGGGATGGTGAAAGGGAGGGAGCTGGAGGAGAGGAGGGAGGCGGGGCTGCTATCAGGGCGTGATATCTGAGAGAAGAATTAAAAGAACTATGAGAAGAAATGAAAACAATGTGGGGCTTTCTAGCTAAAGAATTCAAAATTTTAAAAATAAACGAATAAATACCAGCATTCAATAGGCAGAGGCAAGTGGCTCTCTATGAGTTTAAGGACAACCTGGTCTCCACAGGGAGGTCCACACCAGCCATGTCTACATAATGAGATCCTGTCTCAGAAAAGAAAAGGAGAAGAAAGAGGAGGGGGCTATGTGCCTGTGGAGGCCAGAAGACAACCTTGAATGTTCAGACCAGGCTGACATCGAACTCACACCCTGCCTTCCTCTGCTGCCTGAGTGCTGGGATGAAAGGCGTGCACCACCACACCTGGTGTTGGCTTCATTTTGAAATATGGTCTCTTTCTGGGTCTTGGAGCGCCCTAATTCAACTGAGATGGCAGACCATGAGCCTCAGAGTTCCCCTCCCCTGTCTTTGTCTCCTCAGCTCTGGGATTACGGTTGTGCGCCTATATGTCTGGCCTTACATGTGGGTTTTGGGAATTGAAGCAAGACCCTAATCCTTGTGCAGCAAGCACTTTACAGACGAGGTCATCCCCTGGCCCAAAATACTATTTTTTAAATGCTTTAGTACATTTTAGTGCTGGAGAGATGGCTCAGTGGTTCATCCCTTTACTATATAGAGACTACCCATAAGTTCTGTGACTCTAGTGAACCCTGACTACTACAATAAAGAAATGTTAATAATGGGTATTGATTTTTAATTTTCCTTATGTCTCTTGTCTTTGCTATTACCACTTCTTCCTAGTGTTAAAAAACCAAGTGTGTATTTTCAAAATAGATACAGCTCAGCTCATACTGCCCGCGCTTGAAGAACACAAAAGCTGCTACTGGACAGCATGAGTGGAGAAATTTATCTTTTTCTCTCTCTCAATGAGAGGCTAGGCAAAGTGGTGCACACCTTTAATCTCAGCAAGAAGCAGGCAGAGACAGGTGGATCTCTGTGAGTTTAAGACCAGCCTAGTCTACATAGCAAGCTCCATAGCAACCAAGGTCATATAGCGAGACCCTGCCATAAACAAAACAACACAGGGGGAGGGAGGGAGGGAGGGAGAGAGAGAGGGAGAGAGAGAGAGAGAGAGAGAGAGAGAGAGAGAGAGAGAGAGAGAGAGCTGTTACAGTGACTCAGGCCTGTAGGTAGTCTCAGCATTTAGGAAGCTAAAGCAGAATGGGTTTTGAGTTCAAAGCCAGCCAAGGTTATAGAGTAAGACCCTGTCTCAAAAGAACCAATGACAGAAAAAAAAGTGACAGAGAAAAGAAGACACTGGAACGCCATGGATAAGATTGCTTGACTCCCAAAAAGGAGGTCCAGCAACAGGCCCAAAGTGGGATCCAGCTCAAGGGAAGGTCCCAAGGTCTGACACTATTACTGAGGCTATGGAGCACTCACCAAAAGGGATCTATCATGACTGCCCTCCAAGAGACACTTGTACTCTCTGACTCTTCTCACTGGCCCTCAGTCAACAGACATTTCCCAAGCACCTCAAAGTCACGTTGGATCCAAAGCCTGGATCCAAAGCCTGGGGAGATAGGAGGAAGGAAGACATCTGCCTGGGGCTTTTATATTCTAGTGTTCGCCGGAGTGGAAGTGCCCTGGGTCCCTCTGATTGTAACTAGGTGGATATAACTCATAGGTGAAAACATAAACGTATGAGCTATGAATCCCCAACCCGGCCAACAGCCATGCCATCTGTAACAACGGGTCTGGTTTAAGGTCAGCTTAGGCTACAGAGAAGAAAAAGTCAGAAATGTAGACACTGACTCAAATGGAATTTTCGGGGCAATTTATTCGAGTTTAAAATGGAAAGTCCAGGGCAGGCAACCTGTAGTCTCAGGGCAAGCAAGCCAAGGAGAATGAAGAAGATCCGCTGTCATGGAGGTCAGCCACACTTGATGGGACTGGAGCTCTAGAAAAAGGACTAAGGAAAACCCAAGCCAGACTGTTAGGAAGTTTAAAAGCATACTCAGGCCAGCATCCAAAGGGGAAAGGAAAAGCGAAGGGGGATGGATAGAGTAGCCTACACCGTATTAGCCCAACCTATACTAGGGGAAAGAAGAGGAATTATGGAAGAGAAAAGTATATCACCTGCCTTCTCCGGTGGTCCTTTGCCAGGACCCTGACCTGCCTCGCTACATTAACCCTTTAGGAAGGAGACAGAGGCCATCTCTCCTAGAGGAGACTATGAAGCCACAGCAGACCAAAGAGCGAGATGGTAGCAGAAGGTTCCTGGAAAGGACGGTGAACTGGAGCCTAGGACGCCTCTCTGGGTGAAGCAAGAACACTCTTGTGAAATGGAATTGGAGCCGAGCCCTTCCCCGCTGTGCACGCACCAGACCCCGGGTTTGCAAGGATGGATGGGAATGGGCGGTCCTACACGCCGCCATCAGGAAGAGGGCTCTGCGGAATGCTTAGGAGGCCCTTCCACCAGAGCTGCTCCAGGGCCGGGACTTCGAGACTTCCACTTCACCACCGCAGGACCATCCAAAGCAGATAGACTGGGAGACGCAGCGCAGATACACAGAGAAAGGATGAGACCGGTGCAGGTAGGGCTGGGAACTGCACCGGATCTTAGCAAAATGCTCTGAAGGGGAGTCCTAAAAGGGGAGCTTTTCGTGCAGGTACGGGGGAGGAGCAGGGGTGTACGGAAAACTGCCACAAGGGGGAGCGCGTGTCTACCAGGATCGTGCCTGACACTAGCTGGCACTGGGCTATGATCTCTTGCTTTTCTAGGGCAGTTAGCCTCTGGTCTCAGGATAATGTGCATGCCCTAGGGCACATGTTCTTTTATGTATATCCAAGAATCTGAGGCTTGGTGAATTTCCTTTTAAAAAAAAAAAAAAAAGATTTATTGGGCTAGAGAGATGTCTCCGTTATTAAGAGCACTTAAATGGTGAATCCTGAGGTCCTGAGTTCAATGTCTAGCATACACATCAGGCAATTCATAAATGCCTGTAACTCCAGCTCCAGACGACCTCCCGAAAGCACCTGTATACATGTGGCATACACACAGACATGCACACAAATACATCTAAATAAACATAAATTTATTAAAATAAAGAAATGTGTGCGTGCATGCTAGGAGGTAACATCAGATCTTCTGAAGCTAGCTACAAACAGTTGTGAGCTGCCCAAAAGGGGAGCTGAGAACTGAACTCAGGGTCCTGGGAATTGCAGGAAGCACTCCTAACCTCTGAGCCATTTCTCCAGCCTTGCATGGTATATTTCCATGTCATTCATCGTGAGGAGTGATTTTTCTATTAATAAATAATACACACTGAAACTAGGGTAAAAAGATAACCCCCACTTTCTTTTTCTTTCTTTTTTAGTGTGGTGATGGTAGTGGTGAGAGAGTCTTTCTACAGAGCCCTGGCTCTATTGGAACTCTATATATCAGGCTGGACTTGAACTCACAAAGATCCACCTGCTGCTGCCTCCTAAATGCTGGGACTAAAGGCATGTGCTAGCATGCATAGCCTAATGTAACTCCCCCGCCTTCTACCTTCACTAGCAAGGACAATACAGAGTCATCTGAGTCTGATGTTGATGTCTTTCTATTACAGCTGACTATGGGGGAAAAGGAGAGACCTTGGGACAGGCAGACTTGCATCTAGTCTAGAGTTTCACGCTATGCCTCCCTAGGCCTGGGCTTATTATACGCATTTGTCTACCCCTACATGACTACAGGGTTTCCTTTATTTGTATTATATATGGTGGAAGGGGACACATAATGCTCAGACACTAGTAGGGTGTGCTCAGCTATACATACGCACTCTGGGTACTCACTTAGGGGCTCGTATATATCCATGCATTCAGAGACAGTAAGGGACGTATTACAGGGCTTAGGCTGCCAGCACACAGAGGCACACTTATACTCGTGTGCACCCTGGAGGGTAAGGGTCTGCTCCAGCAGCCACACCCCAGGGACAGGTTCAAGCCCATGCAGAAATCTACACTGAACATTTGTTCTTTTATTGCTATTTTTAATTAGCTTATTTTATGATATTTTCATACATACCTACTTTGGGTTGACTATCCCCTCAACTCTCTGCTTCTCCACTGTGGTGGTTTCAATGTGCTTGGCCAGGGAATGGCATTATTTGGAGGTGTGGCCTGGCTAGAGTGGGTGTGGCCTTGTTGGAGGAAGTGCATCACTGCGGATGTGGGCATTAAGACCGGCTTTCTAGCTGCCTGGAAGCCAGTGTTCTAGCAGCCTTCAGATGAAGAGGTAAGACTCTCAGCTCCTCTTGCACCATGCCTGCCTGGATGCTGCCATGCTCCTGCCTTGGTGATAATGGACTGAACCTCTGAACCTGTAAGCCAGCCCCAATTAAATGTTGTCCTTATGAGAGTTGCCTTGGTCACGGTGTCTGTTCACAGCAGTAAAACCCTGACTAAGTCACCCATTTTCCTGGCCCCAATCCCACTTAGATCCAACCATCTCAGGATCCTCCCTCTACTCTCTTACTGCCTGTGCTCTATTGCCCTCCAACCCCTCTCCCTGAGGCTTCTCTCCCAACCCCTCTCATGGGATCTTTCCATCTTAGTGGTTTCTACATGCACCCATTCTAACATACACACACACACACACAATATTGGAAGCTAGACTCCACATATGAGAGACAATATACAGTCTTTGGTTTAGGGGTGCTTTGTTTTGTTTTGTTTTGTTTCCAACCTTATTCTAGGCTTATTTCACCTAACACAATG
Source organism: Mus musculus (assembly GCF_000001635.26). NCBI lineage: Eukaryota > Metazoa > Chordata > Mammalia > Rodentia > Muridae > Mus > Mus musculus. Next base: position 3,670,015 of record NC_000074.6, on the reverse strand, counting down.
ATTTCCAGTCACATCCATTTTCCTGACGATGTCATTATTTCATTTTCCTTTGGTGCTGAGTAAATTCTGTCCTGTATATATGCAGCACATTTTCACCAGTTGATGGACATCTAGGCTGTTTCCGTTTTCTGGCCATTGCCGATCTATCATCTATTTCATGGATGAGCAAGTGTCTTGCTGAGGTTTTGTCTTTTTACTGTTTGTCAAAATGCTAAGGGATGGCCTCCAAGATTTGGAGTCTGCAGGTAGCCTGAGGGACCCCACCCCCAATTAATTCTGATTGGCAAATAAAGATGCCAGCAGCCAATAACTGGGGAGAAGAGACATGACATAGGCAGGGTTGAAGTTTCCCCAGGCTAGAGACCATGAGGAAGAGGAGGGAGAAGGAGAGCCACCATGGAAGAGGACTATGGTGCAGGAGGGAGAAGGAGAGCCATAAAAGCGTGGCCATGTGGGCTGGATAAATGAAGTTAAGAGCAGCCCAGACAGAACATAGAATTTAGTGAGTAATGACTTGGAGTTATCAGTTGGAAAGTGGATTCTAACGGCATGGACCATGGGCAGCTGTTCAGCCATTGAGCTGCCTAAGGCATATTTTAAAATATATGGCATAGTTTGTGTCTTTCATTCGGGAACACAAATGGTCTAAGGTGGGAAGGAACCCTGCACTGGAAATTTTTATTAAATACTTTTTTTTACAACATGTCTCATTAGTAGGGCATAGATTCCTTTGGGTATTTTTTTTCTAATTATTTTAGTATTGTGTCTTTCATTCACCTTGGTGTGCAGGTGGGGCTCCCACTGTGTGGACCCCAGGGATAAAACTCAGGTCAGGTTCTGCCTCGGTGCATTTTGCATGCTGAGCCATCTCACTACCCTACCCCAGCTCTACTTTTGTAGCCAGAGCTGACCTTGAACTCATGATCCTCCTATCTCAATCAGCCTCTCAAGCGATGGAATTACAGTCCAGCTGCACCATGTCTGGCTTCCAGGACTGGGTGTTTTGTTTCATCACCAAACCAAAGCCCTAAATCCAATCTCCCCACCAGGTCCCAAAGTTCTGTCCCACAGGCCTCCCCAAAACAGCTCCAGAGTCATATCATTTCCCTTGGCATTTATCTTCTTGAATCATAAATACAAGTGCAGAAATCGATGGCTACATTTGTGTGCATGCCCTGAACACACAAGCTGACATGACCAAAAACACTAGGAATGACCCATGCCATGACACATCTCCAGGGTGATGTCTATCACCCACCACTTCAGTGACACACATACAGAACAGCCAGATGCACATACATGAGCAAGAGAATGGGGAGGCATGTCCTACATGTCACTTACACTTTGGGGACTTCTCGGGAATAGCTGCCAACCAGGACATGCCTATACTCACATAAGCCAGGGCATACACCTATGTGGCCCATAAAGAGTAACACCTGCTGTGACTGCCATGTTCTCTTTCCACCATAAACCCTTCTCCTGGAATACATGGAAACCCCAAATGCTCATTTGCATACACACCTCTTCAACACTCATTCCCCCTGGTGGAGAATCTTTTTTATATGAGGATGCACGGCAGGTTCACACTCAAGCTCAGTACCCACCCCCATCTGCCATCTTCACTAGCAGGTGCAATTCGGAGTCTTCACAGGTACTGCTGTGGTGTCCTCTTATGTACTGGGCTCTGTAAGAGAGGAGAGACCTGAGGTCAGGCAGACCAGCACTAGGTCTGGGACTCCACCCCAGTCCACCTCCCCGGCCCTGACTTACGAGGCTGTGCCTTCTTTTCTAGCGCCTCAAGAGTTTTCTTGATTTGGGTTATATCTGGGGGAAGGAGAGGAAACAGATAAATCTGGAATGGGGCTGCAAACAAAGCCCTGACATCATTAGTAGTTTCCAGTTTGAGTGAAGCAGATCCCTGTAGTGGAGGTTCACCGTAATGGTGTGGTGTGATGTGTGTGTGCACACGCGCAGTATACATGTGTTTATATTCATACATGTGTACACTTGTTTGTGCACATATGTGAGGAGAGCAGCGGTTGACATCAGTCAGTTGTGTTTCTTTAGAGATGTCTACCTTATTTTTAAAAACAGGACCTCTCACTGAACCTAGGGATTCACCCATTTGATTAGACTGGGTGACCTGTAAGCCACATATATCAGCCTATCTCTACCACCACGGCTCTAACCTGATGGCTGCGGTTACAGAACTGTGACACCGTGCCTAGCTTTTATGTGAGTCCTGGGGATACAAACTCACAACCCATGTTGTGCTTTCCTGAGTCACCTCCACAACGCCACTAGTGCTTAAGCAACCCCTCCTCTAGCTCAGAGGAAATATCTCTTGTCGGCTTCCAAATCCAGAGACCAGGGCCCTGTTTGCTCCTTGAATAACTAGTACCCTATTTGTTCTGAACATCCAAACACATTCATCCAAAGAGAACGGGTGTGCGAGGAGCACCTGCCGGCACAGTCTTCAGCCGGTCGTTTCCAGTCTGGATGCTACTCATGACTGTGCCAAGGGTCTTCTTGACCTCCTTGATGTCCCCCTGGGCAGCTTCCCAAATCCTCGTTTGCTGATTCTGGAGCTCCCGGATATTCCACACCGTGTCTGAAACTAAGGGCATGGAGTTTGAGGTGTTAAGATGGCTATTCTTCTGTTCCCACCAGCACCATCGTGGGCCTCCCCTGAGCCTCTCACTCACCATTCGAAAGCTCTGCTTTCAAGGTCCACAGCTCCTTGGACATCTCAGAATCTGTTTAGGAGAGAGTAGGAAAGCTTTAAGGTCCCGTCTCCATTTTAACCTCCTTGGAAATGGAGAGGAACTGGCGGTAATTCCCCAATCCCGTCCCTGGCCCGTCTTCCAAAATCACTTACTTTTCACCAAGACCAAAGCAGAGAGGACGATGCAGGATAAAAAGACGAGAGCAAGGAGAACATACAACATCATAATGGTTCTGTACAACCAAGGCGGGGACTCAGCTGGGTCCAGGGATGTCTTGAACTTGGCTGGGACAGAGACATAGGACATGTGAGCCCCAGAGCCCAGAGCCAGTTTTGTATTCCTTATATAGTGACCATCACATCCCTCTCAATAAATTATGCACAGCCAACAGCACTGCCAGAAGCATTTCAGAAACCCAGCCTCTTTCACCTCAGCTACAAAGCTACCCTCACCTTAGTACCATCACTCATGGGAGAGGGGGGTACAGACCGACAGGGAGACATGAAGCATGGGTTATCCTCCTTTGTCGTGCCACCTATTTCTTTGAGGCACGGACTCTTCCTGTTTATTCCCAGGTGGGGAAACACAATCTAGGGAATTATAATAAATCAGTCACGAAGGACAAAAATCAGCCTTATGATTAAGATGTATTTGTGAGCCACTAAAAGGAAGAAAAACAGCATGCCCCAGTGACCTCCTTGTGTCCAGCCCCTCGGTGCTGGGGTTAAGGCATGCACGGGACACCTGGTTTGTTCTGTGGATACTGGAATCTGAACTATAGTCCTCACACTTGTGAAGCACCACTTAACCACCGAGTCACACACCTCTCCAGCCTCACAAGTTAGTTAGTTAGTTGGCTAGTTAGGGTTTCTAGTATCCCAGACTAGCTTCTAACTCTCTCTGTAGCCAAAGATGTCTTTGGCTTCTGCTTCCAGATTCAGGGATAATAGGTGTGCACGCCCAGTTTATACAGTGCTGGCGATTGAACCCAAGGCTTTGAACATGCTGGGCAAGCTCTCTACCACAACCACAGCTGCATCACCATCTTTAATGCCACCATTGCCACCACCACAGTCCCCAGCACTCCCTCCCCCCTTCACATATGCCTTAAGGTTTTAGTGGGGGTGGGCGAGGGAGTGTCCGCTCACCTTGTTTTGTGGGTGTTGATTGGCTGAGTTTGAGTTGGTCCTTGTTTCTGAAGGCCAAGGTTATATTCTCGTAGTCAGGATTGTGAGCACCTGTGTGTGATTTGGTGGTGAGAGGAGGCGCTGAGACTCATCTAGATATGTGGGGAGTCAGTAGGGGAACTCAATCGGGCAGGAAGGACAAAGATTAGCTCTGTGCAGTGCAGGCATTTATGGGGCCCCTAGAAGGAAGGAGCTCTTCCATCCCTGACTGCTCCCACCTTCAGCCACACTTCTTCCTTTCCCCTTCCCGCCCCTAGGATCCTGACCTTCATCATGACCTGGCTTCCTCCGGTTCTTATCCTGGGAGGCTGATGCATGCATTCTGCTTGGTTGATTCACGTAGATTACCACAGCCTTAGGCGCTGGACCTCCCAAGTGTCCACACATCCCCACCTACCGGAAGATGTCAGATAGATGGGGAAATCTCATTTTGGAGGGGAGGGAAGCAGGGTTTGCTTCCTGCTTTCAGGGATCCACACCAGATCTCTCGCCCTGGAGGCATCTTCAGCTACCATATCAAAAGAGTCTTTAAAGGGACAGAAGTTTCATGGATGGTCAAGAAGCAACCCTAGATGTGATGACAGAAGAGATTTTTTTGTATACGAAAAAGTCTTTGATTCATGTTTCAAGAACACAAAACAACATTCATGCCATTAATCCAGTTTTAAAAATACCTTTCCACAATATTTCTTGTAGCTTGGACGATGATATATTTTATATACACTGTGTTCATTCTTGACACAGATTCTCTCTTAGTGCATTTTATTTTATTTTTATTTTTTAGTAGATATTTTTAATTTACATTTGAAATGTTATCATCCCCTTTCCTGGTTTCCCCTCTGAAAAGCCCCTATCCCCTCCCTACTCCCCCTGCTCACCAACCCGCCCACTCCCACTTCCTGGTCCTGGCATTCCCCTACACTGGGGCAACACAGAAGTGAAATTTTTGAGAAAGCTAGACTGTCTGGGTGAAAGACACACAGACGAAACAGACAGTTGGAATGTGCTTGATTCATCTCCCTTTTATATATGGGGTGGGAGGCAGAGGATGGCCTCAGCTGTCACTCCCAGGTAATGTCCACATTGTTTTTTAAGGCAGCAACTTTCACTAGCCTGGAACTCACCAAATATGCTAGACTGGCTGGCCAGCAAGCACTAATGACCCACCTCCTTCTACCTCCCCAGCTGGGGTTACAACTGTACCCCACATTCTCAGCTTTTCTTCTGTTTTCTATCTCTACAAAAAAAGGAGAGGGGGAGAGAGAGAGAGAGAGAGAGAGAGAGAGAGAGAGAGAGAGAGAGCGCAAGGAAAGAAAGAATGCTGTGTGAACTCAAGAGTCTGCCTTTTAGAACAATAGCTGGGTTTCCCAGCCCCCAACACCTTCCCTTCCCTCTCGGGCCTCGTTGCACAGTTCAACCAACCAACTTCTACTTTTTGTAAGTCCCTCATGTTAACTGATTGCATCACTGGAGCTAAGGAACTCTCTGAGGCACCACAGAGAGCAAAGCGGATGTTAGGCAAGGATAGAAACCACTCTGACCCCACACCTATACCCAGTACTGATGTCAGACCCATATCCTTAATGCTTACCCTGGTGGAGTCCTCAAGGTCTTCTCTCCTCCACAGAGACACGCCAGAAAAGAAAGGCATTTACTCCATCTGTCTGCTCCCCTACCTGGCTCACACACATACATGCACACTCAAACCTCCACATGCCTTCAGTCTCAACTCAGCTCATCAATGCAGGCCACATGTTCACTTACACTCTTTTGTAAATACAATGCCCAAATGAATATACATGTATACCTGCATATTTAGTATATCTATACTCTTAGATTTTTTTTTAAAAAAAGACTATTTATTCAAAGAACTACTAGAGGTATCACCATCCCTGATCTCAATTACCAAATTGTATTACAGAGTTATGGTAATAAAAACAGTGTGGTATTGGCACAAAACAACCACATTGACCAATAAAGATGAATGAAGACCCAGACAGAAATCCACATATCTATGGACACCAGATTTTTGACAAAGAAGCCAAAACTGCACTGTGGGAAAAGATAGCTTCTTCAACAAGTAATAATGGTTATACTTGATGATATGATACTGCATACATATTTGCACGTAGAAGAATACAAAGTTATTACTTATTGTAGCAGGAATAGCAGGGCCACCTCTATGTAGACACTGGGGGCCATGCAGCCACAAAAGCATCTCCTGCAGGAGGACATAATTGAGGACTGCCTGAGAGACCAAGGATTGCTGGTGCAGACAAGGCCGGCCAATCAGGAACTACTGTTTAGAAGGGATGCTTTCTTGGGACCAATGGGGGTGCAGGTGGAGAGTATTAAAGGAGCTTGCAGCAGGCATTTCTCACCTGCTCATGGAGTCTGTGTCATTGACTCTGCACCTCTTCATCTCCAACTGCTCAGGGCAGGTAGGGTTAGACGGAGAGCTGTCCAGGGCACAGGCAACAACTTAACACCCTGCATAACGCCAAACTCCAAATGTATCAAGAACCTCAACATAATGCTAGGTACACTGAATCTGATAGAAAAAGAAAGTAGGGGTTAGTCTTGAACTGTTGGCACAGGAAAAGACTTTCTGAACAGGATACGAATAGCACAGGCATTAGGATCAACAATTAATAAATAGGACTTCATGAAACTGAAAGACTTCTATAAGGCAAAAGAACATAACTATTTAGACAAAGAGGCACCCTATGGAATAGGGAAGGATTTGTACCAAGTACAACACCCAGTAAAGAGCTAATACCCAAAATATATAAAGAATGTGAAAAACTGAACATCAAGAAAACGAATAACCCAACTTAAAATAGGATACAGAGCTGAAACAATGACAGCTGGAAAGGGAACTCATTTGTCGCTCGTGAGACAACAAAATTGTAAAGCCAAAATGTGGAAATTGGTGTGGCAGTTCTTCAGCAAACCAGGAATAGATCTACTTTAGGTTCCAGCTATACCACACTTGGGCATATACCCAAAGGACTCTGCATCCTACTACAGATGCAGTTACTCGTCTAGATTCATTGCTCTATACTTGTAATAGTCAGAAATTGGAAACAGCATAGATGCCAATCAACAGATAAATAATAAAAATCTGGTGCATTTACACTATTCAGCCATTTAAAAGGTGAACCATGAAATTCAGAGATAAATGAACGGAGCTAGAAAAAAAAAAGTCCTCCTCAGTAAGATAACCCAGACCCAAAAAGACAAATGTGATATGCATTCTCTTATGTTAGGTTGTAAGCCTTCAGCATGCTCGATACAGTCTGTAAACCCACAGACAGATGCTAGGTGTAAAGTAAGGGACTGGGAGCCGGGGTGTGGATTTCCCAAGGAAGGGGAGCATTAAATAGGATCATGAAGAGAAGAGAAGAGAAGAGAAGAGAAGAGAAGAGAAGAGAAGAGAAGAGAAGAGAAGAGAAGAGAAGAGAAGGGAGGAACAGCTAACACTAAAGTGCCATTTGAAGGGTCACACAAACCAACTCCTGCTGAAGCTTCCTAAAATAAATACATATATGAAGTAAATATAAATGGAGTCACAAAATAATGGGGAGACAATGCTCCAATTAGACATCTCTCACCACCAAGTTAAACCTCCAGTACCAGAAATGGATTACGTCTATTTGAATGGTTGAATGAAGGGCCCCCCATGGATATTCTCAAACAGCTCAGGCTACTGCCAAGGCTTATTGATGGCTTTGCCACAAACTGATAGTAAGGCTCTATTGAAGACAATACATGCAACTCATTGAACATGGAGAAGCTGAGCTGATGGCTAACCAGAGCCTTCACCCCTGCTGTCTAGGGTTCATGGCACTGGAAGGTACTCTGCATGCTACCCAAAGAGAAGGGTAATCGCCAACCCAGCTACAAGCTCTGACTCACATCACAGAAGTAACCAGATACTGTCTAATTGGATTTGAGGCCCACTCCGAGAGATGAAACCCGTGCCTGACACTACTACACTGACCAAGAGATTATTAAAGATTAGCCAAGAGATTTCCCATTGTCCCAGAGGGAAACCAAATACTATTGTCATGCTAAAGAAACATAGCAGACATTTGTCTCCTGACAACATTCTGCAATACCCAGAGATCCTCATGTCTTGCTCTGCCATCATCAGAGAAGCTCCTCTTGCAGCAGATGGGAGCTAACAAAGAACCCAAAACTGGACAGTGCGTGGAGTGATAGATTTTAGAACACTTAGTCCTAAATGGAATGTGTTCATCAAACCCTCCCCATCAGGATCCAGGAAGCTACACAGAAGAGAAGAGATCATAAGAACTAGGGATGGCACCAAGGAGACAGTGTCTTCCAAGCAAAACAAGACTCACACACACATGAACTCGCAGAGACTGTAGCAGCAGCACAGGACCTGTGCAGGTTCGAGCCAGCCGGAGTCCCAGCACAGAGAGGGGGAAGTGGACATGGGCAGCCACCCCTAATCACTTGACAACAATGGCTTGCAAAGGAAAAATTAGTTTACTTCAAAGGAATCTTATAGGCTTTATGAACAACACTTAGTAAAGTTTTTGTTTCATAATTTTTTTAATTTTATTTTACTGGCCTTTTGCTTATACATTATGGTTCCCAATTTTGTGGGGGTTTTATGGGTTTGGGTTTTTTTTTAAGTTTTGGGGTTTTGAGTTGGTTTGGTTGTTTGAGTGTATGTGTGTGTGTGTGTGTGTGCGTGCGTGTTGTTGTACTTTTTCTTTTTAAATTATTATGCCGGTTTTGGGGGGGGAGGTTGGTGGGTTTTTTTTGTTTTCAGTTTTTTGTTTGTTTGTTTGTTTGTTTGTTTCTTGTCTGCCTGTTTGAGAGAGAAGGGCGGCGTTCATGGGTGGGAAGATGGGAGGAGATAGGAAGGGAAAGCCCTGATCAGAATATACTGTATGAAAACAACTTTCCACCCTGGTGCGTCAGGAAGTACCAGGACAATACCACAACCCTGAGCCCAGCCCTGGCCAGGCACAGTTGCACCAGGAAGTGAGTAAGTAGGTGGTAGACGCTAACAAGTGTGCAGTGAGGAAATGAAAGATGAAGGAAAGCGGTTTATGCGCAATGGAGAGAGGCAGAACTGGATACACAAAGGTGCTTGCCGTTCTTGCTCCCTGGGAAATGGTGAATTGCATTGCCCATCACGACAGCCAGTAACAGACTCAAGTGCCAGTGGGCATATGTCTTCTTCCTCTGAGAAAACCATCCACTGTGTGAGTCTCAGTGTCTGTCAGAGCTGCACTCTCACCCAGGAAGAAGAGCAGGATGAGACCCACAACTGACTGGACATTCCCGCTGTCTTCACTTCTCATCGTTGGCTTATCTGCTACTCTCTCTAATTGGCTGTGGTGAAGGTTCAACCATGAAACTGGTGGAGGACTCTAGGTTGGATTTAGGTTTATTGTGGTGTGTTAAACTCTGGCCAGAGATTTATTTCCTTTGAAATCTTCGGGCTGGACAGACATTTGAAGATACCCAGAGACAAACAAAACCAAAAAATATAATAGACTGGACCTAGGCCTCCCCCCACATATATATCAGATGGGCAGCTTGGTCTTCATGTGGGTCCCAAACAGCTGGAGCAGGAGCTATTCCAAAAGCTGTTGCCTGTACGTGGGCTGTAGTCTTCTAGCTGAGCTGTCTGGTCTGCTGGCCTCAGTGGGAGAGGAAGTGCCTAGCCCCACAGAGACTTGAAGTAACAGGGTAGGGGTATACCTAGGGGGCCCCACACACTTAGAGGAGGAGGAGATGGGAGAATGATTGTGGAACGGGGCAACCAGAAGGGTGGCAGTGGAGCAGGATGTAAAGTGAATAAATAAAAAATTAAAGAGAACAACTTTCAATATCAAAGACAATTTAAAATATTCCATTTGTTCTTAATTCATTGGAACTATGTAGCACTGGCTAGGTAGACCAGGATGACCTTTTTAAAAAAATTATTATTATTATTTATTTTTTGTATATGAGTACACTGTAGCTATCTTCAGACACACCAGAAGGGGGCATAGGATGGTTGTGAGCCACCACGTGGTTGCTGGGAATTGAACTCAGGACCTCAGGAAGAGCAGTCAGTACTCTTAACCGCTGAGCCACCTCTCCAGCCCGACATAGATTACTGATGGCTTGGGATTGAACCTTTAGAAGGGCAGTCAGTGCTGCTAACCACTGAGCCATCCCCCAAGCCAGGATGGCCATAAACTAACAGTCTGTCTCTAGTTCCCAAGTACTGGAATTAAAAGTATGAGACCACCACATCCAGCCTGTTTTGTTTTATTTTTAAGTATGTGTGCTTGTGTGTGGATTCGCGCACGTGAGTGCAGGTGCCTGTAGAGACCGGAGGACATCAGACATCTCTGGAGCTACAGGAACGGGTGGCTGTGCTGGAAACCACGCTCACTTCCCCTGAAAAAGCAATACATGCTCTTAACCATTGACCCATCTTTCCTTAGGCCCCAATTTTTATTTTTTACATTTAAATTTATTTTATTTTGTGTACATATGTGTAAATGGTCAGCTTGGTAGCAGGAGCCTCTACCCACTGAGCCTCTTGCTGGCCCCTAAATTTTTCTTCCTTTTTTTTTTTTCTTTTTTTCTTTTTTGGTTTGGTTTTTGTTTCTTTGTTTCTTTGTTTTCTGGTTTGTTTGTTTTTTTTTTTTTTTCAAGACAGGGTTTCTCTGTGTAGTTTTCACTGTTCTGGAACTCACTCTGAGAATCAGGCTGGCCTTGAACTCAGAAATCCACCTGCCTCTGCCTCCCGAGTGCTAGGATTTAAGATGTGTGCCTCTACACCCGGCTTATATTGTATTCTTTTTGATTATGTGAAGGAATGTTTGTATCTAAATGTGGGTATTTGTGCATAAGTACAGGTGCATGCACTGGTCAGAGGTGTCAAATCTCCTGTAGCCAAAGATACAGATGGTCTTGAGTCACTCTGTACTGGCTGGTTTTGCGTCTCATTGACACAAGCTAGAGTCATCAGAGGAAGTGCCTCAATTGAGGAAATACCTTCATAAGATCCACTACAGGGCATTTTCTCAGTTACTGATCAGTGGCAGAGAACCCAGCTCATTGTGTCTAGTGCAATCTCTGGGCTGGTGGTCCTGGGTTCTATAGGAAGGCAGGCTGAGCAAAGCAGGGGCCACAAGTCAGTGAGCAGCATCCCTCCATGGCTTCTGCATCAGCTCTGCCTACAGGTTCTTGCCCTGTGTGAGTTTGTGTCTTGACTTCCTACAATGATGAACAGCAGTATGGAAGTGTAAGCTAAATAAACCCTTTCCTCTCCAACTTGTTTCTTGGTCATGGTAACCCTAACTAAGACACACTTCATTTGAGTGCTGGGAAATGAACTCAGTCCTCTGGAAGAACAGCAAGTGCTCTTAACTTCTGAGCCATCTCTGCAGGTGCCATTGCTGGTTTGCATACGTGTGCATGTGTGTGTGAATGTGTGTGTGAGTATGTGTGTGTGTGTGAGTATGTGTGAGTGTGTGAGTGTGTGTGTGTGTGTGGGGGGGGTGTTATAAGTGTGTATGGGCATATGAGTTAAAGATGACTGTCAGCTGTCCAAACTAGGTACTGGAAAACTGGGTTGGGTCCCTTGCAGGAGCAGCAAGTGTTCTTAATTCTCTGAATTCTCTCCAACTCCCACTTTCTCCTTTTTATTCAATCAGGGTCCTCCCGCTTGAATTAAACCAATTAACCAACTCCCTTCCAGGCATGCCCAGATACGTGTCTTCTAGGTAATTCTAGATCTGTTAACCATTGCAGTTACTAATTTGATTCCTTCCTTCCTTCCTTCCTCCCTCCCTCCCTCCCTCCCTCCCTCCCTCCCTCCCTCTCTCTTTCTTTCGTTCTCTCTTTCTTTTGGATTTTTTTTCTCTGTAGACCAGGCTGGCCTTGAACACAGAGATCCACCTGTCTCTGCCTTGCAAGTGCTTTGATTAAAGGCATGTGTCACCATGCCAGGCTCATCAGATACTTTTATTGCTTCATTCATTCACTCTTTCATTCACTGTGTGTGCACACGTGGTACTCAAGTGCCTCAGTGCCCATGTGGAAGTGGGAAGACAACCTGGACTCTCTCCTTCCACCATGTAGTTTCCAGGAATCAAGCCCTGATCATCAGCCTTGGCAGCAGCATCTTTACCCACTGAATCATCTCACCAGCCCTCATTCTATAGACAGTTACTAGCACCCAGGCTATACCTTATTCTAAGCTCAAGATACAAGGAAAACGATATCCTCTGCCCCAGGTGGTGTAAATGCCCTGGGTGCCTCTGGTTGAAAATAGGTATTCGACATCATATCCACAGAGGTGAAAAGTGAACTTGAGAGCTATGGAACCTCAGTCCTGCCAAGGTCCAGTCTCCTCTGTGATGGTGACTATCATTTGAGGCCAGCCTGGACTATATGAGAGTCTCAAAGAGGAAGGGGAAGGGGAAGAGAAGAAAAAAGGAGTGATGGACAAGTAGTAAAATTCACAACACTGTGCAACATTTCCCACACAATTCCCACACACACCCTTCTCCACTAAAGAAGTCACACAAGGCCCATGCCCACTTCGCCATCCATCTTCATCATCACCATCTTCTCATTCTTCATTTCCAGACCCTCAGCTTAGACCTGCCCCTGCCTCCTCCCCGTCCCTGTCAACATAAGAAGGACAAGCTCAGTTCTCAACTGACCGACATCAGGAAGCGACCTGCAGCTTACAGCAGCGGGCTGCTGTCCAGTCTATCCTTGCACACTGGCAGTGACACACTTTTTCTTCACGAATGTCCCACGAGCCACAGGCAGAGCCACAGGAGCAGCTCAAGACTGCTGTGCCTGCAAGGAAAGAAGTCCCTGAAAAACCGGAAGACTGTGGCAGGTGGGAGGCAGAGATGGGGGAGGGGGCTGGAGGCTGTTGCCACGGAAACAGAGTGCAAGATGATACAGCAGGAGTCTAAAGGACCTTGAGCTGGGCTGGGAGATGAGAAGACTGGAAGTCTGGGAGGGAGTCCTAAGGACAGACATGTTGAGGACCCAGACAAGGCAGACAGAGGAGTTTCAGAACTTCCAGAAAGTCTGAACAACAGAGTTTGCACTCACCTTCTGGGCAGGAGGCCAACTTCCCTCTGGAGGAGACTGTCCAGCAATTTAAGCCAATGTTCTTTATTGCATTTGGAACTGCAGAAGGGAAGATTGAAGGGGTAATCCAGCTGCATCTTTGCAGGGGGCGATCTTTGGGTTTGACACTGACAGTGAGGTCAAATTCTTCTCAGCAGAGTGAGAAGGTGACTTATAGCTAAAGAGTTTGACTCACAAGTGGGAGGATCAGAGCCAAGATCCCCAGAACCCATTTAGAAGCTAGGCATGCATGGTGTAGGGGCACCCATAATCCCAGCCTCCAGGAGGCAGACAGACATGGAGTCCCCAGAACAAGATGGCTAACTAGACTACCACAAACCCACAAGCCCTGGGTTCAGCTGAGAGATTCTGTCTCAACAAAGCAGAGGTGGAATGATAACACTACACCAACTTCAATTCTCCATATGCCTATGCACACACAAGCTCCTTCACATATGTGCACCACATATATAAACACACATACACAGACATGGACAGCACACGTTCACGGTAAAATATTTTGCTCACACCTGTACTCCAAACACTCAGGAGGCTGAGGCAAGAGGGTCAGGCACTGGGGGCTCAGCTCCATGGACCACAGTGTGGGGCCTTTTGGAGTGAGGGGAGGTTTGGAGGTGATGGTTGGAAGAAGCTAAGTTGTGGGGTGAACCATGATCAAGGTAGGTCAGGATGAATTTGGGTTGGAACAGGGTGAGGCTGAGGCTGAGGGTAGCCTTGTAGCTGGGCGGGTCTGTTCCCCATCAGGGATAAGTCTGTAAGGCCCTCGGCAAGGTTGGATGGGGGCGAAGGGGGGATCCTCACACAGGGAGTTGAAGTCTTGTTTGATCTTCTTGTCGATGGCTTCATCGATGGGACACAGTGGCATGCTGGAGCCCAGCAGTTCAGGGACAAGGAAGAAAAGGAAAAGGAGGGGAAATGAAAGGTTCTTCATCCCGTGGGTACTGCAAGAGACAAGCAAGAGCCCCGCCTTAGACCAGACCCTTCCCATGCTGGGGGAGTCAGACTGCAATGTCCTTTAGTTCCTGAGGGCACACATGGATGGACATTCAGCAGCTCTGGGGCCGCCACATCAGCACTCTGACTGGGGGATGGCTATCACTTACCGTGGCAGAGGACTTAGCAGGACACAACTCAGTTCTGGGTATTAGCTCCTGTCCCACAGCTCCTTCTTGTTGACTTCTGGCCCATCCTGCCTTGGATAATAAGTACCCTGGCCCCTGGCCTTCCATTGCCACATCTGACCCCAAGAGAGGTGAACTCTAGAGGTCCCAGAGGAGGGATTTCCCTCCTGCTCAGCCCTTCCTACATTAGAAGGATTGTCTTCTCAGGACGTTGTCTGGAGATAACACCAGGGACCATGGTGGGAGGGGCAAGGCTAGGAGCCAAGACTTCACCTGTAGGGCTGGAGATGCAAACTGAGACACGGTCCCTGTGTGACCACAGCTGTCATGTATGTTTCTATGTTTGGCGGGGATATACAGTGTAGGCAAGCTCTACCAGCTAAAATCTAGTCAACTGCTCCCTTGCTGAACCACACCACCAGACCCTCACTATGGAATTCCAGCCAGGTACCCTACCTCTGAACCATGTCTCCAGCCTCTCAGTGGTATGCTCTATACAGATGGTCTACCACAGAGCTAGAGACCCAGCCCCTCTCTGGGGGCGGGGTGGGGGTGGGGCTAAGCAAGAGCTCTACCACTGAGAAAGGACCCACTGAGAAAGGAGGTTCCCAGCCATTACCCAAAACATCTCACTGGAGGAGTCTAGGCAAGAGCTCTGCTTTCTGCTTTCTGCTTTCTGCTTTCTGCTTTCTGCTTTCTGGTGCAAGGAGCAAGGGGCCTGTCCCTTTGGAAATCCCTCTTTCTCAACAAGTAATTAAAATAATAAATCTTGGGTAGTCATAGCTCCGGCCCACATACAGAATATTTATGTGTGTGAATGACTCAATAGAATCTGCCTTATCTTCTCTGTCTTTAAAAACATTATTTAGTCATTATTGCATGTGCGTGACACGTGTGGGTGTAAGTGCGTGCACGCCACAGTGTGATGTGCATACGGAGGTGAGGACAACTGGAGGTGGCTATGCAAATCCTGGGTGTTAACGTCAGGCTGTCCGGCTCTGAAGCTGTTACACTGGCCTCGATGTCTTTTAACTAGATAGGACAAAATTGAGATTAGCAGAGGAAGTTTATAAATTGGACAAATGAAAAGACTTTAATCTTTATTTAGTTATCTATCTATTTATTCATTGAATCCAAGCTCTTTTGTAAGCTATGCAAGTTTGAACTGTGTAGCCAAGAACGACCTTGAACTCCTGACCATCCTGCATTCTCGATGCTGGGGTGGCAGGGACGCACCACTGTGCATGGTTTCTGTACTTCGAGGACTTGAGCACAGGACTTTGTGCCTGCCAGGCACTCTAACTGAACTAAGCCTCCCCACCCCCACCCCGTGCAAGATTTGTCTCTTTCCTCTTCAGCATAAGTGGATTCAGGTGATGTGCTCTTCCTCCCACCTGGCTTCTGTGTTCATGCGACTTTAGTGGCCATCGCCAACATAGTACACAGCTGCTTTGGGGGTCTCCATTCCCAGGCATTGCTGGAGACCTGAGGTGAGAAACTTCCTTTCAAAGGTCAAATGTAAAAGCACCTGGTTTTGTGTCCATGGGGTCTGTCATAGCCTCTCAGTTCTGTCATCAGAATGAGAGGAACCAGGGGTGAGATGTACAATGTGGTTCAACAGTAGAACTCTTGCTGGCTTACTCTCCCCCCTGACACCCCTCTGTCCATGATGCCTCATTTGGACAAAAGTGGCTAGGACCACTTGGAAGCTGTTGCTATCTTCCCCAGAAATGAAGCTTCTGACTGGCTGTGTGTTCAATGATAACTTGTTGCCCTGGTGACAAGGTTGCTATGACAGATATTTCTGTCAATCAAAGGAGAATTCTTGATGCTGTCTGGTAATTGGAGTTTCTGTTGAAAAGTGTTGGATTCTCCTGCTGTATGCACATGTAGAGAGTGGGTAACCACAGAACAGGAGGCCCATGTTAACTTACTTAACTGGCTGGAAACATGTCAACTGTCTGCGTTTTGAACTGGCTGAATGCACACAGACAGTAATACATACAAAAGACAAAGGAAAGTTATGGAAATATTATCATAAAATCATTACCATCCCCCACCTTTGTGCTAGGAATGGAACTTAGGGTCCTTATAGGCTAGGGAGTGTTCTATCTCTGAGATATACCCCTAGTCTCACCCGGCTCCTGTGTGTGGCGCATGTGGAATCTAGAGATTAACATTGTACATCTTCCTTAATCGCTTTTCACTTTCTTTTTTCTTTTTGAGAAAAGGATTCTCTAGGTAGCCCTGGCTGGCTAGAAACTTGCTATGTACACCAGGATGACCTTGAACTTGGAGTGATCCGTCTGCCTTTGCCTCACATGCCCATGGGTTTTTATGAGGTGGCTGGGGATCTGAATTCAGGCCCTCATGCTTGTTTTGTGGGCTATCTTCTCGGTCTCTTTTCCCCCAGATACACTTCCACCAGTGTATATGTAAGCTTTTTTTTTAAAGATTTACTTATTTTTATTTTATGTACATGAGTGCGTTGCCCTCGTGTATGTGTGTACAACTCATGCGTAACTACTGATAGTTGTGATCCACCACATGTGTGCCGGGAATTGAACCCTGGTCCTCTCTAAGAACAGTGAATGCTCTTAACAACTGAGTCATTTCTCCAGTCCACTATAAAAGTTTTTTTTTTTTAATTATAATCAGAGCTAGCAAGATGGTTTGCTGCACAAGCCTGATCTCATGCCAATCTCTAGAACCCACAGGAAGTGGAAGGAGGGAACCAACTTCACAAAGCTGTTCTCTGACATCTATAGGTCACACGTGCCCGCTCTCACACCTTATCTGAGTGCATACATGCACATGTGCACGTGTGTATGCATACACAGCAAAGGAATTAAAGCAATTAAAATTAGAACTAGCATATGATCCAGCTATACCACTCTATATATACCTAGAGGAGTCAGTCAGCCAGCCATGTGCATACATGCACATCCATGTTTACTGCTGCATTGTTCACAGTGGCTGAGGAATGGAACCAGCAGATAAACAGATAAAGAAAGCATGGTATCTATGCACTACGGAATGGTGAATGAAGCTGTGGAGAAGAATGAAGAGATTTCACCTGCAGAAAGATGAATGGAACTAGACAGCACCATGTTAGGCAAAGCAAGCAAGACTCAGAAAGCAAGTGTCACGTGTCCTCTCTCACGTGAAGTTCAGATGTAAAATATCTATAAGTCTTGAAAGTAGAATTACATGTGGAATGGACTGAGGGGAGGGGACAACAAGAGAGGTAATGAAAAAAAGACAACATCACATGTTTTCTCTCACAGTAGGAGGACGGATACATAAATAACACACACACGTCTGCATGGGACCAGTAGGAGAGGGAGGAGGGACAAGGAGGTTAATGGAAGGTAAATATGAGCTACGGATACTGATATATGTGTGTGATAATGTCATAATGAAACCCAGCATTTGGTAAAATTATTTTTATTGTTTACATATATCCCTCTGTATGTGTTCCGTGCTTGTGTCTGTGCCCTAGGAGGTCAGAGGAGGGAATAAGATTCTCTAGTACTGAGTTAGAGGTGGATGAGCTGTCTTGTGTAGGTGCTGGGAACTCAACTTCCATCAGCTCCAAGAGCAGCAAGTGTTCTTCACCACTGTGATATTTCTCCCACCCTGAAAACTGCTAATTTATTTGCTAATATTAAAAAAAAAATACTGACTAAGAAAATCTGAGGTTGGGAATGCGGCTCAGTTGGTAGAGTGCTTGCCTAGTGTGACATGCCTGTCACTTGAGAGGTATGGATGGTGGAGGTAGGATGGCCAATGTATACACTGAGGACATGACCAGTACACTGGCATTGGGGGGGGGTGTTATTGTAGATACAAGGGAGAGTACAGCCAGAGACATCTAGAAGGGTCCAGAGCAGGGAGAAACAGACAGACAGACAGACAGAGCAGAGCAGAGGGAGAGAGAGACTAAACATGTTCAGTAAACCGAGCTGGGCCATTAGAGGAAAGACAGCAGGGGAGAATGAGAGAGAAAGAGGAGAGAGAGCCGAGAGAGAGAGAGAGAGAGAGAGAGAGAGAGAGAGAGAGAGAGAGAGAGAGAGAGAGAGAGAGAGAGAGAACCAAAATCCAAAAGGATGCATGGCTGAAATGGCAGAGTACTATAGGGATAAAAAGCTAGGAGAAGACTATTAGCTGAAGAAGTTTAGGGTAAGGGTGAGGTGAGAAGAGCAGAGAAGATGTAACAGGTGCTGGTGGTACTGAAAGAGTATTCAGGCCAGCGTGCACTTTGGTATGATAATAGACTTCAGAGTCAGCTATTTGTCCTCGGTTTCTTTTGGACCTGACTGTCAGGAACCCAGGCAACATAGGCTGCACAAGACCCTGTGCCAAAACCAGCAGGCAAGAAATAGGAGCAGCCTAGATGCTTGTCACCAGATGACTGGATGAAAATGGGTTCAGGGGCTGAGACATGACTCAATGGATGTGGTACCTGCTCTACAGGCAAGGGGACCACATAAAAGATGGGCAGGTATGGTGGCCTCCTGTGATCAAAACATGAGACAGAGAGTCGGGTGTGGTGGCGCATGCCTTTAATCCCAGCACTCGGGAGGCAGAGGCAGGTGAATTTCTGAGTTTGAGGACAGCCTGGTCTACAAAGTGAGTTCCAGGACAGCCAGGACTATACAGAGAAACCCTGTCTCCAAACACCAAAAAACAAAAAACAAACAAACAAAAACATGAGACAGAGACAGAGGATCTAGCCCTCCCCCAATCTTGTTTCGGGTTCAGTAACAGAGCCTACCTCAGTAAATATAGCAGAAAGCTTATCAGGTTTCCACAGGTTTCTTCTACCATGTGGGTCCCAAGAGATTTACCTGAGCTCCTCATGCTTGGCTTCAAGTTCCTTTACCCAGTGAGCCATCTGGTCAGCCCACAATACAGTATCATTAAGCAGGGCAAAGCACACAGCTGTAATCATAATCATTTGTGAGGTAGAAGCCTGAGGCTCAGGAGTCTAAGGTCATCCTTAGCTACGATAGGGAGTTCTCGGTCAGCCTGAGCTACATGAAACCCTGCCTCAGAAGTCTGATATTGGAGTTATATCCATTGAGATCAGAGCTGTGTTTCTGTGAGGACTGCTACCACCATCACTGACAATGATGGCTCAGAAGTTAAGACTGCTTACTGCTCTGGCAGAATTCATCTCCAGCACCCACATCACGGGGCTGACAGACACCTATAAACTCCAGGTCCAGGAGATGTGATGTCCTCGTCTGGCCTCTGTGGGCTCCAGCACTCATGTGCACACATATGCATACAAAAAACACGAGTGAGAAAGAAAAATCCTTAACTGGCAAACCTATCACCCTAGAAGTTGAGCCCAGCGAAACCACCATGTCACAGCAGAGACCCAAGGCATCTCCAACCCAAACCAGGAGAGATCGACCTTTGCCAGTAAGAAACTAGAAGATGGCCATGCCTAGAGTGACTAAAACATCCCGGAGGGATGTTCCCTATACCTGCTTCATCTCAAAGGTGGGGTGCAAATCCTTATGAAGACCCTCACAGGTAAGTTCATCACTCTGGAGGGGGAGCCTGACAACCCCACTACGATCATCAAATGGCAGGATGGACTCGTCTTCTCTGTGCACTTCTCCCTGGCCTGGCGGGAAGGTATCTTCTTTCCCCTCTTTTAAGCATTTGACAAGTTTCACTGTACTTGCAACAAAATGCTAGCATCCCCCTCCTTTCTGTAGTATGACCTATAGCCCTCATGCTGTTGTTAGGTTTAAAGATTCCTTTTTAATAAGGAAAGGCAGAAAAGAAAGACTTATTCAATGGGGTCACATTGGGAAATGGGACAAAGAGACCCAGTGCTAGTTTTGGTTTTTGTCTTGTTACTTCTAGTTATCTATCCACATGTCTGCCACATGAGTGTCATGCCCGTGGGAGCCAACAGAGAGTGATAGGTTCCTTGGAACTGGAGTTACAGGTGTGTGTGAGCCACCATGTGGGTGCTGAGAACCAAACTAAGGTCCTCTGCAAGAGCAGCCTGTGCCCACATTTGTTTTTGAAGTGTTTGGCTGTGTTTGTTTTCACAAGGCCTCATGTATCCAAACCTGGCCTTGAACTCCCCGTGTAGCCAAGGGTAAGCACAAAGTAACCTTAATCTAATTTGTTTAGATTTCTTTTTATTATGTGTATTTATATTTTATTTATGTGTGTATTGGGGATGGGGGGGAGCTGTAGCCATCAGAGGCCAGAAGAGAGCATCAGATCCCCTCCACGTGGAGTTCCAGGTAGCGTGGCTGCTTGATGCTGAGTGCTGGGAACCAAACATAGGTCTTCTAAAAGAACAGCAAGCATTCATTTTTTTTAAGATTATATATATATATATATATATATATATATATATATATATACATATATATATATATACACACACACATATACATACACACACACACACACATATATATATATACACACACACACAAACACACACACACATATACTACTGGTTGCTGGATGTTGAACTCAGGACCATCTGGAAGAGCAGTCAGTGCTCTTAACTGCTGAGCCATCTCTACAGTCCAACAGCAAGCATTCTCTTGAGCTCCAACATCCTGATGTTGCTGCTCTCACTTCTAACAAGCTAGGGTTACAGGCTCCTCCCACAGAGCTCCATGAACAATAGACTGTGTTAACCCTCTAGACTCCTTGCTGTTCTATGTCTGACCTTGTGTTCGCCAAGCTACATCTCCACTTCCTTTCACCTTAATTTAACAAAGTATGCTGATGTTAAAAGGATCCAAAAAATACACAACTTTACAAAACACTTCCTTAAATTTATCTTGTGTGTGCAAGACTGTGTGTGACACACGTGGCCAGGGGGGCGGGGGGCAGCACAGATGCAGAAGCCCGAGAAGAACATCAGGTTTCGGGTTTGTTACCCGCAGCCTGATTCCCTTTCCAGACGATCTCGCTGAACCTCAATTGAGAGCCAACAAGCCCCTGCCCCCTGCTGACTCTGTCCCACTCACTCACTGCTGGTGCTAAAGGTTAGCACGCATCTCCATGCAGCTTTTTCACATGGGTGCTAGAGATTCACACTCAGATCTTCATTCTTTAGCATCAAGAGCTCACTCTTATCCACAGAGCCATCTCCCCAACTATCTTCCTTGCATTTGTACTGGCAGGAATAACAAGATAAAAAAAAAAAAAAAAAAAGGGTCACAAACGTATGGAGCAACACACAACTTCCTCCATAAGAGGAAGGGAAGGAGCAGGACCAGGATCACATGATCACTGTTTCCTGGACCAAGGTTGAGCAATCCTCCTCCTTCCAGCTCCCTCCTCCCAGCTTCCCAGCTTCTACCATTAAACCCCTCTCAATTCTTGCAACAAACAGTCTGGTGCAATTTTACAGATGGCACAACTGATGTCATGTGAAGTGGACACAGATTCAAATGGTCACCAGGAAGGCAGACAAAGCGGCTCAGTCAGTAAAGGACTTGTTCTCCAAACACAAGGATCTGAATTCAAGTTTCTAGCACCCACATAAAAAAACTATGTGTAAAAGTAACTTTTATTTCTTCAGATGGAAGGATGAGAGGAGAACCGTACCCAAGATATACGAATACACAGTTTGGGCTGAGCCCATGGCATTTCTTTCTCTGTTCAAACTACTTCCAGGCCTAGGCCTGGAAGCTTCTAGCATCCATACAATCTAATATAGGCCTAGAACATTTCAGCCTCTGAGACTTACTACTGAATAAGCTCTCTTGTTCTAAGTTCTTGGATGGATGGTTCAGCTAGGCTTCACTGGTCAGACTCTTCTTCAAGCTTACTGGCTTCTCACAGAATTGCCTTGCTTGGCTTCAAACTAACACTGGCAATCTATTCTAATCTTCTGGCTCCTTCTCATTCTCTAGCTTTTCCTGTCTTCACCTGGAACCTCTCTCTGTAAAACCGTTCTAATAAAACTGTCTCCCTGCTACCCATACCTACTGTTCTCTTTCACGTGAGAGTTGGGCATGTCCTACCTCTGAGTCATTCTGTCAAATATTTTCCCGATTTGTCACTTTGCTTGCCCCTCAATCAGGTTCACAATTCAAACATGCTTCTTCCTTCTACAAACTAACTTTACCTACACGTTTGGGATTAAAGGTATGTCCTAAAGGCATGTCTATATTCCAGCCAGAGGGATTAATGGCCTGTGACTTGTCTGCATTCCAGCCAGATCACATGGACCTAGAAGGTCTCTGAATGTAATCCCTTGCCAGAACATCCATGATTAAAATTCCTCTACAACTGTGTGCCTTTAATTGGGGAGAACAGAAACAGGAGGATCCCTAGGGCTGACTGGCCAGAGAGTCTAGCTTGAATTAGCAAGTTCAAAAAACAGACCACCCTGCCTCAAAAAAAAAAAAAAAAAGTGGAATGCTAGGACTATGTCTCAGTGAAAGAGTCCGGCCTAGATGTGCCCCAGGGAGGGGCTAGGGTGTGGCTCAAAGGAAGAGCTTCCACCTAGCTTTGCACAGTGAGGGGCTGGGGTCCGTGGTTCAGGGGTAGAGTCCCTACCTAGAATCCCCCAGTGAGTGGATGGAGTCCGTGGTTCAGGGTTAAGTTCTTGCATAGTGTGCCAGCGTTCTATCCCAAGCACCACACATATACACAGAATAGACTGTGGACAGTCAATTAGGAAAGCCCACTGCCTATGATTCCCTTCTCCCACCAAGTGTTGCTAACGCTGAGCCCTGGTGCTGTCATCCTTGCCCCAGAAAGCACTCCCTTTCTATCAGGCCACCCCCTTACCCCAGACACATTTTCACAATGTTCTTGGCAGTAAGGAGCTATTGGTCAACTTGTTTTCAGATTTGAGCAATTTCACACAAGACAAAAATGTTCTAGATAAAGAATTGAATGGCGGGCTCTCTCTCTCTTTCTCTCTCTCTGGTTTAAGGACTGAATCTAGGGCCTTAAATGTGCTAGGCCAATGCTATACTACTGAGGCACACTCCCACCCTCACTACTGGATCCTAGGCAGAGGCTCTATCTCTGAGCCACATCCCCAGCCCCTTACTAGGGGAGCACTTTACTGTTAATTCATGCCTATAGCCCTGCCTGATATCTTACCTGGAGAGTGAGGGCTAGGAGCATCCCTGGAGACAACAACACAGGTCCCCTGTTGTGAGGCAACAGGAAAGATGCAGCAAGCATATCAGTTTTCTGGCTACTAACCCCTAAATCAAATTAAAATGGATACCATGGTTCTGAGCCCCTGTTTTAGGGGAGACTGGAAGGCAAGGGTAGGGGGTCAATAGATGCTGGAAGATGCATTATGGTGGTACCAAGAAAGCCACAGGTCAGGAAAAGGACCACGAAGAACATGTAACAAGTAATGATGACATGGTGACACTTGAGCTAAAGGGAGGTAACAGGTGGGGAGAGCTGCAGGTGCAAAGGCCTTGGGGCAGGAACAAAGTGTCACTGGTTAGAGGATGCCTCCCTGAATGGTATACCTACATAACACAGAAAGCAAGGATGGACATTTTATTCTTATAAAGAGGGTCTTAAAGATTCTTTGTAATGTGGGAGGTTTGCCAAGATCTCAGCTGATGACAGTAGCCACAGAGAGCAATAAATGCTTGCACAATCAACATTTGTGTTTGGTAGTATAGACACTGTGCCGGCTAGTTTTATGTCTGCTTGAGACAAGCTAGAGTCATCAGAAAAAGGAGGCTCAACTGAGAAAATGCCTCTATTAGGCTGTAGGCAAGCCTGGGAAGGCCCTGCCCATTGTGGGCGGTGCCACCCTTGAGGGAGTGGCACTGCCTTCTAGAAGAAATCAGGTTGAGCAAGCACAGTAAGCAGCGCCCTCTGTGGCCTCACCAGCTTCCACCTCCAGGTTCCCGTCCTGCTTGAGTTCCTGCCCTCACTGTTTTGGGTGATGAATGAACTCTTATATGGAACTGAGTGAAATAAGCCCTTTCCTCTCCAAACTGCATTTGGTCATATTCCATCACAGCGGTAGTAACCCCAAGACAGACTCATCCTTCATGTCGGTATCATCAGATTCGGTCGGGATGGGTGGGCCACACCTTTAATCCCAGCACTAGCTAGCCTGGTCCACATGGTTCCAGCCAGCCAGGACTACACAATGTGATGAGTATTTTTTTAACTTTTTTTTTTTTTAAAGGAAAGATGAGAGTAGTTTAAGCAACAGTTTTGTTTCTGCTGAGAACCATCAAATAATCCTTAGCCCACTTCCCAGGCTTCTCTAATAATTAGGTCACCCAAGCTCTGGTTACGATCTGGGCCGCAGCATCCCCTGGCGCTCACCTCGCTGAAATACGGAAACAGATCCCAGAGAGAAACAGCAGTTTGCTGCCAGGGATCTTAGAGTTTACATTTAAACTTTAGAATAACCTCCCGTGCCAGACAACTCCAGCACTTCAGAACCTGGGGTAAAACGGTAGGGAGTTCCAGGCTAGCCTGAGCTACAGAGCAGGAAGATCACCCTCTGTCTCCCTCCACTTACCATCCATCCCTTCTGCACTGAAACCAGGACAGCTGGTTGGGATTGAGGGGGGGGGGGGGCTGTGACAGACGATTTCCTTATTCCCACTCATTCATTCCAAATTTCATGATCTTTTTGAGTTGGGGTGCTCAGGACAATCTGATTAGAATCCCAAGCCTCATGTTCTCAACTTTTCTGAGAAATGTCTTTAGATTCCCTGGGCTTTGATGAACTCAAAATCAAAAGGATCCTCCTAGCTGTGTCCACAACTCTGCATGGCTCACATGCCCAGGCAGGACCCAAAAGACAGGACCCAAATGACAGGGGGCACCGTGCTTGGCTTCCAGCCCAGGCCACTCTAACACTTGGACTGGGCTTCTTGGCCTCCCTGCTCCTGAACCCCTGAATCCTTCCATAGTGTTCAACTGCCCATCAGTAACAAAATCTTCACCCAGCTTTGCCAGGTCCCACCTAGTTCTCAGACCTTTGTAAAATCTCATTCTAAAGTCAGAGACAGAGGCCAGGGCTTCCAGTACTGCTGGGTGAGCTCTGTAATCCCGGTGCTCTTGTTCATGGGCAGCACTTAACTGTCTGGCTCACCATGTGGCACCATGTAGCATCCTTCCATGGTTTTGGCTTTGTAGCCTTGAGCCTCCCATTCCCTTCTACTCCTATTCCCACCTCTAGATGAAACACTTTGGGATGCCTTCCAATCCTCTTTACCTGTGATACCTGCCTGGCTGTGTCCCCAAAAAGAAGGTCCCTTCTCTGTCTTATTCACACACTGAACCATACCTCCTGTTACTCAAATGCTATGGGCTAAATTGTATCTGTTCCCAAGAGTTAGATGATCTTGTCCTAACCCTTTGTATCTCAAGATGAATATATTTAGAAACAAGGTCTTTTTAAAGATAATTAAGTTTAAAAAAAAAAATGAGGCCACAGGGTGGGCTCTCATCCAGTATGTGGTGACATAAGAAGAGGAAATTGGGACACCTGCAAAACGCAACCATGTGAGGACACAGAGAAATGGCCAGCTGCAGGGGTGGAGATGTGGTTCAGCTGGAAGAGTACCTGCCTAGCATGCATGAAGAACTGTGTTCATCCCCCAGCACTGCAGAAACTGCACAGTGGCAACCCCAACTGCACAGCTGTAACCCCAACACTCAGGAGTTCAAAATCACCCTCAGCTATTTAACAAGACCAGCCTGGAACTACAGGATACCCTTTCTTGAATAAAGGGTATCTATCTACAAACCAATCAACACCTCCAGCAAAGACCAAACTTCCAGAACTGTGGAATAATAAATTCCTGTAAAGCCATCTGAGTGAAGTGCTTTTATTCATTTATTTACCTGTTTGTTTGTTTATTGCTGTGTGTTGGGGGGAGGTGTACATGTATCTGGGTTCGCACTGAAGCCGGGAGAGAGCACTGAATTCCCTGGAGCTGGAGTTACAGTCAGTTTTGAGTCACCCAAATTGGGTGTTGGGAACCAAATTCCAGGCCCCTGTAAGGGCAGGAAACGCTCTTAACTTCTGAGCCATCCAGGCCCTAGGAATAGTTTATAAGTTGACCCTACTGAACAAATATACCTCCATTAAAAACTCTGGTAAATCCTGCAATTAAGAGTCTACAGGCATATCTTAAGGTTGGGTGCGGGGGGTTACTAGGAAGCCGGTGTTAGAGTTTGCTGTATTTTATTTATTTTTTTAAGATTTATTTATTTATCATATGTAAGTACACTGTAACTGTCTTCAGACACACCAGAAGAGGACGTCAGATGTCATTACGGATGGTTGTGAGCCACCATGTGGTTGCTGGGATTTGAACTCAGGACCTTTGGAAGAGCAGTCAGTGCTCTTACCCGCTGAGCCATCTCACCAGCCCCAAGTTTGCTGTATTTTAAATGCTAGCTCTGATTGCTGGAATTGGGGATTCAAGTTCTACTTGCAGTAGCTCCTGGGAGGTTCCGGGGAAGAGTCAGGATTCAGGTCTACTCTATTTCCGTTTCTATTTCTGGTGCTGGAGATGCATCAGTGGGTAAGAGACTAGCTGTTCTCACAGCAGACTCAAGAACCTTCATGGCTTCACACAACCATTTATAACTCTGGTTCCAGGGGATCCCACACCCTATTCTGACCTCTACAGGCACTGATACTTATGATGCATAAACATACATACAAGTGTAACACACAAAATAAAGATAAAGGTTAAAATTTTTCCTATATTTCTAACCTTACAGCCTAAAGAACTCTAGTGACAGTGGGGTTGCAGCCCTGGCAACCCCTAATCTGCACCTCTCTATCTCCTCTGCCAAAATCAGGCCTGGGTTTGGATGGAGGACCCAGCAAGAGAGCCAGTGCCTCCTAAACTTCAAGCCAATACTGACCCTACAGCCCAGGTTCTCAGCGTTAATGAAAGCTACAGATGCTTCTGGGGGCCGGGGAAAGGTTCGGGCAGGACAGTGAAAACGCAGGGGGAGGTCTGGCTCAATACAGCTCCCTCTGGGAAGAAAATGAGGTGAGCCCTGGTGGGAAGACAGAAGGGAAGCGTTTATTTCTCTGGAATAGGAGAGGGCAGAGGCAAGGGGCTGTGTCAGGGCAGGGCCACACCCTCCAGCTTCTGATCCAGTGTCTTGAGGTCATCGAGGAAGCGGGTTGGAGTAAGGATGTGAGAAGAGCCTGGGCAGGAGGGGAAGGTTAAAGGAGGAGGTAGAGTCCCTCCCTCCTGACTCGTGTCCTGGCTGGTGAGAACAAACTCCTGCCCTTCTGCAAACCAGGGCCCTGTCTTCTCAATGATTGAGGGGTTCAGAAACTTAGGAACAGGGGTATCCAGCCCCAGGTGATTACTCCACTGAAGACTCCAGCCCCAGCCTTTCAAAGTCCCCAGATTCCCACCCCCAAGCCCAGAACTTTCATAATCTAATCCTAGCCCTTTAGGGATTCTTTGAGTTCAGCCCCAGCCCCTCAAAGACCAGAGCTCAGTCGCAGGCCCTATAAGGACCTCAGAGCTCAGCCTTAGATCTCAATAGACTACAGAGTCCAGCACAGGACACCCCCCCCCCCCCCCAAGAGAAAGAGTCCAGACTCTAGCCCTGGGCTTTTAAGGACTCAGAATCTAGGCTCAGGCTCCAGAGAAGCCCAAGTCCCCACATCTTAGGCGTTTGAGGACAACAAATCTAACTGCAGACTCTAAGGGACCCCATGTCCAGCCCTGGTCCCCAGGAATCCCCACAGTCATACTCCCAAGGACCCCAGTTCTGGCTACTTACCTATGAGCACCTCCCACTTGCCCTCAGTGGCCCTGGTCACCTCATAGGCAGCCCTCATTTCCGACATGGCGACACCACCCACAATGTACACGATGAGCCTAGGCCCAGCCCGGGCCTCTACTCCAGCTTTGTTTTTGTGCCAGTGGCCAAAGCGAGCGCTGCTGGGGTGATGGGTAGAGGTCAGTCCAGGCTGGCAGCTCCCAACCCCCAACCCAGGCCTCTCCAGGGCCCTCACCTGACAGCTGCCTGGGAGCTAGGCACAGGGGCAGGGTCAGACACAAAGGGCCACAGCTTTCGGTCTAGCCGGTCCTCCACCACATCCTGGGGAGCCAGACAGGAAGGGTTAAAGAACCCCAGCCAGTGGAGCTCAGCAACTGAAATGACCATGGTACCACTGTCTATGCTTCCTTGTCTCTTGGGGACCCAGGAATCCAGGAAGCTAAGGTGCAAGGTTGTTGGGTCCCCAAGCAGGAGGTACCAGGACATTTCCACAAACTGATAAAGACAGAGCCTCTGATAGATTATTATTTGGTTATGAGGCTTTGGAGTGTGGGGGGCCAGGGGCCAGCATGAGAGGCTTCTGGAGGACAGGAGAGAGCTTACAGGGGAACACAGGGGGTAGAGAAAGCTAGAGTCACAAGCAAGGAATTCCTCGCTGCCCCAGTTCCTGGGGTGCAGTTTTGTGTGCCCCCACCCATGTAGAGCAGATAGGGTGCCAGGGGTATGCTGATAATGAGGGATTTTCCACTAAGCCCCAAGGCTTACCACTGAGAGCCTGGGCGGGTGGGGTGGAGGGCTTAGTGGCTAATGGGATCAGTGGAGAGGAATAGGGGCCCCCAACTTGTGTACCTCCATCACATCCTTGATGACTGGGGACCAGCGAGACAGCTGGTAGGTGGGCTCCATGCGCTCTCTCCGCTCCAGCCGGCTAGAGGTCCCTGAGCCCTACAGAGGGGGCCAGGTGGGGACCAAATGGGATTGGGAAGGGAAGGAGGTCCATCACAGATGAGGAGGGGCTATGGAGGTACACAGAAAGATAGAGAAATAGAGCAGGAAGAGATAGAGACAAAGGGAAGCAGCAGCAAAAAGAGACAGAAAAGAAAAACAGAGACAGAGACACAGAAAGACAGAGGAAAAGCAAAGAGAGACAGAGGCAAAGAGAACTGGAGAAGCATAGATAGGCAGAGGCAGAAACAGAGGTAGAGAGAGAGGCAGAGAGACAGAGAATGATGTGTAGAGACAGAGAGACAGGTAAAGACAAACAGACATGGGAGATAAGAGACAGAAAAACACAGAGATGTAAGAGACTGAGACAAGAAAAGACAAAAGGGCTGGTGAGATGGCTCAGTGGGTAAGAGCACCCGACTGCTCTTCCGAAGGTCAGGAGTTCAAATCCCAGCAACCACATGGTGGCTCACAACCATCTGATCACGAGATCTGACGCCCTCTTCTGGAGTGTCTGAAGACAGCTACAGTGTACTTACATATAATAAATAAATAAATAAATCTTAAAAAAAAAAAAAAAAAAAAAAGAAAAGACAAAGAAACAGAGAGAGGCATATATAGACACACAGATACAGAGATGGACACAAAGGCAGGGAGAGAGGGGTAGGGATGAACAGGGAGACAGAAGAAAACAGAAATGGGAAGAGAAAAGCAGAACAAAGAAAAAGAAGAAATATGTAAGTCAGGTAAAGGCTACAGAAACAGCAAGAGGCAAGGGACAGGACAGACATGACAGCTCTCACATCTGTAATCCCAGGTACTCAGGAGGCTAATACAATGGGATGGCCATGAATTGGAGGCCAGTCTGAGTTATGGAGTGAGTTTATGATCAGCCTTAGCTGCAGAGTAAGTTCAAGGCTAGCCTAAGCTATAAAGTAAAATGTGCCTCAAAATAGTAATGTGTTTGTGTGTATGAGAGTGAGAGTGAGAGTGAGAGCAAGAGCGAGAGAGAAAAAGAGAGAGAAAGAGAGAGAGAGAGAGAGAGAGAGATAGACAGACAGACAGACAGACAGACAGACAGAAGGAGGTCAAGACACAAGGTCCCAGGCCAGTGTTACAGAAGGATCTGGCAAATCTGGACATATATATAGGTTAGGGATAAGCAGACTACAGAGTGGAGCACAGAAAACCACCATGTGTACTGGGTGGGGTGGGAAGTTTACCAATCCCTCAGACCCCCCCAGTTTTACCGTTTCCCATTATTGGTGACTCACTCTTCCACCTGCCCCAGAAGGCTCAGGCTACACACACCTTGTACCACCAGCCAAGGGCCCTAATTTAACCCCACTGTCCACCATGTTAGTGAATTAGGGAAGGTCTTGAAGTTCTTGGTCCCTAAAATGCCGTGCTATGCTTGCACACCCAAAGCTGAGCGTATATCATCCCTAATCCTGTAAGGGCCATGTTCCACGGCTCATCAGCTCCCTACGTACCGCGGAGTTGGTGACAGTGCCGCCCAGCTGCTCCAGATTCCGGATGAGGCTGCTGTACGACTGCACGTTGGCATGCTGGATCAGCTTGGCCAGGTTCTCCTCACTCACCCCTGGGGCACAGCAACAGGTAATCATAAGCGACTGGTACAGTCCTATGTGAAGAGATCCTCACAGCCAGGATGTCTCCAGGACCCAGAAACACCTTAAACACTGCTGGTGTTTAAAGAAAGGGGAAAGCCAGGCATGGTGGCGCACGCCTTTAATCCCAGCACTCAGGAGGCAGAGGCAGGCGGATTTCTGAGTTCAAGGCCAGCCTGGTCTACAAAGTGAGTTCCAGGACATCCAGGACTATACAGAGAAACCCTGTCTCAAAAAACAAAAAACAAAAACCACAAAAATAACAAAAAGAAAGGGGAAGTATATATAACTATCCCTATAGCTATCTATAGGGATGGGTAGATCTGAAAAGGTAAAATGGGGTCTCTTCAATAATTAGTTGAAGGGAGCTGGAGAGATGGTTGAGAAGGTCAGAGTGCTCACTGTAGAACCATAAGAACCTGAGTTCAAATCCATTACACCCACTTAGAAGCTGGGCATGGCTACCTGTGCCTGTAACCCTAGCCTAGGTCAGGTTCAAGGAGAGACCCTGTTGCCAAGACTTCAAAGGTTTGGTACTTGACTTGACTAGGGGCAGTGATGGAATGAAGAAGCAGACACTAAAGAAATGATAGACAGACAGACAGACAGACACACACACACACACACACAGAAATGATAGACACATATTCAGAAAAGGTAGAGTCTGGTGGGCTGTGCACACTCTGATGTAGTTGCTACATTTTGCCCACACTAGTCAATTGTCTGTAAACACTCACATTGTACTTGGATCAGAGGAAGGCTTTGACATTCTGAGCCTGATCCAAGGAAGGCTTTGCCACCCCATGAATCTGAGACATTGTGTCCTTGTCATGGCTGTGCCCATGTCAACAATACACATCCACTCAGGACGTCCTCAGCTCCCCACACCTTGTCTCAAGAGACTGAGGCAGAGAATGATGCTCGCATTAAGCAAGACATACCCAATATCATACTCTGGTCTTCCCACAGGCATGCAAAGAGGCCTGAGCTTAAATCCCCAGTGTCCAGTAGTCATGTACACCTGTCACCCAAGGATGGGGACAGGATGATCCCAGACCTACTGGACTCTAGCCTAACATGACATTCAGGGAGAGACCCTATCTCAAAGGACAAAGACAGGGACTGATAGAAGACACCCAATGGGTCTCCCACATGTACACACAGCACACAGAGCTGCACACACACAATTAGTTAAGGCAACACCAACTCTATAGAAGCCCATGCGGAGTCTTCTCTTGGCCAACCTTTTGTGTGTGCTTGTGCATATATGTGTATGCATGTGCATGTGAGTGTTCAGGTAGAAGCTGAAGGCTGAAGACCATCACTCTTCACCTTGTTCTTTGAGTCTCTCAGTAGACTGGAGCCTGCCAATTCCACTAGACTGGCTAAACAGCAAGCTCCAGGGCTCTTCCTGTCTCTACCTCCCCAGACTCAAGACAAGTGAGTATCACGTGGGCTGGAGAGGCAGCTCAGCAGTTACCAACACTGGCTGGCCTTGCAGAAGTCCCAGGTTCAGTTCCCAGCACCCACATGATGGTTCATGACCACCTGTAACTCCAGTTCCAAGGGATCTGATACCCTCCTGTGGCCTCCACAGACAGCAGGCACACACAGGGTGCACAAACATACACATAGGCAAAGCACTCATACATATAAAATAATTTGTTTTGTTTTGTTTTTCAAGGCAGGGTTTCTCTGTGTAGCCCTGGAACTAGTTTTATAGACCAGACTGGCCTCAAACTCAAAGATTATCCTGTCTCTGTCTCCCGAGGCCTGGAGTTAAAGGTGTGAGCCACCACAGCCTGGCTAAATAACTAAGTCTTTTAAAAAAATACTCTTCTAATTTCTTTTACCATTAAGTGACGGTTCTTAGTTAAGAAGCTAAAGGACTTTCCTAGTTTCATTAGTTGAGGTGAGAAGACCTGCCCACTACGAGTGGTACCATTCCCTGGGGAGAGGATCCTGAGCTGTGTAAGACTGGAGAAGCAGAGACAAGCACAAGTTTACATGAATTCACTGCTCTCTGATTGACTGTGAGTATGACCAGCTGCTTCAAGCTTGACCTCAGTGAGTCAGATAACCCCCTTCTCCCTGAGTTGCTTCTGTTAGGGTGTTTTATCACAGCGATAGGAAGGACACTAAGAGGCATGCTAGGCGATGAGGGCCTTGTAGTTTTAACGGCTGTAGGATCTAGACCATCCCTGGCCCTTCATTCCCTCACCCACCATTCCGCAGAAGGATGTAGAGCAACAGAACCCGGATCTTGTCGTAGGGTGGCACCGAGGCATCCAGCAGCACCGGGACAATCAGCTTCATGGCGTCCTTGATCTTCTCACCCTCTGCATCAGAGCCCATGGCCAGGTCCTGCATGACACAAGAGTTAGCTGTGCAGCTGGCTGCCGTGGGAAGGTGTGGGGAGGCAACAGAGCAGGGGCAAATCAGGGACTTTGTTAAGATAACCCCACTCTATCTCATCCTGAAGTTCATCTAACTGAGCACAAGCTAAGCACTCCTCATAATCTCCAACTCTCACTCGGGTCCTGTCTCTAAGCACACCTCTGCCCTACCCTCCAAGACCTTCACTAAGGCCCACCCTTGCAAAGACACCTCCTTCCCAAACCCCACTCCTCCCATTCTCTATCTGAGTCTCTGCCTTTCCCCAAATTCTCCCTACCAGAGGCCCCTGTAAGTCCCTACCTCTGTCCTCAAATTTTGCCCCCTGGAGGGCCCTGGCTACCTCTTTCAGGCTTTATTCCTCTACCTCTTAGGGAGCCCCACCGCTCCCTAGGTTCAGACTCCTGGAGGGCAGACTACTGGAGGGCACCCTCTGAGGCCCCATCCCTCCCTAATTGCTGCCTTCCCAAGCCTCCAAAGGTCCCGCAGTTCCCAAAAGCCCCAGGCCTACCTGCTCCACACTGCACAGCTTCTCCACCGAGCCCTTGAAATGCTTCATGCAGTCATCTGCCAAATGCAGGTGCGTAGAGTACTGCAGGGTGGGAACTGGGTTAAGTGAGACAGCCGGACTGAGCCTGGGTGGGTTTCAGTGTCCAGCTTTTACCTTGTTCAGCTCCTTCTGATACTGTGGCATCTTTTTCAGGATGTGGGACAGGTCTTTGATGTTGGCCTGAGGTAATGGTAGGAGAGGGTAGAGATCGTCGGGGTGAGGCCAGGCCCCTGCCCTACACCAGAGGAGGTTCCACTCCACTCCAGGCTGAAGTCCTGCCCCACCATGGACCTCTACCTTGTCTGTGGTCAGCCTCTTACTCTCACAGAATGTCTTCAGGAGTTCTGTGACCTTCCTAGACATGAGCAAGAGCAAGGGAAGGGAAGAGAGAAGATGTTCAGACATTTGGAGAGGGAAGCCTCTTATTACCAGCTGATCAGTCCCAAGCCATGGAGATGCACTGGGGTGAAGTTCAGGGAGAAGCAAGTCAAGGGTCTGCCTGAAGATCGTAACTTACAGAGGGACAATCCTAAGGAATGAGGCCTGGTACCTGGGGCCCTCCCACTCCAGTACCCAGCCAAACCCGAAGCTCTCACTTGGAAACATCTGCTATGTGCATGTGCCGAAGTTCCACCCACAGGTCATCATCTTCATCCAGGAGGACAGCCTTCTCCCGGGACTCACTCAGCCCTGTGGTCTCATACCTGGAACAACAGGACAGATTGGAAGACAGAAGGGCTTAAGTTGGCAAAGGATGGGGGTGGCGGGCATCTTCCTGGTCCAATCTACCTGTATGTGTCCTGTTCGATGTCCAGAAGATCATAGGCCATGGCTTGGAACGTGAGTTCGTGTAATAGTGGGGACACGGGGTCTGCTGCCCGGTCCATTATGAGTAGCTGTGAGCGTGTTTTCTCTGGGCCCTGGGCACGCAAGGAGAGAGAAGAATGACGACACCGGCTGGGACCCGACAAGGACTCCCTGGCACCTCCCCAACATCCCCCTTACCTCGCCCAGACTGGGAGTGTCTGCCTTGAAGGCGTTCAGCTTGGCCAGGACAGCATGGGCCAGCTGGGCTGTGTCTTCTGGACCCCTGGAGGTGACGCAGTCAAACAGAGGAACATCAGGGTGTGGGGGCTGGGAGGACTGGGCACAGACTGGTGACATCAAGGGTAGGGGTGAGGGTGGCAGTGAGGGGTGTGGGTGAGGGTTAAGTTAAAGACTGGACACAGGACAGTAAGACAGCTGTCATACAAGTGTGAGGGCCAGGTTCAATCCCCCAGAGCATTAAAAGAGCCCTGATGTTTTCAGTGCTGGGGACGTGGAGACAGGAGATCCTCAGGCCTGGATGGAAAACCTGGGCCAGGGAAGAACCTTCTCTCACAAAGACAGCTAAGCGGTTAAAGGCTCGAACTGCTCTTCGAAGGGACCTGAGCTCAGCTTCCAGCACCCACATCCAGAGGCTCACAGGCACCTGTAACTCTAGCTCCAGAGGGTTTGATGCCCTCTTCTGAACCACACTACATGAGGACCCTCACATGCACACATACAAACTTTTCAATCTTTAAAAACATAAAGGTGGCCGGGCGTGGTGTCGCACGCCTTTAATCCCAGCAGTCGGGAGGCAGAGGCAGGCGGATTTCTGAGTTCGAGGCCAGCCTGGTCTACAAAGTGAGCTCCAGGACAGCCAGGGCTATACAGAGAAACCCTGTCTCGAAACAAAACAAAACAAAAAAAAAAAAAAACCATAAAGGTGATGGTAACTGAGGAAGACACCTGAGGTTGACCTCTGACCTCCACACATACATACATGCACACACATGAACATGTGCATACGCACAGGGGGATAAATGGACACAGAGTGAGAGTGAAGATAAAAGGTAGCACTAAGGTAGGGGTGGGGATTGGTCCCCACTTGCGGTATCGGATGGATGGGTATTCCTGAAGAGTGGCACACAGTGTGGCTATCTGCTGGGCCAGTGCATCGAGCTGCCGCCCCCGCTCCCCTGCTCGGAATGGACAGTAAAGGTTGTAGGTGCTATGTGGGGCATCCAGAGAGAACACCTAGGAAGGACAGAAGTGTCACCATCACCAACTTCCCACTGCTGTCCTGGCATTTCCTGGGGGTCTTCGATATCCTCTGGGACCTGTTTTGCCAGCTTTGAAGCAGGCTAGGGTAGGACCCAGCTGATGCTGAGAGGGAACAGAGAGAGCTCCTTGCTCCTTTCCACTTTGGAGAATTGACAATTCTGCCCCATACTCCATGCTGCCTGCTAGGAATGTGCACAAGGCTAGGGCCCCAGGAAAGGGCCTGTGAACTGTTCAGTCCCTGTCGGTGCTCTGTGCGTTCCAGCGGGAGCTTGGACACTCAGTCAAGGACAGCCCGCCCCTTCCCCACCACAGGCTGGGCTGTACCTGGGCCTCATAGGGGAGGAAGGCAAGGTGGATCTCTTTCAATGTCTTCACCGCCTTCGCCAGGCGAGAGCGGCCCAGTTCACTGAACAAGGGCTCAGGGCATGCTGGGTTGGCAGGGAGAGACCGTCAGACCAATGTCCTGTCATCAAACTCCCCACCTCAGCACAGCAACCTACACCCTGGTTCGCCTCACTCACTGTCAGTGAAGAAGATATGGGCTGCTTTGTAGGTGAAGGTTGGTGTTCCCTGGAAGTCCGCAATCAGGGCCTGAACCGACTGGGGAGGAGAGATTACTGTTGGAGTCAGACTCTGCACCCCAGGTCTATCTTCTGCAAGGGATCCCCAGCTGATGGTCATTTCCCCACTATGTGCGACTGTCAACCTACACACATACGTCGACACATGCACACATTCTGTACACTCATGCTTATGCATACACATGCCTGAATTCTGATATATGCACACACATACACCCACACATTCTGACATGCACATACACATGTATGCATAAATACCTATGTCCTGATTGACATGTGCACACATGCATACATGCTACCTGACATGCATCTGTACAATTCTGATATATACACATATACACTGGCATTTGCATACACATACACGGGTATGGTGACAAGTGTGCATGTATGCATTGTGTGAGCACACATATATTATATTATGCACATTCAGATACTACTGACAGTATACCATTCAAGCACACACAACTCCACGCACGCAGAGGCTCACTATTATAGGTACCTTCTCCGTGGGACTCAGCAAATAAATTGCCTCCAAGCTGGGAATGGGTTCTCTCCGTTTGTTGATGTCTTCCACGACTAAAAGCAACAGAGGAAGACATACAAATGTTTGACATGGAGGAGACAGGGGAGTCTCAGGTGTGGGGAACTGGACCCATGGTGGTGGTGTTTTAAAGGCTGGTACTATTCCCTTAGGGTCTTAAATAGAAATATACACCTAAGGTTCCCCACTTAAAGAGCTACAGTCAAGGTTCGGCACATCTGGAGTACCACAGCCATACTTTTGGTGTCTATACACTCTTGAGAACCCAGAGTCCACCCGAGCTTCTTACAGAGACACCTTACAGGGACTGCACAGTCATTGTTTTATTTGCATGAGACAGGGGCTCATTAGCCCTGGCTGGCTTTGAACTCATAAGCTGATTAACTTTAAACTTGTGATACTCCACCTCCACCTCCTGAGGGCTGAGATTACAGGCATTTGCCACTATGACTATTTTACATGGAGCTAGAGACTGAACTCGGGGATTTGTTCATGTTAGGCAATCACTCTGTCAAAGGCGCTATATGTTATATTCTCTGCTCAGGAGGTTGAGTTGGTTACAGTCAGTGAGGCTGACCCTTTAGGGATTGTAATCAGGAAATCCTACATGGAAGGAATCCTATAAACCTCCTCCAGGCTATGTAGGGAGAACTTCAGACTGAACCAGTCTGAAGGGATCTCACACTCAAGGGATACATCCAGACACCCCACATTCAAGGGTCCACCTCAGATTCATCCACTCACTGGTGATGCCCTCCGCCAGGATATCTGACATTTTACAACAGGATGACAAGATTCGCATGCTCGGGTGATCCATGATGAGGACCTGACCAGATGAATGGGTATAGACACAAGGAGAGGTGAGCCGTACAAAAATGTCTGTAGCTGGTCCCAGGAGAATCAGAGGCAGTGGGGCATCCATCTACCCAAACCCACCCCTATGGATTAACAGCTTATTCAAGGAATTCTGGAGGCAACTCTCATAGCCTGGGGCACTGCATAGATCTGGGTAAAAGGCTGCCCCTGGGTCTCCAGGCATTCTGCCTCAGCCCCTACCTTCCACTCGCCATCCTTCTTAACGCTCCGGATGACGCCGCTTAAAATTTCTACAGGGAAGAAAGAAGGGAAGAGGGCTTGGGACACTTGTCCTCTAAGCTGGACCCCCAACCTGGATCCTGAGTTGAAGCTCCTGGCATTACCCCCAATTTACAGTTGGTCAAATTCAAGTGCTCTGAGGTCAGATAACTTAGCTAAGTACCCTCGTGTCTACTCGGTACAAAGCTCAGAGGTCAGGTACATCTTAGAGAATTGAGTGAATGAGATTGAGGGCCTCCTGGTGTACCTTAGACTAGAATGCCTGGCATTCTGAAGGTTCCTATCAACCTCTAAGCCTGCTTCCCACTAACCCTTGTCTTATGTAGGGAGGTTTCTTTTTAACACCAAGGTACTGGGCCTTTCCACAAAAACCTGTTCTGTCCAGAAGAAGGAGTAGGGGAAAGGGGAAAGAAAGGTGGCCTTGCCCAGAGCCTGGCCAGTGCACCAGAGTGTCGAGTCCACTGTTATCAGGGCGGAAGAAGTGCCTGAGGCCGGAACTACTGGAGGTGGGGGAGGGGCATCCTCAAGCCCTCTTGTCCCCACCAAGAACTTTAGCTTGCAAGGAGAAGTCAAACCTTCTAAGGAGCTCCCAGGCATGATGAGAATGAGGTGTCCCCTTCATCGCCCCCATGGGGTATGTGCACACCTGGGTGCTCATACAATACGTGGGGTCGTTGACCAGGTCACTGTAGGACCCCTGAGTCCAGCCCCTGAACTTTCAGGGTTCAGAAACTCGTCAGCCTGTAGCGGAGGCAGCCCAAAGGTCTAGACGTGTCCTAGAGGTGCCTCCCTCTCCTCCCTTGTCTGAGTCCTCCCCATCCCAACTTTGTTCTGCCAGCTGCAACTGAGGGGCAGGCAGTCCAGCTGGGCCCAAGACCCCGCCCGTCCCCTCAGGAGTCAGGTGCTCTCCCCACCGTCAAGATCCCGGGATCTCGGAATCCGTGCACCTCACCTCTCCCGAGGTCCCCAGATCCCCCAAGGGACAGCCAAGAAAACACCAGAGCCCCGCCGCGGGGTGACACTCACTTTCCCCTACCACCGCCTTCAGCCCCAAGGGCGCCATCTTCCCCTGAGGAATAGCGCTGCTTCCGGGTCGGTCCCAAGGTGGGGGCGTGGCTCTACGCGTCATCCACGTGGGCCCCACCCCGTGGGTTCGGTCCACGCCCTCTGCGCACCTGGTCCGCCTCCCGGTCCATCTGTTCTCTCTCTCTCTACGTCTAGGAAGCTGGGTCCCAGCAGCACCACTTGGCTCCACTTCAGGGGAAGGCACAATGACAGGGACTCGAACGGACGATCGCCAGTTTGTGCGTGCGCCCTCGGGAGTCTTAAATATTCCCTTGCTCACACACACTGGGATCAATTTGCTTAGCGCGATGACAGCGCGGTAAAAATACTCATCTCGCTCCGAGTACAAATACCACCCTGTCCAGAAATTCTTCCGTCTGTGATATAGTGTGCCCACTCAAAGGACAGCGGGACTTTCTAAATCTGGAACTGCACAACTGCTTTCCGGGATCCAAAGACTAGTAGTACAAGCTTGGGCAACGCTCGGTAGACTTCCGAGGGAGTACATGGGAGACTCCGCTAGGTGCCTTTTCTATGCAGTTTGCTCTCAGTCTTAACATTCTGTAAGAGCCCCGTGGTGAAGGAGAAACATAGACTCGAAGACTATGACCACATATCTGTGCCTGTTCATGAAGGAATGCTCCTCAGTCGTTTTCATTAGCATGTATTTATAGCACACGGTAATGGGTTTTACTATGACATTTCATACATGCATATAATGTATGTTGATCACATTCACCCTCATTCCCCTCTTATGCCCATTTTGATTGATCCCTTTCCCCTTCCCAACTAGTACCCCTTCTATTTGCATGTCTTGCTGTTTGTGTGTGTGTGTGTGTGTCCCAATGGGTTTTAACAGGGGTTGCTTACAGGAGCATAAACAACTTACCAACGGCTACATCACTGAAGAAAGGCTCTCTCTCTCTCCTTTGCAAATAATAATTTACACATATAATCTATACATTTAATAATTATACATATAATCTCCTGTTGTACATAATAAATTCCAATAGTTCGGA
Source organism: Mus musculus (assembly GCF_000001635.26). Taxonomy (NCBI): domain Eukaryota; kingdom Metazoa; phylum Chordata; class Mammalia; order Rodentia; family Muridae; genus Mus; species Mus musculus. Next base: position 3,630,146 of record NC_000074.6, on the reverse strand, counting down.
AAAGAACGAGAGTTTCTAGCCTGTAACAATCATATCATCCACCCCCAACTTCCTTCGCCCGCCCCACCCCGATACCTCCAAATGCATAGCCTCACCCCACACACTTCACATCCTCTCTTATTTTGTTTTGAGGCACATTGAGCTCAGTTGGCGCTCATACCCAACTGATATGTTGGCCTGATCTTGCACAGGTAACACCAAGAGTACAGGAAGTTCATGAATATAACGTCCATGTAATGTACTTTTGCCTAGCCTCCTCCTTTTACATTCGTACCACCCCCCTTCTTCCGTGACGGTTCATGAGCTTTGAAGGAATTCCTAGTCCTTAAAAGTGTATGTGTATGTGTGTGTGTATGTGTGTGTGTGTGTGTGTGAGGGAGAGAGAGAGAGAGAGAGAGAGAGAGAGAGAGAGAGAGAGAGACTGAGGATCAAACACAGGATCATACATGTATTTGCTAAGTACTTTACTACTGAGCTACAACTCCAGCTATTTGTTACAGTTTTATGACCTTAGGAGCCACACACACAGGGTGACAATTGCATCCATGTGCTGACACACAAACAGATCAAACACACTTACACACACACATATGGTAGGTGATTCAAATTAAACTCAGAATTTTGAGGCCTGCTTCCATTGTTTCTCTAGAGAGGAGCTGACACCCTGTGACATAGGGGCAACAGTCTCTATATCAATCACAGACACAAGGTTTCAGATCTAATGGGTGGTAGTTGTGAATGTGGGTTTGCTCATCTGAGCTAGTTTCTTGATGCTGCTTAAGTCTCCAAGTTGTGGCTAGGAATGGAGCTCAGCTGGTTAGAGTGCTTGCCTACTATGCACAAAGCTCTGGGTTCCAACCCAGCACCACATAAGCCAATCATAGTGCCCTACACATTAATCACAGTGACTTCTAGAGGTAAGGAGGATCCAGAATTCAATTCCATCCATGACTACATAGATTCTTAATAGCCAGGTTAGGTTACATGATATCATATTGTCTCTCAAAAAAATCCTATATGAGATCAAGGGGCGAGCTACATGTGAGGGTGACTGACAGGAGAAAAGTGAGAAGTGCCTAATATGAGTGGGAAGTGTCTGGCAGGAGCTAGAAGTGGGTAGCAGGAGTGGAGAGTGGCAGTGACCAGGCTTCTTAGCTAAGTCAAACTAGAGTGAAAATGAGAACATGACTGTATATACAAGGGAGAGTGCAGCCAGAGGTATCTAGAGGAGTCCAGAGCAGGGAAAGTAGTAGACTAGACATGACCAGTATTACTGAACTGGGCCATTAGAGGAGAGAGACAGTGAGAGGAAGAGAAAAGGGGATGGAGGTAAGCTGACCAAGAGAGCCAAGATTGATCCAAGAGACAGAAGAACCAAGAGAGTGTGTAGTTAAAATGGCTAGGTTATATAGGGATCAAAAGCTACAAGGAGGGAAGAGAAGCCCCTAAGCTGGAGAGGTTTAGGGTAGAGGCAGAAGTGAGAAAAGCAGAGAGAAGCCACAGGTTTAGCCTCAGTAAGCATGGAGGTTTTCGTGTGCTTGGGCATGCTGATATGCACCTCAGCTAACTGGTTTGAGACCTAATGCTGAGTCTTATTTGGGACCTGACAAAACTGACCTATCCTTCTTTGATGGGTTTCTTAGGTCAAGACAAGAGTTATGCTGAGAAAAACAAAAACAACAAAAAACATTTTTGTCTCTCTATTGAGGTATAGCTCCAGTTTTCTTTTAATTTGAAATGGGTTCTCACTGACTCACCAGGTGGGCCTTAAATTTGTAATCCTCCTGCTATATATAGCCTTCTGAGTAACTGGAAATACAAACCCGCACCCTCAGGATCAACCCATAAGATCTAACAGTTACAGTTACAGGTGAATAAGGACAGCCAGCCACCCTAAGTAGGACTTGGGACCTCTGGTGGTTTGAATAGGTATGGCCCCATAGACTCATGTGTCGGAATGCTTGGGCCACAAAGTGGCACTATTAGGTGTGGCCTTGTTGGAGGAAGTGTCACTGTGGAGGTGGGGCTTTGAGGTCGTATATGTTCAAGCTATGCTATGTGTGGCACACGGCAAGACCCAATTAAATATTTTCCGTTATAAGAGTTGCCATGGTCAGGGGCTGGAGAGATGGCTCAGTGGTTAAGAGCACTGGCTGCTCTTCCAGAGGACCTGGGTTCAATTTCCAGCACCCACATGTCAGCTCACCACTGTCTGTAACTCTGGCTCCCAGAATTCTGACACCTTCAGAAAGATACACATGTAGGCAAAATGTCAGTGCACAAATATAAATAAATAAAGATCTAAAAAAAATTATTGCCATGGTCATGGTATCTCTTCACTACAATAAAACTCTTTCTCCTTTAAAGCTTTGTTGAAAAGTCATTCACAGAGCTGGTGAGATGGCTCATCCAGGAAAAGCACTTTCTACCAAGGCTGAAGTTTCAGTTCAAGCCAGGAAACTAGATGCTGGAAGAGAGAACTGAGTCCTGGAAGCTGACCTCCACATGTGTGTCATGACACTCGCAAACGTACACAGAGTAATGACTTTTGGCATACTAAAGTGTTATACATCTATGCCATAAACCATCTGGCTGTTAAGTTAAGCCTGAGAATTGTGAGGAGGAAAGCCAAGTCCACAATTGTCTGACTAAAGCAAACTGTACTTCGGGGTGCACCCAGGGCTGGTCAACCGGCTGTCTCTACGGAATTTTAGAGAGCAGCCCTGCTGGCCTCTTGTCCCTTTTATAGGAGAGATAACACAGAGTTGCCCCTGTAAATGATACATTGTTAGAAAAAAAAAACAATGAAAGGAAAGAAATAGGAAGAACCATTCGTGTGAAGGGGGCCTCAGGTTTAGTGTATGTCTTAAAAACTTAAAGTTCACATCAGATCTAAGAAACAGGAACTTACTCCTAACTCTTAACTGCACACACAGTCCTTAACCTGCAAGGCATGTATTTCCTGTCTTGGTCTCGTGGGCGTTTGATCCTGGATAGTTTTATGTAACTCTGGTTGACCTGGAGCTTCCTATGTAGTTCAAGTTGGCCTTGAACTTGAGATCTTCCTGACTCGGGATTACACGTGTGTCTCAAAGAAGTGGACAGTGTTCCTGAGAATGACAGCAGGAGTTCCAGGGCAACCAGGGCTACATTTTAAGAAAGGGAGGGAGGGAGGAAGAAAGGAGAGAGGGGGAAGGGCTCAGTGCTTAAGAGTACTGATTGGCTTCTCTTCCATAAAACCCAGGTTCAATTGCCAGTTCCTCCATGGTGACTCACAACTATCCATAACTCCAATCTCAGGGGTCCAAATGCCCTCTGCTGATCTCATGAGCACATCATATACTTGCAAGCAAAATACCCAGATGCACAAAATAAATACAAAAACAACTCTAAAGCCAGGATGCTCGATGCCACGCCAGCCTAGCAATCCAGGACACACAATTTTCCAGGCCATGTCTCAAAAATAGAGGTAGAGAGCACTACAGAAAGACGCCTGGTGTTGACCTCCAGTCTTCATATGAGCATGCACACACCACACGTGCACACATACACTACTATGCAGACCCATGCACACACCACACGTGCACACATACACTACAACAAACCCATGCACGAACCACATGTGCACAATACACTACTACACAGATCCTACCTCACTTGCCCCAAGTGAAAGAAAATTAACTTTTTAACTTTATTTATCTAAACACTTTAAAAGATTTGTTTTATGTGTATGGCTGCTTTACCTGTATGTATGTCTGCACACCATGAGTGTTCCTGGTGCCCAGAGAAGCCAGAGAAGAGCAATAGATCCCTTAGAACTGAAGCTACAGATGGTTGTGAGCTGTTATGTGGGTGCTGGGACTCAAACCTAGTACTCTGGAAATGCAGCTAGTGCTCTTAGCCCATGAACTACCTCACTATCCCAGAAAAAAAGAAGCTTAACTGGTTTCCTGAAAGGTATCTTGGAGATAGGAACAGACTCTCAGAGCATGGTCAGAAAGCCACAGCTCATCAATGAAATGGTCAGGGACTTCCTGTCCTGCTCCATGCATAAATGAAAGACGAAGACAACTCAAATTGGCATTTGAGGGGCAGATAAACAGGAGCATCCGGTAGTTTCACAGGTGGTCGGGTAGCAGGAGCCGGGTTGGTTGGTTGGTCTGTGGAGAGTGCAGGGATTAAGGGAAGAGGCCTGGACCCCAACTTCTTCCTTGGCTACCCCCCTGAAAATGTCACCTGCCTTGCAGTGGACGAACTCACAGGCAGGAATGGGTTGGCTTGGGTGGGGACATCCTGCAGGTTCCACCCTCATGTTGGTTGATCTTCAACATTGTACTGACTTCTTCCCACTTGACATTCCTCAAGGTCCTGTGATCATGGCTGGGTCTAGTGAGGTTCAAACCTGCACTGCCCTACCCACACCCACACCCAGCTCAGCGTCAGTCAGGATCAACAATTACCTAGAGATCATCTTTCTGGGGCTTAAGCATTGGTGGGAGCAGATGGGATATGAGCTGGGGATTTGGGAATGGGGGAAGATATCTGCTCCCCCTCCCCCTACACCCTAGCCTTTTAAAAGGCCTTCTCAGGTCAGAGACCAGGAGAAAAGTATAGGAGAGATACACAATGGACCAGGAAGAAGAAAAGGGAGAGGGAGGCTCAGACCTTCTAGACAAGGTAAGAGGGCTCTGGCTGACTCCACCATCCGCTTCTTGAGGTCTCGGCACCTGTAATTGACAAGATTAATTCATTTATAGGGCATCTAATTAGCAAGCAAGTCTCTGGAGTCCCCTGACCCAGTTACTATAACACACAGGGGGTATAGGTAGGAGAGTATAAGAGCCCCTCCTCAGGGCAAATGAATGGATTCTTAGTACTGTCCCCCAAGAGATAGTAGGTACTAGGATTTAGGGGCACTTCTGAGCCCCATTTCCCTGGTAAGTGTCCCAACCCCCCAAATCAACCCAAGCCTGGTCTCAATCTAGGACAGTGGTAGAATGCTGTCCCTAGAGTCAGTACCATGTGAAATTGTGCTGCAGGCAGGGGCCCCAGGCTGGGAGGTGGGGGTTGGGGGAGTCAGGGGCAGGTCAGGGAAGGAGACTCAGGTTTCATTTAGAGAAATTCTGCAGACCCGTGAGGACTATGGTGAGAGCAGAGATGGGAAGGCAGGCACTGTTTCGGGTGGATGCTGTCTGGAAGACAGGGAAGGCACAGACCAAACTAAACCAATCACGTCTGTCCCCAAGGCAGGTTCACCGGACCAGGAAGGCTTCTTCAACCTGCTGACCCACGTGCAGGGCGATCGGATGGAGGAGCAGCGCTGTTCCTTGCAGGCTGGGCCAGGCCAGAACCCAGAAAGCCGTAAGCAGGGCGTGATTGGGCCGTGTGTGTGTGTGTGTGTGTGTGTGTGTGTGTGTGTGTGTGTGGCAGGAGTGCTGGGGTTCTGGGATCTTGTGGATCTTGGGACTCAGGATGGGGTCTGTATTCATGCCTGCCTGTCTCTGCTCCAAGCAGAGGGTGGCCCTGCTCCAGAGATGGACAATCTCATGGATATGCTGGTCAACACCCAGGGCCGCCGCATGGACGACCAGCGTGTAACAGTTAATTCCCTGCCTGGCTTCCAACCTATCGGCCCCAAGGTAGGTGATGTCCAGATTACCTGTGAGACTCCACATAGCTCTCTAAATCTATGACCTGTCTCTAGGCAGGAAAGGAGAGGACCCTATGAACACGTAAAGTGCTATGGGCTTAAGGTCAGGTGGCAGGACTCATGCTAGTGCAGAACTATGGCTGGAAATTACAGTTCCTGCTCCAACATCTGTATATTTGGGAGAGGCCACAGGGAGAAAACAGGCAGTTTTCCTGGAAGGCATATGAATGCATACCCCTATAAATCAATGAAGAGTAGGGCTTCTGTTTGGGAGTGTTTTGCTTTATTGTTTTTGAGACAGGGTTTCATGTAGCTCTGGCTGGCATGTTCTCCTACATGTGCATCCTGGGTTCTGGGATAACAGGTGTGAGTCACCATGAGTGATGTATGTGGGTAGGGATAGAACCCAGGGCTTTGATGCAGTCTCTATCAACTGAGCTCCAGCCCCAGCCCTATGTCTGTGTACATTAGCATACATGTTTAGAGCTCCGGGCACACGTGTGCACACGCAGGTGGAGGCCAGAAGTCAATCTCCTGCCCTGGGAGCTTTCAGTGCCCTGGAACTCCAGGTAGATCAGGCTCTCTAGCTAGGAAGCCCTTGGGATCCTCCTGACTCTTAAGCACTGAGATTACAAGTGCATAAACCCACACCTGGCTTAAACTCAGGTCTTCAAATGAGCATAGCAAGGATTTCAATGACTGAGCTATCTTCTCAACTCAACTGTTTGTTTGTTTGTTTTAGTATTTAGCTTTGAACTCAAAATAATCCTCCTGCCTGTTTCTTGAGTACTGGGATTACAGGTATACACTAACAGGCCAATGTCTGACCAAATACCACCACCCTAATTAGCAGACGAAAAAAAAACATTGTTTGGAGGCACTTCTGACTTGCACTTTCCTTGGTCCCCTCCCTCCGTCTGACCCTTCTTCATCCCCAGGATGGAATGCAGAAACGACCTGGGACCCTCAGCCCTCAACCCCTGCTCACCCCTCAGGATCCTGCTGCACTCAGCTTCCGCAGGAACAGCAGCCCCCAGCCCCAGACACAAGCTCCTTGAGAGTTCTAGCCATCCTGGGCCTCCCACTGGCCCCTGAAAACAATAAAACACTTGGCACTAGCAACAAAGAGTTGAGTGTGTGTTATTTTCTGTGGTGGGGAAGGGAGCTGGGACTTGAGGAACTGAAGGTCTCAGGAGCTCTGCTGGGCAGCTTGAAGAAGTCTCTCTTCTTTCTGCTTCCGGATCTTCTGCTTAAATTCTTCTAGCTCCTGGCGCTGGAATGGGGAAAGGGGTGTGATGGGAAGGAAGGAAGAGTACAGGCCTCACAGCCTGGACTCACTCACACTATCCTCCCTTTGGCTTCAGAGTTCAGTATCCACACTGGGAGCCCCATGCCAATCACAATCACTGTACAAGTGAGTTCAGCTTCATCCCTCGGGGAAAAGGTAATATGTGACACCATTTGTGCCCTCCCCTCTTTTTAAGATGGGGTCTCATATACTACAGGCTAGCCTTGAGCTCACCAGGCGGCAGAGAATAGCCAGAATTCTCAATCCTCTTGCATCCATCTCCTGAGTGCTGGAATGCTGGAATTACAGCTTCCTCTCCTGTCTCCCTCTCTCTATCCCCATGCAGCCCAGGCTAGCTTCAATCTGATACTCCTCCTACTCCTCCTTCCAAGTGTCCGTAGGTATACACCATCACAAACAACAAGAAACCTTTATGGAGACAAGGTCTCTAGCCCAGGCTAGTCTGGAATTCCTACTCAGTCTGCTGCTTCCACTTTCCTACCTATGGCTGAGGGTGAAATCTTTATTCCAAGCCCAACTAGGTAAGAGTGACTCAGCTCCTTGGGGAAAACAGGTTACTGACCTGACCCTCCTTCTCTCTTGGCCACAGCTCCCTCTGTGGAACAAAGTCACAGGTGAGAACACAAGGCAGGAGAATCCAGAGCCCCACATCCACAACAGGGTTGACTCATGAGAGGCAGACAATGGATCTCAATAGCAAGTTGGTGCTTCATACCCTCCCTTCCGCAGGAATTATCCATCAAGCACTTTGATACCCACCTTACGCTGGACAACATAGTCCTCAAACCACTCAGCCTGATTGGAGATCCAGAACATAACCACGGGGAAAGTGAGGTAGAGGGACATCTGTAAAAGCAGAGGTGGGTGGAGCACAGGGAGATTGCAGGGAAGCCCAAAGGACAGGTCCGGAGCTCAGCCTCAGGGGCTCCCCGGGAACCCCAGAAATCCTACCCGGAGAACAGAAACCTGGCACCTTAAAGCCTGGTTTTCATGATCAAGCAGATTTTACTCGTAGTAGTTCTGTCCACGACTCCCTTCCACCACCACCACACACAAACACACACACACACACACACACACACACACACACACACAGGCACACGTGCACGAAGGATGTAGAAGAGAGGGAAAGGAAGAGAGAGACTAACAGTCCAAGGGTTCCTACTACAAACACATATCCTTGAGATGTTATTAACTCCCAATCTGATACCCACCCGTAGCATCTCATATAGAGGGCCCTCTTTTTTTTTTTTTTTTTTTTCCAAATATATTCTCCTACTTCTAGAAATCCTATCTGAGACCCATCATGAGCTCTGGGCTCTCCTTCTGGAAACCCCACTCTGGATCTGAAGCCTCCCTTCCTTGAACCACCCTCTTCAGCTCTCCCATCTCTGAGACGCTTCCCTCCATTCTAAGCCCCCACATCTAGTGCTCCTTCTGCTGGGGTGCCAGTACAAGTCTCAGACACTTTCTCTGTGGAACGCCTCCCTGCCTTGCGCTTCTCTCACTTCCAAGATCTATTTTCATTTTCTGAAAGACCCCGGGTCCAGACGTCCAACGCCTAGAACTCACTGACCCGAAACACCTCCAGCTTCACCCCCATCTCGCTCTTCGGTTTTACGAAGCCACTTCCGCCCAAAGTCGACTGTCCAGTAATGCAAAACCTCATTGGTGCTGCCCAAGGGCCAATACGGAAGCGGAGTGGTCAGGAACCCGGGTCTGTGACGTCATCTTCCGGCGCCCCTTTGCTTCCGGTCACTTCCTTAACCACTCAAAATTTAACAGAGCAAGCGGTGCTGTCAAAGTGCGGTGCAGCCAATAGAAAACGGGTCTGTCTCGAAGAGGGCGGGCCTTCTGTGCGTGACGCCACTAGAGCGCGACTCTCGTCTGTACCTGGAGAGCCAGGAAGATGGTGGTGATGGCGCGAGTTCCGCGTTCCGAGCGGCCGGACCTTGTTTTTGTAAGTCTGCAGCGAGGTGGAGGGTGATTCGCTAGGGAAGATCCAAAGCTGGATACCTTACAGGATCGGAGTCTGGCTCTCGGGGGGGGAGGGCGGGGGGGGACTAGACCCCAGTCCATGGGGCGACATGTCAAAACACTGATCAGACCGGGAATAAAGAACCGTACGTACCCTCATGGCTCGAGTGAGGAGCTGCTGTTGAGGTTAAGAGGCCAGGAGGGGAATGAGAGTGAATCGACGTGGATTTTGATAGGCATAGTGACCGGCTAGTGTTCTGGATTCTGGATAACGGCTTGATGCACTCATGGAGATCACCGGTATCTGCCACCTGAGAAGAGGCTGGGGAAAATAATAAGTTAAAAACTTTAAAACTTTGGGTTGGGTGTGGTGGTGAATGCCCTTGATCCCAGAACTTGGGAGACAGAGGCAGGTGGATCTCTGTGAGTTTGCGGCCAGTGTGGTCTATATAGTGAATTCCAGGACAGCTAGAACAAATAGTGAGACCCCTGTCTCAAGAGCAACAAAACAAAACTTTAAAATGTTATTATACAGGCCAGGTATGAAGATAGGTGCGGTGGTGATAGTGTAAGCGTGAAGGATCAAAAGCCTGATGTCCGGGAGGAAGTGTGTGGTGCCTGGATACAACCAGCTGTCCATGACAGCGGCCAGGCCTCTGGCCCTAGTGCTGTGAGACGCTAGGGATTATGGGAAGGGCATAAGAGAAAATAATGGATGGTGAAGATATCCAAAACTCCTTGTATATATGTATGAAATTGTCAAAGACTTCTTAAGAGTGTGAGGATTGGGGCCAGGGAGTGAGATTTACTGAACAAAGCTGATATCTGGGCAGAGTCTCCTTAACAACTAAGAGATCTGTGTGGGCAGTTGAGTGCTGAGAGCCAGAGGTCTAAACTAACACTCTATCTAGCACAGTAGTTTGAAACCTTCCTAATGTGTGATCCTTCAATACAGTTCCTCATGTTGTGTAACTGCCAACAATAAAATCGTTTTCATTGCTACTTCATAATTGTACTTTTGCTACTGTTATGAATCATAATGTAAATATCTGTGTTTTCTGGTGTTTTTAGGCAGCCCATGTGAAAGGGATTTTTTTGGTCCTCAAAGGCATAGTGGCCGTAGATTGAGAACCACTGCTTTAGCTAATATCTGGTGATCCAGCTTCAATAGAGGAAGAAATCATGTCTGGGACCTTGTTGTGTTGTGTCCGTTTGCTTGTTAAAGATGTATTTTTAAAATTATGTTTATGTGGATGTCTTTGTGTGGGTATGTGCATGTGAGTCAGGTGTCCACACAGGCCCTAGTCTAGAGTTATAGGTAATTATGAGCTGCCTGGAATGAGTGCAGTCCTTTGCAAGAGCAGTACATACTCTTCACTGTTGAGCCATGTCTCCAGCCCTGTTTGTTTTTAACTATAGCGTGTATTGTAAGTGCATGGGCTGTGTGTGTATGAATGCGCATTGACCAGAAATAGACATGAGCTGACTTTCCGTTGCTCTCCATCTGACTTTTGAGACAAAGTCTTCTCACTGAACTTGAAGCTCACTGGCGGGCTAAATGGCTGGCCAGTGAGCCCTAGGGATCTAGGGACCTGTTTGTGTTTGCCCAGCACTGGGGTGTATAGATACATAACGCGATGCCTGGCATTGCCCAGCATTGGGGTTTTTAGATACATACTGCCATGCCTGGCATTTACGTGAGTGTTGGAGATCTGAACTCAGGCAATCATGCTTGTGCGTACCAACTGAGCCATCTTTCTACTTCTTTTTGTTTATTTGTTTGTTTGTTTTTAATTTTAACATGTGTAAGAGGCAAGTCATGTGCCTGCCACTGTGTGCATGTGGAAGGTAGAGGACAACGTAAGGAGTTGATTCCTTCCTACCATGGGACTCAGTCTCAGTGGCAGGTGACTCTACCCACTGGGCATCTCACCAACCTCCCATTTGTTTTATTCTTTGCCTCTGAGATGGTGGGAGTATAGACTTGCACCACTGCCTTTTGAAAGGGTATGGAGTTTTTGTAGAAGCCTAGAGTTTGGGGCTAAGCCCCAGGATGGGTTGTGACTCTACTGAGACTAAAGACAGGCTTCTCGTCTCCCCTTCCCTGGCCCTGGCAGGAGGAAGAGGACCTTCCCTATGAGGAAGAAATCATGAGGAACCAGTTCTCCGTCAAATGCTGGCTCCGCTACATCGAGTTCAAACAGGGGGCCCCCAAGCCCCGACTCAACCAGTTGTATGAGCGGGCACTCAAACTGCTTCCCTGCAGGTGCAAATGGCCCTCCCTGTGCTACCCTGCTCATCAGCTCCCACCCCTCTACACCCAGTCACAATACAAGTGACTGTGTGTCCCAGGTGAATGCTGTGTATTCCTTTACTGAAGCACAGCCCCTGATAGGTCACACCTTCCCTCATGTCCAAGCCTGTCCCTTCCCTGTGAGATCTCTTGCCCCTCCTCAGTCCCTTTTTCACCACAGTTGCCTCTAGAACAAAGAAAGGGTTCTGGGGTTCCATAAACCCATCTTATCTGCCTTTCCTGCTCTTTAGCTACAAACTCTGGTACCGATATCTGAAGGCACGCCGGGCACAGGTGAAACATCGCTGTGTGACTGATCCTGCCTATGAAGATGTCAACAACTGCCATGAGAGGGCCTTTGTGTTCATGCACAAGGTAGGGATCTGGAGAGGGGTGTGCGGGCAGGCGCACTCCTGGCAACTATTTCCCCAGTGAGATGTAAAGGGGTATCTTCCTCTTCCTCATAGTGCTCCAGCAAAACAGGGCACAGGTCCACCAAAGTGTTTTATCAGCTTGAGGAAATAATGACTCTCTTGGGCTTATTTACAGAGCCTGGGTGGCAGGTGATGACCCCTATTGCTTCCCTGCTGCCCCTGTGCCCTAGATATGAAGTGTAAGGAAGCTATGGAGCCTGTGCCTCAGACCCCTCACTCCATTATTTTCAGATGCCACGCCTGTGGTTAGACTACTGCCAGTTTCTCATGGACCAGGGAAGGGTAACACATACCCGCCGCACCTTTGACCGTGCCCTCAGGGCACTGCCCATCACACAACACTCTCGCATCTGGCCCCTGTATCTACGTTTCCTGCGCTCCCACCCACTGCCTGAGACTGCTGTGCGAGGCTACCGTCGCTTCCTCAAGGTGAGCACCATTGAAGTGACCAGTTCCTAGGTAGGCTTCCAAACATGGCTCACTGGGATAGGGACCTTCCCAATATGCAATAAATAGGCTGCAGGAAGAGGCTCCGATGAATAGGTACAGTTTATTCATGGTTTCTTTCTTTGTGAGTGTGTGTTGTGTATTTATGTGTGTGTGTGTACACCCATGTATGTGGAGGCCCAACGTTGACACTGATGTCTTCCTCGATCAATCTTTACTTTATTGAGGCAAGATCTTTTAGTGAACCCAGACTAGATTTAGCCAGTTCTAGCTAGCCCCACAGATCCCCTTTCCAGTGCTGTCATAGTTACCCAATGTTTATGTGGGCTCTACAGATCCAAACTCCAGTCCCCACACTTGCAAGGCAAATGCTTTATACCCTGAGCTAACTCCCTTTATACCCTGAGCTAAGCACTGTAACTTATTATCTTTAGTTTTCAAGTCTTTAGCTTTTAGCTTATGCCCACTTCCCAGTGGGCACAGAGATGAGAGCCAGGAGCACCATACATGGGGCTCTCACCACCACTTGCCCAGGACTTTCAGTCTAACAGGGTAAACACATGCATGACCCAGCTATGTGAAGTAGAATAAAACCAGAGCCACAGTAAGAGGTGGGAGTAAGATATCTGGATGGTGGGCTGCATTGCAAGCAGAGCGTTGTAGCTCATGCTTGTGATATTGGTATTGTAATTTCTTTTTTTTTTTTAATTTTTTTTTTTTTTTAAAGATTTATTTATTTATTATATGTAAGTACACTGTAGCTGTCCAGAAGAGGGAGTCAGATCTTGTTACAGATGGTTGTGAGCCACCATGTGGTTGCTGGGATTTGAACTCCGGACCTTCGGGAGAACAGTAGGGTGCTCTTACCCACTGAGCCATCTCACCAGCCCGGTATTGTAATTTCTTAGCATGGTACTGCTTGGATGACAGTTTGTGACAGAAGCAGATCCTTCCCTGACTACCAGTGTCTTAAGTTGGTCTGCCTAGAATTAGCATTGGACAGTATTGGGGTTGTGGCAGGGAGGTGTCAAGGCTAAGGGAGGTGCCAAGGGTGGACACTCAGGACCAAGACTGAAGGTCCAGACAAGATTACTGTCTTAGTTTCTCTTCCTCTTGCTGTAAGAAACACCCTGAAGCAATCGGCTTTTTTGGCTCACAGTTTAGGGGTGCAGTCCTTCATAGAAGGCGATGGGAGTTTGAAACAGCTATGAATCCATGATCAGAAAACAGCTATGCACACATGCTTCTTATACAGCACCATACAGGATCCCTGCCCAGGAAATGATCCCTTTCATAATCAACACGAGTCTTCTCATCCAGATAGTCTCTCACACATATACCCTAAGGCTTGTCTCAGAAGTGATTCTAGAGTCTGTCAAGTTGACAGTTAGCACTAACCACCATAAGTACTGTAGCCGTGTTAGGCCTGTGGTATCAAGACTGACCCAAAGGAGCCAAGACCAAACCAGTAAGGCCTAATGCTGGAGTATTGACTTCAGGCTGGACCACCATAGCACTGAGGCCGGGTTAGTGGGGCTGACTGTTTGCTAAAACTGGTGGTGGTGGGAGTGACGATAGCCACTTAGTCAGAAGAGAGATATCATCTCCTGCATCCCCAGTCACCTTCAGTGGGGTGGGTATTCATTCTCCAGCTGAGTCCTGAGAGCGCTGAGGAATACATCGAGTATCTCAAATCCAGTGACCGGCTAGACGAGGCTGCACAGCGCCTGGCCACCGTGGTGAATGATGAGCGCTTTGTATCCAAGGCTGGTAAATCCAACTACCAGGTGGGTTCCCTGGAATGTGGAGACTGGGTGAGAGGTGTCTTCCCTCATGGACCGAGACTGAGATGTTCCCCCAACACCCTGTGTCCTGCAGCTGTGGCACGAGCTGTGTGACCTTATCTCCCAGAATCCGGACAAGGTACAGTCTCTCAATGTGGATGCCATAATCCGTGGTGGGCTCACCCGTTTCACTGACCAGCTGGGCAAGCTGTGGTGCTCTTTGGCAGACTACTATATCCGCAGTGGCCACTTCGAAAAGGTATGTGGGTGCCTAGACCTCTGCTGTTAGGTGGGTCTCTGAAGGACACACAGTGCATGGGCAGGACACAAGTACAGATATGCTGTGTGAGACATATCACATACATGCACACATTTGCCATCCCAGTGGTGGTGATGGGAACAGGAGTCCTGTAGACAGGTGAACCTTCGGGACAGCCTGACTCAGTGTCTGGTCCTCTCACATCCTAGCTGTGTAGCCTGGGAACTTGTAAGCTTGTGTGGAGGAGTGCAGCCACTTGTGTACCCTTAACCAAAAACCTAGCTTCTCTACTCAGGAAAGTTGTCCTTTCCGACTTAGTGATGTAGTGTGCAGCTTTGGGAGAGATGTACATGGGGCAGTGAGGAGGGGAAGGGGACACCTGCCTGTCCAGTCTGATCAGCTGAATCAGCTCTAGCATTAGTGGGGTGACAGATGTCTCAACCAGACTGCCCTCACAGATGTCCCCAATATTCCTATTTGCAAAATGGGGGTGTGGCCACGCTTTACCTGTAAGGAACTGGTGCATCGACAAAGGCCGAGTACTCACCTAGTGCCCTCAGATAGTTTCCACTGTCTGTCCTTCCATCTTGCTTTCTAGAAACATGCTGGGATCAGGGTTTGGATGGGACTCTGAGAACCTCCATAGGACTAAACTGGGGGTACTGTGGTCTAAGGAAACTGGGTAGGAGGCCATTGTGAGTAGCTTAGGGGGTTGCGATTTGCACTGTTGGGCTGGGCAAGGTAGGGGGCTGCAGCAAGAGAATTGCAAAGCTCATAAGCCCCTTTCCCGAGTGCCTGCATGAAAACATGGGATAGGGAGACAGGGCTGTGCTTTCTAGGGATGGAAAGAGTCTAGAGAACACAAGGTTGTGAAGGGGTCAGGCAGCCATTGGAGGAGAGTGGGAGCCTCCAGAGACAGGCTGTGTTATATGACTTTTCCTGACGAGACATGAACAAATGTCTCTTCACCACAGATAGGTGATTTATTTCATTTTCCAAGTGTGTGCACATAGCAAACCAGTGAACTTACTGGGCTTCCTTACATGAACATGGGTGAGGGTGACTCAGAAGTAGCTGCATCAATGAAGACCCAGCACAGTTGGGAGAACATTCACAAAAGCTGCGTCCTTAGACCTTCCTTCTGACTTGGAGACAGGCTGGGCCTTGGGGGTTGCTTGGAGAGTCTCCCCTAGCAGTTGTTACTGTTTGCATAACTTGGGGTGGGGGGAGGTCTTGTGACTCTTACACGTCTCATTTACTTTCTGAGCCTTCAGAGACTGACTCCCTCCCTCCAGAACGGATTGTTGGGATTAGGAAGAAAAAGCTTCACAGCAGGCTGAGCTCAGGGTTCTGTGGGAGCTGAAGTCTGGCTGCTCACCTCTTCTCACTTCAATCTTGCGTCCATGCTACACAAGACACTACCCAGCTTACAAAGGTGGCCCTTCAGCTTCAGACTGACAGGCAGTGCAGGGCAGGAACAGGCCAGCAGGCTTCTATCCTTCGCTCAGCATTGGTCAGCTGGGGATGCTGGCAGTGGGTCCTTGTGGGCGGGCTCTCACGCCTCTCCTCTGGACTTTTCCTCACACTGGACCTGAACCCCACAGGCTCGGGATGTGTATGAGGAGGCCATCCGCACGGTGATGACCGTGCGGGACTTCACCCAGGTGTTCGACAGCTACGCCCAGTTTGAGGAGAGCATGATTGCAGCGAAGATGGAGACTGCCTCTGAACTGGGGCGTGAGGAGGAGGGTACGACGTAGGTCTATGGACTCGGGAGGAGAGGGTTGAGTTCCTAGCCACTGGTGTGGAACAGGCTGTCAAGGAGAGGGGCTGGATGGACACTGGGCCAAGAAATCCTGGCGTAGTCTCAATTGAGTACAGGCATGGCAGGAGGGCTGGTGCTAGGTTCGTGGAGGTCAGCGTGGCTCTTTAGGTCTACAACACTGGGCTTGGAGGAAGGGAAGCTAGGAACAGAAGTAGACAGGGCCTGTGCCATCCATCACCTCCAGTCTCCCTGGCTTCATGAACATATCTGGCTTCTAGACGATGTGGACCTAGAGCTGCGCCTGGCCCGCTTCGAACAGCTCATCAGCCGACGGCCCCTGCTTCTCAATAGTGTCCTTCTGCGCCAGAACCCACACCACGTCCACGAGTGGCACAAGCGTGTAGCCCTCCATCAGGGCCGCCCTCGGGAGGTGTGTGATGGTTCCAACCCGTCTCCTTCTGCCCCATAGAGCTGCCATGGCCCAACCCTGCCCTCACTTGTGTGACCTTCCTGCTCTAGATTATCAACACATACACAGAGGCTGTGCAAACAGTAGACCCCTTCAAAGCCACAGGCAAGCCCCACACACTGTGGGTTGCATTCGCCAAGTTTTACGAAGACAATGGACAGCTGGATGATGTGAGTGTGCGGTGTGTGTATTACATTTCACCACGGGACTTGGGGTGGCCAAGTGGCAAGACCTCAGCTAGTCTCTGCCCATTACCACAGGCTCGTGTCATCCTAGAGAAGGCCACCAAGGTGAACTTCAAGCAGGTGGATGACCTGGCAAGTGTGTGGTGCCAGTGTGGGGAGCTAGAGCTCAGGCACGAGAATTACGATGAGGCCTTAAAGCTGCTGCGGGTAAGGATGTGAGGACAGCCAGGGATGTGCAGTGGGCCGGGACAGCCCTCAGTGCCTCTGCCTCTGCCTCTCCACAGAAAGCCACGGCTTTGCCTGCCCGCCGAGCTGAGTACTTTGATGGTTCAGAACCTGTGCAGAACCGTGTATATAAGTCGCTGAAGGTGTGGTCCATGCTTGCCGACTTGGAGGAAAGCCTGGGCACTTTCCAGGTCAGCTACCGTAGACAGGGGTGAAGTGGAGCTGGTTCTCGGCTTCAGAGCAGAGTGTGCCCTGACCCGTTTGTTCCCACAGTCAACCAAGGCCGTGTATGACCGAATCCTGGACCTGCGCATAGCCACGCCACAGATCGTTATTAACTATGCCATGTTCCTGGAGGAGCACAAGTACTTTGAGGAGAGCTTCAAGGTGAGGCAAGCCCCGAGGTGCAGGTCAAAGGCACGGCAAGGCACTTCCTCATTCATGGTCTGCAGGGAAGGCACTCCCTCATGGTCTGCAGGTGTCCATGTGTCTCCACTGTCTTCACTGTCCTCTCACTGTCACTGCCTGTGTACATGTGTGTTTGGGAACATGAAACCAAACCTCTGACGGAAGCAAGTTAAGGGAGAAGACTTCGTTCTGGCTCACAGAGGATACAATCACTGGTGGGCAAGGCAAGGCATGGCAGCAGAAAACCTGTGGCTGACTGTGCTGCACCTGCAGAGGGATGCACAGGAGGATGAATGTTGGGAACTGGCTCGTTTTCTCCTTTTGTAGTCTAGGATCTCAGCCCATGAGATGGCGCCCACCCCCATTTAAGATGGATCAGTCTGCTTCAGTTCATAGGATCGAGATAATCCTTCGCAGACATAGCTAAAGTTTGTCCCTTAGGTTATTCTACATCCTGTTAGGTTGACAATAGTAACTGTCACGGGGGTAATTTCTTTTCCTTTTGGCAGTGGTATATATGGAACCCAGAACTTTGGGCATTCAAAGCAGGGGCTCTTACCACTGAGCAACATCTCAGCCTTTGATCTCTTGTAAAGCCACTAGTTGTGGCTGGTAAGGTCCATGCTAACGAGGTCATTTTAAGTCCTTTTCCTCATTTCCAAAATAAGTGCTTGCATAAGGCCCTGGGCATCAGGGTCTCAGCATGTGAACACTGTGGGATATGGGTTCTTCTCCCATAGCCAGCTACTGCAAGGCCTTGGGGGAAATAGGACAAAGGTGGGAGCTATGTGTGCAGCTCCCCTTGGTTTCTGTTCAGGTAATAGTGTGTGGGTCAGCACAGTGTGGCCATAGGCAGGTACACAGATAGGGAGGCTGCATCTGTTCTTGTGTCCCTAACCTCTGCCCAGGACCTGGGCACCTGTGTCTGTAGAGCTTAGGAGCTACCTTGTCCATGAGGTATCAGACTGTGTTTAGAAAGTCCCTATTGCACCCCTGCCTTAGCTCCTGTAGTTGGTGGGGGGAAACAGGGTGACATGCTTAACTTTGCCAAGATGGAGGGGTGGGCAAGGGCATCTGGGTGCTAATACCTGGCTTCCTTGGAAACAGGCATATGAGCGTGGCATCTCACTGTTCAAGTGGCCCAATGTTTCAGACATCTGGAGCACCTACCTGACCAAATTCATCTCGCGCTATGGGGGCCGAAAGCTGGAGCGTGCACGGGATCTCTTTGAGCAGGCACTCGATGGCTGCCCACCAAAATATGCCAAGAGTGAGGAGTCTGTGGGCTGTCATGGGACGTGGGGATGAGTAGCATGTGCTGAGTGGCGCGCTGCTAACTGGACCCTTGTGTGTGCAGCTTTATACCTGCTCTACGCACAGCTGGAGGAGGAGTGGGGCCTTGCCCGCCATGCCATGGCTGTGTATGACCGTGCGACCAGGGCAGTGGAGCCAGCACAGCAGTACGACATGTTTAACATCTACATCAAGCGAGCTGCTGAGATCTATGGCGTCACCCACACTCGTGGCATCTACCAGAAGGCCATTGAGGTACCCACCACTAGTGACCTGGTATGGGGTTGGGGTCCATGCAGACAGAAGGATCCCAGAAAGCCTGCCTGTGGAGAGGATGGCAGAAGGCTTTCCTACAGGCAGGCACTGGGACCCCTTTCCTTCACCCCTGCTCTCCCTGACCCCATGGTGCCAGGTGCTGTCTGATGAGCATGCCCGTGAGATGTGCCTGCGGTTTGCAGACATGGAGTGCAAGCTCGGTGAAATCGACCGCGCCCGGGCCATCTACAGCTTCTGCTCCCAGATCTGTGATCCCCGGGTACGGGTTGTGCCTAGTGTTGGAGAGGTGAGGGTGGGCAGTGGGGATGCTGTGCCAAGCACCTGGCTCAACCACATGCCTGCGCCCCACCACAGACAACTGGGGCATTCTGGCAAACATGGAAGGACTTTGAGGTTCGGCACGGCAATGAGGATACCATCAGGGAGATGCTGAGGATACGGCGGAGTGTGCAGGCCACATACAATACTCAGGTCAACTTCATGGCTTCACAGATGCTCAAGGTGTCGGGCAGTGCCACAGGCACCGGTGAGCTTCTTTAACCCCCCCTTTCCTTTTCATGGCTAGGCCACATGGAGCAATGTCTGCCCTGTCCCAGAGCACTCACGGCCCAGCCTAGGCTTCCTAGGCCTGGCAGCATTTGGAGAGGGCTTGAGGTCTAACCTTAACCTTCTCTCCCTCATTGGCCCTGCACCTCCAGTGTCTGACCTGGCTCCTGGGCAGAGTGGCATGGATGACATGAAGCTGCTGGAACAGAGAGCAGAACAGCTGGCAGCTGAGGCGGAGCGGGACCAGCCCCCCAGGGCCCAGAGCAAGATCTTCTTTGTGAGGTGAGAGCAGGTGGGGGGTGGGCCAGTCCTTCTTAGGAAAGGGGTATTCCAGAGAAGCTGCTGGGGGCTGGAGGGGGTCCACTGAAGCAGCTGGCAGCTACCAGCTTCCCTCTCGAAACCCTAGGAGTGATGCATCCAGGGAGGAATTGGCAGAGCTGGCTCAGCAGGCCAACCCTGAGGAGATCCAGCTGGGCGAGGATGAGGACGAGGACGAGATGGACCTGGAGCCCAATGGTCAGTGGCCAGCCCAGGGGCCAGGGTTAAGAGCAGAGGTGGGCCACCCCCCATCCACCCCCACCTTGACCCCACTTCTTTTCCCCCACAGAAGTCCGACTGGAACAGCAGAGTGTACCAGCTGCTGTGTTCGGGAGCCTAAAGGAAGACTGACTCCCTCCACACTTTTTCTTCCATGGTCACTCCCCCATAACTACCCTTCTAATACATCCCCTCTTTGTACATCCCGGTCTTGACCTCCTTCCTGCCGTCCAGGTGCCTCAGGGCGTGCTAGCTTAGAACTGCCTGGCTCTCAGCACTGATTGGCTGGGACAGGAGGTGGAGTAGTCAGGGGATATGGCATGTGGACAACCTGCCCTCACCCTGCAGAGCCAGTTCTGGACGCTGCAGGGCCAGTTCCCCTGCCCCATCCCAGGCCTCTTGTCAGGCTTGCCCAGTAAGAAACCTCCTTGAGCCCCAAACCGAGGGACACCTGGCCCTACTTACGTGGGTGTCATAGATCCGGGAGTTCACAAACCCTTGTGTCTCCATGTAGTAATAGGCTCCGTGGACCTACTAGCAAGGTGCTTGTATCCCTGGCTAAAGGCCAAACACCAGGCCTGGTGTACAGGCCACATCCAGGGTGGAGCCCTTCTAGCTTAAGCTCTGGGAAGCCATTAGTGGCCTCTAGATCATTAAGGGGCTTTTGGCATCAGGAGACATAATCAGATTTGTGTTTGAGCCGGTCACGCAGGCTGCCGTGTGAGCAGGGCGCAGTTGGAGACAGGCTATTGGCTTGGACCATGGGATAGCTGGAGGGGTGAGTTCTATACAATTTGGCAGTATCTGGGAAGCAAGGCTGTAGTGAGCCTAACATCTGAACTCTGCACCTACAGTGGCAACTAGATCCTCTGATAAGGGGCTCTGAGGAAGGACACAGAATCCCCAGCTCAGAGACTGTAACTGGGCTCAGAAATGAAGGCAGGTTGGCAACAGGAAACAGGGATCGGGTTAGAAGTTGGCTGCACACCAAATGCAACCACACGGAGGAGGAAAATGTGGGGGTGGAGGAGGCCCAGGAGAGGAGAGCTGGTCTGGAATCTCTTGCCAGGTCAGATCAGAGGTGGCTGAGAACATCTAGAGGAGGGAGTGTCAACAGGAAGGTCACCACAGATGTTGGCAGGAGCTGCCACAGGGCCAGCAAAAGGGCAAAGACGACAAGGTAGGGCTTGTGAAAACACGAGACGTAAACTTGGTCAGGCTTAGGGAGGAGACACCGTGTCTCAGCTTCTCTTTTCAGTTATTTTATTCAAGAAAGTGGAGGACAGACAAGGGGACTGAGCTGAGCCCTGAGTCACTGAAGCTCCCAGCTCAGCCCCCCACAGCATGACCAGACAGGACCCAGGAGTGCACTGCCCAAGGTGGGCACTATTTGGGGGTACCGCCACCCTTCTTGGGCGTGGTGGGCTTCTTGCTTTGCCAAAGGTGTCCCTGGATAGTGAAGGCGTCTACACTCATAGACATGGTTTTAGCAGGGATCTGGGTGAACCGTTTGCGATCCGAGTTGTACTTATAGATGCCTTCGACCATGGCAGGAGTGACGGTCCGAGGCCCATAGCCTGCCAGCCTCGATAGCTCCTCTGTCTCCCCAGACAGAGTGTAGAGGGCCCGGAACTGGCAGCTTGAGTCCCGAAAGAGAATCAGGAAGTGGTTGGCCTTGCTTTTCTCGATTTCCTGAGGGATGGTGGCAAGAAGCTGGTCAGGCTGGACTACTGCTCTACCCGCTAGTCTTACCCACCCAGACAGCTGTGGGACTCACCTCTAGAATTCTGTTCTTCTGGGGCTCATTCACCTTGCCTGCCAGGCAGCAGTGTGACAAGGCATTGTGGATGATAAACTTGTTAGACTTGGCGCTGGGTTCCTTGTATAGCCGGGGACCTGGAGGGCAGTCAGTCAGCAGAGACTGGGCGTGGGTTGGGGAAAGGCAGGTAGAGAACGCGTAGCTTCTAACATTACCCGGTCTCACTTACCTGTGTACTCAGGCACTGATGCTGGGGAGGATGCATTGCTTCCATTCTCCCAGTCACGTTCTCGACTGCCAGGCAGGCGGCTTGGAGACATGAGGCCTGATGGAGAAGGGGCCCTGCAGGGGAGGGGAGGGGTGAAGCTGGGGTCAGTAGTGTGTGAAGCCTCCCAGGGTACAACAGGATTAGGGACGAGGCAAGCCCAGTGCACTGCAGAGGAGAGGGGCATGTATATTGCATGCTGCCACAAGTCCATAGACAGCTGCTCCATATGCTCAACCTCCTACATTGCATGTGGGCACATCCTCCAGACTTGAGTCAGTTTCCCCCAAATCCCATCTGTGTTCCTGTACTTCCTTCCATCTACACATCCCAGCGGTCCCGCCATATCTTGCTCTAGGTTCCAGATAGACTCACCGAGAGGTGGGCCTCTTCACACCAAGGTTATTGGGAGCCTCGTTGGCCACCGTAGATAGGGACAGCGTGGACTGGGAATAGACCTTGCTGAGCCGTGAACCTAGGATAGACAGTACCAGTCAGTTATCCCTAAGGCCTTTACCTCCATTAACGCCCATGGGCATTCCCGAGACCCTCTCAGCCTTTCGTGATTGCCTGCTAAGTTTTGTTTATTTATACGAGTATCTGTCTTATGACAGCAGAGGGGGGCACTGGACTCAATTACAGATGGTTGTGAGTCGGTCACATGTGGTTGCTAAGAACTGAACTCGGGACCTCTGGAAGAGCAATAGGTGCTCTTAACCACTGAGTCGTTTCTCCAGTCTGGCTTTTACTTTTTAAAGATGGGTCTTCTATAGCCCAGGCTGGCCTCAAACTTCCTATTTGTTGAGGATGACCAAGTCTCCAGTCTCTACTTTCTCAGTGCTGGAGTTATAGGCCTATAACTGCCATTCCTGGTTAAAACTGGGGATGGAACCTGAAGTTTCGTGTACGCTAGGGTAGGCAAGTACTCTACCAAGAGCCACCACCACCACTCTGAACTTATTCGTGTGTGTGTGTGTGTGTGTGTGTGTGTGTGTGTTTATGTGTCCTTAGTTTCAGTGTTTGGTGCAGGACCTCAAGGTGTAGCCTAAATGGGCAGAGAAGCTGCTCAACAGCCAGTTTAGGACCAAACTCAAAATCCTCCTGCTTCAGACTCCTGAGTATCGCAATGACAGGCATGTGCCAACCTGTCTACCTTAATATGGCAATTTTTCTTATACAGCTCTGGGATTTAACCCAGGGCCTCATCCATTCCAGACAAACCCAGCCCTGAGTTTGGCATTCTTGTCCACATACCTACAGGGAAGGGAGCACTGTTTAGTAGCATCCTCAAATATCCAAGAGAGTTCCTCACTATCCAGCCAAGGAAGGAAGTTACCCTCACCACACTGGAACTCATGCCCACTCCAAATTCCTGCCCCATCACTGCATGCCACCAGACACTCCCTCTCTCCACAATCATAGGGCCCCTCCAACAGGGTCCTCACCCAGCAGGCCGCGGGCTGGGCTTCGTGCCAAGGCCGAGTCATCACAGCAACCAGAGCGTGGCCGGGTGGCCCTGCGCCCGCCCCGCCCTGGTCCCCCGGTCCCTGAGGCCCGGGGCCGTAGCACCTTATCAAGGTCATCCATCAGTTTCAGTTGTGCCCGGCGTTCATACTCAAGTCTTGTGAAGTCCCCCCGCCGGGGGCCCACCTCCTCCTCAGCTGGGGCCATGGCTCTGGTAGTAGGAGCCAAGGTGGCCACTGGAGCCGCAGAGGCTACAACAGGAGTTGTAAAGGCCAAGCCTGGAGCCTCCTGAGCCAGCCTGCAGATTAGACAGAAGGTAGCAAGCAGGATAGAATATGGGAGCACTGGGGCAGCAATACCAAAGGCCAGGCCCCTCATTCCAGTTCTAGCCTCACCTGGCGGCCTCCTCCCGTTTCTGCTCCTTCTCTGCCTCCTGCCACTGTTTGCGCCGCCGGGCTTCCTCTACCCGCCTCTGCTGACGCTCCAGCAGGCTAGCTCGCTTCTGAGCCATCTCATCCTCAGGCTTGTCTTCGTCCTGGAGGATGTCATAGGAGTTTAACTAGCCACTCTGCCAACTGGAGTCTGACTTTTAGCATTAGCCAAGCTCTCCTGACCTTTCTAAAATCCTCGGAGTACTTAGTTAGTGACTACTTTATGAGCAGCCCTGGGAGCTGTGTACACAATGCACAAAGGGGGAAGGCTAGCAAGTGACACACAGACCTTCAATGCTATGAAGATGCTTGAAGTGTGCCAAGCTGCACTGCAGGCTATCCTATTCTGGGGTCTTCTTAGAAGTACTCCCAGCCTAGGGGCACTCTCCAGGCAGAGGGGTTAGAAAGTTCAAAGGCCTTGAGGCCAGAACAAACCCATGTAGCCGAGACACTGAGTTGGGGACAATGATCCAGGTTAAAGTCACAAGGGAGCAGGGCCCAAGGCAGTGGACGGGCATTTTGTCCTCAGGGCAAAGAAGAGCAGTCAAAATCTCCACTGCTCAGGAAAAACAAACAAAGTGGGTTTGCAGCAGTAATGACCAACTGGAGCAGAGTGTGCGCTGCTCAGTTACAACAGTATGCACAGGGGCCCAGGCCGTAAGTGGCATGAAGATGGAGGATTACCAAACAGGATACATCAGGAAAGAGGATCACCCTAGCCCTGCTTATCCACCCACCCACACCTGTCCATCCTGTCTATCACCCACTCACCCATCCATATGCCCAACTACTACTTGTCCATCTACCAATTAACCTTCCCTCTATCCACCTATCAAACCACCTTCCATCCATCTAACCAACCACCTATCCACCTTCCTTTCAACCTACCATCACTCATCCAGCCTGTCCACCTACCTTTCCATCCACCTAGCCAAACTAATCACATACCTACCACTCACTCACCCATTTAACTTATCCACCCATCTAACTACCCTTCCAACCCATCCATCCATCCATCCATCCATCCATCCATCCATCCATCCATCCAAGAAAGCCAGCAAGCCAGCCACTCCCTAGTCAGCCAGCTATCCATCCATCCATCCATCCATCCATCCATCCATCCATCCATCAGGCAATACATGTCAATTTACCCACTCAACAGTAAAGCTCTATCCCTGAATATCCACCACTTCCCAGCTCCCTTACTACCCCCTAGGGGCATCCCCATTACCCATCCATTCATACATCTACCTACTGGCTCACCTTTTCCCTCTGACCCGCCAAGGTGACTCACCTTATAAAAGAATCCAAGCCCTGATCGGGGCTCTCCCTCAGAAGATGCCTCTTCCTCTAAGGAATCCTCAGCCCCAGGGGGGCTCCCATCTCCTTCCTCATCAGCAGCAGGCTCCCCCAGGCTGGCTAGAGGGATCTCAATGAGGGCAGGCTTGGTGGTGGGCTCCTCGGGAGGTGTCCCCTCCGACAGGAGGATAGAGGAGCGAGTCTGTACAGGCACCTGGCTGGGTGAAAACTTGCGTAGGTGAGGGAGGCTGTCTACATCATGGGGTGGTGTGAGTACCCTTGTCAAAGGTGCAAGCTTCAGCTCTGCCGGCCTTGCATGTTTTGGACTACGGGGTGTTGGGCTGGGGCCTGGCCCAGGGCTGCGTCGGGCAGCTGGGGCACGACGGGCAGGGCTGGGGGATGCTGCTTTAGGCCCAGTGGCGGGTCCAGGAATGACCCAGGCTGCAGGTGGTGGGGCAGGTCCAGGAGCTTCTGGAGGGGCTAGAAGCCGCTGTTGCTGGTCTGTGAGCCTCTGCATGTCCCGCTGCAGAGAGCTCAGAGCGGCACTCAGCTTACTGACTGCTCTATTGTAATCCCCAAGTCCCTCTGGGGGCACTGGGCCCAGGTCTGGAGAGAAGGTAACTGACTTGTGCCGTAAGGACGGCTCACCCTGGCCCTCACCTGCTGGCCGTTCCCCACCAGGAACTGAGCCCAGCTCAGCTTCCTCCTCGGCCTCCCCTGCAGCCTCCCGAGGCTGCACCTGCAGGAAAGCGCTCTTGCCCAGCCTCTGCCTATGCTTGGCAAAGATTGCCTCAATGCGTCGTTTCTGTGCCTCTATGGCTCGGCGCTTCTCCTCCAGCCTGGCTCCCAGCTCACTCATCTCTGAGCTCAAGGCCTCAGGTGCTACGGGGGTGGATGTTGGAGACCCCAATCCTGACTCAGCCTCAGCCTTCACCAGCTGTTTCTTGCGTTCAGCAAAACTGGTCATCTTCACTTCGGAGTTGTTGGCTGCTGGGGATGAAGCCACAGCTTTGGGGGAACCCTCGGATGGGGGTGGTGGTTTCAGTATCTCTCCTGTTGAGCAGGGAGATGATTTTGAAGGGTTCTCAGGGTGTGATATATAGATAGGCGCCTTGTTGAGCCTATCAGACAGCGGCTTTGAGGCTCCTTCGGGAGGGTAGGGGGAGAGTGGTGGTTTGGAGAGACCCTCAGGAGAATGGAGGTAGAAACTGCCATCAGCAGCCCCATCAGGGAGCAGTCGGGGCTCAGCACTGTGAATGATCTGCAGGGCCTCTTCAATCGTGGGTAGGTCTCCAGATTCTGGGGCTGGCTGAGCAGAATTCCGGGATGATGTTGACACAGGACGTGGAGGACCCAGACTGTCTGAGCTGACGGAGCGGAGCAGGACAGGATCTCCCATGACGACATCCACATCGCTGTCCAGGCCAAAGGGAGTGCTGAACGACACAGCCTGGGAGAGGGGACGGCTGGGCGGCCAGAGGGAGGGGTCAGCCCCTGGGACAGGCCTCTGCCATGCCCTGATCAGCTCAATCCCTCTTCCAAGGCCACAGGGCCCCGATGAGGCACTCACCTAAGCTGACGGTTCCAGGCTTTGCCAAGAGCCTCCATGTGAGACATTGATGGAGAGGACTTCAGGGAGCCTGTGGAGGGACAGTAAATGGTCACTGTGCAGGGGGAAGCCACTGATCTGGGGGTTGGCTGGTGTCTGAGACAACCTCTACAATGTCATCAAGTGAGTCACTGATGGGTCATTATGTGTCTGGTTATGCTAGGTTTCCAGAAATGGCTGGCTGAACTTCTGGGATGGCTCAGCAATGCACTACTTGCCTAGCATATGTGAGGCCTTGGGTTCAATTGCCAGTACTGTGAATACAGTTTGCAGTTTCTTTTGGACCAATGAGATGGCTCAACAGGTTAAGGGCACTTGCCTCCAAGCCTGATGACCTGCGTTCAGTACTGGGGACCTGCACGGTAACCAGAGAGAACTAGCTTCTGCAAGTTGTTCTCTCTGGACCTCTACACATGCATTAAGGCAAATGTGCTCCCGTACATATAAGAATGATAACTTGAATTTAAAAATTAAAATGAAATGACCAAATATTAGCAGTTGGTGCTACTTCTTGGTATCATCCAAGGAGTCTTCTTTGTTTTGTTTTGTTTTGTTTGAGACTGGGTCTCACTGTGTAATCCTGGCTGGACTGGAATTCTCTATGTAGCTCAGGTTGGCCTCCAACCCACAGAGAACTCTGCCAATCTCTGCCTCCTTAGTTCTAGGATTAAAGGTATCCACCATCACACCTGACTGATGCAAGGGGTCTCAAAGCCTAGCCATAAAGGAAGTCAGAAAGACCCCATGAAGGCCACTGGAGGACTCAACATGAAGTCAGCTGGAGAATTCTTGTAGTTGAAGTTTCCTGGTAATAGAAGCCATATTCTCTCTTTACCTGTGGATCCTCGGAGTGGAGACTGGGGACCACCAGGTGACAGAAGTGGGTGACGGAAGTTGAAGACAGGAGAACTGCCAAACAGATAGATACTCATCAACCTTCAGTCACCTCTCACAGGTAGTCCCAGCCCTAGCCCTGCAGCCAGTGGTCAGGAAGAAGCCCCATGAAGGAGAAACTCCACTCCAACAGGGACCCATACCTGCTGCCACTGTTGTTCTGAGATGGAACAGTCTCTGTATTCCGGGGGGAGACAGCTACTAGGTGCACAAAGAAAAAGGTCATGCAGAGCAGGGTTCCTTTACCCTCTTCTAGACCCCAAGGCAAGTCCAGGTCCCCAGGGCTCACCATGTCCATCAGGCAAGTCTTTGGCCTGCACAAAATCAGGCTTCAGAACCTCAAAGCACATATACATCTCAGCCAACAGCACCACCAGGTTGACCTGCAGGCCAAAGGGAAATCAGCCCTGGATATGGACCTCAGGTCCTGAGTCTCACCCCCACACCACCAGGATGGCTTTACCTTGAGGGGTGGTGGGACATACAGCAAGTCTTCAAGGGACAGGGGGCAGCCTCGAGGAAGATGGGAGGCACAGAAGTCTTGCACCAGCTGGAGGTTGTATAGACTGTCTGCCACAGACATGGGGTCCTTGAGGCACACCTCTGTGGGGACAGAATATATGGGTCTCCAACTCAATGGAAAAGAAGATGGGAGTTCCAGGGAAGCCCTCCTTTGAGCCAAGTCGTGTACCTTTTGTAAGGTGCATACTACAGTGTATTGGCCCTCTAAGACTTAACGCAAGAATTGTTTTCTTCTTGTCCTCTGTATATGTGTGCACCTGTGTGTACATGTCTGCAGACCAGAGGTCAACAGTAGGTATCTTCCTTCCCATGTGCTCTCTACCTTAGATTCCAAGATAGGGTCTCTCACTGAAACTGATATTTACTGATTCTACTAGTTGGCCAGCAAGTCCCCAGAGCCTCTCTGTCTCCACCTCCCTGGCCCTGGGATTATAGGCACTCACTGCTGTACAGAGAACTTTATACAGATGCTAAGAACCCAAACTCAGGTCATAATGTTTTTGCAGCTTATCAACTAAGCCATCTCCCAGCTTCCTCAAAATCCTTTTTTCGGAGACATGGCTTGGCAGTTAAGAGCATATACTGCTCTTGCAGATGACTTGAGTTTAGTTTCAAATACCACATCAGATGAGCCCAGCTACAGGGGATCCATCGCATTCTCCAAGGTCACCTGCACTCACACATGCACAGACCCCACAATACATACATATTTTAAAACTAAAAAAAAAATCTAAAAAATAAAAACCAAATAAAAACATCCTCCTGAAGGGCTGGGAATACAGGTCAGTTAGAAGGGTGCCTGCCCATAATATAATATAATATAATATAATATAATATAATATAATATAATATACAAAGCCTGGGTTCCATCCCCAGGATCCCATAAATTTGGCCTGGGGAACATGACTGTAAATATCAATACTTAGAAGGTAGAGACAAGAGTATTATAGGAGTTCAAGGCTATCCTTTGATACACACACACACACATACAGACACACACTGTGGCTGAGTTGGTAGTTCTTGCCTAGCATGCATGAGCACTGGGTTCCATCCCCCACACTGCCTAAACCAGATATGGTGGTATGCACCTGTCACCCCAGCACTCAGAGAGGTTCAAAGTGAGGCCAAGGCTGACCTAGGCTATGTAAGGCCTTAGCTCAATACTGAATCATACTGGTCTTGCAGACTGGAGATGCCTTTCCAGGATCAGGTCTGGCTTATCCACTACTCACCCTCAAGTCGTAATAGCTGGGGACAATAGCAGTGGATGGTGGCAGCCAGTGCTGCCCCACTGGCCAGGTCCTGAAGGGTAGTCACATTTGGAAAGCAGGGAGCCCTTCGGGCAATGGCACGGTCCTTGCGATATCGAATCTGTGGACAGGAAGAGAGTGAGGTTAGCAGTCAGGCTGGCCATATCCGGGTTGGCAGTCATGCAGGCTGGAATAGGGAAAACTGGGATTTCTGCCATGAAGGGGTGGGAAGCTCAGATCCCCAGAGCCAGAATGGGAGGGAAGGGGAGGCCAGCCTGGAGCAAGGGAGGGACAGAAGCAAGAGGCAGAAGACTTGTCTGTGAGCAGCCAGGCCAGCAGCAGGGGTTAGGGACAAGGCCTCCTGAGACCCCGGGGAAGGGGGATACATTACCATAGGGGGTTTGTTCCCCGACTCCTTCAAACAGAAGGCAATTGCGTGCTGGGGGGGGAAGGAGCGGCCGTCAGCAAGGCCTGCTGGGCCCCCAAAGCCCCCTCTGGAAAAAGGAGGAGTACTGACCCCTGTCCTGAGCCTTGGCCATCTAGCTCCCTAATCATACTCTGGCCGGCTTCGGGGACCCCAGCTCCTCCCAGCCCTGAGGAACCCCACAAAAGCAGCCTCCCTTGACAAGCCCCAGGCCCTGGCTTAGGGAGAGGATGCAAAAGAAGCAGGTAGGTAAAATAATCCACCCCCCAACCCAGACCCCAGGTAGGGAGGAGCAGTGAGCAAAGGTGGGGACCCCTATCCAATCCACATGGTCCCTGTATTTATACACTTCAGGAGTAAGTTATGTGAAGCAAGGAGAGGTTTAGACCATGGTGTAATATCATACAGCTAATTAGGGGAAGAAAGACAATTTAAAATCTTCTAGACCTCAAAATTCTACCCAACTAGGGAAGCTGGGGATCTTCCTCTTGGCTAGGAAGATTCCTTCTATGTCTCTGCAATTTGAGGTCACTGCCTACGTACGGGGTAGGCAAGGGGGCTCCCTCTTCTCAAGCTAAGTACAGGCTCAGGTCCTCCCTTCTTAGTTAATGAAAAGCTCATCTACTTTCTGGTTTGGGCTTTTTTGTTTTTGAATGTTTTAAGATTTATTTTTATTGTATGTGTGTATGTACATGTCTGTATATGGGGTACGTGCATGTGCATATAGTGCCGATGGAGGACAGAAGAGGGTGCTGGATCCCCTGGAGCTGGAGGTACAGGCATCTCTTCAGCTTCAATCCTCTTATCTCTCAGTCTGTTTGTGGTTCTTTTAAGACAGGGACTCTAGATATGCCCTAGGCTGGCCTGAAATTTGCAATCCTCCTGCCTCAGCAGGATTACAGACATGCACAAACATGCCCAGCTCTACCCCTGCTAATGACAGAGGTCCTCCCCTCCCCCCATCTCAAGTTCCAAAGAGTTCTCTCAGTCCCCAGGGCTGGAGTGCTACCTCCATTGCTCACAGCTGGGGGTTGGGGTGTGCAGGCAATCAAGCAGAAATGACACAGACAAGACAGAAACAAGCAGGACAGGCAGACAAGACAAAACAGACAGCCTCACTTACAGGAACCAGCTTCCAGTACCAGCGTGTGGGGCACTATTGCCAGAGGGACAGAGAAGGGGACAGCAGGGGCCGGTGCAATAAAAAGTGCAGAGAAAAAGAGGAAAAGAGAGTCACCTCCAGGCCCACCCTCAATCTCAGCAATGGCCAGGAGGTGCAGCCCATCCCTTCCCACCTGCCTCATAACCATCCATCCACCTGTCCATCCATCCACCTGTCCATCCATCCATCCATCCATCCATCCATCCCTTGTCCTAGCCTCACCGAGGGCTGGGCAGGAGAGGCCCCATCCAGAGGGGCTGCAGGAGATGCACGCTGGGCTGCTTCTTGTTCTGTCTTCTCCTGCAGCCGCCGAACAGTCTAGGGGTCAGAGAGAAGTCAGTGCCTGGTCACTTGGCTAACGTCATTGTCTCCACTCCACATGGCCTGGCCCACCCTACTTACTGTGTCTACCCAGAAAAGGAGTTTGTGCTCCAAGCTGCTCAGAGCCAAGGGACCAGGTAGTGTCTTTGTCCACTCAAATGAGAAGGCAACCATGAGAGCATCGATGACAGCTAGGTGGGCTCCCTGTTGGGGCAAAGGCTGGAAGATGAGACCAGAAGACTGGGCAGGGAGCTACTCTTTCTGCCTCCAATCCCAGAGAAGTGGGAGGAGTGGGGCCAGGGAATGGTGTGGGGTCAGGGATTGCTGGGTGGGACCTTGAGAGCTACAGTTATGAAAGAGGTCACACATGGGCTGGGTTTTGAGCTAAGACACCAGGATTTACAATAGAGTAGCCCATCTAGAGAAACCAAGGCCAGAACTGGAGGAACCTGAGGAGTGGAAGGGTATAGCAACTTGAGGGAGGAGCCAGGTATGATCTGCAGAACTGAGTGTGACACCCTTAGCTTGATGGAAAAGCTAGGCTTGGAAAATGGAGGTAGGCTTGATAGGGGGAGCTAAGCTTTGTGGGAGGGGCTAAAACTGGTTGGAGGAGCTACACCTAATGGGCTGAGCTTGAGGGCATGGCTAGAGGAACCATTTGGGGAGTGTAACGAGAATTAGTGGGTAGAGCCTGAAGGGAGGTTCAAGCACAAGCTAGAAACTTTGCAGGAAAGTGCAAAGGGGAGGAGCCAAGCCTGGTAGGCAGGGCTTCATAGGTCAGGAGCAGAGCCTACCATGAGAATTGGCTGGTGTTTCAGGTCAGCCTCGCGCACTGGGTGCTCAGGCAGTGAAGGCACCGTGCCCCTCCTCGCCAGCAAGGCCAACAGAGCAGAGGGACTGGGGGATGGCTCGAGCTGTGGCAGTGCCTGGCGCCAGGCCCGACAGTATAGTTCCGCAGAGAGCAGCAGCCGCGTCACTGGGGGCTTCACGTGCTCCTGTGCGTACTGATCGGTGTAGAAGGGTTCCCACAGCTCCGGAGGCACATGCTCTGCATTGGGGAGGGGCACAGCAGGTCAGATCAACACATAACCCATCTGCTCACTCTTCTACAAAGTACATGATCGAAAAGAAGGAATGGTCTGGACTAGGAACTACAGAGTCAGGCATATAGGTACAAGCCAGGGCTGTGTGTGTGTGTGTACGCGCATGTGCACACACATGTGCCATACGAGTGCCCTCAGAGGCCAGAAGAGGGTGGGTACCAGTCAGACCTCCAGAAGCTAAAGTTACAGATAGTTGTGAGCCACCAGACATGGGTTCTGGGAAATATGGCTGTGTTCTCTAGGAGAGTAGGCAGAGCTCTCGACAGCTGAGCACATCCACTGAGGTTTTGAGACAGAATCTCTCCCTAAACATTGGCTTTGCCATTCCAGCTGAACTAGCTGATCCATGAGCCCCCTGGGATCCATGCATCTCTACCTCTCCAGAGCTTAGGTTACAGTCTGTCCAGTTCTCCTTTTCCCTAGATACCGGGGTTCTGAACTCAAGCCCTCCAGCTTTCCCAGCGAGCCCCTGTACCACTGAGGTTTCTCATCTCCTCTGCATCTATTTGGCTAGATTTCAGAGGTTGAGTTTCATGTATCCCAAGGTAGCCTCAAAACTGCCTGGTAGCTAAGAATGACCTTGAATTTCGGATCCTCCCACTTTAACCTCCAGAGGCCTAAGATTACAGGCATGCACCACCGTGCCTAGTTTAGGGCATGCCCGACTAGGGACAGAACTCAGGGCTTCCCCCATGCTTCTGTAGCCTCATCGAGCACCATCCTTATCCCTGGAAACTTCGTTTTACAGATGGGAACAAACTTCACAGAAAATGTACAGGGACGGAAAGTGACCAGCCTAAGGCTACGTGGGTCTCCAGTGCCAGGACTGAGACTCAAACTCAGGCCTTAAGCAAACTCTATCCCCTCTGTCATCTTAGTGGCTGGGATGAGTGTGAAGTCACCTACAGGATAAAGATGCCAAAGTCAGGCAGAGAGCAAGTACTTTGAGGAAATTGAGGGAGTTAAGTTTGGTGTGTGCCAGGCCTTGGGGGTACTCTCAAAGCAGAGGGCATAAGGAGTAGGGTCTTAAGAGAATACTGAGTTCAGCCATACTTAAAGGGTACTTAGCCAGGCCCAACATGTACAGCTGTAATCCTCGCCTTGGGAAACTGAGAAAGGAGCTTCACACCAGCCCAGGCTAGAAGCAGTAACAAGCCAGTGAGTGCTAGGACACCCTGATTCAAAATGCCCACCAAAAGCTGAGTATGGTGGCCCATGTGATTGCTGTCAAAGCTAGCCAGGGCTACTGGGAGGCCCTCATCTTTAAAAAAAAAAAAAAAAAGAAAAAAAAAAAAAAAGAAAAGTGGTCAATAACATGGCTCAACATTGCCATAAAGCCAGACAACCTGAGTTCCATCTCCAAGACCCACACAGTGGAAGGAAAGAACCAACCCCAACAAGTTACCCTCTGACCTTCATATATACACCGTAGCCTGAATAGCCCCCTCAACACACACACAAATAAAATATGAAGGGGGGGGCAGAGGATGGATAAGTGGGAAAAGGTGCTTGCTGTTAAGTAACAACCCAAAGGTCAGCCTCCAGAACCCACGTGAAGGTGGGAAGAAAAACCCAACTCCACCGTGTTAGCCGCTAACCCCCACACATGCAGCAGAGGAAGCAGTCTCCTCACATGCATACTATAATAAACTTACTGGGGGGCTGGGGGAACCAGCTAGGTGTGGCAGGCAACACCTGTACATTCAGCACTTGGGAAGCTGAGGCAGAAAAACTGCTGAAAGCTCAAGGCCAGGCCGCGGTACATTAACTCCCTGGCCATCCTAGACTACAAAGAGAGGCTCTATCTTAAAAAACGAGAAAAAGGGGAAAAAAAAAAAGAAAAAAAGAGTCCAGGAGGAAGTTGATAGTGGATGGCATAAAAATACATTGTATACATATGTGTATGAAATTGTCAAAGAACAAAGTATCTTTTAAAAAGAGGAGAAAACCAGGAAGAACTCCTGAGGTTAGGGTAGATGTGACTAATTAAGATCACTTGGTCAGGGACTGCCTTAATTCCTGTTTCAATTAGCCCAGCTGTTGCATGTGTGTAAAAACCGTAAGAGAAGCACTGAAGCAAGGACTCCAGGGTAGAAAAAGATACATTAGACCATTCATACTTGGTTGTGGTAAATATTACTTGAGGAATTTTATCCCACTTAGACCATATAGTTCCCAAGTAAAAGACACAAAGGCTTTTATATTTATAATAACTCTTAAAGCATTAGAGATGGACAGATATCCGCCCTCTAAGCTATTTTGTCTATATTAACTCCAAGATATCACTTGCCATGTTCCACCTGGGCCGTGCCTGTTCCAACAGCTGGGCCTCGTGGCCATGAAGACCCCATGGCAACTTCTTCTTTCCCCTCCCTCTCCATCCTGGACACTGCCTCAGACCCCGAGCCCTGGAACCTTCCCACCATCCCTTCTCTTCTGCCCAGCCCAGGCTGAAGGCATCTGTGCCGGCTGGTTTTGTGTGTCAACTTGACACAAGCTGGAGTTTTCACAGAGAAAGGAGCCTCCCTTGAGGAAATGCCTCCATGAGATCCAGCTGTAAGGCATTTTCTCAATTAGTGATCAAGGGAGGAGGGCCCATGGTGGGTGGTGCCATCCCTGGGTTGGTAATCTTGGGTTCTATAAGAAAGCAACTTGAGCAAGCCAGGGGAAGCAAGCCAGTAAAGAACATCCCTCCATGGCCTCTGCATCAGCTCCTGCTTCCTGACCTGCTTGAGTTCCAGTCCTGACTTCCTTTAAAGATGAACAGCAATGTGGAAGTGTAAGCTGAATAAACCCTTTCCTTCCTCCCCAACTTGCTTCTTAGTCATAATGTTTGTGCAGGAATAGAAACCCTGACTAAGACAGCATCTTTATTAACTAGTCAGGGATAACTTGGAGGGCAAGGTTCACACAACAACGACTGGTATATATGAGGATTCATTTCTCTTGAAGCAACCAGATCTTGGGGTACAGAATTTAGCATTTGAATACAAGCAATGCCAGAACAACCCCCTACAATTCTTCATAATCAGGCTCCCAAGAGACCACTTGACATAGGACCTGACATCATTAACAGGAACCCCTTCTTGCCACATCTCCTTCCACACCTCCAAAATCCACACTTGACCTTCCCACTAAGGACTGCACTCCTATGGAGAGCTGAGTGCAACTACCTGCCTTAGCTTTGCTCTTTGAAGGATGAGAGATTTCAAGTTGGCTAGATGGCTCGGCAAGTAAAGGCACTTGCCATCTACTCTCTAAACCTGAGCTTGATGTCCAGGCCACATGTGACGGAGGGGAGAACCAACTTCTAACAAGTTGTCCTCTGACTTTCATATGTGTGCCGCAACAGGCACAGCATTGTCACACACACACACACACACACACACACACACACTTCTTTAATGAAATTTTTAAAATTTTAAAGAAAGATGAAGAATTTGAACATTCACTGAAGGGACTCTGTCCAGCTCGATCGTGGCTTGCCTTTCTCCCCCATTCTCTCTGCCTAGCTAAAAATCCCCTGGATTGCATTCCTGAAGCTAGCCCCTAAGGTCTATTCCCTTATTTGGCCACTTCCTCTTCCTTAGGGCTGACTACCAACGTCCAGTTATCAAAATATTGAAGTACAACAGTCAAAAGCCCCTCGTGGCTGCCCTAATTAACCTGTCTAATTAAAATTAAGCCTCATCTTATCGCAGGGTTTCCCCCTTTACCTTTATAAACCATTTGCCTATGGGCCACATCTGTGTTCTCTAAATCCAGAGGCAGTCCTTTGTTCCCCACTGGGACAAATACCCCTTCCCCTTCTCCCTTTCCCCTTCTCTCCCCTCTCTCTCCCTTGACCCTTCCCCTTCTCCCTCCTTATCTCCTGTCTTTGTCCTTTATTCCTGTGCTCTGTTCCTCTGGGACAAATACATATCCTTTGTGCTGAGAACTTGGTCTTGGCGGTCCTGTCTTTCCTCTCCCTCACCTCCTCCTGCCCCTTGCCTCCACTGCCACTTCCCCCTGCCTAAACCTCATGGCCCTGGCTTCCATCCTAGACCCAGCTTCTGCTCTCCTGTTCCTAGCCTCCCCAAGGCCAACAGCAGCCAGCCAAACACACACCCACTGGCCCACAATGCACCTGGGCTCTGTGCCCAGTACCTCCTTCCAGAATCCTTCCTCCTGCTATCTTACTCCAAAGGGACAAGTCCCACCCCACCTTGTGGAGGCTCGGGAGTCCATCTGATTGCCTCCTGCTGCAGACTGGGATGTGTCGTCCTGCTCCTCCACCCTGGCATTGCCCACTACCCTCCCCCAATCTACATCCTAGTGATGATAATCACCATCTTTTCCTGCCTTTCCCTGCCCCACGATGCATCCAACCTCCTGACATCACTCTGACCCTTCTCCTATACCCAGTCTCCTCTAAGGCTCAGTCATGAGCCCTTCCTGTTCCCAAGAGCAAAACGTTAGGACTTTCTCTGAGGAAGAAAAATGGCCTAGAGCCCCTTCTCACTGACTTCTGCTTCATTTTGTTTTGAAACAGGGTCTTTTGGGGCCCAGGCCAGCCTCAAACTTGCTCCATAGCCAAGGACGAACTCCAACATCCAATCTGCCTCTCCCTCACCAGTGCTAGAATGACAGCCGTCTAACTGCCACCACACCTAGTTTATGCCATGCTGGAGATTAAATGCCGGGCCGCGGGCATGCTAGGCAGCAACTCCATCAACTGAGTTACATCTACAGCCATCATCTCAGACGTGCATCAAGTACTTGGTCTACATCTGGGATGAGGGGATAAGGGTAGTATTGTGTGAGGTTGAGCAAAACCATGAGTCACTACTCATGACTGTCAGTAGCATTTTCCTTCAATGTAGAGATAGTCAGCAGGGCATGGTCAGCAGCCACACTCGGGAGAGTTCAAGGCCACCCTGGGCTATATAATGAGATCATTCCAAAAAGGCAAAATTGCCAGATGAGGTAACTCATGCCAACAACCCCAACATTTTGAAGGCTGAAGCAGGAGAACAGGTTCAATGTCAGCTTGATCTATCTATATAGGGTATTCTGAGACAGTATTATACTCTGTTATAGTTCAGGCTATCTAAACAAAACAAAATGTATACCCATGGCGTGCGCGCGCGCACACACACGCACACACGCACACACACACACACGCTAAGTAAAAGCGATAAGATTTATTAAAAACTAAAATGCTGAGCTGAGCAGCGATGGCACACACAATTAATCCCAGCACTCGGATTAGAGAGGTAGAGACAGGTGGGTCTCTGTGAGTTCAAGGCGAGCCTGTTCTACAGAGCTAGATTCAAGACAGTCAAGGCTATATGTAGAAACCCTGTCTCAAAAAACCCAAAGTAAGAGATGATTCAGCGTTTATGAGGCCCTGAGTTCAATTCCCAGCAACCACATGGTGGCCCACAACCATCTGTAATGGGATCCAATGGCCTTCCTCTTCTCCTGTGTGTGAAGACAACAACAGTGTACTCATATACATAAAATAAATAAATCTTAAACAAACAAAAATCAAATGAATAAAAGGGTAAAAAATACTAAAAGTAAAAACTTAAAAGCAGAAAAAAGAACTATTAATTTGGTGACAGTTTACTCAGCCCAATCCTGTTCAAAAACCACTGCAATATACAAGGAGTAGCAAATCATTGACTGATGATTTGATTTGTGGTTTTGTTTTTGTTTTTGAGGTAAAGTCTTTTGTAGCCTAGGGTGGCTTCAAATGCTCACAGAAGCTGAAGATGACCTTGAACTTTTGATCTTTCTACCTCTACCACTCAACTATCCAGATGACAGCTGTGCCCTGCCATGCCCGGTTTCTGTGTTCCTGGGCATGGAACGCACAGCTTCCTACACTGGGAAAGAACTCCTTCAGGGAGCCACATCCCCAACCTGTATTATGTTGTATTATGCTGCTTTTGTTTTCTCTTCTTTGGATAGAAGATTTTTTATACAGCCTAGGGTGGCTTTGAACCCATGATCCTTCTGCCTATGCCTCCCCTGTATTGGGATAACTAGTGTGGACCACCACACTTTGATCCAGTGTTTATATTAACTGCACATCAGGATTATACCAGTTATAAGCATTCAATAACCACATAGGGGCTAATCCCAACCC
This sequence comes from Mus musculus, assembly GCF_000001635.26. Taxonomy (NCBI): domain Eukaryota; kingdom Metazoa; phylum Chordata; class Mammalia; order Rodentia; family Muridae; genus Mus; species Mus musculus. The sequence continues at coordinate 3,591,653 of NC_000074.6, read as the reverse complement.
CACTAGACAGGAAATTTCCATAACACAGCTAATATTTACTCATTCCATGACCGTCTGTGCCTTTAACCCTACAACACACTTTTGTTATTGACCTGGCAAATAAGGTCTTTCTTGTCTCCTGTATGACTGACCTACATCCTTAACCCCCAAAACACTTATTCTAACACCATTGTACAGATAAGGAAACCACAGCTCACACAGCTAAGGTAGCTTACCCAAAATCACACAGCCAGAAAATGGCGGAGCCCAAATGAAACCAGTTTCCCTCACACACCTCTCTCCTATTTGCAAGGCCTAAGGAATGGCAGTTGGTATTCCACACATTTACACAGAAGCCTTTCTTATCTCCAAGTCTGTCTCTCCTGAGCCCACCAGCTTGCATTCCTCACACCTTGCCTTGGGGGACACCAGAACTACCCCTTCCTAAGTCTGTGTGAGCTCCTTGGTGCCCAGACACCTTCTCTGGCTCCCCAGTGCCCTCCCTTGGATCTTAATCTGAGAGGTCCTCCTTCTGAAGCCCACTCTGCACCCTCTTGCTCTGACCTCCAGGCACCATGGGGAGCTTCATGCTCTCCTCTAAGCAGCTTGCAGCCATAGGCTGCTCCCCTTGGTGGTCTCAAGACAGCTTCTCAGGGGAACCCCCCTTCCTCACCCACCCCCCTCTGGAAAATCTTGGGAACTTTCTCCTGCAGACCCAGCTGCTTGGACCACACTGGGTCTTACCACAGTAGGTATCCAGGACCTAATTTGGTGCCCATCCCCATTCTCCTGGATCTCTCCCAGCATCTCCTCCACACCCTAAGCACCAAGCATTGGCTCCCTGTAGAAAGGTGTCTGTAAAGAAACCCAAGTGGCAGGGCCTGGTGGTATGAACCTATTTACCCAGCAAATCAGAGAGGGGCTGGAGGTGTGGCTCCGTGGTACAGTGGCTCCCTAGCATCCCCCAATGAGGGGCTGGGGTCACAGCTCAGCTGGTAGACACTCCCTAGCATAGGGCCCTAGGCTGCAACCCAAGTGCTGGCAATTACCAATCAAAAACAAACAAACAAACAAACAAACAACAATAAAACTGCACCAGGAAGAGAGGATTTTTGGCTGGTAAAGGCACTTGCCACCAAGCCCGATAACCTGAATTCTATCCCTGACACCTACACAACCAAGGAGCAAGAACAAAAAACCCTAACCTGTCTGACTGCCACACAAGCCCTGGGACACCCAGAGGCAGGCACACACACACACACACACACACACACACACACACACACACACACACACACACACACATAACTATATTTTAAAGATGACCTGGCCTTGATCTGTTCCTCAGCATCTCCCCCCAGCCCCCACCTCCTTGTCTGGGAGGGAGACACAGGTAGCTGAGAGCTGAATCTGATCCTGAGCCAGCTGCAGCCACTGAGTAGTGCTGCATGGTGCAAGGGGCTGGGTCAACAGAAGAGAAATGTGTGAATCTGAGCATGAAGGTCCCCTCCAGGGGCTTCCCTTCTGCAAACTTACAGAGTAACTTCTGCACGGTCCTCTGCCTAAGAGACACTGGGAGGCACTGATAAAATACTCTCACCAGCCACAGCAGCTGCCATAGTGAACACTGACCAAGCTGTGTCTTGTGCCACATCAGACAATCAAGTCACCTCTCAACAACCTAGTTCAGCAGAGAAAGGTGCTTGCCAGCAAGTCTAACAATCTGAGATTGACCCCCAGGGCCCATGCTGTTCTCTGACCTCCACATAGGTGCCCCCCACACACACACCAATAAGAAAATAAATATAACTTTAAAACAAGTAATGGAGTTGAAAACCCACTGCATGACACCACAGGCAAGCAACTTCTATGTGATTTCAGGCACAGATATGTAAGTGGACAAACACCTTTTTCTTTTTTCTTTTTCTTAAATAAAAAAAGAAACAGAAGTTCAGAGAACCTGAATTATTCTTCCACACCAGCTGTCCTGGTCAGGGCTGGGCCTCAAACTCAACCATGACTTAACAGAGTTGGGCTCCTGGCTGGCAAGATTGCCCAGTGGGTAGAGGTACCTATTTCAGAAGACCCGATGAAGTGTTCAGGTGACAAGGATGATGTTTTGTGGTGGTTCTCTGACCTCCATCCACATGTTGTGGTGCATGCCCATGCTTACATACACAGGCAATGATAAAAAAATCAAAATTAAAAAGCTCAGGAAGCCAGCCTTTCTAATCTAATTATCTCGGCCTTGTGAGGGGCTGGGACAGAGGTCCCAACTCCCAAATCTTTTCTTTCTCAGGCCCCAGGTCCCTGGGGGTGTGCAGGTGTCAGAGGCAGCTGGCCAGCCACACAGGGAGGAGAGCGGTAAGAGAGACTACTAGAAAGTGGGAAAGACAGGACTGTGCAGAAGCAACTGATGGACAGCTGTCACAGGAGACCCACACCCGGAACAGGCTGGTCTGGGAAGGCAATGGAGTGGGGGAGGGGCTGCACCTACTTAGTGCCAAGATCAGTAGGAGGGCAGGGCATTTCCCACCACCACCACATACACACACACACACACACACACACACACACACACACACACATTCACATACACTCACACTCTGTTCCTGCCTTCTCTCTCTCTCTGCATCTTTGCATCTCTGTTTCTGTCTCTCCCCCTCTCCTTCTCTCTATCTCTATCTGTTCCTACTGTCTCTATCTTTTTCTGTCTCTGTGCATGTATGTCTCGTTCTTCTACTCCCAGTAAGGCCTAGACCTTAATGAACCTCTGTTTTTCCCAAGGCCAAGCCTGGCCTCCCAGTTCTATCCTGTGGTGGCTGAAGCTGCCCAAAGCCAGGACTTGGAGAGCCTTCCCAGGTCTGATAATCCACCTTCCTCATTTGCCCAGTAGGAATGGCCCTAGTCCTTCAGGCCTGTGGGCATGCGGAAGGGAGGAGAAAAGGGGTGGCTTCAATAAGAGAAGGCCTGGCCGCCCGAGCTGCCACCCTAGAACAGCTGGTGAATGAGCCATTTATGCCTACCTGAATCCTCAGGAAAATGTGGCAATAAGTCACAACTGCCAGCCTTTACGGGGCCATCGAGACGAAAGAGTGGTCCCAGACACACCACACACACACACACACACACACACACACACACACACACACACGCTGGCCACCGGCAAGGCAGGGTTTGTGTCCCAGTCACTGAGCTGTAGCTCTGATCTCTTAAAACGCTCCTTGCGGGGTCCAAGCCACCGCGTACACGTTGTGAGGGTAGATAGGGAAGGTGGGGGTAGGAGGAACCATCACAGGCTTCTGATGTGTGTGAAAGGGGAGTTGGCCATGCAGTTAGGCCCTGGGGTCTGAGGAGTGGGGTGGGAGGCGGGAAGCAGAGGACTACCAGGAGACCCTTCCCCCACCACACACAAAATTGGTCTGCAGACCCCACCCCTGCTCACCTGGGGGCTCTGATCCCGGGGTCCCAAGGCGCACAGCCTCTTGGCGGGCCCCACCCCCGACTGCGTTCCAGCGACCCGGGCGGGCAAAGTCCAAGGGCCCCGTCCGAGCAGGAAGCTTGGAGGCCCAGCTTAGCAAAGACCAAAAGCTCGGGGACCCTAGGCAGCCCCGAAGCTATTGTTCCCACGGCCCCGGCTTGGCGCCCCGCCCCCCGCACCTGCCGCGCCCCAGCCTGGCTCCCCCGGTCCCCTCCCCAAAGGCCCTCGGGTTACCTGCTCCCCCGAATGCGGCCCGCAGCACCCACGCCAGACTCGCCGCCGCCTTGGCTCGAGAGAAATCGTACTGGTCCAAAGACTTGATCTCGGGGACCAGGAAAGTCCTCCGCAGTGGCCCGGACCCTGCGGGCGCCGCTTCCACCATGGCGACGCCGGGGTTACGGCCGCCCGGGTCCGCGCGCTCTGATGGGCTGGGCTGCGTGCGCTGCGCTGCGCTGCGCTGCTGCCGAGCCTCCGCCACCCCGAATCGGGTTGCCGCCGCGGCTGCTGCTGTTACTAATAAAGCTGCTGAGGCGCCGCTGAACCAGGTGCGGTCGAGCGCGCTGGCGACGCGGCGTCGACCCCGCCCCAAGGCGGAACCCAGGTGCGCCCCGCCCCCAGATTGGACTCAGTTCTCTCTGGCTCCTGGGTCCACATGGGTCCCCACTGACATTAAAGCTTCCATAGGTCCTCCTGCTGCAAAGGGCGGCAGTGATGGCGGATGAGGGAAGGGCTGCAGAAGAACGCATGTCCCTGTATGCGTTCTCGTGTGTGTGTGTGTGTGTGTGTGTGTGTGTGTGTGTGTGTGTGCGCGCGCGCGCGTGTGTTCCTGCTCACTCCCGGACCCTGGAGAGGCTTAGGGACCCTTTGTCATGGATGTCCATGTAGGCTTTTGATCCCACACATATGCAGGTGGAGTTCACATATGCATATGGAGTTTGTGGCTATTACTATACAGTAAGTTCTAGGCCAACCAGGGCTACACAGCAAGACTCTGTCCTAGTTTAAAAAGAAAATGAATGTGTTTGTATCCACTTGCTTGAGAGTACCTGTGAACATCTCTGTCTATAGGTATCTAGATTTGTGATGTCATCTGTTTGTGAAGGTGACTGTTTCAAACCTGTTGTGGTACAATGGTTTGTATTAAGTGGCTAGGGTTGTGCCCTAGTTGACAGAGTCCTTATCTGGTATGTACAAAACCTTCTCCTCCATCCCAAGCACCAAATAAGCTAGGGATGGTGGTAGGTACATGCCTAGAATCATGGCACTTGGGAAGTGGGAAGAAGAGAATTTTTGTAAGTTCAAGGTGATCCTGGGATACATGAGATAAATAAGTAAAATCAAAGAATTGTGTTGTACAACCTTCTGTGTTCTAAGATTGGAAATGAAGGAAGAGAAAGAGCGGGGGGAGAAAGAATGATGTGAGTCTAAACACATCTATCATATAAGGGTGTAATTGTTGACTCTGTCAGGGCAGGAAGATGGCAGAGATACCAAGTGGGTGTATTTAGGCAGGAGAAAAGCTGTGTATGTGAGATTAGCTCTGTAGGGTTACTAGGTGGATTGCAAATGTCCTGATGTGTACCTTTGATATCTGCAGTATTTGTTGAAGAAAGCCTCTGACTAGATGTAGGTAAGGGTCTGAGAGGATCTGTGTGTTTGCGGGTGTGGTTGTGTGCATGGGGCTTTCTGTGTGTGACTAATGATGTGTAGGTGCATACTTTTTTTTTTTTTTTTTGGTATAAACAGTCTTTTGTGTGTGTGTGTGTTTTCAGGTTCAGCATTCCCAGCTCCATAATACAAATCTATTTATCTACAGAACTGGGTTGGAACACTCACTGTTTGGGGGCCTGTGTTACAGGTGGCTTGAGTGAGGTGAGGCAGAACCTAAGGGACTCCCCTCTGTTGACTAGATGGATCTTAGAAAAAGGCTGGCAGCTATGATTTTATTTTTTTTATTATTTATTTATTTATTTTGGTTTTTCCAGACAGGGTTTCCCTGTGTAACCCTGACTGTCCTGGAATTGACTCTGTAGATCAGGCTGGCCTCAAACTCAGAAATCTACTTGCCTCTGCCTCCCAAATGCTGGGATTAAAGGCATGTGGCACCACTGCCCGGCCCTTGGCAGCTACAAAAACTGCCACATTTTCCTGAGGATTCAGGTGGATATAAATGGTTCACTCACTAGCTGTCCTGGGGTGGCAATCTGGGAGGGCAGGCCTTCTCTTATTGAAGCCACCCCTTTTCTCCTCCCTTCCGCATGCCCACAGGCCTGAAGGACTAGGGCCATTCCTACTGGGCAAATGAGGAAGGTGGATTATCAGACCTGGGAAGGCTCTCCAAGTCCTGGCTTTGGGCAGCTTCACCCACCACAGGACAGAATTGATAGACCTGGTCTGGTTTGGGGAAAATGGGGATGAGGGAGAGGGTTAATTAAGATCTAGGACTTTCTGAGAGAGAGAGAGAGAGAGAGAGAGAGAGAGAGAGAGAGAGAGAGAGAGAGAGAGAAAGAGAGAAAGAGAGAAAGAGAGAAAAGGAGAGGGGGGAAAGACAGAAACAGAGATGCAAAGATGCAGAGAGAGAGAAGACAGAGACAGTGTATGTGAGTGTATGTGAGTGTGTGTGTATGTGAGTGTGTGTGAGTGTGTGTGTGTGAGTGTATATGTGGTGGTGGTGGGAAATGCCCTGCCCTCCTACTGATCTTGGCACTAAGTAGGTGCAGCCCCTCCCCCCACTCCATTGCCTTCCCAGACCAGCCTGTTCCGGGTGTGGGTCTCCTGTGACAGCTGTCCATCAGTTGCTTCTGCACAGTCCTGTCTTTCTCACTTTCTAGTAGTCTCTCTTACCGCTCTCCTCCCTGTGTGGCTGGCCAGCTGCCTCTGACACCTGCACACCCCCAGGGACCTGGGGCCTGAGAAAGAAAAGATTTGGGAGTTGGGACCTCTGTCCCAGCCCCTCACAAGGCCGAGATAATTAGATTAGAAAGGCTGGCTTCCTGAGCTTTTTAATTTTGATTTTTTATCATTGCCTGTGTATGTAAGCGTGGGCATGCACCACAACATGTGGATGGAGGTCAGAGAACCACCACAAAACATCATCCTTGTCACCTGAACACTTCATCGGGTCTTCTGAAATAGGTACCTCTACCCACTGGGCAATCTTGCCAGCCAGGAGCCCAACTCTGTTAAGTCATGGTTGAGTTTGAGGCCCAGCCCTGACCAGGACAGCTGGTGTGGAAGAATAATTCAGGTTCTCTGAACTTCTGTTTCTTTTTTTATTTAAGAAAAAGAAAAAAGAAAAAGGTGTTTGTCCACTTACATATCTGTGCCTGAAATCACATAGAAGTTGCTTGCCTGTGGTGTCATGCAGTGGGTTTTCAACTCCATTACTTGTTTTAAAGTTATATTTATTTTCTTATTGGTGTGTGTGTGGGGGGCACCTATGTGGAGGTCAGAGAACAGCATGGGCCCTGGGGGTCAATCTCAGATTGTTAGACTTGCTGGCAAGCACCTTTCTCTGCTGAGCCATCTTGCTAGCCTGAAACCCCCAGTACTTTTGGGACTAGGTTGTTGAGAGGTGACTTGATTGTCTGATGTGGCACAAGACACAGCTTGGTCAGTGTTCACTATGGCAGCTGCTGTGGCTGGTGAGAGTATTTTATCAGTGCCTCCCAGTGTCTCTTAGGCAGAGGACCGTGCAGAAGTTACTCTGTAAGTTTGCAGAAGGGAAGCCCCTGGAGGGGACCTTCATGCTCAGATTCACACATTTCTCTTCTGTTGACCCAGCCCCTTGCACCATGCAGCATTACTCAGTGGCTGCAGCTGGCTCAGGATCAGATTCAGCTCTCAGCTACCTGTGTCTCCCTCCCAGACAAGGAGGTGGGGGCTGGGGGGAGATGCTGAGGAACAGATCAAGGCCAGGTCATCTTTAAAATATAGTTATTAGGGGCCCGTGGCGCCGGCAAGATGGGCAAGTGTCGTGGTCTCCGAACTGCCCGGAAGCTCCGCAGTCACCGACGGGATCAGAAGTGGCATGACAAACAGTACAAGAAAGCCCACTTGGGCACAGCCCTGAAGGCCAATCCGTTTGGGGGTGCCTCTCATGCAAAGGGAATTGTGCTGGAAAAAGTAGGGGTTGAGGCCAAACAGCCAAATTCTGCCATCAGGAAGTGCGTCAGGGTGCAGCTCATTAAGAACGGGAAGAAGATCACAGCGTTCGTGCCCAATGATGGCTGCCTGAACTTCATTGAGGAAAATGATGAAGTTCTGGTTGCTGGATTTCGTCGAAAAGGTCATGCTGTAGGTGATATTCCTGGAGTCCGCTTTAAGGTGGTTAAAGTAGCCAATGTTTCTCTGTTGGCTCTATACAAAGGCAAGAAAGAAAGGCCAAGATCATAAAATTTGACAATGGAAACACAGTAATAAATTTTCATATTCTGAAAAAAAAAATATAGTTATTAGTGTGTGTGCGTGTGTGTGTGTGTGTGTGTGTGTGTGTGTGTGTGTGTGTGCCTGCCTCTGGGTGTCCCAGGGCTTGTGTGGCAGTCAGACAGGTTAGGGTTTTTTGTTCTCCTTGCTCCTTGGTTGTGTAGGTGTCAGGGATAGAATTCAGGTTATCGGGCTTGGTGGCAAGTGCCTTTACCAGCCAAAAATCCTCTCTTCCTGGTGCAGTTTTATTGTTGTTTGTTTGTTTGTTTGTTTGTTTTTGATTGGTAATTGCCAGCACTTGGGTTGCAGCCTAGGGCCCTATGCTAGGGAGTGTCCACCAGCTGAGCTGTGACCCCAGCCCCTCATTGGGGGATGCTAGGGAGGCACTGTACCACGGAGCCACACCTCCAGCCCCTCTCTGATTTGCTGGGTAAATAGGTTCATACCACCAGGCCCTGCCACTTGGGTTTCTTTACAGACACCTTTCTACAGGGAGCCAATGCTTGGTGCTTAGGGTGTGGAGGAGATGCTGGGAGAGATCCAGGAGAATGGGGATGGGCACCAAATTAGGTCCTGGATACCTACTGTGGTAAGACCCAGTGTGGTCCAAGCAGCTGGGTCTGCAGGAGAAAGTTCCCAAGATTTTCCAGAGGGGGGTGGGTGAGGAAGGGGGGTTCCCCTGAGAAGCTGTCTTGAGACCACCAAGGGGAGCAGCCTATGGCTGCAAGCTGCTTAGAGGAGAGCATGAAGCTCCCCATGGTGCCTGGAGGTCAGAGCAAGAGGGTGCAGAGTGGGCTTCAGAAGGAGGACCTCTCAGATTAAGATCCAAGGGAGGGCACTGGGGAGCCAGAGAAGGTGTCTGGGCACCAAGGAGCTCACACAGACTTAGGAAGGGGTAGTTCTGGTGTCCCCCAAGGCAAGGTGTGAGGAATGCAAGCTGGTGGGCTCAGGAGAGACAGACTTGGAGATAAGAAAGGCTTCTGTGTAAATGTGTGGAATACCAACTGCCATTCCTTAGGCCTTGCAAATAGGAGAGAGGTGTGTGAGGGAAACTGGTTTCATTTGGGCTCCGCCATTTTCTGGCTGTGTGATTTTGGGTAAGCTACCTTAGCTGTGTGAGCTGTGGTTTCCTTATCTGTACAATGGTGTTAGAATAAGTGTTTTGGGGGTTAAGGATGTAGGTCAGTCATACAGGAGACAAGAAAGACCTTATTTGCCAGGTCAATAACAAAAGTGTGTTGTAGGGTTAAAGGCACAGACGGTCATGGAATGAGTAAATATTAGCTGTGTTATGGAAATTTCCTGTCTAGTAGGGTTGGGATTAGTCCCCATGTAGTTATTGAATGCTTATAACTGGTATAATCCTGATGTGCAGTTAATATAAACACTGGATCAATGTGTGGTGGTCCACACTAGTTATCCCAATACAGGGGAGGCATAGGCAGAAGGATCATGGGTTCAAAGCCACCCTAGGCTACCTAGAGAGGCTTCTGTCAAAAGAAAATATAACAAAACAAAATAGCCGACTGTGGCTGAGTTTGAATGTGTGTGTATGTGCAGGAGAATGCCAGAGGGGGCATCACATCCTCTGGAGCCTGGATTTCCTTTTGTTGTGAGCCTCCTGCTGTGAATGCTGGGAACTGAATTCCAGACCTGTGCTAGAGCAGTAAGCTCTGAGTTTGAGTCATCTTTTTTTTTTTTTTTTTATTTAATTATTTAATATTTATTTATTTATTTATTATATGTAAGTACACTGTAGCTGTCCTCAGACACTCCAGAAGAGGGAGTCAGATCTCGTTACGGATGGTTGTGAGCCACCATGTGGTTGCTGGGATTTGAACTCCTGACCTTCGGAAGAGCAGTCGGGTGCTCTTACCCACTGAGCCATCTCACCAGCCCCGAGTTTGAGTCATCTTATTAGCTCCCAATTAACTAAACAATAAATATAAATTTATGCCGGCTGTGGTGGCACACGCCTTTAATCCCAGCACTTGGAAGGCAGAGGCAGGTGGATTTCTGAGTTACAGGCCAGCCTGTTCTACAGAGTGAATTCCAGGGTAGCCAGGGCTACACAGAGAAACCCTGTCTCGAAAATCCAAAATAAATAAATAAATAAATAAATAAATAAATAATAAAAAATTAAAATAAAATAAACTTACAAGAATATATCCTCCAAACAATACAATATAATGACAGAGCTGAATAAAGTAGAGTAAGCCTTCCATCCCAGTACTCAAAAGAAAAAAGGAAATAAAAAGGGGGCAGGTATATCTCTATAGGTTCCCAACCAGCCCGATCTACATATCAAGTTCCTGGCCACCACTACCGCTACCATACACACACACACACACACACACAATGAATAGCTTATCTACTATGGGTGTGAATCATACCATGTAGAGATGATTAAATGACTGAAAGTATAGAGGAAGGCTTGGGCTATAGTTCTGTTGGCTGAATGCTCTGCTATGGTGTACAGTGTGCAAGGGTCGATCCTCAGCACCAAAGTGAACCATTCATGGTGGTACACACTTCTAATCCCAGGACTTAGGTGGCAGGGATAGAAGGATTAGAAGTGTAAAGACGCCTGAGCTACATGGAACCCATGTGAAGAAAGAGTCCATACCCACATTTGGTGTTTAGGTTATGTCTTACTTTCTGCAGCTCTTGAAGACAGTCACACCCATGCTCTCCGGTGTGTCTTCTGTGTCTTATTTTCTCCTGAGCTCCTCTCTTTCTCTTAACTCTTCTGCTTAAGCCTGTGTTTAAAAACCCTCATTAAACCCCAACTCTACTTCATTCAAAAAGACAAAGTGTATATAAGCCTGACATCCTCACACTCAGAATCGGGAAATAAGAGAATTGCTGTGAGCCAACCTGTCCTTTATGATAGAACCCCTCTCTGTTGTTGTGTCTGTTTCTCTGTCTCTGTCTCTCTCTGTCTGTCTTCGTCTCTGACTCTGTCTCTGTTTCCCTCTGTGAGTCTCTCTAGCTTTTCTGTCTCTAAGTGTCAGAGAAAGCAGATCCTGGGCGCTCCTTGGCTGAGCAGCCCAGCTGAAATGGTAAACTTTCCTTTCAGTGAAGGACCCCGTCTCAAAGAAATAAAGCAAGAGGGATAGGGGAAGACATCCAACATTTTCCAGCTTCCCAAGACCCGAATGCCCATACACCCAAGTGCATTCACTACACATTCATGCACACCCACACCTACAATATAAAAGGTATGTGAGAATATCGCACACGTTTAATGCAAATATTTTGCCCTTTTTATTTATATGTGTACAAGTGTTTTACCTGCATGTATGTGTATGCAACATAATCATGCCTGGAGCCAACGGAGGCTGGAAAAGGCAACAAAACCCCCTGGACCTGGAGACAACAACAACAACAACAATAAATATAAGTCTTCAAGCTCCCAAACCCCAGATGACGGTGCCAAGGCCAACTCTATTAAAATGTCAATGTCCTGCCCCACATCACACACACATGTACTTAGGCACGGGTCTCACGATCCAGAGCTGAACATGTGCCTGGGCGAGGGGAAAGGGTGTGCCCAAGAGAGGGGAGCTGGGGCATGTGTCCTCCTGTTTGGATGTGTCTATGCAGGAGTGGGTGTGGGTACACAAAGAGGCTAGTGTGTGTAGTCTGTTGGTGCTCACGTGCACCTTTGCATCAGTGTGTCTCCTGCCTTGGCTCCTGGCCCAGTCTTTTAAAGCACGCATACCACATGACTCCTGTGCTGAGCCTCAGTTTCTTTAGCTGCTGTATTTGTAGTATTGGGAATACCAGAAGAGACTCTCTGGCAGGGAGGGTTGTTCCCTTTACCACCCTGTCCTGCCTGGCTTACCTTGCCCACTTGTTTGCTTTTCCTGAGAATGTTCTCTTGAACTCTGTGGACCCCAAGGACAATCCCGGATAAGCCACTGCACCTGCAGCTTGCTGCAAACACTCAAGAGACACAAGGCAGATGTGTAGTGTAGGCACTTGTTTTCCTAGAAGACAGCTGCAGGCCCTCACCCATACTGGGTTGGAAGGACAATGGGCATCTGAAAGAATCCAGGTAGAAATCAGGCTTAGGGCCCTAGCCTCAGGGCCCTCAGGGCCCTCTCAGAGCCCAGCCCCCACACCTGGCAGACCTGTAAACCTGGCTGGGCTAGACCGCCCCACCCACACACTGGCCAGGCAGGCTGGAATGGAGGTCCCACCTGCCCCTGGGGGCCTGTTCCTGCAGCCAGGGCAGCCTCAGACACACTGGTTCTTCTGTGTGTGTGCAGGCAGCCCCCAACCTACAGCCTCCCTCCAGCTCCCAGCAAATTCTTCCGCCTCCCTCACCTGGATCTTTATTCCCTCTCAGGCCTCCTGCCTCTTGAGACAGAAAGGCCCTGGCTATTAAACTTCGGGTGGGGATGACTTAGAAGGTTTATAGGTCAGGGGTGTTCAGGGTTAGGTTTCAGGGGAGCCAGTGAGTTACCACAAAATTCATCTGCAAGATTTTTTACCCGTGAAAGTGCTTTTTTTTCTTATTTAATCCTCCCCCAAAATCTTGACATAATAATAATTTAATTCTTGAAACAGACTAATAGAATGATTTTCCCCGTTGAGATGGAGGGAGGGTGTCTGGGCTGTGGCTGTAGCTCAGTGGATGGAGGGCCTGCCTAATATGCAGGAAGCCCTGGGTTTTATCCCCACTACCACATAAACTAGACGTGGTGGGACACATCTGTCACCCCAGCTCTTGGGAGTTAGAGACTAAAGGATTACAGGTTCAAGGCCATCTTTGGCTACATAACAAACTTGCAGACAGCCTGGACTCCATGAAACCCTGCCAAAGAAACAAACTCATGGGGCAGGTGGCTGTGCACAGCTTTAATCCCAGCACTTAGGCACAGGAAGCAGATGGATTTCTATGAGATCCTGGCTAGCCTGGTCAACACAGAGCGTTCCGGGCCAGCTAGAGCTGCATAGGGAGACCCTATCTCAAAAGCAAAGTAAAACTAAACTATAAATGGAGCTGCCTTGGTGGCTCAGTGCCTAAAGGGGCTTGTTACCAAGTCTGGGAATTTTAGTCAGAACCCACATAGTAAAGTTATCTTCCAATTTCTACACACACGTTATGGCATAGGTGTACCAACACAAATACACTCATACACAATAAATAAACAGATAAATAAATAAAATGCAGTTTTAAATGATCTTTTGGTTTCCTTTTTTTTTTTTAATTATTTAATGTGAAGTGGTGTGAGGCTGTCAGACAGTTATGAGCTGCCATGTGGGTGCTGGGAATTGAACCTGGGTCCTTTGGAAGAATAGACAGTGCTCTTAACCACTGAGCCATCTCTCCAGCCCCTGCTATCTTTATTTTTAACCATGTGTATGCACATACACACAGGTGCACACAGGACTCCAGTTCTGGTCCTCTGCAAGAATAAATACATCCAGCCTGGTACAGGTTACCTCTGCTGGGACACTGTCAGGAAGAGGAGGTTTCCTGGAGGAGAGAATGGGTGTAGAGTATGTGCTAAAATGATGGTAGGAGACATCTTCACTAAGAATATTCCAGAGGGACCTATAAGGACATAGCCCCTGGGGCAGGAATGGGATGAGGAGTTTAAAAGGAGCTCCTAGGCCAGACTAACAAGCTCAGGTGGCCCTCTGAGTTCAAGGTTAGCCTGGTATAGGGAGAGCATGGCTTCACAAAGAAACTCCATTTCAAACCATCTCACCATGGGCAAAAAAGGAGCTGCCGGCATTTCCTATGTCTGATAAATCTCCCACTGTCTCCAGGATCCTGCTCAGTCTTTCTCTCACGGATGAGACACAAGCCAATGCATCTGTCTGTCAGGCATGGTGAGGGAGCCGAGAAAGCGAATCACTTGAGGTAGGAGTTCCAGACAGCCAGACAAGCTTGGGCAGCATAACGAGCTAGACCTGTATGTAAAAAGTAAAACAAAAACAAAATCTAGGCATGGTGGTATAAACCCATAATCTCAACACTGGGTTGATTGAGGCAGGAGCATTGCTGTGAGTTGGAAATTAGCCAGAATTATATAGTGTTATATAATTATATAGTGTCTCAAGAGAGAGAGGTAGAGAGAGACGAGAGTGCGCACGCACACACACACACACACACACACACACACACACATACACGAGAAAGAGAGAGATCTGAAGTTCAAGGTCATCCATTCTCCGCTACACAGTAAACTTGAGGCTGGCTTTGAGTCATGAGATCCTGTCAAGAGGAGGAGGAGGAGGAAAAGAAAGAGAGAGAAAGAAACGGAGACAGAAAGACGGAGGAGTTCTGCACTACAACCCAGTCTTCTCCCAATCTGCCAAGAGAATCAGACTCAAGGAGTGTCTGAAAAACTGTCCCAGTTAAAAACAATCTGAGGAAACTTGATAACTATGGGGCCTGTGGGCCTGTGAGTGTGGCTCAGAGAACTGGCCTACCATGTAGCCTTTGGGTTTCACCCAAAACCACAAAATCCAAAAAAAAACCCAGGTACGTGTCCCTTGGGATCCAAGGTGGGCCTTGAAGCAGAAAAGGGGCATTTTGGAAAAACTGACCAAAGCAATGAGTGAACGCGACTTAATAATGGTGAGTTAAAATTAGGATTCATATAATGCGCCCTTGATTTGTAAAGTTTATTTACTTCTTTATTTGTTTAGTGTGTGTGTTTCAGAGGACAAGTTGGAGAAATCATCTTCCAGCATGTAGGTTCTGGGGAATCAAACAGAAGTCATCAGGATTGGGGGCAAGTCCCGCAAGTTGACTTCTCACGTCCTTTGACCTCCACACCTGTGGGACAGCATACACACACCAGCACTCGTGAATGCAAACACTCCAATCACGAGTAAAAATCAAAAAATAACATACTCGAGAGTGCAAGGTAAGACCTTTGTTGATAGAGCCTGGAAGTGAGGGGCTGGGGCTCTAGAAACTGTCAGTGAGGGGCTGGGTGGGGCTCTAGAAACTGTCATCAGTGAGGGGCTGGGTGGGGCTCCATCCACCATTGAGATAGTGGGGGTGGGGTTCAGTTACAGAAAGCTGATCCAGCAGGAACCAGGCCCTAGATTTAATCCTTTAGTGTAATGAAAGGAGATAGGGAAGGAGGTGAGTGGGGAGAAGCCAAGCATTTATGCAAGTAATAGAGCCGAGTTTGAGCATCTGGTCCAGGAGCATTGGTATATTCAAATTGGCCCTGAGGGACCCACCACGTCTATGGCATTCCTACTGGTACCCACTGGACCGCATAAGTTCCATGAAGGAGGCCAACCTTAGGGCGTGGTTTTACGGCCCAGAAGAATGCAGGTACTTAGAACATGTTTTGGAGATAGAATTGACAGAACTTGCCAGTGAAAGCACACGGGAGGAAGGAGTGGGAAGGTGGGAGGGAGGAGCCTTGAAAACGTTCCAATCTCTCAGCCTTTCACAACTAAGAAGCCTCTGCTCCCGGGTGCAGAGATGAGGACACGTGATGAGGGTTTGACTGAGGATGGCTAGAGTCTTTCGGAGTAGGTTCACTTTCAGGTCCCCGAGGGATATCAAGGTGACCGGAAGTGTCTAACATACAGGAAACTAGATCCTTTTCTTTCTTTCCTTTCCTTTCCTTTCCTTTCCTTTCCTTTCCTTTCCTTCCTCCCTTTTCCTTTTTTCTTTTTTTTCTATATAGCTATGGCTGCCCTGATACTCACTATGCAGATCAGAGTTCCATCATCATCTGTCTGCTGAGTGCTGGAATTAAAGGCATGCTTCCACCATACCCAGCCTTTATTATTTGTTTATTAGTTTTTTTTTGTTGTTGTTGTTGTTTTGGTTTTTTTTTTTTTTTTTTTTTTTGGAGACGGGGTCTTACAATGTAGCTTTTGCTGGCCTAGAACTCACTGTGTAGACCAGGTGACATAGAGATCCCCCTGCCTCTGCTGCTGGAGTGTTGTGATGTGTCACCACGACCATCAAATGCTTTTTCTTGTCTCTCTCTTTTTTTTTTTTCCCCTTGGTGGTGGGGGGGGGGGCAGTTCAAGACAGGGTTTCTTTGTGTAGCTTTGGCTGTCTAGGAACTCGATTTGTAGACCAAGTTGGTCTCAGACTCACAGAGATCCACCTGTGTCTGCCTCCCAAGTCCTGGGATTAAAGGCATGTGAAAACATACCTGGCAAATTAAAATATATTAATACACATGCAGGTGTACACACACACACATGTTCACCTGCACACACAAATATATACACAAACATACCAAAAATAATGATATTGTACCTTCAGAGGACCTGTGTGCACCACCAGAATTTATCATTAATACTGTGTTCTTTTTGTTGTGTTGCAACTCCTGACCCTTCTGCCTCTGCCTCCTAAAGTGTTGAGATTACAGGCATGGCTTGGTTTATAAGTACTACTATAATTTTTGCAGTGCTGGGGACTGAACCCAGGGTCTCATGCATTGTAGAGACAAGCACACCACCACACCCAAGTCCAGCCCATAGCAGACTTTAGTTGTTGGGGGTGGGGGGTTTGTTTTTAATTGTTTGCTTTAAGGCAAGATCTCACACCACCTCCAGAGTGGCTGACCACTCTTTTTTTTTTTTTTTTTTTTTCTTTGTCTTTAGTTTAGTTTTGTTTTATTGAGACTGGGTTTCTCTGTGTAATCTTTGGCTGTCCTGGAACTCATTCTGTAGATTAGGCTGGCCTCAGACTCAGAGATCTAATTGCCTCTGCCTCTAGAGTGCTGGGATAAAAGGCCTGGACCACTATCACCACCAGAAGCATGTATTCACAGTGTAGCAAAAAAAAAAAAGACCTTGAATTCCTGATCTCCCTACCTCTACTTCCCAAATGGTTGGATTACAGGTGCGTACTACTACAATAGGGTCATACGGTGTTAGAAAGAAAATGCAGGGCTTCTGCATGCTAAGCGACTGCTCTGTTAAACTTATTTACTCACCCAGCCTAGCTTGAGTGGTTTGAGATGGGTCTCATATAGTCAAAGCTAACCTTGAACAACTCTCCAAGGTCTGCCTGCCTCTGGCTTTTGAGTGCAGGGAGAGCAGGTGTGGGCTACCACACACCTGACTTATGTGCTACTGGCTTTTTTGCATGCTAATCCAGCATTCTAACAGCTGAGCCACATCCTCAGCCTGAGCTTTTGAAGCAGGGTCAAGCTGTATGCTCAGGCTGAACTGGAACTCATTTTGTAGCTTATGCTAACCTAACCTCAAGCTCCCAGTCTTCTACTTTATCCTCAAGAGTGCTGAATTGGGCATAGAAGCACATACCTTTGATCCCAGCACTCAAAAGAATGAGGCAGGCAGATCTCTGTGAGTTTCAGGCTAGCCTGATCTACAGAGAGCATTCCAGGACAATCAGAGCTACATAGAGAGGCTAGAGAGATAAAGAGAGGGGAGGGAGAGAGAGAGGGGGGGGAGAGAGAGAGAGAGAGAGAGAGAGAGAGATTTCAAGCCTGTCTCCTGTAGACTAGAAACTGTATCTTTTGGTTTGGTTGTTTGGTTGAGACAGTGTAGCTCTGGCTATCTTGGAATCTCTGTATACCAGGCTGTCCTAGAACTCACAGATATCTGTTTGCCTCTGACTCCCAAGTGCTGGAATTAGGTGTGATTTAATTAAAGCCTGACTTCTAGGTGATTTCTTAATGGGATGCAAATAATGCTCAACTGTGTTTAGAAAGAAGTGATAACAAAGGATTAGAATCTGCACAGGTTCAGAACATTATGTTGGATCCATGGACACAGAAAGAATCTACAAAGGGAAAGAGGGCAATCTGAAGGGGCCACTTCCTATGGCTAGGGATGGGCCCAGCTGGCAGGGACCTTGCCTGGCATGCACAAAGAATTGAATTCTCTCCCTAGCACAGCATAAACCAGAGATGGTGGCTGCATATGTGTCATCCAAAAATCAAGAAGCAGAGGCAGAAAAATTAGGAGTTCAAAGTTATTCTGAGATACAGAGGAAATTTTAGAACAGCCCAGGGAACAGGAGACTCCTGCAACTTGTCCGTATATGCACAAATAAATATACTGTAATATCAATATTAAAAACAAGAAAGGTGGAGTCCTGAGGAATGACTTCATACATGTGCACATGCACATACACACACATTTATACACACAAATACATAAAATAAGCATACATGCGGTGGGCATACAAACACTGAAATACTACCTATGAACACATCCTTGTTTATCAGCATGCCTAATAGTTCCACTTGATTTCTCTCATGAGCACAAATACCTATGTGCCCATGTGCACACACAACCACACGTCCGTGCATATATACTGTGTGTCATGCTAATGTGTACTGTCAAGACTGGAGCAGCTCAGGGTACAGAGCTCCCCTGGTATGTCCTTGATCATTTATATGTCCTTGGTGAGAAGAAACATTCTGTCCACTTCATTGCTTTCTTCAGTTCCATTCCTCTGGTGGGAGGAGGTGTCTGGGCAGACCAAAGCGAGCATTGACTTAGCAATTGCGAAAAACAAGGTCAAGGGCTGGCTGTGCCTAGCCCCAATGTACCGATGTGGTGATGCACACCTGTTATCCTAGCACTCAGAGTTGGAGGCCGGAACACAGGTAGTTCAAGGTCATCCTCCAGTGCACAGCAAGTTTGAGGTCAACCTGGGGTACGTGAGACCCTGTTGGGGAGATGAGAGCACAAAGTTACCCTGAAGTCTTCTAAATGGAGAAACTACTTTTCTCTGCTCTTCTGTTCTCTCCAGCAGCTTCACCTTTTGACCATTTCCATCTCCTGTCTTTACCCAAAACTGAATCTCCTCTGGGGAGGTTTCTTTTTTAATATTTATTTATTTATTTAATTTATTTTATATATGAGTACACCACCATTGCTTTCTCAGACACACCAGAAGAGGGCATTGGATCTCATTACAGATGGTTGTGAGCCACCATGTGGTTGCTGGGAATTGAACTCAGGACCTCTGAAAGAGCATTCGGTGCTCTTAAATGCTGACCCATTTGTTCAGCCCTTTCTGGGGAATTTTAAAGATATATTTCTTTTCCGTGTGTGTGTGTGTGTGTGTGTGTGTGTGTGTGCATGGCTCAGTGTATGTATGTGCACTGCATATGTGCAGGAATCCCTGGAGGTGAGCGAAGGCACAGAATCCCCTAGAACTGTTGTTACACGCAGTTGTGGGCAGCCATATGGATGCTCTGGACGAGCAGCTAGTGCTCCCAAATTCTGAACTGTTTCTCAGCTCTCTGTTGCAGCCAGATATTCTTAGAGAGAAGGAAACTTTAATACCAGAAAGTCCAAATCCTTATTCAGAGATCAAAGAGCCTGATCTGTCTCTGGTTTCCATGACCAGGAAGCTCAGAGACACAGTTTGTCTGGAGTCTATCAGCTGCAAAGTTCTGCCTTTAGCAGGATAATGAGTAGAATGGCATTTGTGGAGTGTCTTCCAGCTGTGGTGGATAGCTTTGTCAATTTGACACAATCTAGACTCACCTGCTGTTCTGGATGGGGTGCCTGCCCCTCCCCCTCCCTATCAATATGATACTAGAATTATCGCAGAGGAGGGAGTCACAATTGAGAAAATGCTTGCCTAAGATTGGTCTGTAGGTAAGCCTATGCAGACATTTTCTTATTTAGTGATTAACTAGATGGGCCCAATACAGAAGTAAGTGTGTGTACACGCGTGTGTGTGTGTGTCACAAGTGCCATGTGGTTCTGAATTCTATAAAAAAGTAGGCTGAGCAAGCCATGAGGACCAAGCCGGTAAGCTTTGATCCCCACGGCTCCTGCTTTAGTTCCTGAGTCCAGGTTCCTGCTCAGACTTCCTTTGATGGCAGACTATGATATAGAACTGTAAGATGAAATAAACTATTTGCTCTCTGTGACATTGCTTTTGATCAAGATGTTTTATCACATCAAATCAAACCCTAACTAAGAAACCTGGGCATAGTCTCAAAAAAGGGGTTGTCTAGATAAGGTTGGCCTGCCATTGTGTCAGTGAGGGACTGTTTTGATTGCACTAATTCATGTACAGGACCTGTCCATTGTAGGTGACTGTCTGTCTTAGTTATGGACACTATTGCTGTAATGAAACACCATGATCAAATCAACTTAGGGAGGAAAGGGTTTGTTTGACTTAGACTGCCACATCACTGTTCATTATCAAAGGAAGTCAGTACAGGAACTCAAAGGGGACATGAACTTGGAGGCAGGAGCTGATGCAGAGGCCATAGAAGGGTGCTGCTTACCGGCTTGCTCCTGGTGGCTTGCTCAGTCTGCTTTTTTATAGAATCCAGGGCCACCAGCCTAGGGATGGTCCCACTCAATAGTGAGTGCATCCTTTCCCATGGATCACCAATTAAAAATCTGTTGTACAGGTACGCCTACAGCCTGATCTTATAAAGACTTTTTCTCAGGTGAGGATCCCTCTTCTTCCATGACTCTAGTTTGTGTTAAGTTAACATAAAACCAGCCAGCATAAATCCCTAGCACCCACATAAAAGCTAGACTCAGTCACGGGCATCTGTAATCTGAACATTATAAGCTAGGGAGCTCACTGGTCAGCAAGTCTAGCCAAAATGGTAAGCTCCAAGTTCAGCCAAGAGCCCACCCTCAAAGAATAAGGTAGAACTGGGCTGGCCAGATGGCACAGCAGGTAGAAATGCTTGTGAGCAAGCCTGTACACTCGAGTTCCGTTCCCAGATCCCACAGCAGGGAGAACGAACTTTTGAAAGTTGTTCTTTGACTTCTACAAGTGCACCATGACAAGTGTGTGCCACAATCATACACCCATATCACATACATATGCACACGGTAATAACAGATAAAATTACACTTTAAAATAAAATGGAGGGGGCTGGAGAGATGGCTCAGCAGTTAAGAGCACTGACTGCTCTTCCAGAGATCCTGAGTTCAATTCCCAGCAAACACATCGTGGCTCACAACCATCTTTAAAGGGATCCAATGCCCTCTTCTGGTGTGTCTGAAGACAGCTAGAGTGTAACTTACATAAAATAAATAAATAATTTTTAAAATTTAAAAAAAAAAAAACAAACGGAGGGACTGGAGAGAAAACCAGCGTTGTGCAGAGGATACAAGTTCAGTTTCTAGCATGCAGGTCAGGTGGCTCACAACCCTCTGTAACTACAGCTCTAGAGGATCCAGATACCTTCTAGCCTCCTTGGGTACCGCACACAAGTGCACATACCCACACAGAGACACACAACTACATTTTTTTAAAAAAATCTTAAAAACTTAAATACTTATTTAAATAAGATAATACAAATGAAATAAGGTTTAAAAAACTTTAAAACTTAAAATAAAAATTTTAAAATAATGTGGAAAGGGTCTCTTTATATAGCCCTGGCTGTGCTAGAACACTCTCTTTAGACCAGGCTGACCCTGAATTCATAGGGATCCTCCTGCCTCTGTCTCCCCAATGCTGGCATCAAAGGCAAATGCACCATGGGATAGCATCATCTACATTCAGGCTGGATACTCACACTTTGGTTAACTCAGTCTAAAAACTCCCTTTCAGATGTGCCCAGAGATTTTTTTTTTTCCTTTTAGGTGATTTTAGACCCTGTAGAGATGACAATATTAACCATAATATTCCCCTAAGTTGTTTCTATCCAGTATGTGGAGGGGCACAAGTGTGATACAGAGTACACGTGGGCATTGAACACAGGCTGCAGACTTCGTTTGATAGATATGGCTTCTATAAACACATGTGTTTGAATGCCTGGCCCATAAGGAGTGACACTGTTAGGAGGTGTGGCCTTATTGTAGGAAATGTGTCACTGGGTCGGTAGGCTTTGTGGAGTCACTCAAGCTGTGCTCAGTGTGACACAGTCTTTTCCTTGTTGCCTGCAGAACAAGATGTAGAACTCTCAGCTCCTGCTCCAGCACCGCGTCTGCCTGCACACTGCCATGTTTCCTGCCATGATGATAATGGACTGAACCTCTGAACCTGTAAGCTGGCCCCATTAAATGTTTTCCTTCTAAGAGTTGCCTTGGTCATGGTGTCTGTTCACAGCAATGGCACCCTAAGACACATGGCATGTACCATGTGTGCCCACCCTCTCATAAAATAAATAAATAAGTATAGTTAAAAATTCTTTAAAAGGCCTGGAGAGATGATGTAGTGGTTAAACACTCACCGTCTGCTCTTCAGGGAATACATGATTGGTTCCCAGCACACACATTAGGGAGTTCACAACTACCTGTATCTCTAGTTCCAGGGAATTCAATGCCCTCTTTTGGTCTGCCCAGGCAATGTGTGTGTGTGTGTGTGTGTGTGTGTGTGTGTGTGTGTGTAGTGCTCATGCAGACAATGAGGTCTACGAACATACACATAAAATAAATAATTAAATAAAAACTAAAAAAAAAAAACAGTAACAACAAGGGGAATGGCTCCTGAAGAACTATACCCAAGATAGATCTCTATACTACACACACACACACACACACACACACACACCTACACACATGCACACACACACCTACACATATGCACAGACACACCACACATACACACAGACATACCTACACACACAGACACACATGCACACACACACATACACACAGACACACATGCACAGACACACATACACACATACACACATGCACAGACACACACACAAACAAACCTACACACACACATACACATATGCACACACACACATACACACATGCACAGACACACACACAAACAAACCTACACAGACACAGACACACAAACACACATGTACACACACAGACACACATGCCCACATACACACCTACACATATGCACAGACACACATACAGACACACCTACACACACACTCTCACACACACACATCTACACACATGCACATACACACACCTACACACATACACACCTACACACATGCACGCACACACACACACACACACACACACACAGGTTCTTCAAATATAACACCCCGTTGCACTCAGGTAAATAAAGCTGATCATACAAAATCAATACTTACAAACATGAACAAACACGAAGCAGAAACAGTATGTGATCCTCCCAGTCTATCTGCCTCTCTGAGTGCTCACACCTGCGGAGAGTGTCACCCCACTCCAACACAACCACTCAGGACCCACCACTTGTTTGAGCCATAGAAAAAAGCCACAAGAACAGAGGATTGGAAAAAATTTGCATACTGAAGTAAGATATTAAAAGTGTGGAAAGCAACGGAGGCTGCAGGGGGCTTTAAAAAAATCCTCCACCCCACCCCAACGACTGCTTGCTCTGAGGTAGATTGCAGGGATCCGTATGGTGGGAGGGGAGAACCGATTTCTGCAAGTTCTCCTCTGAACTCTACACGCACATATAGACACACACAAAGTAAATAAACAAATATATACTAAAATAATATATATACAAAGCTGCGTTCTTTAACTTCTTCCTTCCTTCCTTCCTTCCTTCCTTCCTTCCTTCCTTCTTTCCTTTCCCCCCTCCCTCTCTTCTCTCTTCCTTTCTTTCTTTCTTTTTCTTTCTGAGGCAGGGTCTCATTTTGTAGACCTGGCTGTCCTGAAACTTGCTGGCCTATATAAACCAGGCTGGCCTTGAATACACAGAGTTCTACGCGCCTCTGCCTTCAAAGTCCTAGTAATACAGTCTAGGGTTCTTTATCCGGTTCGTTTTCTCTGCCAATTCACTAACTAAAAGGCAGGACAAACCTCAAGCACGACAGGTGGCAGTGGAGAAATCTCCAGTCTGCTGACAGCAGCAGAGAGAATCGGCAGTTGAGGACAGGCATTTATCTGGGGTGAGAGAAAGACTCTCTGCAAAGCAGAGAGGTTGACAATGAAGGCTGGGGGTTTAAAGTCTGAGTTTTCTTCCCTACTTTACGGTTGGTCAGTTTGAAGAAAGACAGAGTAGCTGATTGGCTCAGAACTGTTGTGTGACCGTCCTGAGCAGACCTCGGACACCTGACCCAGACCAGCAGCAGAGTCCTGCTGGCAGGAGACAAAAGCATGTAAGGCATTTGTTTTAAGCCTCCAGGCTTTTGTCTCAGCTCAGCAGGGCGAGGAAGAAGCTACCATCCTCGGAGCTTGCTATCTTTGTTACCTAGCTCTGGCCGATCTCCCTCTTGGTCTGCTTATCTGGGAGTCAGTCTAATGGATAATCTTTCACTAGGATTAAAAGTTGTGCAAATCACATGGCGCCCCACCTCCCCTTTTAAGTCAAAGAAAGAGTTACTTATTTATTTTGTTTTTTCAAGACAGGGTTTCTATGTGTAACAACCCTGGCTGTCCTGGAACTGGCTTTAAAGACCAGACTGGCCTCAAACTCACAGAGATCCACCTGCTTCCACCTCACGAATGATGGGATTAAAGAGTGTGCTACCATGCCCAGCAAGTTTTTATCTTGCACGTTTTTAATGTGTGAGAGCAGGTGTGTAGTCTCTCTGTGTGTAGGTCAGAGGATAATTTGTGGAGTCCATTCTACCTTTATGAGGTTTCTAGGGACCTGAACTCAGGTTGGCAAGTGCTTTACCCACTGAGCCATACCCCCAGTCCTATTTGGGGGGTTGGGGGACATGTAAGCCAGGCTGGCCTCAAACACACTAAAAGTGGCCTTCAGCTTCTGCTTTCCACCGCGTGAGTGCTCTGGTTACAGCCATGTCACCAGGTTTGGTTTGCTGTTTGATTGAGGTGGGGCAATGTGCTTGGGTTGGAACCCAGAGCCTCGAACATCCTGAATTTGTTCTGTGCTTCCAGTAGCCCTCCCAGCTGTCCTGTCTAATAATTTCCAACTGTGCCATGAAACAGGACCTTCCACCCACTGCCAGGGGTGTTAAACTTTTCCGCCTTTTACCAGAGCAACTTAGCCAAGTGTATCAAGCACTACAATGAAGCCAGTCAGCTATGAGCCTCTGTTGTCAAGTCTAGTGTTTGTTTTTCCTAAGAACAGGAACAGGGGAAATGGAAGAATGTTCTTACTCGTTTATTGCAATAACACATTGGAGATAATAGGAAGAAATGATTGAGGGCTTAGGGCTGTGGTTAAGTTGGTAGAGCACTTGGCCTGCAAAAAGCCTTGGGTTCCATCCCAAGTATTGACTAAAGCAGGCATGGTGCTATGATCCCAGGAGGAAGAAGCTAGAGATTCACAAGTCCAAGATCATCCTGGGCCAAATGAGACTCAAAGAGAGGTCACTCACTGCACAAGCCTGATATCTGAGTTGAATCCTCACAGCATAGTGAAAGGAGAACAAACTCCTGTAAGTTGACCTCTGACCTCATATTTGCTGCTGCACCTGAATCAATGATAGGAGGGGAGAGAGAGAGAGAGAGAGAGAGAGAGAGAGAGAGAGAGAGAGAGAGAGAGAGAGAGAGCAAATAAAAAGAAGTTGGTGGGTGTGGTGCACAGCTGTAATCCGAAGATTCCAAAGGTTGAGGCAGGAGGATCTCAAAGTTAAGGTCATCCCAGGCTTCATATTAACAACCTACCTGAAAAAGAGGAGTAGGGTGAACAGGATGAGGGGGAAGAAGAAGGAAAATCCCCACCCCAATCTCATCTATGATAGTGAAAATCTAAAAGCAACCCTGGTGGAGGAGAAGAGGTTACAAGCTCAGGGAATATTTCATCTTCAATAACAAGATTTCTCCTGACGTTCCTCCCTTGAGTCCCCTCCTCCGCAGCACACTGGAGTGAAAGGAGTTCACTGTGGCCACTCTACATGTGTCTGCTTGCTCCAGTGGAATCCGCCTGTATGGTCCCCATTCCTTTTCATGGAGCGATATACATGTGTTTTTCCATGTCAGTAAATACAGGTCTGTCTCGTTCTTTTAAAGGCCTCAGAGCTTCCTATACCCCTACACCATTGTCAACAGCCTCTGGAACTATTTCCCACACACCTCCTCCAAATTGTGTGCTCCCAGAGGATGGATTGCCGATTTAGACATTATAGGCATCATTTTTTTTTTCTTTTAGACTATCAATCAAATTGCATTTCAAAAGAAAAAAAAATCTGAGGTAGGGGATGGGGCTGAGTTGGTAAAGTGCTTGCCTCCTGTGCTCAAAGCCCTGGTTTCCATCACTAGCATAAACTAGATGTGGTAGTATCCTCAACAACCCCATTACTCAGGAGATAGAGGCAGGAGGATCAGGAACTCAAGATTATCCTAGACTATATAGGAATTTGAGGCCAGCTTGGGCAACTTGAGACCCTGTTGAAAGAAAGAAAGGAAGAGAGGGAGGGATGAGGGAAGGAGTGGGATGGGGGTGGGGAAGAGAACAAGGAAGGGGGCCTAGAGAGAGAGAGAAGGGAGAAACAAGAGGAGGTGAAGGGAAGGGATGGAATGGGATGGAGGGAAAGGATCAGAAGGAAAGAATTGGTCTTCATTGGCACTCCCAATGGAGTTTGTTATGTATTTGCCACACAAGAATGAGAAACTGAATTCAGTTCCCAACACCTACCCAAAACTCTGGGCATTGTACCATGCATTTGTAATTCTAGGTCTGGTGAAGCAGACACAGGTGGAGATCCTGATAGTTCCCTGGCCAGCCAAACAAGCCTAGCAAAGCAAGCCCTAGGTTGCAGTAAGAGGCCTTATCTCATAAACGAAGGTGCTAGTTGGGGACTGAGGAACTGGCTTGTCTGGAAAAGTGCTTGTGGTGCAAACATAACAACCTGAGTTCAATCGACAGCAACTATGTAAAATGTGATGGCATGTGCTCGTAACTCTTTCCTGTGGTGGTTGGTGGGAGCAGAGATGTGAGGACCCTGAGGCTCACTAGCCAATCAGTTTAACCAAATTGATGCACTCTAGACTCATTGAGAGATCTCAAAGAGATAAGGTGGGTGAGGTTAGAGAGATGACTCATTGGTTAAGGACACTGACAGCCCTTACAGAGGACCATGGTTTGGTTCCTAGAAACCATATGGAGTCTCACAACCATCTGTAACTCCAGTTCCAAGGGATCTGATGCCCTCCTCTGGCCTTTACATGACACATACATCCATACAGGTATACTCATACACATAAAATTAAAGCAACATATTATTTTACTTATATTTAAGTAATATGTTATAACAATGTAGCAACTGCCAGGCGTGGTGGCGCACACTTTTAATCCCAGCACTTGGGAGGCAGAGGCAGGCAGATTTCTGAGTTCGAGGCCAGCCTGGTCTACAAAGTGAGTTTCAGGACAGCCAGAGCTACACAGAGAAACTCTGTCTCGAAAAAACCAAGAAAAAACACACACACACACACACACACACACACAAAACAATGTAGCAATAATATAAAGCATAAAATAGAGAGAAACTGAGGAAGAAGACACCTGACATCCACTTCTGGCTTCCACAGTTACTCCCTCACATTTGCATACACACACACACACACACACACACACACACACACACACACACAGACCAAGATAGAAAACTCCTAAATTAGGATATCCATGGTTGACCTCTGGCTTCCACACACACACATGCCTGCTTCTACATACATTCATATATATATATATATACCTACATATACCTACATGTACACACACACACACATATGCACACACAGAGAGATTTTAAAATAATTGTCATTTTCTGGCTCAATAGCTTTAAAAACCCAATTCTTAGTAAGGTTGGGCATGGTGATAATTTTAGCCTTTTCCCAAATGAACGAATAAGAATAAGATGTGTGAGAGCTGCTGAGGTGGGACACTCGGCTGTCTGGGAACTGCTTTTAAGACTGTAGAAGTGGGGCTCATCCAAAGCAGTATTATTCAGTGCTAAAAGTCAGAGGTTTGTCATCACGTGCTGAGGAGCACTCCTGCCACCCCAGCACTCAAGGGAAGAGGCAGGAGGAGGGGAGGGCAGGCCTTAAGTTGAAGGCCAGCCTGGACTACACACATCCCCCTCTTAAGAAAGAGGAGTGGGCGGGGGCGGGGGGGGTGAAGATGGAGAAATGGCTCAGTGGTTAAGCGCACTGACTGCTCTTCCAGAGGTTCTGAGTTCAATTCCCAGCAACCACATGGTGGCTCACGGCCATCTGTAATGGGATCCCTATTCTGGTGTGTTTGAAGACAGTGACATACACAAAATAAATAAATAAAACTTAAAAAAAGAAAGAAGGAAAGAAAGAGAAAGAAAGAAAGAAAGAAAGAAAGGAAGAGAGAAAGAAAGAAAGAAAGAAAGAAAGAGAGAGAGAGAGAAAGAGAGAGAGAAAGAGAGAGAGAAAGAAAGGAGTCCGTCTGTGGTACAGATGTCAGAGTGTTAGACCAGCATCCATGAAGGCCTGCTTTTCATTCCTTAACACTGTATAAACTAGTGTGCAGAGAGAATCTCTTGTGTACTGTATGGATATATCACTTGGCAATCAAAAACAAAAAACAAAACAAAAAAACAAACAAAACACCCTATGGTCATATAGGGAAAGGTTCGAACAGAATGTGGGTCATCCAGTAGGATTCTGGGAGAGAATCAAGCACAAGAATTTGCCCCAGGACTTTAAAGAGGACGATGCATGAAAGCTGAGCAGAGGTAACCAGCCCCATGGCAGAATTTATGTCAGAATTAATGGGATGTTATGTTAGTTATGAACTAGTCGGAGAACAAGCCAAAGCTTATTCTGGAAACAAGGATGTAGCTACAGTAAACACCCCACAACACTGGTGTGGAAGCACGGAAGATGTGGAGATAGGAGGACCCGAGTTGGATGCACAGCACCCATGTGGAAAGTCAGTTGTGTTTTCGTACATCTGACATCCCAGTGCTGGCCAGGCAGAGGTAAGGAGGATTCCCTGGGAATCACTGGCTTAGCTTAATGGGGTCCCCTCATGAGATCCTGTCTCAAAAACTCAGGTAGGCCAGATGTGTTGAAGCACACTTTTAGTCCCAGGACTGTGAAGGCAGAGGCAGGAGGACTCTATGAGTTAGATACTTATATAGTGAGCTACAGAATAGTCAGAACTATATAGAGACTATGTATCAAAAAAAAAAAAAAAAAAAAAAAAAAAAAGGATAAGGAAATATCCAGGTGGAGAGTAGCACTTGAGATTGACCTCTGACCTCAGTAAACACAGGTGAGTCTGCAAACATGAGAGGGGTTGGAGTGGGAAGAGGAAAAAGGAAATAATGTAATTGTATTTTAATTTTAAAAAAGAAATACTTAGCCAGATATGGTGGTACATACCTTGATCCTCTGTGAGTTCGAGGCCAGCCTGATCTAAAAAGTAGGTTTCAGGATGGCTAGGGCTACACAGAGAAGCCCTGTCTTGAAAAATCAAAGCCAACAAAACCAAAACCAAAACCAAACAAACAAA